>NW_027361676.1:53500000-54700000 GCF_039654945.1 Dendrobates tinctorius
GAGGACTGAAGAGGACCCTCCACGTCTGCCGTTACCTCAGCAAAGGGGTAAGTAGCAATATATATATTTTCTTTTTACTATCTGGTCAGTGATGAGGATGTGGTGGACAGATCCTCCACTCCTCTGAGTCTCCATACCCATTGAGTTCAATGGAGATGATAGTTTGGGGGTGCTGAACCCGAACCCGGATTTTCTTGTGTGTTTGGGACGGAACTGCCCGATCTGAACTTTGGCAGGTTCACATCTCAGTAATCATATTTTGGGTCTAAGATGTATAAATGTGATCAAGTTACATTTTTTTTTAATTCCAAAACTTTTAGTTTTCTAGATAAGTAACTTTATAAACAGACAGAAAAATATTAACAATTGGTCAAACCAACCAACATTGCAGAACAATATATTTAAAGCGTAACTCTAAAATAAAAAGAAAAAAAACTTTTGATATGTTATAGTACCTGTGGCACTGATCTTTTCTAATGGAGACCCTCTTCCAGCAGCTTTGGTTTTTTTTTAAATATATTTTTTTCTAAATTTTTTTTAGTTTTGTGTGAAAAGTCCCATCCAAGTTACAGCAGCCGGCTCTATGTGCTGCAGGATTTCAGTGGTTGTTAAGGAAGTCCGGCCCACTTGGTAGCATAAATTGTGGACGGATTCAGGCTTTCCTGTGATACATTCAGGTCTGCTCATTCATAGCCCTCTTTAAAGTTCCCCTTCCCCCTCCCCTCATGTGCTTCATCCTGAACAAGAGGAGGGCTTCCCCCCTGTGTAAAGCCAGTAAAGGATTGCACACATGGGGAGTTGGGGAGCTTTGCAAGGGGCTGTGAACCAGCAGCCCTGTATACATCATAGGAGGCATGTTGATGACTCTTTCAGACTTGCTGTTTCCCTGGCGATTACCGAGGCAGTTTAAAACCGTGGCGGTAATCGCCAGGAAGATAGAATATGTTTTAAAATGGAAAACCGCGCGGCTTTCTGCTGCACAGTTTTCCCGTGATTTGAGCCCATTGACTTGCATTGTACAAATCGAGTGCTATCTAGTGGTTTTGCTGGCGATTATCGTCACAGTTTTAAACAGCTGCGATAATCGCCATCAAAATCGCTAGTCTGAAAGAGGCCTGACAGTTGCACCTCCCGTGTAACCACACCCCCTAGAGTCCATCCACAAATTCTGCTACTAAGGTGAAATGACCTCCTTAGTAGCCACTGAAATCCTACATCACATGGAGCCTATTGCTGGAACTTGGATGGGAGTTTTCACACAGAAGTAAAGTCGCTATAAGGGGGTCTCCATTGGTAAAGAAGATCAGTGCCACAGGACCTATAACCTGTCAAAACTTATTTTTTTTTTGTTTAGAGTTACGCTTTAACTGTGTAGATTAAAACTGTTAAACAAGAAATATAAAGGGTAATGAGGGGGAAGTGTTAGAGAAAAAGAGGAAAGAAAATAAAAATTGCAGGTGTTAATGTTTGAATTATTTTACAGCTAAATATGTGACCATCAACTAAAATTCAAAGCTGTAGGCGATGTCTCTCAGATAATCTATCAAGCTTCTATTGTTGAAATCTTGCACAATACGTTTAACCTTTGCTGAAATTGCAGCGTATTTTTTGTTTCTTGCAGTGGTGGGATTTCCTGTTATTATCTGAATAATTTCTAAACTGTGTAGCTCTTGCTGATGTTTCAGACAGTTAATGAACTGGTATACATTTGGGAAAAGAGTACCACATGTTTCTTGAAAGCTACGGTGCCATCCTTTAACATTATTATTTGTTCACTGTTGATCATTTAATGTTCGTTCATACATATTCCAAAGTTGAACTGGAAACAAAGGTGCCTGACGTCCTCTGCGAGTTGTAGTACGTGTGCCGACTGGGGGTTGTCCCTATCGGCTGCGGAACAGATGGGAGACAGATGCAGAAATCCGTTCAATCAGGTCCAAACTTTATTGGGTGTCCTCTTGACATCCACAGCAGACACAACAGCTTCTGCTCCCTGGTCTGGGTACCTGTCACCTTCCATCTGCTTCCGTTCGGCGGAGACCCCTAGGTTCCTTAACTGTGGCTGCCGTTAGGGCCACGGCCACAGCGCTTCCCCCGACCGAGTCTGCCCAATGGAACACTTACTCTTCAGTGTCCAACCGTCCTGTACCCCAGACCTCCATTATTCACTGCTGTCCTGTCCTGCAGCTGTCCTCTCAGGATCACCCCCTCTCTGAGTAACCATCTCTTTCTCTTCTGTCTTTCCTGAGCTTCTCCTTCCTCCGTCCTCTCTTGAGCTCTTCCAGCTTTACTCTTCCTCCTTGGTGTCTATCCTGCCCCTGGGACTCTCCCTGCTTATATCTCCTCCTTCTGGAAATCCCCTTCCCAGTCCTGTAGCTCTGCCCACCACGACTGTGCAGTTTCCCTAGCCTAAGGCTTGCTGTTGAGTCCTTTTCTCACTACTCATCTTGTGGCCAAAACCAGGTACTACACCATCTTCCACTAATTCTAGCTGTTGTCCCACACATATACATACAAGTCAGAATAAAGCATTGTATACATCATCTCTTTTACATTTCCATCTTTATCAGACAGGTCCATAGGTCAGTCCACCCCCTACAGTCATTCGACCAATATAGGTATCCTCAAAATAGTTGGCAATGGGTGTGGCTTCTTGTGGAAAGTCAGAATTTTCCACTAACTCTTCAAATGAAGGCACAACATTTTGTGTTGGTAGAAAGGCAAGGGCTGGTATCATGCATATCCAAAGAGCAAATTCATGGTCACCTTTATATTGCACCTTGAGTCCTTCATTTTGAACTTTACGCCAAACTGACTGTGATTGGTGGAAGAAGCAACCGGTCTTCTTGAGGTTGGGGAACTCACTCTCAAATGCCTGGATTGCAGCTAGTTCAAAATCCAACATCAGGTTGTGTGGCTGCAGTCCAGGTTACATGTTCTTCAGCTCTTGTAGCAATCTCTGGTATGTTGAATGGCTCTTGTCTGTCAGCAAGGCATACAATACAGGAACATCAAGGCCACTGTGGACTACATGGATTGTATAAAGTTGCTTGAACAGGGATGGTGTAATGGAAAACATGCCATCAGCAAACCACTCTTTACTTTGGGCCAGTAGATGGAGATTGTCTCTTGTTCCAAATATCAAGATACGGCTGTTAGGCGTCAGGTTTCTCCCTCTGCGTAGGAGGAATCCCGAACCTTGCCTTCTGTGGTCTCCCATTCAGTCCCGGCCGCAGAAGAGCCTGCTCAGCAAGACTTCGTTCCCGGCACCTTGCTCAAGCTAGTGCTGTCGGGTTGGTTGCTGCTGCCATCCCTGGTTCAGCTATAGCAGCCTGCACTAGCCAGCGGTGAGCTGCTCCTGTGACTAAGTCCCTTTTTTGCTCCACTGAGCATGCCCGTGGCTCAACCTCCCATTGGAGTTCAGGGGTCACATGCTCAGGTCCCGTGCCTGTTCTGATTGGACCACGGGGAAGGTCCCAGAAGGTCGCCACTATAAAAGACTCACATGGCCGCTCAGCCATGTGCTAATATAGACTCATATTGTCAGTGGAATGTGTGATGATGGATGCATGTATCTGGTGAAAGACTTCATATGACTCCCTCCCTTTGGTTGTGCTTGTTATAGGGTTTAGAGATAGTGTCAGCGCCAACGGGTGGCTATGCTCTTGCCACCATGCTCCTACGTGTCAGCACACACTAGCGTCCGGTAGTGTCGTCCTGTACGTGGCACTACCATACTGCGTCAAGTCATAGCACCCGCCAGTGCAGCGCCGCGCACAAGTTGTGCGCTGGTTAGCCCAACCCTGGCCGCTTAGTGGTGCATGCCAGAGTGGCGCCTTGCACACTTGTGCGCTACTTGTACATTTATATTACTTTTCTGCTGGCATCGCAGCCGTGGCACCGAGCACTGATGGTCTAGAGGTACCCTATCCCTTGTCTCTGGGGCATGGTCCTGTGACCGTTTAATAGCACTCCTCCTGCCGAGTCCTATGAAGTTAACAGGCTCTGGCATCTGTTCCAGTGGCTCTGTGTACACACTGGGTCAGTGGTTAACCCGCCGCTGTTCAGTTAGTACTCCGCCATTACCGAGCAGCAGGTTACCATCTCTGCACGGTGGACCCCGGGTTGCGATCGCACTTTCTTATATTTTATATTTAGTGTGATCCACAACTCTAACAATGGCTGTGTCCACTTCCTAATTAAAAGTGAAAGTATTATCACAGGAAATAACGAGAGACAAAAATAAAAATTAACAAGTAGCAGACAGAGAATTTCGGGATGAATTCACAATAAATTTTCCTAATCAGAAGCATCTGTTGTTCATATCTCACATTAAAATCTCACATTTTGCTTCAGATTTTCTGATTTTATAACAGAAATTTTAAATTGAAGCAAAATCTGGTGTGAAGGGGCTAAACAATAGTTTTTTCTACAACATGTATTGTCCCAGTGGAAAATGATATATTCCTGTTTAAAAATGCCTCCATGCTTCAAAAATGTCACATTTTCAAACTCATGAAAGGATTAACGGCAACAAAAACTAGCAAAATGCAGAATTCCATGATAATAAAAGGTTTACATCAGGAAAAACGAGCAAACACGTCAGAAGTTTTTGTGAAAAAAAAGCATACTAACTCAATGATTCATTAGGTCGGGGTCATATGCAGCGTAAATGTCTAAATCCCATCCACATGCTGATGAAAAAATGCACAGTTAAAAAAATGACATGTAGTCCAGCAATGGCGTACCTACCATGTAGGCAAGGGACGCCACTGCCCCCGGGCCGTCAGGGGGCCTGTCGCCAAGGGGTGTAATGCGCCCATGAACAGCGGGCCCCCTGGATCTACCATGCTCTGTTAGATGTTTGTCACCTACTGGAGCATGGCAAGGATAAATTAATTCCGCCTACTGCTGCACTGTGTTCCTCACT
The DNA here is from genome assembly GCF_039654945.1 of Dendrobates tinctorius. Lineage (NCBI taxonomy): Eukaryota > Metazoa > Chordata > Amphibia > Anura > Dendrobatidae > Dendrobates > Dendrobates tinctorius. The sequence goes on from NW_027361676.1 coordinate 53,504,931, forward strand.
CTGCTTTGATAGAGATCCTGAGATATGAGTGATCACATGATTGCATACATCATTCCAGGTCCTGTATCAAAATAGAGGAACGCAGCGTGTGGCAGCAGGTAGTGAATATTAATTGACCCTCCTACCGGAGCATGGTGTACCCTTTTCCCAGCACTAATTCAGCATTGGAACTTCATTCCAGGTTGTTGGCAGGGGGCGTGGCTAAAGGGGCAGGGCATCACGGAGGAAGGGAGACCCAAGCCCCTTGAAAACTTTGTTATGGGGCCAGGGCCAAGCTTCTTATGTCCCTGCATGTGAATGTATGCTGCCAATATGCAAAGAAGATTCCAGCCATTCAGACAAGGGGCTAAAATCCTGCACTAAAACCTGCACCCAAATCCATAGAGCTAAATAGAGATTTTGGTGTAGAATTATCTATACTAGAATAGCTGTAGATCTACAGTTGTGGACAATCCACATAGGTTAGGAGACATGTTAATGAATCCTTAAGGTCCATTCACATGCAATAAGTAGTTGAAGCAGAAGATCTGCAGCTAATTTATAGCAGAAAATTCTACACTAAAATTGACATCTATTGGTTCTGGTCTGATGCAACAACCTTGTCCTCTGGCTGTGATTGACAATGGCTGGATACCTGCAAATCATGGTTGGTGGACAAGGTTGCCACTCTGCTTATGAACATGGCAGACCACTGTATCTTAAAGGCAGGACTTCTACTTTGAAGCTGAGCAGAGAATCAGACTGCAAATAAACAAGTGAAGCATAGTTGGAATCAGTAGGCCTCACCCTACATTATGCTATCCTCAAAGTTTCCCTTTAAGGCCAAAAAAATCACATAGTATTCTATATCAGCACTGTGCAATATATAATTTTTCACATTTGTGCAACATAAACTTTGCAATAATTCTGCATAATGGAAATGTTAAATTCTTACCAGAGTCATGCAGAAGGAACTGCTGCTGGATACCATCATTGTTGATCTACTGGAACTCCTGGGGAAAAACAAGTTGATCAAGGGTTTGGGGCAACTTTGGAATATTGCCAAGTTGCCATGATAATTGTATTGTTCTCTTCAGTGATGCTTTCTTTGGGAGAAGTGCTACAACATTAGAATGGGCTCCTGAAATGACTTCTGTGAGAATCTGTTGTTGTGTCTCCTGTGTTGTCCTTGCCTGGTGACCGCCTCATTGACAAGTCGGATTGCTTCAGGTCTTGCTGCTTGTGCTGCATGGTTGTGGGGATTGGTTACTTTCATCACTTCACCAGATGCTTCATTGGTCCAAACACGACCCTTGCAAGTCGACCGTTTTTCACACACTCAGATGGAATGGACATCGTCAGCCGTTTGTTTGGAAAATATGTAAATGTGATTCTCGTAGACCAACTTCTTCCCACGTTTGGATAGAACTGAATTCATACTTGTAGAAAGTAAATTGCTGTGGAAGCTGACTGATTTTTTTGTGCTAGTACACCTCTCTCTTTGTAGAGATTTTAGACACTGCTATATTCTGATGTAAAGATGGAATAAGAGCTAGTCTAATGTAACTTGCAGGCCACCTGACATGAAAATTGTTACATCTGCAACAATACTTGCAAAAAAGCTGATCAGTGCTGGGCCAGGTAAAAATTCACAAAATGTTTTTGATTTTAGAGTGGTTTACATTCCCCACCTAAATTAGGCATCAATCACACTATATTTTTTGAATCCGTTTATTTTTTTGTGTTATGTTTTTGCAACACAAAAATGTTTTATATCCAAGAAGTATTGTTTCTCCTTGCGGAGAATGACATGCTAAGCATGCCGAGATGAGGAGACTTAAAGCCGCAATGCTTCTCTGGGAAATAAGTAAATTGTCTCTTCAGAGAGGAAGAGGGCTAGAACTCTAGTGCCACCTATTGGAAGTAGCAATCCTAAAAGTCAATGTCGACCCTTTACTAAGCCTTGTTATATCACTTAGGATAAAAGCCAAAACGAGAATCTCAATTTGCAGACACTGTGTTTTGGGGTACTGCCCCTCGTCAGTGCAAAGTGTGAGATCTGGTTTGACTGTGTGAGAGGCGTCTGACTGATATCCAAGAAGTATTGTTTCTCCTTGCAGAGAATGACATGAAACGTTTTGGAAAATGTCTTGTTAAAAGTACTGTCAAAATGCTCTGACACTATAATGCAATCATTTGTGAGGTTTACAGATGGAAACAGTTGATTTAACATGTCACAAAAGTGTAGCCCTCTGTACAGTACTTTTGTAACATGTGGATTGATGACGGACAGGAATTTATGGACCACAAGGACAAACTGGTGAAAAATCCAAATGCAAAATTCTGGGGGCAAAATAGGGTACAAACATCCGGGGGCGAATTACCAGGGGTGAACTGCTGGGGGCGAAACATCCGGTGGCGAAAAATCCAGGGGAAAAACATCTGAGGGTGAACTGCTGGGGTCGAAACATCCAGGGGTGAACTGCCGGGGGCAAAAAATCTGGGGGCAAAACATCGGGGGGCAAAATGCTGGGGGCGAAACATCCAGGGGTGAAACGCTGGGGGCGAAACGTCCAGGGGCAAAATGCTGGGGGCGAAATGTGTGGGGGCTAATCTTCCTGGGGGCCAAATGATAGGGGCAAAATGTGTGGGGGCGAAATGTACCTGGGGTGAACTGCTGGGGGCGAACTGCTGGGGGCAAATTGCTGGGGGCGAACTGCTGGGGGTGAAACTTCCTATAACCCTCCTCACCACTACTGGAGCTACCGTGTCACCATCACTGGAGCTGCTACAACCCCCCAACCTATTGTCTCCTTCCCCACTATTTTGCAGAATGTAAGCCTGCAAGGCCAGGGTCCTCTCGCCCCTCTATATCAGTCTGTCATTGTAAGTTTGTTTACCGTGATATCTGTAATTTGTATGTAACCCCTTCTCATGTACAGCACCATGGAATTAATGGTGCTATATAAATAAATAATAATAATAATAATAATAAGATACAAGTAACTTTTCAGAATAAACTGTCCTAAGAGAGTATATGAGAAATAAAATTACCGTATATATGGCCATTACACGTCTTGTGTGCAGCATTTCCACCAGTTTTTCTCACAACAGAGTATATCTGTAATTTACAATTCACTCTGAGCTGTTGGGAGCAGACTAGCTGCTACGGTAACTACCAGACAGCACAGTACTACATACAGGAATGAATTCCTGCTTTTCATTCCTTTTTTTTTTAGCACAAACAGAAGCAGCAGCAGCAGCATGGTGAAAATTACACATTTGTAGTAATCAGGGAAAACATGCATCAAGCATTGAAGTGAGGTAAAAGGCTTGCTAGAAAGCTCAGGAATATCTTTGTTTCCCTTTGCTTTCTTCCCCACTCTGCTACTCTCACCTCTTCCACCTTCCCTTTTAAGAGCACAATTGACTGTCTGACATGACACCACAAGAGAGCTGGAAGTCTGTTTGTCTGCGTAAAATAGCTCTGTGCTGTTTTTCAGAGTAAATATTGTGTTTAAGGGTTATGAGAAAGAAGTGGCTCATAAGTGGAGAAGGAAGCAGAAATATCTGATAAAACACATTACAATGTTTCTTAAATTCACTTGTACTATTGATTTATGCAAATATTGTTGAAAGTACAGCTCCACTTTAAAGATGCTGATAAAATAGCTTTACATAACCAATGACAAACCATTCATCGATTGACAAGATGTGCCCATTCTCTTTTTTTAAAGAGATGTTCTGCAAATTTATAAGATCAGACAGTGATCTGTAACCTATCTGTAACATTTATAATTATTCAACCAAGCACTCAGATGTGAAATCCTTCTCGTATTACTACAATAATTAATTATATCTATGATGTAATGATGATTATTACATTGTTGGTTAGTTAATGTATTCATGGATTGTTCATTTTGTATTGGAAATTGCCATAACATGACATATGAACAGCCTATATTCTACAATACATTGTGTATAAACTGTGTGTTTCCTTGTTTAACTCCAAAACAGAAGCTGCTTCATATACAGGAGGTTTGGGTCTCCCCATCACAATCAGTGTTCTATTGTAATTGCTTTAAAATGTCACTGTACATTATGATATCATGAATCTCTCACAAGGTAATGCTATCATACGGAGATGATGACATCCTTGTGCAAGCGGATGATACTGTATTTATTTGATGTCTCACTTCAGAAAATCGCTCACCGCAAACATCTGTACCATATGTGTACTCAAGTAATAAACAGAAAAATATTGTAAAATGTGATTATTATATGGATTCTATTACGTTACAAAGGCAAAATCAAAACACATGCATGAATAAACATCGTGTAAGACCTCATGTACGCTGCAGAACCACCATGTAATACAGAATCACAGGTACTCGATGTTCCGCCATATAGTCCCTCCATAAAGTTATTTATCACGGCTTTTAGAGGAAAATTTCTACATATTAGGCAAATTGATAGAACGTGACACATATTTTGTATATTATTATTATTATGGTAGCACCATTTATTTCATGGCACTTTACATGTGAAAAGGGGCGCACATAGCAAAAAACAAGTACAATCTTGAACAAAATGAGTCACTGACTGATACAGGAGGAGAGAGGACACTGCCTACGAGGGTTCACAATCTACAAAGGTTGGGTGAGGATACAGTAGGTAAGGGTAGAGCTGGTCATGCAGGGGTTTTGTGGAACAAAAGGTTACTGCAGTTTGTAGACTTGACAAAAGAGATATATCTTCAGGTAACGGTTCCTTTTGAAGGTTTCCATGGTAGACGAGACTTTATGGGTGCCATATTACAGCTCCGAAAAGTCGCAAATATAAAATAAAAAGTGCAAGGATCCTCTGTAAAAATCTGATTAACTTAATAATAATAATAAGATGCTTTGGCATTTTTTGGCACATAGTATTTTATTTTATAATGTAATATGCTAGCAAGGATGTAACATGTTCTCTGAAAAAAGATAATAAGCCAATGACTTGAATATTTTTCCTTGATTATTGGGACACTAAGTCACTTTTTACAGACAAGTCATGAGTCAAGATAGTCAAGGAGTCCAAGGTCAAACGCCAGAATGGTATGTCATAGACCGAGGGACCAGACAAAGGCATAATCAGTTACTGGTCCAAGGTCCAAATAACAGAAGGATAGCAGATCAGAGCAAAGTGTTTATATAGGGAGAGGGTCAGAATGAGGTCCAAAGTCAAGCAGCAAAAAATCATCAAGTAAACCACTAGGCACAGGGAAAACCAACCACACTTAGCTAAAGCTAGGTCTTCCAGATGTCTTGGACCTTTTTTTATTACTAAGTGAAGAGAATGAGGCATCAGACTGCACTGCTCACCGGTCAAGATAATGTACCAGAGAAGTCCAAGTAGATGTAATAAAGAATAGACTTTGTTTCTATGCGTTTTGTGGTGATTACACCACTTCCTCAGGACAGTCTGGGATAAAACCCTATGTGTGCTCTATATTCCTTCTAGCTAAGAGCTGTCTATGGACACCAGGGACAAAATTGTAGACTTGCACAAGGCTGGGATGGGCTACAGGATAATAGGTTAGCATCTAGGTTAGCATTATGCCAACTGTTGTCATAATTAGAAAATGGAAGAAACACAAGATGACTATTAATCTTCCTCAGTCTGGGGCTCCATGCAAGATCTTGCCTCGTGGGGTAAGTATTATTCTGAGAAAGGTCAGTAATCAGCCCAGAACTATAAGGGAGGACCTGGTGAATGACCTGAAGAGAGCTGGGACCACAGTATGAAACATTACCCTTAGTAGCACACTATGTTGTCATGGATTAAAATCCTGCAAGACATGCAAAGTCCCCCTGCTCATGGCAGCAAATGTCCAAGCCTGTTTGAAGTTTGAAAATTACCATCTGGATGATCCAGAAGAGGCATGAGAGAAGGTCATGTGGTCAGATGAGACCAAAATAGAACTTTTTGATATCAACTCCTCTCGTTGTGTTTGGAGGAAGAAGATGGATGAGTAAAACACCAAGAACACCATCCCAACCGTGCAGCATGGTGGGGGAAAATAAATCATATTTTGGCGGTGCTTTTTTGCAAAGGGGACAGGATGACGACACCGTACTGAAGACAGTATGAATGGGGTCATGTATTGTGAGATTTTGGCCAACAACCTCCTTTCCTTAGTAAGATCTGTATGGACGAGTGGGCCGCAATCCCTGCTGCAGTTTGTGCTAACTTGGTCAAGAATTATAAGAAACATCAGACCTCTGTAATTGAAAACAATGGTTTCTGTAGAAAATATTAAGTTCTGTTTTTCTATTGTATGAAATTCTTGTTTCATTTAATAAAATGCAAATTAATTATGTAAAAATTCATGCGATTTTCTGGATTTTTTTAATTCTGTCTCTCACAGTTGAAGTATACCTACAATAAAAATTAGAGACCTCTTCATTCTTTGTAGGTGGGAAATCTTGCAAAATCGCCAGTGTATTAAATACTTATTTTCACAACTGTATTTGTTTAGATTTTATACATTCCTTGTAACAAGTAGGGCTCCATTTAACAACTTCCTTCTGACACCAATTACTAAAAGGATTATGAAGAAGCAGCCATGGAAGCCCTAATACAAACCAGCAGGTTAATTAACCAAAAGAAAACAGGCAATGGATTCAGAGTCAAGTATTCTCAATTGGAGCGTGAAATCCACCATTATCTTCTTGACCAAATTCCCCACTCGATGAAACTCATCCCCTAACAACAGGGGACGCAGAGTAAAAAATAACCATCAGCTCTCCCTAAACAACCTTAACTTGTCTTTATCTCCCTAAAATTTATCAAGGAGGGCCATTACAGGTTCAGGAGAGACCAACTGCTGGCAGTAGAGGGCTATAGGAAGTTTTCCTAAAATTAATTATCTCACCCTGCAACTGATATTGTGATGATTAGAGACTCTATAATTCCTTAAACAGATCCTGCATAATCTGCATCTAAATTGCTACTTGGTCACTAAGCATGTGAACAGGATCCATATTTGTAAAAAAGAAAAATGTATAGGCCAGACGTAATGGGATACTGAGTCACTTCTCACGGAAAAGCTGTGTCAGGATAGTCAAAAGCCAGGAGGGTACGTCATAGACAGAGGGAAGAGATAAAAGCATAGTCAGGTAATGGTCAGAGGTCAAAATGCCAGGAGGGTACTAGATCAGAGCAAAGGTGTTAAACAGGTGGAGGGTCAAAACAAGGTCCAAGGTCAGGCAGTGAAAGATCATCAAGCAAAACACTAGGCACAGAGAAAGCCAAACACACTTAGCTGAAGCTACGTCTGGCAAAGGTCTGGGACTGGCATGCCAGCTAAGTAGATCGGCAATCACCTGGGACAGGGTTTAAACCAGTTATTTTTATTTAGGTTTCAAAAGATTTTAAACAATAAACAGTGGATATCAATATACATGTAACAATTCACATATCTTGTAATAATACAATCAAAGCCATCCCCCCCTCCCCCCTCCCTCAATACTCCTTATGCCGGGTATACTTGAGAGTCTTAGCAATCATATCACCGCCATCCAGGCGGACCATATTTTTTCAAAAGTTCTTTCACCATGCCTTCGCCTGTAAATGCTTTCCTCTAAATGCATTACCGTACGTGTCTGAGCAATAAATTCCCTCCTAGTGGGGGGTTCCGAATCCTACCATTTTCGTGCTATTAGTTTGCGTGCCACATACAGCAACCTCGCTATTGCCACCTTGTAATGTTCTGAGACAGGTATCCCATCCACCTCCCCCAAAACACACAGCACTGGATTCCTGTCGAGCGTACATGCATAAGCTCTCTCAATTTTGTTGATAACGACCAGCCAGTATGCCACCAGCCGCGGACACGACCACAACTTATGTAACAGTCCGGCCTGGTCTGTGCCACATCTAGGGCAGCTAGAGTCTCCCCTCAAGCCCGCCTTGAATAGGACCAGCGGTGTTTTGTATGTTCTATGTATTACATATAATTGGGAGAGCGGTGCCTGCTCGCTTAGAGAGATCTTCGGGACATATTCAAGAATAGCCTCCCATTGTTCTGTTGTGAGGGTACCCACCTCCCTTTCCCATTTACTCTTTGCAGTGAAGTGATTGTCCCCCAGATAAGAGTGTAGTAGATCATGATATATGCTCGATATAACTCCCCTCGTCCCTCCCTTCATACACACAAAGTCTAGTACAATGTCGCCCTGAACCGTCATGGCTCCCAATCTACACTGTGCCCTCCAAGCATGTCAAAGCATATAGTATTGAAACCCTCTTACCGAAGGCAAATCAAATTCCTCTCTCAATGTCTCAAAGGTCTTCAGGTCCATTCCACTCTGCAGCTGGCACACATATCTCACTCCTTTCGCCTTCCAATTGCCCATTTGACGCAGCTTATTAAGTTCCGGCAGATGCTCATTGTCCCACACCGGTGAGTACCTAGTCAGCTCATCCACCCCTTTGATCCTTTTAATGGTGTCCCATACCTTCTGAATCATGCCTATGGTAGGATATGGTGCTCCCAGTTTCTTAAAGGTACCATCCTCTAGACCCTGGATAAGTGGGCGTCTCCCCGTCACATGTACCAGCACCCGGTGAGCTGCTCCTCCACAATCGAGCTCTCTCCATCCCCTGACATGCTGGCCCTGTACTGCCAAGAAATAGACCCATGGACTTGGTGCGGCCAGTCCTCCCTCTTCCTTCCCTTTTTGCAGAGTTCCAAATTTAATCCGTGCCTGCCTCTTGCCCCATATCAAGGATCCGAAGATAGAATCAATGCCCCGAAACCGTTTTTTTGGTTGCCATATCGGCAAATTGTGCAAAACATACATTAGTTGTGGCATAAGGACCATCTTACACCTGGGACAGGGTACACATGAAGACAGCCAGCACCACCCAGTCTCAGATTGGATGACCGAGCTGTCAATCAAAATATCGACAGCTCAGCACCCCCTTGCTCTAGACTGGACAACTACACTGTCATTCAAAGTACTGACAGCTTCAGCACACCCCTGCACCAGATTGGATGGCAGAACTGTCAGTAACTGCATCTCAGACGCACTGAGGCATAGAATCATGACAATTATCTTTTCAAATTCAATCTACATGAGACTCAAAAATAAAATACTATAGGAAATCATGGAGTAATGATCGCAGATGCAGGGGATGCGACTACAAATGGGGGGGCAGATGGCCAACACTAATGTCAAATTGATGTGCTTCTTCAGACACAAACCCAGTTGAAAACTATTACAGAGCAGACAGCCACTGGCTCCCTGCTCCTCACAAACTATACAAGCAGCAAGCCTGTTATTGGCTCACAGCTATAGAGATAGCTGGTGTCCTGTATCACCAGGAGAAGAAGGAAGTAGACAAAGCTGTTCATGGTGTATCTGTGGGAAATGTGAGAGATTGAAGTTTTTTTTTTACTGCAGAGTGAAGAGAACTATTGTTAGCATACCAGAGGCATAATATTGGGCGTTATAACTGGTCTGTAGCCACAAAAAAGGACATTATAATTGTATGAAGGCCACAATGGATAGGCATTATTATTATATGAGGACCACATAGGGGGTCATTATTATTGGGCTAGATGGAGGCCCAATGCTATCGCATTGGGAGGGCGGTAATGTCACGAAGGGGGCAGGCTTTGCAGCATTGAAAATCTCTCCCCCATGTGCTCACCCACCTATCCACTCTCTCTTTCCCCATGTGCTGAATTCTCCCGTCTGTGCTCTCTTCTTTGAGCTGTCTACCCCATGTCCTATCCCCCTCTCAGGTGCTGTCCTGTTTGAGCTGTCTCCCCCTGTGCTCTGTCTCTCTCACTCCTGTGTCTAACTGTGTACAGAACATACCACAGCTCCTGGGCAGGGGAGGAAGCAAAAGACAATACTGACATTACAGCAGGAGATCACAGAGGATACATTTTGTGAGGTAAAATATTGTTTTAAAACAGTCATTGAAATATTTTACCTCACAAAATGAATCCTCGGTGATCCCCTGCTGTAATGTCAGTATTGTTTTTTGCTTCCTCCCCTGCCCAGGAGATGTGGTATGCTCAGTACATGGTCAGACACAGACAATTTTTAAAAGGAACTTTCGTTCGTGGGAAAACCGTTATAATGTGACCGCCTTCCTCTGCCTGTGGACACGTCATGCATCTGCCGCCGGGATCAGCCGAATGATTCACTGCACCTGCGAAGAATTCACGCAGGCGCAGTGCGAAAGTGTTCCGCTGGTGGTACCGCGCAAGAGACTCTTTGAGTGTGTGAGTGTGAGTGTGTGTGAGAGTGTGTGAGTGTGTGTGTGTGAGTGTGTGTGTGGTACATACGGAGTATAGAGTGTGTGTGTGTGGTGCTATGGTGTTCCGCTGGTGGTATCGTGCAATCACTTGGGTGTCCCAATATTGCGGTCAGTGAACTTCCTCCATTTGGAATTCTGGGATACGGTGGCATTTGAACAGAACAGGAAGTGAAAACATTACAAGGCAATTATAAAAATCGAGGAGGACTACTTATTGGGATATTATTATTTTATATGGGCCACATGGGTAGGCATTATTATTGTATGTGGACTACATAGAGGAATATCGTTATTATATAGGGGCCACATATAAGGACAATTTTTATTGTATGGGGACCACTAAAAGGGTTATAAACAATGCTTTGCTATGGAAAACTTAGAGAGAGACCTTACTACTCCATGAAGTGGGGGACACAGAGAGAAAAATCAGGACCCAACAAGAGGGGGGGCACTGCTAGACCTAATATTAACCAACAGGCCAGACCGCATATCAAATGTAAGGGTTGAGGATCACTTGGGTAATAGTGATCACAAATTAATAAGTTTTCATGTATCCTTTAATAAGATGTGTAGTAGAGGGGTTACAAGGACACTAAACTTCAGGAAGGCAAATTTCCAACGGATGAGAGATGATCTTGGTGCAATTAACTGGGACGATATCCTGAGACATAAAAATACACAAAGAAAATGGGAGATGTTTATTAGCATCCTGAATAGGACCTGTGCACAATATATACCATATGGGAATAAACATGCGAGAAATAGGAGGAAACCACTATGGCTAAATAGAGCTGTAAGGGGCGCAATAAGAGATAAAAATAAAGCATTTAGAGAATTAAAGCAAGTAGGTAGTGATGAGGCATTAAATAAATGCAGAAGATTAAATAAATTCTGTAAAAAGCAAATCAAAACAGCAAGGATTGAGACAGAGAGACTCATTGCCAGAGAAAGTAAAAATAATCCCAAAATATTCTTTAACTACATAAATAGTAAGAAGCTAAAAAATGATAGTGTTGGTCCCCTTAAAAATAGTCTGGGTGAAATGGTGGATGAGGATGAGGAAAAAGCCAATATGCTAAATGACTTTTTTTCAACAGTATTTACACAAGAAAATCCCATGACGGATAACATGATCAGGGATAAAAATTCTCCATTAAATGTCACCTGCTTAACCCAGCAGGAAGTACGGCGGCGTCTACAAATCACTAAAATTGACAAATCCCCGGGCCCGGATGGGATACACCCCCGAGTACTGCAGGAATTAAGCACAGTCATAGATAGACCACTATTTTTAATCTTTAAAGATTCCATAATAACAGGGTCTGTACCACAGGACTGGCGTATAGCAAATGTGGTGCCAATATTCAAAAAGGGGACAAAAACTGAACTTGGAAATTATAGGCCAGTAAGTTTAACCTCAACTGTGGGAAAAATCCTGGAGGGTTTTCTAAGAGATACTATACTGGAGTATCTGGAGAAGAATAACCTTATGACCCAATATCAACATGGGTTTACAAGAGACCGTTCCTGTCAGACTAATCTGATAAGCTTTTATGAAGAGGTAAGTTCCGGACTGGACCAAGGGAATGCAGTGGACGTGGTGTACATGGACTTTTCAAAAGCTTTTGATACGGTGCCACACAAAAGGTTGATACATAAAATGAGAACAATGGGGATAGGGGAAAATATGTGTAGGTGGGTTAAGAGCTGGCTCAGGGATAGGAAACAAAGGGTGGTTATTAATGGAGCACACTCGGACTGGGTCACGGTTAGCAGTGGGGTACCACAGGGGTCAGTTTTGGGCCCGCTTCTTTTTAACATATTTATTAATGACCTTGTAGGGGGCATAGAGAGTAGAATTTCAATATTTGCAGATGACACTAAACTCTGCAGGGTAATTAATACAGATGAGGACAATTTTATATTACAGGAGGATTTATGTAAACTAGAAGCTTGGGCTGATAAATGGCAAATGAGCTTTAATGGGGATAAATGTAAGGTCATGCACTTGGGTAGAACGAACAAGTTGTATAATTATGTGCTTAATTGTAAAACACTGGGCAAAACAGTCACTGAAAAAGACCTGGGTGTATGGGTGGACGACAAACTCACATTTAGTGGCCAGAGTCAAGCAGCTGCTGCAAAGGCAAATAAAATAATGGGATGCATTAAAAGAGGCATAGATACTCATGAGGAGAACATAATTTTACCTCTATATAAGTCACTAGTGCGACCACACTTAGAATACTGTGTACAGTTCTGGTCTCCGGTGTATAAGAAAGACATAGCTGAACTGGAGCGGGTGCAGAGAAGAGCGACCAAGGTTATTAGGGAACTAGGGGGTCTGCAATACCAAGACAGGTTATTACACTTGGGGTTATTTAGTTTGGAGAATCGAAGGCTTAGGGGTGATCTTATTACAATGTATAAATATATGTGGGGACAATACAAAGACCTTTCTAATGATCTTTTTACTCTTAGACCTGTGACGGGGACAAGGGGGCATCCTCTACGTCTGGAAGAAAGAAGGTTTAAGCATACTCACAGACGCGGATTCTTTACTGTAATGGAACTCTCTGCCATATGATGTTGTAATGAGTGATTCACTACTAAAATTTAAGAAGGGACTGGATGCCTTTCTTGAAAAGTATAATATTACAGGGTATATACACTAGTCTCCTTAATATTGCGTTGATCCAGGGAGCTAGTCTGATTGCCGTATGTGGAGTCGGGAAGGAATTTTTTTCCCCAATGTGAAGCTTACTGTTGCCACATGGGTTTTTTTTGCCTTCCTCTGGATCAACATGTTAGGGCAAGTTAGGATAGGATATGGGTTGAACTAGATGGACTTAAAGTCTCCCTTCAACCTTAATAACTATGTTACTATGTTACTATGTAATACTTTAAAGCATTTTAATTTGGAGAATATTGTTACTATTGGATAAATGGAGATGCTTTTACTTTAGAAATGGGGGAAACCTTGGGAAGGTGCTTTAAAGGCGATCAGCCATAAATGTCTTTGTCTTACACTCTATAGATGCATGAAAGAAGTCATAGTGATCTGTGACAGCTAAACAAGAAAAAAAAAGGAAATACTTCAGCTAGAGATAATAGAAAAAGCTGCAGGCTTCTAAATGTGTATTCAGTTGGAGACATCACTGGTGAGTCACTGGATTTATACAGTTATATGGTGACTAAACGCACTGATGTATAACTGATACCTTCCATTATTTGGTCACTGTATGTGGGTAATATTAGTCTTAATTTAGTGGTTTTATTAATGATCAGTATGTGGCATTATTTATACACAATGTGGTCATGGTGTGACAGTATTATTTGTCCTTTGTAAGTTGTATTTTCTGCAGTATTGTTCCTGATCTAGTCAGTTTTATTCAGTTACAGGGTGATGGTAATCGTCAGATATGGTGGTAATATACTGTATGGTCATGGCGTGGCGTCATTTTCTTACCTTCAGTATAATAATATTGGTAATATTGGTCTTGACATAATAGAATTTGTTCAGTAACAGAATAGTATTTCTTGTTTGCTAACTGTTTGTCTACTTTTTTTTGGGGTTTTTTTGTTCTGACTTCTAAATAGAAGCATTAGTTCGAAATTATCTTATTGCCATATTTTCTGTGAAATTGATATATTATTGTATTATTTTTTATGGGAACATAGACCCCAATATATCAAGACCAGCGTTGTTTTTTGTGGTTTTGATTTGGTGTGCTGGAGCCCTATGCTACTGATTCATTAAAATGAGCCACCTCTTAATGAATCAGGAGTGCTGTAAAAGAGGCTTCCACCTTTGTGTGAGGCGCGCCACAAACCCTCCGCCTGTCCCTTCCTGAAGTAAGATTTATGGTATAGTGGACACTACCGCTCGCCATGAATTTGATGAGCAGCAGTTGCCATGCCCCCATCCTGCCCACTTTGTCACAGCTGGGTGAAGATGGTGTGAGAATTCCTAAAGTCACAAAATTTTAGAAAAACCTCAAGTTGTTGCAACTTTTCAAAACTTTTTGTGTCAGAATACTAGTGTAAAATCTTTGATGAATCGGGCCCATAGACTATAGTAATGCCACTGAGCTTACGCATCTGTAGCAGTGGGTGATAGGGAAGACAGGTCCAAATTTTGCCCTGGAGCCCATAGTACCCTAGTTATGCCTCTGTATAAGATATAATATATTTAACATTCCATGCATGGAATACATCTGTTGGTATTACTATTGGATACATGCATTTTTTTAAAACGACGCAAATTGATGCAGATTTATTGAAAAATTTAAATATGCACAGAATGATACATTTCTGTTACTCAATAAACAAGTTAGAAACAGTTATCTCACTTGTCTCACCAAACACCATGGTATCAAACGTCCTTAATCAATTTGGAACATTCTTAGTCTTTATTTTTTAGATACATCCATTTTATAGATATTGTTAAAAATAGTCAATGTAGATATAAAAGCGTCTAAAATAATTGTAGTCCATTTTTACCCCAATTTTAGCTTAATTTTGGCTTATTTTGCATGGCACAACCCTAGAATTCTGTTTGACACATTTTACCACATCAATGTATGCCGTATCTGTCCGCTGTACAGATGTGAATATACCATAGTTATATGCTAATGGCTGCCATTAGTGGTTGTCCGGGAGCTTATGTTACCTACGCAGCAGAAAAAAATAACCAAGAAATTCTGAACAGAATATTAAACTAATACAAGTCAGGACCTTTTATTTCCTGGAGGAAATAAGTATATGAAACCTTTTTCCCTGTATTACTGGGTAACAATACAAGCTCTCACAGAACAAATGTGTCCCCTGGTAGACAGTCATTTGTAAATCTATTATGTGCTGTCACTGAATGGAAAGCCATCTACTTGTGAATATTGGAACATAGCCTGACCCACAGAAGCAATTTGTCTTCTAGCTATGATTTGCCTTTAGTAGAATGCATAAACATTGCAGGCATTGATTTTCTTCAATGTCATTTTCTCCCGTGCCCTGATCAAAAAAGATAACTGCTTTTTCCGTGATCCTTTTGCATGACGAGAATATTTGAATGAGCTGCATGTGAAATAATGATTTCTCTGTAAATCTCAGCAGTGATAGGGTTAGCATGCTCGTATGCCTGTATTATGGTGTAGTCAGCTTAAAATGCAGAAGGAGAGATTCAGCTGTGGGATTTGAATAGATTAATTTGCCCATGCAGCAACTAAGCAGCTGTTGTTCAGTGGTATCGTGAAGATTTGTGTTCGGAATTGATTCAGTGATTCAGGACCACGGTCTACCTACAATACGATGCCCGTTGTGGCAGGTTACAGAGAGCGTGTTCGGTAAATGGTGCAAAACAATTTGTCATAGAATGGCACGTCGGCGCTTTCGAGGTTTATGCTAATAGATTCAGAGATTAGGGAGAATTAATTTATTAATCATTTAATTGATAAAAGGCCATGGCATTTGTTTTACAATGTACGCTAACATCCAGCATCATTACCAGCGTTATGGAGTACGTGTCATGCACTAGCAATGATTTATGTATAGACGATCCCTCAAACGTCAATGCTTGGTTGATTTTCAAATAACCTTTAGGAGTATGAGCTAAGAAAAAAAAACCTTAGACGGCACAATGTTATATTCAATGCATTATTTATTGACTTACGTATGTTTAGCTTTCCCAGGTGTAAAGATACAAAGACAAATGAGAACTGAGTGATGGATGGCAAAGACAATCGGTGAAGTCGTACGTAGATGCCACAGACGCAGTGAGTAGAACTAACTGCATTATTAGTAGGTGCCAATATAAAGAGGGTACACAATCTGCAAAACATAGTAGTGCAAGCATAGGACTAAATTGTAAAGTAATTACATTTCAGATATAATGTGTCCAGTAAACGGCAATTGTACTCTGGATATCCATATTGAATTACATTCCATCACATAACACCCAAATATACCTTTTTTGTTGGTAGATCCATACGTTTTCTTTTAGATTAAAAGCTATGAACATCTTTGTACTGCCATTTTTCCCTATATGCATCTGCTTCACAATCAGTGTAATTCCATCATATATCTGCTTGCCCTGTTGTTTCTGTCATACTGTAGAACCAATAGTACACCAATCCTGACAGTAACAACTTTCTCTGCTCCTGCTTCCCTTCTTTTAGTGTTAGAGATCTCAGGTAAGAGGGGGAAGTTGGAAACAGGCAAACTACATCAGACAGTGTATGGAGGAAGGGGATTTGCCACATGCTTCAATGTTAATACAAAAGAGTAGAATCTCTCCAATCTCTGTAGAAGAAGAAATCAGTACAAGAATGAAGCTGTGCTTTCATAGTATAGCTGATATAGGCAAGAGCACCCAGGATACAAAGCACTGGACTCGCTCTACTTGGATTTACATCATGTGAATACTAATAAAAAAATTTGAATATAAAAAATTGCTAATTTAGTAGATTTCACTCACTATGGCATGCAGTATAACCATGCACACTTGAAATTCTCTGTGACGGTCCTGGGGCTGGAGACTGGCTTCCCATAAATGATAAAAAGAAAAGACCATGTTAACTGCAAGGCAACAGGAGCCAAGGAAGGAGTCTAAATGCATGTTGCATGAAGTAGCTGAGACAGCTAATATCCAGGTGAGCAGAGCTGAGTGGGAGTGTTAAGAACAACCTGGAGAAGTAGGCCATATTCCCACAAACAGGAGTGATAAAGTCGGCTAAACCAGTGACAGCTGTTGTGAGTTAATTTTTCCCTTCACCAGTGAGGTCTGATGAACTCCCTCTTCTGGCGAAGGAAGGTAGTGAGGCTGATTACCAAACAGCTGAGCAGGTAGATGATGACTGGGTCACAGGAACTGATGACTGGATATAAGGCAGCTGACGCCCTGCTGCCTGGCTGGTGATTTTCCTGCTGGTTTCTTGAAGACCAGTCTGATTTCTGCTTCTCAAAGCTAAGTTTTGCTCTGCCTTTTGTGCACTTTAGTTCTGGTTTTGTTTGCCTTGTTTTTTGGAGTTCAGCCATCCCCGGCCGGGGGGTGAGCTGAATTCCATTTTTGTCTTTGATCTGTTGTTCTCTGGCTCTGTCTTCAGAATATACTTGAGTGCTGATATAGTCTTTTAGAAGCCTAGCGACATCAGGGCCTGTTTTTCCTATCAGTCTGTTGGTTCATTTTTGGATAGGGTTTTTTGCTGATTGCAGACAGCAGCTTTTCTATCCTGTCCTATTTAGTTAGCTTGGGCCCCATCATTTGCTCAACCTATCTTTCTATCTGTGTTAGTGTTTTTCATCTTGCTTCACAGTCATTATATGTTGGGGGCTGCCTATTGCTTTGGGGTCTGCTCTGGGGCAGTTTAGATTTCCCCTTTCTGTCTTTAGGCTAATTTAGTTCTCCGGCTGTGATCAAGGGGTCTAGGGCACCGTAGGAACCCCCCACCGCTACTGCTAGTTGTTGTGGATAGGTTCAGGGGTCTGCAATCCAATAGCTGCCAACTTCTCTGGTTTTCTGGACTTAGCTATTATTTTTATTTTTTCCTCCTTCGGTGACTCATCCATAACAGAATCACCAGCCATACCGCAGATCCTAGGGTACTCAATAGCAGGAAAGAATTGTAAAAAAAAAAAAAAAGGTGTCAGAATTTCTTTGTGTATATTTTTTCCTCTATATCTCTGAGGCCGTAGGGGGAATTTTTTCTCTCAATGGAGATGAAGCAATTGTCTGATCGTGTGGAGCAGCTCGCTGCGGAAGTGCGGGGAATTTCCGCCTATCTTACTCATTCACATGCTGCTGAACCAAAGATTCCTACTCCTGATGTGTTTTTTGGGGATTGGTCTAAATTTTTGAATTTCAAGAATAATTGTAAATTATTTTTTGCCTTGAAGCCTAACTCGTTGGGGAGCTCCACGCAGCGGGTTAAAATTGTCATCTCTTTGCTGCGCGGCGATCCCCAGGATTGGGCGTTTTCTTTGAAACCTGATGATCCTATTCTAAATAATGTGGATGCATTTTTTCAAGCCTTGGGGTTGTTGTATGATGAACCTAATGCTATTGATCAGGCTGAAAAGGCCCTGCTGGCATTGAGCCAAGGTCGGGATTCTGCAGAGTTGCACTGTCAAAAATTCCGAAAGTGGGCGGTCCTTACTGCCTGGAATGATGGTGCCTTGGCAGCTCTCTTTCGGAAAGGTTTGTCAGAAACCGTAAAAGATACTATGGTGGGATTTCCTGTTCCCTCTGGTCTTGACGATTCTATGTCATTAGCCATTCAGGTTGATCGGCGTTTGCGTGAACGCAAGACCGCACGAGAGGTGTTGCCACATGTTGAACAAATGTCTGAACCTATGCAATGTGATAGAGTTTTGTCCAGGGAGCAATGTCAGGAGTTCAGAAGGCATAATAAGCTGTGCTTTTTTTGTGGAGATGCCTCGCATATTATTTCTGTCTGCCCTAAACAAGAGAAACGTTGTGCTCACACGTTTTCTGTGGGTGGTGTTCAACCTAAGTTTCTTCTGGCAATTACTCTGATCTGCTCCCTGTCCACATTTTCCGCCAAGGCTTTTGTGCATTCGGGAGCAGCTCTGAACCTGATGGACTTGGATTTTGCTAAACGTTGTGGATATCCTATGACGCCTTTGCGGACGCTTATCCCTTTGAGGGGTATTGATGCGACTCCTTTGGCGAAAAATAAACCTCAGTTTTGGACCCAGGTGGTAATGCGGGTCACCCCAGACCATCAAGAAAATTGCAGATTTTTGGTGTTGCATAATTTGCATGATACCATTGTTCTGGGGTTTCCCTGGTTGCAAATCCATAATCCAGTTTTGGATTGGAAATCTGTGTCTGTGGTGAGTTGGGGTTGTCGGTGTGCCCTTAGTGATGCTCCTGTTTTCTCCACCTCTCCCCAGTCGCATGATGTTCCTGACTATTTGGCTGACTTTTATGATGTATTTAGTGAGAATAAGTCTGCGTCTTTGCCTCCTCATAGGAGTTATGACTGTGCAATTGAGCTGAGCCCGGGGTGTAAATTTCCCAAGGGTCGGCTTTTCAATTTATCTGCACCCGAGCACGAGGCTATGCGATCCTATATTAAGGAGTCATTGGAGAAGGGTCATATTAGACCATCCTCTTCACCCTTAGGTGCTGGTTTTTTTTCATGGATAAAAAAGATGGTTCATTAAGGCCTTGTATTGACTATCGTGCCCTCAACAAAATTACTATTAAATATAAGTATCCGTTACCCCTGATTTCTGACCTATTCTCCAGATTTAAAGGTGCTTGCTGGTTTACCAAGCTTGACCTCAGGGGGGCGTATAATCTTATTCGCATTAAGCATGGGGATGAATGGAAGACGGCGTTTAATACTCCGGAAGGACATTTTGAGTACCTGGTGATGCCTTTTGGGCTCACTAATGCCCCTTCTGTCTTCCAATCCTTCATGAACGATATTTTCCGAGACTTTGTGGATAAATTTTTGATTATCTATCTGGATGATATTTTGATCTTTTTCAAGGACTGGGACTCTCATGTGGAACATGTTCCGACTGTGTTCCGGATTTTGAGGGAGAATTCCCTGTATGTCAAGGGATCAAAATGCCTTTTTGGGGTACAGAGGATTTCATTTTTGGGATTCATTTTGTCTTCGTCAACTATTGAAATGGACCCGGCCAAGGTACAGGCCATTTATGATTGGGTTCAACCCACTTCTTTGAAGGCCCTCCAGAAGTTTTTGGGTTTTGCTAATTTTTATCGAAAATTTATAGCTAATTTTTCCAGTATTGCCAAGCCATTGACTAATTTGACTAAGAAGGGTGCTGATGTGCTGAATTGCTCTCTGGAGGCTGTTTCTTCCTTTCAGGAGCTGAAGCAAAAATTCACTTCTGCTCCGGTTCTGCGGCAACCTGATGTCTCACTCCCGTTTCAGGTAGAGGTGGACGCCTCTGAGATTGGTGCAGGAGCTGTTTTGTCCCAAAAAGATCCTGTGACATCTAAAATGAATCCCTGTGCTTTCTTTTCCTGAAAGTTCTCTCCATCCGAATGTAACTATGATGTGGGGAATCGGGAACTGTTGGCCATAAAATGGGCATTTGAGGAGTGGAGACATTGGTTGGAGGGAGCTAAACACCAGGTCGTGGTCCTTACTGACCACAAGAATTTGATTTACCTGGAGTCGGCCAAACGCTTGAATCCTAGACAGGCTAGGTGGGCCTTGTTTTTCACACGTTTTGATTTTGTGGTCTCTTTTCTACCTGGCACTAAGAATGTCAAGGCAGACGCCCTCTCTAGGAGTTTCTTTGCTGATTCTCCTGTTGTGACCAAGTCTGCTACCATCTTAGGCGAGGGGGTAGTTCTTTCTGCCATCTCGCCCGATTTGAGACGTGCTCTGGAAGAGTTTCAGGAGGACAAACCTGAGCGTTGTCCCAGTGGAAAGTTGTATGTTCCTGACCAGTGGAGGAAGAGAGTGATGTCTGAAGTTCATTGCTCTGCATTGGCTGGTCATCCAGGTATTTTTGGTACTAGAGATCTGGTGAGTCGGTCTTTTTGGTGGCCCGCCTTGTCTCGTGATGTCAGGAATTTTGTGCAGTCCTGTGGGACTTGCTCCCAGTCTAAACCTTGTTCTCGCTCTAGTGGGTTGTTGTTGCCTTTGCCGGTGCCCAAGAGGCCATGGACCCATATTTCAATGGATTTTATCTCTGATATGCCTGTCTCTCAGAGAATGACTGCTATTTGGGTGATTTGTGATAGATTCTCTAAGATGGTCCATCTTGTACCACTCCCTAATTTGCCATCTTCCTCTGAGTTGGTGCCCCTGTTTTTGCAACAGGTAGTTCGCTTGCACGGGATTCCTGAGAACATTGTGTCTGACAGAGGAGTTCAGTTTGTGTCTAGATTTTGGAGGACTTTCTGTTCCAAGCTGGGAATTCAGTTGTCCTTCTCCTCTGCGTTTCACCCTCAGACCAACGGGCAGACGGAGAGAACAAACCAGACTTTGGAGTCGTACTTGAGATGTTTTATTTCGGCTGATCAGGATGATTGGGTTTCATTTTTGTCCTTGGCCGAATTTGCTTTAAATAATAGAGCTAGTTCTGCCACTTTGATGTCACCTTTTTTTTGTAACTTTGGGTTTCATCCTCGATTTTCTTCAGGGCAGGTGGAGCCTTCTGCCTGCCCAGGTGTTGACACTGTGGTGGAGAGAATGCACCAGATCTGGGACCAAGTGGTGGATAAGTTGTCTCTCTCCCAGGAAAAGGCCCAGCGGTTTTCCAACCGGCATAGGACCATTGGTCCCCAGTTTAAGGTGGGTGTTATGGTTTTATTGTCATCAAAAAATATCGCTATGAAGGTGGCTTCTCCTAAGTTTAAGCCTAGATTTATTGGACCTTACAAAATTTTGGAGATTATTAATCCGGTCTCTTTTCGGTTGGCTCTTCCTGTCACATTTAAGATTTATAATGTGTTCCATAAGTCCTTGTTGAAGAGGATTGTTGAACCAGTAGTTCCTGGGGTGGCACCTCCTGACCCTGTATTGGTTGAAGGTAACATGGAGTATGAGGTAGAGAAGATACTGGATTCCCGTCTGACTAGACGGAGACTCAAGTATTTGGTTAAGTGGAAGGGTTATGGTCAGGAGGATAATTCCTGGGTCTCTGCCTCTGATATTCATGCCGAAAGATTGGTGCGTGCCTTTCATCGGGCTCACCCTGATCGCCCGGGTGGCATGGATGAGGGTTCGGTGACCCCTCCTCAAGGGGGAGGTACTGTTGTGAGTTCATTTTTCCCTTCACCAGTGAGGTCTGATGAACTCCCTCTTCTGGCGAAGGAAGGTAGTGAGGCTGATTACCAAACAGCTGGGCAGGTAGATGATAACTGGGTCACAGGAACTGATGACTGGATATAAGGCAGCCGACACCCTGCTGCCTGGCTGGTGATTTTCCTGCTGGATTCTTGGAGACCAGTCTGATTTCTGCTTCTCAAAGCTACGTTTTGCTCTGCCTTTTGTACACTTTAGTTCTGGTTTTGTTTGCCTTGTTTTTTGGAGTTCAGCCATCCCCAGCTGGGGGTGAGCTGAATTCCATTTTTGTCTCTGATCTGTTGTTCTCTGGCTCTGTCTTCAGAATATACCTGAGTGCTGATATAGTCTTTTTGAAGCCTAGCAACTTCAGGGCCTGTTTTTCCTATCAGTCTGTTGGTTCATTTTTGGATAGGGTTTTTTGCGGATTGCAGACAGCAGCTTTTATATCCTGTCCTATTTAGTTAGCTTGGGCCCCATCATTTGCTCAACCTATCTTTCTATCTGTGTTAGTGTTTTTCATCTTGCTTCACAGTCATTATATGTTGGGGGCTGCCTATTGCTTTGGGGTCTGCTCTGGGGCAGTTTAGATTTCCCCTTTCTGTCTTTAGGCTAATTTAGTTCTCCGGCTGTGATCGAGGGGTCTAGGGCACCGTAGGAACCCCCCACGGCTACTGCTAGCTGTTGTGGTTAGGTTCAGGGGTCTGCAATCCGATAGCTGCCAACTTCTCTGGTTTTCTGGACTTAGCTATTATTTTTGTTTTTTCCTCCTTCGGTGACTCATCCATAACAGACAGCTGTTTTGAGAGCCAAGTGTAGGGAAGGTGGACGGATTGACCTGTCTGCAGTGGGAAGGCAGAGGTGTGGAGTATTGTGGGTGGACTGTTGTGGTGAAAGAGGGGAAACAGCTGGAGATAGGAAGGAAAAGTGTAGATTTGAAGTTTGACCATTAGAGGGCAGTGGAGAGTTGTAGGTTAGGACTGAACATCAGCCATTGGCTAAGAAAACTGTTGAGTCATGGGGCAGAGCAGAAGGTGATAAAAGGCAGATGGAAGGTTCTGGAAAAGTCAGTCAGTGACGGGAGCCCAGGAGACAGGAACTACGCTGAGCAGAAAGGACTAAGGCAAGGCTCCAGAGAGGACTGACAGCTGAGATAGGTCACGTTGGGTGGCCCGTACAGGAGAGGCCGTAGACAGAGACAGACTGGGGTACCATAATAAGAACGGACTCAGATTGATAAACCGCTGTGGTGGTAGGCTTAGGGCAGCCACAGTGGAAGAACCGCGAGGGACGTTAAGTAACTAAAGGAAGAGAGTGAAGGTACCCGGGCCTGTGTGCGGAGTCGAGCAGCTGCTGTGTGAAGCTGCGGGGATAGTCGAGCAGCTGCTGTGGGAAGCAGCAGAGATAGTCGAGCAGCTGCTGTGTGAAGCCGCTAATCGAGCAGCTGTTGTGTGAAGCTGCGAGGCCTTTCGAGCAGCTGTTGTGTAGAACTGTGGAGAGTATTGTACAGCTGCTGTGTGGAGCTGTGGGTCATGGAAGATTACGATCAATAAAGAAGACCTGTTGGACATAATCCTGTCTCTGTCTTGAGTCTGTCTGTGGCCAGTAACGGACCACCCCCCTGTCAGTTGCCCCCCTACCTACATTTGGCATAGTCGGCAGGATCTTCACCGCAAATACAACATCTTCAGCGGTAAGTCTGCCTTGAAGATTCAAAGGGCCCAAGCTGAACGGGTTGAAGGTCTTTTCCTGTGGATTACAAACTGGACTGTGAATTGCTGGATTTCTGCAGGTGGATCTGGAGTGAAAAAGGCCTTGTTAAAAATGGCTGTGGCAATTTGGCACCAAAAAGAAGCACAGGAGTTTGCAGCCACCTTGGACTACCAGGAACAGCTGCTAGAGGAGCTGTTGCCGACCATCCGTGCGGAGTCATCGGGCCTTGAGGCTGGCCCTGCCGGATGGCGGGGTAAAGAGCATCGGCTGCTGGAGAAGCTGCGGGACGGACTGTCGGGAGCCACGGTGCCGGGGAAGGTGAGTGCTACTCCGGCTCAGCCGGCGGCACCGCAGGCAGATCCCACCCCCATGCCCTATGTACAAGACTCCGGCCCCCCTGGCGCCCCGCCTGACCTCCCGTTCTTCAGCAATCCCGGCCCCAGATGACTTTGCGACTTCTGTCAGCCATCCTGAGCCGCCCCACCCGGTGGCACCTCGTTCCGTGTCGCCGGCGCGGAACCGACCTGTGGCCGCCCCTGCCGTGCTCCATCTTCTGGCGGCGGCCTATCCATCGGGGCCTGCCGCCATTTCGGCCCTGCCCCAGACTGCCGCGGCCTACTCACTGGCATGCGCGGCTGCTCCATCCGCGGCCCCTGCTGCGGCCTTTTTACCGGAGCTCGCGGCCGCCTTGATACCTGCTGCGGCCTGCTCCGCAGCTTATCTGCCGATGCCTGTGGCCGCCTCTGTCCTGTCCGTGACTCTGGGTACGGCCTGCTCCCCAATGTCCGCGGCTGCCTCTGCCCCGTTCTTGACCCTGACTGCGGCCTGCCCACTGGACTCTGCGGCCTACACCGGACTCTCCGCCTGGGTTGCGGAGATTATTGAACAGAAGGAGGCCAAAGAGCGGGAGGTGTGGGAACTGCTAAACGAGAATTGAGAGGCAGCCATGACTACCCCTCAATCATATGGGCGGCTTGTACATACTAACACCGCAAAAGGCTATGGGTTCATCCGGGACCTCACCACCGGCCACAAAGACTACCTCAATGTGACCCCCATCAGACATGGACGGGCTCTGCGGGAGGAAGACCCGGTCTCCTATTACAACAAATACTGGCCCTGCGGCTGCTATGCGGTAGCAGTCATCACCTACCCAGAGGGATATGAGCCTCCATAGAAAGAGACAAAGACTCCTGGGTCTCGGGCATCAGGGCCACTCGAGGCCCAGGACATTTAAAGCATCCCAGGGACTTCACGGCTGTGGAGTTCCCTGCTAATTGGCAAAACATCGGCCGCCAGGAGGTGGCCCGGAGTATCCTGCTAAATGGACTGCCGGGACTGTCGTGCGCCGTTGCACGACCTGGGGACAGTTTGAAGTCCTCAATTGGGTAATAATTGCCCACTCTTGGTGTAGTGGGGATGCAGAAGGGGAGGGGTGCTCTCTTCAAAGGAAGGGGGAGCACTAATGTTTGCAATGGTTATGTTTTGAAAAAAAAAATGTTTTTGACAATGTTTGCAATGTTGAAAAGTGGTGCTGATAGATAGAGACATAGGTATAGTGAGAAAGAAAGAATGAATAGTTTTATACCAAGCGTAGTTCTTTAGCAACTATGTAACGGAGCTGATGAATAGCTTAGATGTAGAAAGTTAATTAATGTAGAATGTTGTCAGAAACAAGGTTAATGTTATACCCATCCAAAGTGGTGTATGTTGACACTGTGTATAATATGCATCATTGTTTTGAAATGTTATTTGAAAAATGAAAATGTCCAACAGGTCCCGCGTACTGAGAGTAAAGAGGAAAACGCTGACCATCACTAAAATTGATGGGACAGAAGAGACGGATGGGATTAGAGCAGGCAACAGTCCTTAAATCAGACCCTGAGTACCAGACATACACCCCTACAAAAGACAGGAGGACGCTGACGATGACCTGGTAGGTTAGGGCCTCGGGAATGGCAGTTCGAATGGAAGAAGGTGACAGAAAGGGAGAAAAGTGAGAGGTATGCATCCATAGAGTAGTCCGGATGGACCTAACCCAACCTGAAGGAATTGTCATGATTATGTACGCGCTGGCGAGTAAGCCGTAAGCTACTCGGAGTGCGATTGCTCCCAGTTTGGCTCAACCCCTGCGTATCACGGGCCTGGCTCAGCAACCGGTATGACAAAAGAAGGTGGGGAAGTTTCAGAACGGAAAGGAGGTTGACAAGATTGTCGAGGATGACAATGGATAAAGGAAGGGGGAGTGTAAGGAAGGTGGACGGACAGACCTGTCTGCAGTGGGAAGGCAGAGGTGTGGAGTATTGTGGGTGGACTGTTGTGGTGAAAGAGGGGAAACAGCTGGAGATAGGAAGGAAGGGTGTAGATTTGAAGTTTGACCATTAGAGGGCAGTGGAGAGTTGTAGGTTAGGACTGAACATCAGCCATTGGCTAAGAAAACTGTTGAGTCATGGGGGGCGGGGTTACCAGAGCAGAAGGTGATAAAAGGCAGATGGAAGGTTCCGGAAAAGTCAGTCAGTGACGGGAGCCCAGGAGACAGGAACTACGCTGAGCAGAAAGGACTAAGGCAAGGCTCCGGAGAGGACTGACAGCTTAGATAGGTCACGTGGGGTGGCCCGGACAGGAGAGGCTGCAGACAGAGACAGACTGGGGTACCATAACAAGAACGGACTCGGACTGGTAAACCGCTGTGGTGGTAGGCTTAGGGCAGCCACAGTGGAAGAACCGCGAGGGACGTTAAGTAACTAAAGGAAGAGAGTGAAGGTACCCGGGCCTGTGTGCGAAGTCGAGCAGCTGCTGTGTGAAGCTGCGGGGATAGTCGAGCAGCTGCTGTGGGAAGCAGCAGAGACAGTCGAGCAGCTGTTGTGTGAAGCCGCTAATCGAGCAGCTGTTGTGTGAAGCTGCGGGGCCTGTCGAGCAGCTGTTGTGCAGAGCTGTGGAGCGTATTGTACAGCTGCTGTGTGGAGCTGTGGGTCGTGGAAGATTACGATCAATAAAGAAGACCTGTTGGACATAATCCTGTCTCTGTCTCGAGTCTGTCTGTGGCCAGTAATGGACCACCCCCATGTCGGTTGCCCCCTACCTACACAAGGTCTGGTAGATAAGAGAAGCAAGCATTGCTGAGCTTGAGAAGAACCAGAAAGTGTCAGGCTGGTTGGAGACAAGGACCCAAGATAGAAACTCCATGAGACGTAGTGATAGGCCGAGGGTTGCTCTGACAGTTAGGAGATAGCAGTGGAGGAAGAGAACTGAGTTGAGTGAGACCACCATTGAGTAAATAACAGGTGTGAGAGTGGGCTTCACTGGGACAGGAATGATTGTCTGACAGTATTTTGTTAAGTAATGGTGGTATGAGGCAACACACACCAAAGAAAACACAAAGTGGGAAAAGGCTTCTTAGGGCCCATCACACATAGCGACGCACCAGCGATCCCGACAACGATGTGACCTTGTCAGGATCGCTGGTGTGTCGCTACATGATGGCTGGTGAGCTGCCAAACAGGCAGCTTCACCAGCGATCAGCACCAGCGACACGGGGGTAACAAGCGACGCACGTCGCTTAGTTATCCACTGTGTACCTTAGTTACCAGCGCGCTGGTGCAGGGAGCTGGTAACCAAGGTACACATCGGGTTTCTAAGTGGCGTGCGGCTCTTAGAAACCCAATGTGTACCTTGGTTACCAGCTCCCTGCACCAGCGCGCTGGTAACTAAGGTACACATCGGGTTTCTAAGCGGCGTGCAGCTCTTAGAAACCCAATGTGTACCTTGGTTACCAGCTCCCTGCACCAGCGCGCTGGTAACTAAGGTACACATCGGGTTTTTAAGCGCTGTGCACCGCTTAGAAGCCCTCTGTTTACCTTAGTCACCAGCTCCTGCTCGCTGATCGCTGGTCTCCCACCTGTTGCACGCATGCTGGCCAGTGGGAGACCAGCGATCAAAAAAATGTCCTGGCCATTCCAGGATGATCAGCGATTACCGGCAGGGGGGCCGGTTGCTGGTCAGTGTCACACACAGCGATCTCGCTGGTGAGATCGCTGTTGCTTCACAAAACTTGTGACTCAGCAACAATCTCGCTAGCGAGATCGCTGTGTGTGATGGGGGCTTAAAAGGGAATTTGTCCCATGAAAAAACACTATTAACCTGAAGATATGGGGTTAATCTGCAGGTTAATAGTTCTGAACCTGTCTGGCACCGGAACTTAGACCCCCACCGTCAGGAGGAAATTAACTTTATTACCTTCAGTAGCATTCTGATTTCAGTCAAGGGGGTGGCACCATCACTTGTTCAGAGACTGCTCTGGGTATGGAGAGCAGCACCTGTAACCACACCCCTAGCAATGACTGACATCTGAGTCTAATGCTGAGTAAGCTGACAGTGCCATGAGCATGGATACAGCCGCCGTGGTTGAAGTCTGCTGGCACCGGGCAGGTTCGGAACGCAATTAACCTAAAGATTAACCTGTGTGAGGGTGGACTCGCTCCGCTACTTCACAAAGGTAGACACAGGAATAATAAATGTGACTCCTTTTAAGAGAAGTGCCACAACATTCAATTGCCAGTAAAAACAAATTATATAATGTAGCTTTGAAGGCTAAATATCCTTCATTTGCTGATGTTCCAGTTAATCTAAAATAAAAACTAAAGTGACTTTACATATAATCATCGTACATAGTTTTAGTTCAGCGCCTAATTCACAACTATGCTTTTCCATAGCTACAGACTCCAATGAAACCTAACATGCTGTACATTTGAGCTACGTCTGTCAGAAGGTGCAGCTCCAAATGGCTACCTCAGACAGACTTGGCACAAGCCACTCCATCTGGCAGATTCCAGAGGAACACCGGCTTTTACCCTTTAAGTCCTGTCCAGTGATCTGCCCTTAAAATGGCTGTCCTGAGGAGCTAATCAGAATCAAGAGAGTAGTCGGGTAACCATGGTAGATTCAGGATGTCGGCATAGGGTCAAAGTCATAAAGAATAAGAATAGGCAAAAGGCAAGCCAAGGTCAGGAATCAGGAAATAATAGCAACAGGGAGAATAGCAAGGCACAAGTGACTACACAAGAGCAGGTCAGACTATAACTGGCAGTGGAAAGCAGGATTTCAGGATCTTAAATAGCTTGCATCCCCACCCAAACCATCCAGCAGTTAACTCTATGTCTCCCAGTATACTGTAGATGGGACTACAAGTTCTAGTGAACACAAAACTAGAACTCCTGCCTGGCATCACCCATAATGAGACCATGGCATCACTTGGCGGCAGGAAAGGCAGACCTTGATAGAGATGTCACAATTTGCAAGGAATGAAAAGTTGGATACATATAAATTATATAAAATCCAATGGTAGATGAATGAAATCACTGTAGTTCAGTTTGTACATGGCGATATATATGCACGGCACTTTTTCTCAATTTGTGATCATGAAAAGTGGTGTTACAATTTTCACCAAGTTCCATTGCACTATTTTTTTAAGGACTGCAGCCCCGTGTCCTGTCTTCTTGAGTGCTGGGGGGCAGGCACTGCTGATTGCTGATTGATTGACATTTCAGGCTTTATTGTGCTGCTGGACTGAAATGTGCTTCCTTAATGTTGCTATACGACAGAGCTTTGTCTCTGCAGCATTGGAAGCACAGGGGCTAACGTCGTGCTCCGACCATCCTGGCCAACCTGAGGCCAGCGCTGACAAGCTCACTGTGAAACAGCACATTCAGCCACTGCTGGTAGAAAGCCTCTAGGCAACTAGCTGTGAACAATAAAATTAAAAAAAATTGAGAGAACTGGGCAAAATTGTAATGAGAAAATTGCAAAGATGCTTTCATCAAGCAGCTTGCAAATTTACCCATCATAAAATAAGGGAATAACATTTTAATTTTGATTCTGAAATTATAATAAAATCCCTTTAATAATAAATTCATGATTACAATGACATCTGATCTGTGGATTCATGCATGTAAAGTATTGATACTGTAGAAATCGGTCAAATCCCAGTGGATAATATAGACATTTCTAAGGCTATATAGGATATTCTATGATTATATAATCAACATATTCTCTTTGTAGTATTTAGTCAGAAATGCATAATGGCAGTTGGGTGCTTGCCTGCATTACCATTTGGTGCTTACTAAATTGAAATAACCAGGAAAATCAACAGCTGTGTCCTCTCTGACTGTTTCTCTCTTTTATGTGAAAATAAACGCATTCTCATAATGAGATTTGGATAATGTATGAATGAAAACAAATACCCAGATAGAAAAAAGTCACGGCCATGCAAGCGAGCCACGGGTAATTCATTTTCTATGGGATGCAAAGTGCCTATTCGGGGAATGATGCCGGATTACCAGAACTCCTCACTGAGAAGTGGAGCAAAACGGCATCAGATAAAACATTGATGCTATTAAAACTACAGTCGGAAGCCTAGGAAGTATCACACTGTTGGAATCAAGGTCTCTGCCCCTATTGTGTGCTGACCTTCGGTAGAAAGCAAAAACTTGGTGATAGATACAGCATTAGGCTAGGGTTGCACGACAAAAAAATAAAAAATGGATAGCACTTGTCCGATTTACATGATGCCCTTAATATTACATTTTGAGATTGTAAAAAAAAAAACCGAAAGAATTAGAACTTGTACATTTTCGGCACTTTTTTAATTGTGTGCAAAATTGCTGATGATACATATTTTTCACACAATTTATGATTTCCAATAGGTATGTTATATAATTCTGGAAATTTGCTCAATTCTAAATTCTATATTTTTGGCAAAGCTATTTTTTGGCGAATTGAAAAAATATTCGGTTTATTCATTTATCTAATGTAAACAAGTTAAATGAAATGTAAGAAACCATGCAGCCGACATTTTATCAGGTTCTTCATTACATAGCACATACAATAGCTCCTCACTGACACTACAGACTTTTCATGTTTTGTTACTAAAGATTTTTAAGAAAGGATGATCTGATAACTTCAAATCTAAGAGCTGGGATCCCAACAATGGGGCGAGTGCGAGAAGAGTCTATTAAGAACGCAGAGAAAGGAATGTCGCTCATTTTTCTTCGGTTTTCTTAAAATCTTCAATGTGCTATAAATAAATGCGCCTCAAAATGTTTTGTGTTTTCACCATTTATCTATAATGCATAGAAACATTTTGAATAAATTATTAATATGAATGTGGAAAATATTTGTCTTTAACCTCTTCAGAACCAAATAGCCATATTCTACCATATCTCCTGATAAAACTCATATACTTCTTGGCTAAAAAAGTCAGAAGTGATATATATATATATATATATATATATTTGTCGTTGTTCATATATATATATATATATATATACAGTGGGGCAAAAAAGTATTTAGTCAGTCAGCAATAGTGCAAGTTCCACCACTTAAAAAGATGAGAGGCGTCTGTAATTTACATCATAGGTAGACCTCAACTATGGGAGACAAACTGAGAAAAAAAAATCCAGAAAATCACATTGTCTGTTTTTTTTTCATTTTATTTGCATATTATGGTGGAAAATAAGTATTTGGTCAGAAACAAGCAATCAAGATTTCTGGCTCTCACAGACCTGTAACTTCTTCTTTAAGAGTCTCCTCTTTCCTCCACTCATTACCTGTAGTAATGGCACCTGTTTAAACTTGTTATCAGTATAAAAAGACACCTGTGCACACCCTCAAACAGTCTGACTCCAAACTCCACTATGGTGAAGACCAAAGATCTGTCAAAGGACACCAGAAGCAAAATTGTAGCCCTGCACCAGGCTGGGAAGACTGAATCTGCAATAGCCAACCAGCTTGGAGTGAAGAAATCAACTGTGGGAGCAATAATTAGAAAATGGAAGACATACAAGACCACTGATAATCTCCCTCGATCTGGTGCTCCACGCAAAATCCCACCCCGTGGGGTCAGAATGATCACAAGAACGGTGAGCAAAAATCCCAGAACCACGCGGGGGGACCTAGTGAATGAACTGCAGAGAGCTGGGACCAATGTAACAAGGCCTACCATAAGTAACACACTACGCCACCATGGACTCAGATCCTGCAGTGCCAGACGTGTCCCACTGCTTAAGCCTGTACATGTCCGGGCCCGTCTGAAGTTTGCTAGAGAGCATTTGGATGATCCAGAGGAGTTTTGGGAGAATGTCCTATGGTCTGATGAAACCAAACTGGAACTGTATGGTAGAAACACAACTTGTCGTGTTTGGAGGAAAAAGAATACTGAGTTGCATCCATCAAACACCATACCTACTGTAAAGCATGGTGGTGGAAACATCATGCTTTGGGGCTGTTTCTCTGCAAAGGGGCCAGGACGACTGATCCGGGTACATGAAAGAATGAATGGGGCCATGTATCGTGAGATTTTGAGTGAAAACCTCCTTCCATCAGCAAGGGCATTGAAGATGAAACGTGGCTGGGTCTTTCAACATGACAATGATCCAAAGCACACCGCCAGGGCAACGAAGGAGTGGCTTCGTAAGAAGCATTTCACGGTCCTGGAGTGGCCTAGCCAGTCTCCAGATCTCAACCCTATAGAAAACCTTTGGAGGGAGTTGAAAGTCCGTGTTGCCAAGCGAAAAGCCAAAAACATCACTGCTCTAGAGGAGATCTGCATGGAGGAATGGGCCAACATACCAACAACAACCTTGTGTGGCAACCTTGTGAAGACTTACAGAAAACGTTTGACCTCTGTCATTGCCAACAAAGGATATATCACAAAGTATTGAGATGAAATTTTGTTTCTGACCAAATACTTATTTTCCACCATAATATGCAAATAAAATGAAAAAAAAAACAGACAATGTGATTTTCTGGATTTTTTTTTCTCAGTTTGTCTCCCATAGTTGAGGTCTACCTATGATGTAAATTACAGACGCCTCTCATCTTTTTAAGTGGTGGAACTTGCACTATTGCTGACTGACTAAATACTTTTTTTGCCCCACTGTATATATATATATATATCAGTTCTAGCTACAATATATAAACAAGACAAACGATAGCAAAGTGATATGAAATGCTGCTGTATTATGCTTTCATATATTTTATATTTCACAATTTCTGTTTGCATAAAGTCATGGCGAGCTTCTAGATATAGAGTGACGGTTATTAGGAAATAGATGACCTTTGCAGAGTAAAATAAAATCAATTATAATATTTATTCATGTATTATCTTTTATAAAGAGCAAATATCCTTAAGGCTATGTACAGATGGAGTTTTTTTTTATAGTGAGTCCGCTCTTAAAAAGCCTGAAAGCCTTATCCTATTAAGCTCTATTGTAGGGGTATGTGCACCCTAAGGGGCTTTAATTTGCCAGATAATCATCAATGAGTGTTGTTGAACAGGCTGCTGATCATTTTCACGTTTGAAATGATCTTTAGTGCAGCATAAAAGATCATTGTTCTCGACGTTGCATTGTCCTGTGTAAAAAAACTCCTGCTGCTGAGAACCATGGCAGCCTATGAGTACTTTGCAATTTAACATACATTGCTCAGTGGGTATAATTTGCTTTGGTTTGCCTGTGAAAGCATAAAGTCAAGTGACTGCCGATCGGTAGACGTTTACCGATCAGCGGTCATACCGTACCACCGGTTGGTCCGTGGAAACATACCTTTAGGATTTTTGCTGAGTTTTCAGAGCAGAAACTGAGCAGAACTTCCAAGTCTTTGATGAGTTCAGAGGTTTTGAGGAAGATTTGGAGAGCTTCTTCCGTTGTGTACACAAAGATTTTTATAGAGGGGGTAGAATGAGTGCAAACTCTCCAAATCCCCCTCAAAAACTCAAAACTCTTAAAAACTCGAAATTCTACACAGTTTCTGCTTCCAACGCTCAACATATAGACTTTGTGTGCATATAAGTCAGAATTGCCAAAAACATAAGCGTTCCACTTCAAAAACTGTGCAACTTTTGAAAACTGTCTGCCCCATGCTATACGGTGATTTCTAAAACATCTCATAGAACACTTTGTTCCCTCAACATTTAGCACGCAAAGTATCAGATTGAGGTAAATATCAGGTAGTAATGATTATAGCACAAATTCATATTATTATCACGTACATACCATGGTGGTTTCTGCTATCGATCCAAAACTGTTAACAAATATGTTGCAGGTAACATTTACAGGAGGTCCTGTAAAAAAAAAAAAGAATACACTGATAGTGAATCATACCATAAATGTATAAAATGCATAAATTGTTTAGTGGTTTACTATGGTCTAATACCTTTATCTTTTTTTATGTGAATGTAAAAATATTTATTACTTTTAAAATTAAATAAAAAATTAGCCCTTTTGGTAATGTTTTTACACGGTATAATCAAATGAAGCAAGTGTGTAAGCAAGAATTTTGTGCATCAAAAATATGAAATAAAATATTGTTTGTGATTGTAGATTATATCAATTTTGAAGAGATAATAGAAATAAAGATAAACATTGCTGTCACATCACACATCCAGAACACTGCCTATGTTTTAAAGGAAATATGTCAGCAGGTTTTTGCTACCCCATCTGAGAGCAGCATGATGTAGGCAAAGAGAAGCTGAATCCAAGGATGTATCACTTAGAATACTGGGTGCAGTCGTTCTGACACAATCAGAGCTTTTAGAGTTAGTTTGAAGCAGAGCTGAGTAATCTAATCCTGCCCCCACCAGCTCTCTATAAACAATAGCTATAGACACTGAGCTATTTATCACATGAGGTGGTGGAGGCAGACCACAGCTGTGTTCCAGAAATGATAAGCTCTGGTGCTAAACCAATCATTGCAAGTACACAAAATCAATAAGAGAGGCATTGCTGAGATTTTGAGTTTTAACTAGTGTTGAGCATTCCGATACCGCAAGTATCGGGTATCGGCCGATATTAGCTGTATCGATTTGATTCAGCCAATGGGGATCCTCAGAAGTGTGGGCATATCCTGTTAGGCATGTAGGCATGTTAACTACTGGCTTGGCTGTGATTGGCTGCTGAAATGATGTCATGATGCACTATAAAAAGCGCTGCAGCCGCCATTTCTGGTCACTCTGCTGTGAATTCAGTTAGGGACAGGCTGCTGTTGAAGACTGTGAGGGACAGTTAGAAATAGCGATTCCACAAAACATATAGTGCTTAACCCAGACTACATAAACCACCACTGTAGCTTGCTTTTCCCTAGCAGCGCTGTTTTCACAGCTGTCTGCAAGGGCTGTGTGAGTGCAGACCCACGCTGTGTAGTGTGTCCTGCAGGCACGTCTGCTTGTAGGCCGGCCAGCGTGTGTCTCTGCCTCATACACATTTTTCTTTTATTGCTGCTTTTTTTTTCTCCTGTATAGTGTGCTTCCATACGTATCCATATACGTTGGTTGCAAACACTAAAGGAGTGGACAGCGGAGCCTTTCAGCAGCCTTTCAGTGCTATAGCCCATTTCTCTGCACTGTTTTTGGCTGTCTGATAGGTCTCTCTGTGTGTGAGTGCAGCTCACGTTGCAGTGTGTTCTACAGCCACCGCTAGCTGTAGTAAGCTCAGCGTGTATCACTGCCTCATACATAGTCCTTTTTTTGCAGCTAATTTAGCCAGATTTTTGCTCCTATATTAGTGTGCTTCCAACCGCATCCATTGCCATTGGTTGGTTGCAAACACTATATAGGATTAGATAGAGGAGCCTTTTTGCTGGCTTGTGCCCTTCAGGGCCAGCCAGGCTAGTATCACCCTATTTTTTGGAGCCTCATCAATTGCATTGTAGGTTAGCTTCCTGCATTGTAATCGCTCCAAAAAGTTTGTGATACTATAGCTTTCAAACTTTGGTCACATCCTTTCCTTTCCCCCCACCCAAAAAAAAGGAAATAAAGTTCACCAAACACTCCACTTTACAGTTGTCTAGGCCACATTAGATCATATTAAAGTGTAGTACACACACTCTTAGCCAAATTAGTGTTTCTTATACTGGTTAGCAGGTGTTCAGGAATAAGAACACTAAGCCACCCCTTTTTTACTTTTCTGCCTATCTTTATCAGTCTACCAAGATGAAGAAGGCAGGGAGTAAGGCACGTGGTCGTGGCCGTGGAGTTTCAGCAGGGAGAGGACGGGGGGATTCAGCAGGGAGAGGACGTGGGGATTCGGTGTCTGCTGCGGCCACCAGTGACCCGGCATCCCCCACTTTTACCAGGCAACAGTCCTTCATGCGCAGCTTTGTAGGACCTCGCCGTACCCCACTGCTGCGTGACGAACAAATTGAAGCCATTGTCGGATGGATGGCAGCCAACGCATCCACTTCAATGACTTCCGCATCCTCCCAAGGCCAGAGCACTGAAGAGCAACCATCTGTCTCTTCACCACCTGCCAAATTGCCCAGGCAGTCTGAGAGCCCTGGACAGGAGCCATCTCAATCTTTACTTCTGTTCTCAGAATCTGTTGGCTTGGAAAGAGGTGGCCAGCCAAGCAGCATTCTAGAGCGTGAAGAAGAGGGAGTATGCAGTGATGCGCAACTGCTTTGTCCCTCTGAATCTGAAGAGGCGGGTGGGCCAGTGCCTATGGTCAGCACACCTCAGTATGCATCAGATGATGATGAGACTCAGTTGCCAATTTCTGGTGCGTACCGTGCTGGCGAGACAACCCAGGACCAGCCGGTGCTTGAAGAGGGGAGTGGAGATGATGAGGTCCTTGACCCATCATGGCGTCAGCCACAGGAAGGTGGTGGGAGCAGCTCTGAGGAAGAGATTCCCCGAACGGCCAAAAGAGGAGGGAGAGGGCGGGGGCAGACTTGGTTGACTGTAGCCTCCACTTTGGCACCCATGAGGAGCAATCCTCTTCCAAAACACAAAACGGGCGCTCCCAGGACTTGCAGTGCGTGGTCTTTTTTTGACACAGTTGCAGATGACATTTGCTTTGTCAAATGCAAGCTGTGTCATCAGAAAGTGAAACGAGGGAAAAATGTGACCAACCTCAATACCACAAATATGTGGAAACATGTGTGTACCAAGCACCAATTGGAGTTACACAGACACACTGAAGATGTAGGCCAACCTTCAGCAGCACCTACCACCTCTTCAGCTTGTGTTGGGGCCTCTTCCTCCAGCTCACACACAGCTGGTTCAGCTTCCTCACTGGAACGCCATGGAAGAACCACTGCCACTGTTGTCCAGAGACCCAGTGAAATTCCACCCACTGAACCACGTTCGCAGTCATCAGCACACTCCCAGGCCACTCACCAGCAATCGGTAGCACTGGCATGGGAGAAAAAGCGGCCATACTCGGCAAACCATCCCCGAGCACTGGCTCTGAATGCCGGCATTGCCAAACTACTGGCCCTTGAGATGCTGTCATTCAGGCTGGTGGAGACTGACACCTTCCGGAACTTTATGTCATTGGCAGTTCCACAATACAATGTGCCCAGCCGCTTTTATTTCAGCAGGCAAGCTGTCCCTGCCCTGCAAAAGCATGTGGAGGGAAAAATTAAAAATGCGCTACTAAATGCTGTCAGTAGCAAGGTCCACCTGACCACCGATGCGTGGACCAGTAGCCATGGACAGGGACGACACCTTTACCTCACTGCCCATTGGGTCAATGTTGTGGAGCCAGGTACAGATCTGGAGAGTGGCTCTGGACGTATTCTGCCAACTCCAAGGATTGCAGGAATGCAGTCTGTACATATTGAGTCCTCCTCCTACTCTAGTTCCTCGGAATCAGCACTGCGTGAGCCTGTTAGGCCAGATATGAGCACAGGTGTGGCCAAACGTCAACAGGCCATCCTTAAATTAATTTCTTTGGGGAATCGGAGCCACACAGCACAGGAGCTCTGGAATGCCATCAAGCAGGAGAGCGATGTGTGGTTTGTGCCAGCGAATCTCCAGCCAGGTTTGGTAGTGAGTGACAATGGCCGAAATCTAGTGGCAGCTCTGGGCCTAGGCAACCTCACTCACATACCATGTCTGGCACACGTGCTCAGTTTGGTCGTGCAGAGCTTTCTGAGGGACTATCCGGATCTTGATGCACTGCTGCACAAGGTTCGCCTAGAGTGTGCTCACTTGCGGCGTTCCAGCATGGCAAGATCGCGCATTGCATCTCTGCAACGCCGATTCCGCCTGCCAGAACATCGCATCATATGTGACCTCCCCACCAGGTGGAATTCAACGTTACATTTGTTGGAGCGGTTGTGTGAGCAGCAGGCAGCAGTAATGGAGTACCAGCTGCATCAGGCACAAACAAGTCGCACTGTGCGCCGGACACACTTCACCACCACTGAGTGGGCCACTATGAGGGACATCTGCCAAGTTTTGCGTGCCTTCGATGACTCCACGCGGATGGCCAGTGCAGATGATTCACTAATCAGCATGACTGTCCCCCTCATCTGTCTGCTTCAAAAAACCTTACAAGCACTAAGAGAGGAGGTTTTTGAAGAGGTCGAGGATGAGCAGTCAGAAATGCCATCTGCTTCTGGCAAGTCTGCGCAACGTGCTTCCACACAAAGGCCCAGGCAGGGGACACTTAGTGAGGAGGATGACAAGGAGTCAATGGAGGAGGAGGAACACATCTCTCCAGAGGAGGGAGGTACACAAGGCTCTAGTAGTCAGTGTGTACAGCGAGGGTGGGGTGATGCTGAGCAGGCAGAGATGCTGCCTCAAGCTGGGGACAGCGTTTCCGGTCCAGTTGGCAGTCTGCAGCACATGGTTGATTTCATGCTGCAGTGCTTGTTAAATGACCGCCGCATCGCCAACATTCTCCACACGGCTGATTATTGGGTGTACACCCTCCTAGATCCTCGCTACCGGGACAACTTACAAAGCCTCATACCACAGTTGAACCGGGAGCGAAAAATGCGGGAGTACCAAGAAACACTTGTGCAGGCCATCATGTTCTCCATTCCCCCCACAAGTGTTGCTGGTAGTGCTTTTCAAAGCAGCCATGTGGGTAGAGGCAGTGGAGGAAGCTCTGCACAAAGAGGTAGCAGAGGCAGTGCCGCAGGACAAGGCAAGACCAGTATGGCCCAAATGTGGAAAAGTTTTATGGGACAGCCACAAACGGCTACACCATCACAGACAGCTCCAGTCAGCAGGAGGCAACGTTTCCGTCAGATGGTGACAGACTACTTGTCGTGCCCTGTTAGTGTTCTCCCAGACGGCTCTTCCCCGTTCAAGTATTGGGTCTCTAAGCTGGATACATGGCCAGAGCTTAGCCAGTATACATTGGAGGTGCTGGCTTGCCCTGCTGCCAGTGTATTATCGGAACGTGTCTTTAGTGCTGCAGGTGGTGTGGTAACAGACCGTCGCACGCGACTATCCGCCGATAATGTTGACCGGCTTACTTTTGTGAAAATGAACAAGGCCTGGATCTCACCTGAATTTGCCAGTCCTCTTCCAGAATAAATAATTGGCTGGCAACAGGATCCAGGTCTCCTGTTGTGTTCATGTTTCTATGACCTGAACTTTATTTCCTGGGCTACAGCAACGCCCGTTGTTGCTCAGAAGTGCTGTCCGCACAGACAAAACACTCGCTCATGTGTAAGTGGGGTTCGGTAACGTCAGCTGATCCCCTGCTGTGTGTACGGCAAACTCTCCTACTGCCTACAACTTCTGACTACCTCTGATTTAATATGTTCTCTGATTTGCCCTCTGTCTCCACTCTGTTTTGAGTATTTCCTCCGGCCTACAACACCGCCTGTTTCTGCTCTCAAGTGCCGTCTGCACAATCCACACTTGTTCCTGTGGTACCTGGGTCCTGTAACATCTGCTCATCTCCAGAGTTGAGCACGGCAATGTCTCCTGCTTTGTCTACATTCCCACTACTTGTAGTGGAAATGTGGACAGAGCAGGAGACATTGCCTGACTCACCTCTAGGGAGAAGCTGCTGATACAGAACCCCAGTAACACAGGAACAAGTGTGGGTTGTGCAGACGGCATTTCAGAGCAGCAACTGGCGTGGTTGGAAGCCAGAGGAAATACTCGAAACAGAGTGAAGACAGAGGCCTAATTGGAGTACGTTGACAGTTAGTAGTAGTCTAGAAACAATCGCAAACTGCCTCCAAGTAGGCCTCGGCCTACTACCTGATTTTCCCTGGGCTCCGACACCGCCAGTTGGTGCTCAGAAGTGCTGTCCGCACAGACAAAACACTCGCTCATGTGTAAGTGGGGTTCGGTAACGTCAGCTGATCCCCTGCTGTGTGTATGGCAAAGTGTCCTGCTCCCTCCACAGTCAAACAACCTCAGATTTACACCTGGCTCCAAGTAGGCCTCGGCCTACTACCTCATTTTCCCTGGGCTCCGACACCGCCAGTTGGTGCTCAGAAGTGCTGTCCGCACAGACAAAACACTCGCTCATGTGTAAGTGGGGTTCGGTAACGTCAGCTGATCCCCTGCTGTGTGTATGGCAAAGTGTCCTGCTCCCTCCACAGTTAAACAACCTCAGATTTACACCTGGCTCCAAGTAGGCCTCGGCCTACTACCTGATTTTCCCTGGGCTCCGACACCGCCAGTTGGTGCTCAGAAGTGCTGTCCGCACAGACAAAACACTCGTTCATGTGTAAGTGGGGTTCGGTAACGTCAGCTGATCCCCTGCTGTGTGTATGGCAAACTCTCCTGCTCCCTCCACAGTCAAACAACCTCAGATTTACACCTGGCTCCAAGTTGGTCTCGGCCTACTTCCTGATTTTCCCTGGGCTCCGACACCGCCAGTTGGTGCTCAGAAGTGCTGTCCACACAGAAAAAACAATCGTTCATGTGAAAGTGGGGGTCGGTAACGTCAGCTGATCCCCTGCTGTGTGGAGGGCAAACTGCTGCTGCCTCCAAATTGTAACTACTTCAGATTTAAACATTCTCTGATTTGGCTTCTGTCTCCATTCTGTCTCTAGTATTTCCCCTGACCTCCAACACCGCCAGTTCCTGCTCACAGTTGCCGTCCGCGCATTCCACACATGTTCCTGTGTTACTGGGGTTCTGTAATGTCAGCAGATCCCACAATGTGTGTCCGCCACAGTCTCCTGCACTGTCCACCTTCCCACTGCAAGTGGTGGGAATGTGGACAGAGCAGGAGACATTGGCAGACACACATCAGGGGATCTGCTGACATTACAGAACCCCAGTAACACAGGAACACGTGTGGATTGGGCAGACGGCTGCTGTACGCATAAACTGGCGGTGTTGGTGGTCACGTGAAATCCTGGAAACAGAGTGGAGACAGATGCCTAATTGGAGCACGTTGACAGTCTGTTGTAGCCTACAAACAATCTAAAACTGCCACCAAGTAGGCCTCGGCCTGCACCCTGGTTCTCCCTGGGCTCCAACAACGCTAGTTGGTGCTCGGAAGTGCTGTCCACACAGAAAAACACACTTGTTCATATGTAAGTGGGGTTCGGTAACGTCAGCTGATCCCCTGCTGTGTGTACGGCAAATTCTCCTGTTGCCTCCAAATTCAAACAGCGTCTTATCTTAAACTGCCTCCAAGTAGGCCTTAGCCTACAAAATGACTATCCCTGGGCTCCGAAACCGCCAGTTGGTGCTCAGAAGTGCTGTCCTCACAGAAAAACACACTCGTTCATGTGAAAGTGGGGTTCGGTAACGTCAGCTGATCCCCTGCTGTGTGGAGGGCAAACTGCTGCTGCCTCCAAATTGTAACTACTTCAGATTTAAACATTCTCTGATTTGGCCTCTGTCTCCACTCTGTCTCTAGTATTTCCCCTGACCTCCAACACCGCCAGTTCCTGCTCACAGTTGCCGTCCACGCATTCCACACTTGTTCCTGTGTTCCTGGGGTTCTGTAACGTGAGCTGATCCCCCAATGTGTGTCCGGCACTGTCTCCTGCGCTGTCCACCTTCCCACTGCAAGTGGTGGGAATGTGGACAGAGCAGGAGACATTGGCAGACAAACATCAGGGGATCTTCTGACATTACAGAACACCAGTAACACAG
The DNA here is from genome assembly GCF_039654945.1 of Dendrobates tinctorius. NCBI lineage: Eukaryota > Metazoa > Chordata > Amphibia > Anura > Dendrobatidae > Dendrobates > Dendrobates tinctorius. The sequence goes on from NW_027361676.1 coordinate 53,546,592, forward strand.
GAATACGTGTGGATTGGGCAGACGGCTACTGTACGCATAAACTGGCGGTGTTGGTGGTCACGTGAAATCCTGGAAACAGAGTGGAGACAGATGCCTAATTGGAGCACGTTGACAGTCTGTTGTAGCCTACAAACAATCTAAAACTGCCACCAAGTAGGCCTCGGCCTGCACCCTGGTTCTCCCTGGGCTCCAACAATGCTATTTGGTGCTCGGAAGTGCTGTCCACACAGAAAAACACACTCGTTCATGTGAAAGTGGGGGTCAGTAATGTCAGCTGATCCCCTGCTGTGTGGAGGGCAAACTGCTGCTGCCTCCAAATTCAAACAACGTCTTATCTTAAACTGCCTCCAAGTAGGCCTCAGCCTACAAAATGACTATCCCTGGGCTCCAACATCATCAGTTGCTGCTCGGAAGTGCTGTCCACACAGAAAAACACACTCGTTCATGTGAAAGTGGGGTTCGGTAACGTCGGCTGATCCCCTGCTGTGTGGAGGGCAGAGGTGTCCTGCTCCCTCCAAAGTCAAAATACCTCAGCTTTACACCTGGCTCCTAGTAGGCCTCGGCCTGCACCATGATTGTCCCTGGGCTCCAACAACGCCAGTTGGTGCTCGGAAGTGCTGTCCACACAGAAAAACACACTTGTTCATGTGAAAGTGGGGTTCGGTAACGTCAGCTGATCCCCTGCTGTGTGGAGGGCAAACTGCTGCTGCCTCCAAATTGTAACTACTTCAGATTTAAACATTCTCTGATTTGGCCTCTGTCTCCACTCTGTCTCTAGTATTTCCCCTGACCTCCAACACCGCCAGTTCCTGCTCACAGTTGCCGTCCACGCATTCCACACGTGTTCCTGTGTTACTGGGGTTCTGTTACGTCAGCAGATCCCCCAATGTGTGTCCGCCACTGTCTCCTGCGCTGTCCACCTTCCCACTGCAAGCGGTGGGAATGTGGACAGAGCAGGAGACAGTGGCAGACACACATCAGGGGATCTGCTGACATTACAGAATCCCAGTAACACAGGAACACGTGTGGATTGGGCAGACGGCTACTGTACGCATAAACTGGCGGTGTTGGTGGTCACGTGAAATCCTGGAAACAGAGTGGAGACAGATGCCTAATTGGAGCACGTTGACAGTCTGTTGTAGCCTACAAACAATCTAAAACTGCCACCAAGTAGGCCTCGGCCTGCACCCTGGTTCTCCCTGGGCTCCACCAACGCTAGTTGGTGCTCGGAAGTGCTGTCCACACAGAAAAACACACTTGTTCATGTGAAAGTGGGGGTCAGTAATGTCAGCTGATCCCCTGCTGTGTGGAGGGCAAACTGCTGCTGCCTCCAAATTCAAACAACGTCTTATCTTAAACTGCCTCCAAGTAGGCCTCAGCCTACAAAATGACTATCCCTGGGCTCCAACATCGTCAGTTGTTGCTCGGAAGTGCCGTCCACACAGAAAAACACACTCGTTCATGTGAAAGTGGGGTTCGGTAACGTCGGCTGATCCCCTGCTGTGTGGAGGGCAAAGTGTCCTGCTCCCTCCAAAGTCAAAATACCTCAGCTTTACACCTGGCTCCTAGTAGGCCTCGGCCTGCACCATGATTGTCCCTGGGCTCCAACAACGCCAGTTGGTGCTCGGAAGTGCTGTCCACACAGAAAAACACACTTGTTCATGTGAAAGTGGGGTTCGGTAACGTCAGCTGATCCCCTGCTGTGTGGAGGGCAAACTGCTGCTGCCTCCAAATTGTAACTACTTCAGATTTAAACATTCTCTGATTTGGCCTCTGTCTCCACTCTGTCTCTAGTATTTCCCCTGACCTCCAACACCGCCAGTTCCTGCTCACAGTTGCCGTCCACGCATTCCACACGTGTTCCTGTGTTACTGGGGTTCTGTTACGTCAGCAGATCCCCCAATGTGTGTCCGCCACTGTCTCCTGCGCTGTCCACCTTCCCACTGCAAGCGGTGGGAATGTGGACAGAGCAGGAGACAGTGGCAGACACACATCAGGGGATCTGCTGACATTACAGAATCCCAGTAACACAGGAACACGTGTGGATTGGGCAGACGGCTACTGTACGCATAAACTGGCGGTGTTGGTGGTCACGTGAAATCCTGGAAACAGAGTGGAGACAGATGCCTAATTGGAGCACGTTGACAGTCTGTTGTAGCCTACAAACAATCTAAAACTGCCACCAAGTAGGCCTCGGCCTGCACCCTGGTTCTCCCTGGGCTCCACCAACGCTAGTTGGTGCTCGGAAGTGCTGTCCACACAGAAAAACACACTTGTTCATGTGAAAGTGGGGGTCAGTAATGTCAGCTGATCCCCTGCTGTGTGGAGGGCAAAGTGTCCTGCTCCCTCCAAAGTCAAAATACCTCAGCTTTACACCTGGCTCCTAGTAGGCCTCGGCCTGCACCATGATTGTCCCTGGGTTCCAACAACGCTAGTTGGTGCTCAGAAGTGCTGTCCACACAGAAAAACACACTCGTTCATGTGAAAGTGGGGTTCGGTAACGTCAGCTGATCCCCTGCTGTGTGGAGGGCAAAGTGTCCTGCTCCCTCCAAAGTCAAAATACCTCAGCTTTACACCTGGCTCCTAGTAGGCCTCGGCCTGCACCATGATTGTCCCTGGGTTCCAGCAACGCTAGTTGGTGCTCGGAAGTGCTGTCCACACAGAAAAACACACTCGTTCATGTGAAAGTGGGGTTCGGTAACGTCAGCTGATCCCCTGCTGTGTGGAGGGTAAACTGCTGCTGCCTCCAAATTGTAACTACTTCAGATTTAAACATTCTCTGATTTGGCCTCTGTCTCCACTCTGTCTCTAGTATTTCCCCTGACCTCCAACACCGCCAGTTCCTGCTCACAGTTGCCGTCCACGCATTCCACACTTGTTCCTGTGTTCCTGGGGTTCTGTAACGTGAGCTGATCCCCCAATGTGTGTCCGGCACTGTCTCCTGCGCTGTCCACCTTCCCACTGCAAGTGGTGGGAATGTGGACAGAGCAGGAGACATTGGCAGACAAACATCAGGGGATCTGCTGACATTACAGAACACCAGTAACACAGGAATACGTGTGGATTGGGCAGACGGCTACTGTACGCATAAACTGGCGGTGTTGGTGGTCACGTGAAATCCTGTAAACAGAGTGGAGACAGATGCCTAATTGGAGCACGTTGACAGTCTGTTGTAGCCTACAAACAATCTAAAACTGCCACCAAGTAGGCCTCGGCCTGCACCCTGGTTCTCCCTGGGCTCCAACAATGCTATTTGGTGCTCGGAAGTGCTGTCCACACAGAAAAACACACTCGTTCATGTGAAAGTGGGGGTCAGTAATGTCAGCTGATCCCCTGCTGTGTGGAGGGCAAACTGCTGCTGCCTCCAAATTCAAACAACGTCTTATCTTAAACTGCCTCCAAGTAGGCCTCAGCCTACAAAATGACTATCCCTGGGCTCCAACATCATCAGTTGCTGCTCGGAAGTGCTGTCCACACAGAAAAACACACTCGTTCATGTGAAAGTGGGGTTCGGTAACGTCGGCTGATCCCCTGCTGTGTGGAGGGCAGAGGTGTCCTGCTCCCTCCAAAGTCAAAATACCTCAGCTTTACACCTGGCTCCTAGTAGGCCTCGGCCTGCACCATGATTGTCCCTGGGCTCCAACAACGCCAGTTGGTGCTCGGAAGTGCTGTCCACACAGAAAAACACACTTGTTCATGTGAAAGTGGGGTTCGGTAACGTCAGCTGATCCCCTGCTGTGTGGAGGGCAAACTGCTGCTGCCTCCAAATTGTAACTACTTCAGATTTAAACATTCTCTGATTTGGCCTCTGTCTCCACTCTGTCTCTAGTATTTCCCCTGACCTCCAACACCGCCAGTTCCTGCTCACAGTTGCCGTCCACGCATTCCACACGTGTTCCTGTGTTACTGGGGTTCTGTTACGTCAGCAGATCCCCCAATGTGTGTCCGCCACTGTCTCCTGCGCTGTCCACCTTCCCACTGCAAGCGGTGGGAATGTGGACAGAGCAGGAGACAGTGGCAGACACACATCAGGGGATCTGCTGACATTACAGAATCCCAGTAACACAGGAACACGTGTGGATTGGGCAGACGGCTACTGTACGCATAAACTGGCGGTGTTGGTGGTCACGTGAAATCCTGGAAACAGAGTGGAGACAGATGCCTAATTGGAGCACGTTGACAGTCTGTTGTAGCCTACAAACAATCTAAAACTGCCACCAAGTAGGCCTCGGCCTGCACCCTGGTTCTCCCTGGGCTCCACCAACGCTAGTTGGTGCTCGGAAGTGCTGTCCACACAGAAAAACACACTTGTTCATGTGAAAGTGGGGGTCAGTAATGTCAGCTGATCCCCTGCTGTGTGGAGGGCAAACTGCTGCTGCCTCCAAATTCAAACAACGTCTTATCTTAAACTGCCTCCAAGTAGGCCTCAGCCTACAAAATGACTATCCCTGGGCTCCAACATCGTCAGTTGTTGCTCGGAAGTGCCGTCCACACAGAAAAACACACTCGTTCATGTGAAAGTGGGGTTCGGTAACGTCGGCTGATCCCCTGCTGTGTGGAGGGCAAAGTGTCCTGCTCCCTCCAAAGTCAAAATACCTCAGCTTTACACCTGGCTCCTAGTAGGCCTCGGCCTGCACCATGATTGTCCCTGGGCTCCAACAATGCCAGTTGGTGCTCGGAAGTGCTGTCCACACAGAAAAACACACTTGTTCATGTGAAAGTGGGGTTCGGTAACGTCAGCTGATCCCCTGCTGTGTGGAGGGCAAACTGCTGCTGCCTCCAAATTGTAACTACTTCAGATTTAAACATTCTCTGATTTGGCCTCTGTCTCCACTCTGTCTCTAGTATTTCCCCTGACCTCCAACACCGCCAGTTCCTGCTCACAGTTGCCGTCCACGCATTCCACACGTGTTCCTGTGTTACTGGGGTTCTGTTACGTCAGCAGATCCCCCAATGTGTGTCCGCCACTGTCTCCTGCGCTGTCCACCTTCCCACTGCAAGCGGTGGGAATGTGGACAGAGCAGGAGACAGTGGCAGACACACATCAGGGGATCTGCTGACATTACAGAATCCCAGTAACACAGGAACACGTGTGGATTGGGCAGACGGCTACTGTACGCATAAACTGGCGGTGTTGGTGGTCACGTGAAATCCTGGAAACAGAGTGGAGACAGATGCCTAATTGGAGCACGTTGACAGTCTGTTGTAGCCTACAAACAATCTAAAACTGCCACCAAGTAGGCCTCGGCCTGCACCCTGGTTCTCCCTGGGCTCCACCAACGCTAGTTGGTGCTCGGAAGTGCTGTCCACACAGAAAAACACACTTGTTCATGTGAAAGTGGGGGTCAGTAATGTCAGCTGATCCCCTGCTGTGTGGAGGGCAAAGTGTCCTGCTCCCTCCAAAGTCAAAATACCTCAGCTTTACACCTGGCTCCTAGTAGGCCTCGGCCTGCACCATGATTGTCCCTGGGTTCCAACAACGCTAGTTGGTGCTCAGAAGTGCTGTCCACACAGAAAAACACACTCGTTCATGTGAAAGTGGGGTTCGGTAACGTCAGCTGATCCCCTGCTGTGTGGAGGGCAAAGTGTCCTGCTCCCTCCAAAGTCAAAATACCTCAGCTTTACACCTGGCTCCTAGTAGGCCTCGGCCTGCACCATGATTGTCCCTGGGTTCCAACAACGCTAGTTGGTGCTCGGAAGTGCTGTCCACACAGAAAAACACACTCGTTCATGTGAAAGTGGGGTTCGGTAACGTCAGCTGATCCCCTGCTGTGTGGAGGGTAAACTGCTGCTGCCTCCAAATTGTAACTACTTCAGATTTAAACATTCTCTGATTTGGCCTCTGTCTCCACTCTGTCTCTAGTATTTCCCCTGACCTCCAACACCGCCAGTTCCTGCTCACAGTTGCCGTCCACGCATTCCACACTTGTTCCTGTGTTCCTGGGGTTCTGTAACGTGAGCTGATCCCCCAATATGTGTCCGGCACTGTCTCCTGCGCTGTCCACCTTCCCACTGCAAGTGGTGGGAATGTGGACAGAGCAGGAGACATTGGCAGACAAACATCAGGGGATCTGCTGACATTACAGAACACCAGTAACACAGGAATACGTGTGGATTGGGCAGACGGCTACTGTACGCATAAACTGGCGGTGTTGGTGGTCACGTGAAATCCTGTAAACAGAGTGGAGACAGATGCCTAATTGGAGCACGTTGACAGTCTGTTGTAGCCTACAAACAATCTAAAACTGCCACCAAGTAGGCCTCGGCCTGCACCCTGGTTCTCCCTGGGCTCCAACAATGCTATTTGGTGCTCGGAAGTGCTGTCCACACAGAAAAACACACTCGTTCATGTGAAAGTGGGGGTCAGTAATGTCAGCTGATCCCCTGCTGTGTGGAGGGCAAACTGCTGCTGCCTCCAAATTCAAACAACGTCTTATCTTAAACTGCCTCCAAGTAGGCCTCAGCCTACAAAATGACTATCCCTGGGCTCCAACATCATCAGTTGCTGCTCGGAAGTGCTGTCCACACAGAAAAACACACTCGTTCATGTGAAAGTGGGGTTCGGTAACGTTGGCTGATCCCCTGCTGTGTGGAGGGCAGAGGTGTCCTGCTCCCTCCAAAGTCAAAATACCTCAGCTTTACACCTGGCTCCTAGTAGGCCTCGGCCTGCACCATGATTGTCCCTGGGCTCCAACAACGCCAGTTGGTGCTCGGAAGTGCTGTCCACACAGAAAAACACACTTGTTCATGTGAAAGTGGGGTTCGGTAACGTCAGCTGATCCCCTGCTGTGTGGAGGGCAAACTGCTGCTGCCTCCAAATTGTAACTACTTCAGATTTAAACATTCTCTGATTTGGCCTCTGTCTCCACTCTGTCTCTAGTATTTCCCCTGACCTCCAACACCGCCAGTTCCTGCTCACAGTTGCCGTCCACGCATTCCACACGTGTTCCTGTGTTACTGGGGTTCTGTTACGTCAGCAGATCCCCCAATGTGTGTCCGCCACTGTCTCCTGCGCTGTCCACCTTCCCACTGCAAGCGGTGGGAATGTGGACAGAGCAGGAGACAGTGGCAGACACACATCAGGGGATCTGCTGACATTACAGAATCCCAGTAACACAGGAACACGTGTGGATTGGGCAGACGGCTACTGTACGCATAAACTGGCGGTGTTGGTGGTCACGTGAAATCCTGGAAACAGAGTGGAGACAGATGCCTAATTGGAGCATGTTGACAGTCTGTTGTAGCCTACAAACAATCTAAAACTGCCACCAAGTAGGCCTCGGCCTGCACCCTGGTTCTCCCTGGGCTCCACCAACGCTAGTTGGTGCTCGGAAGTGCTGTCCACACAGAAAAACACACTTGTTCATGTGAAAGTGGGGGTCAGTAATGTCAGCTGATCCCCTGCTGTGTGGAGGGCAAACTGCTGCTGCCTCCAAATTCAAACAACGTCTTATCTTAAACTGCCTCCAAGTAGGCCTCAGCCTACAAAATGACTATCCCTGGGCTCCAACATCGTCAGTTGTTGCTCGGAAGTGCCGTCCACACAGAAAAACACACTCGTTCATGTGAAAGTGGGGTTCGGTAACGTCGGCTGATCCCCTGCTGTGTGGAGGGCAAAGTGTCCTGCTCCCTCCAAAGTCAAAATACCTCAGCTTTACACCTGGCTCCTAGTAGGCCTCGGCCTGCACCATGATTGTCCCTGGGCTCCAACAACGCCAGTTGGTGCTCGGAAGTGCTGTCCACACAGAAAAACACACTTGTTCATGTGAAAGTGGGGTTCGGTAACGTCAGCTGATCCCCTGCTGTGTGGAGGGCAAACTGCTGCTGCCTCCAAATTGTAACTACTTCAGATTTAAACATTCTCTGATTTGGCCTCTGTCTCCACTCTGTCTCTAGTATTTCCCCTGACCTCCAACACCGCCAGTTCCTGCTCACAGTTGCCGTCCACGCATTCCACACGTGTTCCTGTGTTACTGGGGTTCTGTTACGTCAGCAGATCCCCCAATGTGTGTCCGCCACTGTCTCCTGCGCTGTCCACCTTCCCACTGCAAGCGGTGGGAATGTGGACAGAGCAGGAGACAGTGGCAGACACACATCAGGGGATCTGCTGACATTACAGAATCCCAGTAACACAGGAACACGTGTGGATTGGGCAGACGGCTACTGTACGCATAAACTGGCGGTGTTGGTGGTCACGTGAAATCCTGGAAACAGAGTGGAGACAGATGCCTAATTGGAGCACGTTGACAGTCTGTTGTAGCCTACAAACAATCTAAAACTGCCACCAAGTAGGCCTCGGCCTGCACCCTGGTTCTCCCTGGGCTCCACCAACGCTAGTTGGTGCTCGGAAGTGCTGTCCACACAGAAAAACACACTTGTTCATGTGAAAGTGGGGGTCAGTAATGTCAGCTGATCCCCTGCTGTGTGGAGGGCAAAGTGTCCTGCTCCCTCCAAAGTCAAAATACCTCAGCTTTACACCTGGCTCCTAGTAGGCCTCGGCCTGCACCATGATTGTCCCTGGGTTCCAACAACGCTAGTTGGTGCTCAGAAGTGCTGTCCACACAGAAAAACACACTCGTTCATGTGAAAGTGGGGTTCGGTAACGTCAGCTGATCCCCTGCTGTGTGGAGGGCAAAGTGTCCTGCTCCCTCCAAAGTCAAAATACCTCAGCTTTACACCTGGCTCCTAGTAGGCCTCGGCCTGCACCATGATTGTCCCTGGGTTCCAACAACGCTAGTTGGTGCTCGGAAGTGCTGTCCACACAGAAAAACACACTCGTTCATGTGAAAGTGGGGTTCGGTAACGTCAGCTGATCCCCTGCTGTGTGGAGGGTAAACTGCTGCTGCCTCCAAATTGTAACTACTTCAGATTTAAACATTCTCTGATTTGGCCTCTGTCTCCACTCTGTCTCTAGTATTTCCCCTGACCTCCAACACTGCCAGTTCCTGCTCACAGTTGCCGTCCACGCATTCCACATGTGTTCCTGTGCTACTGGGGTTCTGTAACGTCAGCAGATCCTCCAATATGTGTCCGCCACTGTCTCCTGCGCTGTCCACCTTCCCACTGCAAGCGATGGGAATGTGGACAGAGCAGGAGACAGTGGCAGACACACATCAGGGGATCTGCTGACATTACAGAATCCCAGTAACACAGCAACACGTGTGGATTGGGCAGACGGCTGCTGTACGCATAAACTGGCGGTGTTGGTGGTCACGTGAAATCCTGGAAACAGAGTGGAGACAGATGCCTAATTGGAGCACGTTGACAGTCTGTTGTAGCCTACAAACAATCTAAAACTACCACCAAGTAGGCCTCGGCCTACACCATGATTGTCCCTGGGCTCCAACAACGCCAGTTGGTGCTCGGCAGTGTCTTTGGCACGGGGACTCCCTGTTGCCCAGCCTGGTTCCAGCATGCCTGCTGTTTCCGGGTAGTGTCAAGGTCACTATGCCACCAATCCGTTGTCCTGTCGTCTTACGGCCGGGTTAGCCGACTCTACGGTGCCTGCAGTTTAGGTGACTCCTATGTGGGCTGCGGGAACTGGCACTGAAGGCTGGATCCGTAGTGCCAATGGGACATGGACCCCCTGTAGGACTGTGGGTTTCGGTAACTGTGGCCGGCTTGCGGCCTGGCTACTTTGCTTTGAATGGGTACCTTCTGCTACCCACCCGGGTTCCAGCACTGTCTGCTGGTTCTCGCCAGAGCCTTTGGCCTAGGTGCCTCCATCTCGGTATCCGAGGTCCAGCACCGTCAGCTGGTCCTTGGTAGTGCTTTCTAGCACAGGTACCTCCTGCCTAGTAACCGTGGTCCAGCACCGTCAGCTGTTCCTTGGTAGTGCCATTGGCTCTTGTAGCTTTTGCTATCCATCTGGGTTCCAGCACGTCACCTGGTTCTCGGCAGTGTCTTTGGCACGGGGACTCCCTGTTGCCCAGCCTGGTTCCAGCACGCCTGCTGTTTCCGGGTAGGGTCAAGGTCACTATGCCACCAATCCGTTGTCCTGTCGTCTTGCGGCCGGGTTAGCCGACTCTACGGTGCCTGCAGTTTAGGTGACTCCTATGTGGGCTGCGGGAACTGGCACTGAAGGGTGGATCCGTAGTGCCAATGGGACATGGACCCCCTGTAGGACTGTGGGTTTCGGTAACTGCGGCCGGCTTGCGGCCTGGCTACTTTGCTTTGAATGGGTACCTTCTGCTACCCACCCGGGGGCTCCAGCACTGTCTGCTGGTTCTCGCCAGAGCATTTGGCCTAGGTGCCTCCATCTCGGTATCCGAGGTCCAGCACCGCCAGCTGGTCCTTGGTAGTGCTTTCTAGCACAGGTACCTCCTGCCTAGTAACCGTGGTCCAGCACCGTCAGCTGTTCCTCGGTAGTGCCATTGGCTCTTGTAGCTTTTGCTACCCATCTGGGTTCCAGCACCGTCACCTGGTTCTCGGCAGTGTCTTTGGCATGGGGACTCCCTGTTGCCCAGCCTGGTTCCAGCACGCCTGCTGTTTCCGGGTAGTGTCAAGGTCACTATGCCACCAATCCGTTGTCCTGTCGTCTTGCGGCCGGGTTAGCCGACTCTACGGTGCCTGCAGTTTAGGTGACTCCTATGTGGGCTGCGGGAACTGGCACTGAAGGCTGGATCCGTAGTGCCAATGGGACATGGACCCCCTGTAGGACTGTGGGTTTCGGTAACTGCGGCTGGCTTGCGGCCTGGCTACTTTGCTTTGAATGGGTACCTTCTGCTACCCACCCGGGTTCCAGCACTGTCTGCTGGTTCTCGCCAGAGCCTTTGGCCTAGGTGCCTCCATCTCGGTATCCGAGGTCCAGCACCGTCAGCTGGTCCTTGGTAGTGCTTTTTAGCACAGGTACCTTCTGCTTAGTAACCGTGGTCCAGCACCGTCAGTTGGTCCTCGGTAGTGCCATTGGCTCTTGTTCCTTCTGCTACCCATCCGGGTGCCAGCACTGTCTGCTGGTTCTCGCCACAGCCTTTGGCCTAGGTGCCTCCATCTCGATATCCGAGGTCCAGCACCGTCAGCTGGTCCTTGGTAGTGCTTTTTAGCACAGGTACCTTCTGCTTAGTAACCTTGGTCCAGCACCGTCAGTTGGTCCTCGGTAGTGCCATTGGCTCTCGTTCCTTCTGCTACCCATCCGGGTGCCAGCACTGTCTGCTGGTTCTCGCCACAGCCTTTGGCCTAGGTGCCTCCATCTCGGTATCCGAGGTCCAGCACCATCAGCTGGTCCTTGGTAGTGCTTTTTAGCACAGGTACCTTCTGCTTAGTTACCGTGGTCCAGCACCGTCAGTTGGTCCTCGGTAGTGCCATTGGCTCTTGTTCCTTCTGCTACCCATCCGGGTGCCAGCACTGTCTGCTGGTTCTCGCCAGTTTCTCAGCCTTCTTGTACCTTCTGCTACATTTCCAAGATCAAGCTTTTTGAAATTGTCTTTGGTAATCCTTATTGATCTCCATGACGATGACCCTGATGATGACAACCCTGAAGACCAAACCAAAGAAGACCAGAAATATGACCCTAAATAATAAGACCAAGAGGACAAAGAACATGAAGACAACCACCAAGATACAGAACAAAAGACAGAAGAACAAGAAGCAGAAGAAGCAAAAGCAGAAGAACAGAAAGCAGAAGAACATTAAGCATAAGACAAAAAATCAGCATAGAAGAAATCAAAATTATAAGCAGAAGAAGACTAAGCAGTAAATGGGGGTGAGTCCGTTCCTCCTCGTGGTGCCCCTGGAAAATGCCTGCTGCTGCAGGCCAAACTGAACGCGGACAAATCCTGTTGTAAACCTTTTGTGACAGGCAGAACGTAAGGTGTAATCTTATAACTTTTATAGATAAGTACTACAGGAATGCCTGTCACCATAAGAAAATGAAGAAAAAGAAGAATAGGAAGAAGATGAAGAAATAGCACATGAAAATTAATAATAGCTGAATAAGAAGAATATGAAGAATGGAAAAAAAAAATTAATGGGAAGAAGGTGAAGAAGAAGAAGATGAATAAGGTGAAGAAAAAGTTGATGAAAAAAATGCTACTGCTGCGGATCATGAAGGAGAAACTGTGGGAGAAGTACAAAAGAAGGTGAAGAGCATGGAAGTTGTGAAACATACATATCTGACTAAATATAAAAAAGTTAACATAGTCAATATCTTTTTAACTCCGAACGTCTTGAAAAAAAAATTGGAATTAATGCTATGCCATGAGATTTGAATAAACCACTATGCTTTTAATGTCTCCTCCACCTCCCACAATACATTCTACATGATTCTTATTTGTTTTCAATTATGTAGAATTAGCCAACAAGGAAACAAAGGCCTTTTTTTAATTCCGATACCGGAAGTCCCATTGACTTGAATGGGACTTCCGGTATCGGAATCGGCGATACCCGATATTTTTTTCGTATTGGGCGATACCATCCGATACCATATTTTTGGGTATCGAACGGTATCGCTCAACACTAGTTTTAACCCCTACCTCATGCCATCGTAAGATTACATAGCAAAAACTTGATAACAGATTCTCTTTAAAGCAAATACTATTGTAACATCAGAAGAGGGTATGGCTACCTGGTTGCCAGCTTCTTTTGTCAGAGTGGGAGAATGTATTATTGATCTTAAAATGTGTCTGCTGTGCAATTGTCCATTCAGCTGTATGAAATTGATCAGTGGATGATCTACAGGGGTTGATTTATAAAGTCACAAACTTTTACAAGAAAAAAGAAATAAAAAAGTGGCATTATTGGTTTCAACAATCTGGCGTCACAGTGCACATATCCTAAACTTCTGGCAGGGTGTCTTAGTTCTCTGTTGTGAGTTCATTTTCCCCTTCTTCACTGAGGTCTGGGGAACTCCCTATTCTGGTTAAGGAAGGTAATGAGCCTGATTATCAGGCACCTGAGTCTAATGAGGATGACTGGCTGAGTGGAGTCACTGACTGTATATAGGGCTGCCGACGCCCTCCTGCCCTGCGGGTGATTTCTCTGTGGACTCCTGGGACACCAGTCTGATTCCTGCTTCCCTAAAGCTAAGTTTCTGCTTTGCCTGTTTGCATTTGTGTTTTGTGTTTGTTTTCCTTGCTTTTCTGGATTCTGCCTTTCCCTGCTGGGATGAGCTGAATCTCCTTTTGCCGTTTGCTCTGTCTTCAGAATATTCCTGAGTACTGACATAGCTTTTTTGAAGCCTAGCGTCTTCAGGGCCTTTTTCACTGTCAGTCTGTTGGCTCTTATTTTCATAGGGTTTTTCACGGATTGCAGACAGCAGCCTTCCTGTCCTTTCCTATCTAGGTAGTTTTTGGCCCCGTCTTTGCTCAGTCTATCTTTCTGTCTGTGTTAGTGTTTTCATCTTGCTTCACCGTCATTATATGTTGGGGGCTGCCTATTGCTTTGGGGTCTGCTCTGGGGCAGTTTAGATTTCCCCTTTCTTGCTTTAGGCCTATTTAATTCTCCGGCTGTGATCGAGGGGTCTAGGGCATCGTAGGAACTCCCCACGGCTACTGTTAGTTGTTGTGATAGGATCAGGGGTCTGCAATCCGATAGCTGCCAACCTCTCTGGTTTTCTGGACTTAGCTAGCATTTTTGTTTTTGCCTCCTACGGTGACTCAATCATAACAGTTCTCCATACGTGCACTACTTTGAATCGTATTGGTTTCAACAAGACACAAGTACAGTTGAGTCACTTTGTAGTCCATAGGCTTATGGCCTACAAGGAGTGAGCATTATGGCACTGGCAGTGCAATAGTGCCAAGCCTTACTCCTTTACCCATGGCTGCCTGTCACAATCATTTTTGGATCTGTCAGCTTGGCCTGCTCACATTTAAACTTTTTTCCTTTCTGGCCATCGGGGGTTAAAGTCAGTTTTTGCCCCGGTTGTCGCTGGTGTTACTAAAACTTTAGTTAGCCTGCTGATGGGTTTTCCCCCGGTGGCCACTGGAGTTACGGCATTTTAATTAATTATCTATGCAGGTGGGTGCCACTCCCACCTCTCTTTATAAGGTCACCTGCTGCTGCAGCTCACTGTTGGTAATACAGCTCATTTGGAAGCCAATCATTCTGAAGAGAGAAGCTATCTTGAGCAGTGGTGTTTGCAGCAGATCTGGAGCAGTGGTTTTCCTGCTGGAACCGGTGTTCGAGTGCCTTACTCTGCAGTCCAGTGCATGACTGCAGAGCAAGCTAAGTGTTGTTTATTTTTCCCTGTCTGTTATTTTCCTCATTGTCTTATTAGTACAGCTGTGGGACCAGTGTCCGCACTTGCCAGTTCCCTAGTAATGGATAGGTGCAGGGCAAGTGAGGGACCTAGGTATCCTGGTCAGCAACAGGTTGAAAGAACCTGTGTAGGGAATGTGAGGAGAGTCCAGGGCACTTCCTTAGGAGAGCGCAGGAGGTGTCCATTTCCCCATTCCCTATTGCAGGGCCCACCATTGTAATTGTGTCCCCGGTGTCCCCTTGTTTGTCTCTGTTGGTTTTGTGACTGACCGGTCGGCGGGTCACGCCTCGCAGGGTCAGTCTCATCATGACACTGCCACCTTTTGTTGTACTCAGCATCAGATCTTACAAGTGGCCTAGCATTCCTTAGTGACATCATCTCCCACGGACTTTTAAGTCTCACTTCGATACAACCAAGTGACTTAATATTGAGACTATAGTGTGTTTATGTTAGAATCTATTTAGTTTTGTCCATCCGCCATCTTGTTGAGGTGTTCTGGTTGCTGGACTTTTTCTCCTGGTGCTGGGTTTGTCTGAGGTCAGGTGATTGTATCACCCTTTATTACCCAGCACCTGCTTCCCAGTCCTTGCTGGACTACAGTGTTAATCCGCTAGAGTTCTGTCTAGGAGCTTTGATGGTGTTTTGTGTTTGATGTCGTGCAGTTCTGGTATCTCTAGTTTGGCCTGCTTTGTTTTTTGGTTTTCCTTTCATTTCTGCAGCTTCTTCTATTTTCTTACTAGGAGTTTACCTGGTATTTGTTCCCAGTCCCTAGTTTGTTTCAGGGATACCCTTCCCCCTACCTTTAGGTCTTCGTTTGAGTTTAGGCTAGGAAACATCGGTGGGTCTATTCACAAGGAATAGGTCGCCCACTCCATCGTAGCGCTTCAGCCTAGTCCTAGTGCAGGGTCAACTTCTCCCCCTTCTGTCCTAGTCCTGAGTTGCATATCCGTAACGGTTTACTTTGTTTGGAGAGAGGATGATTACTGCTTATTATGTTTGAATGAGGAAATGGGCTAGACACCATTTTCGAGCCTGACATGTGATGTACTTGACCTAGAAGAGATGGATCACAGGTTGAGATTATGAGTGTGTGTCAGTGCGTTCCAGGCTATGAGGGCTGCACTATATGTGCTTTAGAAACTTATTTCCTGAATAACTCCTAGAACAAAAGGGGGGAGCACATTGAGAGTTGGGAATTAGTATACGAATGTCAAAGCATGATAAGTATCATTCATATACACGTGGAATTTATAAGCAGAATTTATGTGTCATAAGCATTATGACTATTGTTTATATTGTATGTTGATGGGTCTCCCATAGCTTAAGAACCTTGTTGGGGGAGATTATTTTAAACATTAAAGGTCTTAGCATCACCGAAAATATGTTTATCTATGCTGCATCTGAGAATGAAGGGAAGAGCATTGGCTGTGTATAGCAATTGAAGCACTGTAATCTGTTACCATTTTTTTCCCCTCGTATACATATAGACTGATTATATATTCATCCTCTGATGGCCAGTCAGAGCAAAGATATTCTGTCTGTGTCCATCTTAATGGTCCTGGGTATGTAGACCTGGTGTGATGAATATTCCTTTCTTGTCTTCACAATAATTTATTCATTTTTGTATGTTACATATTTAGGCTGCATAAGAGTCATTGAGGGTTAGCTGACGATGAGCGGGGATGCCATAATCCAATCCTAGTGTGCCAACCTCTTTGGAAAGGTAGAGTAAATTATAGGCCTGAATAGTGCTAGATTATCTCCCTTATCCTCAATTAATTGATGGAATGCAGCTACCAGAGAGCTAGTTGTATGAATCATAGAGATGGTTGTCTTCTGTGATGTAATCCTGGGGTATTGTTCTAGAGCACATAGCAATAAGAGGATTGTTTTGTGTATCTGGGTCAGGTTTTATGGGAAGTCTGAGAGATGGGTGTCTCTGGCTTCCCAAATACCTCAAATCTGGGTGTGGTTAAACTGTTAAAATTGAGTCTGTTGTCTGGCACATGGCTGTCTGTGGAGGGAGAATGCCTCCTGTGTGTGATATCCAGACTGAGCCAGTGTACTGGATGCTATCCAGCCTGTGCGACCAGGACTGGCTGACAAGGGACTTTGTCCAACTGTTTTCTTTGTTTTGCTTTCACTGAAGTCTGTTTATGTTTCCTTTGCTTATGAATGGCTTATGAAGCAGCAATAAACCAACATGGACGTTTCAATGGAAACACTTCCTGTTTTGCCTTCTGACACACCCAAGTAGCATTCCCTATACATATAAGAAGCTTCTCCTTTTTATGAGTGCTACATAAATCTGTTGTGTACAGTAGGAGGGCATTTTTAACACTGTTTTTATGCTGTTCACCATCGCCTGTTAGGCAAAAGGATTGAGTAGAGAATCTCATTGGCGTTAATGGGGTAGATATGTGTAGAGCCTAATGAGACATCCCATGAAGGGGTAGAAAAAAGGTCATAAAACTGTATCGGTGGTAGATAATGGTATGTGAGCCATAAAGTAAAGAGGACCCATTTCTATGGAAGCCCGTTGGTGGGTGGTGGCGCCATGCCTGCATCCAACGCGGTAAAATTTTGCGTTTCCATGCTGTCGCCACACACATCAAATTGCCGCATGTGGACGCATCCATATACAACGCATGTCCCTGCGTACCCAATGTTAAAGATAGGTATGCAGGGAAACGCAGGACACATAGAGAAGTAGGCGGAGCATAGGCAAAGCTTCAGTGAGGAAGAAAAGAGGAAGTAGGCAGCCATCCGCAGCCCTCCTGAACGCAAATCTGAACCTAGCCTAAGACTGTTTACTTTAAGTTTGCAACTTTGTATCTAAAATGTGGATGAAATTGATACATTTTCACCATTATGTGATAAGAGATTCACTTGTGGGCTCACTGCACAAATGTGACATAGCTACATGATATTGATTTGTGTGACATCAATTTTAACCAAAACATATGAATAAAAGACAAACAATATTATGACATCATCATAACAGATTAGTAGCTAGAAACACAGGCATTGCCTATTGTGATATAAAACTCTATTCTGACGGCACTGGTGTGTGTTCCGGTTGGGCTGACCACTTACTGTCCAAAGATCACAAAGTAATGAAAAAATTGATAAATTCTTTAGTAGGGGGTATGATTAAAATGCATTTCATATAACACTTCACTTTCATATCAAAACGCTATAGGCATATCTTTTATATTGTAGCAATGTATTGGGTTTTCTGGATCCCTTAATCAAGCTATTTACTGGTTTCCAAATGGGGAAACATTTTCATAAAGTAAATTGGATTGTCAGGGAGTGTCTGTAAACTTGCAAAAGAGATGGAATATATTCCAATCCTTTGCTTGCCCTATTTCTAGCAATCGAGGAAAGTGAATTTTATTGCTGAGCTATTTAATATGCATGAGGACAAAGCAATAAAAGAAGTGACTGCAGTAATATTGTGATGCTCAGAGATTATAGAAGATATTAGCAGTGGTGACAACGGCAGCATTATTTTCAGAGCTTTATTATGAAACCTCAGAGTCAATTGACTTTCATACTATGGTCATTTGTGCGGCTGAAGATTGCATAGCTTACTTAACTGTCCTCATAAAATGTTCTAAAATGGAAATTATGTTGTTATATTTAATTGGGCAATTTATTTAAAACATCTAGGACCTTCCGGGATAAGCAAGTAATTAAAAAACCCTAGCTAGTGGGCAGTTCTTATTTCCTGATGCTGGAAATGTTTACTAACAAACACTCAATGGAATTATTAATCCATGAATCGTGTAGTCCAATATCAATACTTGTATTTTAGTCTGGATTTGCAGAGCAACATTCTGTTACTTTAGTATAATGCAGACAATAATGTATTCCATGTCATTTTCTCTTGATCCACTGGAGCTTATGCCAAATTTTTCAAGGGGAACCTGACAGGTCTCTTGATGCTTTCATGCTGGCTATACACGGCTGTTGGCCAAACAATGACTGTACCATACACAAGAATGCTTTTCCGGCAAAGCGCTCATGTGTTATCTATGAGTATTTTGCCTACTGACATATAACAAAAAAAACAGACTGGCAGTTCCAAATGATTTGGAAGTGCCAGTCAGTTTTTTGCTATTTGCATATTAGCTCTCTAACTGAGCACTCCACCCTCCAGCCTGTGACGGATTTAAATGGCAGCAGGATCCTACCTACCCATAAAGTCAGGATTTAGCTTGAGAGGTATTCACACCTAAAAAAAACACCGTGAAAAATAGCCTCACCAAAAACCTTGTCAAATGACAAATGCTCTAGCGGGATGCAGCAGGTCCCTACTGATAAAGGCTGGAGCAGCACAGGTGCACTCTACAGATGAGAACAACCACCCACTCACCTATATAATGGAGGGGTTGGCTGCCTAGTAGAAAAAATGCACACAGATAATGCTTGCATAGGACGCATAGGATGCTAGTCACACAGTTGTGATGCAAAGTGTCTGGATAACAGCCTATTGATTACGCCCATAGTATTAGCAGTCGGGCTGTCCAGCACTATATATGCACCACACACAAAACCTAGCCAACATAAAGGGGCCTAGCTGCATCCTGCAAAAAATGATAAAAAGTGCAATAAAAAGATGAAAAAATAATGCATATGATAAATACATTAAATGAGGTATTGGTTAATATTTTGGCCAAAACAGATAAGCTCGCAACCCAACACCAAGGGTCCCCATTAACTTGCGAGTCCTAACACTAATTTAAAAACAGCTAACACAGGAAAACTAAAAAAAAATCATGAAAAATAGCCTCACCAACACCTTGTCAAATGACAAATGCACTAGCAGGATGCAGCAGTCCCTCACACCTACCCATAAATTTAGGTTTCAGCTTTAGAGAAGTGATCACACTAGGCACATAGGTTCCCAGAAAACCAGAAATCGCCTTGTCGTTGGCTGCTGGGCACACATGAATTGGCCAAATTATGTGCTAAGTATCTCCATTTTTCTTATTATCTTTAGCAGTAATGCTATTCATATTTCAAATATTTCATATTTACATGCTATCGCAGTACAGAGTGCAACTTTATTTGTTTGCCTACTGACATGTCAGCCAGTGGCTTATCTATGGGAGAATAATGCAATTGTCAGTTGAAAATTGGCGATATCTCCTTCATCCATCCGTCGGCTCGCACCTTCATACACATTAGACCACTGACCTTTAGCTACTGAACATGGACTAGCCTCAGTGAATAAATGCCTCACCGCACTTTTCCTAGTTTATTAGCATACGGTGAGCTGATGTGTACAAGTTTCTTTTTTTCTAGTATATTCAGTTCTAAAACACAATAAACATATTTCTGGATTATCTGAACAAAATTCTATAAAATGTCATGAAGGCAGTATAAAAGCATAACTAGATTCATTTTAAACAGACAAATACTAAGACTATGTTCACACTTGTACTTCTGCAGATGTACGACGTAAGCATCTGATGTTTATAATTGTGATGTATGCAAACGTGCAATTCATGAACTTACGGTACGTTTGTCTATATTAAGTTGTATACATTTAATATATGTAAAACATCTTTCTTCTTATGAATATGTTTCTACTAAAAAAAATATTGTTTTTTCCAACTTGTTTTTAATAGTAAACATAGGTTCACTCTTGTTGATTTTGGTTTCAACTCAAAGAGGAATTGCAGAGGGTGTGTCCAGAATAAACTTTTCTTTTCATCAAATTAATTAAAAAGGTATACAATTTAGACATGATGAAACATACTGCTTTCGATCACTTTGAGATCTGATTTGCAAAAATCTAAAAAAAAAACATGCACTGGACAACAGGACCATTTCACAAATGGCTGAAGCAATGAAGAGCAGGCTAATGATATTTGGTATGGTCACTCCATAATAACCTGCAGCTATGATATCACACACTCTATGTGGCCAACACATATTTTGGTGCCTCAAATGTTAGACCTGTTTCTGGGTGTATTTGACTGGCTCACTAACAATGGCAACAGTTTTCCCCTATCAGCTCTAGTTTTTGATGTACAAACATATGCCATATACCACTCTTCACTCTGCTCTCCCACAATAACTAAGGGTATTTGAATGTAGTGTTTAAATTAATATCTTTTAGGCATGAAGGGAAAATATTAAACATTAATAGAAAAGTGAACTACATGAAAATCTACTTATTTCAACCAAAAGCACAGATTTATGTTAGAAGCTTTGCAGTCATTTGAAACACAAGAAGCTCCTATTATAAAACTTCTGAGAGTGGGTTCCGTTAGAACAATCCTGCATAAGATACCAACAACACTACAATACTCTGCCACATCTGCATACCATCTTTCTTGGTGTCTGGCTTCCATTGTTTTTATGTCTTAGCGAAATATTTCACCTTGCTCGTTGCTTAAAGCAAAACTGTCATCAGGTTTGGCCGATACAAGTTATGGCCTCTGCCTTTCAGGGCTTATCTACAGAATTCTACAATGCTGTAGATAATTCCCCGATCCGACCTGCAAGAGAAGAAAAATAAGTTTTATTATACTCACCCAGGGGGCGGTCCGGTCTGAGGGGTGTTGCAGGTCCTGGTCTGGCGCCTCCCAACTTCTTGTGCTGCCACCTGCTTGCTTCATGGCTCCCCAACATCGTGCTCTTGTGCAGGCATACTTATATTCCCTGTTGAGGGCGGAACAAAGTACTGCAGTGCGTAGGTGCTGGTAAAGGTCAGAGAGGCCCAGTGCCTGCTTACTGCAGGAATTTGCTCTGCCCTCAACAGGGCAGAGAAGCACCTGTACAGGAGCATGATGCCAGGGGGCCATGAAGCAAGCAAGAGGGGGGCATTGCAAGAAGATGGGAGACGATGGACCAGGTCCCGCAACACCCATCGGACCGGACCTCCCCCAAGTGAGTATCATAAAACTTATTTTTCTTCTCTTGCAAGTCGGATCGGGGGCTTATCTTTAGCATTATAGAATGCTGTACTGTAAATAAGCCATGAAAGGCAGTGGCTGCATCATATAGCAGCCAAAACAGGTCACAGGTTCCCTTTAAGTGAACAAGGTTATCTGGTAAGAGATCTAAATGGGCATTTGCACTTCAAGATAATTGTGAAGAAGTGTTGTTAAAACTCTTGCTGTGAAAATAAACTGACCTTAAATGATCTTTTGTGCATCATAAAAGATCATTATTCTTGAAGGTGAGACATCCTGTGTAGACAGGACTCACAGCACCATGAACAATGTCACTGACCAATCTACTGGAGATTGCTCAGTGTATGTCATTTGCTTTGGTTAGCCTTTGTAAGCAGTCATTCAAACAACCACTAATCTGTAAAAGTTTGCTGATTAGTGGTCATTTTGTTCTAAAGGGGGTTTTACACTAAGCGATATCGCTAGCAATATTGCTAAAACGTCACCGGTTTTGTGACGTTATAGCGATATTGCTAGCGATATCGCTATGTGTGATACTTACCAGCGACCGGCTCCCCCGCTGTCCATCGCTGATCGCGCGAGAATGTCCGGCTCCATTTCTCGTCGGGCGCTTCCTGCTGAGACTTCCTGCTGTGACGACGAGCGACGCGTGGAGGCGGGCGGGAGGACGTCAGGATTGCTGTGTGTGAAAGGTGATCGCTGGTCGGATCGCTGGTGCATCGCCAAATGTAAAAGGGCCATTAGAGACAGTCAGTTTAAACTGACCCTAAATAACTGAGCAGATAATGGACTTCAGCACTCATGTTAATACCAAGCCTGTTGAAATGAAAGCAAATATCCTCTACTAACTGTGTGTAGTTGTCTGAATTCTTGCTGCCAATAAAGTTTTTCACAAGAACAAAAGAATACCAGGCACATGATTCAATTTCATTCATTGATGATATGCAATGTGGGTCAATCAAGTTGTCTCATCTGTGGACCATCAAAACTTCCTGCTTCTGTTTTTGCACTACAGTGACTTGCGACCTGAAATTTCACAGTTTTTTGGGGTTTGCCTCAGTTCATGTAAAGAACATGCCTACAACTGTGAACATTCGGTTTTCTTTTTGTTATGAAGCAAGCAACAAATAGGTCAGGTGCCTAAAATCAGTATTTTGTAGAGCCTCATTTTACAACAATAATAGCTGCAAGTCACTTTGGATAAGTCCCTATGTGTTGGTTTGGTGCCAGACATAGTGTTTTACTAGGTGGCCAAAAAGTTCAAATATGGTCTCATCTGAACACAGCACCTTCCTCCATATATTTGAGGAGTTTCCCACTTGTCTGTTAGTAAACTAAACATGAGCCTTACAGTTTTTTTTGTGTAAGTAAATGCTTTTCTACGCACACTCTTCTACAAAGTCCACCTATATGGAGTGTACGACATATTGTGGTCATGTGGACAGGTACTCTAATCTCTAGTTGGGAACACTACTTCTCCTTCAGGGTTACCTTTGGTTTTTGTGCTGACTCTCTGATTAATGTCCTCCTTGCCAGGGCTGAAGGTTTTGGTGGCCCTCTCTTGGAAGTTTTGTTGTGGCACCATATTCTTTCCATTTGATGATAATGGATTTGATGGTGCTCTGGGGGATTACTATAGATTGGGATTTTTTTTTATACTCATCCCTTCCTTGTACTTCTCAACAACTTTCTACATGACTTGTTTAGAGATTTCCTTGATCTTTGTGATGATGTTTGGTTAGCAATGCCTCTTGATTATTGGTGTGAAAGCCTGTTTAGCCTTTCAGAAAAGTTGTGTACATACTGACAGACCATGTGACAATTAGATTGTATACAGGTGGACTTCCTTCACTAGGAATATGACTTATGAAATTAATTGCTTACACCAGAAATGTTAAGGTGCTTCATCGCAGAAGGGATGAATAGATATGCACATGCCACATTTTTATTATTTGATCCCATAAATTTAATTTATACCTATATTTTTCTCACTTCAACAACTTAAACAATTTAGTGCTGATTCATCATTCACAAATCGGATTGCAATGTTACAAAATAGGTAAAAAGCCAAGGGAGATGAATACTTTTGCAAGGCACTGTATGTCTTCAATGCATGAATCATCTTTTTTCAAAGCTTTTACCATTAGATTCATCAGGTCTAGTTTTAGGGCCCCGTTACATGCTTCAATGCCCCAGCGATCCCACCAATGATCCAACATGGATGGGATCGCTGGGACATAGCTGATCGCTGGTGAGCTGTCACATAGGCAGACTCAACAGTGATCAGGACCAGCTAGCACGCTGGTATCCAGGGTAAACAGTGGGTATCTAAGTGCCGCGCGGCCTTAGTTACCCGCTGTTTACCCTGGATACCCGATCAGGACCAGTGAGCGCCGCATGGCATTTAGATACCCGCTGTTTACCCTGGATACCAGCTCCCAGCGTGTGCTGTATGGTCTCTCGATGTCACATGCAGCGACGTGTGCTGCCCAGCGGGAGACCAACGATAGATTTATGGCCCAGACCATTAGGCAACCATTAACAATCAGCCAACTGATCGTTGATCGTTGCTACGTGTAACACGCAACAATGTCGTTTCGACATTGCTGCAGTGTCACCAAACTGGTGACGTTGCAACGATATTGTTCACAATATTGTTGCGTGTAACAGGGCCTTTATACTTAGTGGCAGTAGTATAATTTTATCTCATGCTACCAAAGGTTCTTTGTTCATATTTTGTCCTTCAACCACAATATATTCCCTTGGAGGCCAATCTTTTCTTGCCTAATGTTTTTTTTTTTTGCTTTACTATCCCAAAGGCATGAAAAGCAATGATACCTTGTGTAGCCATTTTGTTGACCAAGAAAAAGAATAACTCTCTAAATGTACACAAATAATTTTATCTTAATCAGCACTAAAAAACCAAGGAACAGGCGTAACACTAAGACAATTTTATTTTGTTGGAATGTGTTATCAAATGATGGTGGCCAGTACTCAGATTATTTTCAGGGACCAACATGTCATAATGGAGTACAGCAAGGCCCAGGATAGGCAGTTTCTTTGGCAGAGTTGGATTCCATATCAAGATGAACCGAGTAAGTGGATGGTACAGATCATATTGAAACAAAACGAGTCTCTCTTCATACTAAAAGTGTTATACATGTATTTTCTGAGCAATTAAAAGGTTTCCAGAATTGCAATTTGTATCAAATTTAATCACCGCAAGTTGAATTTTTCGGGGAAATTCAGCATAACTGGCAAACGAACTGCATTAATAATAATGAAAGAAAAAATCATACTATACATTTCATCAAGAATCTTCTAATGTTACTCCAAACATTAAAATCAAAATACAATTTTATAGAAAAGATTGAGATATAGTACAATGCTCACAGTCCCACAGAGAATCAATGGACCATCAGTGTGCATACTTGACCATCCCTCCATTCAAATAGGAGATGTCTGTTCTCAGCTTTGACAATTGTTCTCAGTGGTTAGAGCCCAACATATTCTATTCTGTTTAGTGGTGATAATATTCTATTGCTGGAATCATCTCTTATTTTTATAACAATCTCTTTCCTTTGGCAACTTTGAAAAAATCCATCCCCCAATCATGGACATGTGCAACTTTTCAGCTTCCAAGCCACCGGTGAATTATACAGCACATTATTTCACTGCTGTTCACTTGTCTTTATTCTGTGATGTTTTCGTAATATGCGGGATGGAGTGGCGCATCAACACATCATTATTTTATTTATAATACTATGCACTTGCACTGTCAGCACTTTCTAAATCCCCACAATATGTGTGTGGATTTGTGGGGACATCCCCTACATTATGTGGGATGATTTATAATGTAATTTGTGTACACTTTTCATATATCTTTTTGGTTCTATACATGTATTCTGTCTTGTATTTTTTATCTATCTATCTATCTATCTATCTGTCTATATTTTTTATGAATATATAAATATATATATACCACTTGTAGTCTTCATTTCTATTCACTTCGCTGTATTAACATCTTTATCTAGCTTTTTGCAGGGCGGCGATTGTGCAATATATACAAGATTCTGCTTTTTCTGGAGGCAATTGTCTTTCATAATATTCTTGCTGTACAAGCCAACTGTTCATGATTATATCTGGTCCTTTGCCCTTAAACATCTGAGTTTGATATGCAACACTCCTAGGAGAAAGGGGTGGTACCTTGTGGCAGCCGAATGACATGGACCATCGCTGGTGCGCATGTCTCCTATGCGAGCGATGACCGAAGAATTGCTTCCGGCACTGGTGTAAGATGCGTGCAGGTCCGTGACTTCATTGGGCATTTCCCATGACCTGCACCGCCATCATGGCACCCGGGGTGGCGCCACTGCTGGGGCTCATTATCGGCCACATGTGCCGTTGTCAGTGATATGTCCAACACCTGGCAGAGGGGTTTATATTGGGTATTAGGGACACACAACTCCACAACAGCCCCCTGAGGAAGCCCACGTGAAATGTGAGTTGAGACCATGTGTACGACACCACAGGAGAGGTATGGGTAAGAGCAACTACCATTTATGATACTCATGCTGCTGTAGTCAATGCATATATGTCTCAATATTGTGTTTGGTGTATGATACAGGTACTATTTGTCTTACTTGCATTGACACAGCTGCATGAGTCTGTCTGATTTTTTTGTTATGGACTTGATGCACTGTCACTTTATATAACATACACATCCTCTTAATAGTCTCTCCTTGACTACACTGTACCTGGGGTGTTGCACTTGACTTTTCTCGTTGCACCCAATCCTTTTGTCTTTAATAGCTCTGTCATTGATATGATACTTTTATTGTTATTCTGATGTGCCTTTTATGTATTTTGTTAAATAAATTATCTTTCTTTATACTCTGTTGGTGGATCGTTTTACTCCATTTTTGCATTTATAAATTCCTGGTGGGTGTTTTTACATGGCTATTGCCTTTAGTGGTCAGGTTACATAGGCCTAGGACTGCGTAATATATAATGCTTTCTGTCTTAAAGATTTTGTATTATAAACTTACCAAAACTAGCAGAAAACTTCCTCAAATATTGTAAGATTATTGTTCATGTTTTGGTTTGACTGCTTTTATGATTTCTTTGGCAATGAAATGAATAAAAAACTTATTTCAGTATGAAAAAAGCAAAGGTCATGGGATATTTCTCCTTTGACTACTGTGCAGTATAGTGTGTGAATAATAAAGGCAACTGATTTTGTTAAGTCACGCTATTGTCTCTCTTTTTTGCTTTTGGAATGTAGGATGGACTTCTGGCAAACAGTAGTATAGCATCACCAAAGCCATTCAATAATCTGCATGTTAAAGGGGTTATTGAGGACTATTTAATTATTTTACTACCAACCTATTGTGTCTGGTGCCAATCTCTTCAGATATAGAGTGGCCACAGAATGTTCCTGCCAATGATTTAGAGGCTTCCACTAACATCTTTTCTCTTCCGCTCTGCTATGCTGACGGGGTGTGATTGTCATTGCCATGTTGATTGACAGCTGGTTTCCACTTGTCTAACTGCAGGGAGATGAATGGTGTCAGCAGCCACATCCTGTTGAGAGAGCATCCCGGAAAAAGAAGAGCTGCTCTTTTGATGTCGAGCAGCTGAATCTCCCACCAGGAGCAGTTGGTGACCATTCTATGCCCACGCCGGGTAGAACAAGCAGGTTGTTGCTTCTGTTAGCAACTACCTGCCTGTTTGTATATAAACCCATAGTAAAATGGAAAGCTCTAGACAATCCCTTTAATAACATTTGTGGCACAAGCCGATGTAGGCACCTGGAAGAAGTTTGAAAGCCAGTGTCAACATTCATCAACATTCTACATACAGCAGTACCGGTGAATTTCTTTTATGTCTGCTAAATTTAAAAATATATTACCTTTGAAGTTAGGTCTTATTCTAGCATCATAACCAGATGTTCTACCCATGAGTTTGTCCAGAAAATCAGATGGTGACATTGGTGAACTACGGGATCGGGCACTGTCTGTTTCCTTAGTTGCAACCAAACTAGAAGATAAAATAGGAATTTGATTAAAATTAGCAAATATTTCAGCAAGTCATTAAAAATAAATGTAGTCACTATTTTCAAGTGCACCTGATGCTAATGAAAATCATATACAATAATTTCTGTCTATACTTTACACTAGTTAGAAAAGAGAAGAATTCCTTATCCATCATATCTTATATGACACCAATATGTTCTTCAGTGTTTTATACTAAATTTCCATCGGTGTCAGACCCCACGCTAGATGCAGAGACATACAGTATATAAAATAGGCTCAATATAAAAATTGACTCTCTGCACTTCCTTTTAATTAACACAGATTATTTCACCATTTATGGAGTTTAGTTTTCTCCTTTCCTTTGACTGGCAAATTTCCCTTCTTTTGCAGAGTGCTTGGAAAAAAACTTTGTTGAATTCAACTTTGGAAATATTTTCAAGAAAATTTCATTAAAGTTCATTAGAAATTTTTTTATTGTCAGTCATTTAAAATGTGGTACAGCATGTTTTGAATACAAGTCGCTCTTAGTCATATTCTATGACATATTCTATGACTAAGAATGACTTGTGCTTGAAGCACATAAGAACGTGTGGACCACTGTACAATGTTTTTAAATGATTAACTGTCATGACTTTGTTGTCAGGTGTCCAGTGACCTGGGCCTCCTTACCTGTCCCTACAGCCCTAGCTCGCCCTGTTCCCTGGACTACGACTGATGGTGAAGACGCTGGGGCCACGTACCATGCCTTAGTTCCTGAATCTGCCCTCAGTCTTTATTCTTCCCCCACCCAGGGAAGAGGGGAGTAGTAGCGTACCATAATACTCCAACCAGACTAACAAGGTAATACGAACAGAGATAACAAAAATACTAAATATACAAATATACTCACACATAAAACAGAGCAATGCATCGGGGAGTGGATGATGTGGTTAAATCAAATTAGGAGAAGAAAGGAATTTTCACACACTCAAAACCTAGCAACAGTCACAGATAAATCCACTAAGCATCTTCTCCAACAATAACCACCAACAACAACCACCAAACAACCACTAGCCTTGCAATAAAAGCTAGCTTTGACAATGATTGCTAGCTAGGTCCCAGATTATATAGGAGATAGGAGTGGCTAACAGTGCACAACTCTCAACTGAGCAGATTAACAGCTGCATTGCTAAAAGAAAGTCATACCGTTTAATATGAAGGTGAAGTGCATCTAATCAGTGCAGGAGTAGAAGAAATCAGACACTGTGGTCTTCTGGCTCCTCGCTGTCATGGTAAACCCATGACATTAACAATAAAGAAAAATGAAAATTTATTGAGATGCTGGAATGGCTTTTTCTTGGAAACTTCCTTTTGGTTATATGCACCTTATGGTGACTTTTTCAGAGAACAAGCAAATACTGAATATTCATTGTTTTATGAGTCCAATGTAAAACCAACCATTGTTCGTAGATTCTGTTCAAATCTGCATTTCTGGTTTCCCTTTATAATCAAATACAAGTAACATGGCTGTACTGTATCTGTCTCACCAATGCACGTACAATGAATTACTTTTTCCTTTCAGCATGAAGTGCTATGCAGATTTGACCATTCTGACATTTCATTCAGGTTGTGTTTAGTTGTTCCACGGAGAATGTAATAATTTTTGACTAACAATATCTTTTTTTCAGCTCTCAGAGAGTTTGTTGCAATGAGGTGCCATGTTGAACTTCCTGTGACCAGTATGAGAGAGCGTTAACACCAAATGTAACACACCTGCTTCCCATTTATACCTGAGATCTTGTAACACTGATGAATCACATGACACTGGACAGGGAAAATGATTAGTTAGGCATAATTTGGCTATTTTCACTTAGGGATGTAGTTACCAAGAAAGAGATGCTGCCATCAGCATAGCCAGCATCTATAAAATCTGGGTGCAAACTCCCTGTTTGGCTGTACTACTTTGAAGTGATAGCTGCTGGACATTATGGGGAATCTGTGGCCATACCTCACGTCATTAGCACACATTTTCAGAATTCAGCAGTGTGTGAAATAAGAATAGTTTTTTTTGCCAATGCTCATGAATTGAGTTGCTGAGCTTTCGAATTCTCAAGGGCCTGCGAGTTTCAGAAAATTTATTTCAAAAATCAATCCTATGTGGATCATTCCACCCATCTGTAAATCAAAGACTTCAAGTAGCAGGTACATCCCAACATCTACTGTCCAGAGCATGCTGGAGAAATTGAATCATAAAGGCCTGCTGCTCACAAAGTGACAAGTGAGGACTATTAGAAGAAGAGACTTGTTTGGGCCTAGCAACATAAGGACTGGACATTAGATCAGTCAAAATCTGAATTGTTTCCTGATGAACCAACATTTTAGATTTTTGGCACCAATCACTAAGTTTTTGTGAGACCCAGAAAAAAGAGTAGATGGTTTCTTCATGTGTGATGCCCACCATGAAGCATATAGGGGGAGGTGTGATGGTGCTAGTGACATTGTTGTAAGTAATTCCAAAATCAACATACCCTTACCAAGCATGTATCGCATCACATTCTGCAATGACATGCATCATTTTGCACTTAATGGGACCATCATTTGTATTACAAAAGACAATGACCCCAAACACACCTTCTAACCATATATGGGAATTGAAGCCAAAAAAGAAAAGCAAGGAGTGCTTCATCAGATGACATTTCCTCCACCATCACCTGATATCAACTCATGCTGTAATTTGGACAGCAGAAATAAGAAAGTAGGCAACAAGTGCTCAGCACCTATTGGAACGCTTTCAAGACTGTTAAGGTACCGTCACATTTAGCGATGCACCAGCAATCCCGACAACGATACGACCCGGTCAGGATCGCTGGTGCATCGCTAAATGGTCGCTAGTGAGCTGCCAAACTGGCAGATCTCACCAACGACATAGCAGCGGTCGGCGGTCGTTACTTACCTGTCAGATGCAGCAATGAAGACGTCCTCCCGCCCGCGTCCACGCGTCGCTCGTCGGCGCCAGCAAGAAACCCAGCAGGAAGCGACGATAAACGGCCCAGGACGTTCTCGCGCGATCAGCAATAACCAGCGGGGGAGCCGGTTGGAGGTAAGTATCACACATAGCGATATCGCTAGCAATATCGCTGCTGTGTCACAAAATCGGTGATGCTTTAGCCATATCGCTAGCGATCTCGCTTAGTGTGACGGGCCCTTTAGAAAGCCATTCCAGGTGACTTATTGATGAAGCTAAGAGATTGCCAAGGGTGTGTAAAACTGTCATCTGATTAAAAGATGGATACTTTGATGAATGTAAAGTTTAATAACACACATTCTGGTTTGTTTTACACTTGTTTCTTTACTCTTTTTTTCCATATGTATTCCATCACAGTTTAGCTGTCTTCAGTCAGAATCTACAATGTGCACATTTCCATAAGAACAAGGAAAACCATTACATGAATAGGTATGTCCAAACTTTTGACTGCACTTTACATGCTGAGTTTTTTAACACTTAATGCAGATTGCCAATGTGTGTAGAGGGCTCAGCATCTGAGCTCTTTCCACATATGTCTGATGCCAACTATGTTAAATAGCCAGCATTTGTGTCAAACAGCTGCAGTCAGAGCTGATCTCTGGTCACTGGTATTAAACATCACTGTCAATCTCTGACAACAGAATTTAAAATGGAACCTGTAATAGGTTACAAGCGCACTGGCTCCTATGGCAGTCAGAGAGATGCACATGAATGAATTGATATACAATTATGAGAAAAAATAAATATACCCTGTCTTAGTTAACATATCAGGACATGAAAAAATGTGGTCATTAGAAAGTCTTAAAGAGACCATGTCAACACACTTTGGCAGTGTAAAGTAAAAACATGGCTGTAATGGCACTGTAATGCTAATTAAATTGATACCTGTGTTGAAAAAAAACATTTTGTGATTTTTCTTTAACCCCTTAATGACCGCTGATAAGGGGCCTTATTACTCAGTGCCGGTTTTTAACGGCGCTGAGAAATAGGGGTATAGCACCCCATAAATGTGGAAATTGGACCCCGGAGAACATGATTCGGGTTGGTTTTTACTGTCCCCAGTCTCGTGATTGCCGTTATTCACTGAATAACAGTGATGGGAAAAAAAAGTCAGATTTTCAGTTCCTTTCTCTCTCCTCTGATTGATTTAGCATACGAGAGGAGAGAGAAATGGGGTCCCCCAATCCCAAAAAGTATCTCTGTCATCCCCAGACCCTCCTGCTCCATCCCCCAGGCCTTTGCGTCATCTTCCTTGAAGAAAATGGTGGGTGCATGCACAGTGTGCCTGCCGAGATCTGCAGGCCGGTACCCAGCACCAATAGGAGATTTTTCATATTGGTTCAATTTGATCACTGTGATAGACTCTATCACAGTGATCAAAATAAAAAAATTGTAAATCAAACCCCTTTTGTTTTTTCCATTCTTTGCTGTTGGGGTTGGGTTTAGAGCTAGGGTTAGGGTTGTGGCTAGAGTTAGGGTTGGGGCTAGGGTTGTGTCGGGGTTAGGGTTGTGTTGGTGTTATAGTTGGGGTTACGGTTGTGCTGGGGTTACAGTTGTGTTGGGGTTAGGGTGGTGTTGGGGTTAGGGTGTTGTTGTGGTTAGGATTAGTGTTGTGGTTAGGCTTATGGTTGTGTTGGGGTTATGGTTGTGGTTAGAGTTAGGATTATGGTTAGGGTTTTGTTGGGGTTAGGGTTTGAGATAGAATTGGGGGTTTCCACTGCTTAGGCACATCAGGGGTCTCCAAATGTGACATGATGCCTGCCATCGATTCCAGCCAATTTTGAGTTTAAAAAGTCAAACGGTGCTCCCTCCCTTCAGAACCCTGACATGTTCCCAAACAGTGGCTTTCTCCCACATACAGGGTATCAGCGTACTCAGCTGAAATTGCACAACAAACTTTGTGGTCAATTTTCTCCTGATACTCTTGTGAAAATAAAAAACCTAGGGTCTAAAGTAATTTTTTTGTGCAAAAAGTTAAATGTTATTTTTTTCATTCCAAGTTGCTTTAGTTCTCGTGAAACATCTGAAGGGTTAATAAACTTAGTGAATGTGGTTTTGCTCACCTTCGGGAGTGCAGTTTTTAGAATGGTGTCACTTTTTGGTATTTTCTGTCATATTGACCCCTGTTGTGAATTCACTTTCTGGCCTACCTCTGGTTACTAGTGAAGGTAGTGGAGCTGGTTATATTGACAGAGGGGTCGCGACTTCTCTTTCCGGGCTCCCTCTGGTGGTTACAGGAGGTAATGGAGCTGATCTAATTAACAGAGGCCTGCCACCTGATAATGAGGAGGATGATTGGACATTTGGAGTTTCTGACTGGATTTAAGACAGCCGACTCCCTCTCTCCCTGCTGGTTATTTTTTCCTGCTTCCTGAGGTCTTAGTTTCCAGCTCAGTCCCTGCATGCTCAAGCTAAGTGTTCTTTTGCTATTGTTTACATTTGATTTGGTTTTGTCTATTTCAGTTTTGTGTGGTCAGCCAGCCCCGGCTGGGGCTGTGCTGAATTTCCATCCTTATGTTACTGTTTGTGCCAGTTTGTTTTTGTCCCTTACTAGATTGGCCTCTCTTTGCTCTGCTTTCAGAATATACCAGAGTGCTGATATAGTGGGCGAAGTCAAGTGACTTCAGTATTTTTTCTATCAGATGTGTTGGGCATTTTTTGCAGGGTTTTTTGTGTGATTGCAGACAGTGCCTTCCCCTTCCTGTCCTGTCTAGTTAGTTTGGGCCCCATCGTTTGCTCAGCCTATTTTCCTACCTGCATTTGTGTTTTCATCTTGTCTCACCAACAATATATGTTTGGGGGCTATCTATTCCTTTGGGGTCTGCTCTGAATCGTAGAATCGTAGAATCGTAGAGTTGGAAGGGACCTCCTGGGCCATCTGGTCCAACCCCCTGCTCAAAGCAGGATTCGCTAAATCATCCCAGTTAGATGTCTGTCCAGCCTCTGTTTGAAGACTTCCATTGAAGGAGAACTCACCACTTCTCGTGGCAGCCTGTTCCACTCATTGATCACTCTAACTGTCAAAAAGTTTTTTCTAATATCTAATCTGTGTCTCCTCCCATTCAGCTTCATCCCATTGCTTCTAGTCTTTCCTTGCGCAAATGAGAATAAAGTTGATCCTTCTACAATGTGACAGCCCTTTAGATATTTGTAGACAGCTATTAAGTCTCCTCTCAGTCTTCTCTTTTGCAAACTAAACATTCCCAAATCCTGCAACCTTTCCTCATAAGACAGGGTTTGCAGACCGGTCACCATTCTGGTCGCTCTTTTCTGAACTTGCTCCAGTTTGTTGATGTCTTTTTTAAAATGTGGTGCCCAAAATTGGACACAATATTCCAGATGAGGTCTGACCAAAGAGGAGTAGAGGGAAATAATTACTTCACGTGATCTAGACTGTATGCTTCTGTTAATACATCCTAGAATTGCATTTGCCTTTTTTGCTGCTGCATCACACTGTTGACTCATATTCAGTCTGTGATCTATTAGTATACCCAAGTCTTTTTCACATGTGCTGTCACTTAGCCCTATTCCTCCCATTCTATATATGCTTTTTTCATTTTTATTGCCCAGATGTAGTACTTTGCATTTCTCCCTGTTAAAAACCATTCTGTTAGTTGCTGCCCACTTCTCCAGTTTATTTAAATCTTTTTGAATCCTCTCTCTCTCTTCTCTAGTATTAGCTATCCCTCCTAGCTTTGTGTCATCAGCAAATTTAATCAGTTTACCCTCAATTCCTTCATCTAAATCGTTGATAAAGATGTTGAACAATACAGGGCCCAGGACAGAGCCCTGTGGTACCCCACTTGAGACATTCTTCCAACTGGATGTGCAGCCATTTACGACCACTCTTTGGGTCCGATCACTAAGCCAGTTATGAATCCACCTAACAGTTGCCTTGTCCATTCCATACTTAGTCATTTTTTCAATAAGGATTGTATGAGAGACTTTGTCAAATGCTTTGCTGAAGTCAAGATATACTATATCTACAGCATTTCCTTGATCCACCCAATCAGTAATACCATCATAGAAGGAAATTAAATTAGTCTGACATGACTTATTAGTTACAAACCCATGCTGACTCTGTTTAATCACTTCATTCTTATCCAGGTATTGACATACATGTTGTTTAATAATTTGTTCAAAGATCTTTCCTGGTATAGAAGTCAGACTCACCGGCCTATAGTTGCCTGGGTCCACCTTCTTCCCCTTTTTGAAGATAGGAACAACATTTGCTCTTCTCCAGTCTTCTGGCACTTCTCCTGTTCTCCAAGAATTTTCAAAGATTATGGAGAGGGGTTCAAAAATTTCTTCTGCTATCTCCTTCAGTACTCTGGGGTGTATTTCATCTGGACCTGGAGACTTGAATACATTTAGGTTAGCTAAGTGTTTCCTCACTATCTTTCTGTTTATAGATATCCTGGATTCTTCTATTCCCTTAATAGGACAGTGAATAACAGTTGATGTTACATTTCCTTTCTGAGAGAAAACAGATGCAAAATAGGAATTTAAAAGTTCAGCCTTCTCAACATCCTGTCTTACCATTTCATCATTTTCATCCTGTAAAAATCCTATAGCATCTTTGACTTTTCTTTTACTTTTGACATATCCCCAAAATCCTTTATTATTGCTTTTGACATCTCTTGCAAGCCTCAATTCATTTTCAGCTTTAGATAATCTGATTTGTGCCTTGCAGGTTCTGCAGACAGCATTATATTCTTCTTTAGATATGCCTCCTTCTTTCCATTTTATAAACATTTTTTGCTTCCTTTTTAGCATGTGCTTAAGTTCTGTGTTCATCCATCCTGGTTTCCTTAAATGCTTCCTATTCTTCCCTCTTTTCGGAATTGTTAACAACTGTGCTTTAAGAATTTCATTTTTCAAGATTTCCCATCCTTCCTGGACATTTTTGTCTTTAAGGATATCCAGCCATTGGATCCCTCCAATTCTCTTTCTGAATCCCTTAAAATCTGCCTTTCTGAAATCTAACCTTGACGTCTGAGTCTTCACAGGTCTTCCGCCTCTAGTTATCCAAAATTCTAAAATA
The DNA here is from genome assembly GCF_039654945.1 of Dendrobates tinctorius. Taxonomy (NCBI): domain Eukaryota; kingdom Metazoa; phylum Chordata; class Amphibia; order Anura; family Dendrobatidae; genus Dendrobates; species Dendrobates tinctorius. The sequence goes on from NW_027361676.1 coordinate 53,581,804, forward strand.
GCATGGTCGCTACCTCCTAGGGTCCCAGCCACTTTTACCTCCTCAACCATTTCCTCCCTGTTTATAAGGATTAGATCCAAGGTAGCAGTTCCCCTTGTTTTCTCCTTTACCTTTTGGAAGATAAAGTTGTCAGCAAGAGAGGATAAGAATTTCCTTGACCTGTTAGTTTTGCCTGAGAGAGATTCCCAACAAATGTCTGGATAGTTGAAATCTCCCATGACAACTATGTCATATTTTTTGGAGAACTTGGCCATTTGATGCATAAAGAGTTCATCCATATCTTCAGCTTGCACAGGCGGCCTGTAGTAAATGCCTACAATGGTGTCCTTTCCATTGTTCTGTCCTTGTATTCTTACCCAAACAGTTTCCACAGAACTCCCAGTCTCTGAAGCTTCAATCTCTGTGCAGATATACGCATTTCTAACATACAATGCGACACCCCCTCCTCGTTTATCAAGTCTGTTTCTTGCAAATAAGTTGTATCCTTCTAGTCTTGTATTCCAATCATGTGTATTGTCCCACCAAGTTTCAGTGATTCCAATGACATCATATTTCTTTTCCTGTGTTAGTAGTTCCAATTCTCCTTGTTTGTTGCCCATGCTTTGTGCATTAGTATAGAAACATTTTAGTTTGTGATTGGTTTCTCTTTCTCCAATATTTTTTTTAATTAGATTCTTTTGTCTTTGTTCTTCCTTTCCACTTCTAATAGCAGAGTTCTCAGTAGCATTTGTCAGGTGTATGGCTTTTTCTGGTCTTTTGCTTCCCTTCCCATGTTGTTCTAGTTTAAAGCTCTCCTTACAAGTGTAGCAAGGCGACTTCCAAATACCTGCTTTCCAGTCTTCGTAAGGTGCACCCCATCTCTAGCAAGTAGTCCATCGTATAAGTAGTTCACTCCGTGATCCAGAAATCCAAATCGTTGCTGACGGCACCATCGACGTAGCCAGTTGTTCACCTGCAGAATCTTATTCCACCTCCTTGTTCCATGGCCATCCACTGGGAGGATGGAAGAGAAGACCACCTGCGCTCCCAGTTCTTTCACTTTCTTGCCTAAGTCTTCAAAGTCTCTGCATATGGTTTCCAGGTCGTTTCTTGCGGTGTCATTTGTCCCCACATGTAGTAGCAGGAATGGGTAGTCATCTGTAGGTCTGAAGAGTCCTGATATCCTGTCAGACACATCTTTAATTTTTGCACCTGGAAGACAGCACATTTCTCTTGAAGTTATATCCGGTCTGCAGATAGCGGCCTCTGTTCCTCTCAACAGGGAATCCCCCATGACCACCACTCTCCGTTTCTTCTTCACAACATTTTTCTTTCTCCATCCAGGAGGACTCTGAAGGCGTACAAGGTTGCTGTTTGTTGGCAAAGTCTTATCCTGATGTATTTCTTCATCGTTTTCCTGCGTGAGAGCCTGGTACTGGTTTCTGAGCAGTATGGGTGCTGACTGCCTCCTGATCCTCCTGCTTCTCTGGGTCACATGTCTCCATTCCTCTGTTTCTTCAGGTGCACTTCGAATTTCTTCTCTTTCTGTAACATGAAGAGATAATTCTGCTCTGTCCAAGAACTCTTCACCTTCCTTAATGATCTTCAACGTAGCTAACCTCTCTTCGAGATTTTGCAACTTTTCCTCCAACAGGGTCACAAGCTTGCATTTGTGGCATGTGAAGTTTGGCTTTTCCACTGGTAAATCTGTGAACATGTAGCAAGAAATGCAGCTCACCAAATGGCTCCTGGACTCTTCCATCTTGAGATTTCTTAAAAAGATGAAAGATGAGTCGGCGCGCGGTTTCTCCGATTTCCTCTTTTCAGCTGCAACGGCCAAAACCCAGTGATCGTTGAGCTCGCGGAGACTCTTCACTTATCCCAGAAGGCACTTGGAATATGCAAATGATCTCCTCAAGACTCTTCCCCTGGTTTCTCCGATTTCCTCTTTTCAGCTGCAACGGCCAAAACCCAGTGATCGTTGAGCTCGCGGAGACTCTTCACTTATCCCAGAAGGCACTTGGAATATGCAAATGATCTCCTCAAGACTCTTCCCCTGGTTTCTCCGATTTCCTCTTTTCAGCTGCAACGGCCAAAACCCAGTGATCGTTGAGCTCGCGGAGACTCTTCACTTATCCCAGAAGGCACTGGGAATATGCAAATGATCTCCTCAAGACTCTTCCCCTGGTTTCTCCGATTTCCTCTTTTCAGCTGCAACGGCCAAAACCCAGTGATCGTTGAGCTCGCGGAGACTCTTCACTTATCCCAGAAGGCACTGGGAATATGCAAATGATCTCCTCAAGACTCTTCCCCTGGTTTCTCCGATTTCCTCTTTTCAGCTGCAACGGCCAAAACCCAGTGATCGTTGAGCTCGCGGAGACTCTTCACTTATCCCAGAAGGCACTGGGAATATGCAAATGATCTCCTCAAGACTCTTCCCCTGGTTTCTCCGATTTCCTCTTTTCAGCTGCAACGGCCAAAACCCAGTGATCGTTGAGCTCGCGGAGACTCTTCACTTATCCCAGAAGGCACTGGGAATATGCAAATGATCTCCTCAAGACTCTTCCCCTGGTTTCTCCGATTTCCTCTTTTCAGCTGCAACGGCCAAAACCCAGTGATCGTTGAGCTCGCGGAGACTCTTCACTTATCCCAGAAGGCACTGGGAATATGCAAATGATCTCCTCAAGACTCTTCCCCTGGTTTCTCCGATTTCCTCTTTTCAGCTGCAACGGCCAAAACCCAGTGATCGTTGAGCTCGCGGAGACTCTTCACTTATCCCAGAAGGCACTGGGAATATGCAAATGATCTCCTCAAGACTCTTCCCCTGGTTTCTCCGATTTCCTCTTTTCAGCTGCAACGGCCAAAACCCAGTGATCGTTGAGCTCGCGGAGACTCTTCACTTATCCCAGAAGGCACTGGGAATATGCAAATGATCTCCTCAAGACTCTTCCCCTGGTTTCTCCGATTTCCTCTTTTCAGCTGCAACGGCCAAAACCCAGTGATCGTTGAGCTCGCGGAGACTCTTCACTTATCCCAGAAGGCACTGGGAATATGCAAATGATCTCCTCAAGACTCTTCCCCTGGTTTCTAAACTGCTCTGGGGCAGTTTAGATTTGCCCTTTCTTGCTTTAGGCTTATTTAGTTCTCCGGCTGTGTCGAGGCATCTAGAATCATCGTAGATATGCTCCACGGCTACTGCTAGTTGTGTGGATAGGATCAGGGGTCTGCAATCCGCTTAGTTACCAACCTCTCTGGTTTTCTGTGGCTTAACTTGGTCTTGCTTTCCTCCTTGGTGACCCAATCATAACAGACCCCCCTAAAGTCACTTCAAAAGTGAGGAGGTCCCCAAAAAATGGTTTTGTAAATTTTGTTGGAAAAATGAGAAATCACTGGCAAACTTTTAACCCTTATAACTTCCTAACAAAAATAAATAATGTTTCCAAAATTTTGCTGATGTAAAGTTGACATGTGGGAAGTTTTATTTATTAACTATTTTATGTGACTGGACTCTCTGATTTAAGGGCATAAGAATTAAAATTTGAAAATTGCAAAATGTTCAAAATTTTTGCAAAATTTCAATTTTTTTCATAAATAAACACAAATGATATCGATGAAATTTTACCACTAACATGAAGTACAATATCTCATGAAAAAACATTCTCAGAATTAGTGGAATTCATTGAACCGTTCCACAGCTATAACCTCACAAAGTGACAGTGGTCAGAATTGTAGATATTGGCTTGGCCAATAAGGTCAAAATTGGCCTTGTCACAAAGGGGTTAATCACCCTTTGAAGCTTTATGCTAATCACATTTCAGTGTACAGGGGCTGGACACTGAGTCTTCTCCTCACTATCTGTGATTGCTTGGCCCCTCCATCTGCCTACAGACTTTGAATGACAGGTCCCTGCTTTTTCAGAGGCATCATTGCAGATTTTGGCTAGTCTTCAATAAAATGGCAATTTCGTAGCCTTGTCTTTACATTACAAAATCATGCTGATAGGTTCTCTTTAATATTTGACACTGGACATACTAAAAAAAAATTGGTCCTTGGGTCTTAAAATTAGGTAAATACATCCTAAAATTAATAACAACACATGAAAAATTATACCATGTAATTATATATTTAAAAGAAACTTGTCATCTGATTCATATGGCTTAGGCCATAGGCAGCATGAATCAAAATCTGGTAGCATAATTGCAGTCATGTATATTTTATTATGAAATGCTGTGGCATTTTAGAGAAACATACTTTGATAAGCTGGCCAAAGAATATGCATCTTGGATGACTTCTCCGATGCCAGTCCCTAGTGACTTCTCCCTCCACCGATCCCATCGACCGAGAGGTCTCTCCCTATGCACTACTACTCGTTATCCATGAAACAGATAATACTAAACTCTACAAAGAAATAAGCATAGCAAAGGATGATTTAATACTACAGTGGGATTTGGGGAAGCTTAAGACTTGAGCTGAGAAATGGCAGTTGAAGTTAAGGCTGGTTTCACACTTGTGTTTTTTTTGCACTGTGTTTTTGCACAAAAAAAGCATGCGCTTTTTTTCCCTATACTTAACATGGGTGCGCATACACATGTGTTTGTACGCGTTTGTATGCACATGCGTTTCTTTGTAGTGTGCGCCCGGGCGCACAAAATACACCCTGTTGCATTTTTTGTGCGTCCGACCTGTCTCAAAAAAACGCATGTGCACGCAATGCGCACAAAATTCACCCAAAAACACATTAAACTCTATGGGTTCGCTTTTTTAAAAAAAAATGCGCAAAAACACAAAAAACGCATACAAATGCATGATGTGTTTTTCTATGTGCGTTTACACTGCACACGCAGCGCAGCGCAAAAAAACGCAAGTGTGAAAGTAGCCTTACGGGCTAAATGTAAGTTCATGCACTTGAGCCAAGGAAACAAAATATACAATTGTGTACAACATGATAAACACTGGGTAAAACTGTCACTAAAAGGACTTGTATATGTAGATGGATAGCAAACAATGCTATTGGAAAACATTTACTTTTGCAACTGAACCCCTTTTCAGTGCTACCAGTTCACTATGCGCAATCTCCCTATTCTTTAAAATTTTGTTTCCCTAGTCATTACCTTAGTATATGTTAATATTTGGCATATGCATTTATAAATAGAAGAGTACAAATAGTAGCTTCAGCTTTAAAATTCTTGAAGGACATAAGTGTTTCCATAATTTTTAAATATAAGAAGTTCAGAACCACTAGAACTCTTTCTAAACATGAATTTTGGCCTGAATGCCAAGTGTCATGTTTGAAGGAAACCATTCACTATTAAGACACATGGTCAATATAATCACTCTGGGGAAACATAGTGGTGGCATCATCCTGTTGTGTGGATGTTTTAAAGCTGCAGTTACTGAGAACAATCTTATTATTGAGGGAAATATGAACAAAGCAAAGACAAGACAAATCCTTAATGAAAATCATCTGCCTCAAAGCTCTGTTGACCTCAGACTACAGCTTCACCTTCCAACAGAATAAAGATCACACAGCAAAGACAATGCAGGCATTGCTTCAGGAAACGTTGGTAAATGTCCTTCAAAATGGCTATCTTTTATGACAGAAATAAGAGGATTTGCAGAGAAAAGTCAGAGAAAATTACAAAAATTACAAATGTACCAAGCTCATAGCATCACACCAAAGAAGATTTCAAGCTGTAATGGCTGCAAAAGGTGCCTAAACAAAGAACTGCTGCTCACTTCATATTATAGTTATCATATCTCAGGTTTTTGCTTGTAACTAATCTGCTAGGATGTGTACAAACCTTATGATGCTTTTTCAGAATAAGTCTATGACGTGAAAAAATTAATACAAAGCAAACTGGTCTGAATACTTTTTGTATATACAGCGGGAAAAATAAGTCTTTCTTACAATCCCGATTTTGCAATTTTTCCCACCTGCAAAAAATGGAGAGGTCTGCAATTTTTATCGTAGGTACACTTCAACTGTGAGAGACAGAATCTTTTAAAAAAATACGGAGACTCACATTGTATGATTTTTACATAATTAATTAATATTTGGTAGGGAAACCTTTGTTTGCAATCAAGCAATAAGAAAAAATTAATGACACCAAGGTCTAAAAGTCAAACACCTGCATTAAGGTGATAACGTCAATCAGTGAAGAGCAGTGTAAAAGCTTTGGGTTAACGGTGCAAAGCATCAGAAAAAACACATCCAATCTTGAAAAATTTAAGAAATGAAATGCAGCACTCACCCATAAGCTGTGAAAAACGAAATTCTATATTAAACCAAAAAAGGTTTTGAGACAAAGTCCATGGGACAATCAGGTGCAGAAGGAATGCGGGGAAGGAGACGTCAGAACCAATCACAGTGATCAAAATAAAAAAATAGTAAATCAAATCCCCTTTGTTAGAAAAAAATTATAAAATAAAAAAATTAGGGTTAGGTTTGGGGTTGTGTTAGGATTAGGGTTGTGTTAAGATTAGAGTTAGAGTTGTTTTAGGGTTGGAGTTAGAATTGTTTTTTTTCAAAAGTAAAACATATTTTGACGATTTGCCGGCTAGTTTTGAGCACAATGGCTTGCTACTCGATTTTGCATTGGGTAGTCAGGTATGCACGGAATATCACGGATCTCCACATGTTGTTTTTGGGATGTATAAAAGCCATGGAACATGTGGGGCATGAATTCTAGCATGTCATTGGAGATCCTGCGATATTCGGTGCATTTCTGAGCACCTGATGCAAACTGCAGTAGTGACCACTTGCGCTCAACACTAATGACAACATGTTCAATATGACAACCTAATGTTATCAAATTATGTGTCATACCTGTGGTTTACAAAATGGGTTCACTTGAGGGGGTTTCCACTGTTTAAGCACATCAGGGGCTCTCCAAATGCAACACGGTGACCACTCTCAATTCCAGCCAAGTTTGCGTTGAAAAAGTCAAATGGTGCTCCTTCTCTTCTAAGCCCTGCCATTCACCCAGACAGCGGATTTCCCCCACATATGGGGAATCAGCGTACTAATGAGAAATTGAGCGCTGAATGTGGTTTTGAGCAACTTGAGGGGTGCAGAATTTATAATGCTGTCACTTTTGGGCACTTTCTGTCATATAGACCCCTCAAAGTCACCTCAAATGTGATGTGGTATCTAAAAAATGGTTTTGTAAATTTTGTTGGAAAAAGAAGAAATCGCTGGTCACTTTTTAACCCTTATAGTGTCCTAACAAAAAAAAATTCAGTTTCAAAAATTGTGCTGATTCAAAGTAGACATATGGGAAATGTTATTTATGCACTATTTGTATGCCATAGCTCTTTGATTTTAGGGCACAACAATTAAAAGTTTAAAAATTGTAAAATTTTTTCAAATGTTTCCAAATTTCAGTTTTTTTCATTAATAAATGCAAGTCATATCGAAGACATTTTACCACTATCATGAAGCACAAGATGTCATGAAAAGACAGTCTCAGAATCAATGGGATCTGTTGAAGTGTTCCAGAGTTATTACATAAAGTGACAGTGGTCAGAATTGTAAAAAGTGCCTTGGTCATGAAGGTCAAAATTGGATTGATCACTAAGGGGTTAAATATACATTATATAACATTGCTACAAACGTCATTTATTTATAATACTTTGTATATTAATCCCTGTTGCACACTGCCTGGTTTGTACTCTGCAGCGCCTCTTGTTAGTCCCTTGTTGGTAACTATAGAAACATTTGTTTCTCAGCTATCTATCTGGTATTCTACGCAAATATTACTTTACTCTATGAATAGTAGCTTGTTTGCCCAGATACATTAGATTTATACTTCTGTATTGTATTGGTGATTATGTATGAAACTCCCTTGCTACCTTTTTTTTGTACTGTCTTATAATCTAAATCTATTTGTGCACAATCCCATAACTCTGGTGGTGTGGCACTCTTGCCATTTGTTCTTTTTTATCATGTTTTTATAAAAAGTTTTTTCAATAAAAATTTATATGTTTTATGAATTCAATACACATATTGCTAACAATAATTTTTGGGGAATTAGCGCCACTCTTTACTTACTGATGCTGTGTTTTTTAGGTCATTGTCATGTTGGAAGACCTAGCCATGATCCATCTTCACTGCTCTTACTGAGGAAAAGAGCTTGTTGGCCAAAATCTTGCGATATATGACCCAATGAATCCTCCCTTCAATATGGTGGAGTCATCCTGTCCCCTTTGCAAAACAGCATCTCCAAAGTATGAGGTTTCCCACATTATGCTATATGGCTGGGAGGGTGTTCTTGAGGTTGTATTCATCCTTCTTCCTCCAAATACAACAAGTGGAATTGATACCAAAAAGATTGAGTTTTGTCTTATCTAACCGCATGACCTTTTCCCATGCCTATTCTGGATCATCTAGATTGTCATTGTCAAACTTCAAACAGGCCTGGACACATGTTGGCATGAGCAGAGGGACCTTGCTTGTCCTGCAGGATTTTAATACATGACAACTTAGTGTGTTACTAACAGTAATGTTTGAGACTGTGGTCCTAGCTCTCTTCAAATCATTGACTAGGTCCTTCTTTATAGTTTTGAGCTGATTCCTGACCTTTCTCAGAATCATCCTTACACCATAAGGCAAGATTTTGCATGGAGCCCCAGACCGAAGAAGACAGTCATCTTGTGTTTCTTCCATTTGGCTTCTCATCAAGCTTCTTGCCTATATTCCTATAGCCCATCCCAGCTTTGTGCAGGTCTACAATTTTGTCCTTGGTGCCCATAGACCGCTCTTTGGTCTTGACCATGATGGAGAGGTTGGAGTGTGATTGATTGAGTGTGTGGACAGGTGCAACTAATGCAGGTAGTGAGTGTAGGAGGGCTTCTTTAAGAAAAACTAACAGTTCTGGGAGATCCTGAATTCTTGCTGGTTGGTAGGTGATCAAATTCTTACTTAATGCAATAAAATGCAATTTAATTATCATACAGCGTGATTTTCTGGTATTTATTTTTAGATTCTGTCTCTCACAGTTGAAGTGTACCTATAATAAAAATTACAGACCTCTCCATTCTTTGTAGGTGAGGAAACTTACAAGATCAACAGTGCATCAAATACTTATTTTCCCACTGTATATAAAATATTTAAGTTTAATTTTCATCTGTCAATTTAAAAAAAACAAGAACAAATTATGCAGCTCATGCAATTTCATATGCAATCTTATGTCAGAGATTACCTAGCAGATCACAGGTAGTACAAAAATGTAACCGAGATAAGTTTTGTGTTGTCTCATTGCACGTACATTCCAGCTTTTATCATTGTCACATATAAATGTAGCATTCAAGTTTGTAGGTGTATCATACTGCCTTGTATTTCTCTTTTAGGTATCTAAAAAGTCTTTATTTTATTTAGCATATGATGCTAGATCTATTGTATCTATTCCTTCTTGAATGTATTTCAATGTTTTCAAACTATGTGCATTCCAAAATAGAGAAGATCCTTAATAATAATACATATAGATACATTACATGAAACTTTTATCAGAACTAAAACTATTTCTAGAATGCATTGTAGTCAAATTAACAGAAACTATATTTTATTATAATGTTACTATTTAGCATGTCACTTAAATCTGGCTGTTACATAGTGTATTTACATGACTGTAAGTGAATGATTTGATAATGTCATTATTTTCCCTTTTTGGTTTTATCCTCTCCAGGTGTTTTTCATGTTCTCATTTTGGTTTGACCTATCACATTCTGGGTAAGGTTTTATATGTTCACTCTTTACTGCATTTCCTTGCTGACTATACCTCTAGGTGGACGTGTGTTCAGTAGTTCTAGCCCTCAACTAAGGGGTTTACCATGTTTGGCAAACTCCAGTTGTATTCTTGCAGTGAAGGCGCTCCCTGAAGAAGCACATAATGAAACGTGCTTTGGGGTCCCACTCCCACGTCTATATACAGGGTGATCACTTTCTGTGTCTCCTCATGTCTATTTAGTCCCCGGCTTCCTCATGTCAGGGTCCTCTGTCATTCACTATGGATTAATATATGGCTTTAGAATTTCACTTAATGATTGTAAGCATTGATTAATACCCTTGTATCTGTACCATATAGGTTTTAATATTATATGTAGGTGTGGTAACTACGCATAACCCTTGCACCTCAAATAATCTGGTAAAGTCAAGAAGGTTTAATAAGAGGATTGATTGCAATTTTAGTGATCAGTGCACAATTTCCTTACCTCACTAAATATTTCATATTTCATCTTTTGACTCTGACTATATATTTATATAAACTTATGCACTTACCTTTCTGGACATGGAACTAAGGTGTCGCCACCATTTAAATTTTACTTGATATTTTTACCTTTTACCAATTGTTGTCTATGCATTGTTCATATTTATATGTTTAACAAACTTGAATATATAATTGTCATTATTGCTTGACTGTCCATTTTTTTCTTTGGTTATATTTGCAAAATTCTATGTATGAACTCCTCTTAAACTAGCCTTTTTGGGATTTTAAGAGGAGACTTAATAGCTGTCTACAAATATCTGAAAGGATGTCACTATATATAGGCATCATCATTATTATAATTTGCACATGGAAACACAAGAAGCAATGGAATGAAACTGAAAGGGAGAAGATACAGATTAGCTATTAGAAAACTCTTTTTGACAGTGAGGGCGATCAATGATTGAGACAGGTTGTCAGAGAAGGTGGTGAGTTCTATTTCAATGGAAGTCTTTGTACAGAGGCTGGACATATATCTCTCTGAGATGGCTTAGTGAATCCTGCATTGAGCAAGGGGTTGGACACAATGACCCTTGAGGTCCCTTCCAAATCTAACATTCTATAATTCTATGATTCTATGAAGTGTCAAGATAGAAGAGGTGCCAGGGGCAGAACCTGATTCAGTGTAATTGATCAATGATATAGTGTAGCTCTCATCTGTTCTGCAGCATTTTAATTACAATTACACATTTTTATTAATTCTTAATGCACTATAAAGCAAAACCAAGACATCACAATAGTTTTTACAGAAAAAAAATCTGAACTCAGTGGCAGACACTGTGCTTGCTTAAGACAAGAAAAGACACCACTGTATGCACACCGCATATTTATATAAAAAGGAAAAACTTTATTAACAATGGGACATTAAAAACACAATTAAAAACAGACAAATCTCTCCCACATGCAATATATAATGTCCCCACGTGTATCAACATCAGTGGGGTGTCTTCATCAGGAAAAGTTAGGTCCAAGGTTAATATATCTATATGTTGTTGCATGCTATATTTCATTCTTTAGGGCTTGTGGTTGTTTGGACCTATGCCTTGTTCCTTCTCGATATTATATATTGCATGTGGGAGAGATTTGTCTGTTTTTAATTGTATTTTTAATGTCCCATTGTTAATAAAGTTTTTCCTTTTTATATAAATATTGCGGTGTGCATACCTTTAAATGGTGTCTTTTCTTGTATTTATCCTATTGCTTTACCACTGCCATTTGCACCCGCTTATTGTTCTTATCCTTTGTTATGTGTAGTGCACTTGGTTCTTAATATTATTACACTGTGCTTGCTTGTCACAAGCAATTGTATTGACTTTTTGCATTTCTCATGCTATCATTTTTGTTAAAGATGCATTAATTGCTTAAAAAATACAAAAGAAAGTTCAGTAAATTACAGAGATATTTAAAGGGAATCTGTCACCCATTTTTAGTGATATCATGTAAAGATATCATTCAATGGTGTGTCACATAAGGATTCTATTAGGACTTTTGATTCCCCCTGACCCCGCACCTTTGATGCATAAATACCTTTTTTATCTCGGTTGAGATGTATGTAAATCGCCGTGGTCCAGTCCGATGGGTGGGGCTTATTCGTTTTCTCCCCTCCTCCCTGTCTTGCTCTACGCATTTCTTCTTCTTCCTGTTGTTCGCGTAGTGTTTCCGTGCTTGCACATTGAAAATGCCTCTGGCGCTTTCGCAGCATGCTTTGCCCATCTGTGGGCAAAGCATATAATCGGTACTGTGCATGCACCGGTATTTTTCAGTGCATCTATGCCCCAGAAGTCTGCAAATGCAGGATACACTTCCTGGCTGCCGGATGCATAGTAAAGCCCTGCACAGTGCTGAGAAAGCCATACTGCGCAAGCGCTGGAGGCCTTTTTAATGCGCAAGCACGGAAAACTACTGCATTGGTGATATTCACAGATGAAGCTACGTTCAGCAAGCCGAGGGAGGGAGGCGAATAAGTCCCGCCCATTGGACCGGACCGCGGCTATTTACATACATCTCAACCAAGATGAAAAAGGTATTTATGCATCAAAGGTGCGGGGTCAGGGGGAATCAAAAGTCCTAATAGAATCCTTATGTGACACACAATTGAATGATATCTTTACATGATATCACTAAAAATGGGTGACAGATTCTCTTTACCTGCAACTGTCTACCTCTCAAAGTGTGCACGTCTGTTTTACTTGAAAAATTTACATATATACAAGACACACTAATACAGTGATCTGTTACACGTACTAGCTTTTTTGTCATGTACCTACATAGCATTTCTAATCATAGCATTTCCATAACACTAGCGGGTGCCCTAGCTTGCCCTTCTCTCCGGGATACTTCTAAAGGTGAAGATGTTGGGGCTTCCTCCCTTGCCTTATCTCCTGAGCTAGCCCTCCATCTGTTCTATTCCCCCACCCAGGGAAGAGGGGCGCTACTGTGCACCATAGTACACTAACCCTTGTTTGTGTTGCTTTGTTATTCGGGTTAACAGAAAACTGCAGGCATACAAAATTTTCACTCACATATAACACAGGAATTTAACAGGACTTGGGGATAGGGGAATAAACCAAAATAGAGAAGGATAGGGAATAACCACACATACAAACCAAGAAAGAGTCACAGATTACTCCTCTGACTTTCCTTCTCATATGAACTCCTCTCCCTCCATTACTCTCCCTCCATTAGCCATGCAGCAAATGCTACCTCTGACAAGGATTTGTAGCAGAGCACAGATTATAAAGAGGAATAATAAGAATTTAATTTCTATAGCGCCAACATATTCCACAGCACTTTATAATATAGAGGGGACTTCAGCAGAATATAGACATTACAGCATACCAATAAACACATAGATCAAAACAAATACCAAGAGGAATGAGGGCCCTGTTCGCAAGCTTACAATCTATAAGGAAAAAGGGGAGACATGAAAGGTGGATGGTAACAATTGTTCGGACCAGCCATAGTGTAAGAATCAAGTGTTCCTGTTGCTGCATGAACCAGTTAACAGCCTAAGTACATAACAGTACAGACACAGAGGGCTATTAAATGCATAAAGCATGTGAGAAAGGAGTGGCGAACCGAGCTCAGTTGTGAGTACAGAGATTTCCAACATGGCCGATTAACCCCTGTTCTGCCAGACGGAATAAACATATTTAAAACGAAGGAGAAGTGCTTCTTCTCAGCGCCTGAGTAGGAGCAATCAGACGCTCCGGTCTTCTGGCTCCACACTGTCGTGGTAACCCCATGACAACAACACAGTATTCTAAATGTCTTTTCAGCGCATTTTGAGTACCTGAGATTTGTGGCAAATTTATTTGCTGCAAATTTTATTTTTTTGGAGAAAATTCTGCAATCCAGGCAAATTCAAATTTCAAAATATTCAATTATATCTTGTGAATAAAGGAGAAGTTTTGCATTTTATTATAGGAATACATGTAAGTACAGTATATCAAATAGCTATTTTTTGTAATGTAAGTGAATGTTAATGTATCAATAGTTGTTGTACAGGCTACAGAATAGGCAGAGATCACAAGAAGAACACATCTAAGAACTGACAGTTAATCAAAAACCTGTCTGTACCTGTCATGTGCACAAATAGACAGTTCATATCACTGGGTGAACTGAATTACTTAAGGTTATGTGTAGCAAACAAGTGATGTTACCAACCTACATTGGACATAAGCAGAATCAAGATTATAATTAATAAATCCATTATAATTCTACAGCACCCTGTAGCATTAAAAAATGTGATTATGATAGAATGGAGATAATTACACATTACTTCAAGGAACTAACTGCCTTGTCTAAAGACAGCTATCCTAGTTATCAGCTGCAGAGGAAATGTATTAGGTAACATTTTTGTGCAACCAAATAATACATGGAAGCTGCTTTTACTAAGTGAGCCTCGATTCATAATTCTAGTTTATTTTTTTTATACATGAATCTAACATGTAATGCTCCGTGAGGAAAAGTAAGGATGACAGTCATAGACTTCTCAAATGGACATATGTCCATAAGGTTGGTTGATTTACAAATTTGTTTGTTGACTTTTTAACTACATTTTACTTCATTTTTACTAAAAATGTATTTTCAGTTTAAGCTTTTCAGGTGTATTTGAAAAATGTTGCACAATCCATAATTTTACATTGATGAAATACGTAGGGCGACTTCATTCATATTTAGGGTTTATAGTTCTAAAATATATATTTTTAAATCCATCAGCATTTTTCCCTTTTCATATGACTCATACTCTTCATTTGTTATTTTTTTAAAATGTCCTGCCTTGTGGGAAACATTGCCATCACAGGACTATATCTCCCATACACATCCTACATATAAAATGTGCAAAAGAAAAAAGAAGAGAAATAAAAAACAATTACAAACAATTCCCGTACTTAATTTAAAGGGAATCTGTCAGCAGAATTTCACACTCCCAACTATTTATTTGTGCATGTAGCTCTTTCAAAGACAAGTCCTGCAAAATATTTACATGACCAGTCCATTTCTCTATTACTGAAAAATCAACATTTGAATTGATATGTAAATGAGAATGTGGATGTGAAGTCACTATCACTCCAGCTCTATTCCCTGCCCAGTGACTCCTCCTTCTGCTTCACTGATGGCTCGTTTGCCTGAAGTCAGACAGGCTCCAATCATCATAAACTCTCATATTAAAATTATGTCCAAAAGATAGCATATTCGGCATTAGAACTTGACAACCAACAGCACAATAGTATGAATTTCAGATAAGATTTGACATATCCTGGACTTAATTTAAAAATCATTTGGAATTCCTATTTATTGAGTTTCACTAAACCTACAGACTTCTTCCATCAAACACATTATGTACCAAATGCTACCCCATAAAGGACTGAACCTAGGCCACATGGGTATTGCCATCTTTTGAGTTTAAACTTCAACATTCTTCTTTTTTAAATGTTTTACTAATACAGCTGCAGGTTTTGTAAGCATGGGAAGCCATGGAGACGATACGCTAGGTTAGAGCTAATGTAAGTAATTAATTCTAGCTTACTATGACCTTGGAAGACATAAGACACTTATGTTGCAAAGATTCGCTTTTTTTCAACTGACTTGTTTGATCAACTCTACAATATTGCCTGAAAAGATTGACATAGGCTTATTGCACGTAGCTAACCCTACAAAACTCTGCTTTCTGGGTAGAGATAGAAAGTATAGGAACGTTATGATGAAATACACACAACACATAAGTATATCATAGAAAGTAAATATTTCTGTAAGTGATGAATAGCTTAATGATTGTGGTCATTCTGTTAATCCTTAGATTGCAGTTTACAAGCCCAATATCTTCATTAAAGAGTTCTTCCCATCTCAGCCTTTCATGGGTGAGATGGGAATAACTCCACGGAGGCGTCGACCAATTTGAATAGCCAAGAGCAGCTGAGCTACACTGTTTCCATAATATAGAGATAAATATACATTACAGAGACAGCCTATCATAGTCATTATTTGGTGTTTCCATAGCTCAGCCTAAACAGATGCCCATAAAAGGCTGATATGGGAATAATCCTTTAATTCAATTGCAGATATACAGTGGGGCAAAAAAGTATTTAGTCAGTCAGCAATAGTGCAATTTCCACCACTTAAAAAGATGAGAGGCGTCTGTAATTTACATCATAGGTAGACCTCAACTATGGGAGACAAACTGAGAAAAAAAAATCCAGAAAATCACATTGTCTGTTTTTTTTTTCATTTTATTTGCATATTATGGTGGAAAATAAGTATTTGGTCAGAAACAAGCAATCAAGATTTCTGGCTCTCACAGACCTGTAACTTCTTCTTTAAGAGTCTCCTCTTTCCTCCACTCATTACCTGGAGTAATGGCACCTGTTTAAACTTGTTATCAGTATAAAAAGACACCTGTGCACACCCTCAATCAGTCTGACTCCAAACTCCACTATGGTGAAGACCAAAGAGCTGTCAAAGGACACCAGAAACAAAATTGTAGCCCTGCACCAGGCTGGGAAGACTGAATCTGCAATAGCCAACCAGCTTGGAGTGAAGAAATCAACTGTGGGAGCAATAATTAGAAAATAGAAGACATACAAGACCACTGATAATCTCCCTCAATCTGGTGCTCCACGCAAAATCCCACCCCGTGGGGTCAGAATGATCACAAGAACGGTGAGCAAAAATCCCAGAACCACGCGGGGGGACCTAGTGAATGACCTGCAGAGAGCTGGGACCAATGTAACAAGGCCTACCATAAGTAACACACTACACCACCATGGACTCCGATCCTGCAGTGCCAGACGTGTCCCACTGCTTAAGCCTGTACATGTCCGGGCCCGTCTGAAGTTTGCTAGAGAGCATTTGGATGATCCAGAGGAGTTTTGGGAGAATGTCCTATGGTCTGATGAAACCAAACTGGAACTGTTTGGTAGAAACACAACTTGTCGTGTTTGGAGGAAAAAGAATACTGAGTTGCATCCATCAAACACCATACCTACTGTAAAGCATGGTGGTGGAAACATCATGCTTTGGAGCTGTTTCTCTGCAAAGGGGCCAGGACGACTGATCCGGGTACATGAAAGAATGAATGGGGCCATGTATCGTGAGATTTTGAGTGAAAACCTCCTTCCATCAGCAAGGGCATTGAAGATGAAACGTGGCTGGGTCTTTCAACATGACAATGATCCAAAGCACACCGCCAGGGCAACGAAGGAGTGGCTTCGTAAGAAGCATTTCAAGGTCCTGGAGTGGCCTAGCCAGTCTCCAGATCTCAACCCTATAGAAAACCTTTGGAGGGAGTTGAAAGTCCGTGTTGCCAAGCGAAAAGCCAAAAACATCACTGCTCTAGAGGAGATCTGCATGGAGGAATGGGCCAACATACCAACAACAACCTTGTGTGGCAACCTTGTGAAGACTTACAGAAAACGTTTGACCTCTGTCATTGCCAACAAAGGATATATCACAAAGTATTGAGATGAAATTTTGTTTCTGACCAAATACTTATTTTCCACCATAATATGCAAATAAAATGAAAAAAAAAACAGACAATGTGATTTTCTGGATTTTTTTTTTCTCAGTTTGTCTCCCATAGTTGAGGTCTACCTATGATGTAAATTACAGACGCCTCTCATCTTTTTAAGTGGTGGAACTTGCACTATTGCTGACTGACTAAATACTTTTTTGCCCCACTGTACCTTAAACATTCATATTATGTTCCATTTATACTATTATATTTCTCAAGCTTACTTAGTGGCTAAATTGGCAAAATATATTTCATTGTATCTATACAGTAGCTTGCCAAAGTATTCACCTGCCCCCTTGGAATTTTTTGTGTGTTGCTACCTCACAACCTGGAATTTCACTGTTTTTTGAGGGCTTGCATCAGTTCTTGTAAAGAAGATGCCTACAACTGTGCACATTTGGTTTTCTTTCTATTGTGCACAGTTTGCATAACTGTTCACACACGTAAAATCAGTACTCTGTAGAACCTCCTTCTGAGGCAATGACAGCTGCAAATAGCTTAGGATAAGTCTCTATGAGCTTTCCACATGTTGCCACTGAGATTTTTGCCCATTTCTCAAGGCAAAACTGCTCCAGCTCATTCAAATTTGATTTTTCCTCTGGTGAACAGTAATCTTCAAGTCTGACCACAAATTTTCATTTGGATAAAGGTCTGGGCTTTGAATAGGAAAAAAAATACGAAGAAGAGGACCAGGCATGGACATGGATCCAGAAAGGAACTTAGACCAGACACACATCACACGCTCCAAGGTACCTAGCCATTGGTAGTAAATATCTCCTCCAAACCGTTGGGGGTTGCTGATTACAATGTGTTACAAAAGGGTTTATCTTCCTGTCCATCATACAGGTGTAGAACACTTGACCTTTAGATGAATTTACTGAGATTTTACCAACGCCTTAGACTTAGGGTACCGTTACACCTAGCGATGCACCAGCGATCCCGACCAGCGATATGACGCAGTCAGGATCGCTGGTGCATCGCTAGGTGGTCGCTAGTGAGCTGCCACACAGGCAGATCTCACCAGCGACATCGCAGGGGACGGGGATCGCTACTTACCTGTCAGACGCGGCGATCCTGCATCCTCCTGCCCGGCTCCACGCATCGCTCGTCTCCACAGCAGGAAGCACCGCAGGAAGTGATCGACGAGGAATGGTCCAGCAGCTTCTCGCACGATCAGCGATTACCAGCAGGGGAGCCGATCGGAGGTAAGTATCACATGCAGCGATATCGCTAGCAATATCGCTGCAACGTCACAAAATCGGTGACTTTACAGCGATATTGCTAGCAATATCGCAGTGTGCAACGGGGGCTTTAAAGTCCATTTTTCCAAATCTCCCTCACCCTTCGACTCTGTCACTGATACCAACAACCCAGGAATTCTATCAGCAGCCAGCCGTGGTCAAAAGCCTAAAAGCAGTTTTAGACCACTTAATGGCTCACATGCTCTTGAGACATTCATTGAGTTTGTCAACAGATCCTTCTTAAATTTATGCAAAGATATTGATCTGTTTACTTTATCCTCCAAACCTATCGGCTCTTGACAGACAGGCCTTCCAATCTCTGCAGGATGACCGAACCCTGAGCATCAAACCTGCAGATAAATGAGGAGCCATAGTGGTTATGGATTTATCTTGTTATGCTTCAGGCAACACAACGATACCACTGTCTATACTGCACTACCCAAGGATCCTACACCCGGTATTTGTGGACAGATCAATGAGATCCTGTCAAAATACTCACACCTAGGGGTCATTGATAAAAAAACCTGTGAATTTCTAACCAAGGAATACCCCATCACCCCGATATTCTATATCCTCCCGAAAATCCATAAGAACTTATAAAATTCTCCTTGTTAGACCCATAGTGGCCTCAACAGATCCAATTCTGTCTCCCTTATCCATCTTTCTAGAAAAGATTCTTACCTAGTTGATTCAGAAAACACCATTGTTTCTTCTTGACACAGGTACTTTTCTAGATACAATAAAAGGGGTGGGGCCATTACCAAAAGAAGCAATTTTGGTGTCACTAGACGTCAAAGAACTATATACATCCTTACAGCACGCTGAGGGTATCAATTTGGTTAATCGACTTATGTCAGCCTCAGGTATGGACCCTGACCGTGTCAACTTTTGTATTGACCTCCTTACTCTAGTTTTGACATCAAATTTTTTTATGTTTCAAAACAATTATTTCCTACAAATACGGGGCACAGCTATGGGTTCAAATGTAGCTCACCATATGAAAACTACTATATGGCTGATTTTGAAGATACAATTATCTATAAATGCCTCCTCTATCAGCAACATTCCATAATTTGGAAATGCTACATTGACAATATCTTTTGCATATGGGGGGGGCTCTATTGATTCACTCAACGTATTTTATACTTTTGTCAACTCCTCCTGGCCAGGCATAAGTTTCACCATGACAAACGACCAGGTTAAAACTAATTTTCTTAACACCATGGTCATAAAAGATGAAAGAGGTTACTTAACAACTGACTTATATACAAAAGACACGGACCGTAACAGTCTGTTACATTTCAATAGCTTACATCCGGCACTTATAAAATGTTCTATCCCCAGATCACAGTTTCAGAGAATTAATAGAATGGTATCAGATGACACATTATGGACCCAGAGACTCAACAAAATGCACACTGAGTTCCATGACAGAGGTTATCCTAATCATGTCCTGACTGAATCCCTCAATCCTCACAGTACGTTACGCAAGGACTCAATAGGACGTATTCCATTTGTCCACTCATTTCACCCTTTCGTGTATACAGTGGGGAAAAAAAGTATTTAGTCAGTCAGCAATAGTGCAAGTTCCACCACTTAAAAAGATGAGAGGCGTCTGTAATTTACATCATAGGTAGACCTCAACTATGGGAGACAAACTGAGAAAAAAAAATCCAGAAAATCACAGTCTGTTTTTTTTTTCATTTTATTTGCATATTATGGTGGAAAATAAGTATTTGGTCAGAAACAAGCAATCAAGATTTCTGGCTCTCACAGACCTGTAACTTCTTCTTTAAGAGTCTCCTCTTTCCTCCACTTATTACCTGTAGTAATGGCACCTGTTTAAACTTGTTATCAGTATAAAAAGACACCTGTGCACATCCTCAAACAGTCTGACTCCAAACTCCACTATGGTGAAGACCAAAGATCTGTCAAAGGACACCAGAAACAAAATTGTAGCCCTGCACCAGGCTGGGAAGACTGAATCTGCAATAGCCAACCAGCTTGGAGTGAAGAAATCAACTGTGGGAGCAATAATTAGAAAATGGAAGACATACAAGACCACTGATAATCTCCCTTGATCTGGTGCTCCACGCAAAATCCCACCCCGTGGGGTCAGAATGATCACAAGAACGGTGAGCAAAAATCCCAGAACCACGTGGGGGGACCTAGTGAATGAACTGCAGAGAGCTGGGACCAATGTAACAAGGCCTACCATAAGTAACACACTACGCCACCATGGACTCAGATCCTGCAGTGCCAGACGTGTCCCACTGCTTAAGCCTGTACATGTCCGGGCCCGTCTGAAGTTTGCTAGAGAGCATTTGGATGATCCAGAGGAGTTTTGGGAGAATGTCCTATGGTCTGATGAAACCAAACTGGAACTGTTTGGTAGAAACACAACTTGTCGTGTTTGGAGGAAAAAGAATACTGAGTTGCATCCATCAAACACCATACCTACTGTAACGCATGGTGGTGGAAACATCATGCTTTGGGGCTGTTTCTCTGCAAAGGGGCCAGGACGACTGATCCGGGTACATGAAAGAATGAATGGGGCCATGTATCGTGAGATTTTGAGTGCAAACCTCCTTCCATCAGCAAGGGTATTGAAGATGAAACGTGGCTGGGTCTTTCAACATGACAATGATCCAAAGCACACTGCCAGGGCAACGAAGGAGTGGCTTCGTAAGAAGCATTTCAAGGTCCTGGAGTGGCATAGCCAGTCTCCAGATCTCAACCCTATAGAAAACCTTTGGAGGGAGTTGAAAGTCCGTGTTGCCAAGCGAAAAGCCAAAAACATCACTGCTCTAGAGGAGATCTGCATGGAGGAATGGGCCAACATACCAACAACAGTGTGTGGCAACCTTGTGAAGACTTACAGAAAACGTTTGACCTCTGTCATTGCCAACAAAGGATATATCACAAAGTATTGAGATGAAATTTTGTTTCTGACCAAATACTTATTTTCCACCATAATATGCAAATAAAATGAAAAAAAAACAGACAATGTGATTTTCTGGATTTTTTTTTCTCAGTTTGTCTCCCATAGTTGAGGTCTACCTATGATGTAAATTACAGACGCCTCTCATCTTTTTAAGTGGTGGAACTTGCACTATTGCTGACTGACTAAATACTTTTTTTCCCCACTGTATATAACTGTCCACAAATTGAGAAAATAGATATCCGGCACCGTTGTGTGGAAAAATACCCTGGATGTCTGCACATATATTTTTCACATTTATAAAAAAACACCTTAATCCCACTTGGAATGGGTGCTCAATGCCATGTTGAAAAAACAGAACATTTCATTGTGAATAGAAAGAAAAAATAGGATGGCACTCACCGTTCATGTGAATCAAATCACTTTATTTCACATACACAAGGCATCGGCATAGGCACGGGAGCAATGTGCTGGAAGAAGGACAACAGCCGTTTCGCGCTCAATACGCTTCATTGAGCGCGAAACGGCTGTTTTCCATCTTCCAGCACATTGCTCCCGTGCCTATGCCGATGCCTTTTGTATGTGAAATAAAGTGATTTGATTCACATGAACGGTGAGTGCCATCCTATTTTTTCTTTCGTGTATATACTGCATAGAACTATTTGCCAACATTGGCATTTATTACATGAGGGATATCCTGACATTCCAGAATTTAGGGAACCCTTTCTCCCTTGTTTAATGCAGGCAGCAAATCTCAAGGAAAAATTGGTAAGGACTGATTTGGGTAAAACCATTGACTTTGAAACACAACAATTTTTACATAAACGTAGATCTGGCACTTTTCCATGTTTACACTGCAATCAGTGCAGTAATGTCATCAAAGGCGATATAATCCATCATCCCCATTCAGGTAAAACCTTTAAAATCAAGGACTTCTCCACCTGTGACACATCCCATGTAGTTTATCTAATAAAATGCCCATGTGGCTTATTGTATATAGGAGAAAATACACAGCCTATAAAAGATAGTATATCCAAGCATAAGTCCACCATACAATGTAAAAACTTACTTTTACCTATTCCACATCACTTTATTACAAATGATCACAAGGTATCAAAACTGCAATTTTAGGTGACAGAACACGTACCATTGCCTAGACGTGGCGACAATCATATCTGACTACTAAAACATAGAGAAGCCTACTGGATAAATTCATTGGGAACCTTGACCCCTAGGGGTCTCAATAGGGATTATGACCTTATAGCATTTGTCTGATTACATTTTTACCTGTGACCTTTCATTAGCTAATTTAACATTAGCCTATTTAATATTAGCCCTGTCGCCTTTATAAACAACATTTCTATGTTACTTCTCATGCTGATAATGTTATTTGGACTGTTTATTATATCATGTTACTAACACCATTGTATCCTCTTTCAGAGCCGCTTGTATTGATTTTCCATGAAAGTATCCTCCTTCCTGGATCTCTATCCACGCACCTTAGACAGCCAGTCATCTGCATTCTTTAATAACACAGGATACCTTTACGTTAATATAACAAACACTGCTCTTTCCTTAACTTCCTGCCTCCTGGAACGCAAACTACCCTGCTGACACACACCCAAGATGACCACTGGGACGCACATGGAGAGCACGGCCATTTGCCACATCACTTCCGCCCTGCACTGATTTGATGAACGATTAGTTTGCTCCTGCCCCTTCCTTTTTTTAAACACTGCACTCCACTAGCCTGCACAGCTGACAAGTGGTGGACACCGCGTCGCTGCAAGGCAGACGCACGTACTCAACTTCGTCTAGGTAAGCTCTCCTCTCTCCCACCAGGGCATACACCCCTTGGTAACCCCTAGTGCATCACCATTTGACTTTGCCACTTCACAGAATGTTTACGTTAACCAGGGCATTCATTTTTCCTTGTGGTCCATATGACAGCCCATTACTTAAAGCGGTAGGCCATCTTTTTTATACAGTTTGACTGTCAACTTTTAACTGGGATATACGGTATATTTTCATTCTTCTTTTTGTCTCACACCTCTTATAGATTCTGTTACTGTTCACTATGATATAATTCATATAAGATAACAAGCTCTTACTGCAGTCTGGTAGGTCTCCTTCCCTACTCCTCCTTTACTATATGAATTATGCTTTTGAGCAATATATGGATTGTTCTGCATCTTCTCTGGGCATTCCCCCAACATGACTGTCTTATCTTATTATTTCTTTGGCTATTGTATATGCTTCATTTAATTTTTGCATCTCATTTAGAATGTGTTCTCATTATGTACATCACTTTGAATTTATGTTTCTATAGTAACTGAAGAAGGCCATGTGGGGCTGAAACGTTTTTTGCTTGACTGCATTAAAACCTATTTACCTTTTCCAAAGTTGAGTGCCAAGTTTAATTTACTTTTGGTCTTTGAATAGGACACCACAAAACATTTTCATAGTTGCCCTTAAATCACTCCAGTGTTGCTTTAGCAGTATGCATTGGGTTATTGTCTTGCTGGAAGGTGAACCTCCATCCCAGTCTCAAATCGCTGACAGACTGAAACAGGTTTTGCTCAAGAATATCCCCATATCTTGCACCATCCATATTTCCCTTGACTTCAACCATTTTCCCTTCCAAAAAGCATCTCAACAGCATGATGCGACCACCACCACATTCCACTGTGGGGATGGTTTTCTGGGGATGATGAACTGTGTTTGTTTGACACCCATCATAGCATTTAACTTGGTGGCCAAAAAGTTCACATTTGGTCTCATCTGATCATATCATCTTTCTCCATACATTTGGGAAGTCAACCACATATCACATGTCTGCTAGCAAAGTCAAAAGGAGTCTCACAATTTTTTTGTGTAGGTAAGGGCTTTTTTTCTGTCCACTCTTCCTTAAAGGCCACTTCTATGGAGTGTACGGCTTATTGTAGTTGTATCGACAGATACTCCAGTCTCTGCTTGGGAACTCTGATGCCTCTTGTTTAATGGTGTTGTATCTTCTGTGGCATTTAAGAAAAGGTTTGTATATGCTGACAGACCATGTGACACTTAGATTGTGCACAGGTGTACCATATTTTAAGGATTATAAAATGCACCAGATTATAAAATGCACTGTTTGGGTTTTACGGAGAGCACTAAATAAAATATAGTGGTAATAGTGCGTTTGCAACCCGGGGTCCACTGTGCAGAGATGGAAAACTGCAGCTAGTGTGGACAATGGCAGCGCTGCACTGTAAGCATTCACAAAGAGCACACTGGGATAACTGCACACAGTGTGTACAGAACGCAGAGCGGTATAAGGTTACCGAGCACTTAAGGCTAAGCACACTGTGTTAAACGTCACACAGTGTGCACAGAACATAAAGAACCTGCCCTGTTACTCCACAGAGCGGTAATAAGGAACATGGCTAAGCACATGGTAAACTGTGCTTTAAGTACTACACATGCTATTAAGTATTTGCCACAGCGTGTGGCCTGGCTGTGCCATGTGAACATAAAGGGTAGCGTGCACAAGCACGTGGCCTGACTGTGCCCTGAGTACTAACTGATGCATGCCACGGCATATGGTCAGACTGTGCCCTGGGTAGAGGATAACTTGCCTCACTAGGGTCAACTAACGCTTCCACTCTCAGCACTCACTCACAGACACAGGCCATTAAGGCAGAGCCGAAAACCCAAGCACACACGACACGACACAAGACGGATGTAATCATAGAATGTTGATGGGTGCCTCGGAGATCCTTTTATAGACTAGGCCAGTCAGAAACGACCTTACTCACTGGCCAATCCAGACTCACCGCGGGACCTGAGCAGCTGATGACCGACCACCAATGGGAGGTCGCCACCTCACGAGCATGCTCAGCAGGGTGAATCCTGGACTTAGCCTCAGGAGTGACTGCTCACTGCTGACTATTGCTAGCTACTATAGCTAAACCTGGAGAGGCAGCAGTAACCAAGAGTGCAGCCCGAGTCTGAGCAAGGCGATGAGACTGATGTCTTTGATGAGCAGCATTCACTGCAGTCGAGACCGAATGGGGGACCGCAGGAGAAGATAATTCTTTGGATTGATCCTGTGCAGAGGGAGAATCCCGATGCTTAACATGCACTCCAAATTTTGAGGAGAAAAATTTGAAAAAAACTTTTTTTTAATAAAATGGTGGTGCCTCTTATAATTCATGCATCTTATTGCTTACCAGGGGTGGTGGCTGAGGTGAAGCAGGGTCCCAGGGTCACTTTTGGAGGAGGCAAGAGTGGCGCATTGCTGCAGACAGCAGGCTAGGATAAGGGGGTGTTCCACTGCGGGTGAAAATGGCTGCGGTGCTCTGTGGTGTGGGAGGCTCAATCGGCATGTTGTGAAAGCCTGGAGCCTCCCACACATCCATTACTGCAATACGGTGGCCCCTCTGGGAAAATGGCCACCGGGGTCATCGCATGATCAGATTGAGATCTCAGCAACGAGATCTTGGGTGCCGAGATCTCGTCTCCCGAGATCTTGGGATGAGATCTCATTGCCGAGATCTCAGGTTGAAATCTCATTGCCGAGATCTCAACCTGAGCATGCGCCGCCCCCGACGGCCATTTTTCCGGAGGCCACCGTATCGCAGTAATGGATATGCAGGGGGCTCCGGGCTTTCTTAAAATGCTGGCAGAGCCCCCTGCACCACAGAGCATTGCAGCCATTTTCACCCCCAGCTGGCACATTGGGACACGCCTCATCCCAGCCTGCGGCCTGCAGTAACGAGCCACTCTTGCCTATTCCAGCAGCGACCATGGGACCCTGCTCCACAGCGGCCGGTAAGGTATAACTGTATTATATGACGCACTCTCATTTAAAAAGTGTGTCTTATAATCAAAAAATATGGTAATTCCGTTCACTAGGCATTGCAAAAGGGGTGGATGCATATGCACATGCCAATTTTTAGTTATTTTATCCTATAAATATAATTTATGTCTATATATTTTTCTCACTTCACTTCACCAACTGAGACTATTTACTAATGTATAAACTCAATACAAAGATAACACTGTGTTAGGGCTGGTGGAATGCACCTAATAATATAAACATGGGGTCCAGCCTGGGGTCCACCGTGCAGAGATGTTAACTGCTGCTCGGTAATGGCGGACAATAAATGGCGGTATCGCACTGCACACACGTGGGTTAAACGCCACCCAGTATATAGTAGCGATGGGCTCTGCTGCTTCACAGAGCCACGGTACCGCATAACACAGATGCCGTTCCCTGTTGACTGTCACAGGGCAAAGCTGAGTCAGCGCTAGTGTACGGTCACAAGACTCTAGCCCAAGGACATGGGGTAAGAGCCTCTCTAGACCCACTAGGTGCATGACGTCTCACCTGCGAATGCCACTAATAAGACGCTGGCTACTGTGGAGTGCAGACCAAGTACACAGTGGCGTACAGGCATACAGGCAAAGCCACTACTTGGTTCTGAAGCTAGGCCCTGACTCTGCCTCCTACCTGCACTATCAGCCTAGGCACTTACTGGCAAAGCTGATCAACACATGCATACCAAGGGTAGGGGTTTCATAATGAGTAAGTCACCAGAGACATTCATACGCGCATACAACACTCACTCCACATTGTCTATACTAGCGCACGGCAGTGCGATCCTTTTATACCCACAGCCTTCCGGGACCTTGCTGATGGCCTAATCCAAGCTTCTTGAGGACCTGAGCATGTGACCTCCGACCACCAATGAGCGGTCATCTCACGGGAGTCATCAGATGGAGAAAAGCAGGACTTAGTCCTAGGAGTGTCTACTCGCTGCTGACTAGCATTAGTCAGCAGCGAGTAGACACTCCTAGGACTAAGTCCTGCTTTTCTGTAGCTGTAGCTGTAGCTGAACCTGGGGTGGCAGCAGCAACCAGATGCATAGCACTAGCCTGAGCAAGACACTGGGACTGATATCTCTGCTGAGCAGGAACCTCTGCGGCTGCAGATGAAATGGAGACTGCAGAAGACATGGCTTGAGATTCCGCTTGTGCAGTGGTGGGAACTCGGTGCCTAACAACGCATTTTTGGAGCATTTTTTTTCCATATCACAGACTCTATTAAAAATAAAAATTAGAAATCTTGCAATTTTCACACTTGCCACTGTGATTTTTTTTAGACTCTAATTTACTGTTGTTTCAGGAAACAACAAATGTGCATAGAAACAATGGTCAGACCCCCAAAACTATCTTTTATATCAAAGCATTTAATAAGAGCATACAAAGGTCATTGTGAAGTGAGGGGAGCAGGGTCAGCTGTGATATTGCCTATTGTGAATGGATCCTGTGTTACCAGCTGTGTGTAGAGGTGTTATCTGTCATTGGAAGCCTGCCTCTGATGATAAGAAGCTTTTCTGAAAATCCTTCCTGAAAAGACAGGAAATAAGAGTCTAAAAAATCCCAAGTGGCCAGTATCAAAATTGCAAGATTATTTTTTTCTATTTTGCTTTTTAATAGCACAAAAATCTGATTTAAACAATAAGCAATTTTCTGATAATAGATTCCCTTTAAAAAACATAATAGTGTTTAAATACATTATATGCAAGTTAGATTCAACCAGACTGAGTTTACACACCACAAGTTTGCATGTCATTTCATTAAGGTTACATTCACACATTCATATAACATATCCATGTGCTCTCCATTTTTATGTTGAGAAACAATAAACCTAGGGCCTGATTTATTAAAGGAATTCTGTCACCAGGTGTTTGCAACTGCGTCTGATAGTAAAGCCAAAAAAGTGATGTGTGCCAGGACAAAGTAAACCATACCAATAGTAAAATATGCTAAATGTTATTAAATATAATTGAGAAAAGCAGAATCTAGCAAAATCCAGCAATGCAGACAAGGTCCCCTGACAAAGCATTTGGGAAACGCCCGTCGGGTATTTGGCGGGTGAGCTTAGCACAATTGACTATTTATACTTGCTATCTTGTAGTTCCCTGTAGGTTACACTAGTCTTTCTTGCTATTAGTTATATAATTTTGAATAATTTTGAATACTGATATACATTTATCTTTACTCAATTTCTATCTGTGATCCATTTATTATGATACCTTGTACCACTGGGGTTCCCACCTACCAAATTTTTATCATTGTCTGTATTGCTGGATTTTTCTATATCCTGCTTTTGTCAATTATATTTAATAAAATATAGCATATTTTAACTACTGGTCTGATTTACTTTGTCTTAACACACATCCCAAGCTTTAGTAACCCATCTGATAGCAGCATAATGTAAGGGGCAGAGACCCTGATTCCCCGATCGCAAATATTTAAAGATTTTCAATTAAAGCTAGTTTTATTAATTTGAATGAGATAAGACAGGGGTAAAAACCCATGAATAAATATATACAAAAGAAGACCATTTTTTTCTAATCACACTTAGCAATAATAGCTGAACTGAAGTGTTGGGTGCCAACCAACAATAATCTCATCAGAATGTATATCCAACATGCTTTTTATCCTTTTAATATATTGCAATCATCTTAATATATAACACTGTATAGTTACAATTGCTCATTTTGCCTTTCTGCCCAGTTAATTCTTCTCTTTTCTCTGCTCTATGTAGAAGTTTCTTTTCTCTGCATGAGTCATCTCCCTATTGAACTCCTAACACAGCTGCTCTGCTCCTCCCCATGCCAGAGACTTCCTATTTCTACATAGAGCTTAGAAGGATTCAGCTAGTCTGTTTTTAATCACGTGATGACATAGACCTAATGGAAATGAGAATAATTAACTTGGTAAAGGGGCAAAGGTGTAACATAATATGATGATTGCAGAATATTAAGAAAGTAAAAATTTGGTTGGGAGTGCTTCTTTAACATTTCTTCTCACCAGGAAAGCTAATTTTGGAGACAGCTGCATCTCGTTTGTGTGTCAGGTACTAGAAAAACATCACAATGTCAAACTATATGCAATGCAATATAAAAATAGAAATCATATAGTGGCATGTAAAAATGCGGGCACTCCTGGTCAAAATTACTATTATTGTGGACAGGTAAGCAAGGTGAAGATGAAATGGTCTCTAAAAGGGCTAAAGTTAAAGATGACAAATTTCCTTTCTGTTTTAGGCAACAACAAATTTGTATTTTCATCTTTTACATTTTTAAATAGCAAAAAGGAAAATGGGCCCATGTATAAGTTTGGGCACCCTGCACGGTTAGTACCTCCTTTTGAAAGTGTCAAAGCTTGTACATGCTTTTTGTTATTATCCATTTGTAAAAGACGTCCTCTTATCAATTTCAGCTTTTTTACAGATGCGTTTTTTTTTGCATCAAGAATTTGTTGAAATTTCATTGAATTCATTTCTCCCTCTACTTGTGAAATGGTCCCCATGCATTGTCTGCAACCGAACCCCAAAGCATGATTAATCCAGCCCCATGCTGATTGGCGAGATGTTCTTTTCCTGAAATTCTAGGCTCTTTTTTCCCATATATATCTTTGATCATTGTGGCCAAAGAGATCTATTTTAACTTTATCGTTCCACAGGACTTGTTTTCAACATGGATCAGGCTAGAGGAGACTGGGTTTTCATAAAGCTGAGAAATTTGCATCACCTGTCCTTTCCTAATGATGATAGTGTACAAACCATAACCCTAACAGGCAAATTATGGTCTGAAACCTTGGTCAAGGTTATCTGTGCGCACAAACCTCCAAGGGTGGCCAAACGTTTGCATTGGTCCATTTTCCTTTTTGTAATTTTTAAAACGTAAAAGATGAAAATATATATTTGCTTGCCTAAAATGCAAAAGAGATTTGTCATCTTTAACTTTAGGTCTTTTAGAGATTCTTTCATCTTCAACTTGCTTACCTGTTCACAATAACAGTCATTTTCATCAGGGGTGCACAAACTTTTACATGCCACTATGAGAAATTAATTAAACTAAAAAAAATCCTTGTACAGTTGTTAACAAACACAACTGAATCGAAAGTTCTTCTTAAAAAAGCAGTAACTTACAAATTTTCATATAAATATAGGTTTTAGGTGAAATACTGTTACATTACATAAGCTGATTTCCCACAAATGGCTTAAAGACACAATTGTCCTGTATTTTCAGCTAGCTTGACCTCATTTTTATTACGGTGAATATTGCTCTATAAATTGGTCTGATCTTCACCTACAATACATAACTCGAGGTTTGATC
Organism: Dendrobates tinctorius; assembly: GCF_039654945.1. Lineage (NCBI taxonomy): Eukaryota > Metazoa > Chordata > Amphibia > Anura > Dendrobatidae > Dendrobates > Dendrobates tinctorius. The sequence goes on from NW_027361676.1 coordinate 53,612,409, forward strand.
AAAGGTTTATTGTCTTTATCAAGGTAAATGCAGTTTCAAATATACAGGTAATGAAAACCCTACCTCCCAATTATCAACTTTGGAGTACAGAGCTGAGGAAAGAGTTATACATAGTTCGGCAATCCTGTACATAATTACATCCTGACTTGATGGTCACATTTGGCGGTCACAGTCACATTTAATTTATTTGCTATGTGTACAGCTTAGTCCTGAGGTTACATATGTTAGTACACTGTTTCTCAGTCCTGTTCTTAACTAACTTCAAAGTGTCAATGTGAATTTTATTAATTTTGCTAAATCAATAATTGGATCTTGTATTGAAGACCATTAGATGAGATTTGTTAAACTAATTACAATAGATTTATTGAGCAATTTGCCAAGCATGCTATGTATCACATTCATTATGTGTTTAAGTTTCTCTTTACTACTTACTTGGGCATGGTTTCATAGAATATGGGCCTGGTTTTATTGGAAACAATATAACTTAAGGTGACCTCATACAGCGAGTGAAATCAGTATTGAACATATCACCAATTTTTTAAGTAAATATATTCCTAAAGATGCTATTGACATGAAATTGTCACATCTGGTATCAACCCATCCAATCCTCAAAAGGAAAATAAATCAAACTATAGATGTCCATAAATTACATTATGTGTAATGAGAAATGACATAGGGAAAAAGTATTGAACAGGTTTGCTGAAATCAATTTAATACATTGTACAAAAAACATTGGTTGCTGATGAATGCTGTCAAGGCTCAATTTGGGGATTCTATCTACTGACCTGTTGCTCTGTAGTCAGTTCCCCTGTCTTCTGAGCTATTGCCTTTAATTCCCTATCTTCATGCTGATGGTTCCAATTGTCTTTGTTCCCCCTCCTTGGTTTTCTCCTCTACAGGTATTTTCCATTTTCCTGTTTTGGTCTACCGTGTCACATTCTGGGTTGGGTGTTATATGTTCACCCTTCACTGCACTTCCTTGCTGGCTGTCCATTTAGGTGGACTTCAGTTTATAAGTTCCAACCCTTCAGCTAAGCGGTCTACCTTGCATGGTAAACACTAGTTGAATTCCAAGAGTGAGTCTGTTTGCTTTTCTTCCCAATTCCCCTTTCTTTCACTTCTATAGGTTTCTGGGAGGTTGTTTTTTTTCTGTTTACTCTTGGCTCTTTTTAGCTTTCCCTCTCTACCTTATATGAGCGTGTTTTAATTTTATGACTATGGATTTTCATGTCTTCCTGCATATTTTCCAATCCTCTTATTGGCAGCGTGTTACGAACTCCCATCTGATTCCTCAGGAGGTACGAGAAACCCTCCAATGCCCTTTTAGTGAGCCATATCTGAGGTGATGATCTATAGTTGTGCAGCTAGGGTCTTTCTAGTCTGTACAGGGACCAGTTGAGTGTGGGTGCGGAGTTTCCTGTAGTAGACCTTCCCTTTTTCTGACACCTTTGAGTGTGTGTTACATTCATAAAATTATAGTTAACCTTTAGTGTGTTCTGGGATGACTGCATGGATCCAGGGATTGCCTTAGTCGCACAATTACAAACTTTATTCTTGAAGGTTGTCAATATCAAGAATCAACAACAGCTTGCATTTTCAGGTTCTGAATCTGATTGATGATGATTTCACTATAAACTGTGATTATGATTTATCTTCTCTCTGCCTTCCCATTCAAGTTTTAGCATTTGATAACTCTTCTCTTTCACAAAGTTACGTTATTATGAAAGGCAAGAATGTAGATGTGATGGTAGGTGTATTGAATCCATTCCATTCATAATTGAATCCATTTCATGTAATGTCTGTAATGTCTATTGTCTGTACAAGTCCCCTCTATAATGTAAAGTGCTGTGGAATATGTTGGCACAATAGAAATAAAATTATTATTATTATTATAATGTATAAAAAAGCACAATGCTGTCCCAGGGACACTGAGCAGAGAAAAATACCATAAATGGCGTATAGTAAACAAATAGTAATTCCTAAAGTACACTGAGGATGAGATTAAATGCTGCTATACACGTACAAAAATATATCTCCTATATACAGGGCTATAAGGTGCAGTAAAAGCGCTGTAAATATCCATATATGAATTCAAATCACTAGCGCTCCCAGCATATATGTGATGAAGGCAACGTAGTCAATACAAAAAGGTAATAATATAAAGACGTTATGATAAGGCACAAACAATCACATCATAAGTGCTCCCAGCACATACGTAATGACGGCAAGTTAGCCAATAAAGGAACGTAATAATGTAAAGATATTGTAATAAGGTACCCACGAATATAACCACTATAATGCCAGCACTACCCAGTAACAATAACTAAATCATAGCGTGAACATGAGGTAAAAGAAGGAAATATTACCCGATGTGAGAAAGGTAACTGCTCAGTGTCCCCTCACCCCGACGCGCCTTTCACCGCCAGCTTCTTCAGGGGTGTCACGTTACCTAATGTTCACGCTATGATTTAGTTATTGTTACTGGGTGGTGCTGGCATTACAGTCATTTAGTTTCTGCTTGGGGGTTTCAGATGGATCTTGTTAAGGTACAGGCTATTTTTTGGGTTCAAATGAGTAACCTAAAGGTGTTGCAGAGTTTCCTAGGCTTTACAAATTGTTATTGTCATTATTATTATTATTATTATTATTATTATTATTACTGACTGACATGATCAAGAAGGGAACAGACTTTTCGTCCTGGTCAGCAAAAGCAGTAAATATTTTTTCTGCTCTCAAGACAGCTTTCTCTAAGGCTCCTGTTCTCAGTCAACCCAAAGTTGATTTGTCTTTCTTGGTGGAGGTAGATTCTTTTACTGTGGGGATGGGGCTGTTATTTTGCTAAAAAAGAATGGTTACATACAACCTTGCGGTTTTTACTCCCAGAAGTTCTCTAAAGCAGAGTCTACTGTAATTATAATATAGATGACAGAGAGCTTCTGGTGATTAAAATAGATTTTGAGAAATGGAGACATTGGTTGGAGTGGACAAAACATAAGGTATCAGTCTTTACTGACCACAAGAAATTGTCATATACTGATGCTGCTAAGTGGTTAAACACCAGACAGGCTTAGTGGGCCCATTTACTCATCTAAATTTATTTTACTATGACCATCCTTCCCAGATATAAGAATGTTAAGGCTGATGCTTTGTCTCATATCTTTGCTTCAGCGTTAAGGGACAAAAATTTCCTTTAATGGTACAATCCCTGCTTGCTGTCATCTGCTGCAACATTTTCTTTAATGGTACAATCTCTGCTACAATCCCTGCTTGCTGTCATCTGCTGCTACATTGCCTTTAATGGTACAATCTCTGCTACAATCCCTGCTTGCTGTCATCTGCTGCAACATTTCCTTTAATACTATATAAGAGTGCCTGCTGAATGTTTACTAAATTCATTTGTTGCATTGAACTCAATGCTTTCAGCTGTATATGCGCTGCCGTGGGGGGCTCAGGGACGCACGGAGGGAGCCTCCTTCCTGCCGATGCTTCCCTTTAACCCCCGGTACACGGCGATCGTGTTTGATCGCGGTGTACAAGGGGTTAACGTGTCGGGGGTGGTCCGTGACCGCCCCTGACACATTGTGCCGGGTGTCAGCTGTGATAATCAGCTGACACCCGGCCGCGATCAGCGGTGCTCACCATGTGGGCACCGCTGATCGCTATGACGTACTATCCCGTCCCTGGGAGTTAAGTTCCAGGGCACATGGACGGGATAGTACGTCTGATGGCAGTAAGGGGTTAAACATGCTATTTGTTCAGCAATGGAGCCTTGCATGGTGAGCATGCATACAGGCCATTGAGTTTGAGTGCATTACTTATGGTTTACTTTGAAATCATTGTACCTGCTGATTCCAGATCTTACTATAGCTCTCCAAAATTGGTCCTACGTTCTTGTACAACTCTTCTGATAATTATTTTCACTCCTTTGTTTGAAATCTTATGGAGAGCACCCGGTTGTGGCCGGTTTATAGTGAAATTATGTTCTTTCCACATCCAGATTATGGCCCCAACAGTGCTTACTGGAGCATTCAGTAGCTTAGAAATTCTTTTGCAACCAATGCCATCGGTATGTTTTGCAACAATAATATTGTGAAGGTCTTGAGACCTGTCACTGGTTTTACTCCATCATGAGATGTTTCCAGTGTAACACCTTGGTAATGTAACATATTTTTATAGGCCATCAGTTGAACCGGCTGATATTATTTTTTACTAAGTGGCAGGGTTGCTTTCTAATTACTGGTAGATTTCAGCTGGTGTCATGATTTTCCATGGATTTTTGCCTCTCTCTTTCTTTGTTTCCTTGTGTTATTTCTCATTATAACACATATCCTTATTTATGAGCATCTATGGCTTATTTTTATTTTCCTGTGTGAATAAGATGGGTTATTATTACTAACATGAGGTGAAAAATTAATGTCAATACCACCTTTACAAATATATTTACTTAGGAAATTGGTGATGTGTGCAATATTTATTTTGCCCGCTGTATCTGAAAATTATGCCAACATTTTGACTGGTATTTTATGCACAAAATGAGCCATCTAGTAGATGATCTGAACTCAATTTAGAAAGCCTCTAGAGAGTTATTTTGATTAATTATGTGAATGTTAGGACTATTTAGCCCAAGTTTAAACTTATGTAGTCTGTCTAAGATTATTGGTTTTTATATTTGCCCCATCGTTTTTTTTAAGCTTACAATGCATATATGCAGTCTAAGAGAGCTTCATAGATTGGATTGTTTGTTCTTTCTCTATTTCTTCTACTTCCTTGTACAGTTGTGTGTTTTAGATGGCCATATGGCTGCCTGTGACATGCAGTCATTGGAAACAGTTGCCATGATTCTTGTCTGCAACGTATTTTTTTTAATTTCTACATAAGAACATTTATGTATCCAATTGTCTAATGACTTGTGTGCGGTGGCATTGAGCCTGTATATCAGTGCTCACACCCTAAATTTCCCCTGACATGAAGATTCCATTATATTTTCTATCTAACAAGACTTTTCTCCAATGGTAACAGAGTTGGATGTAACATGCTAAAATTAAAATGATTTTCCATTTTATCTTATAAATTTGTCTTGAAGACATGATTTTTGCCAATTTATAAGCATTACAGTTACTCCTCATTGTGAGAGCAGCCAACCTTACACATTGCACAGCTCTCCTTTTCTCACAATGGCAGTTGGTGAAGGAGCATGTGACCAGACCTCTTCATCCTCCTCCTCCAAGTCAAAAACAGATTGTCTGTTTTGTTATTCATCGATTAGTGGAGACTGATGGACAAATCTCATCACATGACCATCCGATAGCAGCCATTTTTAGAAAAGCAGCTCTGTGCTATCTGTGAGGAGGATTATATTAACAAGCATAAGAGGAGAAATAGTAATCCTTACACATTAGTGACACAAATCATGTCAGAAACACATTGGTTAAAATAAAAATAAAGTGGCAAAACCCTTTGCAAAGGGTAACAAAATTGCTATCTATATAATTTGTCAGAAGTCCAATATGGGGAACCCTAACAGAGAATATCATATCCACTGTTCCGTTGTCACGCTTTCTGTTGTTTCTACTCTCCAAATGTTCATCCTGTAGCAACTCATATGGGATTTGTACGCTACTTCACACATCATATTCTGTACCAATGCTGAATTACTTAATTGTAGATATGGGCTATAAACAGGACTCTTTCTCCTACAATATATTATAAAGCACAGTAATTCTAAAACTGTAAAGGCCCTCATACACATGACAGTAAGTCAGACCAGGAACGACCATCACCCAAATACTGGGAAATTGTCAGCCGACAAACAAATACATTTAACATCTATTTCTCTGTTCACTGTAAACTGGATTACCAGCATATTGTAGTACTTTTACAAGCGGAACATAAATCAGAATTAGGTAGGACATTTATCTGCATACCTTCCTACATTTTACATTTGATTTTAGGTACATTTTAGTTCGATTTGCTTCTACACATTTGAAAAGTAAGAACTATTTTACATTTTTGCATGGACTTCCAGTACAGTGAGGACCAGACATTCTGGTCTGTGTGATGAAGCCCCAGTAGAAGAAGTTTGAAAAGAAATATAAAGGGTATAACTGTCATTATTATGTCATTTTTAGATATCATATTATCAAATCAGTTTTAGTAAAGAAAGCTGTATCCAGATGGGCAGCAAAGAGAGATTGGATAAATCTCCCCTAATATTTTTACATTGAGCTGGATAATGCATATCGCAAGTGTTCTTGTTCTTGTAAAAACAGTTTGTTTATTAATTAGTCATTTCAAGAAAACACTACTAATTAGAGTAAAAGTCAATCAGTGACAGGTGACCTAGGAATCCTCTGCTTGTTGAAATAATCCGATTATGAACAATGACCAATGGGATAACAAGCAATGTTATGTAGGATCAAATTGTATTTGCCATGTTTAACATCTTTTAACTCTTCAAATTGAACAAATATCTTGGTCACATACTAATCTAATTGCAAAGTGTGTAATGCGAAAAACAGATGTACACTCTATGGATCAATAATCATTATCATTCACTTGGATGGTCATAGAGGATAATTGCTATCACACTACAGTGACTTCACACATAGAAATGTTAAGTCTGGCCTTATTTGCACAGTATAAATGTTAATCTGCGTAAGTTTCCCAATTCAAAGTTACACTGTTTAGCTTGTTTTAGACCTATAAGGGCTGTGTAATTGGCTGCATATAAAATATACATATTTATATATAAATATATATATATATATATATATATAGTTGGGAAAAAAGTATTTATTCAGCCATCAATTGTGCAAGTTCTCTAAAGATGAGAGAGGCCTGTAATTGACAACATAGGTAGACCACAACTATGAGAGTTAAAATGAGAAAACAAATCCAGAAAATCACCTTGATTTGGCAAGATTTTTTTTGCAAATTATGGTGGAAAATAAGTCATTAACTAAAGTTCATCTCAATATTTTGTTATATATCCTTTGTTAGCAATGACAGAGGTCAAACATCTTCACAAGGTTGGCACACACTATTGGTGGTATCTTGGCCCATTTCTCCATGCAGATCTCCTCTAGAGCAGTAATGTTTTGGGCCTGTCACTGGGCAACACAGACTTTAAAATCTCTCCAAAGGTTTTCTAGGGGTTTGAGAACTGGAGACTGGCTAGGCCCCTCCAGGACCTTCATATGCTTCTTACGAAGCCACTCCTTTGTTGCCCTGGCAGTGTGCTTGGGATCATTATCATGCTGAAAAACCCATGGATGGTCACTTAAGTACTCCTTTACCTTGTTCTGCAACTTCTCCGTCCTTGACATTGTCACAGGCACAGATAACCCTTGCTGTTGTGCTGGTTTATTGAAAATTGCCCAATTTCCACACATTTTCCCTCACCTCTGTTGGACCTGGTGTTCGTGTCTCTCCCCATTATTCCTTGGTGTTGAAAACAGCTGCTACCTCTGCAACCAGCATTGTCTGAGGGTGATATTTTGAGCAACTGATCTACAATGGCCCTCTTGAACGATTCCATTGTAAAACTCTTTGGTTACGCCAAAAGGAGAGAAGGAAATTTCTCCTTGTATCATGGATCGAGAAAGGTGGCCAACCAGTATTGATTGTTGGATAAAATGTGTATCACGCGAGGGTCTTGCCACAAACTCTTACACATGAACTGTGCCATGTGAGCCAAGCTGCAAAAAGGCAAAAATTCTGTGTTCCCAAGAGTAGGAACAGTACCGATCCTCTCCTTATGCTGACTCGCCTTCTCCTTCGCCTCCTCCTCTCCAGCCCGTCCAGGATGCACAGACATGAAACTTGGATTGGGTGTCCTCTCTGCAGTATTAGGAGTCCCCTCGGTAGCACAGAAAAGCAAGTCCTCTCCCTCCTCGTCCTCCTCATCTTCCTCCTCATCATCCAATGTTGCCTCAGAATATAGGCTGGGCTGGGTAGTATCACCCATTGTGAAATCTGGCTCCATATCAACATGCTGGGCACTAAAAGCTTCCTCTTTGAGATTATGTAGTAATTGTTTCAAGAGACACAGCAGTGGGATGGTTATGCTGATAAGAGCCTGATCACTGCTCACAAGGTTGGTGCAGTACTCAAAGTTCTCAAGAACCTCACATATGTCAGCGATCCAAACCCACTTGACAATTGTTATGTGTGGTGGCTGATTCTCAGTCTGTTGGGCATGCTGAAGCTGGAATTCAGCTATTGCCTCTGCTGCTCACTAATCCTCGCCAGCATATGAAAGGTTGAGTTCCACTCTGTTTGCAGGTAGCAAATGAGTCAGTGACATGGCAAATTCAAGTGCTTTTTCAGTGCTGTAAGACCAGCAAAAGCGGTAGAGGAATGGTAGAAATGGGCGCTAATATGGCGCTCCTTCTCACGTAGGTATGGCAAGGCAGGGTAACTTTTCAGAAATTTCTGAACAACTAGGTTCAGCATATGAGCCATGCATGGCATGTGTACCAGCTTGCCAACCTTTAACCCCTTAATAACAGCCAATATGTCTTTTTTCTGACCTGAGATATAAGAGAATAACATCTCCATACAGGTGGCAATCCAGCAGCTGATAGCTGTACACTGTAGCTAACAACTTGCTGTATCACAAATGATTAGTGTTGGCACCATCCAGATCTGTTAAACCCTTTAGTTGCTGCTGTCAAAAGTGACTACATCTAATAAATGGTTAATAGATTGTGGGGGCTTCTGCTTTGATCTAGTTGACACACCGAGATCATGATTGTGTGGTCCTGATGTTTACCATAGCAGTTCATGGCCAAATAGCGGCCTTAGTGTCTCACAGCTCTAGCGGTCAGTTCAGAAGTCAGCGACATTTAGGTGGTAAACAAATACTTTTTCATTCCTGCTATACCACTTTGTATTAATTCTTGAAAATCACCTGAAGGGTTAATAAACTATTTGACAGCATTTTTCAAAATGTCAAGGGGTGCTGTTTTTAAAATGGTATCACACTTGGGGTTTTCCAATATATAGGACCCCCAAAGTCACTTCAAACCTGGATAGGTCCCTCAAAAAAATAAATTTTGTAAATTTCCATGAAAAAATGAAAAATTGCTGCTACATTATTAACCCTCATAAAAGGGTAATAATATAAATTAGCATTTTAAAAATGGTGCTGATGTAAAGCAGAAATGTGGGAAATGTTATCTATTAATGTTTTTGTGTTATATGACTATCTGGATTAAAGGGATAATCATTCAACTTTTGAAAATTGCAATTTTTTTACATTTTTGTCAAATTTCTGAAACTTTTTTAAATAAACACAAAATTTATCGACCTAAATTTACCATTATCATAAATTATAATGTGCCATGAATTAACAGTCTCAAAATCAATGGGATTTGTTGAAGCATTCCAGACTTATCACCACATAAAGTGACATTGGTAAGAATTAAAAAATTTGGCTCCGTCACTAAGGGGTTAAAGCTGCCAATAAAGATAGATGACTTCTGGAACAGGAATCCTTCTTCAGTAAAAATTTTTACTTTATTTAAACATCTTCAGTGATTAAAAAAACAACATCATAGGGACCCCTCATAGGCCTAATGCATTTCGGACCAAGTAAAAACAGTCCTTCCCAAAGCCGCCACCAGGTTACGCCCATTATCTAATATGACCAGACCGAGTTTGAGGTGCAGCGGGGAGAGTCACAGCTTGCCACAGCTCTGATAATGTTTGAACTACTGCTTTGCGTAGGGCACTAAACACCTTTTTAAGTGAACTAATGTAGACAGCAGAAGGCAGGCTGTGATCACAAAAACAATAGGGAAAATGGCCTGGTGTGCGCTTGGTAGCAGGCAGTAGGAATTGTTTGGACTACTGCTTTGTGTAGGGCACTAAACCCCTTTTTAAGTGGACTTTTGTGGACAGCAGAATGCAGGCAGTGACCACAAAAACAGTGGGGAAAATGGCCTTGTGCGTGCTTGATAGCGGGCAGTAGGAAATGTGTGGACTACTGCTTTGCGTAGGGCACTAAATGCCTTTTTCATTGGACTAATGTGGACAGCATAAGGCAGGCTGTGACCACAAAAACAGCAGGGAAAATGACCTGGTTCGTGCTTGGTAGCAGGCAGTAGGAAATGTTTGGACCACTGCTTTGCGTAGGGCACTAACCCAAAAACAGTGGGAAAAATGGCCTGGTGAATACTTGGTAACAGGCAGTAGGAAATGTTTGGACTGCTGCTTTGCGTAGGGCATTAAACACTTTTTTAAATGGACTAATGTGGAAAACAGAAGCCAGGCTGTGACCACAAAAACAGCGAGGAAAATGGCCTGGTGCGTGCTTTGCAGCAGGCAATAGGAAATATTTGGACTACTGTTTTGCATATGGCACTAACCCAAAAACAGCAGGGAAAATAGACTGATGCTTTAAAAAAAAGCAGCACTAAATGCTAGTACTCTGTGTGCTGGAAAAATATTACTTTACCTCTAACAAGAGCTGTTTTAAGATGGACACTGGAAGAACACTTTAACCTCTCCATACCTAATACACAATCTCTCCCTCCCTGTATTATGACTTTGTTGTGTGTCTTCAGCTCTGAAAAGAGCTATTTTTGGTGGTATAATGGAGCTAGTGACCGTCTCCTTTAAACTGTCCCTGCTAGAGTATCTCCCTACTCTATACTGACCTAGTATACACTGCATGTAGCCCTTAGAGTATCTCCCTGCTCTATACTGACCTAGTATACACTGCAGGTAGCCCTGGAAAGGGCTTTTGTATTATCAAGAGGCAAAAAGACTCTCGCTATCAGCTGAGTGATCTCTAACTCTGCTTGTAGATGGAATGTGTGCAAAATGGTGGCACCAGGGCTTAAACAGACCCTATGATGCTAGACGGCCAGCCAATCACAGTAATGCCACAACCAAGATGTCTGCGGCATTACTGTGATTGGTTAAGAAGCCCAGCATGTTTAGTGGCTGCAAAGGAGGTGCATCCGAATATAGTGAGGTTACTCACAATATAACGAGTAACCCGAATACCGTACTATCCATGCGAATAGTGAATAGTAACAAATATACTCGCCCATCAATAATACTAGAGAATGCTTTCAGCATTCTGGGGAGCACCGCTTAGTCTTCAATTCGGTCCATTCTCACCAGCCAACAGTGTGAAACACTTAATCGTTACTCTGATCCTTCTACCTCCTACAATGTTGAGTCCCAGGATCCCACACTACGACACTCCAAGGAGCTCTTTACAACATCACTTCTTTAATTGTGGCCTCTCAACCTGCATGTTCCAAGAGGGAAAGCAGGAGATGCCATTTAGTGATGCACAAATCTCAGAGCAGCCACGGCCACAAGAAAATGACGGTGGGTAATGGATAATTTTGTCTAAGGAGGAAGATGATGATGAGACACAGTTACTGATAAATCAGGTTGTTGTTAAGTCACCAAGTCAGGAGGACCGTGGTGTGGCGGTGGAAAACGAGGTGGTGGATGACGATGTCACCGATCCAAACTGGGAATGTGGCACGCATAGTGAGGCCAGCAGTGCCGAGATTGAGGGATAGAAAAATTCAAACATACAAATATAACATTTGTATATACAGTGGGGCAAAAAAGTATTTAGTCAGTCAGCAATAGTGCAAGTTCCACCACTTAAAAAGATGAGAGGCGTCTGTAATTTACATCATAGGTAGACCTCAACTATGGGAGACAAACTGAGAAAAAAAAATCCAGAAAATCACATTGTCTGTTTTTTTTTTCATTTTATTTGCATATTATGGTGGAAAATAAGTATTTGGTCAGAAACAAAATTTCATCTCAATACTTTGTGATATATCCTTTGTTGGCAATGACAGAGGTCAAACGTTTTCTGTAAGTCTTCACAAGGTTGCCACACACTGTTGTTGGTTTGTTGGCCCATTCCTCCATGCAGATCTCCTCTAGAGCAGTGATGTTTTTGGCTTTTCGCTTGGCAACACGGACTTTCAACTCCCTCCAAAGGTTTTCTATAGGGTTGAGATCTGGAGACTGGCTAGGCCACTCCAGGACCTTGAAATGCTTCTTACGAAGCCACTCCTTCGTTGCCCTGGCGGTGTGCTTTGGATCATTGTCATGTTGAAAGACCCAGCCACGTTTCATATTCAATGCCCTTGCTGATGGAAGGAGGTTTGCACTCAAAATCTCACGATACATGGCCCCATTCATTCTTTCATGTACCCGGATCAGTCGTCCTGGCCCCTTTGCAGAGAAACAGCCCCAAAGCATGATGTTTCCACCATCATGCTTTACAGTAGGTATGGTGTTTGATGGATGCAACTCAGTATTCTTTTTCCTCCAAACACGACAAGTTGTGTTTCTACCAAACAGTTCCAGTTTGGTTTCATCAGACCATAGGACATTCTCCCAAAACTCCTCTGGATCATCCAAATGCTCTCTAGCAAACTTCAGACGGGCCCGGACATGTACAGGCTTAAGCAGTGGGACACGTCTGGCACTGCAGGATCTGAGTCCATGGTGGCGTAGTGTGTTACTTATGGTAGGCCTTGTTACATTGGTCCCAGCTCTCTGCAGTTCATTCACTAGGTCCCCCCGTGTGGTTCTGGGATTTTTGCTCACCGTTCTTGTGATCATTCTGACCCCACGGGGTGGGATTTTGCGTGGAGCACCAGATCGAGGGAGATTATCAGTGGTCTTGTATGTCTTCCATTTTCTAATTATTGCTCCCACAGTTGATTTCTTCACTCCAAGCTGGTTGGCTATTGCAGATTCAGTCTTCCCAGCCTGGTGCAGGGCTACAATTTTGTTTCTGGTGTCCTTTGACAGCTCTTTGGTCTTCACCATAGTGGAGTTTGGAGTCAGACTGTTTGAGGGTGTGCACAGGTGTCTTTTTATACTGATAACAAGTTTAAACAGGTGCCATTACTACAGGTAATGAGTGGAGGAAAGAGGAGACTCTTAAAGAAGAAGTTACAGGTCTGTGAGAGCCAGAAATCTTGATTGCTTGTTTCTGACCAAATACTTATTTTCCACCATAATATGCAAATAAAATGAAAAAAAAACAGACAATGTGATTTTCTGGATTTTTTTTTCTCAGTTTGTCTCCCATAGTTGAGGTCTACCTATGATGTAAATTACAGACGCCGCTCATCTTTTTAAGTGGTGGAACGTGCACTATTGCTGACTGACTAAATACTTTTTTGCCCCACTGTATATATTTGTATATATATTGTATATATATCTGTGTATATTGATATATATACTCAGATAACAATTTAACCAATATATTAAGCACCAATAAAATGAGAACTATAAGAGATCTATAACAATAACAGATAAAATATATATTAACACCGGTGCTTACAGAGGTGGGAACCACCCAAAAGATCAGAAAAAATGAAGAATCCTCGCATAGATGGACAAAGAAGGCATATAAGATATAATCACAAATATATATTTATCAATATACAAAAAAGTACAACCAATGGTAATGGGGGTAATACCCAAACACAGTGCCTGTATTTTTCGGCCCTATAGTAAACAATTAGTAAAAATACAATTAAATTTAAAATACAGGCACTGTGTTTTGGTATTACAATCATTGCCATTGGTTATACTTTTTTGTATATTAATAAAGTAGTTTTAGACCACATATGGGGTATCAATGAAATCAGGAGATATTGCACAACAAACTATGGTGTCTATTTTCTCCTTTTGCCCTTGTGAAAATACAAAATTTTTAGATAAAAAAGATTTTTGTTGGAAAAATTAGATTTTTTTTATTTTCCTGACTTAACATTATAAACTTCTGTGAATCACCTGGGGGTTTCAAGGTGCTCAATACACATCTAGATAAAGTCCTAAAGGGGTCTAGTTTCCAAAATGGTGTCAATTGTGGGGTATTTTCACTGTTTAGGCACATCAGGGGCTTTCCAAACGTGACAAGGCAACCGCTAATTATTTAATCATATATTACATTCAAAAAGTCAAATGGCGCTCCTATACTTCCAAGCCCTGCCGTGCACCCAAAAAGTTGTTTTCCTCCACATATTGGGTATCTGTACACTCAGGAGAAATTGAACAACAAATTGTATGGAACAATTTCTCTTGTCACCCTTATCAAAATTCAAAATTTGGAGCTAAAAATGTGATGTTTTTATTTTCATGGCTTAGCTTTATAAACCTCTGTGAAGCACCTGGGGGTTCAAGATGCTCAGTGCACATCTAGATAAGTTATTCCAGCAAATTTTACATTCAAAAAGTAAAATGATGCTACTTCCCTTCCAAGCCCTGCCATGTGCCTATACAGTAGATTTCCCCCAGATTTAGGGTATCAGCATGCTCAGGAGAAATTGCACAATAAAATGTATGGTCCATTTTCTCCTGTTGCCCTTGCAAAAGTAAAAAAAAAAATATGTCTGCTGGAAAATTTTTGTGAAAGAAAATTAAATGTTTGTTTTTTTCTTCCACATTTCAAAAATTCATGTGAAGCACCTGAAGGGTTAATAAACTTAACAAATGTGGTTTTGAGTACCTTGAGGGGTACAGATTTTAGAATGGTATAATTTTGGGGTATTTTCTGTCATATAGGCCCCTCAAAGTCACTTCAAATGTGAGGTGGTCCCTAAAAAAATGGTTTTGCAAATTTTGTTCTAAAAATGAGAAATCGATGGTTAACTTTTAACTCTTATACCTTCCTAACGAAAAAAATTGTATCCAAAATTGTTCTGATGTAAAGTAGACATGTGGGAAATATTATTTATTAACTCTTTTGTGTGATATGCCTCTCTGATGTAAGGGCATAAAAATTAAAAGTTTGAAAATTGTGAAATTTTCAAAATTTTTGCCAGATTTCTGTTTCTTTCACAGATAAACACAAGTCAGAAATTTTACCACAGTGATAAAGTAAAATATGTCACGAAAAAATATTCTTCAAAAACTGGGATCCATTGAAGAGTTCAAGAGTTATGACCTCATAAATTGACAGTGATAAGATTTGTAAAAAATGGCCTGGTCAGGAAGGTGAAAATAGGCTTCGGGGCAAAGGGGTTAAAAATAGAAAATGACTCAAAACATGCAGCCAAGGCTACAATGGAGTGGCTCAAAAAGAAGAATATTAAGGTCATGGAGTGGCCTAGCCAATCTTCAGACCTTAATCCCATAGAAAACTTATAGAGTGAGTTGAATCTCCGAGTTGCCAAGTAACAGCCTCAAAATCTTAATGATTTAGAGATTATCTGCAAAGAGGAGTGGACCAAAATTCCTCCTGACATGTGTGCAAACCTCATCATCAACTACAAAAAACATCTTAACGATGTGCTTGCCAAAAAGGGTTTTTCCACCATGTATTAATTCTTGTTTGCTAGAGGAATCAAATGCTTATTTCTCACTGAAAAATGCAAATAAATTTATATAATTTATACAATGTGATTTTCTGAGTTTTATTTTAGATATTCTATCTCTCAGTGTTAAAATTAGCCTACCCTTAAAATTATAAACTGTTCATTTCTTTGTCAGTGGGCATATATATACTACGTGGCTGTGATCGCTCTGATTGGCTGTTGAAAGTGAAACAGCCAATCAGAGCGATAATAATATTTCATCAATGAAATTTGATGAAATATTACAATCCAGCCATGGCCGATGCTGCAGTAGCATCGGACATGGCTGGAGACACTAATTTAACCCCCCCACACCGGCACGGACTGACAGCAGCGATGGGCCGCTGCTGTCATGATCTGCCCCCCCTCCCCTTCCCTCCGATCCCCCCCGCAGTCCAATCCCCCCCTCACCCTCCCCGGTACCTGTCACATCCCGCTCCGGCTCCCGGTGTCCCGCCGTCCCTCCTGCATGGGCGGCGCCATCTTTGAAAATGGCGGGCGCATGCGCATTACGATTGTAATATTTCACCAATTAAATTTGGTGAAATATTACAATCGGTCCATGGCCGATGCTGCAATAGCATCGGCCATGGCTGGAGACAACAATCTGACCCCTCACCCACCAACTGATGGCGCCGATCGGCTGCCGCCACCGACTGATGGCAGCGATCGGACGCCGCAGTCATCATCAGGTCCCCTCGCCCTTCCCTCCGCTCCCCCCAGCCTTCCGATCCCCCCCCACTGGCCCCGATACCTCCTGTCCCTCCTGTCCCTCTGACCATCCCGGTGTCCAGCGTCATGGACGTCGCCATCTTGGAAAATGGCGGGCGCATGCGCAGTGCACGGGCTGCAGATTCATTCATTTATTTTGATCACTGTGAGAAACTCTCACAGTGATCAAAATAAAAAAAAGTAAATAAACCCCCCTTTATCACCCCCATAGGTAGGCACATATAATAAAATAAAGAAAATATTTTTATTTTTCCATAAGGGTTAGGGTTGAAATTAGGGTTAGGGCTGGAATTAGGGCTAGGGTTGGAATTAGGGTTAGGGTTGGAATTAGGGTTAGAGTTGGAATTAGGGTTAGGGTTGGAATTAGGGTTAGGGTTGTGATTAGGGTTAGGGTTGGAATTAGGGTTAAGATTAGGGTTAGGGGTGGGTTGGGGTCTGGATTAGGGTTAGCCTTGTAGTTAGGGTTAAAGTTGGGATTAGGGTTAGGGGTGTGTTGGGGTTCGGGTTGTGGTTAGGGTTATAATTAGGGTTGTGGTTAGGGTTGGGATTAGGGTTAGGGGTGTGTTGGGGTTAGGGTTGGAGTTAGAATTGAGGGGTTTCCACTGTTTAGGCACATAACGGGGTCTCCAAACGCGACATGGCACCACCATTTATTCCAGCCAATTTTGCGTTTAAAAAGTCAAACAGTGCTCCCTTCATTCCAAGCCCTGACATGTGCCCAAACAGTGGTTTACCCCCACATATGGGCTATCAGCATACTCTGAAAAAATTGTACAACAACTTTTGGGGTCTAATTTCTCCTGTTACCCTTGGGAAATAAAAAATTAGGGGCTAAAATAATTATTTTTGTGGAAAAAAAATGATTTTTTTATTTTCATGGCTCTGCGTTATAAACTTCTGTGAAGCACTTGGGGGTTCGAAGTGCTCACCAGACATCTAGATAAGTTCCTTGGGGGGTCTAGTTTCCAAAATGGGGTCACTTGTGGGGGTTTTCTACTGTTTAGGCACATCAGGGGCTCTGCAAACGTAACATGACGCCTGCAGACCATTCCATGAAGTCGGCATTTTAAAACATTACTACTTCCCTTCCGAGCCCTGACGTGTGCCCAAACAGTGGTTCCCCCCCACATATGGGGTACCAGCACACTCAGGACTAACTGGACAACAATGTTTGGAGTCGAATCTCTCCTGTTACCCTTGTGAAAATAAAAAATTGTGGGCTAAAAAATCATTTTTTGAGGAAAAAAAAGTATTTTTTATTTTCATGCCTTTGCGGTATAAAGTTCTTTGAAGAACTTGGGGGTTCAAATTGCTCAACACACATCTAGATTAGTTCCTTGGGTGGTCTAGTTTCCAAAATGGGGTCAGTTCTGGGGGGTTTCCACTGTTTAGGCGCATTAGGGGCTCTGCAAACGTAACATGACGCCCGCAGACCATTCCATCAAGTCAACATTTCAAAACTTCACTACTTCCCTTCCGAGCCTCGACGTGTGCCCCCACATATGGGGTACCAGTGTACTCAGGAGAAACTGGACAACAACTTTAGGAGTCCAATTTCTCCTGTTACCATTGTGAAAATAAAAATTAGCGGGCTAAAAAATCATTTTTTGAGGAAAAAAATATTTTTATTTTCATGGCTCTGCGTTATAAACTTCTGTGAAGAACCTGAGGGTTAAAAGTGCTCACTATGCATCTAGATAAGTTCCTTCAGGGGTCGAGTTTCCAAAATGGGGTCACTTGAGGGGAAGCTCCAATGTTTAGGCACACAGGGGCTCTCCAAACACGACATGGTGTCCGCTAACGACTGGAGCTAATTTTTCATTCAAAAAGTCAAATGGCGCTCCTTCCCTTCTGAGCCCTGCTGTGTGCCCAAACAGTGGTTTACCCCCACATATGGGGTACCAGCATACTCAGGACAAACTGGACAACAACTTTTGGGGTCCAATTTTTCCTGTTAGCCTTGTGAAAAAGAAAAATAGCGGGCTAAAAAATCATTTTTGAGGAAAAAAATATTTTTTTATTTTCTCTGCTCTGTGTTATAATCTTCTGTGAAGCACTTGGGGGTTCAAAGTGCTCACCACATATCTAGATAAGTTCCTTTGGGGGTCTAGTTTCCAAAATGGGGTCACTTGTGGGGGAGCTCCAATGTTTAGGCACACAGGGGCTCTCCAAACGTGACATGGTGTCCGCTAACGATTGGAGCTAATTTTCCATTCAAAAAGTCAAATGGCGCTCTTTCCCTTCCGGGCCCTGCCGTGCGTCCAAATAGTGGTTTATGACCACATACAGTATGAGGTATCGGTGTACTCAGGAGAAATTGCCCAACAAATTTTATGATCCATTTTACCCTGTTGCCCATGTGAAAATGAAAAAACTGAGTCTAAAAGAAAATTTTTGTGAAAAAAAAGTACTTTTTTTTTAAGGATCAATTTGTGAAGCACCTGGGGGTTCAAAGTGTTCATTATGCATCTAGATAAGTTCCTTGGAGGGTCTACTTTCCAAAATGGGGTCACTTGTGGGGGAGCTCCAATGTTTAGGCACACAGGGACTTTCCAAATGCGACATAGCAACCGATAAATATTCCAGCATATTTTCCATTCAAACAGTCAAATGGCGCTCCTTCCCTTCTGAGCCCTGCTCTGTGCCCAAACAGTAGTTTATGACCACATATGAGGTATCAGTGTACTCAAAAGAAATTGCCCAATAAATTTTAGGATCCATTTTATCCTATTACCCATGTGAAAATAAAAACATGATGCTTAAACAAAATTTTTGCTGGAAAAACTAAAATGTCCATTTTTTTCCTTCCATGTTGCTTTAGTCCCTGTGAAGTACATGAAGGGTTAATAATCTTCTTGAATGTAGTTTTGAGTAGCTTGAGGGGTGCAGTTTTTAGAATGGTGTCACTTTTGGGTATTTTCTGCCATATAGACCCCTCAAACTGACTTCAAATGTGAGGTGGTCCCTAAAAAAATGGTTTTGTAAATTTTGTTGTAAAAATGAGAAATCGCTGGTCAACTTTTAACCCTTATAACTTCCTAACAAAATAAAATTTTGCTTCCAAAATAGTGCTGATGTAAAGTAGACATGTGGGAAATGCTATTTATTAACTATTTTGTGTCACATAACTCTCTGGTTTAACAGAATAAAAATTCAACATTTGAAAAAATTGTGACATTTTCAAACTTTTGCCAAATTTACATTTTTTTCACAAATAAACGCAAAAATTATCGACCTCAATTTATCACTAACATGAAGCCCAATATGTCACGAAAAAACAATCTCAGAATCGCTAGGATGCGTTGAAGCGTTCCTGAGTTATTACCTCATAAAGGGACACTGGTCAGAAATGCAAAAAATGACGAGGCCATTAAGGTCGAAATAGGCTGGGTCATGAAGGGGTTAATCACTTAAAGCAGAGAATCACAGACGTTATTCACTCTGTTACTCCAGACATCCTTACCTGTGTGTGGCAAGAACTTCACTATCATTTGGATGTGTGTAGGGCAACAAATGGAGCCCACATCGAACTGCACTGAATAGGTATGAAACTGGGAGTTTTTCTTTTATTTGGAACAGATTTCACATTTCTATCGTTTTGTGTTGCTTTCCAGTGACTGGTCAAAAGTGCACCATGACTTATCTCTATATACAAAAAAATGAATGTGTGTGTGTATCACCAACCAATCACGAAGCATCTTTCATTTCACCAGAGCTGTTTAAAAGAAGCTGAGCTGTGATTGGTTGCTATGAGCAACAGTTTTCCCATTCCAGAAAACACCTCAGCAGGCACTGACATGGTGAGAGAAATCTAGCATCCCCGAGAAAATAAGCTCCCAGCCACTATCTGCCCCCAGAAAGGAGCAGAGAGCACATGACAGAAATGAATCCCCCCCTCCAGTGCCCATATACTCCATCCAATAGGCACATCTTCCCTCTTAAAGGGATCATTGGTATGGAAGTCAGGGCAAATCCCTCAGTGCTCTGATTCTGACCCCAGGCCTCTATTAAAGGGATCATCGGTATGGAAGTCAGGGCAAATCCATCCAGCACTTTGGTTCTAACCCCAGGCCTCTCTTAAAGGAATCCCTGGTATGGAAGTTAGGGCAATTCCACTCAGCGTTCTGGTTCTGACACCAGGCTCTCTTAAAGGGATCCCTGTTATGAAAGTCAGGGCAATTGCCTTCAAATGCTCTGGTACTGACCTCAGGCTCTCTTATAGGGATATCCTGTATGGAAGTTAGGACAAATCCCTCAGCGCTCTGGTTCTGATCCCAGGATTCTATTAAAAGAATAAAGATTTATTTATTTATTTATTTAAAAGAATCATTGGTATGGAAGTGAGGGCAAATCTACTCTGTGCTCTGATTCTGACCCCAGGCCCCAGTTAAATGGATCCCCAGTATGGAAGTGAGGGAAAATCCACTCTGCGCTTTGGTACAGACCCCAGGCCTCTCTTAAAGGGATCTCTGGTATGGAAGTTAGGGTACATCCCTCAGCGCTCTGATTCTCACCCCAGGCTTCTATTAAAGGGATCCCTGTTATGGAAGTTAGGGCCATTTCACTCAGCACTCTGAGTAGTCCAGTGGCTCTGGCTGATGGGATGATGCGGGATATTAGGGTTAGTAGTCCGGTGGCTCTGGCTGACGGGATGATGCGGGATATTAGTAGTCCGGTGGCTCTGGCTGATGGGACAATGTGGGATATTAGGAGTAGTAGTCTGGTGGCTATGGCTGATGGGATGATGTGGGATATTAGGGGTAGTAGTCCGGTGGCTTTGACGGGATGATGTGGGATATTAGTAGTCCGGTGGCTCTGGCTGATGGGACGGTGTGGGATATTAGGGGTAGTAGTCCAGCAGCTGTGACGGGATGATGTGGGATATTAGGGGTAGTTGTCCAATGGCTATGGCTGACGGGATGATGTGGGATATTAGTAGTCCAGTGGCTCTGGCTGACAGGACGATGTGGGATATTAGGCGTAGTAGTCCGGCGGTTGTGACGGGATGATGTGGGATATTAGAGGTATTAGTCCGGTGGCTATGGCTGACGGGATGATGTGGGATATTATAGTGAATGTGGCTATGCGGCGTGGGCGGGGCTATACACTTAGCTTTATATATATAGATATAGTCATTATAATTTGTTATAACTAACCGTAGTTAATTACTATGGCCGGGCTCTTCAGCTTATATATATATATATATCTATATATATATATATATATATATATATATATTTATACTGTATATATATAACCCTTCCTTTTATTATGCTGTGGGGTGTGGAGAGGCCTCAGAGTATACAATTTAATTTCCTTATCTCTAGTGTATAACCTTCACGTTCAAAAGTGAATCAGAAAATGCAGAGAATCACACAAACACTGAATGCAATAGCAATGATTAGTTTAGGTTTGTTTTTGATAGGATATTTTTGGTTTTCGAAAATCTTGAACTTCTAGAAAATGTTTGGAAATGTAAACATTTTTTGTTACATTCTGTTAAGCATGAAAATAGATATGCTTGAAATAAAATGTAATAAAAATTTAGATAGCATACAACTTCATAATATATCAGTATGGAGTTTAAAGCAATTAAGGTAAATACAACTGATATCACAGCTCTGCCAACAGTAACGCTGTTTATCCAAACCAAGCTGAAGCTGGTGATCGTTCAAAGAAAATCTCCTATTTGTTACCTAAGAAATAACAAATTATACAACTAGCATTCTGACCTCCATAACAAAATGGTTCTACAGACTAATGACATAAAAATAAACCATGGTGACAGTTTTCTTACTGGACCAGTTGATGATTTCAATGGATATTGAGTAAAACCCCTGAAGATTATTTGTTCTTCAAGGTCCATCCATAAAATAATGTCCTAACATGTCACTGTGACAAATCCAAAGACAATATCTAAGGGGTTTTCTGAGCCTGGGCTTCTGCCAACTACCACATTAATGATGACTCAGTGCCCTTCAGAGTACCCAGATCATAGCTGATAGAGATGGAGATTTATGTGACTTCAGCCCTTACTGTACTATTGAATTGATGGGACAGTAACTATTTTTTTAGATTTCAAGTCACAAAAATCTCCCTTCTAACTTTGCCGGAGGGAATTGAGTCTCTATAGAAAGACACAGCCTCTTCAATTAGTTAACTGCCCAGAGTACAATACACTGTTGTTATTCTATGATGTTATCCTTCCATGTGTTACCGTGACATATCAAGTGATTATTTTATGCCTTATTTGCAATTTACTAACAGATAAACTTAGGTGAATTCTAAAATGATATTTAGCAATGATTCTTCAAGCATGTAAAGATGCATATCCAGTTATCCAACTCTAAAATTATAAGAAAACATTTGCTGGCCAAAAAATGGCTGTTAATTAAATGACACAAACATTTTATCAAATGTATAATTGAGAAATAAAAGTTTTACTATACAATGCAAGTTTGGTTAAGGAGGGTGTATTTTTTAAAATTGTTTTCGGATGCAAAAACTGTTTTTTTTAAAACAGCCTCTGTTGCCGTGGAATAAAATGAACCAGGGGTTTATTCATTTCCACTATTCTAGGGCACCAGCATAATTTATTAAAATTAATCTGTCAGTAGGATTTCACCATCAAAATTATTTATATGTTCATGTTGCAAAGATAAGTTCAGCAACACCTTTAGATAGCCAGTCCATTCTTCCATTCCTCAGAAATCAGTGTTTGAATCGATATGGAAATGACGCTGTAGATCTAGGGGTTTTGTTACTCCAACTGTATTCCCCGCCCAGCACCGCCCTCTCCTGATTGATTGACAGCCTCTAACTGTGTAACTTTAGGCAAAAAAGAAGCAGTCTTTAACCCATTCATGATCTTGGACATATCCATACATCCTGACAATTTTGCATGCACAGGAGCTTTGCGTGCACGATTGCCACTGTGTATTTCGATGATATTATCACTGACATCTCAATGACAGGAGTGGTGCCTGCACTGCCTCTGGCATTGTAACATGCTAAATGCTGAGATCAATATTGATCACAGCATTTAGAAGGCAGAGAGAGGGAGGAGGCTCCCTCTCCCCTCCAAGCGGCGCCCCCATGATGTTATTGTGAGGGCATGATCATTGCCATGGTGACCATGTGGGTCACCAGGCTATGGCAAGCCTTTTTTATTTTCACAGTTCCACGTTGTACAATTCTGTGAAGCACTTGTGGGTTTAAGGAGCTCACCACACATCTAGATAAATTCCTTGAGGTGTCTAGCTTCTAAAATAAGGTCACTTCTGTGGGGTTTCCACTATTTGGGCACATCAGGGACTCTCCAAATGTGACATGATGCTCGCATACCATTCCATCAAAATCTGTGTTCTTAATTGCACTCCTTCCTTTTCAAGTCCTGCCGTGCGCCTAAACAATAGTTTTCCCCCACATATTCAGGAGAAATTACACAACAAATTTTGATGTCCATTTTTTTCCCGGTACCTTTTTGAAAATAAAATAAT
The DNA here is from genome assembly GCF_039654945.1 of Dendrobates tinctorius. NCBI lineage: Eukaryota > Metazoa > Chordata > Amphibia > Anura > Dendrobatidae > Dendrobates > Dendrobates tinctorius. Next base: position 53,635,999 of record NW_027361676.1, read on the forward strand.
TTGGGTCTAAACAACAAACAAGTAAACTAACTGAATGTGGTTTTGAGGACTTTGAGTGGTGAAGTTTTTAGAATGGTGTCACTTTTAGGTATTTTCTGTCATATAGGCCCTTCAAAGTTCTTTCAAATGTGATGTGATCAATAAAACAATGGTTTTGTAAATGTTTGAAAAGGAAGAAATTGCTAGCCAACTTTTAGCCCTTCTAATAACCTAGCAGAAAAATAATTATGTTTCAAAAATGATGCAGCTGTAAAGTGGATATTAGAAATGAGCGAATATTTCAATGTTTTGTTCGGCTCATGATCTCAGAATTTGCAATATTCACCGATTTAATCATCGATTAAATTACATAATGTAGCTGAACATACACAGCACAAAAGCTGGTGTTTCCCAAGCTATGTGACAGCATGGGAAACACCGGCGTAGCGCTTCTGATCGGCGGTGAAATCATCCATGCTAGTCAGAGAGCCGCGGTTCCAACGATGTCAAAAGACAGCGCGAGAGCTCAGCCGTGATCGGAGGTACTAATTTTACTTTCGGTCACTGGTGTCAGCTGACGGGACTACTGATCCCATCAGGTGACACCTGCTGCCACTAATAACAGTGAGAGCAAGAGTGGCAGATGGGAGTATTCATCAGCCACTTCTGTGCTGTAAATAAATAATTTAAAAAAAGCCTGAGTGAATTCCCCTGTATTTTTGATAACCAGCCAGGCAAAACTCACACCTGGGGGCTGCAACCCTCAGCTGTCAGCTTCAGTAAGGCTGGTTATTAAGAATAGAGGGGCAATTGGCGTGTGTGTTTTTATACAAAGTGACTATGGGGTTATTAATGAGGGTGTCTTATTGATGCCTCTCCATTACTAACCTCGGGGCTTCATGTCACCTGACAATACAAAGGGGACATCAACTCCACAAATATGAACCCACTTGCCATTGCTACAGGGAAAGTGGAAAGAGCAAGGCTAAGTGCCAGAATTGGCAAATATTAGAGATGCGCTTTTTCTGGGGCGGCTGAGAGCTGATGTTTTTAGCCTTGGGAGGCAGTATCCATCATCCCTTCTTTGGCTTTTATATCAGCTCGCAGCTGTCTGCATATCCTTTGCTGGTTATCAATTATAGAGGGCACCTATGTATTTTTTTGGGGTCCCCAATTTTAGTAACCAGTAAAGGCTAAGTATACAGTTGGGAGCTGATATTAATACCCTGGGAAGCACCATGGGTATTACCCCTTCCTATGCTATAAACATCGGCCCCCAGCCATCGGCGTTCCCTCTGCTGGTTACGAAAATTACACTGGCGCCCATACCATTTTTTTCAGAAAAATAATCTTTTATTAATAAAATACATGTACAGTAACCTGCACACACTCAACTAATTGTATTTGTCTCTGACATCTATATATCTTTCTATTCTATATGTTTTTACTGTATGTAAGCGATCTCTTCTATCCTGTCAGCTCCTGCTGTGATTTTACACTACCACGGCTGCTGAATTTCCAGGTTTTCTTCTCTCTTTCTATCTATGTAATATATATACATACAGTGGGTACAGAAAGTGTTCAGACTCCTTTAAATTTTTCACTCTTTGCTTCATTGCAGCCATTTGGTAAATTCAAAACAGTTCACTATTTTATCAATAATGTGCACTCTGTACCCCATCTTGACTGAAAAAAAAGAAATATAGAAATTTTTGCAAATTAATTAAAAAAGAAAAGCTGAAATATCACATGGTCATAAGTATTCAGACCCTTTGCTCAGACTCTCATATTTAAGTCACATGCTGTCCATTTCCTTGTGATCCTCCTTGAGATGGTTCTACTACTTCATTGGATTCCAGCTTTGTTTAACCCCTTTACCTCTAAGTCTGGTTTGCATATTTTTGACCAGGCCAAATTTTACAATTCTGACCACTGAGGTAATAACTCTGGAATGCTTCCATGGATCCCGGTAATTCTGAAATGTAATTTCGTGACATATTGTACTTCATGTGAGGCATAAAACTTATTTGATATGACTTGCGTTTATTTGTGAAAAAACAGAAATTTTGCAATTTTACAACTTTGAATTTTTATGCCCTTAAATCACACAGATATGTCACATAAAATACTTAATAAGTAACATTTCCCACATGTATACTTTACATCAGCAAAATTTTGGAAACAAAATTTCTTTGTTAGAAAATTATAAGGGTTAAAAGTTAAACATCAATTTCTCATTTGTGCAACACCATTTTTTTAGGGACCACATCACATTTCAAGTCACTTTGAGGTGTCTATATGATAGAAAATACCCAAAAGTGACACCACTCTAAAGACTGCACCCCTGATGGTTCTGAAAACCACATTCAAGAAGTTTATTAACCTTTCAGGTGCTTCACAGGAATTTTTGTAATGTTTAAAAAGACACGAACATTCAACTTTTTTCACAAAAAATTTAGTTCAGATCCAATTTTTTTTACCAAGGGTAACAGGAGAAATTGGACCCCAAAAGGTGTTTTGCAATTTCTCCTGAATACGCTAATACCCCATATATGCAGGTAAACCACTGTTTGGGTGCAAGGCAGAGCTTGAAAGGGAAGGAGCGCCGTTTGACTTTTCAATGCAAAATTGGGTGGAATTGAGATCGGACCCTAAGTCGCGTTCAGAGAGCCCCTGATGTGCCTAAACAGTGGAAACCCCGCACAAGTGACACCATTTTGGAAACTAAACCCCCTAAGGAACTTATCTAGATGTGTGGTGAGCACTTTGAACTCCCAAATGCTTCACATGAGTTTGTAACGTAGAGCAGTAAAAATAAAAAAAATCATATTTTTTTCACAAAATTCACATATTTGCTCCCAATATTTTATTCTGCCAAGGGTAACAGAAGAAATTGGACCCCAAAAGTTATTGTGTAAATTGTCCAGAATACGCTGATACCCCATATGAGCTCAGAAAGGAAGGAGCACCAGATTTTACCGTTATGGTTTGCAGGTGCCATGATCTACTGGGAGAGCCCATGAGGTGCCAAAACAGCAGAACTCCCCATAAGTTACCCCATTTTACAAACTACAAGTCTCAATTCATATAGGGGTGTAGTGATCATATTGACACTATGGGTGTGTCACAGAATTTTATAACATTGGGCAGTGAGAACAACATAACTACATTTTTACCACCAAAATTTTGTTTTAGCCAAATATTTAGCATTTTCACACAAGAAGTGGGTAAACATGGCTCCAAAATTTGTCCCACAATTTCTACTGAATGTGGCAATACCCCATATATGGCTGTACAGTTCTACTTAACCATGCAGAGAGACTAGGGAGGAACAGAGCTCTATTTGCCTATTAAAGTGAATGGGTCTTTGCACATGTCAGTGTGTTTCCATGGACCATGTGTCCATGGGCAAAACATGCTAACATATCCGTTTTTTAATGTCAGCACAGGCCATAAAACGTCCCGCACACATGCATACACATAACACACATTGATGTCATCCATGTGACACGCATCGGCGCCGGGAAAGAAGCGTTACAGTAAGCGTTGTTCCCCAGCACTTGGTGCTGAACACGGCTCTCATCATTCTCCCCTGCTCTGCCGGTGATCGTCGCGAGCAGGGGACAATGATGAGAGTTACATTTAAGTAACAAAAGAAGTAACAGGCGGTGGAGGTGGCTGATGGGACTATTACTCCCATCAGCCTACCCCTGATGCTTCTAATAGCAGTGACAGCAGGAGTGGCAGATGGGAGTATTCATATGCTGCTCCTGCACTGTAAATAAATGCGGTAATTAAAAAAAAAACGGCATAGGTTCCCCCTATTTTTGATAACCAGCCAGACAAAACTCATATCTGGGCTGCAACCCTCAGCTGTCAGCTTCAGAAAGGCTGGTTATCAAGAATAGAGGAGTCCCCATGTTGTTTTTATTATTATTTAAATAAATAATTTAAAAAACTGGCATGGGGTACCCCCTATTTTTTAAAACCAGCCTTGCTAAAGCAGACAACTGGAAGTTGGTATTCTCAAGCTGTTAAGGGGCCACAGATAAGCAGACAACTTGGGGTTGGTGTTCTCAGGCTGGTAACGGGCCACGGATACTGACCACCAGCCTACAAATAGCAGCCAGTAGCTGCCCAGAAAAGGCGCTTCCATTAGATGCACCAATTCTGATGCTTTGCCTGGCTCTTTCCACTTGCCCTGTAGCAGTGGCAAGTGGGGTAATATTTGTGGGGTTGACGTCACCTTTCAGGTGTCATCAAGCCCATGGCGAGGTGTCTATAAGACACCCACATTACTAATCCTATAGTTGTATTGTAAATAAATACGGACACCCAGAATAAAGTCCTTTACTTGAAAAAATGACACAGACTCCTTTATTAATCTCAATTAAACCATACTTACAACCACACCTAATCCAAGCAAAGCCCTCAATCTCCTTTAATAAAAATAAAATAAAAAAGCAACAATATGCCATACCTGTCCGCGGCGTCTCCGATCCAAAGGCAGTGGGGCTGTCAGCCCTGAGCTGGCTTCCAGAATGCTGCGATCTTGTTTGGTTGTAATATTTCGGGGGTTAATGTGCCGTGAGCGGTCTGTGACCACTCTTGGCACCTAGTGCTGGGTGTCAGCTGTGAGAACCAGCTGACACCCGGCTGTGATTGGCCGCGCACCCCCCTTGAGCGTGGCCAATCATGATGACGTGCTATTCCATTCATGGTCAAATTGTGCCTGGTCACATGGACGGAATAGTACGTCGGATGTCAGAAAGGGGTTAACTAAACTGATAAGATTTGATTTGTAAAGATCTGTACAAGATATCACAGCTCACAGTGCATGTCAGACCAACTGAGAATCATGAAGTCAAAAGAACAGTCCAAAGAGTTCAGAGACAGAATTGTGGCAAGGCACAGATCTGGCCAAGGTTACAAAAGAATTTCTACAGTACTCAAGGTTCCTAAGAGCACAGTGGCCTGCATAATCCTTAAATAGAAGAAGTTTGGGATCACCAGAAGTCTTCCCAGACCTGGCCGTCCAGCCAAACTGACTAATCGTGGGAGAAGAGCCTTGGTGAGAGAGGTAAAGAAGAACCCCAACATCACTGTGGCTGAGCTTCACAGATATTGTAGGGAGATGGGAGAAAGTTCCACAAAATCAACTATCACTGCAGCCCTCCACCAGTCGGGTTTTTATGGCAGAGTGGCCCGATGGAAGCCTCTCCTCAGTGCCATAAAAATAAAACTTGGCGCTCAACTCATAGAAATCCATCGAAGAATTTTTAATGCAGTTCAAAATAAGGTACAGCTGTTTTGGGTGATAAATGGACCTTTATTAGTATACTGCACTATATAACAATTGAAACAGAAATACATCAATATCGAATGTACGGAAAAGAAAAATTAAATAATAAAAATAAACATAAATAATGGCCTAATTCATACTCTCTCCTTTGAAGGAACGTATTTCATAGAACACCTTGAATGTGAGGAGGGAAAGAAAAGGAAAAATAGGGAAGGGAATGAGGATACCTACCTGACGATAGCAATTACCAAGATGGAATGTGAATGAACAAAAGACATATGTAACTCAAATCAATATTTAGTGTGACCAACTATTGCCTTCAAAGCAGCATCAATTGCCTTCAGAATAGCATCAATTTTTCTGGGTACATTTGCATATAGCTTATGAAGAAACTTCTCCAAACATCTTGGAGGACTATCCACAGATCTTCTGTGAAGGTAGACTTGTGCAAATCCTTCTGCATTTTCTTGTATCATCAGCTAGTCTCAATAGAGATCAGGGCATATGTTGATCTTCTTACACTCAAGATTGTTCTTAATAACATAAGCCATAGAATAAATTTGGAGTCAGTCAGACAATACCATGATGGTATTCCTTGCTGGATAAATATCTACTTTTTTGCCAGTATTGATGACATCATGAATTCTGACCAAATCCTCAAGTTCACTTTCTGAAGCGCAGTCCCAAATTTGCAGGAACCTCCACCATGCTTCACTGTTGCATACACACTCTCATTTATTGTACTGCTGTCCAGTTTTTGGGAGAACAAACTGCCTTCTGTTACAGTCAAATACAACATATTTTTGACTCATCAGTCCAGAGGATCTGCTGCCATTTTTTCTGCCTCCGTGTTCCTGTTTTTATGTATAATTGAGTCACTTGGCTCTGTGCCCTTATTGAAGGTTTACATTTTTTGGCTGAAATTCTTCCATGAAAACCAGCTCTGGGTAGACTTCTCTAACCAGTGTAGATCAATTCCTATTATTTCTGCTATATCTGAACTGATCTATTCCATTAAACTTGGAACACACCAAATGCTGAAGTGAGATATTTAATTGTAAGGTAGATATATACAAAACCAAACATTTTGGGGGGCATGGCCTGGCCATAGAGGAGTAGAGACGTGTGTTCACATCACTCCTGTCCTGAACTGAGGAAAACAACATCCTATACACACAGAAAACAAAAGAAATACCACAAATGGGGTAAAAAAGAAGAAGGAAATTCAGAACATTATTCCAGATGCTTCAGGACTTGCTGCAGGAGGTATTAAGTGCTTTCTCTCCAGCCCCTTCCAAGAATCAGACATGGTGGATACTATGACACTGCCTGGTGCTATGGTGGACCTCGGGGCTCCAGTCAGAGGATCGGCAGTGAGTACAGAAGTGGTAGCCCTGGGAGAGAAGGAGCTGGAAAGTTTCCAGGGGCCCTCAGCAGTTACTGGGGGTGAGTCATACATCATAGGACAGAGGCAAGATGGGGTGGCCACACAAACACTGATAAGATTCAGGAGGAGGAAGCACCCCCCTGTGCTTCACAGAGCAGAGCTGATGTTAACATAGCAGAAGTTCCTGAAGTGTCTCTGTCTCCTGCTCTGGTAAGGGGGGAGGGGACCCCAGCTTTTATAACAGTACAGACTCATGGTATTCCACAGTCTGCGCTTGTTCACTTTCTTAAAGGGCCCGGGCAAGGAGGCTCTGTACAACAGGAACAAGCACCCAACACTGGATCCCTGTTGAGAGACCTGAGTAATATAAGTGCTTGGATTAAAAATATTCCCACTAGAGAAGATATGGAGCATTATGTCTCAAGACTTGAAAATTCATATCGGGCTGAACTGTCCATATTAAGGGATGAAGTCCAGCAATGAGGTGAGAGGATTACTTCAGTGGAGGCATCTACTTCCACTTTCTGTACAAATGGGGTCCCAGGAAACTGTATTTTGAAATCACACTTATCAACTACAATATCTTGCTGATTTGATGGATGATGCAGAAAACAGAGGCAGACAAAACAATATCCAAGTAGATGAACAACCTGCGTGGCCCAAATGGAAATTTGGTTTGTATGTTATGTTTTGTCATGTATAACCAATAAAATCCGTAAGGAAAAGTAACAATTTAAAGTGCCACTGGCTTATCGTACTACCAAGCTACTCATGGCTTTGTGAACCCAGTCCTAGTGTGTTGTGTAGGGATATCCCCCCTAATATATTCGTTGCATAATAGCTGTAGGTATTGCTATGTTTCTTACCTTAATTTTGATGCATCTCTCTACCTCAAAGTGTATTGCAACTTACTATTTCATGCTTTTGTCAAGTTTTATGACTCCCGATAAGTGTGTTTGAGACAACAACTCTTTTTCCCTTTAGTATTATATTATCTGGATAATTTACAGTGCTACTTGTGCACGAAAGCCCACTGCCAACAGCAACCTACAGGTGATAAAGTTCTGTGACCAACAATGACCTAAGATCCTGAATAGAGTTATGGGAAGGGGGTGAGCTACATGAAATTTTCAGTTATTTTCTTTTCCTGGATTACTCAGAACTGGTTGCATATTTATTTCAACACAAAGAGCGGAATGAATGACAGCTAAACATGTCCAGCATATGATTCTTCTTTCCTCTAATGGTAGGCAATATGCACCAGATGCTTAGTTCAGTGCTAATTTAACCTTTGTCTGAGAAGCAAAGAATTGGTGATGATGAACTTTGACATGTGCAAATATTATCCTGCTAAGGTTTCAGCAATTGGCACACACATGCACACTCTGATGAAGCGAGCATGCATGTGTATGGTGAGTTTGTTAGGAATAGCGTGCTCATTGTTCTCAAAGCTATAGAATGTGTATTGCCAGTAGAGATGAGTGGATCTGGCAAAATTTGAGTTTGCCTGTTCACACTGATTTTCCCAGGAAATTCAAATCAAGAAATTATTCTCTGCACATTTTATGTCCATTATTATGCTGTGGAGTCTCTTCAGACACAAGAGCATAATAAACGTAATATGTACAAAATAAAAAAAATCCTTATACTCACCTCACCTTTCGGGCCCCTCCACTCCTTACCACTACCTGTCTGGTGCTTGTCTCATCTTTGGATCGCCGATGGCCACGTTGAACTCTCCAGGCCTCTCACAATAGGATGAGGCATGAGGTATTCTGGTTTTGTAGACCTGGAAGGGTTCTGTACATGTGCCCACAAAGGTCATGGCCCACAAATACTCCCAGGATCTGAGCATTTTGGTAAAGTTGTGCTTTCAACTTGGGTAAAAACTCCAAAAGTCAGCAAATGTTTTAACAACTCCACGTTGCGCAAACATTTTGCAACTTTATAAAAGGTTTTACATGTTTTTTTCTAATGTAAAAGCTTTGATGAATTGCCACCAATGCTTTTACCGAAAAGTGACTTATCAGGGAAGAAAAAGGAACACCCAACAGGTCAGTAATGTAATGTAGTAAAATATCAAAATGTCACACAGATTGATCTATCAAATAATGTACATGTTACATAAGAAATTAAAATTTATGATAATATCACAAAGTGGCAGGCTCCATTCTGCTAATCCTCTGTGAATCAATAATCTTTTTCTGTGCTAAATATTAATCTGAGTATATAGGTACCTTTAAGTGTAACATCCCAAAGTAGAGATTGCTTAATAGCCTTCACCAAATCAGTAGGTTGCATTTAAAGTGCAGCTGCATTGGAATAAACCCACTAACCTAATATTCTCTTCGGAATTACTGAAAATTCCCTGAGAGAATTTGAAGAGCTCTGAGAAATGAATAGTTAGTTAGTGTATTGATTTTTCTCACTATAATAAATCAGAAGTTTATTATTGCTACGTGATCATTGGAAAGTGTTTCTTAGCACTTCCATAGTATGAATTGAAAACTCAACTCAAGAACATGTAAAAGATTTTTTTTTAAAAAAGGAGCAAACAAGTCAAGAATGGCAGTAAACTTTTGCACCACGTATAGTATTCTTTCAGCATATATAATGTATAGGCATATACAGCTATGGATTAGTATTGCCTTAGCCTGTCCATTTCATTAGACTTCATAGTGACGGTCATGACAAAAATAAGATTGTAGACTACTTAGCAGTACATTTTCCAGCTCATTCTATGACTTTACATATATTAATCATCTTATTTGCTTTTTACATCCTACCATACCCATACATAGTTTGAGCTTAAAAGTTGTAACATTCACAACAGTAAATCCTAAAATTACTATAATACCACTAATCACCATATAAATTATTTTTAAGCCCCAAATATAACGTAAGTTATGTCAATAAATAAAAGCTCCTAATTCACAATTGCCTTCTTGATAAATCCTTAGCAATTCAAAATTGGATAACCAAAGAAATAATATTATTGATTATAGTTATTGATACATTAACACATGAAAAATAAAATGTAATGCACCTTGCATTTATGTTCAGGAATCAAAGACTTAAAAGTCTGGAATTATACTGGAAGCTCTTTGTGACCTTGAATCTCTATTACCATATTAATTCTAGTACAAAATTAGATTATAAAGCCACTAGGGCATTCATTCATTGTATATTCATTATTTAGCAGCACTGCTAGACAGCATTATGAAATGTAAAAATCAAATGACAGTTATTGAAATGTCCTGATTTCCATATGAATTTGATGAACAAAACAGAGTGTTGGGCTCTAGGATGGAAATTCCCAGCACAACCAATGCAGCCTTGTAAGTAGTTACACTAGTTTCCCCTCACATGTTCAGATAAAAAGCTTTAACTTTGTAAAAAAGGTGGCAATATTGCCCATGTAACCAGATGAAACAGAATCTGACTGGTGTACTCTGGGATTTGTAACTCTGAGTATGAAAGAGGTTTACAGCCTGTCACTCAAGGGTAAGTGATCACGTCTAATTAAATACAAGTGGAAAGCTACCTTCGAAAAATATTTGGCTAAGTGTTTTTGTAATCAAGGCCAGAATATTGATTTCAGCCATGAATAAATTGAGAACATATCGACATCATTAACATTTAAGTGTAGATAAGTATATATATATATATATATATATATAGCTAAAAAAAATTGCTGAGCAGACACATGGATGTTAGTGACCTTCCTATCATTTCTACCTGTTGTTTATTCCATTGGCACAACAGCAGGAGAAGTCGAATCACAATCAGTGTTGATTTCACAGAAGTGTGACGGACTTGGAGTTACATTTTGTTGTTTAAGTGTTCCCTTTATTTTTTTGAGTAGTATATGTAATACAGTATATATATATATATATATATATATATATATATATATATATACATACACACATATTTATTTATATATTTAGTCATCTACACCTGTGTTGTGTTGCTAGATGAGTATTGTATTGCAACTTGAAGTCAAAGAGGAGGGGGAGGTTAATATTAGATAAGATACAACTAACTTTTACATTGTTGCTTGAGTAACAGTTGCCGGCATTATAATTAATAGTGTAACAGTTTGAACATATCTATTGATTATAATAATAATGTAAATCACATTGATATTTTTAAAATAATATATATATATATATATATATAGTACATACACACATATATTTATATGCACACTCACACATATATTTATATATAATACATATGCACACACACGCATACATATATAGGTATAATTTAATACAAATAAATAAATATAGCAAACATTTATGCCTGTAAATCTGTCTAATCTGTCTATCTACCTCCCCTTCATGTTGCACAATGAACAGGCTTTCAGCAGCATTAGTTATAGAGTTGACCATGCCATACCTTAACAAGAGTGCAGCTTCCCAGAAGTAAAACCCAGAGACAGCCGTGAGTATACACCTGATCCGGGCCATTTTTTCTTGTGATGGGCTGTGAAATTAAAATCATCAAAGTGATAGATGACTGTAGCTGGCAGTGGAAAACAGCAGGACACTTAATTCAGCACCAAGAACAGCTCCACAATGAGGACTCTGTAATCCCAGATGAAAAGCCAAGCTTCCCCCTAGTTGTCCCGCTAGACAAGATAATGAGGATGGTGATCATGAAGTGCATGCATGACAGAAAATTTCAGATCCAGAGCAGAAAGGTTGATATGTAACGCAGGCAGAAGTGCCGAGTCCACTCCGAGCTGCTGCATTCCTATACACTGAAATCCGCTGAAGCCCTGCTAGGAGGCTGGACTGGTACAGGGGTTGGATACAGGCTGCTTGTTAGCAGCCAATGAATGGGAGAGCTCTTTTGATGGAGAAATAAGGAGCAGTAGTAACCCATTGTATGCTGATGGTGCACGTGGATCCATTACATTGAATGCAATCCTTAAAGTTCTCTTCCACAGATCACGGATATAATACCGATTCGCTGCCTGAGCTCTGGAGACTGATTGCAAATAATAGATATGATTTCTCTGCGTTATTTCCCATAGTTACTGGTTTAAATTAAAAGGAAGGTATTACAACTTTCTTCACATTTCATCATAAAGAATTTGCTATTTACCTGCTGGTCTAGCTTTGGTGAAGAATCGATGGCTTTAATATCAATACATTTCACTCTTGCATTTTCAAAGTAATATGTAAAATACATTTTGCCTCTCCAGTTCTCTCATACATCACAAAGGAGGGTAGGGATGCAATACAGAAAAGAAAAGGAATATCCTTTGGCAACATAATGACGGCTTGTACACTGCAGTCTGTCACAATGACAGGGTTAGCACTGGCTGCTGGACTGAAGCACAAAGCTTACTCCTTACAGAGGCTCCATCTGATTAGCATGCAGCTAAAGACTCTGCTTGCCCACCCAGCTTGAGAGCAGTAAAAAAGGCTGGATGTTGTATGCTTACACGGCGATGCCACAGTAATCCCTAATCAGACTGCACTATAGATATAATTTCTCTTTTTAGACTGATTTTTTGAAAATGTGCCAATATGTCATATACTATTAACTAAAATTGCAAAACAGGAGAACAAAATCGGAGCTAAAAAAGACCATCAAATATAAAAGACAAAAATTGATCGTTATTAAACCATACAATTACAAAAAATACATGCCAACATTATAGGCCAATAGAGGGAAAAGGAGCAAAAAATTCTGCAGGTATGTTATGGGAGTACACAGAAAAAAACACATACTGGGACCAGGATAAAAAATAAATATCAAATGCATGGAGAGTAAAGGGTAAGTATTAAGCCACACACAAGTACATCCAAAAAAGGGGCAGGTAAATAATATGCAAATGTCCAAATTAGCATGCCCGAATATAAAAGTAGAAGTGCCACTTACTCATGGTCACTGATGTGTCTGTGCACCTCCCTGTGGACCCCCTGATGCGCGTTTCACATTAGGTGCTTTCTCAAAAGGGGTACCAATACTCCAATGTTGGTAAGGCCTAAGATCCTAAAGAGAGTGGTTGATATATATTCCATTAATCCCCTATCATAGTATTAGTTCACTGAGTTGCAAATCTTAATATCTGCATTAGAACTGGGCTTCTCTTATTGGTTAAAGTATCAGCTTCCATCATAGGAGGCAAGCTCTACATGTGAGCTATTCCCCTTTCAGCATAGTGAAGGTTGATCACTTGCGTTCCACTTTAGGCATGCGCATTAAGTGACTCACTGGTGAGACTTAATAAAGCTATGCTTACCTAGACAATCGCTTTTTTATTTTCTAATGGTGTCTAAAAAATAAAAATGTACTACTATTTTATGTTTACAGACTTGTTCATGAAAGCAAAGCTTAAACAAATAATGTAGTCCTGCTCTTTTCCATCCATCCACTACTTCATATATTTGAGTGATCACTAAATAGCAGAGGACAGATGGAAGACAGTATGACAATATGAGAAGGTCTTGAATCAATGTTATGTTGTAAGTCTGTCCAAGAAAGTTAAAGAATTCAGTATATATAAAAACATCACATTTGATTTAATCCATTAAAAAAGTGAAAATATATACATACCCGTTTTTTTCGCTTTATAAGACGCACCTGATTATAAGACGCACCCCCAAATTTGGTGAAGAAAAAGAGAAAACTTTTTTTATGTTAAATGGAAGTGTGTCTTATAATGCCAGTGTCCATGTTTCAAATCATATACCGTATATGTCCCTCATCCTGGTATCTATATAACCCACATCCTGGCACATTGCCCCCTTGTGCTGGCACATAGCCCCCCCTCCCATCCTGCATATGGTGTCCCCGGTCACTATATGCCCCCCTGCTGGCACTCACATGGTGCCCCTCTCACTATATGCCCCCCTGCTGGCACGCATGTGGCCCCCCTCTCTCTGTATGCCTCCCTGCTGGTACGCACACGGCCCCCTTCCCTATATTCCCCCCTGCTGGCATTCACATGGTCCTCTGTCCCTATATTCCCCCTGCTGGCACACATTGTCCCCGTCCATATATTCCCCCCTGCTGGCACACATTGTCCCCCCGTCCCTATATTCCCCCTGCTGTCACACATGGCCCCCTACCCTATATTTCCCCCCTGCTGGCACACATTGTCCCCCCTGTCCCTATATTCCCCCTGCTGGCACACATTGTCCGCCTATCTATATATTCCCCCCCGCTGGCACACATGGCCCCCCATCCATATATTTCCCCCTGCTGGCACACATTGTCCCCCTGTCCCTATATTCCCCCTGCTGTCACACATGGCCCCAGTGCCTATATTTCCCCCCTGCTGGCAAGCACATGATAAAATAATAAACAGTTAACTCACCTTCTGATGATTGCTCCTGCTCCCAGCTCCCCCCGTGGCTTTCCTGTGTCTGCTGAGATCCTCCTGCTGCGAGGGCACACAGAGCTGCTGCTCATTCAGGCAGCTCATGGAGCTACAGGACCTTCCATGATGTGACCAATAGGACCTGCCGTCACGTGACTCGCAGTGCACACTGGGAATCACGTGACCGCAGGTCCTATTGGTCACATCATGGAAGGTCATGAAGCGATGAACTGCCTGAATGAGCAGCTGCTGCCACGTGCCCTGCAGGAGGAGGATGTCAGGAGACACAGGAAAGCCATGGGGGGAGCTGGGAGCAGGAGCCATCATTGGTAGGTGATTATAGTGATGGGGCGGGGGGAAGAGTGCAGGCACATGTAATGTGTGCTGCTCCCCTGTCCACCAACTAGGCGCAGCTTCAGCACCAAGGTGATGGACAGCGGGTGCAGTGAATATTACATGAGCCTAATGAGCGGGAGCAAAGAACCTCCCACTGTCTCTGCAGCCCGCACCAGCCCACCCCAGCCCCCTGACACCACGTCAGAGCCGCCTCCCCCACTCTATAGCATAGCAGCACTCAGATTCGCATTATAAAATGCACCCCCCACTTTCCCCCAAAATTTGGGCGAACAAAAGTGCATCTTATAATTCGAAAAACACGGTATTTTGAAAAATAATTGGCGTGAATGATCTCCATAAAAATTCAGCACCTTTTGCTATAATGTTTTTTGTCCTAGTACTTGTTATTTGTAACTTTTAGGCTTAACATAAATTGTCTGTATTGTTAAGAAGGGTCTGTTACTTCTCCAAAAATAGATGTCAACAACTCAAAAAAGGATTTTCAATTGACTAATATACATTACTTACCTCCTCACCACAGTGTGATGATTTGGCATCCAGCAACTTGGCAGCTATAGTGACATTCCTTCTTGGACCTGCCTAAGAATCCCATGGTCAAGTAGTACTATGTACACACATGGTCAAAATTGTAGGTACCCCTTGTTTAATGACAGAAAAACCCACAATGGAGACAGAAATAACTTGAATCTGACAAAGATAATTTTAAATAAAAATTCTATGAAAATGAACAAATGAAAGTCAGACATTGCTTTTCAACCATGCTTCCACAGAATTTTAAAAAGAATAAAACTCATGAAATGAGGACAGAAATGATGGTACCCCTGAAAATAATGTGACAAAAGGGACATCTTAAATCAAGGTGTGTCCAATAATTAGCATCACAAGTGTCTACAATCTTGGAATCAGTGAGTGGGCCTGTATAGAGGGCTACAGATACTCACTGTGCTCTGTTTGGTGACATGGTGTGTATCACACTCACCATGGACCAGAGGAAGCAAAGGAAAGAGTTGTCTCAGGAGATTAGAAAGAAAATTATAGACAAACATGTTAAAGGTAAAATATATAAGGCCATTTCCAAGCAGCTTGATGTTCCTGTGACTACCGTTGCACATATTATTAAGAAATTTAAGCTCCATGGGAATGTAGCCAACCTCCCTGGACGTGGCCACAGGAGGAAAATTGATGACAAATCAAAGAGACGGATAATACGAATGGTAACAAAAGAGCCCAGAAAAGCTTCTAAACAGATTAAAGGTTAACTTCAAGCTCAAGGAACATCAGTGTCAGTTTGCACTATCTGTCGTTTTATGAGCCAAAGTGGACTTCATGGCAGACGACCAAGGAGGACACCATTGTTGAAATAAAATCATAAAAAAGCCACACTGGAATTTGCCAAACTACATGTTGACAAGCCACAAAGCTTCTGGAAGAATGTTCTATGGACAGATTAGACAAAAATGGAAGTTTTTGGCAAGTCACATCAGCTCTATGTTCACAGATGGAAAAATTAAGCATATCAAGAAAAGAAAACTGTCCCTACTGTGAAACATGGAGGAAGCGCTGTTATGTTCTGTGGCTGCTTTGCTGCATCTGTCCCAGGGTGCCTAGAATCTGTGCAGAGTGCAATGAAATCTCAAGACTATCAAGGGATTCTAGAGAGAAATGTGCTGTCCAGGGTCAGAAAGCTTGGTCTCAGTGGCGGGTCATGGGTCTTGCAACAGGATTATGACCCAAAACACACAGCTAAAAACACCCAAGAATGGCTAAGAGGAAAACATTGGACTATTCTGAAGTGGCCTTCTATGAGCCCTGACCTAAACCCTATTGGGCATCTTTGGAAAGAGCTGAAACATGCCATATGGAAAAGGCAACATCCAAGCACAAGAAAACCGAAGCAGTTTGCTCTTGAGGAGTCAGCAAAAATACCTGTTGAGAGGTGCAGACGTCTCATTGACAGTTACAGGAATCATTTGATTGCAGTGATTGCCTCAAAAGATTGTGCAACAAAATAATAAGTTAAGTTTATCATCATTTCTGTCCAGGCCTAATTCATGAGTTCTATTTTTTAAAAAAATCTGTGGAAGCATGGTTGAAAAGCAATGTCTGACATTCATTTGCTCATTTTCATAGATTTTTTATTTATTATTACTTTTGTCAGATTCAAGTTATTTCTGTCACCATTGTGGGTTTTTCTGTCATTAAACGAGGGGTACCAACAATTTTGACCACGTGTGTAATAAAAGCATCATAGTGATAGTGATGGGTGGTGTGTAAGTGGTAAAAACAATTATGACCTCAAGAGTGACCGCATCATAGCCCTGTAGAGCTAATGTTACTGTGACAGCAATACATGGAAATACTGCTGCTACAATATATCTATATAAAGGGGTTGGACAAAATAATGGAAACACCTAACATTTTGGCATCATAATCTTCGAACATGTTATAAACATGCAAACCGTGACATATGGTAATGTTTTGTAGTTGATTATTTGTGTTATGTGATATGTGTTTGTAAATTAACTGTTTGTTTTGCAGAATTCTAAGAACATTGATGAGACCCTGATACCAATGGCAGACCTCTTTGATTTTCAAAGAGGCCAAATTGTTGGTGTTCGTATGGCAGGCGCTAGTGTAACAGAAAGTACCCGAATGCTTGGCGTGTCAAGAGGTACTGTCTCCAAAGTAATGACTGCGTTTGAAAGAGAAGGAAAAACGTCCGCAGCAAAGCACAGGTCCGGCCGAAAGTCGGTTGACTGAGAGAGACCGTCGGATTCTAAAGCGAATTGTGAGAGAGGATCGCAAGACCATGGCTCCGAAAATCACTGCTGAGCTCAATGAACACCTACAGAACCCAGTTTCCACGAAAAGTGTTCGTTGGAAGCTGCACAAATCTGGATTCCATGGAAGAGCTGCAATTAGAAAACTGCTGCTCTCAATGACAAATGTTTCCAAGCGTTTAGAGTGGTGTAGAAACCTCCAGATTGGTCCCTCGAGCAGTGGAAACATGTGATATTTTCAGACGAATCAACGTTTACCCTATTTCCAACCTCCGTCCGAGTGTACGTTTGGAGACAGTCGAAAGAAGCATTCCATCCAGACTGCCTTCTCCCAACAGATCAGGTTCTGTGATGACCTGGGGTGCTATTTCGTGGAGATCCGCCCGGGCCAATTATATCCCTTCATGGAAGAATTACCAGCCGAGATTATTTAGGCATTTTGGGCGACCAAGTGCATCCTATGGTTCAAGCACTGATCCCGGAGGGGAACGCCATCTTTCAGGATGATAATGCACCAATTCAAACAGCTAGAATCGTTCAAGCATGGCACGAGGAACATTCTAATGAAGTTGAGCATCTCATCTGGCCCCCACAATCCCCAGACCTCAACATTATTGAGCATTTATGGTCGATTTTAGAGATTCAAGTTAGACGTCGATTTCCATAGCCATCGTCGCTCAAAGAACTGGAGGGTGTTTTAACTGAAGAATGGGCTAAAATTCCTTTGGAAACAATTCACAACTTGTATGAATCCATACCTCAGAGAATTGAGGCTGTAATCGCCGCAAAAGGTGGACCTACACCATATTAAACTAACTTTTGCTGATGTGTCCAGGTGTTTCCATTATTTTGTCCAACCCTTGTATTTTGGAACAATCTCCCAATTTCTTCCGACATGTAATCTCTTGCCCTACCAAGGCCTCCTTTCTCCTCCACAATTATACGTTCCTCACTCAATCACCTCCAAGACTTCACCTGATCAGGGTCAGACTGACAAATCATAGAACTGGAGGATTCTCCGGTGGGCCCAGGCACTAAAACATACTGGAATACAGGGCCGGCAGCTGCCTAGGGCCCCTGCTGCTCCAGGGGCCCTCATCCAGTGGCATGTCACTAACAGCTGCACACCACACAGCTGCTATGGGGCCCGCCCGATACCAGCGGAGCAGCAGCAGGTGATAGGAGATAGAAGCCCTCTGCTGCGCCTAAAGCCTGTCGCTGCTGCTAAAACGAAATCAATATTCACTCTTCCCCATGCCCCCATGGGCATTGAGAGGAATCATTTCACTTTAATAGCAGGCTGTGTTAACTGCAGTCTGTGGCTAACACTGCCCGCTATCAAGGCTGGCAGACCAGGGCCTCTGCTCCCCCATAGGTACCCATTCCATACAGACGCTATGGGGCCCATAATTCAGGGAGGTCCGGTGCCAGAGCTGCCCCAGCACATGCCGCATTCAACTGTATTGGCATTATAGATGTCGATATAGTTGAAAGCAATAATGGAGGAGAGAGCGTCAGATGACTCTCCCTCTCCCATTATTCCCCTCTGGCTCTGACACAGCCGGTGCGTGATGCTGACACAGCATATATATATACACTCACTGGCCACTTTATTAGGTACACCTGTCCAACTGTGTGTTAAGACTTAATTTCTAATCAGCCAATCACATGGCGGCAACTCAGTGCATTTAGGCATGTAGACATGGTCAAGACAATCTCCTGCAGTTCAAACCGAGCATCAGTATGGGGAAGAAAGGTGATTTGAGTGCCTTTGAACGTGGCATGATTGTTGGTGCCAGAAGGGCTGGTCTGAGTATTTCAGAAACTGCTGATCTACTGGGATTTTCACGCACAACCATCTCTAGGGTTTACAGAGAATGGTCCGAAAAAGAAAAAAAATCCAGTGAGCGGCAGTTCTGTGGCCGGAAATGCCTTGTTGATGCCAGAGGTCAGAGGAGAATGGGCATACTGGTTCGAGCTGATAGAAAGGCAACAGTGACTCAAATTGCCACCCGTTACAACCAAGGTAGGCAGAAGAGCATCTCTGAACGCACAGTGCGTCGAACTTTGAGGCAGATGGGCTACAGCAGCAGAAGACCACACTGGGTACCACTCCTCTCAGCTAAGAACAGGCATCTGATGGCTACTTTCAGCAGGATAATGCGCCATGTCATAAAGCTCGAATCATCTCAGATTGGTTTCTTGAACATGACAATGAGTTCACTGTACTCAAATGGCCTCCTCAGTCACCAGATCTCAATCCAATAGAGCATCTTTGGGATGTGGTGGAATGGGAGATTCGCATCAGGGATGTGCAGCCGACAAATCTGCGCCAACTGTGTGATGCCATCATGTCAATATGGTCCAAAATCTCTGAGGAATGCTTCCAGCACCTTGTTGAATCTCTGCCACGAAGAATTGAGGCAGTTCTGAAGGCAAAAGGGGGTCCAACCCGTTACTAGCATGGTGTACCTAATAAAGTGGCCAGTGAGTGTATATATCAGTGAGTGAGTCCTGGTGGCCATAAGACTGTAGGACTGCACAGCTAGATTATATTCCATGTGGCACTGCATTATACTTTATGAGGGTCTACATTATATTTTGTGGGGGGCTGCATTATAGTCTGCTGGCGTAAGGAGGGAGGCTGCATTATAGCATATGGGGGGCTGCATTATACCTTATGAGTGAGGCTTCAGTATACCATATAAGGGGGCTGCATTATACCCTATGAGGGGGCTGTATTATACCCTATGGGAGGGGCTGCATTATAGCCTATGAGGGGGGCTGCATTATATCCTATGAGGGGGCTGCATTATACCCTATGAGTGTTGCATTATACTACATGAGGTGGGCTGCATTATACCCTATGAGGGGGCTACATTATTCTCTGAGGGGGCTACATTATTTTCTGTGGGGGGTTGCAGTATACCCTATGATGGGGCTACATTATATTCTATGGGGGTCTGCATTATATTCTATGAGGGGGGCTACATTATATTCTATGATGGGTCTGCATTATAATATATGACTGCTGCATTATGTTATATGAGGTGGCTATTTTATATTCTATGAGGGGGCTACCCCAACCCCTGCTACATAATTGAGACATGTACTACCTTATCTTATACCCTGATATGAGCGTGTTTTACCACACAATTGGTAGTCTTGTATTTATTTCTATGTAGCTACATAGTGGGCCCTAAGAATGATTTTCTCTGGTGGGCCCAAGGTGCTCCAGCCATACGCTGCACCTGAGTATCCCCCATCCTCTGGAATTCTGTGCCCCAACAAATCCAATCATCCACCACATTTGGAAATGTCAGAATGAACTTAAAAACCCAACACTTCAAGAAAGTTTAAAGCCTTCAATAACCCTGCTGCAACTTCACCACCACCAGAGCTGCCACAACCCCTCAATGTACTGTTTCTTTGCCCATTATCCTGTAGACTGCAAGCATGCAAGGCAAGGATCCTCACTCCACTATACCTGTCTGTCATTGTTAGCTTGTTCATTTTTATTTAGATTTGTATTTTATAGGTAAATCTCTTTTCACATGTACAGAACCATGGCATCAATGATGCTCTAAAAATAAGTAATGATAATATAGAACCTACTTAGATTTGATCAGAACAACCAGCCATCCATAATACCAAGAAAATTTTGATAATGTGTATGCATGTATCATTATATATATTATATAACTCATCTACTTTACCATTCATATAAGTTAATTGCATTTCATGAAACTTCCATCTGAGGAAAAACATTTAAAAAACACAAACTTCTACAGTGACATTTTTCTGCTGATTGCTAAAAGCATAGACAATTATTTTAGAGGCCTAAGCTACCCTAGATGATAGTGGATAGTGGATTTTACTACCATCATCTCTCAATTAATCCTGCTTTTTAAACCTTTTGTCTAGCTGCAGTGAAAGCACAATATAATATAACAAATAGGTTGTATTTGATTATTTGGCTGTCAGCAAGTAGCATCAATCAAATTGAAATCCTTAAATCTTGGAGGTTGTAATATTATCTAAATTGCGTTAAAAGGATGAAGTGCATTGAACTGTGTTTGCTTATATCGACAATAGAACATTAACCCATTAATGCTATATGATGTACATATCAGTCTTGAGCAATGAACTTTGCGTGCCATGATGGATATGTACGTCATCATGTTAGCACCGAATCAGCTTCAGGAACCCAACTGATATACACAGCCAGGATCCTTCTGAATCTGCTAAGATCACAGTTCTTAAGAACTCTAGCAGTTTTGAGGGATTGTCTACAATCTCGTTTTAAAGGAAACAGTCTCCCTTGCAAAATAATAATAATAAAACAAATTTTCACCTCGAAAACCAGTACCATTACAGCAAAATAGGTGCTGGGTCTGCCCAGTCTGCCTGGGTTTTGGATGGCATTGTTGTGTCCTGTTATATATATCTTGTGTGGAAAAAGTGAGAGCACCTTATTATGTGAGCCCTGCATTCTGATTGGTTGCAGGGCTCAGGTAACAATGCCACGTGAACCTGAGCAGAAGCAATGCCTGTATCACTGGAATAGCACCAGATCCACAAGTGTCCAGTGTCCAAAAGTGTACGCAGAGATTCAAAATCTCCATTATCCTCTCGTCACTTTGGTCACAGGCAGCTGTGCCATCGAGCGTGTCACATAGCGCTCAGATATCAGTGGGCCGCACACAATCCACAAGTGTCCAGTGTCCAAAAGTGTACGCAGAGATTCAAAATCTCCATTATCCTCTCGTCACTTTGGTCACAGGCAGCTGTGCCATCGAGCTTTTCACATAGCGCTCAGATATCAGTGGGCCGCACACAATCCACAAGTGTCCACTGTCCACAAGTGTACGCAGAGATTCAAAATCTCCATTATCCTCTCGTCACTTTGGTCACAGGCAGCTGTGCCATCGAGCGTGTCACATAGCGCTCAGATATCAGTGGGCCGCACACAATCCACAAGTGTCCACTGTCCACAAGTGTACGCAGAGATTCAAAATCTCCATTATCCTCTCGTCACTTTGGTCACAGGCAGCTGTGCCATCGAGCGTGTCACATAGCGCTCAGATATCAGTGGGCCGCACACAATCCACAAGTGTCCAGTGTCCAAAAGTGTACGCAGAGATTCAAAATCTCCATTATCCTCTCGTCACTTTGGTCACAGGCAGCTGTGCCATCGAGCGTGTCACATAGCGCTCAGATATCAGTGGGCCGCACACAATCCACAAGTGTCCACTGTCCACAAGTGTACGCAGAGATTCAAAATCTCCATTATCCTCTCGTCACTTTGGTCACAGGCAGCTGTGCCATCGAGCGTGTCACATAGCGCTCAGATATCAGTGGGCGGCACACAATCCACAAGTGTCCAGTGTCCAAAAGTGTACACAGAGATTCAAAATCTCCATTATCCTCTCGTCACTTTGGTCACAGGCAGCTGTGCCATCGAGCGTGTCACATAGCGCTCAGATATCAGTGGGCCGCACACAATCTACAAGTGACCAGTGTCCAAAAGTGTACGCAGAGATTCAAAATCTCCATTATCCTCTCGTCACTTTGGTCACAGGCAGCTGTGCCATCGAGCGTGTCACATAGCGCTCAGATATCAGTGGGCTGCACACAATCCACAAGTGTCCAGTGTCCAAAAGTGTACGCAGAGATTCAAAATCTCCATTATCCTCTCGTCACTCAGAGTTCATTTATAATTAGTTTTTACATAGGGGACTGCTTAACTTAAAGAGGGTTTGTCCAGGTAGTGGACAACCCATTTAAAATCTCAAATGCCACTGTCAATAGTGACAGCAGGACATAAGTAGTTTGACAGAGAGAATGTGCTCCATCAGTAAGTGCATCAGCACCACATCAATGCAAACACAGGGTATCAATGAGTTGCTATAGCAACCGGAGACCTCACAAAGGCCCCTAAGTATGCAATGCACCACAGCCTATCAAATCCTGCCAGAAAGATAGTGTAATAGGCTACACTACTGAAGTAGTGCTGTGTATTACTAATATGATCGCAAGATCTCATGTTCCAGTCCACTTGGAGGAACTATGATATTGTAAAAATATATATATATTTTTAAAGTGAGTGTATCCTTAGAAAAGCACCTTTTGTATAAATCAATTTTTTGAGTGACATGTATTTTTTAAATATTTTTGGCAATGTTTAGTTTTTTCATATTACAATCTTAATTTTAATAAATAAATCCAAAAATAAATATGGACAAGCGCGCACACTCATTGTATTCAATGGTGGTGAGCACATGTCAAAATGGTATACTGAAAATGTGCACACTGATGCCACAGAGATGGCATCAGTGTGTCATCAGTGTGACACATACCGGCACCTGGGAAAAAGCAATACAGTTATCGCTGTTTTCAAGCACTGGGTGTTAAATTAAACTCGTCATTGTCATCTGATCTCCCTGCAATCATCTAATGAATGCACCATTTATGGGGCGGCTGAGAGCGGATCTTCTTAGTCAGGGAGAGGGCCAATGTCCATTGCCCCTTCCCAACCTATTATTATTCGCCCTCTGCTGTCTGTTTAGCTTTTCCTGGTTAGTAAATATAGAAGAGACCTCACGTTATTATATTGGGGTACCCCCCAATAATAACCAGTGAAGGCTAAGCAAACAGCCGTGAGCTGTTATTAATACGCTGGGACCCTTATGGTTATTGGCCCATTCCCAGAATATTAACATCAGTCCCCAGCTGTCAGCTTTCCTTCAGCTGGTTAGAAATATGAAGGGGGAACCCACATCATTTTTTTTATATTTGTTTAATTAATACACAATATACACACACAGCAGCTGCTTATTTCCCCAGAAAATAAAAGCTTATTCAATCTTAATAATAGTCATATTGTTACAGAGGTTTTCCAGTTTTGAAAAAAAAATTTTTTACCCAGCTTTTGTTTGTTTTAATATTTTCTGTTTGTCTGTCTTTTTCTGCCTTCCCTCAGTGGTCTAGCCCTGAGTCTCTGTCACTGTTCATAGTGTTCTTTATTGTCTTCAGTACTGATATCACGTCTACAGTGTTGCAACTATTAACTGAGCTCAGATAGTGCTGTCAACTCAGGCAAAACCCCTGAGCTCTGCTATTGCCTGCAGCGCTGTCAACACCAGGAGCAGCAGTGGACGCTCACTACTTAAAAAAAATTTTAGTAGCGGAAAACAGGTTTTCTGAAGGCTGACAATCTCTCACTTGTGTCATCTCTATCACCAGATATGCATCCCTACAAGTAGCAAAAATGCAAAATAATCTTATCATGCTTTATTATTATTATTTATTATTATTATTATTATTATTTATTTATATAGCACCATAGATTCCATGGTGCTGTAGATGTGAAGGGGTTACATACAAATTACAGATATCACTTACAGTAAACAAACTAACAATGACAGACTGATACAGAGGGGAGAGAGGAGCCTGCCCTTTCCGGCTTACATGCTACAGGATGGTGGGGAAGGAGACAGTAGGTTGGTGGGTTGCAGCGTTCAGGTGTTGGTTGAGGTGATATAACCGGTAGTGGTGAGAGAGAAGGAGGTAACGGGGTCATTGCAGGCTGTAGGCTTTCTTGAAGAGGTGGGTTTTCAGGTTCCGTCTGAAGGATCCAAATGTGGTTGATAGTTGGACTTGTCAGGGCAAAGAATTCCAGAGAATAGGGGCTATTCGGGAGAAGTCTTGGAGGCGGTTTGGTGAGGAGCGAATAAGTGTTGAGGAGAGAAGGAGGTCTTGGGAGGACCGGAGATTACGTGAGGGAAGGTATCGGGAGATTAGATCAGAGACATATGGAGGAGACAGGTTATAGATGGCCTTGTAGGTCAGTATTAGTCATTTGAACTGGATACGCTGAGGGAATGGGAGCCAGTGGAGATATTTGCAGAGGGGAGAAGCGGAGGAGTAGCGAGGAGAGAGATTAATAAGTTGGGCGGCAGAGTTAAGGATGGACTGGAGAGGTGCGAGGGTGTTAGCAGGGAGACCACAGAAAAGGATGTTGCAGTAGTTGAGGCAGGAGATGAGGGCATGCACAAGAATTTTAGTAGACTGAGGGTTGAGGAAAGGACGGATTCTGGAAATATTTTTGAGCTGGAGGCGACAGGAGGAAGAAAGAGCTTGGATGTGTGGTTAGAAGGACAGGGCAGAGTCAAAGGTTACTCCGAGGCAGCGGACTTCCGGTACTGGGGAAAGTGTGATGTCATTAATTTTTATAGCTAGGTCGGGTAAGGAAGATCTGAGAGATAGAGAAAAGATGATGAGTTCAGATTTGTCCACATTGAGCTTGAGGAAGCGAGAGGAGAAGAAGGAGGATATGGCTGATAGACACTCTGGGATTCTGGACAGCAGAGAGGTGATCACATAAGGAAGAAAATGGCAAACAGCACTTGCAGGATCAAGGGGATGCACGCTCACCGTCCAGAGACCCGACAGGACCACAGGAATTCCAATAAAGCAAAGAGGAGCAGCATCCAATCCAGGTGAGAAATATATAAATTTATTCAGCCATGGCTGAATAAATTTATATATTTCTCACCTGGATTGGATGCTGCTCCTCTTTGCTTTAGCAGAGAGGTGATGTCTGGGCCAGAGAGGTAGATCTGGGTGTCATCAGCATAAAGGTGGTAGTGGAATCCATGGGACTTTATGAGTTGCCCCAGACAAAGTGTATAAAATTGAGAAGAGTAGGGGTCCTAAAACAGAGCCTTGGGGGACTCCAACAGAGAGAGGATGGGATTAGGAGGTGGTGTGGGAGTGGGAGACGCTAAATGTGTGATTGGAAAGGTATGCGGAGATCCAGGATAGGGCAAGGCCTTTGATGCCGAAGGAGGAGAGGATCTGTAGTATGAGGCAGTGGTCAACTGTGTCGAATGCAGAGGACAGGTCTAGAAGCAGGAGTATAGAGTATTGTCCATTTGATTTGGCTGTAAGTAGGTCATTAGTAATTTTGGTCAGGGCTGTCTCAGTGGAGTGATGGGGACGGAAACCAGATTGTAGATTGTCAAAGAGCAAGTTAGATGATAAGTGGGAGGAAAGTTCAGCGTGGACTTATGAACTTATGAATTTAAGTTAAAACATTGTCAACACCACAGGAACCCTAAATTTGATCGAATGCTAAAATTATACTTTTCCTCTTAATATGCATTGAGTTTTGTTAAGATAATGTTTAATCAGTAATGAATTTGTTAAAATTATTTTCCTACCAATAACAGTCTCTAAATTAAAGTTAGAAAAGCCTTCAGATGAGATATTTGAGGTGTGTGTTAAAAACACCTTAGGGAGTTCTCTAGAATGGGTTATTAATGTTTAATCAGTGTAGGTCTGACCTCTGAGCTGTGTACATTTGAAAACATGGTGGATAGGATAAATTGCAGCATAAAGCACAGATAATCGTATTGACAGGGTGATATATTTATGAACAGATGTAGTGTGTCTTAACCCAACAAAAATACCATGCTGCAGCAAAGTACCTTACTTGGCATGTTTTATGGTGTTTTAAGTCTCAGGTTAAAGCATTCTGCAAAAAGATATATTTCTGCATTATGGTATAATTAGTACAGAGTTTCAGGTTAATTGGTTATTCTCATGTTGATACATTGATTTGAATTGTTAGCTTGACTATAAGTAAGTATGCAGTTATTTCTGTTTGTTGTCATCTTTCTGCAATGAGAGCTTTTGCCCCACTGTTTATAGCTCGATGTCAAAAGGACAGACCCCTGGAGAGTCGCCAAAAATGCAAACTAGCTACATTCAACTTCTCAGATCATTGCCACTTCTCTCTTGCCCATTAATTTTTATAGAGCAGTTTGACAATGCTGTCTACTGCCCTCTCTCTGTTAGCTCCTTTTCCAAACAATTTTATTAACATTTTATAACAGAGCATACAGTTGTGGCCAAAAGTATTGACACCACTGCAATTCTGTCAGATAATACTGAGTTTCTTCCTGAAAATGATTGCAAACACAAATTCTTTGGTATTATTATCTTCATTTAATTTGTCTTAAATGAAAAAACACAAAAAGAATTGTCCAAAAGCCAAATTGGATATAATACCACACCAAACATAAAAAAGAGGGTGGACAAAAGTATTTGCACTGTTCGAAAAATCATGTGATGCTTCTCTAATTTGTGTAACTAACAGCACCTGTAACTTACCTGTGGCACCTAACAGGTGTTGGCAATAACTAAATCACACTTGCAGCCAGTTGACATGGATTAAAGTTGACTCAAACTCTGTCCTGTGTCCTTGTGTGTACCACATTGAGCATGGAGAAAAGAAAGAAGACCAAAGAAATGTCTGAGGACTTGAGAAACCAAATTGTGAGGAAGCATGAGCAATCTCAAGGCTACCGTGCGCAGTGTCATCAAGAAGTTTAAAGCCCATGGCACTGTGGCTAACCTCCCTAGATGTGGACGGAAAAGAAAAATTGACAAGAGATTTCAACACAAGATTGTGCGGATGTTGGATAAAGAACCTCGACTAACATCCAAACAAGTTCAAGCTGCCCTGCAGTCCGAGGGTACAACAGTGTCAACCCGTACTATCCGTCGGCATCTGCATGAAAAGGGACTGTATGGTAGGAGACCCAGGAAGACCCCACTTCTTACCCCGAGACATAAAAAAGGCAGGCTGGAGTTTGCCAAAACTTACCTGAAAAAGCCTAAAACGATTTGGAAGAATGTTCTCTGCTCAGATGAGACAAAAGTAGAGCTTTTTGGGCAAAGGCATCAACATAATATTTACAGGAGAAAAAAGAGGCATTCAAAGAAAAGAACACGGTCCCTACAGTCAAACATGGCGGCGGTTCCCTGATGTTTTGGGGTTGCTTTGCTGCCTCTGGCACTGGACTGCTTGACCGTGTGCATGGCATTATGAAGTTTGAAGACTACCAGCAAATTTTGCAGCATAATGTAGGGCCCAGTGTGAGAAAGCTGGGTCTCCCTCAGAGGTCATGGGTCTTCCAGCAGGACAATGACCCAAAACACACTTCAAAAAGCACTAGAAAATGGTTTGAGAGAAAGCACTGGAGACTTCTAAGGTGGCCAGCAATGAGTCCAGACCTGAATCCTATAGAAAACTTGTGGAGAGATCTATAAATGGCAGTTTGGAGAAGGCACCCTTCTAATATCAGGGACCTGGAGCAGTTTGCCAAAGAAGAATGGTCTAAAATTCCAGCAGAGCATTGTAAGAAACTCATTGATGGTTACCGGAAGAGGTTGGTCGCAGTTATTGTGGCTAAAGGTTGTGCAACCAAGTATTAGGCTGAGGGTGCTAATACTTTTATCTGGCCCATTTTTGGAGTTTTGTGTGAAATGATCAATGTTTTGCTTTTTGCTTCATTCTCTTTTGTGCTTTTTCATTTAAGACAAATTAAATGAAGATAATAATACCAACAAATTTGTGTTTGCAATCATTTTCAGGAAGAAACTGAGTATTATCTGACAGAATTGCAGGGGTGTCAATACTTTTGGCCACAACTGTACATAAATGCAATATCATGAGGCATTCATGACACATGAAAGAAAAAATAAAAAAACACAACCAGACTATAAATAATAATAAGTACTCATGGAAACTTTTCCAGCCAGCGAGACCATTTCTTTTTAAAGGAAGGAAGACAGCCATTCAGCAACGCCAATTTTTGCTCCTATGACTTATGTAAAGTCACCTTTGCAATAATATCGAGTGAAGAGGGCACTCGAGTGGATTTCTAATAAAACGCAATTTCATTTTTAGAAACCAAAAGTAAATGAATAACCAAATTCCTAACAGAAGGATTCAAATGACTTGCATCCAACGAAAGCAGGGCGAACTGAGGAGTCAGTGAAAAATCTGATTGATTTAAAATATGAGAAATAAGAGAGGAGATGTCGTCCCAAAAATGCCGAAGATGTGGACAAAACCAAAATAAATGGGAAAGGCTACCATGATGCCCGCAATCCCTCCAACAGAGAGGGGAGGTAGAAGGGTTGATAAAAGCTAGACGAGATGGCGAATAGTACCATCTCGATATGATTTTAAAGAAGGACTCATGGAGAGCCATAGACATGGTAGCAGAATAGGTTAGAGACATGGTCAGTTTCCAAACATCTGGGGTAACAGAAAAATTCAAAACCGATTCCCACTTTTTCATATATGGGGATTTTATAAATGCAGAATCGTTGTTGAACCACTGGTAGATATAACGAGTGGACCAAAAAATAATATGGCCTGAGTTGTATAAAATATTGATCGCTGGCTCCGATAGCGGAGGGCAGCGAGTCACCAGTGGAGTCAAAAATTCTTTCAACATAGTAAAGTGTAGAAAAGCAGGGGAGGGAACCCCAAACCTGTTCTTAAGATGAGAAAAAGATACAATTTATGACCATCAAAGATGTCATTTAATTTAGAAATACCCCAGTCAGCCCAAGTAAAATGCAAATCGAATGAATAAACAGAGGCCAGAAAAGAGAGAGGAAGCCTCAACAGGAGTTGAATCCTAGAAAAACCACTCTTAAATTTAAAAAAAATCCTCCAAGCCACAATAGCAGCCATAAAAATTGGATGATTTGACTGAGATAAATGCTTAGATGTCAATAGATTCAAAATAAGAGAACAAGGAGGGGAATTTTTATTAAAATAAAATTCCAAGTCCGCCCATGAAGGTATATGGCCAGTTGACCACCAACATAGACTTTGCTTAATAAGATTAGAGTAATAATAAGCTGAGATGTTAGGCAGTCCCATACCTCCACGTAACTTATGTTTGTATTACTGATTCAAAGCAATACAGGCCTTTTTATTTCCCCAAATAAATAAATTAAGGCGTGTCTGCAGAATAGTTAAATAAGAAGTGGAAACAAGCAGGGGAAGGGATCTGAAAACATAAAGGATTTTGGGAAGGAATATTGATATGGCTACTAGACATTTTTCCCACCAGGATAATTCTTTGTCCGCAGAAAAATTAAGGCCTTTAGAAATGGAGGCAATTAGGGAATCTAGGTTAGTGGAAATCAGAGATCCAAGGTTTCTAGAAAACCGCAGACCTAAATAAACAATTTCCCTCTCCGCCCAACCCCAAGAAGAGAAAGCCTTTATACTCCTGATTTGAGAATTAGTGAGATTAAATTGGAAAATTTTGGATTTGGACTCATTATTCTTAAAATAGGAAAGGGAGGAAAATTTTTGAAGAAGGGATTGTAAATGTGAAATAGAGGAGCAGGGATTAGTGAGAGACAGGAGGACATCATCAGCATATAGACTGATCTTAAACTCCTGACGATCTGTTCGAACACCCTCTATGGAGGAATGATCTCTGATTAATTGGGCTAGCGGTTCTATTGCAAGGGCAAAAAACAATGGAGAGAGGGGACAACCCTGCCTGGTACCATTAGAAATTGGAAATGGGGAGGAAAAGTGATTATTAATGTAAATTTTTGCTTGAGGGTCAGAATATAAGGCCACAATTTTGGTGATAAAGTCTAAATTAAATCCAAATTTTAGTAGGGAGCATCTGAGAAAAGTCCAATTCAAAAATCGCTTTTTCTGCATCTAATGAAATTAGAGCAGAAGGAAGTTTTTGGGAATTGATTAACTTTATAATATTTATCAGCCGTCTGGTCCCTTCAATGGATTGCCGATGTTTGATGAAGCCAATTTGGTCCGTGTAAATTAATTTAGGCAGTATAACATTAAGACGATTAGCTAAAACTTTAGAATAAATTTTGAGGTCAGTATTTATTAATGAAATGGGACGATAATTAAGAATTTGATCAGGATTAGTATTGGGTTTGGGAATTAGTACGATTGTAGCATCTATATTTTCTCTAGGGAAGGAACCAACGGACGCAGCGGCATTAAAAAGTTTAGTTAAATGGGGGGACAAGAATGTCGCGGAAAGACTTATAATAATTGTTACTATAACCATCGGGACCAGGGGCTTTATATGACTTTAATTGACTAATGGTGTCACCAATCTCTTCAGCAGTAAAAGGAGCAGATAAAAAATCTGCGTCCACAGAGTTGAGATTTGGAAGGTTAACCGAAGATAAAAAATTATTAATAGAGTCCGCATCTGGAGCGGGAAGAGAGGGATCAGACCTCAAATTACACAGTTGATTGAAATATTTTGCAAATTCATTTGCAATGTCCTGTGGGTGGGTGAGGGATAATCCCTTAGGAGAAATAATTTTGTCAATGCGGTTGCGTACTCTAAGCTTCTTTATTCGATTAAACAAAAAAAGGGTGGGTTTATTAAGGGACATGTAATGATGAAATTTTGATTGCTTTACTGCTGAATCATAGAACGAAAAAATTGTGGCCCTTAATTCATTTCAAAGATGGGATAAATCAGCTAGAGATGTGGAGCTAGAGGTTGGATTCTTAGATAAGGACAATTCCAACTCTTTCTCCTTAATCAAAGCCTGCAAATTTTTAATTTTTTGACGGTTAAAATTTTTTATACGGGTGGAAAAACGAATAAGAGTGCCTCGCATAACCGCCTTGTGAGCATTCCACTGGAGGAATGGTTTGGAAGGATCAAATATATTTTCTGAAAAATTAAAATTGAGAGATTTAGATATTTCCTCATGGTAAGTAGGATTTTTAAAAATAGAAGCATTACACTTCCACAACTGCTGATTATTAACAGAGTGCCCCTCAACCAACTTGGCAATAACAGGAGCATGATCTGAAATAGATTTATTTCCAATTGAAACTGAGGAAAATCTAGGGAGAGAAAATACAGTACATCTGACAAAATGAGGTCAATACGAGAGGCAGATAAATGAGAGTCAGAAATAAATGTATATTCCTTTGAGGTGGAATTGAGACAACGAAAAACGTCAAAAAATTCATTAGTGAAAAGCCAATTATTTAAGGAAGGGAAATTAAGTCTACTGGAAGAAGAGGCATCAAGCGTATTATCGGGTAACAAGTTAAAATCCCCTTAGAGTAAAAGAATGCTTCTCTTTAGCGGTTCAAGTTTTTTTAGTAATTTGTTCAAAAACCTAATTTGACCTTTAGTAGGAGCGTAGAAATTGACAATGGTATAAATTTGGGAGTCTATAGAACAGACAAGGACATGAAAATGACCGTTCACATCAACCAATTCCTCCAGCAGTTTGAACGACAAGGAGTCCCTGACTAGGGTCATGACACCTGCCTTTTTAGAGGGACCTGAGGCCTCAAAAACATGAGGGTAATTTTTTAGGGAAAACGTGGGATGATTATTAATTTTAAATTTAGTCTCCTGGAGGCACACGACATCTGCTGCAGATTTATTAATTTCTCTCTGAAAGGAAAAACGCCTGTTTGGACTATTAAGCCTTAACGTTATAAGTAACTAAGTACCATAAAAAAAGAGAAAAATTGGGGTTAAAAAACAATCACCAGCTAGAAAGTGTCAAAAAAGGAAAACACTACAAAACTAAATAACCAAAGAATAAGTACAAACTTAAAATTGTACAGTGTTAGAACCCTAAGAGGGAAACCACAGAAAATGGTTCTCCTACTTGTGCCGGGGGAAAAGTCCATGCAACGCAAGGCTAAGGAAACCCTCATTAACACCTATATCAAATAGACAAATATACAAGCTAAGCACAATATTAAATCATATAATATCAGATAACCCATAGACACACATCACAATAGGCTCAGGTGACATGTCCTGGACCAGCAGAAGAAACTGTAGGAACAGAGGACAAGACACCCTGAGATTTCAGAAATTGGAAATCCTCTTCATGTGAAAGGAAAGTTGTATTCTTCCTTTTGTAATTAAAAAAGAGGGGTAGAGGAAAGCCCCACTTATAAGGAAGGCCTCGCTCCCACAACACGGAGGTCAGTGATCGAAAGTGTTTCTGACCTTCTATAGTTGCTTTAGATAGATCAGAAAACAACTTTAGATGGTGATATGGTTCCGGGAAGCCTCCTTTAATTCTGACCAATTTCTGAATTTTCTCTTTTATGTAGTAGAAATGAATTTTCATAATTACATCCCTGGGTAGGTCTTTAGGGATGGAAGGAGGCTTAGGAAGACGATGGATACGATCAATGATATGATCCGTATCCGAAAGATTGGGAATCATCCTCCTAAAAACTCCATTAACATAGTCAGAAAGCTTGACGGGAGAAATATCTTCCAATATACCCCTGATTTTAATATTGTTGCAGCGGGAGCAGTCCTCCAGATCCGCTAATTTAAGTCGCAACTGGTGTCTCTCAGACTTGAACTCCGAATGGTGTTTTAGAGATACCATTTGTGATTTTTCCAATTCCCCCCATCTAGACTCATGGTTATCCAACCGAGCAGTAAAGTGTTCTAGAGTGTCTTGAAAAAGCTTTGTTTGGTTAGCCATGTCGATACACATCCTGCACTAAGTTTTTCAGCTAATGTGTTCATATTTGCCTCAAGGGTTGTAGCACCAGGGAAGGCCCCGGACAACTCCTCAGGTTTCGGCCTGGATTTTTTTGGAGTAGGGTTGAGGGAAGAAGAACTACAATCCTCCCCCGAGGAATTGGCACTGGAAGACCACGTACTCCCCCCACCCGAGGGACCCTTCCTCTTTGAAGAGGAAGAAAGATCCATTGTCTCAGTATGAGAATTTGAGAAAGAAAGATCTCCACTTAATGTTGTCAAACAAGCACCATGTGTGGACAACGAGAGAGACACATTGTTGGTAGAAAGCTGCGAACAGTCTCTGTCAATGGGAGAACGGGACTTAAGCAGACTCAATAGATTAAACGTGTCCCTGGAAGAACCACGAGGAGACTTGGGTTCTTTATTTTGCTTTTGTCCTCTAGAGACACCAGTAGTTTTAGCCATAGGTAATTTTGAGTTGAAATGACTCATTTTGCCAAGTGATATAACCAAGAACTGAGAAAGAGTAGAATAGTAACTTTATATTAAACAAATTAACCCGGGAGTTAATGTCACAGAAGTGTATAGGGTTGTGTTATTTTGAGGTGACCGGCTAGGGACCACCGCTACCCAACGTCAATTTTTACTAACATTTTTTATTTATTTATTTATTTATTTATTGTTTTATTTATTTTTTTGGTTTTTTTTGTATTTTATTATGTTTTATTTATTATTTCTAATATTATTGTTTCTTCTGTTTCCTCTCTCCCCTCTCCCTACAATTTATATATTAAATATTATACCGTATATACTCGAGTATAAGTCGATCCGAGTATAAGTCGACCCCCCTAATTTTGCCACAAAAAACTGGGAGAACTTATTGACTCGAGTATAAGTCTAGGGTGGGAAATGCTCCATAGATTATTCCCCCATATGCTGCCCCCATAAGAAGCTCCTTAGATTATGCCCCCCATATGCTGCCCCCATAAGAAGCTCCTTAGATTATGCCCCCCATATGCTGCCCCCATAAGAAGCTCCATAGATGATTCCCCCATATCCTGCCCCCATGCTGCTGCTGCATGTAAAAATAAAAAAATGACATACTCACCTCTCCGTCGCTGGGTGTCAGATTCTCACCTGTCCTGCATCCATGGCTGCTCCCCGCTATCTGCCACGTCATCAGTCAGTGATGTTCAGACTGCAGGGGGCGCGGCGCGCACTAACCACGTCACCGCGCCCTCTGCTGTCTGAAGTCACTGACCGATGACAGACACAGACAGCAGCAAGCAGCCATGGACGCAGGACAGGTGAGTATCGCTATACTTACCCGTCCTGACGCTGTGTCTTGAGCCCCCAGCTTCTCCGCGCTCTCTCTTCCTGCCTTCAGCGGTCACGTGGTGCCGCTCATTAAAACTCATGAATATGCGCATATTCATGAGTTTTAATGAGCGGCACCACGTGACCGCTGAAGGCAGGAAGAGAGAGCACGGGGAGAAGCTGGGGGCTCAAGACACAGCGTCAGGACGGGTAAGTATGACCTGACATCCCCGCTCCCCCTCCCCCTCCAACCCCCCGGTGAATATGACTCGAATATAAGACGAGAGGGGGACTTTCAGCCCAATTTTTTGGGCTGAAAATCTCGACTTATATTCGAGTATATACGGTAATTATACTTTATAAACTTATTATTTAGTTTTAAATAATTAATATTAATTATATAGTATATTTGTTATTTATATATTAAATGAGCAACAATCCCCTATACCAATCAGTATGATGAAATATGTGTATACACTTTTCAATGCAAGAACTGCAAATAAAGCAACATCAAATATTGAGTTCAAACCCACCAAGAAAATGGCCACCCCAGCAGCTGTGTCAATAGACCCACCAATAAAATGGCCACTACCATAGGAGACGACTGCAGTCCCCCACAGCTTCCGGACAGGCTGCAATCAACGGCGATGTCACAGGGAGAGGTGAGGAAGCCTGTGGAGCAGGAGTATACAGCGATCCGTACCTGTCACAGCCAGACACTTCAGGACAATGCAACTGAGGGTCTCCACTTCATTCAGAAGAAGGCCCTGATCCAGCGATAATTTCTCAGTAGGAGGAGCAGCCGGAGTAAAGAGGTACAGGGCGAGCTGACAAAGGAACTTCTCGGGCAATGTGCCCTGGTAAAACAAATTCAAAAAAGATCCAAAGCCCCCCCGGTCCATCAGGGGCAACCCCATAAATGGGGATAGATAAATTTTTCTTCAATTTTGAGCCCAGAAAAAAAACGCATATAGCGGTGACATCACTGGGAGGGAGGGAGGCGGTACCTGCAGCAGTCCCAATCCAAATATTCACCTGCGATGTGCCCAGGGAAAATAAAGTTAAAAGGGGGCGCAAACCCCCCGGTTAGACAGGGGCAGACCTATAGAAGGTCACAGGGGGGTTCCAATGTATTTTGTGATGCCACCTGAATAGCGGTGACGTCACTGGCAGAGGAGGAGGATCCACAGCGCAGCAGAGCCCAGCGGTCTGTGGGGGGAACTTCCACAGCAGTGTGTCCAATGAAAACACACACAAAAGAGATCCCCGACCCCCTGGTCCACAAGGGGCAGCCCCAAAATAAGAGTTAAAGCCAGTCTAGTTCAAATTTGATCACAGGAAAAAAAACGCTTATAGCGGTGACGACACTGAGAGGGAGGGAGATGGCACCTGCAGCGGTCTCAGTCCAAGTCTTCACCTGCAATGTGCCCAGGCTAAACAAAATTAAAACGGGAAGAAATTCCCCCAGTTGGGTAGGGGCACACACACAGAAGGTCCCAGAAGGTGTTTTGATATGTTTTATGATACCCACCGATTAGCGGTGACGTCACAGGAAGGCAGAAGATGGCGCCCAGAGAAATTTCTGACAGGATCTTCACCCCCGCTGTGCCAGGGTATTACACAGTCAAAAGGGGGCTAAAACTGCCTGGCTGAACAGGGGTACATCCAGAGAGGGTCCAAGAGGAAATCTTCCAATAAATTGGCGCAATATCAAAATAACCAAAATGTCACTGAAAATTGATAAAAGCTCCAGAAGCCAAAAAAATTGTGGGAAAATGAATATAAATCCACACCAATGTGATGAAAGGTGAAAAATAAAATATTTATAAGGAAAAAAGAGGCAGTCTTTGAGTCTTTTTTACCTCAGACAGAACTTCTCACAGTGACACGGCATCAATCTTCACCACAGGATAAAATGTCCTAGGTATATCCGATTTTGACAGGAAACGTCTTAAAACGTGCCAAACAACTTGCTGAATAAAAGTAAGTATGAATGAGAGTGAAAATTTAGAAATATAGTTGCGTAGTCAGTAGCTGTAGAGGGTTACCTCAGGAGCAAGCACGCAATGCGACTTACATCACCTGCGCCTAGGCCACGCCCCCTCTGTTAGCTCCTGACCTGGAGCTGCTGTTACCATTCATGCAAAATGACAAGTCAGAGACCAACATGTGACTGCTTGAGCAGTTTTCCTAATCAATGCTCACTTTCCTCAAGAGCTGCTGCACCCTGTATTTGGTAAAATACAAGATGCTTTTATCTTTATATGTAAATGTGCAGATAGCAGTGCATACTTTCAAACAACTGCACAGTAACAGATTCAGTTTAGCACTAGGACAATGTTGCTGAACCACAACTCTTGACTTCAGAAGGAATTTCTGCCTACTCAACAATAATAAAGTTAGTATGGAATAGACACATGTTAAGACTAACCCTATAAAAACTGCTATATCTGCATATGGACATGGGTATACAGCACTCACAAGTGGTTCAAACTCTTCCCCCACAGTAAGATATTGATCTTTATGGAAGATTATATAGTCCAAAAGAAGTGTTAAGGCTACGTTTCAAAATTTTGGTTATATTTCCTTTCTTTCTGCAATAGCATTAAAATATCAGAATGTTGAAAATCACCACAAAACAATGCCCATTGGTCACAATTGCGGGGAAAAAACAACAATGTAATTGCAATATGTGAATTATCACATTATTTCACATTATTTATTTCATTTATTTATTTATTTCATTCACTTATATACCACCTTTAATTCCACAATGCTCTGCAGATATTATCACTAATTTTCCTTCATTCATAAGAATTGTATTGCAAAATGATAGTAGTTGTGTGGAATAAGGGTAAAAACTTGCTCCCTGCACTCTATTTGAAGTTTTCTGTTTGCTTCATTTTACCTCATCTGATTCTCTTCCAGCAATGATCAGAATTAATTTGATGCTATCATGTTCTCCTTCCATTTACAAACACCAGCATGATTTCTGGTCTCTATTGATACAGATGGATCAGTATAATGACCTGCACACATACAACAGTCACTTCAAGTAAACCTTCTCCAGGTCAGCAAGTTGAAATATCTATGGAAACAGTTTATTATCTTGGCTATTCTTGTTTTGTATTAATTTTAGGATTATGTGGTTAATTTGCAAATAGTGTTATTTTTCAAAAACTTACAAAATTTACTTATTTTTTTCATATTTTCCATCATTTTAGGTCACCCTAATTTAAGAAATGCAAGGGGTTGATTTGATTCAACAGTTTCATGTTAAAAAAATAATTAATTTGAATACTGATAGAAAAAAGCCTGTGAGTCTTGCTCCACCTACATGCACAGTGAGGTTGACTGCATTACTTATATAAAAAACTGGAAGAAAAGCTGTCAATTACTCTGTGCGAAAAATGATGAAAGGTGGGTGGTGGAGGCCCACAGGACGCCATGCTCTGAGTTTGGAACCACCCAGGTCAGATAAGAAAAGTTGATTTATTAAGCACACAACGCATTTCAGGGAAGGTCCGTCCCCTTTATTAGGTTATTGCAAAATGTATATCACACTCGGTGCTTTAAAGACATAGGCACTGATGTGGTTGGTTAATAATTAATTGCATACAGGGTTTAAAATCATGAATATACATAAAATTTACATGATTACAAATCATACTGTATAAGACAAAACAATATTAAAAAATCAATAATACACTAAACATTAATTGTTAGAGTAGAAAAAAATAATAAATAATACTAATAAGTAGGTACAATTCAAACACTTTTACGATCCCATCTTTCTGGGCAGGACTTATTTTTGTTTATAGACAGAAACCATAAATGTAATACTATTATTAATCAGAACCTTGCCTAGCTAAGTTATATGATGTTCAATCAATTAGTGTGCTCAATACTAATGCTCAAACCCTCTGGATGCAAAGTAGTTAACTTATATAAAAAATACAAATAAAAATACAATTGTAAAAATTCAAGAAGTACAGTTAATTTTATTAGACAAAAAGCATAGAATCAAATACATATTGGATATCACTAGCTATAACCCTTAAAATTAAGTTGTGCTCTCTTAGTAAAAAAAAAAGAAAAAGCAATAACAGTCACTTTTTATGCATTCTGCCATTATGAAAATGCCATACCAATCAAACAATACAATACATCTAAATAATGTCTTAAAATATGTTCCTTGTCCCACACAAAAACTTCAAATAAGTTGCAAAGGCCTTAAAGAAGCACTCCTCCCATCAAAGTTTTTATCCTTTTAACATATTGCAATCATCATATTATGTAGCACGGTGTACTTATAATTGCTCATTTTGCCTTTCTACCCAGTTAATTCTTCTCTTTTGCATTATGTCTATGACATGAAATGATCAATACAGACTAGCTGAATCCTTCTACGCTCTATGTAGAAAAATAAAGCTTCTTTTCCCTGCATTAGTCACAAGTCACTGCAAAAGTTCCTGGAAGGGAAAAGAAGCAGAGCTGCTGAGTCAGGAGTTGTAGAAGGGAATACATTTTTTATCACTTCATGTCATAGACCTAATGGAAAAGAGAAGAATTAACAAGGTAGAAAGGCACAATGAGCAAAGGTAAGTACACAGTGGCTGTATAATATGACTAGCTATTGAACCATTCTTATTGGTCCATTTCTGGTGCAATTTTTTAAAGACACTGGCCCTGGAAATTTGCATATACAGTGTCTTCAATAAAACAGAGCTGATAGCATGGTGTGCATATGTGCTGACTCCGGCTCCATTTTAATGAAATATTGCACTATAAAATTAAAGGGATCCTCTTATCAGAAATAACACTATTAACCTGCAGATATAGGGTTCACTTGCAGGGCAACAGCGATATTATGCTGCCTGGTGCCTGCACACAGCCAAATGCACTGGGGAGAAAATTTTTCAAAAACTTTATTCTCCCTGCCAGCATTTAGTTTCAGTCATGAAGGTGGGGACGGACCTGGTTCAGTCATCACCCTGAGTATACAGAGCCGCAGCTGTAACTGCGTCCCCAACCCTGACTGACACTTGCTCTACATTGAGTCTGGCCATCATTCAGGGTCGGGGGCCACACTGTTTTCTCAGAGCAATGACTGAACCTGTGATTCCCTCAACCCCATGACTGAAATTGAATGCTCCCACATCTTGATCCCCCATCCATTAATATGCCCCCCCATCCTGGTACCCCATCTTGGTGATTGCTCCCCATCCTGGTCCCCACCCTGTTTTGTACTCCCCCCATCCTAATATAGGCTCCTCCTTTCTGGTATATGCTCCCCCATCCTGGAATCTGGACCCCCTTCCAGGTATATGCTCCCCCTTCCTGGTCCCCCATCCACAAATATGCCC
The DNA here is from genome assembly GCF_039654945.1 of Dendrobates tinctorius. Classification (NCBI taxonomy): domain Eukaryota; kingdom Metazoa; phylum Chordata; class Amphibia; order Anura; family Dendrobatidae; genus Dendrobates; species Dendrobates tinctorius. The sequence continues at coordinate 53,676,187 of NW_027361676.1, forward strand.
CCCATCCTTTTCCCCTATCCTGGAATATGCTTCCTTATCCTGGTGCCCATCCTGGAGTATGCTTCCACATCCTGGTATATGCTTCCCATTCTGGTCCCCCATTCTGAAATATGATCACCCATTCTGGTATAAGCTTCCTCTTCCCATTGGAAAAAATAAATTTGGATCCTAAATGACTGATTTCAAAATGGCCGCCATGGTCACCACCCATCTTGAAAAGTTTCCCCCCCTCCCATATACTAATGTGCGAAAAACAGGAAGTTGATATCACCAGCCATTCTCATTTTATTTAGGTGCTTTTAAAATAACCTACAAATGGCAGAATGTAAAGCAGAAAAACCAAAAAAAATTGCTTTGTCTTTCAGCTAATAATGTATGAGTAAAAGCTCAAGAAAAAAAAACATAATTGTACATTAGTCTTACATGGTTTATAGGAACGTATAAATGGAATGTTCTACAATGTGACACATGCTGCTGTTTTTTCTACATCACTAATAGGCCCGGCCATTGTGTTCCTGTTCCAATTTCTTTTTTCTCTTGACGTTATCTTGTTGTTTACAAGGCTACTCGCATAAGCACTATTGTGTATGATGTATGAGAAGATAAAATCCTGTATCACTTATAACCAATCATAACCACAAAACAAATCTTTCATCTTTCAGCCTTTAAGTTTTCTTTTATATTGTCATTCTGCAGAAAATGCAGAAAGCAAATGCATCATTCATTCAATTTTTCTACTTTTAAATACGTAAAATGTAACAATGTAATTATCTGTGCAGCCTTCTAGCGCAATGTTCCAAAATGAAGCGCATTGTAACAATGATTTATCATTTGGGAGAAAGATGCATTTTGTTTCTTTTAGACAAACCTGATGAAGGTACATACTGTACTGTACTAGGCAGAATTGGGACATGACTTTCTGTGACTGTCACATACTGAACATATGAATGAGGCTATAAAGGGTCATGCACATGCTGCAGAAACAATCCCAGCACTGTAATGGGTTTTCCAGTCAAATAAATGGATACAAGACATCTGCCACATGTGAACATACCTTTCCACAATACTGCTTGTTACTGAAGCAGGCAACTTGTTACAGCAGGCACCAATTAGATTTCCCTTTCTGTCTTTAGGCTATTTAGTTCTCCGGCTGTAATCGAGGGGGTCTAGGGCACCGTAGGAACCCCCCACGGCTACTGCTAGTTGTTGTTGATAGGTTCAGGGGTCTGCAATCCGATAGCTGCAAACTTCTCTGTTTTTCTGGACTTAGCTAGTATTTCTGTTTTTGCCTCCTATGGTGACTCATTCATAACAGGTGCCAGTACTTTTGTCTGGCCCATTTTTGGAGTTTTGTGTGAAATGATCAATGTTTTGCTTTTTGCTTCATTCTCTTTTGTGTTTTTTCATTTAAGACAAATTAAATGAAGATAATAATACCAAAGAATTTGTGTTTGCAATCATTTTCAGGAAGAAACTGAGTATTATCTGACAAAATTGCAGGGGTGTCAATACTTTTGGCCACAACTGTAAGTACAGCATGCAATGTGGTGCTGTTGCAATAAGTTTTTTTTCTATAGCGCCAACATATTCTGCATGTAAGGTCCAGCCATCAATATAATAAATAGGGGCATTTAAATAACACTTCTTGAATCAGAAACAAGCCAGTATTTGCACAAAAACAGATACAAAGTGCTACTGATTGTAGGGAAGGAGAAAAAGGATTTGAGGAGAGTTGATAGACCAGTCTTAAGAAATGTGTTTTTTAGGCACTCTTGAAACTGTGGCTATTGGGAATTAACCAGATTGTCTGGGGTAGTGCATTCGAGAAAACTGGGGCAGCACAAAAGAAGTCCTGGAGTCGGGAGTGAGAGTTTTGAATTATATAGGAAGTTAGTCTTCAGTCATTAGATGTTCACAGCTCGTTGCTTTGGAGACTGACCACCACTGCTGACTAGCTCGTAAGCACCAGTCTAAAGCTGGCTGGGAGGAAAAGGTAAAAACAAGCTCCAGCGATTCTGGCCAGCTTCAAAACAGTATTTACAAGCTCAGTAGAAAAGAGCTTGTAAGAGCTGCATATGTTCCACTGTCTAACAGCGGTCATCTGTCTCCAAGGAAACGAACTGTAAAACAAAAAAAGTGTTATTATGTCAAGGTCGTCTAAAATTTTTAATAAGCAGTAAATTGCATGCATTTACAAGCACTATCCCACTATAAATATTAATAAAGTTGAGAATAACCCTTAAAATATCAAAACACTTCAAATTTTGATGCATTTTTCACCAAAATTAACATGCTTAGACAATAGTAAATTTTTCCAAGTCTGCTAAATATCACTTTTATTAGCATCTTTTCAAGTAACTTAATTTATTTAATAGGTGCAGAAATGGTGTAGAAAAGTTGCAACATCAAAATTTCACAAAAGCTTATGGTTGGAATATAGACTTACTGGATATAACTGAGTTGTCAAGTCTTTTAATAATTGTTTGCAATACTAATTATAAAAGGGCAACTTTGTCTCATAGAAAATGTCATTTTCTAAATTCTGTCAGCAATTCTAAGCTTCACTAATACTGTGTATATTGTGCTCTCAAGAACAGCATAGGAGGAAAATATAAGACCGAAGTGGGAACAGATATGATTAGTAGCACAATGTTCGTATGAGTCAGTGAAGCTGCAAATCTAAAGTTTTTGTGATTGTGTGATGCTATAAATCGATTCATATGGAAGAAGACCATTCTCTATCCAGACCACATTTCTCCATGTACTAGAAATGGACAAATTTATTTGAGTAGAATTGAATTCTACTCGAAATGTACAAAAAATCCAATCTGGAGAATAGGATTTGATTTTATTTACTACACTCCTGCTATATAGTAAAGTCCTGGAACAAAGGTTCTGCAGCCAGAAATCCTCACCTTTGAGTTCATTGGTCACAGCCTGACGCTATGGCCTAGAGTGGACACCTGGGCGCAGACATGCAGACAGAGCAGCCAAGGCAGATACAGGCATCAAGAAGCTGGAGAGGTGAGCAATGATGTATGAGCTTTTTATTTTTCATTTTATGTTTTTTATGCTCTGGAGTTTGGAGAGATCTTAGCGCATCATAGGGAACATTCAATTCACTGACAATACCTTTGCTGCGAATTGAAAAAATATGCAAAACTCAAATTTTGTCAGCTCTGCTCCTTTTTACAATATACATCAGATTTTTAAAGAAGTTTAAGAAAAAATACAGTTTTCAATAGTTTTCTACTTAACAGTTAAAGTATAGTACATGATACTAATCAACATTATGAAAAGGTTGAAGCTTTACTTGTTTGTTATTTTACCTATGTTTGTAGCTTCAAGCTGGCAAAAAAGAGTTTGCAGATGAAGACTCTTTGCAATATTGTTTCACTTTTTAAATTAGATGGATCAGAGAAATAATTGTCGCAAAAGGGCAAGAGCCTAGCCTTTAGTAAACTAAGAGTTATAAGGTAATATAGTAGGCGCAAATCAATTTGCAGGACCTGGTCCATCTGTCGCGTAAGTTATCTTTGGCCACCTCTTGCCTTATGGAATCTTCAGCTCTTTGATTAGCCAGCTTGGCATGATATTACATGTGCTTCACGCCACAACAATAACATTGCACCATGCCAGTTAATCAAAAGAAGGATGTCAGGAAGTAGGAGGCAGTTGTAGGTCTCCTGTCTAGCTGTCACAAATTGCTCTAGCAGTTAAAATATTAGACTACATTCCGATGTTGAGTTTTGAATGAGTTTTTGATGTTGCAAATTTTCTGCAGCTTTTCTGACCTATTAATTAAATTAGGCTACTTGCTTTTTTCATTGCATTTTTGAGTGCTTTTTATGTGTTTTTATCTTGTTTTTGACTTTGCTTTTTTTGTCCCTTGTTAGTATGTCATGATTTTACCAAAGCTGCTCTGTTTTTGATACTTCCTGGTGTTTGACTATGAAAAATCTTTATTGATATAGTCATGTGTAGATTGCATGAGTTTTTGATGCATTTCCCAACAGAAATTCACAAAAATGTGTGGCCTTTTTTACCTGTGGATTTCCTGCATCATACTTTATGCAAATCTATGGGAAAAATGTGCACACAAAACTCAGTGTATCTGCAAGGGAAGTTGACATGTGGCGGATTTGAAACACATCACTAGTTAGTTTATGCTGAGAAAAAAAAGCACAGTGGGCATGAGATTTCTATAAATATCATCAAATTTGCTGTAAGATGCTACATTTTTGATGCAGCAAAAATACACAGCTTCAAAAACTGATCAAAATATCATTATGGACTCACAGGCCTAAAGGGAATTAAAACATTAACAGATTCCTTATGAGCAAAAACATGTACAATGAAGCCAAGTGAAAGTTCCAACTCTTTGACAGAAAAATATTTAGAATTGAGAATCCTCAGTGGTTGATACCTTTTAATGGCTAACTGAAAAGATGGTAACAAATTGCAAGCTTTTGAGTCAATTTTTCAGTCAACGCCTGATGAGACCTGAGTAGTCTCGAAAGCTTGCAATTTGTTACCATCTTTTCAGCTAGTCAATAAAAGGTATCAACCACTGAGGACTCTCAATCTAATATATAAAGCTCAAGTGTGTGTATGTATGTATGTGTGTATGTGTGTGTGTATGTCCGGAATTGGCATCCGCACCGTCACAGCTGCAGCCACAAAATTTGGCATAGTCACATGTCTGGACCCTGAGAGTGTCCTAAGCTATGTTGTGAGGCAAAATTTTAACCCTGCGTGTTCCAATTCACCAAACAATTTTGCCCCTATCTAAATAATGGGGAAAAAGTGTGTGTATCAAGCCCCGACCCTCATTATGATGTCATAATGGTTGCCATGGTGACACTGATGTCATCATAGGTTGCAAGCCCCGCCACTCATTATGCTGTCATAATGGTTGACTATGGGATGGAGGATGTGCGATGGGTATATGGGCACTGGACTATGGGATGGAGGATATGTATGACGGGTATATGGGCACGGGACTATGGGATGGTGGATATGTATGATGGGTATATGGGCATGGGACTATGGGATGGAGGATATGTGTGATGGGTATATGGGCATGGGACTATGAGATGAAGGATGTGTGATGGGTACATGGGCACTCGACTATGGGATGGCAAATATGTATGATGGGTATATGGGCATGGGAATATGGGATGGAGGATATGTGATGGGTATATGGGCATGGGACTATGGGATGGAGGATGTGTGATGGGTATTTGGGCACTTGACTATGGGATGGAGGATATGTATGCTGGGTATATGGGCACGGGCCTATGGGATCGTGGATATGTATGATGGGTATATGGGCACGGGACTATGGAATGGAGGAAAATTATAACTTGCTATAACTAACCACAGTTAGTTACTATGCCCAGGCAGCCCTGGGCTCTTCAGCTAGTTCTAAATATTTTCTATCTTTTCTGTATTACCTTTTGACATACATTTTCACCAGGATGATCATGTGGGTGCTGAAAATGCATCTCTAGATAAGTGGTAGGAGCAGGGCTACATTCCACATTGCTTTGTTTCAACCATGACATTTATATGGTTACACAGAGGGAAGGGGCACCCTATGACACCTTCAGGTGAGCTGATTGGTTGCTATGGAAGTTGGTGGCCTAACAATAGCCCCTATAACTGCTAACTTACTAATCCCACTAGACCATCTCTTAGGCAGCGACACTGAAATCAAAGTCCATTATTGAGACAAAAATGAAAATAAAAAAATAGATAAAAATATAAAAAATCACTAAATTAATAAAAATAAGCATTACTTATAAGAATTATAAATAATGCAAGCATATAAGAAGAGAAAAGGAAGAGAAAAGGAATGTGCACTTTATTGGCATCATTGTTTCCGTAAGGATCAAAAATTGTTAAACTAACATTATTTAAATTGTTTTGTCACCGTTATAAAAAAAACAAAGTGATAAAAACCCTATGCACTCCAAAATGACACAAATAAAAACTACAACTGGTTCTACAAAAAAAAGGGGTAAAAACAACCATTAACACAGTTAGTGATGAAGGTGTACAAGTAGGTTCCCGAACATTCAATAATGAAAAGATTACTTGGCCCACTAAAGTAGTTGAAGTGAAAGAATATTTAATGTGATCCTGTCACTTCAACTACTTTAGCGTGCCAAGTAATCTTTACACTACAAAAAAATCAAGACCTCACAAAGCTCTGAGGATGGGAAGATCAAAATATTATAGGTCTTTGAATGCAGCAAACATATGTAGTTTGGTCCACCAATATTTGGACAGTTACACAAGATTTGGCATTTTAGTTGTTTTCGAAAACATTTTCAAGATACACTTATATGCTATTATCAGCATGGGCAAAAGTGCCAGTTCTCAGCTTTAATTTGATGGTATTCACATTATAATTGGAGTAAGGGCTTAGGAATTACAGTTCTTTAATATGTAGCTGTCTATTTTTAAAGGGACCAAAAATAATTGGACAATTGCTTAAAAAGTTCTTTAATGGGCTGCATGGGGTATTCCATCTTTAATCCATCATCAATTAAGCAGGTAAAAGGTCTGAAGATGATTCCAGGTGTGGTATTTGCATTTGGAAGCTGTTGCTGTGAACCCACAACATGTTAGGCCAAATCAACAGTTTGGTACATTCTGCAATAAAAAGAGGGCAAAAAAATGCCTGGACATCCACAGAAAACAACAGTGATGGATGATCACAGAATCCTTTCTGTGGAGAAGAAAACCCCTTTCACAACATCTACCCACATGAAGATTACTCCCCAGTAAGTAAATGTTTCAGTATCTAAGTGTACCATAAAGAGAAGATTTCTTGAGAGCAAATACAGAGGATTTAGTGCAAGGTGCAAACTATTAATCAGGCCTCAAAATAAAAAGGCCAGATTAGACTTGCCAAAAAACATCTAAAGAAGGCAACCCAGTTCTGGAAAAACATTCTTTGGACAAATAGAACTAAGATGATGGGAAGAACAAAGTATGGAGAAGACTTGAAATGACTCAAATTCCAAATCACACCACATCCTCAATAAAATGGTAAAGGTAAATGATAAAGCAGCCGAATGAATTCTGAAGTCTACAGGGCTATACTCTGCTCAGATTCAACCAAATGTAGCATGGTTAATAGGACGTCGCTTCACAGTAAAAGATAGAAAATGACTCAAAACATACTGCAAAAGCAACCCTGAAGTTTTTTTTTAAATAAAGAAGTGGAATAATCTACAACAGACACCAGATCTCAACCCCCTCAAGCACGGATTTCATATAAGATAAAAACTTAAGGTAGAAAAACCCACAAATATGCAACAACTGAAGTAAAGGCCCGGTAAAGCATCAGAAAGGAGGACAACCAGCGTTTGGTGATATCCATGGCTTCCAGAATTCAGGCAGTTATTGCCTTCAAAGGATTATCTATAATTTATTAAAAATGAGCATTTTATTTATTATAAAGTTAATTTGTCCAGTTACTTTTGATCCCCTGAAATTGAGAAGGCTTTGTAGAAAAATAGTTGCAATTCCCAAATGTTTCATAGGAAATTTTGTTCAACTCTTTTAATTAAACCTAAAAGTCTACACTTCCACTGCATCACAGTTGTTTAATTTAAAATAAATAATAGTGGCCTGCAGAGCTCAAATTACAAAGATTCGGTCACTTTCCAATTATTTTTGGACCTAACTGTATATATTTTGAAACTGCTTTTATTGTGCTAAATTAATAGATCATAATGAAAAAATGTGGTATCACCGTAATTGTATTGACTCAGAGAATGAAGGTAGCATGTAATTTGTACTGCATGGTATACCCAACCTCTTCCCCCCTTACCTAATAAAAAAGTGGCATAATTGTTGGTGTTTGTTTATTTTCCCCTTTCAAAACATGGAATCAAGATTCAATTCAAGACTTAATTTCCACAAAAATTAAGCCCTCACACAGTTTTGCTGATGAAAAATAATAATAACAATAATTATTCATCATCCTTTCAAATACCCTCTAAATCAATTCCTGTTCAATCTTACTTTCTCACCTCCTCCTTCCTTGGTGATTCTTAGGATGGATGGCGGAAACACCAGTATTGCTTCCTAAACTGCAAACACAATGCTCGTTCAGCACTGAGGAAGACACAGAATCAATTAATCAATCAATTAATTCAGAAAGTATAGTGCAGAACTGCAGAAACCTTAATTGCTGAAACTAAACAGCCCCTTTTAATATATTACATCAAATGGTAAAATTGAATTTTAGAAATAGAAAGTGATAGGATAATAAGAGTATAACAACAGCTGGGCTTTTTTGAACTTCGATTGTCATAATACTGAACAATATAATAGAAAGGTATATATTGCCATGTTCAACATCTCCTAATTTACCATATATTAGTCTCAAACAATTCAGTATATGATAAAAACAACTATCAAGCATGCAAGGTAAACTAATAATGTAGCTCAGGCACCTCCATATTGGAGGAGAAGCCTTAAATAAAAGGTATCGCCTAGCTATAGGTTGGGAATACCTTAGGTTGATGCGGGCAGTTCCTTTTAGAGTGTCCTCTAAGCATAGTTCTCGGACCTACAACTGAACCATGCTGGACACCGACACATAGGGGGGCTAGATGAGGAGGTGTTTTGTGAGTGGGAGACACTGAATGCCCTCTGTTAGTTATAAGGAGATCCCACAAAGGGCCAAGTCTGTAATGTCAACAGATCAAAAAGCCCGTAGTAAGAGGGAATGGTCCACTATGTCAAAGACACATGCCAGGTCCAGGAGAAGGAGGAGGAAAGACTTGTGTCTCTTTCATTTGGCGGTTAGTAGGGCATTGGTGACTTTAGTCAGGCAGTTTCAGTGGAATGGTGCAGTCTGAGGTCAGGTTGTAAGAAGTTAAAGAGGGAGCAAGTGGAGAGGTGGCATGACAGTTCAAAATGTACGTGTTGTTCCAGTAGTTTGGAGTCATAGGGGAGAAATGATATGGGGTGATAGGAAGACACAGAGGGTGGGTCAAGGGTGGGTTTTTTGAGGAGATATGTTTAAAGGTGTGATTGAGATATGTTTAAAGAAGAAAGACACCAGCTGGAAGACTGGTTGTTAGTGACAGGTTGAAGAGGTGAGTTAGGCTTATGATGAAGACTGTGGTAAAGTTTGGATTGAGGTGGTGTCACAATCCATTTTTGGATTCTGTGGCAGATCTGGTCCTCAGATTAAAAAATTTTTCCTTTCACTCCATCGGGGGTCAATGTTAGTTTTTCCCCCGGTGGCCTGCTGGTGTAATTACATTGCTTCTGGATTTGCTGATGTCTGTGGTGACCAATCCCACCTTCCTTCAAAAGGTCACCTGGATGTTGGTGATACAGTTCCTATTTTGAGACCAACCTTGACAGAAGCAGCTCTCTGGTGTTTGGAGTCCTGTTGCTCTGCTATCTGTGGTGTGGAGTTAAGCAGAGGAGTGCACAAGCTAAGTGCTGAGTTTTTGTTACCTTGTTCCTTTGATGTTTGTGCATTTCCCTATTGATATGGAGTTCCCCTCACTCACATTTTGCGTCATCCTGTTAATTTGCTTTGTGGTGCAGTTTACGTTGTTCACCTCCTGGGGTGGGGGTTGGGGGTCTAGCTCAGGGCTAAACAGGAGATAGGGACAGGTTGGTGACATGGGCCCCCCTACCTTCAAGGGTACCCCCAAGTTAAGGAAAGACAGGGCTCCCCCTAGCCTGAGGGGCAGTTCAAGGGCCCAGATTCTTCATCTCCTATTTTCCCATTACTGCCCAGTGACAGGTGGGACATTAATGTGTCAAGCTAACAGGTGGTGAGGCAAAGTATTCAGCTGAGATGAGAAGGAGGGGGAACTGGTGGACAAAGTAAAGAATTGAACATACTGAATAGCGGTTTAGGGTTGTGAGACAGGTATGATATGAGGGATGAGAAGTCAGTTTGTTTTACTGCAGCCAGAATTTTTGCAGCATTTTTACAACTTCTGTTACTGGATGGGCAACTGAACTCCCTTTCTTTGGCAGTCGTATAACAGTATGCTTTGTAGATGAGGGCCAGAAAGAACGTGCTCCAGTAGACGGTAAGCGCTGCATCAAGTGGCCTCTGCTCCTCTTCCTCCACTTTAACATAACACACAGTACAGTCCTTAGTGGTGGCACCCAAGTTACTCTTTTTTTACCCCATATCACAACTCTCCAAACGCCCAACTGACTGTTGGGAACCACAGATGACTGAGTCTGTAGATCTCTTCACACAATGTATGCCATGGGCATGGGAATTGTACTTTAAAGATTCACAGAGACAAGAGGAGGAAATCATCTGCACAGATATACAAATTTTTTCTCTCTTTGATCCAAGTCCAGACGAAGTTTGGTCTCAGCATGAACCAAACCCTCGTCAACAGACATTAACCCCATTGGATGAAGGGAATCCATTTGTGAGACTCAGATATTTGAGGCACCTGCAGACTGTACTGTGCTGTCAAGACATGAAGAGATGGAGGATAGCTCAGCAGAGGAGGAGGAAGAGGAAGACAAGGAGGTTTTGTAGACACAGAGTTATACAACAACGACAACCAATGCATTCTGAGGCCCAACTTTGGCAGTTGACAGCAGTGTTCACGGTTCTACAGTTGCATAGCTTGGGTCATTTTTTCAGACTCGCAAAAATCTAAAAAATCATGTTATGTGTCAACTTTATTAATTTCAACCTAGTAGAGTAAAAAAGAAAATGAAATAATTTCAGTACTACATGCATGACCTGGCGAGATCAATATGCGTTAATCAGGTAATGTCACTGTGCTAAAATGCAGACTAGCGGGTCTCGCTAACCACCATCCACCCCATCAACCGCATCTTCTGATTCTTCCTCCTCCCTCACCGTGGCAAGTGTTGTCGCACAGGTCTCCGGCTGAAGAACCTCCACTTATTTACCTCCTACAGTTGTGGTGATTTAGAGACTGTCAGTTGATATGGAATTGGACATCACACCCATCTTTCTCAATCCACTGAAACATTTCCGCCTGCACCGCCACCTCTATCATGTGTCAGCACAGCAGCAAACCCTTGTTTGTACAGTTGTTCCCATGAAAACAATTTACTCCTACACATGGCAAAGTTAACAGCTTGATTTTCACCATCTTCAATCTACTAGAAATAATAACTTTTATTTATATATGGCAAACACATTCCGTATAGCTGTTCATATAAAACAGGCAAAAGTTACCAAGTTTAAGATAATCAAACAATTAAAGCAAAAATAATGACGACCCTGCTCTTCAAAGCTTACAATCTAAAAATTACAGGTGCTTATTTACAATGATGGTACAACCATCTTGAGGAATTGGGGGGTAGATAAAGGCTGCAAGACCCTTTTGGGTATGGTTGAGTTTGTTGGCAAATTATGTTCAGAAAAGTAGAGAATAAGCTATGTATATACAGTATATATATATGTTAGGCATCGGGTTCCTGTCGCTGCACAGCAGGAATCCCAAGACTTGCTTCCGGCGGTCTCCCATTCCTCTTCAGCCACAGAGGAGGCTGCTCAGCAGACTCCTCGATCCCGACGCTCTGCCCAGACTAGCACTGTGGGTTTGGTTGCTGCTGCTGCCACCTCTGATCCAGCTATAGCAATTCATGCTGGTCAGCAGCGAGCTACTCCAGGGACTAAGTCCTCCATTCGGTCCACTGAGCATGCCCGTGGGACGATCTCCCATTGGAGATCGGAGGTCACGTGCTCAGGTCCTTCTCCAGCTTGAATTGGACCATCAGGAAGGTCCTGTAAGGACGCTGCTATAAAAGGGTTGCATGGCCGCTCGGCCATGCTCTAGTATAGACTGCATTTCCAGACTATGAGGAATGAGTGTTGCATGCATGTCTCTGTGAATGACTCATTAAGAAACCTTTACCCCCTATCCTTGGTACACATGTGTTGTGCAGCCTAGCCTGTTAAGCGCCCAGGCTTAGGTGTAGGTAGAGACACAGTCTGAGAGACTGGCATCAGTGTCCACCGGTGGCTCTGCATGCCACGGTGCATGTGCTCGACACTCCACCATAGTCAGCGTCTATAGTGGTGTCCGCAGGTGCAACGCCGCACGCTCAGAAGGTCTAGAGGGACTCTGACCCCGTGTCCTTGGGGCAGAGTCTTGTGACTGCATTCTGTGTGCTCCGTTGCTGAGCTCTGTGAGCTATACAGGCTCCGGCATTTATGCTCTGCGGTAGTGCGGCTCTTTGAGGTAACAGACTCCGCCTGTACACACTGGGTGACGTTAACCCGCATGTGTTCTTCCTTTATACCGCCATATAGCGTCCGCCATTACCTAGCAGCAGCATACCACCTCTGCACGGTGGACCCCGGGTTGCGATCGCACTTTCTCATAATTTATATTTAGTGCGATCTGCAACCCTAACATTATACTAGTGCCAGGGTCTGGCTAGTAATGGCGGACTAACAGTGACTGCAGCGGTACATCCAGAAGCTGGAGGGCAGGCTGGCGGCTCTTGAGCGCTCAGCCTCAGCTGTGGATGTTACCGCAGTCGCTGTTCAGGCAGCCACAGAGGCTGTCTCCCGTGTGTACCCTGCCATCCCTGCCCCGCCTTTGTGCCGCCTTCCATTGCCCGAGAAGTTCTCGGGCGATAGTGCTTCTTGTAGGGGTTTCGTGAGCCAGTGTACCTTACGGCTGGAGCTGCTGGCTGCACGATTTCCCTCAGAGCGGGCTAAAGTGGGATTTGGTATTTCCCTCTTGTCGGGCAGGGCTCTGGAGTGGGCCACACTGCTGTGGGAGAGTGGTGAGCACGTGGTGCAGAGTGCTTCGAGGTTCTTGGGCACTCTGAAGCAGGTCTTTTTGGGACCACGAATCACCAATGATACCGCGCTCCAGCTGCTGGCATTATCGCAGGGCTCGTCTCTGGTCAGCCATTATGCTATCCAGTTCCGGACGCTGGCATCAGAACTGGAGTAGTCAGATAAGACCCTCATTCCGGTGTTATATATATATATATAAAGGATTATGATTAGGGAATGGTGTCCAATCGGCCTGTATTTATTTATTGGGTTAAAAACAGGATTGTTGTTGGCAGCGAGGAGTGTAGGGTTATCGTTGCATTAGCAATGATTGTACGGCAGGATATACACATATTCCATGTGTTCTAATCTGGACATGGATAAGCTGTGAGCTCACTATTACTTTTCTGAGAACTATTTATTGTGAACAGCCTGCGTCCGCCTTGTATGATTCGTCGCCCAATCGTGTCATTGTGTGGACGATATTTGCCAGCTGAGAGCTATTCACTACAAAGATCATAAAGCTTGTTTCTGTATTACTCATGGCCTGTGATCTCTGTGATTATTGCATGGCCACTCCAATCTGTTGGCCACGTAAATGCAGCCTTTCCGCCTTCTGGATACAGACGGTTTCCGAAAGCTGATGGCCGTCGCAGTCCCCCCAGTACCAGTTGTTCAGTCACAATTACTTCAATAAGAAAGAGGTGCCTGCGCTACAGCAACAATTTGCATTCCCTGAAAAATTCTATGTCTGCCAGGGTGCATTTCAACAATAACACCTGGGCGAGCAAGCATGGACAGGGGAGTTACATCTAGATGACTGGGCACTGGGTGACTCTGGTGGCTGTAGGGGCAGTCGGGGAAGGGGCTGCTTCATGATTCTTGCAATCCCCAAGGCTTGCAGGGTGCTTAGGGATGAAGAAATAATCCACTGCACACCATAAGATGGATAACTAAGATAACTAAACTACTAGACAACAGGGATTGGAGAACTAAACAGCTCGGGTTTTCGAATTAAACCACTACACACCATACGATGGATAACTAAACTAATAGACACTCACGCTGCTAGCGGGGATCTCACCGAGGTCACCGCAGTTCGGCCCAGCTGAGAACGGAGCCTCAGTGACCAGACGTAACCTCGAGGATGTCACCACTGGTCTCTGAGGCTGCGCTTGCAGCAGTTCAGTCACAAGTGGTTTTCAGGCTGGACGGATGCATCTTGGCACCGTTCAGGTTGAAAACTGCTTATCCCCCAGAAATGGATTACGGCGTAGGACAGAAGGACGGACAGGTATAGTATATTGTTGTTTTTTTCATTTTATTTTTATTACAGGAGAACGAGGGCTTCGCTGGAATTAGGCATTTAAATAAAAATGGAAAACTGTGTCTTTTCTGGGCAGCTGTGGGCTGCCATTTTTAGGCTGGGTGGCCAATAGCCATGGCCCCTTACCAGCCTGAGAATACCAGCCCCCAGCATTCTGCTTTAGTAAGGTTGGTTGTCAAAAATGGGGAGACCCCATGCCGTTTTTTTTAAATTATTGTATTAAGTAATTAAAAAAACAGCATGGGGACCCCTCTATTCTTGATAACTAGCCTTGCTGAAACTGAGAGCTGAGGATTGCAGCCCCCAGCTGTGAGTTTGGTCTGGCTGGTTAGAAAAAATAAGGGGAACCCATGACGTTTTTTAAATTATTTATTTACAGCCAGAGCCAGACTGGCCATCTGGCAATTTTGGCAAATGCCAGAAGGGCTTGTCTGGTCATGGGCTGCCTTGTCTGCTACATTGTTTATAGAATCGGTGTTCTCAAGACACCCATACTGTTAAGAGTTGTGACGGAACTCCATCCAGGGTAATATTAGTAGTAATATATCCCATTTGGTGCTTGGGGACAGTAACAGCATGGGCCTGTGTGATTTCAAATGCCAGGGCAGAATATCAGCCCCAGTCTGTACCTGGTTACAGCGCAGGAGCAGCTAATGAATACTCCCATCCGCCGCTCCTGCTCTCACTGTAATAAGTGGTAGCAGGTGTCGGATGATGGGATCAGTAGGCCCATCCGCTGACACCAGTGACTGGAGGTAAGTTTTATACCTCAGATCCCAGCTGCGCTCTCCCGCTGTCTTTTCATCGCCTTGGAACCTCGACACTCTGACCAACGGGGACCCCGAACAGTAACACAGACTTCCTGGTGAAGTCTGTTTTCGGTTTCCGTGACTGAACAGTAGGTGTTACTGTTCCGGTTCGCCCATCTCTTTTTTTAAATCAAATAATTTTTATTGAAGAAAATGAAGAGAATGACATTACATACATAAGTATGCACACGTATACAAACAATATTACTTTTATTTCTTTTATGAGAATACAAAAAGGACGCCCCCCCCCAAAAAAAAAGAAAAAAAAAGGAAAAAACCCCTCCCACATCCCCAGTCACGCTTCCACAATCCTTATCTATGTATTACAATATTGTACACTTTCTTTTAACCCTAGCATCCTGTCTTTAAGATACAAAGAGGCCAACCCAGGGAAATCCAGCCAGCCCCCCCCCCCGGTGTTCTCATAATGATTCATTTTGCCTCTTTTTATGTATACGCTACGCTCCATAAGAGCCACAAAGTTAACTTTGCTCACGAATTTCTTTATAGTAGGAGGATTTTTATCTAACCAGTGCAATGTATTAGTCTTTCTTGCAGCATATAACATTTTGGCTATTGCTAGTCTGCCCCATTCATTCGTCTCCACCCCCTCCACTATCCTAAAATACATGTTAGCGGATCCTGAGAGATATTTATTTCTGTCACTCTCTTTATTAAATTTAAGACCACTATCCAGAACACCTGCAGTCGGGGACAGGACCACAACATATGAAGAATAACAACCTCATCCATCACACACCTCGACTCCAGGTCCAACCTTTCTCATCCACACAGGAGTCCTGTATACCCTATGTATAGTGAATAACTGCGACATCCTCCCAGATTCACTTATTGATATTCTAGGGACATACTGTAGAATCGACTCTCATTGGGCATCCGATATATCTCCCAGATCCTCTGTCCATCTAACTTTAGCCATCAGCAGATGTCTATCCAAAAATGTATCTAACAATCCCCTGTAGATTAGCAATATAAAACCTTTAGTACTCCTCTGTGGTCCAATTATATTCAGCATACTATCCCTCTGTATCACTATCAGTGACCTTTTCCACTGTCTATGAAATGCATGCCGCAGCTGCAGATACTGATAGAAATGTCTCACCATCCAGCAGCTGCGACACATACCATATACCTATTCTACACTGTCCAAAATTTCGTAAATTTAACTTTTCGGTCAGCCGAGAGTCATGCCAGATGGATGTGTATCTCATGTACTCCTTTACTCTCCTCCACTGCTTAATTTTTTCCCAAAATTTCTCAAGTAAGGCCAATGTTGAAAACCATTTAGAACTCAGCTGAAATCTACCCGCCTCCAAAGCAGCCAACAGTGGGCCTTTCCCCATCATATGAGAGATAACTTTCCCCACTGAGCTAATGAAGTCATGGTCCTCCATCCTACCATATGCTGGCATTGAGACCCAATGTAATACAACCATGGGTTGGGAACAGCCAGACCTCCACCATCCTTTGGATGTTGCAACAATTCTAATTTGATACGCGGTCAGCCTCCCTTCCATATCAAGTAATGAAAGATGGTATTAATTCTGTAGAATCTATTCTGAAGTAGCCAGACCCATGCATTGTGTAGCACATGCAAAAGCTGGGGCATGAGTTTCATTTTTATCAAGTTAGCATGACCAGCCATTGTCAAGTTAAGTTTCCTCCTTTAGCTATTACAGTCTGTGGTGGACACCCAGGGGGGAGGGGATGTGTGGGGACCCTGTGGGCTCGTTCAATAGCATAAAACTGAGACAGCTTATCAGCACCCAACTTATCCATTAGCCACTTCTCAAAAAACTCTATAGGGGGGTATCACCCTCAATTTTTTCCAGCACACCGACCCATCTCAAATTATTATGCCGAGTCCTGTTTTCCAAGTCATCCGCTTTAGCCTGGACAGCAGTAAGAGTCATTGCCATTTGTTTATATTCCTTCTCGGCTCCTACTATATAGTCCTCTGCAGAACTGACTCTTTTCTTAACTTCTCCTACCCTCTCCGTCACCACATGCACAGTGTGCTGCATTTTGGTCATATTAACCTGGATGCTGCCCAGCTGTGCCGCCATGATGATAATAGAAGAGTCACAATGTATAATGGCATGAAAAACATCCGTTAAGGTTGGCTTCTCTGGCAATAGCAGCTCTCCCTTCTTCTCCTGCAGCAACTCTACAGCCACCTCACCATGTTCTGTGTCACCATCATGTGAGCCACTCCAACTCCCATCTTCGTTCTCATTGTCCTCCTCCCCCCACATCGGCTCCATCTCTCCCCTCTCATATCTCCACACTGTGCATATATCTCCTCCAGCTCCGGTCTGAATCTCCCGTGCTCCTGGCAAAGTGCTGTAGTCTGCTCACAGCATCCATCCACCCGCTCTCTCCCTGGGCCGGCCCCTCCTCAGCATTCATCCCACTGGTGGCATGGGGGTCTTCTTGGGCCTTCCTGTCCGAGTCTCCAGCGGTCTTTCTGGAGCCTCTTTTGCCAGTCATGTATGATATCGGAACGTTCTAAGCGATTCTGTAAGGTCACTACATCTTGAGCCTCACGGTAGGGAGGCACAAAGGTGTCTGTGGGTGTCTCTACCCAACACTAATTACCAGAGAGCATTTGATGCTCGTCAGAAGATGCGTGTCTCAAGCTAGGCATAAAAGATGTCCGTGAGAAATTGGATGCCAAAGATGCATAAAATCTAGAAGATAAGCTCCAAGCAATCTCAAAGTGACATATCCCCTACTATATTACGTTTGTAACAGAAATTTTTTTGGGGGGGCCTGTCGATAAGGCCTGTATAACATTGACTAGATGCTACAAACAATTTCAAAGTGAGATGTCCCTTACTGTATGATGTTAGTAACAGAAGAGTTTTTGGGGGCCTGTCAATGAGGCCTGTGTAACATTGACTAGATGCTTCAACCAATTTCAAACTGAGATCTCCCCTTCTGTATTCAGTTAGTAACATAAAATAATTCTTTTTAGTGTGGATGAGGCCTGTATAATCTAGAAGATTGTCTGTGGCATTGGAACGCCCTCTTTAATACAGCTGCTGCTGGTAAGGTGCAGGTTTGCTGGAGAAATATGGCTGACGTGTCGTTACATGAACAGAACAGGAAAAGGACCATGATGACAGTAACATAAAATATTTTTTTTTAGTGTGGATGAGGCCTGTATAATCTAAAAGATTGTCCGTGGCATTGAAACGCCCTCTTTCCTACAGTTGCTGCTGTTAAGGTGCAGGTTTGCTGGAGAACCCCTTTGTATACCAGACCAATGCCCAAACCCCGTAACCTCCTTATTCTACATCACTGAAGGGGAGCTTGCTCATCTTCTCTCCAAATCACACCTCACCACTTGTGCACTTGACCCCATACCACCTCCTCCCCAACCTCTCCACCACTCTAATCCCATCTCTAACCCACCTCTTCAACCTATCACTAACTTCCGGTACCGTCCCTTCTGCTTTCAAACATGCTACAATCACGCCTATCCTCAAAAACCAACCCTCGACCCAAACGCTATGTCCAGCTATCGCCCAATATCACTGCTCACATTTGCTTCCAAACTCCTGGAGTAGCACGTCCACGCTGAACTTTCCTCCCATCTCTCATCTAAGCTGCTCTTTGACAATATACAATCTGGTTTCCGCCCCCATCACTCCACTGAGACAGCCCTGACCAAAATTACTAATGACCTACTTACAGACAAAGCGAATGGACAATACTCTATACTGCTCCTTCTAGACCTGTCCTCTGCCTTCGACACAGTTGACCTCCTACTACAGATCCTCTCTTCCTTTGGCATCAAATACCTTGCCCTATCCTGGATTTCCTCATACCTCTCCAACCGCACATTCAGCATCTCCCACTCTGCCTCCTCATCCCACCCTCTCTCTGTTGGAGTCCCCCAAGGCTCTGTTCCAGGATGCCTATGATACTCAGATCTACCTCTCTGGCCCAGATGTCACCTCTGCTCTCCAAAATCCCAGAGTGTCTATTAGCCATATCCTCCTTCTTCTCCTTCCGCTTTCTCAAACTGAATGTGGACAAATCTGAGCTGATCATCTTTCCCCCATCTCACAGATCTTCCTTACCTGACCTAGCTATAACAATTGACGACATCTTACTTTCCCCCGTACCGGAGGTCCACTGCCTCGGAGTAACCCTTGACTTTGGCCTGTCCATCAAACCGCACATCCAAGCTCTCTCCACCTCCTGCCCAAAAATATTTCCAGAATCTTTCCCTTCCTCAACCCTCACTCTACTAAAATGCTTGTGCATGCCCTCATCATCTCCCGTCTCGACTACTGCAACATCCTTTTCTGTGGCCTCCCTGCTAACACCCTCGCACCTCTCCAGTTGATCCTTAACTCTGCTGCCCGACTAATTCATCTCTCTCCTCTCTACTCCTCCGCTTTTCCCCTCTGCAAGTCTCTTCACTGGCTCCCACTCCCTCAGCGTATCCATTTCAAATTACTAATACTGACCTACAAGGCCATCTATAACCTGTATCCTCCATATATCTCTGAACTAATCTCCCGATATCTTCCCTCACATAATCTCTGATCCTCCCAAGACCTCCTTCTCTCCTCTACACTTATTCGCTCCTCACCCAACTGCCTCCAAGACTTCTCCCGAATAGCCCCCATCCTCTGGAATTCTTTGCCCCAACACGTCCGGCTATCAACCACACTCGGATCCTTCAGACGGAACCTGAAAACCAATCTCTTCAGGAAAGCCTACAGCCTGCAATGATCCCTGCTGCCCCTTCACCACTACTGGAGCTACTGCCTCACCATCACTGGAGCTGCTGCAACCTCCAAACCTACTGTCTCCATCCCCACCATTGAGTAGAATGTAAGCCGAAAGGGCAGGGTCCTCTCTCCCCTCTTTATTAGTCTGTGATTGTTAGTTTGTTTATTGTAAGTGATAACTGTAATTTGTATGTAACCCCTTGCTGGAAGGTAAATTTAACAGCCACTCTGGACACTAGCTAGCTACACTATCTGACTGATATACAACCGCCTAACTAACTAGCTAAAATCTTGCTGTTAACATTGCCAGTGTCAGGAGTAGCCTCTCTGCGCTGTTATAGTGTCAAAATGGCGCTAAAACAAGATGTCCGCTCTTTATATGGAGAGGGACATGTGATTTCAGCAGCCAATGACACATCCTGTTGTGTTAGGTCATTGTGGATGTTTCCTGCACCGTGATTGGCTAGCCGCAATGTGCACACATAAAGTTAGGGAAAAAAAATAAAAAATTACTCTGAGCTCTGCAAACCCCATACCCTCATCAAACACATGCCAAATGCTCATAATACACCACCATTATCATTGCTAAAGTGCTGAAAGAGCTTTTGTGGCAAAGCAAATATTTTCCCGCACTCTTACCGAATGTTACTGATTTTTCCCAATGTTATAAAATTTTGCTTGTGTTTCCGATCACGAATCTGAATGTGCCATATTCGTGCTGAACTTATGTTTGGCAATTGTTTTCTGAACAAATTTGCTCATCACTACCTGTGAGGGCCAGTTATTTTACTGGTCTTACTTTTCAATGAAAGCATGGAAAATAAAAACCATAATCATATGTGTAGGTGAGGTTATTATTAATTTTCTGTTACATTTTTTCTCATTAATTTCCCAAATGATTTCTCTTAGACTATGGTCACATGATAGCATTTTCTCCTGTCCGAGAGAATCGGGCCGATTGTGTTAATCACTCTCTGATCAAACTCTCATCATGGTTTGATCACCATGTGATCTGATTTTCTAGGATGTTGAGAAGATGAAAAAAAATTCTCTATCTTCACAATTCTGTCAGAATATTAAAATTGAACTGCACTCAGATATTATTCGCATGCAGGCCGATTTTTTCCATGGACTCATTGACTAGCATGGCCGAATGTGATCCGAATTTCAGATGCAAATCGACCATTCCAAGATTTTTTCCTATAACAGACTCGGTGTGGGGAAAAAAACTGGACATATGCATGGCCCATTAGAATGACTTTGGTCCAAGTGCAATCCGATGTTCTGGCACATCACACTTGGACCGTAAGAACTGTTGTCTACACAAGCCCTAAGCATGTATAAATTGAATTAATATGTTTAATTATTATGATATTCTTTTGAATTGTTCTGTTTTTGCTGAAAAATTGTAAAAAATTTTTTTTCTTTATTTTAATGTTTAACTGTACACAAAGTGTTGATAGAAGCATACAGACATGAATTAACCTTCACAAGTAGCATTTCGGACAGAGAAATTACTGTATGCTGCAGGATTGTTTGTGAGATGTCATTTCCTTTTAAAGTAAAAATTACAAAGTTACATTTAATTACAATGACTACAGAATTATACAAACAGAAAACAATAGTATAAACAAATATTAACATAACAGTAAAATAAATGCAATAAGTTTCTCTTTATAATTTAAGAAAATTGTTAGCTGCTTGAACCATGCTAAAGTTTCAATGTTAATCAGATACAGTCATATGTTAAAGTTTGGGCACCCCTATTAATGTTAACCTTTTTTCTTTATAACAATTTTGGTTTTTGCAGCAGCTATTTCAGTTTCATATATCTAATAACTGATGGACTCAGTTATATTTCTGGATTCAAATGAGGTTTATTGTACTAACAGAAAATGTGCAATCTGCATTTTAACAAAAATTTGAACGGTGCAAAAGTATGGGCACCTCAACATAAAAGTGACATTAATATTTCGTAGATCCTCCTTTTGCAAAAATAACAGCCTCTAGTCGCTTCCTGCAGCTATTAATGAGTTCCTGGATCCTGGATGAAGGTATTTGTGACCATTCCTGTTGACAAAACAATTCCACTTCAGTTAAGTTTGATGGTCGCCGAGCATGAACAGCCCGCTTCAAATCATCCCACAGATGTTCAATGATATTCAGGTCTGGGGACTGGGATGGCCATTCCAGAACATTGTAATTGTTCCTCTGCATGAATGCATGAGTAGATTTGGAGCGGTGTTTTGGATCATTGTCTTGCTGAAATATCCATCCCCTGCGTAACTTCAACTTCGTCACTGATTCTTGCACATTATTGTCAAGAATCTGCTGATATGAGTTGAATCCATGCGACCCTCAACTTTAACAAGATTCCCGGTGCCAGCATTGGCCACACAGCCCCAAAGCATGATGGAACTTCCACCAAATTTTACTGTGGGTAGCAAGTGTTTTTCTTGGAATGCTGTGTTTTTTAGCCTCCATGCATAACGCCTTTTTGTATGACCAAACAACTCAATCTTTGTTTCATCAGTCCACAGGACCTTCTTCCAAAATGTAACTGGCTTGCCCAAATGTGCTTTTGCAGACCTCAGGCGACTCTGTTTGTGGCGTGCTTGGAGAAGCGGCTTCTTTCGCATCACTCTCCCATACAGCTTCTCCTTGTGCAAAGTGCGCTGTATTGTTGACCGATGCACAGTGACACCATCTGCAGCAAGATGATGCTGCAGGTCTTTGGAGGTGGTCTGTGGATTGTCCTTGACTGTTCTCACCATTATTCTTCTCTGCCTTTCTGATATTTTTCTTGGCCTGCCACTTCTGGGCTTAACAAGAACTGTACCTGTGTTCTTCCATTTCCTTACTATGTTCCTCACAGTGGAAACTGACAGGTTAAATGTCTGAGACAACTTTTTGTATCCTTCCCCTGAAAAGCTATGTTGAATAATCTTTGCTTTCAGATCATTTGAGAGTTGTTTTGAGGAGCCCATGATGCCGCTCTTCATAGGAGAATCAAATAGGAGAACTACTTGCAAGTGGCCACCTTAAATACCTTTTCTCATGATTTGATACACCTGGCTATGAAGTTCAAAGCTCAATGAGGTTACAAAACCAATTTAGTGCTTCAGTAAGTCAGTAAAACGTAGTTAGGAGAGTTCAAATCAAGAAAATGATAAGGGTGCCCATACTTTTGCACCGGTCAAATTTTGTTAAAATGCAGATTGCACATTTTCTGTTAGTACAATAAACCTCATTTGAATCCAGAAATATAACTGAGTCCATCAGTTATTAGATATATGAAACTGAAATAGCTGTTGCAAAAACCAAAATTGTTATAAAGAAAAAAGGTTAACATTAATAGGGGTGCCCAAACTTTAACATATGACTGTATATTATTATAAACTGTTTTTCCATGTAGATGGAATAATCCATGTTAAATAAAATAATTAGTCTTAGATTAGTCTTTCTGAAGAGAAAGCTTAGCTGCAAGAATGATTTCATGCTGATCTGTTTATTACAGGTGTTTGCTGTCGTCTATCTCTATAATAAAGCATACAGTATCTCAATTTCCTCATTGACTTTTTCAGTCTTTTTAAAAGATTACATATTTGGTTTGCTATATTCTATTATTTACTAATATTTGCATATTTTAAACCAAAATGTTTCTATTTTTTTGGCACTGTACTTACAGTGCCTTAAAAATGTATTCATACCCTGTGAAGTTTTCCATATTTTTTCACTTTATACTAACAAACGTAACTGTATTTTGCTTTGGTCTCAGCAGACCAGAGCACCTTCTTCTCCATGCTAGCTGTGGCCCATACATGGCATGTGGACGAAGTTGCTCTGGTCAGATGAAGCCAAAGTATGACTTTTTGGACTAACTGCAAAATGCTATGTGTGGTGAAAAACTAGTACTGCACATCACCCTTTAAACACCACCCCACCATCAAACATGGTGGTGGCAGCATCATGCTGTAAGGATGCTTTTCTTTTCTTCAGCAGGGACAGGGAAGCTGATCAGAGTTGATAGGAAGATGGATGAACTAAATACAGGGTAATTCTGGAGGAAATCCTGTTAGAGGCTGCAAAAGACATGAGATTGAAGCCAAGGTTCACCTTCCAGCAAGATAACGACCCTGAACATAAAGCTAGTGCTACAATGGAATAGTTTAGATCAAAGACTATTCATGTGTTTAAATGGTTCAGTCAAAGTTCAGTCCCAAATCCCTTTAAGAATCTGTGGCAAGAGTCAAAAATTGCCATTCAGAGACACTCAACATCCAATCTCACTAAGCTAGTTTGCATAGAAGAATGGGCAAATATTTCAGTTTCTAGATGTGCAAAGCTGGTAGAGACATACCTCTAAAGACTTTCAGCTGCAACTGCAGTGAAAAATAGTCCTACAAAGTGTAACAGTGGTGGGGAGGAGGGAGAGGGAGGTTTGAAAGCTTACCACGTTGTGAATCCCTGGATCTATGGTTTAGCTGGAGTTCGTCCTGAGGGTGCCGCACCCGCTGGTGATCACAGATAAATAGTGGAGAAAACGGAAGTGTGTTGGTACATCCATCCAGGATATAAGTAAAATCTTTCTGCATTGAAAAATAGATTAAAACATGGTAATATGAAGCCTCATT
The DNA here is from genome assembly GCF_039654945.1 of Dendrobates tinctorius. Lineage (NCBI taxonomy): Eukaryota > Metazoa > Chordata > Amphibia > Anura > Dendrobatidae > Dendrobates > Dendrobates tinctorius. The sequence continues at coordinate 53,700,510 of NW_027361676.1, forward strand.
TGAGGGTGTAACATGAAAAAATGTGGAAAAGTTCACAAGGTATGAATACTTTTGAATATAAAACAATCCAGCTCACTGATCAGCACATGATGAGGCTTGGAACACGGAACTGCCGTGTCTTGGCGTATAGAATTCCAATTAAGAGAAAATCCAGCTAAATGATGAAGTGAAAAAACAGTGAATTCTTTTACAAGGCGCTGTATATAATGTTCATACTGCAAGATATTAATTAATTGTGCTAAATAGAGATTATGCAAATAAATTTGCAGTACCCAGTCCAACAGAGAGGACAGTATTCTGTGGCCATAGGGTGGGAAAGAGCTACCTCCAATCTTCTGGTATCCCATTCATTTCTATTGATTAGCCAGCCTGGAACAATATCATAGGTGCATCATGTCTTATTGGTAACAAAGCACCAGGCCAACTAATCAAAAGAGGATCCACGGATACCATTGGATTCACAGTGCTTCAATCCAACAGCCATAGATTTCTCAGCTGGCTGCTGAACTGCTTGATCCAAATTGGTTTGCATCCTCTTTTATGCCAATAAATTCAGTAAAACTCTCCCCCCCAAAAATCATCTCCTCACCCCCTTATGTAGATTTTTTTTATTACAGATTTTTAGTTTTTGTTAAGTTCAGAAAATATCACGAATAGAAGACTACTTTTGATACAATTTGAAATATTTGTCACTCTGCACAGAACTTAGCATTGCACATTTTATAGCAAAGGTAAGAGCACAGCAAGGTAGAGAGAAATGTATAAATACTGTAAACAGGCGAGTGTGTATATGGGTCATTAACTAGTTGAGACAGCAATGCAATAATATTACAGATGAAAGACCTGCTAAAGTATAGAGACATCCTCCCTACTTAAAACCTTTAAAAAGAATAAAATATTGAAGTAAGGAGGATTCTAATTGTAAGGCCGGGATCACACATGCAAGAAGCATGCAAAAAGCTTTATTGATCTAGAATTATACAGACAAACAGGCAAAGTGAGACTAGAGGACGGAACATAATTATTCCCACCACATACAAGAGGCCCAGGATGGGTCTAATCAGGAGGTAAAAGTACATAGTGTTATAGTAATAATTTATGTAAACATATCATATAACTCTTCTATGAGCACATAACAGCATGCCAGTATAGGGCAGATAATGTCAGCACATGTGGGGCAGAAACATATACAGTACCCATGATAAACATAATAATAATGTGCAAATACCTTATAAAGAGAGGAGAACACCTTCCCGACCAGGCCCACCTGCCCTATGCGGCCGCACCCTCTGATCGGAGTGCCGGCGGCAGTGCTGGATATTAACATGCGAAACTCGGCTGTGTTTCTCGCATGTGTGATCCCAACCTATGACATTTCCTCGAGGGAAAATTTATAGAAAGGTGAACAGAGATAAGGGAGCAGAATAAATGGTTAATTTATTATTGACTCAAGCTAAATATAGTTTCCTATTGCATTGCATTATTATATGTTGAGTTTCAGCTTAAATACCTAGAACTCTCCATGTTTGGGTCCGCAAATGTAGCTGCACTCAGAAGCATTAGAACTGATGATGTTGGCTTTAGGCCTCTTTCACACTTCCGTTTTTGTCCATCAGTCAAAATCCGCCGTTTTGCAAAAAACACGGATCCACCATTTTTTTTGGCGGATCCGTTTTTTCCCCCATTGATTTGCATTACCGGCGGATCTTGACGGATGGCCATCCGTTAGATCCGTTTTTTTGCGGAACCGTCAATTTTTTTGCGTCCGCCGACATGCCTGGACGGACCATGTAACGTTATTTTTGCTGCAGGATCCGCATTTTATAGTGCGCATGCCCGGAGGAATGAAGTCAGCCGGAAATTTAACCCTGAAATAATTTCTGGCGGACAGAAAAATTCTCTCTCTCTCTCTCTTTCTCTCTCTCTCTCTTTCTCTCCTCCCCGGGCTACGGTTCCTTTAAAATTCTTCATTCATTGGATCCGTCAAATAAACGGTCCAGTGGCATCCGTTCACAAGCGGAAAGCGGATCCGTTGCTAACTTAACGCAACGGATCCGCTTTCCGCCATTTTGGCAGATTTTAACTGACACAAAAAACTGAAGTGTGAAACAGGCCAGGAAAGTGCCAGGAAGTAGGGAAAACTACTGCAATGGAGTATGGAAACAGGAGGAACATGATCCAGCGGCAACGGAATTATTTTAATAAAGACTAAATAAATCAAACACAGATTTAATAGAGATGCTCAGGCCAAGATGTCTGTTATAATAAATGACACAGCTACATGATCCTTGTGCAACAAAGTTCATTAACCACTTCAGAAATGGGCCGTTTATCCTCGTTCTTGAACAAACACATCTTTATTTTTTCATACATGTAGTGTAAAGAACTGTAAGTTACTTTCTCCTTCGGATATTCAAATAATTTAAAAAAACATTTCATGACATACTATGATTTTTATGCCTCTTTCAAACTCTTTCTTTGAACAATGTCAATCAAAATCACTGAGAAAATAAAGGAGATACGATTGTATTTTCTAAATTTATTTGTTTATTTTTTTATGCCAACAACGCACCACTTAAATACATTTTTAAATATGTTTCCCTTTCTGTAGCAATTTCTTTTATGCGTCAGACTTTTTTTTTTTTTTACAGGGGCAGAGCTAGTATCAACGCTATGGATTGGCAGCAGTTTTATTAATATTTATTTTTACCTGTTTTTTATTTGCATATTTATTTACATATTCACATAATGTTCATTCATTAGGTTAAAAAACACTTTTGGAGGCAGCATTACAATATTGAAATCCTTTTTTCGACCTGAATTCCTATGTAACTAGGGCTGGTATATTAGCTCTTGTGGCACCAGAAGTGCAACCTCCATACAGCATAGCAATGGTGACTGGATTTCCTAAAAATCCAGCAGCTCCTGTTTCCTCATTAGAACCATGCATGCTGGCCCAGAGCCGTTAGCATTTCTTATGTACTGTATACACAGTGCTCATTCCGCTCTAAGTATACACAGCACTCCAGAAGGGAGAAATGATAAAAAACTGTACATGCCTTTTTGATGGGAGTGCAGCTGTTTGACAGCTGGCTTTCCGCTTCTGCAGGTCAATAATCACGTGCAGCTGCTCTGCAATACAATGATGCTTTAGAACGTCAGTACAGAGTAAAACATGGGCCGGACAGATGATTAAAGTCTATGGTGGCCCGATAAGGGTAACCTTTGTTTTATTTTTTTTTTTTTACTAAATCAATAGTACACATGAAATTATGAAATGTTGTAAAATATCTTATTAGAAAAATATGTTTCTTTTCATCCTGGTTTGATCATTTACTCTGAAAACATTGCAGTCAGTGATAAATTCAGTAAAGCAGATTTTCTTATTAGGCCGTAGTCACACTACCATAAAGTAGAATACGGGCAAGTGCTATGCGAGAAAACATCGCGTAGCACTCGCACCTGTGTTAATCTTTGGGAGAGCTCATATCACCATATTTTTTCTCAGGCGCATTCCATGTGCGTGTAAAATATCAGCATTGTTGTGCAATTTCTCCTGAGTATGCCAGTACCCCATATGTGAGGGAAATCCACTGTTTGGGTGCACGGGAGGGCTCAGAAGGTAAGGAGCACCCTTTGACTTTTTGAACACAAAATTGGATGGGATCGAAGTTGGATGACATGTTTTGACGCACCCGAGGGGCTTTGGGATACGCGGTACCGAGCCCGTTAACTTCAATGGGAGATGTCACAGTGGTGGTGACCCTGTCCGTTGCCCCAGGTGGTCATGTAAAAGGGGTAGAATTGGATGGGGATAAAGTTTATGTAGTGACTCGTGATGCCAGTTGGAGTGTTCGACTGTAGTATAGCCGGCACTGCAGATGATCCCTGGGGGAGTTGATTGTGATGGCAGTGCAGATGTTAAACCCTCTCCAACCAGGGCCGCCCCAAGAGATTGTGATGCAAGTAGATGGCACAGTGTAATAAGGCAGGAGACAAGAAAAGTCACTTTATCATTTACTGTAGTTCAGGTGCAGTTCAGAGGAGATATTACAACTCTCACTAGGTTACAGTTTGCTCTGGAGAATGGGAGTTATCTTTCCCTGATGTGACTCAGTGTAACATCCTGCTATTCTAATCCCTTCTGGGACCAAGGCATCCCAGAGTTTAGAACTTCCCATTATTGCCTCTACTCACTGTGTATTTCTCCTTCAGCAACTTGCAGTGTGAATCCTTTGTGAAGCAGCTCAAGTTCCCACTTGCACTATCCTTTACTGATCCTAGGTTATTGCAGTATTTCTGAGGGAAAACACTTTTGTGCTGGTCGTATAATCCCATGCAGTGTCTCAGCTTACCACCTTGCTCTGAAAGCATGGATGGTCTAGGGGCTAGTCCCTGATGCTTCTTAGCTCTCACTCCTGGATCGAGCACATGTCAAAACATGGCCTTCAAGATGTTCTTCCTCCTTCTTGTTCACTGAACAACAACTCGGTCCCTTCCCCTCCCAGTTACGGTATGTCTGCAAAGCTCTCAGCTTCAGGCAAGTGAGGGAGTGAGGCAAATTGTGTGTGTGTAGTCTTTATCAGAGAAAGCATAACTCTCGTTGCTCACAAAACACATACAAAACAGTACATATTTAACCCATTTGTGGCGGTAAAGACGTAGGGCACCACAGTTGCATTTGAAGAACTCCTGATGTGCTTAAACTATGAAAAAAACACAATTGACCCAATTTTGGAAACCACACCCCTCAAGGATTTTATCCAGAGGTATAGTGATCATTTTGAACCCACAGGTACAACACAGAATTTCATAACATTAGATTGTCATATTGAGTATGCCATCATTAGTGTTGAGCGCAAGTTCTCGCTACTCCAGTTTGCATTAAGAGCTTGGGTCTGCCCCGAATACCGCATTGATATGCTAAAGTCCCTGCCCTGCATGTTTCATGGCTGTAAGGCACCAAAAAAACATGCGGGGATCTGTCATACTCCGTGCACACCTGAGCACCTGATGCAAACTTGAGTAACGAGCACCTGTGCTCAATACTAGATGTCATATCATCATCATTTTTTTCCTACTTTTGAAAAAACTCAATTCTAACTCCAACGCTAACACAATCATAACCCTAACCCCAAACCTAACATAACCCTATCCCCAAAACTAACCCTAGCACAACCCTAACCTTAACCCTAACTGCAAAGTATGGAAAAAAATTGTTTTTTTATTTTATTTTTTTTTCTAACTAAGGGGATGACAAAGGGGTATTTTTTTTAAATTTTGTTCACTGTTGGAGGGTCTATCACAGTGATCAAAAAGAACCAATAATAAAAATTTCCTATTGTTGCTGGGTACCAGCCAGCAGATCAGGGTGGGCGCACTGTGCATGCGCCTACCATTTTCTTCCAGGAAGATGACCCAGAAGGCCAGAGAACATATCAGGGAGAGCGGAGGTATCGGGGGGTCTCAGAAGACCCCATTTCTCTCTTCTCTGATATGCTAGATAATATCAGTGGAGAGGGAAATGGACTGTAAATCTGATTTATTTCCAAAATACATCAATCTTGTCTAGATGTTCTTTTGCATACTTCTGATGATGCTGAATTTAATGGAGTGGAAGCAGGAGAGGTTTCCTTCTGATGACTCTCCTATAAAGGCCATATTTGTGCAGGTGTCTTGGAACAGCAGATCAATGTACCAGAGTTCCAGAGTCTGCTAAGTCTTTCTGAAGGTCTTTTACAGTCAAACTGGGATTCTGATTTGCTTCTCTAGCCATTCTACAAGGTCTTCCAGCCCTTATCTTGATCTTCACTGTTTCTGTTAACTCCATTTCTTAATTATATTTTGAACTTAGGAAAGGGCAACTTGAAAATGCTTTGCTATCTTAAAGCCTTCTCCTGATATGTGAACTTCCAACATTTTCATTCTCCAAGTGCTATGCAGCTGCTTTGAAGAACTTGTGACTGCTCTTTTTTGGCACAAGGTTAGAGGAGACTGGGATTTTACAAAACTGGAGAATTTGCATCACCTGGCATTTCTTAAAAATGATAGTGAACAAGTCACAACTAGAGTTGAGCGACTTTTGGTTTTTTACTACTGGGCTGAGGGGTATATTATCAATATTTCTCTTCCAGTATCTTTCCTTCTTTATTTAAGCATGCCATCATACAGCCATTACTAGAGTTGAGCGACTTTTGGTTTTTTAGGGTCGCGTTTCATTTCGTGAAACCCGACTTTTCCAAAAGTCGGGTCGAGCAAGATCGTCCGATTATAGGGAAAAGTCGGGGTCGTCCCGAAACACGAAACCCAATGTAAGTCAATGGGGAATAAAAGTCGGCAGTGAGAGGAGGACAGGAAACACACCTACAGTGCCCATTTGAATGCCAAAAGCATCAATTCTTCTTACTTAAGCTTGTCAACCTTAATTAACTTCATAATACAAGTTACGCACTGAAAAATGGGGGTTATTTGGCTAAATTTGTGGGGGGGGAGGGCTGGCTGCAGGTTTTCATGTGCCCTGGGCGAAAGAGCGCCCCTTTAACACATACCACAACTCATCATGCTCCGATACGGCAGAGAAATAGCGGTATAGTACAATGAAAAATACCTCACTTTTTACATCTCATGACGAGGCCCATCTATTTCTCCATACAAAATCATTGGTCGCATATAATGTTTGAAACAGTATATGATGAGCTCCACATAATGCTACAGTATATGTTGGTCCCCATGGATGAAGCTCCACTGTCTTATGGGCCCAAATAATGCTCCATATATAATGGGCCCCATTTCTACTGCTCTAGTGTATAATGGGCCCTGTAAATGCTGCTCCAGTGTCTGATGTCCACCTTTGGAATGCTCCAGTGTATGGTGGGCCCCATATATCATTCACCAGAGTACAGTGCTCCCCAAAAATTGCTGTCCCAACATTGAAAACAATTACATAAGTCTCCTTGCTAGGGAATCCCTGCACTACTCTGAACTCCTTGTCGTCCCCATCTTCCATCTCACTGCACTTGGCTGTTTAGGCCCTCCCACCGGCAGAGACACTTTTGCGTACTATGCGGTGCCCTGTGCCAGTGCCATCGCCCATGAGCATGCCCCCCCACCTGCTCAAGAAACCTGCACTTTCATCTGCACCTTACTCTTTGTCACCGTGTAAGGTGGTATAGTATGCGGGAAGGGGAACTTGAGTTTCCTCTGGGTCAGATTCTGGCTGTGTAGAATGCGAGGGGAATGTAGTGGTCTGGGTCAATGTACCAGCAGCATCATCCAGCAGTGGCTGGGCCTCAGTGCACTTGTGGCGTCCCCAAGAGTACGGTCACCACTGTGGCATTGCCTTCCTCCTAGGGAGTGTGTTGTCAAGCTTGGGAGCAACGAAGGATCTCTCTAGCAGTGAAACCAACACACAACACATTTCCCACTCCAGGCCAGCAGGGAGACCTCTGAACCTGACTGCTGAGGAGCTGCTCTCTGTGGTCGGGAGGAGGTAAGTTAGGGCACTCTGTGCAGGGAAGGGGAAGTGTGTGGACGTGAGAAGGGGAGCTGGAGGATGAGCAGAGTTAAGGCTCACTCCTAACTGGAGCACATGGTCCGGATTCCGGTCTCCGAGTTTGTAGGGACACTGATGTTCCTGCAGCAGAAACCGGGGGAAGTAGCAGCTATAAATGCTCTGTACCCAACTAAGGCTCGGAGGCCCCAGCATCGACGTGTGCGAGGCAGAAGGAAAAGGCTACAGCTGTCTGCCATACAAGTAAAGTCTGAGGAACATCTGTTAGACAGGAGGCATTTCAGTGAACCACGGTCCTGTGAGTGCTTCCCCCACAAGCGCTATAAAGGAGACATTCAGGAAGGTACATGTTGGTGGAGTGTTGGAAGGGAGCTTTCTATTCTGGTCCCGGAGGTTGGCAGAGGTCCTGACCCGGAGGACACAGCACGGAGGCAGGCATCTGTGTAACCTGCAGACTGTGAGTAAAGCTTTGGAACTGCACGCTCTGGTGTCCTACAGTTATTCCAGCACCGCAACATCTGGGTACCAGCACCTACACCACCTGTGCCTTTCCCCCATCACTACATCTACACTTCCATGGGACTCCAGCTCCACCTGTGGGGAGCTTCACCATCTTTGCTGCACAACACCATCAGTCCCAGAGGATCTGCATGCAGCGTCGGCCTAACATCTATGTTGCCGAACACCACAGGTGGCGTCAAACTATCTATATAAACTCTTTACCATTATACCACGCCATTTACATGGGCGCCCAGGGCCACCGTCCGGGTCATCGCTGCTGTGACACATCCCACTGACACCGACCCGGTACCGAGTACCCCACAGCCCTGGGAGGGCGACCCATATGCAAACTGCTGATCGGGCGGCGTTATTCCCACGAACCCCCAAACAGCGTTCCTGAAGGCAAAGTTTTTGGTTTCCGGGGGCAGTATGATTGCAAAGCTGAACCTTAAAGGAATGTCCAAAAGGGCACCACCAGGAGTGGAGCCTGTGGCTTAATTGGACTGCACCCGGGAAACCACTACCATACAAGCTACAGAAAAGATGGACAGATTGCAAGCTTTGTCAATTCTGTGTGTGGTGTGGTATGTCCGTTTGTAGTTGTGCTAGCGATTTCTCACCTTTATTCCGTTAACGACCGAGACTCCGGCATGCCCCCGCAGTACGCGTCAAACTTACTAGAGGGATACGCTAGGCTGTGGCACGTGAGATCGAACAATAGCAGGTCTAGCATTCCAGTACATGTCCGGGGCTGCATGCACGCTACACTAAAATGACCAGCTTTTGTCACTTACAGGTGCAGATAACCTGCTGAACTCCGTTAGTGATGGGGATCTGGGATTCAGATTATTCCCCGCGAACGATGATTTCCCAGTAAGTTCAGGTCAACCGCAATTCCGGAGTTAGGCCTAACCGTCATTCCTGAAAAAATTATGTGTCCAAACCACAGGTGCTGTAGCTTGCTTAACAGCTCGGCAGCCGTTCTCAGGCCCAGTATGGATTCAACAACATTGTAGAAAGTTGATAAAGGGTACAGTTTCACCGGATAACACGTATATATGTAGCCTAGTTTGCACATTAAAAATATATGTCTATAGATCAGGAGGCAGACTCAGATGTTCTCAGGCCCAGTATGGATTTGACCAGATTGTACAAAGTTGAGAAAGGGTACTTTATCACTGGATAGCAGGTATATATAGCATAGTTTAAACATGTAAAATCTCCGTGTTCTCAGTATGGATTGCACAGCAATCTAAAAAGTGGAAAAAAGGAAATGCATTTGAGGCGTACACAACTATATACTTTTGGTGTTATTTTTAAATCTTCATATATATTTCTGTCTCAGTAATACAGTCCAGGCTCTCCGCAATAGGAAATGAGATGCATACAATTAGTGACATAAAGGCTATTGATTGCAGAAATCTAGGAATTATTATTCACGGGAAAAAATTCCGTCACAATTCTCATAGGCGATGCTGACCCTCAATTAATTTGTGTGTTGAGACAGTGAAAACATTTTTTTGTGAATAAAGTCTTGCTGTATCGCACTTCCGTTGATTCCATCACTGTTACTCATCTCAGTCCAATTTTTATGACAGGGAGCGATGTAAACATGGTGCTCACTGGCTATCATGATCTGTCACGTAACTTTGGAGTGCAAAAGACAGAAGCCACAGGCCGTAGGCGATTCTATTTGACTGGCATGAGAGGGCACATTTTGAAATGTGTGCCAGAATGTCATACGTTTGTGAGTAGGAAAACTGTGAAAGCTTATGATAAACCACCACTGCATAATTGTGAGTCGACGTCCATAAGAAATGGAAGCCACTGATCATCTGGAGCTAGAGCCCGGCCAGCAGGACAGGGCATAGCTACATCTTAACCATCATCTTTCAGTTCAATCAATTTGTAGAATCATAGAATCATAGAATCGTAGAGTTGGAAGGGACCTCCTGGGCCATCTGGTCCAACCCCCTGCTCAAAGCAGGATTCGCTAAATCATCCCAGTCAGATGTCTGTCCAGCCTCTGTTTGAAGACTTCCATTGAAGGAGAACTCACCACTTCTCGTGGCAGCCTGTTCCACTCATTGATCACTCTAACTGTCAAAAAGTTTTTTCTAATATCTAATCTGTGTCTCCTCCCATTCAGTTTCATCCCATTGCTTCTAGTCTTTCCTTGTGCAAATGAGAATAAAGTTGATCCTTCTACAATGTGACAGCCCTTTAGATATTTGTAGACAGCAATTAAGTCTCCTCTCAGTCTTCTCTTTTGCAAACTAAACATTCCCAAATCCTGCAACCTTTCCTCATAAGACAGGGTTTGCAGACCGGTCACCATTCTGGTCGCTCTTTTCTGAACTTGCTCCAGTTTGTTGATGTCTTTTTTAAAATGTGGTGCCCAAAACTGGACACAATATTCCAGATGAGGTCTGACCAAAGAGGAGTAGAGGGAAATAATGACTTCACGTGATCTAGACTGTATGCTTCTGTTAATACATCCTAGAACTGCATTTGCCTTTTTTGCTGCTGCATCACACTGTTGACTCATATTCAGTCTGTGATCTATTAGTATACCCAAGTCTTTTTCACATGTGCTGTCACTTAGCCCTATTCCTCCCATTCTATATATGCTTTTTTCATTTTTATTGCCCAGATGTAGTACTTTGCATTTCTCCCTGTTAAAAACCATTCTGTTAGTTACTGCCCACTTCTCCAGTTTATTTAAATCTTTTTGAATCCTCTCTCTCTCTTCTCTAGTATTAGCTATCCCTCCTAGCTTTGTGTCATCAGCAAATTTAATCAGTTTACCCTCAATTCCTTCATCTAAATCGTTGATAAAGATGTTGAACAATACAGGGCCCAGGACAGAGCCCTGTGGTACCCCACTTGAGACATTCTTCCAACTGGATGTGCAGCCATTTACGACCACTCTTTGGGTCCGATCACTAAGCCAGCTATGAATCCACCTAACAGTTGCCTTGTCCATTCCATACTTAGTCATTTTTTCAATAAGGATTGTATGAGAGACTTTGTCAAATGCTTTGCTGAAGTCAAGATATACTATATCTACAGCATTTCCTTGATCCACCCAATCAGTGATACCGTCATAGAAGGAAATTAAGTTAGTCTGACATGACTTATTAGTTACAAACCCATGCTGACTCTGTTTGATCACTTCATTCTTATCCAGGTATTGACTTACATGTTGTTTAATAATTTGTTCAAAGATCTTTCCTGGTATAGAAGTCAGACTCACCGGCCTATAGTTGCCTGGGTCCACCTTCTTCCCCTTTTTGAAGATAGGAACAACATTTGCTCTTCTCCAGTCTTCTGGCACTTCTCCTGTTCTCCAAGAATTTTCAAAGATTATGGAGAGTGGTTCAGAAATTTCTTCTGCTATCTCCTTCAGTACTCTGGGGTGTAATTCATCTGGACCTGGAGACTTGAATTCATTTAGGTTAGCTAAGTGTTTCCTCACTATCTTTCTGTTTATAGATATCCTGGATTCTTCTATTCCCTTAATAGGACAGTGAATAACAGTTGGTGTTACATTTCCTTTCTGAGAGAAAACAGATGCAAAATAGGAATTTAAAAGTTCAGCCTTCTCAACATCCTGTCTTACCATTTCATCATTTTCATCCTGTAAAAATCCTATAGCATCTTTGACTTTTCTTTTACTTTTGACATATCCCCAAAATCCTTTATTATTGCTTTTGACATCTCTTGCAAGCCTCAATTCATTTTCAGCTTTAGATAATCTGATTTGTGCCCTGCAGATTCTGCAGACAGCATTATATTCTTCTTTAGATATGCCTCCCTCTTTCCATTTTATAAACATTTTTTTCTTCCTTTTTAGCATGTGCTTAAGTTCTGTGTTCACCCATCCTGGTTTCCTTAAATGCTTCCTATTCTTCCCTCTTTTCGGAATTGTTAACAACTGTGCTTTGAGAATTTCATTTTTCAAGATTTCCCATCCTTCCTGGACATTTTTGTCTTTAAGGATATCCAGCCATTGGATCCCTCCAATTATCTTTCTGAATCCCTTAAAATCTGCCTTTCTGAAATCTAACCTTGACGTCTGAGTCTTCACAGGTCTTCCGCCTCTAGTTATCCAAAATTCTAAAATAGCATGGTCGCTACCTCCTAGGGTTCCAGCCACTTTTACCTCCTCAACCATTTCCTCCCTGTTTATAAGGATTAGATCCAAGGTAGCAGTTCCCCTTGTTTTCTCCCCTACCTTTTGGAAGATAAAGTTGTCAGCAAGAGAGGATAAGAATTTCCTTGACCTGTTAGTTTTGCCTGAGAGAGATTCCCAACAAATGTCTGGATAGTTGAAATCTCCCATGACAACTATGTCATATTTTTTGGAGAACTTGGCCATTTGATGCATAAAGAGTTCATCCATATCTTCAGCTTGCACAGGCGGCCTGTAGTAAATGCCTACAATGGTGTCCTTTCCATTGTTCTGTCCTTGTATTCTTACCCAAACAGTTTCCACAGAACTCCCAGTCTCTGAAGCTTCAATCTCTGTGCAGATATATGCGTTTCTAACATACAATGCAACACCCCCTCCTCGTTTATCAAGTCTGTTTCTTGCAAATAAATTGTATGCTTCTAGTCTTGTATTCCAATCATGTGTATCGTCCCACCAAGTTTCAGTGATTCCAATGACATCATATTTCTTTTCCTGTGTTAGTAGTTCCAATTCTCCTTGTTTGTTGCCCATGCTTTGTGCATTAGTATAGAAACATTTTAGTTTGTGATTGGTTTCTCTTTCTCCAATATTTTTATTAATTAGATTCTTTCGTCTTTGTTCTTCCTTTCCACTTCTATTAGCAGAGTTCTCAATAGCATTTGTCAGGTGTATGGCTTTTTCTGGTCTTTTGCTTCCCTTCCCATGTTGTTCTAGTTTAAAGCTCTCCTTACAAGTGTAGCAAGGCGACTTCCAAATACATGCTTTCCAGTCTTCGTAAGGTGCACCCCATCTCTAGCAAGTAGTCCATCGTATAAGTAGTTCACTCCGTGATCCAGAAATCCAAATCGTTGCTGACGGCACCATCGACGTAGCCAGTTGTTCACCTGCAGAATCTTATTCCACCTCCTTGTTCCATGGCCATCCACTGGGAGGATGGAAGAGAAGACCACCTGCGCTCCCAGTTCTTTCACTTTCTTGCCTAAGTCTTCAAAGTCTCTGCAGATGGTTTCCAGGTCGTTTCTTGTGGTGTCATTTGTCCCCACATGTAGTAGCAGGAATGGGTAGTCATCTGTAGGTCTGAAGAGTCCTGATATCCTGTCAGACACATCTTTAATTTTTGCACCTGGAAGACAGCACATTTCTCTTGAAGTTATATCCGGTCTGCAGATAGCGGCCTCTGTTCCTCTCAACAGGGAATCCCCCATGACCACCACTCTCCGTTTCTTCTTCACAACATTTTTCTTTCTCCATCCAGGAGGACTCTGAAGGCGTACAAGGTTGCTGTTTGTTGGCAAAGTCTTATCCTGATGTATTTCTTCATCATTTTCCTGCGTGAGAGCCTGGTACTGGTTTCTGAGCAGTATGGGTGCTGACTGCCTCCTGATCCTCCTGCAGTAGTGGCAGTCCCAGTGAAGGATTTGACAGCACAGACTACACAGCGGAGGAGCAGGGAGAGGTAAACTTTGCAAATGCTGGGGCCCTGCCCAAGCAAGGGGGGCACACTCATGGGCGTCGGTACTGGCACTGGGCCCCTCATAGTGCAGCGGTGTGTCTGATGGCGGGTGTGCACCACCACTGTCAGAGACACTTGATTGCACTATGAGGGACCCTATGCCAGTGCCCGCGCCCAAGAGTCGGCCTACCCACCTGTCCAGGGCAACGGCACTCGCACGGTTTTGTGCGCTAGGTGGTGACCCCGGCAATGGGGGGGGGCGCCCACTTAGGGAGGTTTACAAAGTGGCATATGTAGATGCAAAAGGCGAAATAGGTCAAGTTCGCGGAATAGGAGGAGGACCAAAGCAAGCCATTTTTCTGGCAACCTATGTGTCATCAAGGGAATGTGGGACAAAATCCTTGGAAACCCATGCATGGTTCATTTTAATGAAGGTTAGATCATCCACATTTTGGGTTGACAGACGGGTCCTTTTTTCTGTCAGGATTGATCCAGCTGCACTGAAGACTCTTTCCGATAGCACACTTGCAGCTGGGCAAGTGAGCTCCTGTAAGGCATATTGTGCCAATTCAGGCCAGGTGTCCAGTTTAGCGGTACAATAGTCAAAGGGGAATGACCTGTGCGGGAGAACATCGATATGGGAGGAAAAGTAGTTGTTAACCATAGTTGACAACTGCTGTCTCCTGTCACTTTCCATCGATGCTGTATTAACAGTTGTGTAAGCGGTCCGTGAAAAATCAGTCCACAACATTGTCATGAAACCCCTGTCTCCAATGCCACTTCTGTTGTGTGCACCACGAACACCTCTGCCAAGCTGCCCCCGGCCCGTACGGCTCGTGTGAGAACCATCACCGCTGCTGTGTGCTGGGAATGCCTCAACCAACCGGCTAACCAGAGTTGCTTGTTTATTAGCCAATATTAGGTCAAGGTTCTCCTGTGGCATGATGTTTTGTAATTTGCCTTTATAGCGTGGATCCAGGATGCTGGCCAACCAGTAGTCGTCATCGTTCATCATTTTGGCAATGCGTGGGTCCCTTTATAGGATCTGCAAGGCATAATCTGACATGTGGGCCAATGTTCCCGGTGTCAATAGTGCACTGCGAGTGCTGGGTGGAGGAGCACTTTCTGGCAAATCCACATCCCTCCAGTCACGCACAAACACTGTACCAGACCTTGCCATGCCAACATTTTCACTTGCCCCACGAGAGGCATCCTCCTCCCCTAAGTAATCATCCCCATCATCCTCCTCCTCCTCCTCTTCTTCCTCCACCTCGTCCAGGAGAGGTCCCTGAGCAGACAATGGCTGAATGTCATCAAGGATTCCCTCCACCTCTTCCTCCTCATCAACATTGGCTGCAGACTCCTGCTCCTTAAGGTGCGTCAAAGTTTGCATGAGCTGACGCATAAGTGGGATGCTCATGCTTAGGATGGCATCGTCTGCACTTACCAGCCGTGTGCATTCCTCAAAACACTGAAGGACTTTACAGAGGTCTTTCAGCTTCGACCACTGCACACCTGTCAACTCCATGTCTGCTCTCAAAGTGCCTGGCTGTGTATCCTCCCACAAATGCATTATGGCCTGCCTCTGCTCGCACAGCCGCTCAACCATGTGCAGGGTGGAGTTCCACCTTGTTGCAATGTCGATAATGAGGCGGTGGTTGGGAAGGTGGAGCAATCGCTGCAGCTTCTGCATACGAATGGAGTGTACAGGCGACCGGTGGATGTGCGCGCACAGTCTTCGCACCTTCTGGAGCAGGGCTGTTAACTGCGGATAATTATTGAGGAAGCACTGCACCACCAGGTTCAAGGTGTGAGCCAAGCAAGGTATGTGGCTGAGTTTTGAAAGGGCTATGGCTGCCACAAAATTACGGCCGTTATCACTAACTACCTTGCCTGCCTCAAGATGTACAATGCCCAGCCATGACTCAGTTTGTCGCTTCAAGTACTCGGCCAGCACCTCGGCGGTGTGTCTGTCGCCCAAACACATCATCTGCAACACAGCCTGCTGACGCTTTCCACTAGCTGCTCGATAGGGGGACACCTCGTGTGCAACAGTGGCAGCTGCAGATGGAGTGCTCGTACGACTGCGCTCTGTGGACGAGCATCTGCTTCTGGAGGAGGAGGAGGGTCGAACGCCTACAGCCAACTGTTTCCTATACCATGGGCTAGGCAGCACTTTCCCACCACCGCTGTCCCCTGTGGACCCTGCATCCACCGCATTAACCCAGTGCGCAGTGAAGGACACGTAACGGCCCTGGCCATGCCGACTGGACCATGCATCAGTTGTGAGGTGCACCTTTCCACTCATTGATTGCTTGAGTGCATGGGCAATGCGGTCTTTCACATGATGGTGGAGGGCTGGGATGGCTTTGCAAGAGAAGAAGTGGCGACTGGGTAGGTCATAGCGTGGTACTGCATAGGCCATGAGTTCGCGGAAAGCTGTGCTTTCCACCAACCGATTGGGCATCATCTCTAACGAGATTAGTTTGGCAATGTGGGCGTTCAAACCCAGTGTACGCGGATGAGAGACTGAGTACTTTCTTGACCAACTCATAGTGTCTGGGAGGGTGAGCTGGACTTGAGAGCTGCATATGGTGGAAGTAGCGGTGGACAGGGCGGACTGAGGGAGGGTTGATGATGGTGATGGAGTTGGTGTTCTTTCTGATGGCCTAGATTCAGTCTTTCGCTGATATAACAGTGGGATTCCCTGACTGCTGTAGCCTTGCAACGACACCTTAACATTTGCTGCTGTGCTAACCGGTGGGCTTACAGTGGGGGAAACAATGTAGCGTTGCTGACTACCTTCTTTGTGATCAGTTGCACATGTGGTACTTGAGGTTTGGTGTTGTGTCCACGCTTGCAAGTGCATGCTGGTTAAATGTCTAAGCATGCAACTGGTATTCAAATTTTTCAGATTTTTCCCTCGGCTAAAGGTCTTTGCGCACTTCTTACAGATAACCTTGGCCTGATCATGAGGATTCTGTTCAAAAAAGTGCCACACTGCACTCTTCCTACTTTGGCAGACATTTTGCGGCCTAGCACGCTGTGATATTTTGACCCTCTGGACAAGCTGTTCAGCAACTCTTTTGATTTTTGGAACCTGTCTTTGGAGTGCTCTGGGCCTGCCAGATAACAGCTGTTGCGATGTCGATGTCTGCTGTGGATGCTCCTCCTCCTCATCTGAGCTATTGGAAGCAGCACCCTCTTCCCCCAAAGGATGCCAATCTGGGTCAACAACTGGGTCATCCATAACCTCCTCTTCAATGTCATGTGCACCTTCCTCTGTGTCACCGTGTATGGTGGTATAGTGTGCGGGAAGGGGCACCTGAGTCTCATCAGGGTCAGAATCTGGCTCTGTACACTGCGAGGACAATGTAGTGCTCTGAGTGAATGTACCAGCAGAATCATCTATCAGTGGCTGTGCATCAGTGCACTCCATGTCAGTTTCATCTTGGCCTGGGTAATTCACCATTTCACTTGATAATCCAGGCATGGTATGTGAAAACAGCTCCATGGAGTAATCAGTAGTATGGCCTGCGTCATCCTTCAATCTTGGTTGGGGTGAAGGACACAAGGAAAGGTGTGGTTCATGAACATGAGCCTCCAATGACGACTCAGTGCTTTTATTTTTTACAACTTCAGAAGAGGAGGCGATAGAGCTGGAGACTGAGTCAGAAATGTAAGCCAAAACTTTTTCCTGAAGCTCTGGCTTTAAAAGCGGTTTGCCAACTCCTAGAAAACTAAGCCTTCGAGGCCTTGTGGAGCCAGACGATGACGCAGGCTCAACACCTCCTGCATTCGGTCATATTTTGCTTTTTTTGCTACCATCAGATCCACCACCAACACCATCATTACCAGCTGCCAACCCCTGCCCAATTCCACAGCCTCTCACCAGCCTTCCTCATTTTTGGTAGAAATGTAGACAAACTCCAACAAACTATATAGTAATGTAAAACAAGGTACAAGGTGTCTATAGGACAGGGGAGATTTTGAATTTCTGCACACACTTGTGGACACTGGACACTTTTGGATTGTGTGAGGCCCACTGAATATCACAGCGCTATGTCACAGGCTCGATGTCGCAGGTGTGAAAAATGTCACTAGAGGATAACGGAGATTTTGAATTTCTGCACACACTTGTGGACACTGAACACTTTTGGATTGTGTGAGGCCCACTGAATATCACAGCGCTATGTCACAGGCTCGATGTCGCAGGTGTGAAAAATGTCACTAGAGGATAACGGTGATTTTGAATTTCTGCACACACTTGTGGACACTGGACACTTTTGGATTGTGTGAGGCCCACTGAATATCACAGCGCTATGTCACAGGCTCGATGTCGCAGGTGTGAAAAATGTCACTAGAGGATAACGGACATTTTGAATTTCTGCACACACTTGTGGACACTGGACACTTTTGGATTGTGTGAGGCCCACTGAATATCACAGCGCTATGTCACAGGCTCGATGTCGCAGGTGTGAAAAATGTCACTAGAGGATAACGGAGATTTTGAATTTCTGCACACACTTGTGGACACTGGACACTTTTGGATTGTGTGAGGCCCACTGATTATCACAGCGCTATGTCACAGGCAGAAATTGGCTAGTGTATGACAAACTACAAGGTGTATATAGAATTGGGCACAATAGGAATCTCCCTAGAGTGTAGGTCTGTAAGAACAGAACAAGTCCTCGACTTATGCTTACAGAGCGACACACAGATAGCTTCACTGTGGCCGTGATAACAGCCGTTACACGGTACTGAGAGAGGAGCGTGCACGTACACGGCTGTCCGGTGTACGTAAAATTGTCAAGCTCCGTGTTTTTTAAGTATATGGACTGACACATGCTGTCTCTCTATAGTTTTGAATGTGATCAAACAGCAAATATATTTAACTGTTTGAAAACTAGACAAAACTAGAAGGTGCAGGTCTGTAAGAACGGAACATGTCCTCGACTTATCCTTACAGAGCGACACACAGATAGCTTCACTGTGGCCGTGATAACAGCCGTTACACGGTACTGAGTGAGGAGCGTGTATGTACACGGCTGTCCGGTGTACGGAAAATTGTCAAGCTCAGTGTTTTTTAAGTATACGGACTGACACACGCTGTCTCTCTATAGTTTTGAATGTGATCAAACAGCAAATATATTTAGCTGTTTGAAAACTAGACAAAACCAGAAGGTGCAGGTCTGTAAGAACGGAACATGTCCTCGACTTATCCTTACAGAGCGACACACAGATAGCTTCACTGTGGCCGTGAAAACAGCCGTTACACGGTACTGAGAGAGGAGCATGCACGTACACGGCTGTCCGGTGTACGTAAAATTGTCAAGCTCCGTGTTTTTTAAGTATACGGACTGACACACGCTGTCTCGCTATAGTTTTGAATGTGATCAAACAGCAAATATATTTAACTGTTTGAAAGCTAGACAAAACTAGAAGGTGCAGGTCTGTAAGAACGGAACATGTCCTCGACTTATTCTTACAGAGTGACACACAGATAGCTTCACTGTGGCTGTGATAACAGCCGTTACACGGTACTGTGTGAGGAGTGTGCACCGCTGTATGGTGTGAAAAAATGCACGCTCAGTACCTCACCAGGACAAAAAAAAAAAAAATTGGGATTGCTTTTAAAAAAGCAGTTTGCAGAGCAGTGGGTAAACAGCAATGCAGCCGTCAGGAAGCCTTAGAAGGCAGCCTAACAACCAACACCGCTGATCCAGCAAAATATAGCCTCCACTTGCACTGCACACACAGTGACTGGTGTGTTGTACAGGCAAAATCGCTAGCAGCAGAAGCAGTTTTTGGTGTCTTCTTCCCTGCCTAACGCTCTCCCTACAAAATCATCAGCAGCAGCAGCTCTCCCTATTCTGAGATCAGCATGAGTAACATAGCGGTCGGCGTGCACGCCCTTTTATACCCCCTGTGACGCCCACCAAAGCAAGCCAATCACTTGCATGCCCTTCTGAAAGATGGTGGTCACCCCTGCCTATGTCATCACGTTGCCCACAGTGTCCGTGGATCCTGATTGGCTGAAAAAGAGCGCAAAACAAACTTTTGAAACGCGACTTTAGCGCTTAAGTCGCCGACCTCGTGGCAGACCTCATCCTAGGGTCGGTTTTCGTTTCATGAAACCCGACTTTGCCAAAAGTCGGCGACTTTTGAAATTTTTCGACCCGTTTCGCTCAACTCTATTCAGGACATATAGGGTCTACATATACATATATATGTCCATGTCCACAGAAAGGTGACTATGAGGTATGTGAAGATTTTGTGATTTTAATTGCACAGCCACTTAACTGGCCATTTTTGATCTGAAGGTTTATTCTTTGTTTAACATGGACATCATATATGTTTATTCTTGCTCTTTGTAAGGGTTTTTTTCTGATAAAATAGTTAAAAAATAATAATAATAATTTTATTTCTATAGCGCCAACATATTACGTAGCACGTTACATTATAGAGGTGACTTCTACAGACAATAGACATTACAGCATAGCATAGCAATAAACACATAGATCAAAACAGATACCAATAGGAATGAGGGCCCTGCTTGCAAGCTTACAACCTATAAGGAGAAAGGGGAGACACGAAAGGTGGATAGTAATAGTTGCTTTTATTGTTTTTAATGTTTTTACCATCCTTAGTGTAAGAATCGGGTGTTCCTGTTGCTGCATGAACCAGTTAACAGTCTGAATATGTAACAGTACAGACACAGAGGGCTATTAAATGCAAAAAGCATGTGAGAACATGATGCGAGGAACCTGGTTAAGGTAAAAATTTTGAAATGAGCCACACAGGGATATTTAGGTTAATGTGTTGAGGCGATAGGCCAGTCTGAACAAATGCATTTTTAAGGCACGCTTAAAACTGTGCGGATTGGGGATTAAACATACTAGCCTGGGTAGTGCACTCCAAAGAAATGGTGTGGAACGTGAAAAGTCTTGGAGATGGGCGTGAGAGGTTCTGATTAATGAGGATGTTAACCTCAGGTCATTAGCAGAACGGACGGCACGGGTAGGGTGGTAGGCTGAGACGAGAGAGATGTAGGGTCGTGCTGAGCCATGGAGTGCTTTGTAAGTGAGGGTAGTAAGTTTATACTGAATTCTGGAGTGTATGGGTAGCCAGTGTAAGGACTGGCACAAGGTAAAGACATCGGTATAATGATTGGAGAGGAATATGATTCTAACTGCAGCATTCAGGACGGATTGGAGAGGGGAGAGTTTGGTAAGAGGGAGTCCGATTAGTAGAGAGTTACAATAGTCCAGATGAGAATGAATAAGAGAAACAGTAAGAGTTTTTGCAGAGTCGAAAGTAAGAAAGGTTTGAATTCTAGAAATATTTTTGAGGTGCAGATAACAAGAGCGAGTCAGTGATCGAATGTGGGGGATGAACGAAAGCTCGGAATCAAGTATGACCCCAAGACAGCGGACATGTTGCTGGGGAGTAATAGTGGAACCACGCACGGAAATGGCAATATCTGGCATAGGTAGGTTAGTAGGGGGAGGAAACACAAGGAGTTCAGTTTTTGACAGGTTCAGTTTCAGATAGAGGGAGGACATGATGTTAGACACAGCGTTTAGACAATCACTGGTGTTTTCCAGAAAGGCTGGCATGATATCAGGAGAAAGAGTGTATAACTGAGTGTCATCAGCATAGAGATGGTGCTGGAACCCAAATCTACTGATTGCTTGACCAATAGGGGCGGCAGTATACAAAGAGAAGAGGAGGGGACCTAGAACAAATACTTGAGGAACCCCAACAGTAAGGGGAAGATGAGAAGAGGAGGAGCCAGCAAAAGATACAGTAAAGAAGCAGTCAGAGACATAGGAGGAGAACCAAGAGAGAACAGTGTCCTTGAGGCCAACGGAACAGAGCAGAGTGAGGAGGAGCTGATGATCCACAGTGTCGAATTCTGCGGAGAGATCCAAGAGAATTAGCATGGAGTAATGACCATTAGATTTAGCTGTTAGAAGATCATTAGAGTCTTTAGTGAGGGCAGTTTCAGTAGAGTGTAGAGAGTGGAAACCGGAATGTAGAGGGTCGAGGAGAGAGTTATCTGAGAGATAGCAGATAAGACGGGTGTGGACCAGGCGTTCCAGGAGTTTAGAGATGAAGGGAAGATTAGAGACAGGTCTATAGTTAGCGGCACAGTTTTGGTCGTGGGATGATTTTTTAAGTAATGGCTAGAGTTGAGCGAAACGGGTCGAAAAAATTCAAAAGTCGCCGACTTTTGGCAAAGTCGGGTTTCATGAAACGAAACCCGACCCTAGGATGAGGTCGGCCACGAGGTCGGCGACTTACGCGCCAAAGTCGCGTTTCAAAAGTTTGTTTTGCGCTCTTTTTCAGCCAATCAGGATCCACGGACACTGTGGGCAACGTGATGACATAGGCACGGGTCACCACCATCTTTCAGAAGGGCATGCAAGTGATTGGCTTGCTTTGGTGGGCGTCACAGGGGGTATAAAAGGGCGTGCACGCCGACCGCCATCTTACTTCTGCCGATCTTAGTATAGGGAGAGGTTGCTGCTGATTCTGTAGGGAGAGCGTTAGGCAGGGAAGAAGACAAAAAAACTGCTTCTGCTGCTAGCGATTTGGCCTGCACAACACACAAGTCACTGTGTGTGCAGTGCAAGGGGAGGCTATATTGTGGTGTATCAGTGGTGTTGGTTGTTGGGCTGCCTTTTAAGGCTTCCTGACACGCTGGCATTGCTGTTTACCCACTGCTCCGCAAACTGCTTTTTTAAAAGCAATCCAATCTCCCTTATCCTCTCGTCACTTTGGTCACAGGCAGCTGTGCCATCGAGCGTGTCACATATCGCTCAGATATCAGTGGGCCTCACACCATCCACAAGTGTCCAGTGTCCAAAAGTGTACGCAGAGATTCAAAATCTCCATTATCCTCTCGTCACTTTGGTCACAGGCAGCTGTGCCATCGAGCGTGTCACATAGCGCTCAGATATCAGTGCGCCTCACACCATCCACAAGTGTCCAGTGTCCAAAAGTGTACGCAGAGATTCAAAATCTCCATTATCCTCTCGTCACTTTGGTCACAGGCAGCTGTGCCATCGAGCGTGTCACATAGCGCTCAGATATCAGTGGGCCTCACACCATCCACAAGTGTCCAGTGTCCAAAAGTGTACGCAGAGATTCAAAATCTCCATTATCCTCTCGTCACTTTGGTCACAGGCAGCTGTGCCATCGAGCGTGTCACATAGCGCTCAGATATCAGTGGGCCTCACACAATCCACAAGTGTCCAGTGTCCAAAAGTGTACGCAGAGATTCAAAATCTCCATTATCCTCTCGTCACTTTGGTCACAGGCAGCTGTGCCATCGAGCGTGTCACATAGCGCTCAGATATCAGTGGGCCTCACACCATCCACAAGTGTCCAGTGTCCAAAAGTGTACGCAGAGATTCAAAATCTCCATTATCCTCTCGTCACTTTGGTCACAGGCAGCTGTGCCATCGAGCGTGTCACATAGCGCTCAGATATCAGTGGGCCTCACACCATCCACAAGTGTCCAGTGTCCAAAAGTGTACGCAGAGATTCAAAATCTCCATTATCCTCTCGTCACTTTGGTCACAGGCAGCTGTGCCATCGAGCGTGTCACATAGCGCTCAGATATCAGTGGGCCTCACACCATCCACAAGTGTCCAGTGTCCAAAAGTGTATGCAGAGATTCAAAATCTCCATTATCCTCTCGTCACTTTGGTCACAGGCAGCTGTGCCATCGAGCGTGTCACATAGCGCTCAGATATCAGTGGGCCTCACACAATCCACAAGTGTCCAGTGTCCAAAAGTGTACGCAGAGATTCAAAATCTCCATTATCCTCTCGTCACTTTGGTCACAGGCAGCTGTGCCATCGAGCGTGTCACATAGCGCTCAGATATCAGTGGGCCTCACACAATCCACAAGTGTCCAGTGTCCAAAAGTGTACGCAGAGATTCAAAATTTCCATTATCCTCTCGTCACTTTGGTCACAGGCAGCTGTGCCATCGAGCGTGTCACATAGCGCTCAGATATCAGTGGGCCTCACACCATCCACAAGTGTCCAGTGTCCAAAAGTGTACGCAGAGATTCAAAATCTCCATTATCCTCTCGTCACTTTGGTCACAGGCAGCTGTGCCATCGAGCGTGTCACATAGCGCTCAGATATCAGTGGGCCTCACACAATCCACAAGTGTCCAGTGTCCAAAAGTGTACGCAGAGATTCAAAATCTCCATTATCCTCTCGTCACTTTGGTCACAGGCAGCTGTGCCATCGAGCGTGTCACATAGCGCTCAGATATCAGTGGGCCTCACACAATCCACAAGTGTCCAGTGTCCAAAAGTGTACGCAGAGATTCAAAATCTCCATTATCCTCTCGTCACTTTGGTCACAGGCAGCTGTGCCATCGAGCGTGTCACATAGCGCTCAGATATCAGTGGGCCTCACACCATCCACAAGGGTCCAGTGTCCAAAAGTGTACGCAGAGATTCAAAATCTCCATTATCCTCTCGTCACTTTGTTCACAGGCAGCTGTGCCATCGAGCGTGTCACATAGCGCTCAGATATCAGTGGGCCTCACACAATCCACAAGTGTCCAGTGTCCAAAAGTGTACGCAGAGATTCAAAATCTCCATTATCCTCTCGTCACTTTGGTCACAGGCAGCTGTGCCATCGAGCGTGTCACATAGCGCTCAGATATCAGTGGGCCTCACACCATCCACAAGTGTCCAGTGTCCAAAAGTGTACGCAGAGATTCAAAATCTCCATTATCCTCTCGTCACTTTGGTCACAGGCAGCTGTGCCATCGAGCGTGTCACATAGGGCTCAGATATCAGTGGGCCTCACACCATCCACAAGTGTCCAGTGTCCAAAAGTGTACGCAGAGATTCAAAATCTCCATTATCCTCTCGTCACTTTGGTCACAGGCAGCTGTGCCATCGAGCGTGTCACATAGCGCTCAGATATCAGTGGGCCTCACACCATCCACAAGTGTCCAGTGTCCAAAAGTGTACGCAGAGATTCAAAATCTCCATTATCCTCTCGTCACTTTGGTCACAGGCAGCTGTGCCATCGAGCGTGTCACATAGCGCTCAGATATCAGTGGGCCTCACACCATCCACAAGTGTCCAGTGTCCAAAAGTGTACGCAGAGATTCAAAATCTCCATTATCCTCTCGTCACTTTGGTCACAGGCAGCTGTGCCATCGAGCGTGTCACATAGCGCTCAGATATCAGTGGGCCTCACACCATCCACAAGTGTCCAGTGTCCAAAAGTATACGCAGAGATTCAAAATCTCCATTATCCTCTCGTCACTTTGGTCACAGGCAGCTGTGCCATCGAGCGTGTCACATAGCGCTCAGATATCAGTGGGCCTCACACAATCCACAAGTGTCCACTGTCCACAAGTGTGTGCAGAAATTCTAAAACTCCCCTGTCCTATAGACACCTTGTAACTTGTTTTACATTACTATATAGTTTGTTGGATTTTGTCTACATTTCTACCAAAAATGAGGAAGGCTGGTGGAAGAGGCCGTGGAATTGGGCGGGGGTTGGCAGCTGGTAATGATGGTGTTGGTGGTGGATCTGATGGTAGTGGCAAGAGCAAAATAGGACCGAATGCAGGAGGTGCTGACCCTGCGTCATCGTCTGGCTACATAAGGCCTCGAACGCTTAGTTTTCTAGGAGTTGGCAAACCGCTTTTAAAGGCAGAGCATCAGGAAAAAGTTTTGTCTTACATTGCTGACTCAGCCTCCAGCTCTATCGCCTCCTCTTCTTCAGTTGTAAAAAGTAAAAGCACTGAGTCGTCATTGGAGGCTCATGTTCATGAACCACACCTTTCCTTGTTTCCTTCACCCCAACCAAGATTGAAGGATGACGCAGGCCATACTACTGATTACTCCATGGAGCTGTTTTCACATACCATGCCTGGATTATCAAGTGAAATGGTGAATTACCCAGGCCAAGATGAATCTGACATGGAGTGCACTGATGCACAGCCGCTGATGGATGATTCTGCTGGTACATTCACTCAGAGCACTACATTGTCCTCGCAGTGTACAGAGCCAGATTCTGACCCTGATGAGACTCAGGTGCCCCTTCCCGTACACTATACCACCATACACGGTGACACAGAGGAAGGTGCACATGACATAGAAGAGGAGGTGATGGATGACCCAGTTGTTGACCCAGATTGGCATCCATTGGGGGAAGAGGGTGCTGCTTCCAATAGCTCAGATGAGGAGCATCCACAGCAGACATCGACATCGCAACAGCTGTTATCTGGCAGGCCCGGAGCCCTCCAAAGACAGGTTCCAAACATCAAAAGAGTTGCTGGACAGCTTGTCCAGAGGGTCAAAAGATCACAGCGTGCTAGGCCGCAAAATGTCTGCCAAAGTAGGAAGAGTGCAGTGTGGCACTTTTTTGAACAAAATCCTCATGATCAGGCCAAGGTTATCTGTAAGAAGTGCGCAAAGACCTTTAGCCGAGGGAAAAATCTGAAAAATTTGAATACCAGTTGCATGCTTAGACATTTAACCAGCATGCACTTGCAAGCATGGACACAACACCAAACCTCAAGTGCCACATGTGCAACTGATCACAACGAAGGTAGTCAGCAACGCTACATTGTTTCCCCCACTGTAAGCCCACTGGTTAGCACAGCAGCAAATGTTGAGGTGTCGTTGCAAGGCCACAGCAGTCAGGGAATCCCACTGTTATATCAATGAAATACTGATTCTAGGCCATCAGAAAGAACACCAACTCCATCACCATCATCAACCCTCTCTCAGTCCGCCCTGTCCACCGCTACTTCCACCATATGCAGCTCTCAAGTCCAGCTCACCCTCCCAGACACTATGAGTAGGTCAAGAAAGTACTCAGTCTCTCATCCGTGTACACTGGGTTTGAACGCCCACATTGCCAAACTAATCTCGTTTGAGATGATGCCCTTTCGGTTGGTGGAAAGCACAGCTTTCCGCGAACTCATGGCCTATGCAGTACCACGCTATGACCTACCCAGTCGCCACTTCTTCTCTCGCAAAGCCATCCCAGCCCTCCACCATCATGTGAAAGACCGCATTGTCCATGCACTCAAGCAGTCAGTGAGCGGAAAGGTGCACCTCACAACTGATGCATGGTCCAGTCGGCATGGCCAGGGCCGTTACGTGTCCATCACTGCGCACTGGGTTAATGTGGTGGATGCAGGGTCCACAGGGGACATCGGTGGTGGGACAGTGCTGCCTAGCCCACGGTATAGGAAACAGTTGGCTGTAGGCGTTCGACCCTCCTCCTCCTCCTCCTCCTCCTCCAGAAGCGAAAGCTCGTCCACAGAGCGCAGTCGTACGAGCACTCCATCTGCAGCTGCCACTGTTGCACACGATGTGTCCCCCTATCGAGCAGCTAGTGGAAAGCGTCAGCAGGCTGTGTTGCAGATGATGTGTTTGGGCGACAGACACACCGCCGAGGTGCTGGCCGAGTACTTGAAGCGACAAACTGAGTCATGGCTGGGCATTGTACATCTTGAGGCAGGCAAGGTAGTTAGTGATAACGGCTGTAATTTTGTGGCAGCCATAGCCCTTTCAAAACTCAGCCACATACCTTGCTTGGCTCACACCTTGAACCTGGTGGTGCAGTGCTTCCTCAAAAATTATCTGGAGTTAACAGCCCTGCTCCAGAAGGTGCGAAGACTGTGCGCGCACATCCGCCGGTCGCCTGTACACTCCGTTCGCATGCAGAAGCTGCAGCGATTGCTCCACCTTCCCAACCACCGCCTCATTATCGACATTGCAACAAGGTGGAACTCCACCCTGCACATGGTTGAGCGGCTGTGCGAGCAGAGGCAGGCCATAATGCATTTGTGGGAGGATACACGGCCAGGCACTTTGAGAGCAGACATGGAGTTGACAGGCGTGCAGTGGTCGAAGCTGAAAGACCTTTGTAAAGTCCTTCAGTGTTTTGAGGAATGCACACGGCTGGTAAGCGCAGACGACGCCATCCTAAGTATGAGCATCCCACTTATGCGTCTGCTCATGCAAACTTTGACGCACCTTAAGGAGCAGGCGTCTGCAGCCAATGTTGATGAGGAGGAAGAGGAGGAGGGAATCCTTGATGACATTCAGCCATTGTCTGCTCAGGGACCTCTCCTGGACGAGGTGGAGGAAGAAGAGGAGGAGGAGGAGGAGGATGATGGGGATGATTACTTA
Source organism: Dendrobates tinctorius (assembly GCF_039654945.1). NCBI lineage: Eukaryota > Metazoa > Chordata > Amphibia > Anura > Dendrobatidae > Dendrobates > Dendrobates tinctorius. The sequence goes on from NW_027361676.1 coordinate 53,728,366, forward strand.
GGGGAGGAGGATGCATCTCGTGGGGCAAGTGAAAATGTTGGCGTGGCAAGGTCTGGTACAGGGTTTGTGCGTGACTGGAGGGATGTGGATTTGCCAGAAAGTGCTCCTCCACCCAGCACTCGCAGTGCATCATTGACACCGGGAACATTGGCCCACATGTCAGATTATGCCTTGCGGATCCTAAAAAGGGACCCCCGCATTGCCAAAATGATGAACGATGACGACTACTGGTTGGCCAGCATCCTGGATCCACGCTATAAAGGCAAATTACAAAACATCATGCCACAGGAGAACCTTGACCTAATATTGGCTAATAAACAAGCAACTCTGGTAAATCGGTTGCTTGAGGCATTCCCAGCACACAGCAGCGGTGATGGTTATCACAAGAGCCGTACGGGCCGGGGGCTGCATGGCAGAGGTGTTCGTGGTGCACACAGCAGAAGTGGCGTTGGAGACAGGGGTTTCATGACAATGTTGTGGACTGATTTTTCAAATACCGCTCACACAACTGGTAATACTGCATCGATGGAAAGTGACAGGAGACAGCAGTTGTCAACTATGGTTACAAACTACTTTTCCTCCCATATCGATGTTCTCCCACACAGGTCATTCCCCTTTGACTATTGGGCCGCTAAACTGGACACCTGGCCTGAATTGGCCCAATATGCCTTACAGTAGCTCGCTTGCCCAGCTGCAAGTGTGCTATCGGAAAGAGTCTTCAGTGCAGCTGGATCAATCCTGACAGAAAAAAGGACCCGTCTGTCAACCCAAAATGTGGATGATCTAACCTTCATTAAAATGAACCACGCATGGGTTTCCAAGGATTTTGTCCCACCTTCCCCTGATGACACATAGGGTGACAGAAAAATGGCTTGCTTTGGTCCACCTCTTCCTGGTACTTCACCTATTTCGCCTTTTGCATCAGCTGAATGTCCAACATCAACATATGCCACTTTCTAAAACTCCATAACTGTGCTGCCTCCCCCCCATGGCCGGGGTCACCACCTACCGCACGACACCGTGCGAGTGCCGTTGCCCTGGACAGGTGGGTAGGCCGACTCTTGGGCGCAGGCACTGGCACAGGGTCCCTCATAGTGCAATCAAGTGTCTCTGATGGTGGTGGTGCACACCCGCCGTCAGACACACCGCTGTACTATGAGGGGCCCAGTGCCAGTACCGACGCCCACGAGTGGGACACCCTTGCTTGGCCAGGGCCCCAGCATTTGCAATCTTTACCTCTCCCTGCTCCTCCGCTGTGTAATCTGGGCCGTCAAATCCATACTGTGCCTGACACCATCTGAGCCTGCCTCCTGAGACATATATTTTGAATGTGTACGCTATCCATACATGTTATCCAGGGATACGGTACCCTTTCTAACCTTTGTGCAATGACGTGCAATCCATACTGGGCCTAACACCGTCTGAGCCTGCCTCATGCTGTATAGACATATATTTTGAATGTGTACGCTATCCATACATGTTATCCGGGGATACGGTACCCCTTCTAACCTTTGTGCAATGACATGCAATCCATACTGGGCCTAACACCGTCTGAGCCTGCCTCATGCTGTATAGACATATATTTTGAATGTGTACGCTATCCATACATGTTATCCGGGGATACGGTACCCCTTTTAACCTTTGTGCAATGACGTGCAATCCATACTGGGCCTAACACCGTCTGAGCCTGCCTCATGCTGTATAGACATATATTTTGAATGTGTACGCTATCCATACATGTTATCCGGGGATACGGTACCCCTTCTAACCTTTGTGCAATGACGTGCAATCCATACTGGGCCTAACACCGTCTGAGCCTGCCTCATGCTGTATAGACATATATTTTGAATGTGTACGCTATCCATACATGTTATCCGGGGATACGGTACCCTTTCTAACCTTTGTGCAATGACGTGCAATCCATACTGGGCCTAACACCGTCTGAGCCTGCCTCATGCTGTATAGACATATATTTTGAATGTGTACGCTATCCATACATGTTATCCGGGGATACGGTACCCCTTCTAACCTTTGTGCAATGACGTGCAATCCATACTGGGCCTAACACCGTCTGAGCCTGCCTCATGCTGTATAGACATATATTTTGAATGTGTACGCTATCCATACATGTTATCCGGGGATACGGTACCCTTTCTAACCTTTGTGCAATGACGTGCAATCCATACTGGGCCTAACACCGTCTGAGCCTGCCTCATGCTGTATAGACATATATTTTGAATGTGTACGCTATCCATACATGTTATCCGGGGATACGGTACCCTTTCTAACCTTTGTGCAATGACGTGCAATCCATACTGGGCCAAACACCGTCTGAGCCTGCCTCATGCTGTATAGACATATATTTTGAATGTGTACGCTATCCATACATGTTATCCGGGGATACGGTACCCTTTCTAACCTTTGTGCAATGACGTGCAATCCATACTGGGCCTAACACCGTCTGAGCCTGCCTCATGCTGTATAGACATATATTTTGAATGTGTACGCTATCCATACATGTTATCCAGGGATACGGTACCCTTTCTAACCTTTGTGCAATCACGTGCAATCCATACTGGGCGTGAGAACGGCTGGCGAGCTGTTAAGCAAGCTACAGCACCTGTCCAGACAAGTACAGGGATTCCCTAGCAAGGAGACTTATTTGATTGTTTTCAATGTTGGGACAGCAATTTTTGGGGAGCACTATACTCTGGAGAATGATAGATGGGGCCCACCATACACTGGAACATTCCAAAGGTGGACATCAGACACTGGAGCAGCATTTACAGGGCCCATTATACACTAGAGCATTAGAAATGGGGCCCATTATGTTTGGAGCATTATTTGGGCCCATAAGACAGTGGAGCTTCATCCATGGGGACCAACATATACTGTAGCATTATGTGGAGCTCATCATATACTGTTTCAAACATTATATGGGACCAATGATTTTGTATGGAGAAATAGATGGGCCTCGTCATGAGATGTAAAAAGTGAGGTATTTTTCATTGTACTATACCGCTATTTCTCTGCCGTATCGGAGCATGATGAGTTGTGGTATGTGTTAAAGGGGCGCTCTTTCGCCCAGGGCACATGAAAACCTGCAGCCAGCCCTCCCCCCCCACAAATTTAGCCAAATAACCCCCATTTTTCAGTGCGTAACTTGTATTATGAAGTTAATTAAGGTTGACAAGCTTAAGTAAGAAGAATTGATGCTTTTGGCATTCAAATGGGCACTGTAGGTGTGTTTCCTGTCCTCCTCTCACTGCCGACTTTTATTCCCCATTGACTTACATTGGGTTTCGTGTTTCGGGACGACCCCGACTTTTCCCTATAATCGGACGATCTTGCTCGACCCGACTTTTGGAAAAGTCGGGTTTCACGAAATGAAACGCGACCCTAAAAAACCAAAAGTCGCTCAACTCTAGTAATGGCTGTATGATGGCATGCTTAAATAAAGAAGGAAAGATACTGGAAGAGAAATATTGATAATATACCCCTCAGCCCAGTAGTATCTATATTGTATATATCTATGTAAGGTCATTGAATATTGTTTAATCAACAATTGAGGATGTCTGGTAATTTAGAGAAGTGGTAGGGCTGCATAGGGGCAATAGACGAAGAGCGGGGGCGTCATAATGTTTCAACTTAGGATTACAACCTCCGCTGTCAGGAAGGAAATTGTGAAGAGAAAACTAGTGCCTATCACCCCTAATTTCTGCTCTTCTTTCTAAATCACTATTTTTCCTTGCAAATGTGTGAATTTATGTCTTTATGTATTGGGTTTTTAAACTAACTAAATAAAGAGATAACTTTTTAAGTTTTACTTTGTTACAGTTTACATATATAAAGGCCCCATAGGTTGAACGTTTTGGCAGTTCATTGAGGGCTCATATTGTATCTTGGAGGCTGATATTGGAGGGGAGGGCTCATACTGCATATAGGGGGATGTCAGCATACTAAATTCTGCTCAATATTAAGTCATACAAATAATGTAAAAAATAAATACAATTAATATGCTAAAATTAATAATGAACAAAATTAATTTTAGCCTATTGGTTTGACCTGCACAACATGGACTTTCATGTAGCCCATTGGGAAACGTAATCTCCCATCCCTGCCCTATTTTGTATAGCACTATTTTATGTATACAGTAGCTCTACACATAAGGGAAACATTTTGGTTATTTCCATCTTTAGATGTGTACCAGAGCACCTGTGTGTTACGCACATGACCTATCACATGATCTATCAAAGGGGGTCACGTGACATGTCACGTGATACATAAGGTACCAGGGAGGGGCAAGCCTTCTAAACTGCTACTCATGATCTGCCCCTGCTTACCTGGAATTTGTAAAGAGTAGCTACAGCTACTGTTCTAGAAACAAATCTAGGCCACAACTCATCAGTGATTAAGCTAGATTTAAAAGGCTTTGAATAGTTGCAAACATTTTGTGCAACTCCACTTTTTTACACCATTTTCTGCCAGCTCTGTCAAAATGGGTGAAGCCAGGGTTGGACGGGTCCGGGAGAGAGAAATGACAAGCTGCTGTGTTCCTTATGCCACAATCTTACTCCAGTATCAGATGCGCACAACACTTTTCAGATGCACCTGATTCATTAAGCTGCATATGCCTGAGAAAGGTGGAGGACTTTCAAAACGTCACAGCAGGTGCAGATCTCCAGCTTGTCTGACAACATCTCTGTCTCTGTCTTCATTCCCTCAGTGCCATCGAGCGCAGGGACTTTCTATACCGGAGTCTACACCGTAGTCTGGAGGCTACATTCCCTGTGGTGAATAAGATGTTATAATCTTGCTTTGATCCTGAATTTGTAAAGATGATTTTTTTCACTGAGCACAGCAAGATAATCATGCAACACGTGTTTTAACAACATACGTTCACGATTATTTTGCAATGCAATTGCCCCTTAACTCTACTGATCAAATAACTCTAAGCAGATTGGACAAATAAAATATGCTTTTTCTTTTTCCTGCTGTGTAATGCTTTTTATGAAGTATTGTTCTCCTGTAATCTACATGTGCTTTTGCTGCTCCTTATTTCTAGCTTCCAAGTTGCAGACAACTGTAGTCACCACTGAGCACCAAGTGATCCAGGCTGCAGAAATTCATGTATAGGGTCTCACTGCCTTATTAAAGCACAAAGCATTTCTGAGAAGTGTTGGACAATATTATTAACCTCTTATTACATCTCAGTGACTGCTGAACTGAAGAATAAACTGTCTAGCTTTGAGTTTCTACTTCACTGACCAGATAGAAACCTTCACAAGACTTCTGCTATTATACAAATTTCAAGGCAAATCTCAATGGATTGTCAAAATGCTGGCACTGAGAATTCACATGACATAATGCTCTTGCTGATCTCACGAGAAGATTACTCTAGACATTAAATCAGCAATTTACTAGTCATCAATTCTGTAGTCTAATAATTGCAGGAAGCTAAGTCTTCTGGAACCCTAATAATGTGTGCGTAGACCTCTTCAACTCTATATCTTCACATGTTCCAAAAACCTGACATTCCAAAATGATGTCAGATTCAACCAGTTTTGTTCATAAAAACCTATAAAAAAGGGAAGCTCAAGTACAATCAAATAAAAGAAATCTTTATGGGTAAAGACAAAAGCAATAAACAAGATATATATAAAAGGGGGCAACACACATGTAGAGACAGCTACATTTCTCAGAACAATAAAAACAACCTTTTCAACATAGACCTCAAACAACAAGGAGACTGCCTGGAAATGAATCAAATATAATGAATGTGCACCTAATTTTAAGGAGGTCCTGGTGCTAAGAAATATATCTACACACGCTAATTGCTAAAATGGAAAAATGCACTACCAAGAGAGCAACCACTGGCAAGCAGATACATTGAGATGTTAGTAGTATATAAACCATGTAACTAGAGTGCATACAGTATAATTCATAATGCACTAAGAGTCATATGCGAAACAGAACCTACAAATTGCATAATAGAAGGCTATTAATTGAAGCTTTAAATGGAAAAGAAAAGGTGTGGGAAGAAACCTCCAGCGATAAAATCAAGAAGAAAAGTTATCTTTTTTTTTTGGAAAAAAAAAATGAAAAAACTTTTATTCGGTACAGCAGTACATTAAAAAAGACATGGTTGTTCATCCCAAGTTGTGGTGACCAGAATCCACGTCTTTTTTAATGAACTTCTGTACCGAATAAAGGTTTTTTCATTTTTTACAAAAAAAGATAACTTTCCTTCTTGTTTTCATCACTGGAGGTTTCTTCCCCCACCTTTTTCTATTTCGCCGACGTCCAAGACTGAGACGACTCCGGGCGATGTTACTTCATCCGGCAAGGTGCTGCAACAGATGGTGAGCTGACGTTTTTCCCCATTATTTTCCCTCTATTGTTTTAAATGGAAAATGTGCAGTTGTTTGTTAAGCAAAACACTCACTTAACCCCTTCACTACCAAGGGTGGTTTGCACGTTAACTCCCGGGCCAATTTTTACAATTCTGACCACTGTACCTTTATGAGGTCATAACTCTGGAACGCTTTCATGGATCCCGGTGATTCTGACATTGTTTTCTCGTGACATATTGTACTTCATGTTAGTGGTAAAATTGCGTACAAATAACTTGTGTTTATTTGTGAAAAAAACAGAAATTTGGCGAAAATTTTGAAAATTTTGCAATTTTCCAACTTTGAATTTTTATGCCCTTAAATCACAGTGATACAGCACACAAAAAACTTAATACATAACATTTCCCACATGTTTACTTTACATCAGCACAATTTTGGAACCAAAATTTTTTTTGTTAGGAAGTTATAAGGGTTAAAAATTGACCAGCGATTTCTCATTTTTGCAACACCATTTTATTTTTAGGGACCACTTCACATTTGAAGCCACTTTGAGGGGTCTATATGATAGAAAATACCCAAAAGTGACACCATTCTAAAAACTGCACCCCTTAAGGTGCTTAAAACCACATTCAAGAAGTTTATTAACCCTTTAGGTGCGTCACAGGAATTTTTTGAATATTAAAAAAAAAATGAACATTTAACTTTTTTTCACAAAAAAAATACTTCAGGTTCAATTTTCTTTATTTTACCAAGGGTAACAGGAGAAATTGGACTGCAAAAGTTATTGTGCAATTTGTCCTGAGTACGCTGATACCTGATATGTGGGGGGGAACCACTGTTTCGGCGCATGGCAGAGCTCAGAATGGAAGGAGCGCCGTTTGACTTTTTCAATGCAAAATTGGCTGGAATTCAGATCGGACGCTATGTCACGTTTGGCGAGCCCCTGATGTACCTAAACAGTGGAAACCCCCCCAAGTGACCCCATTTTGGAAACTAGACCCCCCAAGGAACTTATCTAGATACAGTGGGGAAAAAAAGTATTTAGTCAGTCAGCAATAGTGCAAGTTCCACCACTTAAAAAGATGAGAGGCGTCTGTAATTTACATCATAGGTAGACCTCAACTATGGGAGACAAACTGAGAAAAAAAAATCCAGAAAATCACATTGTCTGTTTTTTTTTCATTTTATTTGCATATTATGGTGGAAAATAAGTATTTGGTCAGAAACAAGCAATCAAGATTTCTGGCTCTCACAGACCTGTAACTTCTTCTTTAAGAGTCTCCTCTTTCCTCCACTCATTACCTGTAGTAATGGCACCTGTTTAAACTTGTTATCAGTATAAAAAGACACCTGTGCACACCCTCAAACAGTCTGACTCCAAACTCCACTATGGTGAAGACCAAAGAGCTGTCAAAGGACACCAGAAACAAAATTGTAGCCCTGCACCAGGCTGGGAAGACTGAATCTGCAATAGCCAACCAGCTTGGAGTGAAGAAATCAACTGTGGGAGCAATAATTAGAAAATGGAAGACATACAAGACCACTGATAATCTCCCTCGATCTGGTGCTCCACGCAAAATCCCACCCCGTGGGGTCAGAATGATCACAAGAACGGTGAGCAAAAATCCCAGAACCACACGGGGGGACCTAGTGAATGAACTGCAGAGAGCTGGGACCAATGTAACAAGGCCTACCATAAGTAACACACTACGCCACCATGGACTCAGATCCTGCAGTGCCAGACGTGTCCCACTGCTTAAGCCTGTACATGTCCGGGCCCGTCTGAAGTTTGCTAGAGAGCATTTGGATGATCCAGAGGAGTTTTGGGAGAATGTCCTATGGTCTGATGAAACCAAACTGGAACTGTTTGGTAGAAACACAACTTGTCGTGTTTGGAGGAAAAAGAATACTGAGTTGCATCCATCAAACACCATACCTACTGTAAAGCATGGTGGTGGAAACATCATGCTTTGGGGCTGTTTCTCTGCAAAGGGGCCAGGACGACTGATCCGGGTACATGAAAGAATGAATGGGGCCATGTATCGTGAGATTTTGAGTGCAAACCTCCTTCCATCAGCAAGGGCATTGAAGATGAAACGTGGCTGGGTCTTTCAACATGACAATGATCCAAAGCACACCGCCAGGGCAACGAAGGAGTGGCTTCGTAAGAAGCATTTCAAGGTCCTGGAGTGGCCTAGCCAGTCTCCAGATCTCAACCCTATAGAAAACCTTTGGAGGGAGTTGAAAGTCCGTGTTGCCAAGCGAAAAGCCAAAAACATCACTGCTCTAGAGGAGATCTGCATGGAGGAATGGGCCAACATACCAACAACAGTGTGTAGCAACCTTGTGAAGACTTACAGAAAACGTTTGACCTCTGTCATTGCCAACAAAGGATATATCACAAAGTATTGAGATGAAATTTTGTTTCTGACCAAATACTTATTTTCCACCATAATATGCAAATAAAATGAAAAAAAAAACAGACAATGTGATTTTCTGGATTTTTTTTTCTCAGTTTGTCTCCCATAGTTGAGGTCTACCTATGATGTAAATTACAGACGCCTCTCATCTTTTTAAGTGGTGGAACTTGCACTATTGCTGACTGACTAAATACTTTTTTTCCCCACTGTATGTGGTGAGAACTTTTAACCCACAAGGGCTTCACAGAAGCTTATAACGTACAGCGGTACAATTAAAAAATCATATTTTTTCCACAAAAATGATCTTTTCACCCCCAATTTTTATTTTTCCAAGGGTAACAGGACCCTTAAAGTTATTGTGCAATTTGTCCTGAGTACGCTGATACCCCATATGTGGGTGTAAATGACTATTTGGGCGCATAGCAGAGCTCGGAAGGGAAGCAGCGCCATTTGACGTTTTTGGCTAGAATTGAGATCGGACACCATGTCGCGATTGGAAAACCCCTGATGTACCAAAACAGTGGAAACCCCCCACAAATGACACCATTTTGGAATCTAGACCCCCCAAGGAACTTATCTAGATGTGTGGTGAGAACTTTGAACCCCCAAGGGCTTCACAGAAGTTTATAACGTACAGCAGTACAATTAAAAAATCATATTTTTTCCACAAAAATGATCTTTTCACCCTCAATTCTTATTTTTCCAAAAGTAACAGGCCCCTAAAAGATATTGTGCAATTTATCCTGAGTACGCTGATACCCCACATGTGGGTGTAAACCACTATTTGGGCGTATGGCAGAGCTCGGAAGGGAAGCAGCGCCATTTGACGTTTTTGGCTGGAATTGAGATCGGACACCATGTCGCGTTAGGAAAGCCCCTGATGTACCAAAACAGTATAAACTCCACACAAATGACACCATTTTGGAAACTAGACCCCCCAAGGAACTTATCTAGATGTGTGTTGAGCATTTTGAACCCCCCAGTGCTTCACTGAAGTTTATAACGTCCGGGCGTGAAAATAAAAAAATCGTATTTTTTCCACAAATATGATCTTTTAGTCCCCATTTTTTTATTTTCCCAAGGGTAACAGGAGAAATTGGACCCCAAAAGTTGTTGTCCAATTTGTCCTGAGTACGCTGATACCTCATATGTGGGAGAAAACTACTGTATGGGCACACGTCGGGGCTCGTAAGGGAAGTAGTGACGTTTTGGAATGCAGACTTTGATGGATTGGTATGCGGGTGTCATGTGCGTTTGGAGAGCCCCTGATGTACCTAAACAGTGGAAACCCCCCACAAGTGACCCCATTTTGGAAACTAGACCCCCTAATGAACTTATCTAGATGTGTGGTGAGCACTTTGAACCCCCCAGTGCTTCACAGAAGTTTATAACGACCGGGCGTGAAAATAAAAATATCGTATTTTTTCAACAAACATCATCTTTTAGTCCCCATTTTTTTTATTTTCCCAAGGGTAACAGGAGAAATTGGACCCCAAAAGTTGTTGTCCAATTTGTCCTGAGTACGCTGATACCTCATATGTGGGAGAAAACTACTGTATGGGCACACGTCGGGGCTCGGAAGGGAAGTAGTGACGTTTTGGAATGCAGACTTTGATGGATTGGTATGCGGCTGTCATGTGCATTTGGAGAGCCCCTGATGTACCTAAACTATTGAAACTCCCCACAAGTGACCCCATTTTGGAAACTAGACCCCCCACGGAGCTTATCTAGATGTGTGGAGAGCACTTTGAACCCCCAAGTGCTTCACAGAAGTTTATAACGCCTGGGCGTGAAAATAAAAAAAACATTTTTTTCCGCAAAATTATATTTTTGCCCCCAATTTTTTATTTTCCTAAGGGTAACAGGAGAAATTGGACCCCAAAAGTTGTTTTGTAATTTGTCCTGAGTAGGCTGATACCCTACATGTGGGGGTAAAACACTGTTTGGGCACATGGCAGAGCTTGGAAGGGAAGGAGCACCATTTGACTTTTTCAACGCAGAATTGGCTGGAATTGAGATCAGACGCCATGTTGCCTTTGGAGAGCACCTGATGTGCCCAAACAGTGGAAACCCCCAATTATAACTCCAACCCTAACCTCAACACACCCCTAACCCTAATCTGAGCCCTAGCCCTAACCCTAGCCCTAACCCTAACCCTAGCCCTAACCCTAGCCCTAACCCTAGCCCTAACCCTAACCCTAGCCCTAACCCTAACCCTACCCTAACCCTAACCCTAGCGGGAAAATGGAAATAAATACATTTTCTTTTAGTTTTATTATTTTTCCCTAACTAAGGGGGTGATAACGGGGGGTTTGATTTACGATTTATGGCGGTTTTTATGTTTGGCGGCTGTCGCACGCTAAAAGACGCTTTTTATTGTAAAAATAGTTTTTGCATCACCACATATTGTGAGCTATAGTTTTTCCGTATTTTGACCCACCGAGTCATGTGAGGTCTTATTTTTTGCGGGACGAGTTGACGTTTTTATTGGTACCATTTTCGGGCACGTGACATTTTTTGATCGCTTTTTATTCCGATTTTTGGGGCGCAGAATGAACAAAAACCAGCGTTTCATGAATTTCTTTTGGGGGGGTGCGTTTACACCGTTCCGCGTGCGGTAAAATTGATAACGCATTTTTATTCTTAGGGTCAGTACGGTTACAGCGATGCCTCATTTAGGTCTTTTTTTATGTTTTGTCGTTTTTTTGCAATGAAAACAATTTTATATAAAAAATAATTATTTTTGTATCGCTTTATTCTGCGAGCTATAACTTTTTTATATTTTTGCGGATGATGCTGAATGGCAGCTTGTTTTTTGCGGGACAAGATGACGTTTTCAGCGGTACCATGCATATTTATATGCGTCTTTTTGATCGCGCGTTATTGCACTTTTTGTTCGGTGGTATGATAATAAATCATTATTTTTTGCTTCGTTTTTTATTTTTATTTTTTAAGGGGTTCGCTAAAGGGGTTAACTAATGGGACAGTTTTATAGGGCAGGTCATTACGGACGCGGCGATACCAAATACGTGTACTTTTATTGTTTTTGTTTTTTTTTATTTTGAAAAAATGGATTTATTGGGGAATATTTTTTTTTTTTTTTACTAATTTATTTAGCGATTTTTTTAAAATTATTTTTAACACTTTTTTTTTTTTTTTTTTACTTTATTACCTTGTCCCAGGTGGGACATCACTGTCCTGTGACAGATCGCTGATCTGTCACATCACAGATCACTGTGACAGATCAGCGATCTGACACAGGCACTGCAGAAGGCTTCCTCATGCCTGCGCTTTGCAGGCACTGAGGAAGCCAGCTTCCTCAGGCCCCCGTCGCCATCTTGGATTCGGGGGCCTGGAGGAAAGGAGCCCCCAGCAGCAGCGCTGCACATTGCGCTGCCATGGGGGGCTCAGGGAAGCACGGAGGGAGCCCCCTCCCTGCCGATGCTTCCCTTTAACCCCCGGTACACCGCAATCGCGTTTGATCGCGGTGTGCAAGGGATTAACGTGTCGGGGGCGGTCCGTGACTGCCCCTGACACATTGTGCCGGGTGTCAGCTATGATAATTAGCTGGCACTCGGCCGCGATCAGCGGCGCTCACCACGTGGGCGCCACTGATCGCGATGACGTAATATTCCGTCCATGGTAATTAGGTCCATGGTCACATGGACGGAATATTACGTCAATTGTAGGTAAGGGGTTAATATTACCAATAATGGCCTAGGGTAGCATATTTTAGTCTTTTATGGATATTTAGGTTGCATATTAAAACCCATACAGAAAAAATCAAGATTTCTGTTCACCTTCTTTAATTCCTTGTTCCATTTATTCTTAATTTTCATGTTAAATGCTCTTGCATTATGTTATTCAGAGCACAGATTTGTTTTTCTTTAAATAATACATAGAGAGATACTTTAAATAATACATAGGAAATTAAAAATTTGCATACTTTGCAATTGGGTCATATTTTACCACAAGAAACATTGTACCTCCATTCAGCAGAAGCAATCTCAAGCTATGGTATGACAACTGTCCTGAAATAAAATTCCCTGTGGCATCCCTGCAGAACATCAAGATGTTTTACAATAAGCTCTACCATTTGATTAAAAGACAAACTGTAAAACATTGCAATGGTAGTCTATAGTTGGCTTTGACTCCTTTCCACCCTGCGCCATATACACTGATGAGCAAAAGGGTAACAATGTTTGAACTTTTGACTTTCAGGCTGGAGTCACACACAACGTCTATGGATGAGAATCGCAGATTTGTTCCCTTAACAGTGATCCGTATGTCATTCATTTGCAGTGCGAGGATGTGATTTTCTAGCATCTAAGCATCCGTGTGACATCCGCGTGACATCTGTATGGTGTTTTTTTCTTGCAACCTTTCAAAATGGACATTTAATGGTTTTTAGGCCTGAAGATAATTTAAATCATAATCACCAACCCTATTTATTGCCTCTACAACAGGTGGCACACTCCAATCTGGGCATTTTCTGGCCGTGCTTGTGTTGGAGTATTTCGGCTTTGTGTGAAACATGTCAAACAGGCTTACTTTCAACACAACTGAGCGGGTGCTTTACAACTGGATTTTGTCACGATGCTTTGGTCAGCCATACCCAGTGATTGTGGATCCGAGGAGTAGGAGACGAATGTGGGTACATCCGCTTTTGAGGCAACGCCTCACTAAAGGCCATTTCCACCATCTCTATGAATCTCTGTGGACCCATCTTGACAAGTTTTTACAATATTGTCAGATGAGCCTTGCCACCTTTGATATTTTGTTCAAGATAGTGTGACCTGGGATCACCTTTAAGGACACCAGGATGAGCAAGTGTATTTCTGCCGAGGAGAGCCTTATCCTTACGTTACTGTATGTATTTTTCCACCTCTATGTTGATGATGTTTCCAAATGTAATAATACCTTAGTTTTTATCTTTTTTGTTTTAAATAGACAAAATACTACCTGTGATTAATCATAATATTTGTCTATTTTTGCAATCACAAAGTACTGCAAGTATTTTAATGTTGTTATGGCATGAATTGATAGGTACAGACTATAACTTTGATTAATGTGAAATTGTTTTTATATGTCGAATGGTATCTTATTTTTTTTTTTTTTTCATTTTACTTTTAGCTTTCTTACAACTGGTCTTTCATATGCGGCACTGCATCATGAATTTTTAATCGGAAAATCCACAATATCAGGCATAGTCCGCTCTACCTATTCCGGAATATGGTCACGACTTCATCAAGTGGTCATACCTGAGCCAAAAATGGAAGACAGGCTGTGGATAGCCTGTGGTTTTGAGGAGACCTCCCAGTTTTCAAACTATATTGGAGCCCTGGATGGGAAGCACATCTGTGTGTGTAAGCCACCAAGCTCAGGGTCCCAATGCTATAATTATATACAATATTTTTCTGTAGTTTTGTTGGCTCTAGTTGACAGTGACTACAGGTTTATAATTGTAGATATTGGGGCCTATGGAAGAACTGGAGACTCCAGAGTCTTCAATTCTTCCATCATGGGTCGGCGACTGCGCAATAATCAGTTGGACCCACCACCACGTTAGCTTCCAGGGTCCAATATGAAACCTGTGCCTTATGTCTTGGTTTCAGATGAGGCCTTTCAATTAACCATCACGTCTTCCGGCACTATCCCCGTAAAACCCTGGACCATGGAGCAGAATCCTTAACTTATGCCTTTCCCGCGCACGATGGCTGGTGGAGTGTGCCTTTGGCATTCTTTGTGCCAAATTGCATGTCCTCGAGTCAGACATTCAGCTGAGTGAATCTAATGTTAATGAGGTGATTAAAGCGTGTGTGATCCTTCACAACTTCACCAGAATACATGATTGCTCATCATCTGATGGTGATGAAGTTGTGTTGGGAAATGATGTGAGGCCTTTTCCACATGTGATACCTCCCCGTCATCAGCCCTCTGGTCTCAAAGTGTGGGATGTGTTGACTAATTATTTTGTTTCACCTGAATGAGCTACTCCATGGCAAGAGAATGCTATATCTATGTTGCAAATTGAATTTATTTTGTTAATTAAAAAGCATGTTTGTTATTGAAGTGTGTGTTCTGTTTCCCTTATAATGTGTAAAATGTGTAAATCTTAAGGTGACCAATATCGGCATTGAAAAGCAGACAGAATTCATATCAATTCAATTGTTTATAATGTCAAAAGATAACTTGTAAACAATAAACCATATTATTAGCACATGGCTTTTGTGCCCAATCAAAGTGGGGCCAGAAATATGTAAAACAAATAACTTTTCATGAGCAAAAACAAAAAAGACAAAATTATAAGTTATGGTAGGTTGGTGGTGGGGATGGCGGGAGGCCAGCTTGAAGTGGATGCTGTGTTTGAGGTGCAAATTGTACCTCACCCTGCGTGTGTACATATTCAACCCCAGGATGGTTGATCTGGCCAGGATCCTGTTGTAGAGGAAATAAGTGGGATGAGGGATATTGTATTGGATACTCCTGGGTATTTGGGTACTCACATGTTTCATAACCCATAATATGGCCATGTTGACCATACTCATGGTGGGACCAGCTTCTAACAGTGGATCTGATCAAGTGGCCATATAGGGCAAGTGGATTGTAGGCTGTCATTTGGGCCTGCGTAGACCAATGTAGAGTTGGTGGGGGATTTGGCTGTGGTGTAGGCTCCTGGAGTGGAGGTGGCTCAGATACTGATTGTGCCTGCACTTGTGTTATTGGGGCCATTCTATGCAGGTTATTGTTGGACAGCTGCCACTGTTCCAAATATTCAAAAACCTGATATGGGTTATTGGGGTGTGTGCAGGCATCAATCAGTATTTGAATAGCTCCTCGGACATGCAGTCTGACCTCACGGGGTAGTGGACAGAGGTACCGGGCCAGTATAAACATGCCTCCTCGTGTCAGAGGCTGAAATGTCTCTCCTGCGTCAGCCACGGCATGGGATAACGGCAGGCTGTGATGAGGTCTCCAGAGGTGCGGTAGGGCTGCTGTTGTTTCCCTGGTCCTCCTGTGGATGTTCCTCCTGTCTTGCTGATGCCACTGCTGGTGCTGGTGGTGGTGGGATGCAGCTGGAAGGTGCAGAAGATGAGCCAGCCACCTCCTCACCTCCCCCGACTGGGTCGATAGAGGCCTCGGAGTCTGAGCCTGTTTCCCTCTCAGTGAGTTTGGACTGAGTGCTGTTTTTATGTGCGTAAAAAAAAATTGTAGATATCACCCTAACAGCATATGTAAATTGTGGTGTGATGTATGTACTTATGGTCTGAGATCCAGAACGGGAGCCAGAAAAGACAGGCAATCAAAATAGATGTATCTTCTTTTAGTCAGTGCTGCATCCCCACTTCTGGCCCGCTGCTGATGTTCCCGCTGATACTGGTCCCTGAACATTGAAAATATGTTTTTACACTTTAACATATAATTTACAGTGTCATGTGGCTTGATATTTTTTAATTTTTACCTCAGAAATATGCCACATATTCTTCCAAATACATCACATATTATGATTTTGTGGTCTAATGGTAACACGTGTTACTTTGCTCAATAATATTAATAAAGGATAGTACTTACTAATTTGTTGCTGGCCCTCACGAGGCCTGTCCTCATAGTCTAGGAACATCTGGACACATATCCTCCTCCATGCCGCCTCTCTTCAGGCCCGGGTAGCATAATTGGCGTCCCTCTGATCCCATAGTTCTGGCTTCACTTGGACCAGAACTATCAGCATCTCCACATTAATGTATGTAGAAATACTAGACTCCGTGAAGGCGTTCTTCCGGTAAGCAATTTCCTGTCACCTGGAGAAGTGTTGCGTATTTCTCGGAAGTCTCACGCATGGTCCGGGTGTAATCCGCATTTTTCTCGCACCCATAGACTTGTATTGGCGAGTTTCTGGCGTAATACGGTGCCAATCGCAGCATGCTGCGCACGTATAATACGGCTGAGAAAATAACGGATGATGGGAGCTGCCCCATAGATTAACATTGGTCCGAGTGCTACGCGATTTCTTTTCGCTTAGCACTCGTCCGTATTTCTCTCTAGTGTGACTCTGGCCTCAGCTTCCATATCTCACCATCCACTACTGCTTCTAATATGAATCTATCATCACTTAATAGGCAATCATTTTGGCTATGTCATACATAAATTTAACTGATTAGTTATGCATATTCTTGTCATGTAACTGCATTGTTACTGTTTTACTCTTAAATAGAGTTGAGCGACTTTTGCTTTTTTAGGGTCGCGTTTCGTTTCGTGAAACCCGACTTTTCCAAAAGTCGGGTCGAGCAAGATCGTCCGATTATAGGGAAAAGTCGGGGTCGTCCCGAAACACGAAACCCAATGTATGTCAATGGGGAATAAAAGTCGGCAGTGAGAGGAGGACAGGAAACACACCTACAGTGCCCATTTGAATGCCAAAAGCATCAATTCTTCTTACTTAAGCTTGTCAACTTTAATTAACTTCATAATACAAGTTACTCACTGAAAAATGGGGGTTATTTGGCTAAATTTGTGGGGGGGGAGGGCTGGCTGCAGGTTTTCATGTGCCCTGGGCGAAAGAGCGCCCCTTTAACACATACCACAACTCATCATGCTCCGATACGGCAGAGAAATAGCGGTATAGTACAATGAAAAATACCTCACTTTTTACATCTCATGACAAGGCCCATCTATTTCTCCATACAAAATCATTGGTCCCATATAATGTTTGAAACAGTATATGATGAGCTCCACATAATGCTACAGTATATGTTGGTCCCCATGGATGAAGCTCCACTGTCTTATGGGCCCAAATAATGCTCCAAACATAATGGGCCCCATTTCTAATGCTCTAGTGTATAATGGGCCCTGTAAATGCTGCTCCAGTGTCTGATGTCCACCTTTGGAATGTTCCAGTGTATGGTGGGCCCCATCTATCATTCTCCAGAGTATAGTGCTCCCCAAAAATTGCTGTCCCAACATAGAAAAGAATCAAATAAGTCTCCTCGCTAGGGAATCCCTGTACTTGTCTGGACAGGTGCTGTAGCTTGCTTAACAGCTCGCCAGCCGTTCTCACGCCCAGTATGGATTGCACGTGATTGCACAAAGGTTAGAAAGGGTACCGTATCCCTGGATAACATGTATGGATAGCGTACACATTCAAAATATATGTCTATACAGCATGAGGCAGGCTCAGACGGTGTTAGGCCCAGTATGGATTGCACGTCATTGCACAAAGGTTAGAAGGGGTACCGTATCCCCGGGTAACATGTATGGATAGCGTACACATTCAAAATATATGTCTATACAGCATGAGGCAGGCTCAGACGGTGTTAGGCCCAGTATGGATTGCACGTCATTGCACAAAGGTTAGAAAGGGTACCGTATCCCCGGATAACATGTATGGATAGCGTACACATTCAAAATATATGTTTATACAGCATGAGGCAGGCTCAGACGGTGTTAGGCCCAGTATGGATTGCACGTCATTGCACAAAGGTTAGAAAGGGTACCGTATCCCTGGATAACATGTATGGATAGCGTACACATTCAAAATATATGTCTATACAGCATGAGGCAGGCTCAGACGGTGTTAGGCCCAGTATGGATTGCACGTCATTGCAGAAAGGTTAGAAGGGGTACCGTATCCCCGGATAACATGTATGGATAGTGTACACATTCAAAATATATGTCTATACAGCATGAGGCAGGCTCAGACGGTGTTAGGCCCAGTATGGATTGCACATCATTGCACAAAGGTTAGAAGGGGTACCGTATCCCCGGATAACATGTATGGATAGCGTACACATTCAAAATATATGTCTATACAGCATGAGGCATGCTCAGACGGTGTTAGGCCCAGTATGGATTGCACGTCATTGCACAAAGGTTAGAAGGGGTACCGTATCCCCGGATAACATGTATGGATAGCGTACACATTCAAAATATATGTCTATACAGCATGAGGCAGGCTCAGACGGTGTTTGGCCCAGTATGGATTGCACGTCATTGCACAAAGGTTAGAAAGGGTACCGTATCCCTGGATAACATGTATGGATAGCGTACACATTCAAAATATATGTCTATACAGCATGAGGCAGGCTCAGACGGTGTTAGGCCCAGTATGGATTGCACGTCATTGCACAAAGGTTAGAAAGGGTACCGTATCCCTGGATAACATGTATGGATAGCGTACACATTCAAAATATATGTCTATACAGCATGAGGCAGGCTCAGACGGTGTTAGGCCCAGTATGGATTGCACGTCATTGCAGAAAGGTTAGAAGGGGTACCGTATCCCCGGATAACATGTATGGATAGCGTACACATTCAAAATATATGTCTATACAGCATGAGGCAGGCTCAGACGGTGTTAGGCCCAGTATGGATTGCACGTCATTGCACAAAGGTTAGAAGGGGTACCGTATCCCCGGATAACATGTATGGATAGCGTACACATTCAAAATATATGTCTATACAGCATGAGGCAGGCTCAGACGGTGTTAGGCCCAGTATGGATTGCACGTCATTGCACAAAGGTTAGAAAGGGTACCGTATCCCTGGATAACATGTATGGATAGCATACACATTCAAAATATATGTCTATACAGCATGAGGCAGGCTCAGACGGTGTTAGGCCCAGTATGGATTGCACGTCATTGCACAAAGGTTAGAAGGGGTACCGTATCCCCGGATAACATGTATGGATAGCGTACACATTCAAAATATATGTCTATACAGCATGAGGCAGGCTCAGACGGTGTTATGCCCAGTATGGATTGCACGTCATTGCACAAAGGTTAGAAGGGGTACCGTAACCCCGGATAACATGTATGGATAGCGTACACATTCAAAATATATGTCTATACAGCATGAGGCAGGCTCAGACGGTGTTAGGCCCAGTATGGATTGCACGTCATTGCACAAAGGTTAGAAAGGGTACCGTATCCCCGGATAACATGTATGGATAGCATACACATTCAAAATATATATCTATACAGCATGAGGCAGGCTCAGACGGTGTTAGGCCCAGTATGGATTGCAAGTCATTGCACAAAGGTTAGAAGGGGTACCGTATCCCCGGATAACATGTATGGATAGCGTACACATTCAAAATATATGTCTATACAGCATGAGGCAGGCTCAGACGGTGTTAGGCCAAGTATGGATTGCACGTCATTGCACAAAGGTTAGAAGGGGTACCGTATCCCCGGATAACATGTATGGATAGCGTACACATTCAAAATATATGTCTATACAGCATGAGGCAGGCTCAGACGGTGTTAGGCCCAGTATGGATTGCACGTCATTGCACAAAGGTTAGAAGGGGTACCGTATCCCCGGATAACATGTATGGATAGCGTACACATTCAAAATATATGTCTCAGGAGGCAGGCTCAGATGGTGTCAGGCACAGTATGGATTTGACGGCCCAGATTACACAGCGGAGGAGCAGGGAGAGGTAAAGATTGCAAATGCTGGGGCCCTGGCCAAGCAAGGGGGGCACACTCGTGGGCGTCGGTACTGGCACTGGGCCCCTCATAGTACAGCGGTGTGTCTGACGGCGGGTGTGCACCACCACCGTCAGAGACACTTGATTGCACTATGAGGGACCCTGTGCCAGTGCCCGCGCCCAAGAGTCGGCCTACCCACCTGTCCAGGGCAACGGCACTCGCACGGTGTCATGCGCTAGGTGGTGACCCCGGCCATGGGGGGGAGGCAGCACAGTTAGGGAGTTTTAGAAAGTGGCATATGTTGATGTTGGACATTCAACTGATGCAAAAGGCGAAATAGGTGAAGTACCAGGAAGAGGTGGACCAAAGCAAGCCATTTTTCTGTCACCCTATGTGTCATCAGGGGAAGGTGGGACAAAATCCTTGCAAACCCATGCGTGGTTCATTTTAATGAAGGTTAGATCATCCACATTTTGGGTTGACAGACGGGTCCTTTTTTCTGTCAGGATTGATCCAGCTGCACTGAAGACTCTTTCCGATAGCACACTTGCAGCTGGGCAAGCGAGCTCCTGTAAGGCATATTGGGCCAATTCAGGCCAGGTGTCCAGTTTAGCGGCCCAATAGTCAAAGGGGAATGACCTGTGTGGGAGAACATCGATATGGGAGGAAAAGTAGTTTGTAACCATAGTTGACAACTGCTGTCTCCTGTCACTTTCCATCGATGCAGTATTACCAGTTGTGTGAGCGGTATTTGAAAAATCAGTCCACAACATTGTCATGAAACCCCTGTCTCCAACGCCACTTCTGCTGTGTGCACCACGAACACCTCTGCCAAGCTGCCCCCGGCCCGTACGGCTCGTGTGAGAACCATCACCGCTGCTGTGTGCTGGGAATGCCTCAAGCAACCGATTTACCAGAGTTGCTTGTTTATTAGCCAATATTAGGTCAAGGTTCTCCTGTGGCATGATGTTTTGCAATTTGCCTTTATAGCGTGGATCCAGGATGCTGGCCAACCAGTAGTCGTCATCGTTCATCATTTTGGCAATGCGGGGGTCCCTTTTTAGGATCCTCAAGGCATAATCTGACATGTGGGCCAATGTTCCCGGTGTCAATGATGCACTGCGAGTGCTGGGTGGAGGAGCACTTTCTGGCAAATCCACATCCCTCCAGTCACGCACAAACCCTGTACCAGACCTTGCCACGCCAACATTTTCACTTGCCCCACGAGATGCATCCTCCTCCCCTAAGTAATCATCCCCATCATCCTCCTCCTCCTCCTCCTCTTCTTCCTCCACCTCGTCCAGGAGAGGTCCCTGAGCAGACAATGGCTGAATGTCATCAAGGATTCCCTCCTCCTCTTCCTCCTCATCAACATTGGCTGCAGACGCCTGCTCCTTAAGGTACGTCAAAGTTTGCATGAGCAGACGCATAAGTGGGATGCTCATGCTTAGGATGGCGTCGTCTGCGCTTACCAGCCGTGTGCATTCCTCAAAACACTGAAGGACTTTACAAAGGTCTTTCAGCTTCGACCACTGCACGCCTGTCAACTCCATGTCTGCTCTCAAAGTGCCTGGCCATGTATCCTCCCACAAATGCATTATGGCCTGCCTCTGCTCGCACAGCCGCTCCACCATGTGCAGGGTGGAGTTCCACCTTGTTGCAATGTCGATAATGAGGCGGTGGTTGGGAAGGTGGAGCAATCGCTGCAGCTTCTGCATACGAACGGAGTGTACAGGCGACCGGCGGATGTGCGCGCACAGTCTTCGCACCTTCTGGAGCAGGGCTGTTAACTCCGGATAATTTTTGAGGAAGCACTGCACCACCAGTTTCAAGGTGTGAGCCAAGCAAGGTATGTGGCTGAGTTTTGAAAGGGCTATGGCTGCCACAAAATTACGGCCGTTATCACTAACTACCTTGCCTGCCTCAAGATGTACACTGCCCAGCCATGACTCAGTTTGTCGCTTCAAGTACTCGGCCAGCACCTCGGCGGTGTGTCTGTCGCCCAAACACATCATCTGCAACACAGCCTGCTGACGCTTTCCACTAGCTGCTCGATAGGGGGACACATCGTGTGCAACAGTGGCAGCTGCAGATGGAGTGCTCGTACGACTGCGCTCTGTGGACGAGCTGTCGCTTCTGGAGGAGGAGGAGGAGGGTCGAACGCCTACAGCCAACTGTTTCCTAGACCGTGGGCTAGGCAGCACTGTCCCACCACCGCTGTCCCCTGTGGACCCTGCATCCACCACATTAACCCAGTGCGCAGTGATGGACACGTAACGGCCCTGGCCATGCCGACTGGACCATGCATCAGTTGTGAGGTGCACCTTTCCGCTCACTGACTGCTTGAGTGCATGGACAATGCGGTCTTTCACATGATGGTGGAGGGCTGGGATGGCTTTGCGAGAGAAGAAGTGGCGACTGGGTAGGTCATAGCGTGGTACTGCATAGGCCATGAGTTCGCGGAAAGCTGTGCTTTCCACCAACCGAAAGGGCATCATCTCAAACGAGATTAGTTTGGCAATGTGGGCGTTCAAACCCAGTGTACGCGGATGAGAGACTGAGTACTTTCTTGACCTACTCATAGTGTCTGGGAGGGTGAGCTGGACTTGAGAGCTGCATATGGTGGAAGTAGCGGTGGACAGGGCGGACTGAGAGAGGGTTGATGATGGTGATGGAGTTGGTGTTCTTTCTGATGGCCTAGAATCAGTCTTTCGTTGATATAACAGTGGGATTCCCTGACTGCTGTGGCCTTGCAACGACACCTCAACATTTGCTGCTGTGCTAACCGGTGTGCTTACAGTGAGGGAAACAATGTAGCGTTGCTGACTACCTTCGTTGTGATCAGTTGCACATGTGGCACTTGAGGTTTGGTGTTGTGTCCACGCTTGCAAGTGCATTCTGGTTAAATGTCTAAGCATGCAACTGGTATTCAAATTTTTCAGATTTTTCCCTCGGCTAAAGGTCTTTGCGCACTTCTTACAGATAACCTTGGCCTGATCATGAGGATTTTGTTCAAAAAACTGCCACACTGCACTCTTCCTACTTTGGCAGACATTTTGCGGCCTAGCACGCTGTGATCTTTTGACCCTCTGGACAAGCTGTCCAGCAACTCTTTTGATGTTTGGAACCTGTCTTTGGAGTGCTCCGGGCCTGCCAGATAACAGCTGTTGCGATGTCGATGTCTGCTGTGGATGCTCCTCATCTGAGCTATTGGAAGCAGCACCCTCTTCCCCCAATGGATGCCAATCTGGGTCAACAACTGGGTCATCCATCACCTCCTCTTCTATGTCATGTGCACCTTTCTCTGTGTCACCGTGCATGGTGGTATAGTGTGCGGGAAGGGGCACCTGAGTCTCATCAGGGTCAAAATCTGGCTCTGTACACTGCGAGGACAATGTAGTGCTCTGAGTGAATGTACCAGCAGAATCATCCATCAGAGGCTGTGCATCAGTGCACTCCATGTCAGATTCATCTTGGCCTGGGTAATTCACCATTTGACTTGATAATCCAGGCATGGTATGTGAAAAAAGCTCCATGGAGTAATCAGTAGTATGGCCTGCGTCATCCTTCAATCTTGGTTGGGGTGAAGGACACAAGGAAAGGTGTGGTTCATAAACATGAGCCTCCAATGACGACTCAGTGCTTTTACTTTTTACAACTGAAGAAGAGGAGGCGATAGAGCTGGAGGCTGAGTCAGCAATGTAAGACAAAACTTTTTCCTGATGCTCTGACTTTAAAAGCGGTTTGCCAACTCCTAGAAAACTAAGCGTTCGAGGCCTTATGTAGACAGACGATGACGCAGGGTCAGCACCTCCTGCATTTGGTCCTATTTTGCTCTTGCCAATACCATCAGATCCACCACCAACACCATCATTACCAGCTGCCAACCCCCGCCCAATTCCACGGCCTCTTCCACCAGCCTTCCTCATTTTTGGTAGAAATGTAGACAAAATCCAACAAACTATATAGTAATGTAAAACAAGGTACAAGGTGTCTATAGGACAGGGGAGTTTTAGAATTTCTGCACACACTTGTGGACAGTGGACACTTGTGGATTGAGTGCGGCCCACTGATATCTGAGCGCTATGTGACACGCTCGATGGCACAGCTGCCTGTGACCAAAGTGACGAGAGGATAATGGAGATTTTGAATCTCTGCGTACACTTGTGGACAGTGGACACTTGTGGATTGTGTGCGGCCCACTGATATCTGAGCGCTATGTGACACGCTCGATGGCACAGCTGCCTGTGACCAAAGTGACGAGAGGATAATGGAGATTTTGAATCTCTGCGTACACTTGTGGACAGTGGACACTTGTGGATTGTGTGCGGCCCACTGATATCTGAGCGCTATGTGACACGCTCGATGGCACAGCTGCCTGTGACCAAAGTGACGAGAGGATAATGGAGATTTTGAATCTCTGCGTACACTTTTGGACACTGGACACTTGTGGATTGTGTGCGGCCCACTTATATCTGAGCGCTATGTGACACGCTCGATGACACAGCTGCCTGTGACCAAAGTGACGAGAGGATAATGGAGATTTTGAATCTCTGCATACACTTTTGGACACTGGACACTTGTGGATTGTGTGCGGCCCACTGATATCTGAGCGCTATGTGACACGCTCGATGGCACAGCTGCCTGTGACCAAAGTGACGAGAGGATAATGGAGATTTTGAATCTCTGCGTACACTTTTGGACACTGGACACTTGTGGATTGTGTGCGGCCCACTGATATCTGAGCGCTATGTGACACGCTCGATGGCACAGCTGCCTGTGACCAAAGTGACGAGAGGATAATGGAGATTTTGAATCTCTGCGTACACTTTTGGACACTGGACACTTGTGGATTGTGTGCGGCCCACTGATATCTGAGCGCTATGTGACACGCTCGATGGCACAGCTGCCTGTGACCAAAGTGACGAGAGGATAATGGAGATTTTGAATCTCTGCGTACACTTGTGGACAGTGGACACTTGTGGATTGTGTGCGGCCCACTGATATCTGAGCGCTATGTGACACGCTCGATGGCACAGCTGCCTGTGACCAAAGTGACGAGAGGATAATGGAGATTTTGAATCTCTGCGTACACTTGTGGACACTGGACACTTGTGGATTGTGTGCGGCCCACTGATATCTGAGCGCTATGTGACACGCTCGATGGCACAGCTGCCTGTGACCAAAGTGACGAGAGGATAATGGAGATTTTGAATCTCTGCGTACACTTGTGGACAGTGGACACTTGTGGATTGAGTGCGGCCCACTGATATCTGAGCGCTATGTGACACGCTCGATGGCACAGCTGCCTGTGACCAAAGTGACGAGAGGATAATGGAGATTTTGAATCTCTGCGTACACTTTTGGACACTGGACACTTGTGGATTGTGTGCGGCCCACTGATATCTGAGCGCTATGTGACACGCTCGATGGCACAGCTGCCTGTGACCAAAGTGACGAGAGGATAATGGAGATTTTGAATCTCTGCGTACACTTTTGGACACTGGACACTTGTGGATTGTGTGCGGCCCACTGATATCTGAGCGCTATGTGACACGCTCGATGGCACAGCTGCCTGTGACCAAAGTGACGAGAGGATAATGGAGATTTTGAATCTCTGCGTACACTTTTGGACACTGGACACTTGTGGATTGTGTGCGGCCCACTGATATCTGAGCGCTATGTGACACGCTCGATGGCACAGCTGCCTGTGACCAAAGTGACGAGAGGATAATGGAGATTTTGAATCTCTGCGTACACTTGTGGACAGTGGACACTTGTGGATTGTGTGCGGCCCACTGATATCTGAGCGCTATGTGACACGCTCGATGGCACAGCTGCCTGTGACCAAAGTGATGAGAGGATAAAGGAGATTTTGAATCTCTGCATACACTTTTGGACACTTGACACTTGTGGATTGTGTGCGGCCAACTGATATCTGAGCGCTATGTGACACGCTCGATGGCACAGCTGCCTGTGACCAAAGTGACGAGAGGATAATGGAGATTTTGAATCTCTGCGTACACTTTTGGATACTGGACACTTGTGGATTGTGTGCGGCCCACTGATATCTGAGCGCTATGTGACACGCTCGATGACACAGCTGCCTGTGACCAAAGTGACGAGAGGATAATGGAGCTTTTGAATCTCTGCACACACTTGTGGACAGTGGACACTTGTGGATTGAGTGCGGCCCACTGATATCTGAGCGCTATGTGACACGCTCGATGGCACAGCTGCCTGTGACCAAAGTGACGAGAGGATAATGGAGATTTTGAATCTCTGCGTACACTTGTGGACAGTGGACACTTGTGGATTGTGTGCGGCCCACTGATATCTGAGCGCTATGTGACACGCTCGATGGCACAGCTGCCTGTGACCAAAGTGACGAGAGGATAATGGAGATTTTGAATCTCTGCGTACACTTGTGGACAGTGGACACTTGTGGATTGTGTGCGGCCCACTGATATCTGAGCGCTATGTGACACGCTCGATGGCACAGCTGCCTGTGACCAAAGTGACGAGAGGATAATGGAGATTTTGAATCTCTGCGTACACTTTTGGACACTGGACACTTGTGGATTGTGTGCGGCCCACTTATATCTGAGCGCTATGTGACACGCTCGATGACACAGCTGCCTGTGACCAAAGTGACGAGAGGATAATGGAGATTTTGAATCTCTGCATACACTTTTGGACACTGGACACTTGTGGATTGTGTGCGGCCCACTGATATCTGAGCGCTATGTGACACGCTCGATGGCACAGCTGCCTGTGACCAAAGTGACGAGAGGATAATGGAGATTTTGAATCTCTGCGTACACTTTTGGACACTGGACACTTGTGGATTGTGTGCGGCCCACTGATATCTGAGCGCTATGTGACACGCTCGATGGCACAGCTGCCTGTGACCAAAGTGACGAGAGGATAATGGAGATTTTGAATCTCTGCGTACACTTTTGGACACTGGACACTTGTGGATTGTGTGCGGCCCACTGATATCTGAGCGCTATGTGACACGCTCGATGGCACAGCTGCCTGTGACCAAAGTGACGAGAGGATAATGGAGATTTTGAATCTCTGCGTACACTTGTGGACAGTGGACACTTGTGGATGGTGTGTGGCCCACTGATATCTGAGCGCTATGTGACACGCTCGATGGCACAGCTGCCTGTGACCAAAGTGACGAGAGGATAATGGAGATTTTGAATCTCTGCGTACACTTGTGGACACTGGACACTTGTGGATTGTGTGCGGCCCACTGATATCTGAGCGCTATGTGACACGCTCGATGGCACAGCTGCCTGTGACCAAAGTGACGAGAGGATAATGGAGATTTTGAATCTCTGCGTACACTTGTGGACAGTGGACACTTGTGGATTGAGTGCGGCCCACTGATATCTGAGCGCTATGTGACACGCTCGATGGCACAGCTGCCTGTGACCAAAGTGACGAGAGGATAATGGAGATTTTGAATCTCTGCGTACACTTTTGGACACTGGACACTTGTGGATTGTGTGCGGCCCACAGATATCTGAGCGCTATGTGACACGCTCGATGGCACAGCTGCCTGTGACCAAAGTGACGAGAGGATAATGGAGATTTTGAATCTCTGCGTACACTTTTGGACACTGGACACTTGTGGATTGTGTGCGGCCCACTGATATCTGAGCGCTATGTGACACGCTCGATGGCACAGCTGCCTGTGACCAAAGTGACGAGAGGATAATGGAGATTTTGAATCTCTGCGTACACTTTTGGACACTGGACACTTGTGGATTGTGTGCGGCCCACTGATATCTGAGCGCTATGTGACACGCTCGATGGCACAGCTGCCTGTGACCAAAGTGACGAGAGGATAATGGAGATTTTGAATCTCTGCGTACACTTGTGGACAGTGGACACTTGTGGATTGTGTGCGGCCCACTGATATCTGAGCGCTATGTGACACGCTCGATGGCACAGCTGCCTGTGACCAAAGTGACGAGAGGATAATGGAGATTTTGAATCTCTGCGTACACTTTTGGACACTGGACACTTGTGGATTGTGTGCGGCCCACTGATATCTGAGCGCTATGTGACACGCTCGATGGCACAGCTGCCTGTGACCAAAGTGACGAGAGGATAATGGAGATTTTTAATCTCTGCGTACACTTTTCGACACTGGACACTTGTGGATTGTGTGCGGCCCACTGATATCTGAGCGCTATGTGACACGCTCGATGGCACAGCTGCCTGTGACCAAAGTGACGAGAGGATAATGGAGATTTTGAATCTCTGCGTACACTTTTGGACACTGGACACTTGTGGATTGTGTGCGGCCCACTGATATCTGAGCGCTATGTGACACGCTCGATGGCACAGCTGCCTGTGACCAAAGTGACGAGAGGATAATGGAGATTTTGAATCTCTGCGTACACTTGTGGACAGTGGACACTTGTGGATTGTGTGCGGCCCACTGATATCTGAGCGCTATGTGACACACTCGATGGCACAGCTGCCTGTGACCAAAGTGACGAGAGGATAATGGAGATTTTGAATCTCTGCGTACACTTTTGGACACTGGACACTTGTGGATTGTGTGTGGCCCACTGATATCTGAGCGCTATGTGACACGCTCGATGGCACAGCTGCCTGTGACCAAAGTGACGAGAGGATAATGGAGATTTTGAATCTCTGCGTACACTTGTGGACAGTGGACACTTATGGATTGTGTGCGGCCCACTGATATCTGAGCGCTATGTGACACGCTCGATGGCACAGCTGCCTGTGACCAAAGTGACGAGAGGATAATGGAGATTTTGAATCTCTGCGTACACTTTTGGACACTGGACACTTGTGGATTGTGTGCGGCCCACTGATATCTGAGCACTATGTGACACGCTCGATGGCACAGCTGCCTGTGACCAAAGTGACAAGAGGATAATCGAGATTTTGAATCTCTGCGTACACTTTTGGACACTGGACACTTGTGGATTGTGTGCGGCCCACTGATATCTGAGCGCTATGTGACACGCTCGATGGCACACCTGCCTGTGACCAAAGTGACGAGAGGATAATGGAGATTTTGAATCTCTGCGTACACTTGTGGACAGTGGACACTTGTGGATTGTGTGCGGCCCACTGATATCTGAGCGCTATGTGACACGCTCGATGGCACAGCTGCCTGTGACCAAAGTGACGAGAGGATAATGGAGATTTTGAATCTCTGCGTACACTTTTGGAAACTGGACACTTGTGGATTGTGTGCGGCCCACTGATATCTGAGCGCTATGTGACACGCTCGATGGCACAGCTGCCTGTGACCAAAGTGACGAGAGGATAATGGAGATTTTGAATCTCTGCGTACACTTGTGGACAGTGGACACTTGTGGATTGTGTGCGGCCCACTGATATCTGAGCGCTATGTGACACGTTCGATGGCACAGCTGCCTGTGACCAAAGTGAAGAGAGGATAATGGAGATTTTGAATCTCTGCGTACACTTGTGGACAGTGGACACTTGTGGATTGTGTGCGGCCCACTGATATCTGAGCGCTATGTGACACGCTCGATGGCACAGCTGCCTGTGACCAAAGTGACGAGAGGATAATGGAGATTTTGAATCTCTGCGTACACTTTTGGACACTGGACACTTGTGGATTGTGTGCGGCCCACTGATATCTGAGCGCTATGTGACACGCTCGATGGCACAGCTGCCTGTGACCAAAGTGACGAGAGGATAATGGAGATTTTGAATCTCTGCGTACACTTTTGGACGCTGGACACTTGTGGATTGTGTGCGGCCCACTGATATCTGAGCGCTATGTGACACGCTCGATGGCACAGCTGCCTGTGACCAAAGTGACGAGAGGATAATGGAGATTTTGAATCTCTGCGTACACTTTTGGAAACTGGACACTTGTGGATTGTGTGCGGCCCACTGATATCTGAGCGCTATGTGACACGCTCGATGGCACAGCTGCCTGTGACCGAAGTGACGAGAGGATAATGGAGATTTTGAATCTCTGCATACACTGGTGGACAGTGGACACTTGTGGATTGTGTGCGGCCCACTGATATCTGAGCGCTATGTGACACGCTCGATGGCACAGCTGCCTGTGACCAAAGTGACGAGAGGATAATGGAGATTTTGAATCTCTGCGTACACTTTTGGACACTGGACACTTGTGGATTGTGTGCGGCCCACTGATATCTGAGCGCTATGTGACACGCTCGATGGCACAGCTGCCTGTGACCAAAGTGACGAGAGGATAATGGAGATTTTGAATCTCTGCGTACACTTGTGGACAGTGGACACTTGTGGATTGTGTGCGGCCCACTGATATCTGAGCGCTATGTGACACGCTCGATGGCACAGCTGCCTGTGACCAAAGTGACGAGAGGATAATGGAGATTTTGAATCTCTGCGTACACTTTTGGACACTGGACACTTGTGGATTGTGTGCGGCCCACTGATATCTGAGCGCTATGTGACACGCTCGATGGCACAGCTGCCTGTGACCAAAGTGACGAGAGGATAATGGAGATTTTGAATCTCTGCGTACACTTTTGGACACTGGACACTTGTGGATTGTGTGCGGCCCACTGATATCTGAGCGCTATGTGACACGCTCGATGGCACAGCTGCCTGTGACCAAAGTGACGAGAGGATAATGGAGATTTTGAATCTCTGCGTACACTTGTGGACAGTGGACACTTGTGGATTGTGTGCGGCCCACTGATATCTGAGCGCTATGTGACACGCTCGATGGCACAGCTGCCTGTGACCAAAGTGACGAGAGGATAATGGAGATTTTGAATCTCTGCGTACACTTTTGGACACTGGACACTTGTGGATTGTGTGCGGCCCACTGATATCTGAGCGCTATGTGACACGCTCGATGGCACAGCTGCCTGTGACCAAAGTGACGAGAGGATAATGGAGATTTTGAATCTCTGCGTACACTTTTGGACACTGGACACTTGTGGATTGTGTGCGGCCCACTGATATCTGAGCGCTATGTGACACGCTCGATGGCACAGCTGCCTGTGACCAAAGTGACGAGAGGATAATGGAGATTTTGAATCTCTGCGTACACTTGTGGACAGTGGACACTTGTGGATTGTGTGCGGCCCACTGATATCTGAGCGCTATGTGACACGCTCGATGGCACAGCTGCCTGTGACCAAAGTGACGAGAGGATAATGGAGATTTTGAATCTCTGCGTACACTTGTGGACAGTGGACACTTGTGGATTGTGTGCGGCCCACTGATATCTGAGCGCTATGTGACACGCTCGATGGCACAGCTGCCTGTGACCAAAGTGACGAGAGGATAATGGAGATTTTGAATCTCTGCGTATACTTTTGGACACTGGACACTTGTGGATTGTGTGCGGCCCACTGATATCTGAGTGCTATGTGACACGCTCGATGGCACAGCTGCCTGTGACCAAAGTGACGAGAGGATAATGGAGATTTTGAATCTCTGCGTACACTTTTGGACACTGGACACTTGTGGATTGTGTGCGGCCCACTGATATCTGAGCGCTATGTGACACGCTCGATGGCACAGCTGCCTGTGACCAAAGTGACGAGAGGATAATGGAGATTTTGAATCTCTGCGTACACTTTTGGACACTGGACACTTGTGGATTGTGTGCGGCCCACTGATATCTGAGCGCTATGTGACACGCTCGATGGCACAGCTGCCTGTGACCAAAGTGACGAGAGGATAATGGAGATTTTGAATCTCTGCGTACACTTTTGGACACTGGACACTTGTGGATTGTGTGCGGCCCACTGATATCTGAGCGCTATGTGACACGCTCGATGGCACAGCTGCCTGTGACCAAAGTGACGAGAGGATAATGGAGATTTTGAATCTCTG
Organism: Dendrobates tinctorius; assembly: GCF_039654945.1. Lineage (NCBI taxonomy): Eukaryota > Metazoa > Chordata > Amphibia > Anura > Dendrobatidae > Dendrobates > Dendrobates tinctorius. Next base: position 53,760,442 of record NW_027361676.1, read on the forward strand.
CGTACACTTTTGGACACTGGACACTTGTGGATTGTGTGCGGCCCACTGATATCTGAGCGCTATGTGACACGCTCGATGGCACAGCTGCCTGTGACCAAAGTGACGAGAGGATAATGGAGATTTTGAATCTCTGCGTACACTTTTGGACACTGGACACTTGTGGATTGTGTGCGGCCCACTGATATCTGAGCGCTATGTGACACGCTCGATGGCACAGCTGCCTGTGACCAAAGTGACGAGAGGATAATGGAGATTTTGAATCTCTGCGTACACTTGTGGACAGTGGACACTTGTGGATTGTGTGCGGCCCACTGATATCTGAGCGCTATGTGACACGCTCGATGGCACAGCTGCCTGTGACCAAAGTGACGAGAGGATAATGGAGATTTTGAATCTCTGCGTACACTTTTGGACACTGGACACTTGTGGATTGTGTGCGGCCCACTGATATCTGAGCGCTATGTGACACGCTCGATGGCACAGCTGCCTGTGACCAAAGTGACGAGAGGATAATGGAGATTTTGAATCTCTGCGTACACTTTTGGACACTGGACACTTGTGGATTGTGTGCGGCCCACTGATATCTGAGCGCTATGTGACACGCTCGATGGCACAGCTGCCTGTGACCAAAGTGACGAGAGGATAATGGAGATTTTGAATCTCTGCGTACACTTGTGGACAGTGGACACTTGTGGATTGTGTGCGGCCCACTGATATCTGAGCGCTATGTGACACGCTCGATGGCACAGCTGCCTGTGACCAAAGTGACGAGAGGATAATGGAGATTTTGAATCTCTGCGTACACTTGTGGACAGTGGACACTTGTGGATTGTGTGCGGCCCACTGATATCTGAGCGCTATGTGACACGCTCGATGGCACAGCTGCCTGTGACCAAAGTGACGAGAGGATAATGGAGATTTTGAATCTCTGCGTACACTTGTGGACAGTGGACACTTGTGGATTGTGTGCGGACCACTGATATCTGAGCGCTATGTGACACGCTCGATGGCACAGCTGCCTGTGACCAAAGTGACGAGCGGATAATGGAGATTTTGAATCTCTGCGTACACTTGTGGACAGTGGACACTTGTGGATTGTGTGCGGCCCACTGATATCTGAGGGCTATGTGACACGCTCGATGGCACAGCTGCCTGTGACCAAAGTGACGAGAGGATAATGGAGATTTTGAATCTCTGTGTACACTTTTGGACACTGGACACTTGTGGATTGTGTGCGGCCCACTGATATCTGAGCGTTATGTGACACGCTCAATGGCACAGCTGCCTGTGACCAAAGTGACGAGAGGATAATGGAGATTTTGAATCTCTGCGTACACTTTTGGACACTGGACACTTGTGGATTGTGTGCGGCCCACTGATATCTGAGCGCTATGTGACACGCTCGATGGCACAGCTGCCTGTGACCAAAGTGACGAGAGGATAATGGAGATTTTGAATCTCTGCGTACACTTGTGGACAGTGGACACTTGTGGATTGTGTGCGGCCCACTGATATCTGAGTGCTATGTGACACACTCGATGGCACAGCTGCCTGTGACCAAAGTGACGAGAGGATAAAGGAGATTTTGAATCTCTGCATACACTTTTGGATACTGGACACTTGTGGATTGTTTGCGGCCCACTGATATCTGAGCGCTATGTGACACGCTCGATGGCACAGCTGCCTGTGACCAAAGTGACGAGAGGATAATGGAGCTTTTGAATCTCTGCGTACACTTTTGGACACTGGACACTTGTGGATTGTGTGCGGCCCACTGATATCTGAGCACTATGTGACACGCTCGATGGCAAAGCTGCCTGTGACCAAAGTGACGAGAGGATAATGGAGATTTTGAATCTCTACGTACACTTTTGGACACTGGACACTTGTGGATTGTGTGCGGCCCACTGATATCTGAGCGCTATGTGACACGCTCGATGGCACAGATGCCTGTGACCAAAGTGACGAGAGGATAATGGAGATTTTGAATCTCTGTGTACACTTTTGGACACTGGACATTTGTGGATTGTGTGCGGCCCACTGATATCTGAGCGCTATGTGACACGCTCAATGGCACAGCTGCCTGTGACCAAAGTGATGAGAGGATAATGGAGATTTTGAATCTCTGCGTACACTTGTGGACAGTGGACACTTGTGGATTGTGTGCGGCCCACTGATATCTGAGCGCTATGTGACACGCTCGATGGCACAGCTGCCTGTGACCAAAGTGACGAGAGGATAATGGAGATTTTGAATCTCTGCGTACACTTTTGGACACTGGACACTTGTGGATTGTGTGCGGCCCACTGATATCTGAGCGCTATGTGACACGCTCGATGGCACAGCTGCCTGTGACCAAAGTGACGAGAGGATAATGGAGATTTTGAATCTCTGCGTACACTTTTGGACACTGGACACTTGTGGATTGTGTGCGGCCCACTGATATCTGAGCGCTATGTGACACGCTCGATGGCACAGCTGCCTGTGACCAAAGTGACGAGAGGATAATGGAGATTTTGAATCTCTGCGTACACTTGTGGACAGTGGACACTTGTGGATTGAGTGCGGCCCACTGATATCTGAGCGCTATGTGACTCGCTCGATGGCACAGCTGCCTGTGACCAAAGTGACGAGAGGATAATGGAGATTTTGAATCTCTGCGTACACTTGTGGACAGTGGACACTTTTGGATTGTGTGCGGCCCACTGATATCTGAGCGCTATGTGACACGCTCGATGGCACAGCTGCCTGTGACCAAAGTGACGAGAGGATAATGGAGATTTTGAATCTCTGCGTACACTTGTGGACAGTGGACACTTGTGGATTGTGTGCGGCCCACTGATATCTGAGCGCTATGTGACACGCTCGATGGCACAGCTGCCTGTGAGCAAAGTGACGAGAGGATAATGGAGATTTTGAATCTCTGTGTACACTTGTGGACAGTGGACACTTGTGGATTGTGTGCGGCCCACTGATATCTGAGCGCTATGTGACACGCTCGATGGCACAGCTGCCTGTGACCAAAGTGACGAGAGGATAATGGAGATTTTGAATCTCTGCGTACACTTTTGTACACTGGACACTTGTGGATTGTGTGTGGCCCACTGATATCTGAGCGCTATGTGACACGCTCGATGGCACAGCTGCCTGTGACCAAAGTGACGAGAGGATAATGGAGATTTTGAATCTCTGCGTACATTTTGGACACTGGACACTTGTGGATTGTGTGCGGCCCACTGATATCTGAGCGCTATGTGACACGCTCAATGGCACAGCTGCCTGTGACCAAAGTGACGAGAGGATAATGGAGATTTTGAATCTCTGCGTAAACTTTTGGACACTGGACACTTGTGGATTGTGTGCGGCCCACTGATATCTGAGCGCTATGTGACACGCTCGATGGCACAGCTGCCTGTGACCAAAGTGACAAGAGGATAATGGAGATTTTGAATCTCTGCGTACACTTGTGGACAGTGGACACTTGTGGATTGTGTGCGGCCCACTGATATCTGAGCGCTATGTGACACGCTCGATGGCACAGCTGCCTGTGACCAAAGTGACGAGAGGATAATGGAGATTTTGAATCTCTGCGTACACTTTTGGACACTTGACACTTGTGGATTGTGTGCGGCCAACTGATATCTGAGCGCTATGTGACACGCTCGATGGCACAGCTGCCTGTGACCAAAGTGACGAGAGGATAATGGAGATTTTGAATCTCTGCGTACACTTTTGGACACTGGACACTTGTGGATTGTGTGCGGCCCACTGATATCTGAGCGCTATGTGACACGCTCGATGGCACAGCTGCCTGTGACCAAAGTGACGAGAGGATAATGGAGATTTTGAATCTCTGCGTACACTTTTGGACACTGGACACTTGTGGATTGTGTGCGGCCCACTGATATCTGAGCGCTATGTGACACGCTCGATGGCACAGCTGCCTGTGACCAAAGTGACGAGAGGATAATGGAGATTTTGAATCTCTGCGTACACTTTTGGACACTGGACACTTGTGGATTGTGTGCGGCCCACTGATATCTGAGCGCTATGTGACACGCTCGATGGCACAGTTGCCTGTGACCAAAGTGACGAGAGGATAATGGAGATTTTGAATCTCTGCGTACACTTTTGGACACTGGACACTTGTGGATTGTGTGCGGCCCACTGATATCTGAGCGCTATGTGACACGCTCGATGGCACAGCTGCCTGTGACCAAAGTGAGGAGAGGATAATGGAGATTTTGAATCTCTGCGTACACTTTTGGACACTGGACACTTGTGGATTGTGTGCGGCCCACTGATATCTGAGCGCTATGTGACACGCTCGATGGCACAGCTGCCTGTGACCAAAGTGACGAGAGGATAATGGAGATTTTGAATCTCTGCGTACACTTTTGGACACTGGACACTTGTGGATTGTGTGCGGCCCACTGATATCTGAGCGCTATGTGACACGCTCGATGGCACAGCTGCCTGTGACCAAAGTGACGAGAGGATAATGGAGATTTTGAATCTCTGCGTACACTTTTGGACACTGGACACTTGTGGATTGTGTGCGGCCCACTGATATCTGAGCGCTATGTGACACGCTCGATGGCACACCTGCCTGTGACCAAAGTGACGAGAGGATAATGGAGATTTTGAATCTCTGCGTACACTTGTGGACAGTGGACACTTGTGGATTGTGTGCGGCCCACTGATATCTGAGCGCTATGTGACACGCTCGATGGCACAGCTGCCTGTGACCAAAGTGACGAGAGGATAATGGAGATTTTGAATCTCTGCGTACACTTTTGGACACTGGACACTTGTGGATTGTGTGCGGCCCACTGATATCTGAGCGCTATGTGACACGCTCGATGGCACAGCTGCCTGTGACCAAAGTGACGAGAGGATAATGGAGATTTTGAATCTCTGCGTACACTTGTGGACAGTGGACACTTGTGGATTGTGTGCGGCCCACTGATATCTGAGCGCTATGTGACACGTTCGATGGCACAGCTGCCTGTGACCAAAGTGAAGAGAGGATAATGGAGATTTTGAATCTCTGCGTACACTTGTGGACAGTGGACACTTGTGGATTGTGTGCGGCCCACTGATATCTGAGCGCTATGTGACACGCTCGATGGCACAGCTGCCTGTGACCAAAGTGACGAGAGGATAATGGAGATTTTGAATCTCTGCGTACACTTTTGGACACTGGACACTTGTGGATTGTGTGCGGCCCACTGATATCTGAGCGCTATGTGACACGCTCGATGGCACAGCTGCCTGTGACCAAAGTGACGAGAGGATAATGGAGATTTTGAATCTCTGCGTACACTTTTGGACACTGGACACTTGTGGATTGTGTGCGGCCCACTGATATCTGAGCGCTATGTGACACGCTCGATGGCACAGCTGCCTGTGACCAAAGTGACGAGAGGATAATGGAGATTTTGAATCTCTGCGTACACTTTTGGACACTGGACACTTGTGGATTGTGTGCGGCCCACTGATATCTGAGCGCTATGTGACACGCTCGATGGCACAGCTGCCTGTGACCAAAGTGACGAGAGGATAATGGAGATTTTGAATCTCTGCATACACTTGTGGACAGTGGATACTTGTGGATTGTGTGCGGCCCACTGATATCTGAGCGCTATGTGACACGCTCGATGGCACAGCTGCCTGTGACCAAAGTGACGAGAGGATAATGGAGATTTTGAATCTCTGCGTACACTTTTGGACACTGGACACTTGTGGATTGTGTGCGGCCCACTGATATCTGAGCGCTATGTGACACGCTCGATGGCACAGCTGCCTGTGACCAAAGTTACGAGAGGATAATGGAGATTTTGAATCTCTGCGTACACTTGTGAACAGTGGACACTTGTGGATTGTGTGCGGCCCACTTATATCTGAGCGGTATGTGACACGCTCGATGGCACAGCTGCCTGTGACCAAAGTGACGAGAGGATAATGGAGATTTTGAATCTCTGCGTACACTTTTGGACACTGGACACTTGTGGATTGTGTGCGGCCCACTGATATCTGAGCGCTATGTGACACGCTCGATGGCACAGCTGCCTGTGACCAAAGTGACGAGAGGATAATGGAGATTTTGAATCTCTGCGTACACTTTTGGACACTGGACACTTGTGGATTGTGTGCGGCCCACTGATATCTGAGCGCTATGTGACACGCTCGATGGCACAGCTGCCTGTGACCAAAGTGACGAGAGGATAACGGAGATTTTGAATCTCTGCGTACACTTTTGGACACTGGACACTTGTGGATTGTGTGCGGCCCACTGATATCTGAGCGCTATGTGACACGCTCGATGGCACAGCTGCCTGTGACCAAAGTGACGAGAGGATAATGGAGATTTTGAATCTCTGCGTACAATTTTGGACACTGGACACTTGTGGATTGTGTGCGGCCCACTGATATCTGAGCGCTATGTGACACGCTCGATGGCACAGCTGCCTGTGACCAAAGTGACGAGAGGATAATGGAGATTTTGAATCTCTGCGTACACTTGTGGACAGTGGACACTTGTGGATTGTGTGCGGCCCACTGATATCTGAGCGCTATGTGACACGCTCGATGGCACAGCTGCCTGTGACCAAAGTGACGAGAGGATAATGGAGATTTTGAATCTCTGCGTACACTTTTGGACACTGGACACTTGTGGATTGTGTGCGGCCCACTGATATCTGAGCGCTATGTGACACGCTCGATGGCACAGCTGCCTGTGACCAAAGTGACGAGAGGATAATGGAGATTTTGAATCTCTGCGTACACTTGTGGACAGTGGACACTTGTGGATTGTGTGCGGCCCACTGATATCTGAGCGCTATGTGACACGCTCGATGGCATAGCTGCCTGTGACCAAAGTGACGAGAGGATAATGGAGATTTTGAATCTCTGCGTACACTTTTGGACACTGGACACTTGTGGATTGTGTGCGGCCCACTGATATCTGAGCGCTATGTGACACGCTCGATGGCACAGCTGCCTGTGACCAAAGTGACGAGAGGATAATGGAGATTTTGAATCTCTGCGTACACTTTTGGACACTGGACACTTGTGGATTGTGTGCGGCCCACTGATATCTGAGCGCTATGTGACACGCTCGATGGCACAGCTGCCTGTGACCAAAGTGACGAGAGGATAATGGAGATTTTGAATCTCTGCGTACACTTGTGGACAGTGGACACTTGTGGATTGTGTGCGGCCCACTGATATCTGAGCGCTATGTGACACGCTCGATGGCACAGCTGCCTGTGACCAAAGTGACGAGAGGATAATGGAGATTTTGAATCTCTGCGTACACTTGTGGACAGTGGACACTTGTGGATTGTGTGCGGCCCACTGATATCTGAGCGCTATGTGACACGCTCGATGGCACAGCTGCCTGTGACCAAAGTGACGAGAGGATAATGGAGATTTTATATCTCTGCGTACACTTTTGGACACTGGACACTTGTGGATTGTGTGCGGCCCACTGATATCTGAGCGCTATGTGACACGCTCGATGGCACACCTGCCTGTGACCAAAGTGACGAGAGGATAATGGAGATTTTGAATCTCTGCGTACACTTTTGGACACTGGACACTTGTGGATTGTGTGCGGCCCACTGATATCTGAGCGCTATGTGACACGCTCGATGGCACAGCTGCCTGTGACCAAAGTGACGAGAGGATAATGGAGATTTTGAATCTCTGCGTACACTTTTGGACACTGGACACTTGTGGATTGTGTGCGGCCCACTGATATCTGAGCGCTATGTGACACGCTCGATGGCACAGCTGCCTGTGACCAAAGTGACGAGAGGATAATGGAGATTTTGAATCTCTGCGTACACTTTTGGACACTGGACACTTGTGGATTGTGTGCGGCCCACTGATATCTGAGCGCTATGTGACACGCTCGATGGCACAGCTGCCTGTGACCAAAGTGACGAGAGGATAATGGAGATTTTGAATCTCTGCGTACACTTTTGGACACTGGACACTTGTGGATTGTGTGCGGCCCACTGATATCTGAGCGCTATGTGACACGCTCGATGGCACAGCTGCCTGTGACCAAAGTGACGAGAGGATAATGGAGATTTTGAATCTCTGCGTACACTTGTGGACAGTGGACACTTGTGGATTGTGTGCGGCCCACTGATATCTGAGCGCTATGTGACACGCTCGATGGCACAGCTGCCTGTGACCAAAGTGACGAGAGGATAATGGAGATTTTGAATCTCTGCGTACACTTTTGGACACTGGACACTTGTGGATTGTGTGCGGCCCACTGATATCTGAGCTCTATGTGACACGCTCGATGGCACAGCTGCCTGTGACCAAAGTGACGAGAGGATAATGGAGATTTTGAATCTCTGCGTACACTTTTGGACACTGGACACTTGTGGACTGTGTGCGGCCCACTGATATCTGAGCGCTATGTGACACGCTCGATGGCACAGCTGCCTGTGACCAAAGTGACGAGAGGATAATGGAGATTTTGAATCTCTGCGTACACTTGTGGACAGTGGACACTTGTGGATTGTGTGCGGCCCACTGATATCTGAGCGCTATGTGACACGCTCGATGGCACAGCTGCCTGTGACCAAAGTGACGAGAGGATAATGGAGATTTTGAATCTCTGCGTACACTTGTGGACAGTGGACACTTGTGGATTGTGTGCGGCCCACTGATATCTGAGCGCTATGTGACACGCTCGATGGCACAGCTGCCTGTGACCAAAGTGACGAGAGGATAATGGAGATTTTGAATCTCTGCGTACACTTGTGGACAGTGGACACTTGTGGATTGTGTGCGGCCCACTGATATCTGAGCGCTATGTGACACGCTCGATGGCACAGCTGCCTGTGACCAAAGTGACGAGAGGATAATGGAGATTTTGAATCTCTGCGTACACTTGTGGACAGTGGACACTTGTGGATTGTGTGCGGCCCACTGATATCTGAGCGCTAAGTGACACACTCGATGGCACAGCTGCCTGTGACCAAAGTGACGAGAGGATAATGGAGATTTTGAATCTCTGCGTACACTTGTGGACAGTGGACACTTGTGGATTGTGTGCGGCCCACTGATATCTGAGCGCTATGTGACACGCTCGATGGCACAGCTGCCTGTGACCAAAGTGACGAGAGGATAATGGAGATTTTGAATCTCTGCGTACACTTTTGGACACTGGACACTTGTGGATTGTGTGCGGCCCACTGATATCTGAGCGCTATGTGACACGCTCGATGGCACAGCTGCCTGTGACCAAAGTGACGAGAGGATAATGGAGATTTTGAATCTCTGCGTACACTTTTGGACACTGGACACTTGTGGATTGTGTGCGGCCCACTGATATCTGAGCGCTATGTGACACGCTCGATGGCACACCTGCCTGTGACCAAAGTGACGAGAGGATAATGGAGATTTTGAATCTCTGCGTACACTTGTGGACAGTGGACACTTGTGGATTGTGTGCGGCCCACTGATATCTGAGCGCTATGTGACACGCTCGATGGCACAGCTGCCTGTGACCAAAGTGACGAGAGGATAATGGAGATTTTGAATCTCTGCGTACACTTTTGTACACTGGACACTTGTGGATTGTGTGTGGCCCACTGATATCTGAGCGCTATGTGACACGCTCGATGGCACAGCTGCCTGTGACCAAAGTGACGAGAGGATAATGGAGATTTTGAATCTCTGCGTACATTTTGGACACTGGACACTTGTGGATTGTGTGCGGCCCACTGATATCTGAGCGCTATGTGACACGCTCAATGGCACAGCTGCCTGTGACCAAAGTGACGAGAGGATAATGGAGATTTTGAATCTCTGCGTAAACTTTTGGACACTGGACACTTGTGGATTGTGTGCGGCCCACTGATATCTGAGCGCTATGTGACACGCTCGATGGCACAGCTGCCTGTGACCAAAGTGACAAGAGGATAATGGAGATTTTGAATCTCTGCGTACACTTGTGGACAGTGGACACTTGTGGATTGTGTGCGGCCCACTGATATCTGAGCGCTATGTGACACGCTCGATGGCACAGCTGCCTGTGACCAAAGTGACGAGAGGATAATGGAGATTTTGAATCTCTGCGTACACTTTTGGACACTTGACACTTGTGGATTGTGTGCGGCCAACTGATATCTGAGCGCTATGTGACACGCTCGATGGCACAGCTGCCTGTGACCAAAGTGACGAGAGGATAATGGAGATTTTGAATCTCTGCGTACACTTTTGGACACTGGACACTTGTGGATTGTGTGCGGCCCACTGATATCTGAGCGCTATGTGACACGCTCGATGGCACAGCTGCCTGTGACCAAAGGGACGAGAGGATAATGGAGATTTTGAATCTCTGCGTACACTTTTGGACACTGGACACTTGTGGATTGTGTGCGGCCCACTGATATCTGAGCGCTATGTGACACGCTCGATGGCACAGCTGCCTGTGACCAAAGTGACGAGAGGATAATGGAGATTTTGAATCTCTGCGTACACTTTTGGACACTGGACACTTGTGGATTGTGTGCGGCCCACTGATATCTGAGCGCTATGTGACACGCTCGATGGCACAGTTGCCTGTGACCAAAGTGACGAGAGGATAATGGAGATTTTGAATCTCTGCGTACACTTTTGGACACTGGACACTTGTGGATTGTGTGCGGCCCACTGATATCTGAGCGCTATGTGACACGCTCGATGGCACAGCTGCCTGTGACCAAAGTGAGGAGAGGATAATGGAGATTTTGAATCTCTGCGTACACTTTTGGACACTGGACACTTGTGGATTGTGTGCGGCCCACTGATATCTGAGCGCTATGTGACACGCTCGATGGCACAGCTGCCTGTGACCAAAGTGACGAGAGGATAATGGAGATTTTGAATCTCTGCGTACACTTTTGGACACTGGACACTTGTGGATTGTGTGCGGCCCACTGATATCTGAGCGCTATGTGACACGCTCGATGGCACAGCTGCCTGTGACCAAAGTGACGAGAGGATAATGGAGATTTTGAATCTCTGCGTACACTTTTGGACACTGGACACTTGTGGATTGTGTGCGGCCCACTGATATCTGAGCGCTATGTGACACGCTCGATGGCACACCTGCCTGTGACCAAAGTGACGAGAGGATAATGGAGATTTTGAATCTCTGCGTACACTTGTGGACAGTGGACACTTGTGGATTGTGTGCGGCCCACTGATATCTGAGCGCTATGTGACACGCTCGATGGCACAGCTGCCTGTGACCAAAGTGACGAGAGGATAATGGAGATTTTGAATCTCTGCGTACACTTTTGGACACTGGACACTTGTGGATTGTGTGCGGCCCACTGATATCTGAGCGCTATGTGACACGCTCGATGGCACAGCTGCCTGTGACCAAAGTGACGAGAGGATAATGGAGATTTTGAATCTCTGCGTACACTTGTGGACAGTGGACACTTGTGGATTGTGTGCGGCCCACTGATATCTGAGCGCTATGTGACACGTTCGATGGCACAGCTGCCTGTGACCAAAGTGAAGAGAGGATAATGGAGATTTTGAATCTCTGCGTACACTTGTGGACAGTGGACACTTGTGGATTGTGTGCGGCCCACTGATATCTGAGCGCTATGTGACACGCTCGATGGCACAGCTGCCTGTGACCAAAGTGACGAGAGGATAATGGAGATTTTGAATCTCTGCGTACACTTTTGGACACTGGACACTTGTGGATTGTGTGCGGCCCACTGATATCTGAGCGCTATGTGACACGCTCGATGGCACAGCTGCCTGTGACCAAAGTGACGAGAGGATAATGGAGATTTTGAATCTCTGCGTACACTTTTGGACACTGGACACTTGTGGATTGTGTGCGGCCCACTGATATCTGAGCGCTATGTGACACGCTCGATGGCACAGCTGCCTGTGACCAAAGTGACGAGAGGATAATGGAGATTTTGAATCTCTGCGTACACTTTTGGACACTGGACACTTGTGGATTGTGTGCGGCCCACTGATATCTGAGCGCTATGTGACACGCTCGATGGCACAGCTGCCTGTGACCAAAGTGACGAGAGGATAATGGAGATTTTGAATCTCTGCATACACTTGTGGACAGTGGATACTTGTGGATTGTGTGCGGCCCACTGATATCTGAGCGCTATGTGACACGCTCGATGGCACAGCTGCCTGTGACCAAAGTGACGAGAGGATAATGGAGATTTTGAATCTCTGCGTACACTTTTGGACACTGGACACTTGTGGATTGTGTGCGGCCCACTGATATCTGAGCGCTATGTGACACGCTCGATGGCACAGCTGCCTGTGACCAAAGTTACGAGAGGATAATGGAGATTTTGAATCTCTGCGTACACTTGTGAACAGTGGACACTTGTGGATTGTGTGCGGCCCACTTATATCTGAGCGGTATGTGACACGCTCGATGGCACAGCTGCCTGTGACCAAAGTGACGAGAGGATAATGGAGATTTTGAATCTCTGCGTACACTTTTGGACACTGGACACTTGTGGATTGTGTGCGGCCCACTGATATCTGAGCGCTATGTGACACGCTCGATGGCACAGCTGCCTGTGACCAAAGTGACGAGAGGATAATGGAGATTTTGAATCTCTGCGTACACTTTTGGACACTGGACACTTGTGGATTGTGTGCGGCCCACTGATATCTGAGCGCTATGTGACACGCTCGATGGCACAGCTGCCTGTGACCAAAGTGACGAGAGGATAACGGAGATTTTGAATCTCTGCGTACACTTTTGGACACTGGACACTTGTGGATTGTGTGCGGCCCACTGATATCTGAGCGCTATGTGACACGCTCGATGGCACAGCTGCCTGTGACCAAAGTGACGAGAGGATAATGGAGATTTTGAATCTCTGCGTACAATTTTGGACACTGGACACTTGTGGATTGTGTGCGGCCCACTGATATCTGAGCGCTATGTGACACGCTCGATGGCACAGCTGCCTGTGACCAAAGTGACGAGAGGATAATGGAGATTTTGAATCTCTGCGTACACTTGTGGACAGTGGACACTTGTGGATTGTGTGCGGCCCACTGATATCTGAGCGCTATGTGACACGCTCGATGGCACAGCTGCCTGTGACCAAAGTGACGAGAGGATAATGGAGATTTTGAATCTCTGCGTACACTTTTGGACACTGGACACTTGTGGATTGTGTGCGGCCCACTGATATCTGAGCGCTATGTGACACGCTCGATGGCACAGCTGCCTGTGACCAAAGTGACGAGAGGATAATGGAGATTTTGAATCTCTGCGTACACTTGTGGACAGTGGACACTTGTGGATTGTGTGCGGCCCACTGATATCTGAGCGCTATGTGACACGCTCGATGGCATAGCTGCCTGTGACCAAAGTGACGAGAGGATAATGGAGATTTTGAATCTCTGCGTACACTTTTGGACACTGGACACTTGTGGATTGTGTGCGGCCCACTGATATCTGAGCGCTATGTGACACGCTCGATGGCACAGCTGCCTGTGACCAAAGTGACGAGAGGATAATGGAGATTTTGAATCTCTGCGTACACTTTTGGACACTGGACACTTGTGGATTGTGTGCGGCCCACTGATATCTGAGCGCTATGTGACACGCTCGATGGCACAGCTGCCTGTGACCAAAGTGACGAGAGGATAATGGAGATTTTGAATCTCTGCGTACACTTGTGGACAGTGGACACTTGTGGATTGTGTGCGGCCCACTGATATCTGAGCGCTATGTGACACGCTCGATGGCACAGCTGCCTGTGACCAAAGTGACGAGAGGATAATGGAGATTTTGAATCTCTGCGTACACTTGTGGACAGTGGACACTTGTGGATTGTGTGCGGCCCACTGATATCTGAGCGCTATGTGACACGCTCGATGGCACAGCTGCCTGTGACCAAAGTGACGAGAGGATAATGGAGATTTTATATCTCTGCGTACACTTTTGGACACTGGACACTTGTGGATTGTGTGCGGCCCACTGATATCTGAGCGCTATGTGACACGCTCGATGGCACACCTGCCTGTGACCAAAGTGACGAGAGGATAATGGAGATTTTGAATCTCTGCGTACACTTTTGGACACTGGACACTTGTGGATTGTGTGCGGCCCACTGATATCTGAGCGCTATGTGACACGCTCGATGGCACAGCTGCCTGTGACCAAAGTGACGAGAGGATAATGGAGATTTTGAATCTCTGCGTACACTTTTGGACACTGGACACTTGTGGATTGTGTGCGGCCCACTGATATCTGAGCGCTATGTGACACGCTCGATGGCACAGCTGCCTGTGACCAAAGTGACGAGAGGATAATGGAGATTTTGAATCTCTGCGTACACTTTTGGACACTGGACACTTGTGGATTGTGTGCGGCCCACTGATATCTGAGCGCTATGTGACACGCTCGATGGCACAGCTGCCTGTGACCAAAGTGACGAGAGGATAATGGAGATTTTGAATCTCTGCGTACACTTTTGGACACTGGACACTTGTGGATTGTGTGCGGCCCACTGATATCTGAGCGCTATGTGACACGCTCGATGGCACAGCTGCCTGTGACCAAAGTGACGAGAGGATAATGGAGATTTTGAATCTCTGCGTACACTTGTGGACAGTGGACACTTGTGGATTGTGTGCGGCCCACTGATATCTGAGCGCTATGTGACACGCTCGATGGCACAGCTGCCTGTGACCAAAGTGACGAGAGGATAATGGAGATTTTGAATCTCTGCGTACACTTTTGGACACTGGACACTTGTGGATTGTGTGCGGCCCACTGATATCTGAGCTCTATGTGACACGCTCGATGGCACAGCTGCCTGTGACCAAAGTGACGAGAGGATAATGGAGATTTTGAATCTCTGCGTACACTTTTGGACACTGGACACTTGTGGACTGTGTGCGGCCCACTGATATCTGAGCGCTATGTGACACGCTCGATGGCACAGCTGCCTGTGACCAAAGTGACGAGAGGATAATGGAGATTTTGAATCTCTGCGTACACTTGTGGACAGTGGACACTTGTGGATTGTGTGCGGCCCACTGATATCTGAGCGCTATGTGACACGCTCGATGGCACAGCTGCCTGTGACCAAAGTGACGAGAGGATAATGGAGATTTTGAATCTCTGCGTACACTTGTGGACAGTGGACACTTGTGGATTGTGTGCGGCCCACTGATATCTGAGCGCTATGTGACACGCTCGATGGCACAGCTGCCTGTGACCAAAGTGACGAGAGGATAATGGAGATTTTGAATCTCTGCGTACACTTGTGGACAGTGGACACTTGTGGATTGTGTGCGGCCCACTGATATCTGAGCGCTATGTGACACGCTCGATGGCACAGCTGCCTGTGACCAAAGTGACGAGAGGATAATGGAGATTTTGAATCTCTGCGTACACTTGTGGACAGTGGACACTTGTGGATTGTGTGCGGCCCACTGATATCTGAGCGCTAAGTGACACACTCGATGGCACAGCTGCCTGTGACCAAAGTGACGAGAGGATAATGGAGATTTTGAATCTCTGCGTACACTTGTGGACAGTGGACACTTGTGGATTGTGTGCGGCCCACTGATATCTGAGCGCTATGTGACACGCTCGATGGCACAGCTGCCTGTGACCAAAGTGACGAGAGGATAATGGAGATTTTGAATCTCTGCGTACACTTTTGGACACTGGACACTTGTGGATTGTGTGCGGCCCACTGATATCTGAGCGCTATGTGACACGCTCGATGGCACAGCTGCCTGTGACCAAAGTGACGAGAGGATAATGGAGATTTTGAATCTCTGCGTACACTTTTGGACACTGGACACTTGTGGATTGTGTGCGGCCCACTGATATCTGAGCGCTATGTGACACGCTCGATGGCACACCTGCCTGTGACCAAAGTGACGAGAGGATAATGGAGATTTTGAATCTCTGCGTACACTTGTGGACAGTGGACACTTGTGGATTGTGTGCGGCCCACTGATATCTGAGCGCTATGTGACACGCTCGATGGCACAGCTGCCTGTGACCAAAGTGACGAGAGGATAATGGAGATTTTGAATCTCTGCGTACACTTTTGGACACTGGACACTTGTGGATTGTGTGCGGCCCACTGATATCTGAGCGCTATGTGACACGCTCGATGGCACAGCTGCCTGTGACCAAAGTGACGAGAGGATAATGGAGATTTTGAATCTCTGCGTACACTTGTGGACAGTGGACACTTGTGGATTGTGTGCGGCCCACTGATATCTGAGCGCTATGTGACACGTTCGATGGCACAGCTGCCTGTGACCAAAGTGAAGAGAGGATAATGGAGATTTTGAATCTCTGCGTACACTTGTGGACAGTGGACACTTGTGGATTGTGTGCGGCCCACTGATATCTGAGCGCTATGTGACACGCTCGATGGCACAGCTGCCTGTGACCAAAGTGACGAGAGGATAATGGAGATTTTGAATCTCTGCGTACACTTTTGGACACTGGACACTTGTGGATTGTGTGCGGCCCACTGATATCTGAGCGCTATGTGACACGCTCGATGGCACAGCTGCCTGTGACCAAAGTGACGAGAGGATAATGGAGATTTTGAATCTCTGCGTACACTTTTGGACACTGGACACTTGTGGATTGTGTGCGGCCCACTGATATCTGAGCGCTATGTGACACGCTCGATGGCACAGCTGCCTGTGACCAAAGTGACGAGAGGATAATGGAGATTTTGAATCTCTGCGTACACTTTTGGACACTGGACACTTGTGGATTGTGTGCGGCCCACTGATATCTGAGCGCTATGTGACACGCTCGATGGCACAGCTGCCTGTGACCAAAGTGACGAGAGGATAATGGAGATTTTGAATCTCTGCATACACTTGTGGACAGTGGACACTTGTGGATCGTGTGCGGCCCACTGATATCTGAGCGCTATGTGACACGCTCGATGGCACAGCTGCCTGTGACCAAAGTGACGAGAGGATAATGGAGATTTTGAATCTCTGCGTACACTTTTGGACACTGGACACTTGTGGATTGTGTGCGGCCCACTGATATCTGAGCGCTATGTGACACGCTCGATGGCACAGTTGCCTGTGACCAAAGTGACGAGAGGATAATGGAGATTTTGAATCTCTGCGTACACTTGTGGACAGTGGACACTTGTGGATTGTGTGCGGCCCACTGATATCTGAGCGCTATGTGACACGCTCGATGGCACAGCTGCCTGTGACCAAAGTGACGAGAGGATAATGGAGATTTTGAATCTCTGCGTACACTTTTGGACACTGGACACTTGTGGATTGTGTGTGGCCCACTGATATCTGAGCGCTATGTGACACGCTCGATGGCACAGCTGCCTGTGACCAAAGTGACGAGAGGATAATGGAGATTTTGAATCTCTGCGTACACTTTTGGACACTGGACACTTGTGGATTGTGTGCGGCCCACTGATATCTGAGCGCTATGTGACACGCTCGATGGCACAGCTGCCTGTGACCAAAGTGACGAGAGGATAATGGAGATTTTGAATCTCTGCGTACACTTTTGGACACTGGACACTTGTGGATTGTGTGCGGCCCACTGATATCTGAGCGCTATGTGACACGCTCGATGGCACAGCTGCCTGTGACCAAAGTGACGAGAGGATAAGGGAGATTGGATTGCTTTTAAAAAAGCAGTTTGCGGAGCAGTGGGTAAACAGCAATGCCAGCGTGTCAGGAAGCCTTAGAAGGCAGCCCAACAACCAACACCACTGATACACCACAATATTGCCTCCCCTTGCACTGCACACACAGTGACTTGTGTGTTGTGCAGGCCAAATCGCTAGCAGCAGAAGCAGTTTTTTTGTCTTCTTCCCTGCCTAACGCTCTCCCTACAGAATCAGCAGCAACCTCTCCCTATACTAAGATCGGCAGAAGTAAGATGGCGGTCGGCGTGCACGCCCTTTTATACCCCCTGTGACGCCCACCAAAGCAAGCCAATCACTTGCATGCCCTTCTGAAAGATGGTGGTGACCCGTGCCTATGTCATCACGTTGTCCACAGTGTCCGTGGATCCTGATTGGCTGAAAAAGAGCGCAAAACAAACTTTTGAAACGCGACTTTGGCGCGTAAGTCGCCGACCTCGTGGCCGACCTCATCCTAGGGTCGGGTTTCGTTTCATGAAACCCGACTTTGCCAAAAGTCGGCGACTTTTGAATTTTTTCGACCCGTTTCGCTCAACTCTACTCTTAAACATCTACATTTTCAGTTTTGTTAGATTTAGGGATTAGCCGAACTCTAAAGCTTGGAGTTTGTACCGGACACCTAGTGTCTAGTACCGAACCCCAAACACAAACTTCCTACTGCACAACCCAGTTATGGTTCAGGTTTGTCAGACTAATAAAGCTTGTTGAAAGGCTGCAGCACAACCAAACAACAAACTTTTAGGCTGTGTGCACTTCTGGCCCCATCACAGCCATGCCAATACTCAGCCAGCGTAGCACATGGCCCAGCCGACATTTTGAAATAAATAAATGAAAGATAAAAAAATAACATGCAGCCTCCCCTATTTTTATAACCAGCCAAGAGAAACCAGTCAGCTGTGAGCTGGTCATCATGTGGGAAGTGACAAATATCCATGCACCTTGCCAGCCTATTAATATCAGCCACCAGCCATCTGCTTTGCCTTTGCTGGTTATTAACCCCTTCCTGACCCATGACACCTACGTAGGCGTCATGAAAAGTCGTGCCCAAACAACCCATGATGCCCCGTAGGCGTCATGATATAAATCGCGTTCCTGCGGGTCGGGTGACCGGGGTCACTGAAATGTCACCCGACCCGCAGGTACAGAATGACCTGCAGTTAACCCCGGGGGGGTAGCTTTGCCCCCACATGGTTACGATCGCTCTGATAGGCTTTTAAAAGTGAAACAGCCAGTCAGAGCGATTGTAATATTTCACCAATGAAACTTGGTGAAATATTACAATCCAGCAATGGCTGATGCTGCAATAGCATCAGCCATTGGCTGGAGCTAGGTGACCTCTGTGTAACCTCTCCCAGATCTGATTGGATCTAGCATCCACGTGACGCTAGCCCTCCAATCAGATGTGGAGGGGCGGAGTCAAAGAATGGCTGCCCTCGCTCTTCACCCTTATCCCGATCATGGTCGGTGAAGAGCGAGGTGCTGCCTGCTGCCCTGACACCTGACAGGTCCCTGCTGGCTGCTGCCACCGCTGATAGCCACCTGCTGCCTCCAACACCGCACCTGCTTCCGCCGATCATTGCACCTTTTGCTGCTGATTACCGCGCCTGCTGCCGCTGATCTCCCCTCTGGTACTGTGCACCGCTCCCCTAATTTCACCCCTCCTGCTCCAGTAATCACCCACCTGCCCAGTAAAACCACACCCGCCCCTCTGATCTCCCCCCCACCCCTCTGATCACCCCCACTCCTCTGATCGCCCCCCTGCCCAGTAATCACCCCCCACCCCTCAGATCGCCCCCCACCCCTCTGATCGTCCCCTACAACAGGTGATCACCCCCCACAACAGGTGATTGCCCCCCAGCCCTGTAATCACTCCCCTGCTGCTGCTGCTGCTGCTGTTCTCCCCTCTCTGCTGTCCTATGATCCCCACTGGTGCCTGATTCCATCCCCCCGGCCCTGTGATCACCCCCCTTGTGCCAGTAATCGTCCCTATGCACAGCTGATCACCCCCAGCCCTGTGATCACCCCCTGCCACTGCTGCCACTGATCTCCCCTCTGTGCTGTCCTCAACTCCCCTCTGCTGTCTGATTCCATCCCCCTGGCCCTGTGATCACCGCGCTTTCTGCTGCCTGCTGCCGCTGATCTCCCCTCTGGTACTGTGCACCTCTCCCCTAATTCCACCCCCCGCCCAGTATTCTCCCCCCCACCCCTCTGATCACTCCCCACAACAGGTGATCGCCCTCCATCCCTGTAATCACTCCCCTGCTGCTGCTGATCTCCCCTCTCTGTTGTCCTCTGCTCCCCTCTTATGCCTGATTCCATCCCCCCAGCCCTGTGATTACCCCCCTGCACCAGTTAACGTCCCTCTGTGCAGGAGATCACCTTCTGCCCAGGTGATCAGCCCCCAGCCCTGTGATCACCCCCTACTGCTGCTGCCCCCTCGTGGTCCCCTGCACCTGACAGCCTCCTCGTGCTCCCCCACGCCTGACAGCCTCATCGTGCTCCCCCACGCCTGACAGCCTCCTCGTGCTCCCCCGCGCCTGACAGCCTCCTCGTGCTCCCCTGCACCTGACAGCCCTCATGCAGTAGAAAATTTCACCAAACACTCGCACATACACACACTATAATAAAGTTTATCTTTTTATACACACGCACTCATGCCACACACACACACACACACACACACAATGTCCTGCTTGTCCCGCTCATCCCAGTCTCAAAAGATGTACTCAGCTGAGGAGGCATGTGCCATTATTGCTTCCGAAGCTGATAGTGAGGACGACAACCACACCTTTCTCTATTCCTCCCACTCTTCCTCATCCAGTGACACAGACTTGCTCCACCAAGATGTTGCAGGATGAGGAAACATCCGGAGACCGGGGGGAGAAGACCCACATCCAAATGGGAGTAACCCCAAACCTAGTGCTAGTCACGCCCAACTTAACACTAGTGCTCCCTCCTGGACACCCGTCCCTGAAAATTTTGCTCCACAGATTCCTGATTTCGTTCCCCAATCAGGAATCCAGTTCGAGACTGCCAACTTAAAGGAAATAGACTTTTTCAGAGTCTATTTCTCGGAATCACTTGTCAGTCTTGTGGTGGAGCAAACAAACTTGTACACCCAGCAATTTTTGGCCGAAAACCCAATTTCATCATTTTCTACTTGGAGTCCCGTTGACTCTGTAGAAATGATAAAATATTGGGGATTGGTCCTTCACATGCGGATTGTGAAGAAACCAGAAATTCTCCAATACTGGAGTACTGATATTTTATATCAATCTCCAGTATTTGGCATGGTTATGACTCGCAAACATTTTGAGGCGATTCATAAATTTCTTCATTTCAGGGACAACACTGACAGCCTTCCCCGCAATGACCAGAATTTTGATAGACTGTTCAAAATTCGGCCGGTCATCGAACACTTTAGGAACAAGTTTGCTGAAGTGCACATTCCCAAAATGGAAATTTGTGTGGATGAATCCCTCATCCACTTCAAAGGAAGGCTTCAGTTCTGTCAGTACCTGCCCAGCAAAAAGGGCGAGGTACGGGATAAAACTCTGCAAGCTGTGTGAGAGTACCCCAGGGTACACTCTCAGCCTTACAGTTTACGAAGGGAAGGACACCAAGATCCAGCCCCCAGAATGTCCACCTGCTCTGGTGGTGAGTGGGAAAATAGTGTGGGATTTGATCCACCCAATGCTTGATAAAGGTTACCATCTGTACGTTGATAACTTTCATACAAGCATCCCACACTTGCAATCCCTCTCTGTCAGAGCTACCGTTGATTGCGGTACCGTGCGCAGAAACCAGAGGGGTCTCCCTTTGTCGCTAATTGAGCTGCCTCTCCCAAAGGGTGAAAGCCGAGCCCAATGTATTGGCAACATGCTTGTTGTCAAGTTCAAAGACAAAAGAGACGTCTTTTTCTTGACAACAATCCATGGTCCCGGCACCATGGCCACCACCATTCGAGGTACCCCAGCACCAGTCCACAAACCGGACTGTACCCTGGGGTACAACCAACACATGGGGGAGTTGATCTTTCTGATCAAGTCCTCCAGCCCTATAGAGCCATGCGGAAGGCAAAGGTATGGTACAAAAAACTGGCTGTGCACATCGTACAAATGGCACTGTATAACTCATGCGTGCTATCACGAAGAGCAGGCCAGACCCACTTTTTCCTTCAGCTCCAGGAGGCGGTGCTAAAGGCCATGATGTTTGGAGAGGAGGACAGAGGGCGGCCCCGCACCCCTGGAACTCAAGTTTCCCGTATGGTACCAGGGCAACATGCTCCCACTAAGGCGAGAGCAAAAAAAAAGGTGCCGAGTGTGCTATAAAAGGAGGATAAGAAGGGAAACTCGTTTTCAGTGTGAAACGTGTCCCGACAAACCCGCACTGTGTTTGAATGAATGCTTTAGCATTCATCACGTGTCCGGGGACTAAACACATCCTGACATCCCTGAGGAAGGAGACAGGAGTCTCTGAAACATGTAGGATAGCTTTTTGGTCCTCATTGCAATCTCTAGTCTGCAGCCCAGTGCATCACGTGTCTCTGACTTCACACAGGTCCTGTGCTGACGAGCATAGTGTGAAGTTCAGGCACCTAGTTCAGTGTGTTTTCCCACCCAGCCTGCCATTAGAGCGATTGCTGCCACCGGCCAGGATAGCATCGCTAACAGGATTACTGCAGTTCTTAAGAAAGAAGCATTTAATCAGCAACCCACCGGAGGAGTGTTATTATTTACAGAAGGACTTTTGGGATCTCCAAACACAGAATCAGCGTTCACTTGTGAGACTGAGCCCGATCTCCCCCTCTGTGGCTGTTAAGCCCTACTGCTTTACAAGATAATCTTGGTTTATTGCACTACAATTGGTATTAGCATCCAAAGGGATATATATGACTTTTTTAGTGTTACTTATTGTTGTTCTCTGCCCAAACCTGGTTCTTTTATTGTGCTCTGGACTTTGATTTTTTTTTTTTTCCTCTTCAAATCCATTTGAGTAAGACAATAGATACCAGTGACTCTAAGTGCAGTAGTAATTCATTTATCTATACATCCTGACACTCCACTACAGAGCTCACCCACACCAGCCTGACATACACAACACCACACACACCAACCTGACCTACACTACACCACACACACCAACCTGACAAAGTGGGTGGTGTAGTGTATGTCAGGATGGTGTGTGTGTGTGGTGTATACTACACTAAACACACCAACCTGACGTACACTACACTACACCACACCACACCACACCACACGGCAACCTAACATAGACTACACAACACACATCAACCTGACGTAGTTTGTCAGGTTGGTGTGTGTGGTGTAGTGTACGTCAGGTTGGTGTGTGTGGTATACTACACCACACAAACCAACCTGACGTACACTACACCACACACCAACCTGACATACACTACGCCACACACACTAACCTGACGTAGTTTGTCAGGTTGGTGTGTGTGTCGTAGTGTACGTCAGTTTGGTGTGTATGTGGCATAGTGTATGTCAGGTTGGTGTGTGTGGTATACTACACCACACAAACCAACTTGACGTACACTACACCACACACCAACCTGACAAACACTGCGCCACACACACCAACCTGACGTAGTTTGTCAGTTTGGTGTGTGTGGCGTAGTGTACTTCAGGTTGGTGTGTGTGTGGTATACTACACCACACAAACCAACCTGATGTACACTACACTACACCACACACCAACCTGACATACACTACGCCACACACACCAACCTGACGTAGTTTGTCAGGTTGGTGTGTGTACCGTAGTGTACGTCAGGTTGGTGTGTGTGGCGTAGTGTACGTCAGGTTGGTGTGTGTGTGTGGTATACTACACCACACACGCCAACCTGATGTAGACTACACTACACCACACACCAACCTGATGTACACTACGCCACACAACCAACCTGACATAGTGTATTTTAGGTTGGTGTGTGGTGTGGTGTATGGCTCACCATGCATCTAGATAAGTTCCTTGGGGGGTCTAGTTTCCAAAATGGGGTCACTTGTTGGAGAGCTCCAATGTTTAGGCACACAGGGGCTCTCCATACGCGACATGGTATCCGCTGATGACTGGAGATAATTTTCCCTTCAAAAAGTTAAATGGCGCTCCTTCCCTTCTGAACCCTGCCGTGTGCTCAAACAGTGGTTTATAACCAAATATGAGGTATCAATATACTCAGGAGAAATTGCGAAACAAATTTTAGGATCCATTTTATCCTGTTGCCCATGTGAAAATGAAAAAATTGAGGCTAAAAGAATTTTTTTGTGAAAAAAAGTACTTTTTCATTTTTACGGATCAATTTGTGAAGCACCTGGGGGTTAAAAAGGCTCACTATGCATCTAGATAAGTTCCTTTGGGGGGGTCTAGTTTCCAAAATGGGGTCACTTGTGGGGGACCTCCAATGTTTAAGCACACAGGGGCTCTCCAAAGCACGACATAGTGTCCGCTAATGATTGGAGCTAATTTTCCCTTCAAAAAGTCAAATGGCGCTCCTTCCCTTCTGAGCCCTGCTGTGCACCCAAACAGTGGTTTATGACCACATGTAAGGTATCAGTATACTCAGGAGAAATTGCCAAAGAAATTTTAGATCCAATTTATCCTGTTGCCCATGTGAAAATGAAAAAAATGAGACTAAAAGAAAATTTTTGTGAAAAAAAGTACTGTTTCATTTTTACGGATCAATTTGTGAAGCACCTGAGGGTTCAAAAGGCTCACTATGCATCTAGATAAGTTCCTTGGGGGGTCTAGATTCCAAAATGGGGCACTTGTGGGGACCTCCAATGTTTAAGCTTAAACAAATTTTAGGATCCATTTTATCCTGTTGCCCATGTGAAAATGAAAAAATTGATGCTAAAAAAAAATTTTTGTTGGAAAAATTAAAATATCCATTTTTTCCTTCCAAGTTGCTTTAGTTCCTGTGAAGCACCTGAAGGGTTAATAATCTTCTTGAATATAGTTTTGAGTAGCTTGAGGGGTGCAATTTTTATAATGGTGTCACTTTTGGCTATTTTCTGTCATATTGACCCCTCAAAGTGACTTCAAATGTGAGGTGGTCCCTAAAAAATGGTTTTGTAAATTCTGTTGTAACAATGAGAAATCGCTGGTCAACTTTTAACACTTATAACTTCCTAACAAAAAAAATTTTGTTTCCAAAATTGTGCTGATGTAAAGTAGACATGTGGGAAATGTTATATATTAACTATTTTGTGTCACATAACTCTCTGGTTTTACAGAATAAAAATTAAATTTTGAAAATTGTGAAATTTTCAAAATTTTCGCCAAATTTCCTTTTTTCCCCCAAATAAACGCAAAAATTATCAACCTAAATTTACCACTAACATGAAGCCCAATATGTCACGAATAAACAATCTCAGAATCGCTAGGATCCGTTGAAACGTTCCAGAATTATTACCTCATAAAGGGACACTGGTCAGAATTGCAAAAAATGGCCAGGTCATTAAGGTCAAAATAGGCTGGGTCATGAAGGGGTTAATAATGAGGGGAACCCAAAAAAACAATGTGAGGT
The DNA here is from genome assembly GCF_039654945.1 of Dendrobates tinctorius. NCBI lineage: Eukaryota > Metazoa > Chordata > Amphibia > Anura > Dendrobatidae > Dendrobates > Dendrobates tinctorius. The sequence goes on from NW_027361676.1 coordinate 53,785,696, forward strand.
CTCTATTATTTTTAATAACTAGCAAAGGCTAAGAAGAGAGTGGTGGGGCTGATGATAATAATAATGGATATCAATGGCTCCTTCCCAGCCTAATAAGGCCAGCACTCAGTCACCCCAAAAAGGGCACATCCATTGGATCTGCCAATTCTGGCACTTAGCCTCGGCTCTTCCTAATTACCCTGATGTGGTGGCAATCAGGGTAATGGTTGTGGGGTTGATGTCAGCTGTGTAGCTGACTACAAGCCCAGGGGTTAGCAATGGAGAGGCATCTATCAGTCACTCTCATTACAAGCCCCATAGTCAAAAGAAAGGAACACACAAGTCCTTTATATGTAAAAATCACTCCCCTTTTTAACCCATTCATTAACAACAAATAACAATTCACAGGGTTCCGCGGAAATGCAAATGGAGGTCCCTGAATGAATATTCTTCATTCAGTCTATGGGGCACATTCGGAGAATTCAACTCCATAGACTCACATTGTACTCAACAAGACCCGACTGCTGTGAAATAAGGTGACACCAATAAGGTAACCTCAGTTCACAGTGGATGGTTCTCATGAGGTAACCTTACTGGCATACCCCGAGCTCACAGCTACTGAGTCTCCCAGCAACTGTGAAGCTCGGAAAACCTTAAGAGAGTCTTTAAGAAGACTTTAAAGTTATTGAAGTTCCAAGCAAATGGGACACCTGGACGCTGTACGCTAAGGTTACCAGAGTTCATATTCATAGGATCAAAGAATATTAGAGTTGGAATGGATCTCAAGTGTCATCGTGTCTAACTCCCTGCTCAATACAGGATACACTAAATCATCCCAAACAGATGTCTGTTCAGCCTCTGTTTGAAGACTTTCATTGAAGGAGAACTCACCACCTCTCATGGCAGCCTGTTCCATTCATTGATCACCCTCACTGCCAAAAAGATTTTTCTAATATTTTACCAGTATCTTCTCCTTTTCAGTTTCTTTCCATTGTTTCTTTTTTTCCATTTGCAAAAGAGAATAAGGATGATCCCTCTACACGGTAACATCCTCTTTTTGCAAACTAAACATTCCCAGATCCTTTAACCGTTATTCTCAGGAAATACTTTGCTGTCCGCTCGCCATCTTGGTAACTCTTATCTGAACTTGCTCCAGTTTTTCAATGTCTTTTTTTTAAATGTGGTGCCCAGAACTGGACACAGTATTCCAGTATTGCCTCATTTTTCAAGCAGAAGATTGATAACATCAGAGACAGTTTTGGTCGACAACCCCCAAAGCCCTTCCTCCTAACTGCCCAGCCCTCCATGTTCATTTCCTATGAGGAATGATTACAGGATTTGGGAATGTTTAGCTTGCAAAAGAGAAGATTGAGAGGAGACTTAATAGCTGTCTACAAATATCTGAAGGGCTGTCACATAGTAGAAAGATCATTTTTATTCTCATTTGCACAAGGAAAGACTAGAAGCAATGGAATGAAACTGAATGGGAGGAGACACAGATTAGATATTAGAAAAAACTTTTTGACAGTTAGGATGATCAATGAGTGGAACAGGCTGCCACGAGAGGTGGAGAGTTCTCCTGCAATAGAAGTCTTCAAACAGAGGCTGGACAGACATCTGTCTGGGATGATTTAGTGAATCCTGCTTTGAGCAGTGAGTTGGATCAGATGGCCCAGGAGGTCCCTTCCAACTCTACCATTCTATGATTCTCCTCCTCCAAAACCAACTTCTCCACCATTACAGAAGATCAACTCTCCATTCTACTCTAAAGATCACATTTCACCACCTGTGCACTTGACCTGATCCCATTCTCTTCATCGCTAACCTCACCACAGTCTTCATCGCAAACCTAACCTATCTCTTCAACCTATCACTAACAACTGGTGTTTTCCCCTCAAGCTTTAAACATGCCTCAATCACATCTATCATCAAAAAGCCCTCTCTTGACCCATTCTCTGTATCTACTTAGCTATCGCCCTATATCACTTCTCCCCTATGCCCTAAAACTACTGGAACAATACCTCCATCTTGAACTGTCCTCCCACCTCGCTTCTTCCTCCCTCTTCGACCACTTACAATATGGCTTCCGGCCACACCACTCCACTGAAACTCCCCTAACTAAAGTCACCAATGACCTATTAACCGCTAAGGCCAAGCGACACTACTCTGTCCTCCTCCTGGACCTGTCTTCTGCCTTTGACATAGTGGACCATTCCTTATTACTAGAGATGAGCGACTTTGCCTTTTTTCGGGTCGAGTCAGGTTTCATGAAAACCGACTTTCGCAAAAGTCGGGTCAAACACAATCGGCCAATTATCGTTAAAAGTTGAAGGCCAACTGAAACACGAAACCCAATGGAAGTCAATGGGGAAGAGAAGTCGGGAGTGAGTGGAGGACAGGAAACACACCTACAGTGCCCATTTTAATGCCAAAAACATCATTTCTTATTATTTAAGCTTGTCAACCTTAATTTACTTTGTAATAATAGTTAGGCATTGAAAACTGGGGGTTATTTGGCTAAAGTTGGGGGGGTAGGGCTGGCTCCAGATTTTCGTGGGCCCAGGGCCAAAGAGTGTCACTGGGCTCCTTTAAAAACATGCCACAATTCATGATCTTCTGATACGGCAGAGAAATAGCGGTATAGTACAATGAAAAATACTTCACTTCTTACATCACATGACTGATATCCATTTTAAATTCTCCAATAGCTCCAAAAACAGACAGTATATTACTCCATACAGTATTATGGCCACCACATAGTGCGCCATACAAAGTAATGAGGCCCATATATTTCTCCATACAGAATCATTGGTCCCATATAATGTTCGATACAGTATATGATGATCTCCACATAAAGCTACAGTATATGCTGGTCCCATGGATGAAGCTCCACTGTCTTATGGGCCCAAATAATGCTCCATATATAATGGGCCCCATTTCTAATGCTCCAGTGTATAATGGGCCCTGTACATGCTGCTCCAGTGTCTGATGTCCACCTTTGGAATGCTCCAGTGTATGGTGGGCCCCATATATCATTCTCCAGTGTACAGTGCTCCCCAAAAATTGCTGCCAACCTTTAAAACAATTAAATAAGTCTCCTCGCTAGGGAATCCCTGTACTCTGGACTCCTCGTCGTCCCCATCTTCCATCTCTCTGCACTTGGACTGTTTAGGCAGAGGGCATACAGATGTGATGTCATCGCGCTCTCTGACCAGAATGTCACTGTCAGGAAATGCGGAAGACGTCACGGTGGTGGAGCAGGGAGAGGTAAGTATTTCAACTTTGCAAGTGCTGTGATCCTGAGCAAGAAGGGTGGGCCCACTCATTGGCGACGGCACTGGCACAGGGCCCCTCATAGTACGGCGGTGTCTGACGACGGGTGGGCCTCCCACCGGCAGAGACACTTTTGCGTACTATGGGGGTCCCTGTGCCAGTGCCGTCGCCCATGAGTATGCCCCCCACCTTCTTAAGGAACCTGCAATTTCATCTGCACCTTCCTCTTTGTCACCGTGTAAGGTGGAATAGTATGCGGGAAGGGGAACCTGAGTTTCATCAGGGTCAGATCCTGGCTGTGTAGAGTGCGAGGGGAATGTAGTGGTCTGGGTCAATATACAAGCAGAATCATCTAGCAGCGGCTGGGCATCAGTGCACTTGTGGCGCCCCCAGGAGTATGATCGCCATAGTGGCATTACCTTCCTCCTAGGGAGAGTGATGTCATGCTTGGGAGCAACGAAGGATCTCTCTAGCAGTTAAACCAACACACAACACAGTTCACACTCCAGGCCAGCAGGGAGACCTCTGAACTTGACTGCTGAGGAGCTGCTCTCTGTGATCAGAAGGAGGGAAGATAGAGCAGTCTGTGAAGGGAAGGGGAAGTGTGTGGACATGAGAAGGGGAGCTAGAGGATGAGCAGAGTAAAGACTCACTCCTAGCTGGAGCGCATGGTCCGGATTCTGGTCTCCGAGTTTGTAGGGACACTGACGGTCCAGCAGCAGAAACCGGAGGAAGTAGCAGCTATAAATGCTATAAATGCTAATAAATGCTCTGTTCCCAACTAAGGCTTGGAGACCCCAGCAGCGATGTGTGTGAGCCAGAAGGAAAAGGCTACGGCTGCCTGCCATACGAGAAAGTTTCAAAAGAGAGTCAACAGGGGGAACTTCAGTGAACTCAGCACTGTGAGTACCTCAGATAAGCACTAGAACGGAGGTCACACTACTTATCTGCAGAGAGAGAATTCCTAAGTTGCTTCCAGGCTGACCAACTCCTTCTCCATCTGTACTCTGGGTCCTGGACGGCACGAAGCAAGTACAGGTAAAGGAACTGCACGACTGTGTCTATCATCTTTCTCCTGCGCCTGGTGCACGGCTCTGCTACATCCTGCACTGCACACCATCTACCAACTCTCTTATCTGCCCTGCGACTACGGCCCTACCTGTGCAGGGCTTCTACATCTTAGCTGCACCACAACATCTGTCCCAGAGAAGCGACACTGCAGCGCTGGTCAATCTGATCAGAAACCACAGGTGGCGTCACGTATCATTTACCTATAAACGTTATTCACTCCTTTGCATGGACGCCCACGGCCACGGACCGGGTCACCACCACCGTGAGACACCGGCCCGGTATTGATTAACCCCACTGCCCTGGCTGGCGACCCACACTCCATGTCAGATTCATCTTGGACTGGGGAATTCATGATTTGACTTGATAACCCAGGCATGGTATGTGAGAAAGAGCTACATGGACTAATGTGAAGTGTGGCCTGCTGCATCATTCACTTTTGGTGGGGGTGAAGGACACAAGGAAAGGGGTTCTTCCTGACCAGAAGCCAGCACTTGACGACTCAGCGCTTGCATTTTTTGAAACTTCAGAAGAGGAGGGCATATTAGCTGGAGTCTGTTTCGGCAATGTAAGCCAAAACCAGTTCTTGATGCTCCGGCTTTAAAAGCGGTTAACCTACTCCCAGAAAAGGTAGCCTTCCAGGCATTCCGGAGCCAGACCATGACGCAGGCTCAACACCTTCTGCCTTAGCTGCTATTGTGCTTTTGCCACTACCAGCATATGCACCACAACCATCAGTACCAGCTGGCCCCCCCACGCCCATGTCCATGGCCTCTTCCACCATATTTCCAAATTTTGGAGAAAATGTACCCAAAATAACATCAGATATATGGTACTGTATCAGAAGCGTACAGCTGTATAAAGTCAAAGGATAATTGTAAATCTCCGTATATATTTCATGAGTCACACAGAGACGCTCACAGGCTCAGTATGGATTAGACAAGAATATAAAAAGTAGAAAAAGGGTACAGCATCATCAGATAGCAGGTATATGTAGTATAGTTTAAGCATTCTAAATCTCCATATATATTTCAGGAGGCAGACACAGACGCTCTCAGGCTCAGTATGGATTACAACACAATATAAAAAGCCGTAAAACGGTAATGGATCTGAAGCGTACAGCTGTATACAGTGTAGGGGTCATTGTCAATCTCAGTATTTATTTCCAGAGTCAGAAACAGACTCTCACTTGGTCAGTTTGCATTAGACCAGAATATAAAAAGCAGTAAATTGGTAATTAGAGATGAGCGACTTTGCCTTTTTTCGGGTCGAGTCGGGTTTCATGAAACCTGACTTTCGCAAAAGTCGGGTCGAATGAAATCGGCCAATTTTTGTGAAAAGGTCATCTTGTCTGAAAAAGGCAAGCTGCCATATAGCTCCATCAGTGGAAAAATAAAATAGTTATAGCTCTCAGAATAGTTTTTATTGTGTAAAAGCCCCAAAACATAAAAAAATATAAATGTGATATTTCTGTAATTGTACTCATTCGAAGAATAAAGCTGCCTTATCAATTTTATCACACATAAAATGGCATAAAAAAACAATTCCAGAAATTCTGTTTTTTGTTCATTCTGTCTCCCAAAAATCGGAATATAAAGCGATTAAAAAATGTCATGTGCTTGAAAATGATAACATCCATAATGTAAACTCATGCCACAAAAAACAAGCCCTACATGACTCTGCCAGCAGAAATGTGGAAAAATTATAGCTATAAAAATATAGCGATGCAAGGGAAGAGTCCCTATAATGAGGCAGATGGGGCACTGTGGTTGCTGTCTGACCGCCTATAATCCGGCGGTGTCCGTCTTTTTAGGTGTGCATAAAAGCTTGGTCCGCCACAGTTTTGTGCACTTCTGAAAAGAAGGACAATGCTGATCAGGGGCCAGATGGAGTCCAGGGTAGCTCTGCTGCCTCATTATAGTAAACTAGCTATGAACCCTTTCTACGCCCGGTTGGTGAGCATTTTTATTGGTATATGGTCTCCCAACCTGGCATATGCTGCCCCCTGCTATTCTGGTGTGCATGGCAGCCCTCATTCCTATCCTGGTAAGCATGGTACCCTATTCCACATCATGGTATGCATGTACCCCCCCAATCTTGGTAAGAATGGCACCCTATTACTAATCATGATATGCATGGTCCCCTCACCCCCAATCCTGGTATGCATGGTACCCCCTTATCCCTACCCTGGTATGTATGGTCCCCTCACCCCCTGCCCACTTTAAACCGGGGACCAATGGTCTTATTCCGGTTGGAAAATTGCTGGGCCTTTTCCTGATAGACTGACAACTTATCCACCACTTGGTCCCATATCTGCTGCATTCTCTTAACCACAGTGTCCACACCTGGGCAGGACGAAGATTCCACTTGCCCTGAAGAGAATCGAGGATGAAACCCAAAATTACAGAAAAAGGGTGACATCAAAGTGGCAGAACTAGCTCTATTGTTCAGTGCGAATACGGCCAAGGGCAAAAATGAGACCCAATCATCCTGATCAGCAGATATAAAACATCTCAAATAAGACTCCAAGGTCTGGTTTGTTCTCTCAGTCTGTCCATTGGTCTGGGGATGAAACGTGGAGGAGAAGGATAACTGAATTCCCACATTGGAACAAAAGGCTTTCCAGAATCTGGAAACAAACTGGACTCCTCTGTCGGACACAATATTCTCAGGAATCCCATGTAACCGAACCACCTGTTGTAAAAACAAGGGCACCAACTCAGCGGAAGATGGCAACTTTGGGAGTGGTACAAGATGTACCATCTTTGAAAATCTATCACAAATCACCCAGATAACAGTCATTCTCTGAGAGACAGGAAGATCAGAAACAAAATCCATTGAGATATGGGTCCATAGCCACTTGAGCACCGACAAGGGCATCAGCAACTCACTAGAACGAGAACAGGGTTTAGACCAAGAACAAGTCCCACAGGATTGTACAAAATTCCTGACATCACGAGATAAGGCAGGCCACCAAAAGGTCAAACTCACCAAATCTCTGGTACCAAAAATACCTGGATGACCAGCCAATGCGGAGCAATGAATTTCAGACATCACTGTCTTTCTCCACTGGTCAGGAACATACAATTTTCCCATAGGGCAACGCTCAGGTTTATCCTCCTGAAATTTCTCCAGGGCGCGTCTCAAATCGGGCGAAATGGCAGAGAGAACTACCCCCTCATCTAGGATGGTAGTAGGCTCTGTCACACTAAGAGAATCAGCAAAGAAACTCCTAGAAAGGGCGTCTGTCTTAACATTCTTAGTGCCCAGAAGAAAAGAGACCACAAAATTAAAACGCGTGAAAAACAAGGCCCATCTAGCCTGTCTAGGATTCAAGCGTTTGGCCGACTCCAGATAAATCAAATTCTTGTGATTGGTGAGGACCACAACTTGATGTCTAGCTCCCTCCAACCAATGTCTCCACTCCTCAAATGCCCACTTCATGGCCAACAATTCCCCACGATTCCCCACGTCATAGTTGCGTTCAGATGGGGAGAACTTTCGAGAAAAGAAGGCACAGGGATTCATCTTAGAAGTCACAGGGTCTTTTTGGGACAAAACAGCTCCTGCACCAAGCTTGTACCTACACCTGAAATGGAAGTGAGACATCATGAAGTAAATCTCTGCTTAAGCTCCTGAAATGCTGAGATAGCCTCAGGAGACGAATTCAGAACATCAGCGCCTTTCTTGTTCAGATCAGTCAGTGGCTTGACAATACCAGAAAAATTACCTATAAATTTACGATAGAAATTAGCAAAACCCAAAAACTTCTGGAGGGCCTTCAAAGAAGTAGGCTGAACCCAATCATAAATGGCCTGTACCTTGGCCAGGTCCATTTCAATAGTCAATGGAGATAAGATAAATCCCAAAAATGAAATCCTCTGTACACCAAAGAGGCATTTCGATCCCTTAACAAACAGGGAATTCTCCCTCAAAATCCGGAACACAATCCGGACGTGTTCCACATGAGAATCCCAATCACTAGAAAAGATCAAAATATCATTCATAAAGGACTGGAAGACAGAAGGGGCATTAGTGAGCCCAAAAGGCATCACCAGGTACTCAAAATGTCCCTCCGGAGTATTAAACGCCGTCTTCCATTCATCCCCGTGCTTGATGCGAATAAGATTATACGCCCCCCCTGACGTCAAGCTTAGTAAACCAGCAGGCACTCTTAACTCTGGAGAATAAAGGCCCTTTTACATTTAGCGATGCACCAGCGATCCGACCGGCGATCCGACCCAGTCAGGATCGCTGGTGCATCGCTAAATGATCGCTAGTGAGCTTTCACACAGAAAGATCTCACAGCGATGCAGCAGAGACACAGCGCACGATACTCACCTTTCACACACAGCGATCCTGGCGTCCTCCCTCCCGCCTCCAGCATCGCTCGTCTCACACAGCAGGAAGCCCAGCAGGAAGCAGACGACGAGAAATGGAGCTGCCCGATCTCGCGCGATCAGCGATGGACAGCGGGGGAGCCGGTCGGAGGTAAGTATCACACATAGCGATATCGCTAGCAATATCGCTATAACGTCACAAAATCGCTATGTGTAAAACCCCCTTAAATCAGACATCAGAGGTAACGGGTACTGATATTTAACCGTCATCTTGTTAAGGGAACGATAATCAATACACGGTCTTAATGAACCATCTTTTTTGGCCACAAAAAAAAACACAGCACCTAAAGGTGACGAGGATGGTCTAATATGACCCTTCTCCAATGACTCCTTAATATAGGATTGCATAGCATCATGTTTGGGTACTGATAAGTTGAAAAGCCGACCCTTGGGAAATTTACACCCAGGCATCAACTCAATTGCACTGTCATAACTCCTATGAGGAGGCAAGACTCAGACTTGCTCTCATTAAATACATTTGAAAAATCGGCTAGATAATCAGGAATATCATGAGACTGAGGAGGGGTGGAGAAAACAGGAGCGTCCCTAAGAACACAATGACATCCCCAACTCACCACAGACCCAGATTTCCAATCCAAAACTGGATTATGAGTTTGCAACCAAGGAAAACCCAGAACAATAGTATCATGCAAATTATGCAGCACCAAAAATTTACAATTTTCTTGGTGGTCTGGGGCAACTCGCATTGTCACCTGGGTCGAAAACTGAGGTTTATTCTCTGCCAAAGGAGTAGCATCAATACCCCTCAAAGGAATAGGCGTCCGCAGCGGCGTCATGGAAAAACTACAACGTTTAACAAAGTCCAAATCCATCAGATTCAACGCTGCTCCTGAATCCACAAAAGCCTTCGTGGAAAATGTGGATAAGGAGCAGATCAGAGTAATTGCCAAAAGAAACTTAGGTTGTATACTGCCCACAGCAAATCTGTGTGCAAAACGTCTCTCTCGTTTTGGGCAGACAGAAATAATATGAGAGGCATCTCCACAGAAAAAACACAGCTTATTACGCCTTCTAAACTCCTGACGTTGCGCCCTAGACAAAACCCCATCACATTGCTTAGGTTCAGAAGTTTGTTCAAAAGGTGGCAGCGCCTCCCATGTAGTTTTACGTTCACGCAAGCGCCGATCAACTTGAATGGCTAATGACATAGAATCATCCAGACCAGAGGGAACAGGAAATCCCACCATAACATCTTTTACGGTCTCTGATAAACCCTTCCGAAAGAGAGCTGCCAATGCACTATCATTCCATGTAGTAAGGACCGCCCACTTTCAGAATTTTTGACAGTATAACTCTGCAGAATCCTGACCCTGGTTTAATGCCAACAGGGTTCTGTCAGCTTGATCAACAGCATTAGGTTCATCATACAACAACCCCAAGGCTTGAAAAAATGCATCCACATTGGTCAGAATAGGATTTTAAGGTGTCAGAAAAAGCTCAATCCTGGGGATCGCCGCGCAGTAAGGAGATGCCAATTTCAACCTGCTGCACAGAGCTCCCCGATGAGTTAGGCTTCAAGGCCAGAAATAATTTACAATTATTCTTAAAATTCAGAAATTTAGACGGATCCCCAGAAAACACATCAGGAGTAGGGATCTTAGGTTCAGCAGCATGTGACTGAATGAGATAGGTGGAAATTCCCTGCACTTCAGCAGCCAGCTGCTCCACACGAACAGACAATTGCTTAATCTCCATTAGGAAAAAGAAAAAAAAAATCCTCCTACGGCCCCAGAGTAAAAAGAGGAAAAAATATTAAAAAAAAAATTCTGACCATTTTTTTTTTAACAACTTTTTCCTGCTTTTGAGTACCCTAGAAACTGCGGTATGGCTGGTGATTCTGTTATGAATGGGTCACCGAGGAGAAAAAAGCAAAACAAGCTAAGTCACAGAAAACCAGAGAGGTTGGTAACTATGCAGATTGCAAAACCCTGATCTTACCACTCAACTAGCAATAGCCGTGGAGCGTGCCTACGATGTTCCTAGATGCCTCTTCATGGCCGGAGGACTAAATAATCCTAAAGCAAGAAAAGGGAAAACTAACTTCCCCAGAGCAGACCCCAAAGGAATCGATAGCCCCTACACATGTATTGACGGTGAAACAAGATGAAGGCACAAACACAGGCAGGAAAATAGGCTGAGCAAATGATGGGGCCCAAACTAGACAGGAAAGGAAAGGAAAGACACTGTCTGCAACCAGCAAAAAACCCTACAAAAATCATGTCCAACACTTCTGATAGCAAAATTAACCCTGAAGTCAATAGACTTCTCTCACTATATCAGCACTCTGAAATATTCTGAGACAGAGCAAAAAGAGACCGAACTAGTAAGGGACAAAAAGCCAATTGGCAAAATACTGATAAATAAGAGTGGAAATTCAGCACAGCCCCCAGCAGGGGCTGGCTGACCACACTAAAAAACTGAATAGACCAACAAAATCAAGTGTGAACATTAGCAGAAAAACTTAGCTTTAGATGACTGGAACAGAGCTGAAAACCAAGAGCTGAAAAGCCAGAAGGAATCACCAGCAACTGAATAGGGCGTCGGCTGTCTTAAATCCAATCTGAGACTCCTGAGATCCAATCGTCATCCTCATTCTCAGGTGGCAGATCTCCACCGATCAAATCAGCCTCTCTACTTCCTGTTACCACCAGAGGGAGTCTGGAATGAGAACTCACAACTGGTGAACCAGAGAATGAACTCACAACAGAAAGGTGTTGTTCCTGAACAGGAGAATCCACTGACGACTCAGTGCTTTTATTTTTTGAAACTTCAGAAGAGGAGGCGAGAGAGCTGGAGGCTGTGTCAGCAATGTAAGCCAAAACATGTTCCTGAAGCTCCGGCTTTAAAAGTGGTTTACCTACTCCCAGAAAAGAGAGCCTTCCAGGCCTTGTGGAGCCAGACGATGACGCAGGCTCAACATGTCCTGCCTTAGGTGCTATTATGCTTTTGCCACTATCAACAGATGCAACACCACCACCACCATCGGGACCAGCTGGCAACCCCCGCCCACTTCCATGGCATCTTCCACCATGCTGTCTCATTTTTGTGAAAATGTGCCCAAAATACCACCAGCTATATGGTACTGTAAAACAAGGTAGAAGGTGTATCTACTATTGGTGAGAATTTGAATCTCACTATAGATTTGAGGACGCAGAACTATTGTCTCAGGCCCAGGAGAGATTACACCTCAATGTAACAGACTGAAATTGGATGGTGTATGACAAGGTGAAGGGTGTCTATAGGATTGGTGAGAATATGAGCCTCACTATAGATTTGAGGATGCTGAACTATTGTCTCAGGCCCAGTAGAGATTATACATCAATGTAACAGGCTGAAATTGGATGATGTATGACAAGGTGGAGGGTGTCTATAGGATTGGAGAGAATTTGAATCTCCCTGTAGATTTGAAGACACTGAACTATTGTTTCAGGCCCAGTAGAGATTACACCTCAATGTAACAGGATGAAATTGGATGGTGTATGACAAGTTGGAGGGTGTCTATAGGATTGGTGAGAATTTGAATCTCACTATAGATTTGAGGACGCTGAACAATTGTCTCAGGCCAAGTAGAGATTACACCTCAATGTAACAGGCTGAAATTGGATGGTGTATGACAAGGTGGAGGGTGTCTATAGTATTGGTGAGAATTTGAATCTCACTATAGATTTGAGGAAGTTGAACTATTGTCTCAGGCCCAGTAGAGATTACACCTCAATGTAACAGGCTGAAATTGGATGGTGTATGACAAGGTGGAGGGTGTCTATAGGATTGGTGAGAATTTGAATCTAATTATAGATTTGAGGACGCTGAACTATTGTCTCAGGCCCAGTAGAGATTACACCTCAATGTAACAGGCTGAAATTGGATGGTGTATGACAAGGTGGAGGGTGTCTATAGGATTGGTGAGAAATTAAATCTCACTATATATTTGAGGATGCTGAACTATTGTCTCAGGCCCAGGAGGATTACACCTCAATGTAACAGGCTGAAATTGGATGGTGTATGACAAGGTGGAGGGTGTCTATAGGATTGGTGTGATTTTGAATCTCACTAAAGATTTGAGTACGCAGAACTAGAGTTGAGCGAAACGGGTTGAGAAATTTCAAAAGTTGCCGACTTTTGGCAAAGTCAGGTTTCATGAAACGAAACCCGACCATAGGATGAGGTCGGCCACGAGGTCGGCGACTTAAGCGCCAAAGTCGCATTTCAAAAGTTTGTTTTGCGCTCTTTTTCAGCCAATCAGGATCCACGGACACTGTGGGCAACGTGATGACATAGGCAGGGGTGACCACCATCTTTCAGAAGGGCATGCAAGTGTTTGGCTTGCTTTGGTGGGTGTCACAGGGGGTATAGAAGGGCGTGCACGCCGACCGCCATGTTACTCATGCTGATCTCAGAATAGGGAGAGCTGCTGCTGATGATGATTTTGTAGGGAGAGCGTTAGGCAGGGAAGAAGACACCAAAAACTGCTTCTGCTGCTAGTGATTTTGCCTGTACAACACACCAGTCACTGTGTGTGCAGTGCAAGTGGAGGCTATATTTTGCTGGATCAGCGGTGTTGGTTGTTAGGCTGCCTTCTAAGGCTTCCTGACGGCTGCATTGCTGTTTACCCACTGCTCTGCAAACTGCTTTTTTAAAAGCAATCCCAATTTTTTTTTTGTCCTGGTGAGGTACTGAGCGTGCATTTTTTCCAGCATACAGCGGTGCACACTCCTCACACAGTACCGTGTAACAGCTGTTATCACAGCCACAGTGAAGCTATCTGTGTGTCACTCTGTAAGGATAAGTCGAGAACATGTTCCGTTCTTACAGACCTGCACCTTCTAGTTTTGTCTAACTTTCAAACCGTTAAATATATTTGCTGTTTGATCACATTCAAAACTATAGAGAGACAGCGTGTGTCAGTCCGTATACTTAAAAAACACGGAGCTTGACAATTTTACGTACACCGGACAGCCGTGTACGTGCATGCTCCTCTCTCAGTACCGTGTAACGGCTTTTATCACGGCCACAGTGAAGCTATCTGTGTGTCGTTCTGTAAGGATAAGTCGAGGACTTGTTCCGTTCTTACAGACCTACACTCTAGGGAGATTCCTATTCTGCCCAATTCTATACACACCTTGTAGTTTGTCATACACTAGCCAATTTCTGCCTGTGACATAGCGCTGTGATATTCACTGGGCCTCACACAATCCAAAAGTGTCCAGTGTCCACAAGTGTGTGCTGAAATTCAAAATCTCCGTTATCCTCTAGTCACATTTTTCACACCTGCGACATTAAGCCTGTGACATAGCGCTGTGATATTCAGTGGGCCTCACACAATCCAAAAGTGTCCAGTGTCCACAAGTGTGTGCAGAAATTCAAAATCTCCGTTATCCTCTAGTGACATTTTTCACACCTGCGACATGGAGCCTGTGACATAGCGCTGTGATATTCAGTGGGCCTCACACAATCCAAAAGTGTCCACAAGTGTGTGCAGAAATTCAAAATCTCCATTATCCTCTAGTGACATTTTTCACACCTGCGACATCAAGCCTGTGACATAGCGCTGTGATATTCAGTGGGCCTCACACAATCCAAAAGTGTCCAGTGTCCACAAGTGTGTGCAGAAATTCAAAATCTCCGTTATCCTCTAGTGACATTTTTCACACCTGCGACATCGAGCCTGTGACATAGCGCTGTGATATTCAGTGGGCTTCACACAATCCAAAAGTGTCCAGTGTCCACAAGTGTGTGCAGAAATTCAAAATCTCCGTTATCCTCTAGTGACATTTTTCACACCTGCGACATCGAGCCTGTGACATAGAGCTGTGATATTCAGTGGGCCTCACACAATCCAAAAGTGTCCAGTGTCCACAAGTGTGTGCAGAAATTCAAAATCTCCGTTATCCTCTAGTGACATTTTTCACACCTGCGACATCGAGCCTGTGACATAGCGCTGTGATATTCAGTGGGCCTCACACAATCCAAAAGTGTCCAGTGTCCACAAGTGTGTGCAGAAATTCAAAATCTCCGTTATCCTCTAGTGACATTTTTCACACCTGCGACATCGAGCCTGTGACATAGCGCTGTGATATTCAGTGGGCTTCACACAATCCAAAAGTGTCCAGTGTCCACAAGTGTGTGCAGAAATTCAAAATCTCCGTTATCCTCTAGTGACATTTTTCACACCTGCGACATCGAGCCTGTGACATAGAGCTGTGATATTCAGTGGGCCTCACACAATCCAAAAGTGTCCAGTGTCCACAAGTGTGTGCAGAAATTCAAAATCTCCGTTATCCTCTAGTGACATTTTTCACACCTGCGACATCGAGCCTGTGACATAGCGCTGTGATATTCAGTGGGCCTCACACAATCCAAAAGTGTCCAGTGTCCACAAGTGTGTGCAGAAATTCAAAATCTCCGTTATCCTCTAGTGACATTTTTCACACCTGCGACATCGAGCCTGTGACATAGCGCTGTGATATTCAGTGGGCCTCACACAATCCAAAAGTGTCCAGTGTCCACAAGTGTGTGCAGAAATTCAAAATCTCCAAAGTCCTATAGACACTTTGTACCTTGGTTTACTTTACTTTATAGTATGTTGGATTTTGTCTACATTTCTACCAAAAATGAGGAAGGCTGGTGGAAGAGGCCATGGAATTGGGCGGGGGTTGGCAGCTGGTAATGATGGTGTTGGTGGTGGATCTGATGGTAGTGACAAAAGCAAAATAGGACCGAATGCAGGAGGTGTTGAGCCTGCGTCATCGTCTGGCTCCACAAGGCCTCGAAGGCTTAGTTTTCTAGGAGTTGGCAAACCGCTTTTAAAGCAAGAGCTTCAGGAAAAAGTTTTGACTTACATTGCTGACTCAGCCTCCAGCTCTGTCGCCTCCTCTTCTGAAGTTGTAAAAAATAAAAGTACTGAGTCGTCATTGGAGGCTCATGTTCATGAACCACACCTTTCCTTGTGTCCTTCACCCCAACCAAGATTGAAGGATGACGCAGGCCATACTACTGATTACTCCCTGGAGCTGTTTTCACATACCATGCCTGGATTATCAAGTGAAATGGTGAATTACCCAGGCCAAGGTGAATCTGACATGGAGTGCACTGATGCACAGCCACTGATAGATGATTCTGCTGCTACATTCACTCAGAGCACTACATTGTCCTCGCAGTGTACAGAGCCCTACTCCGACCCTGATGAGACTCAGGTGCCCCTTCCCGCACACTATACCACCATACACATTGACACAGAGGAAGGTGCACATGACATTGAAGAGGAGGTGATGGATGACCCAGTTGTTGACCCAGACTGGCATCCATTGGGGGAAGAGGGTGCTGCTTCCAATAGCTCAGATGAGGAGGAGGAGCATCCACAGCAGACATCGACATCGCAACAGCTGTTATCTGGCAGGCCCGGAGCACTCCAAAGACAGGTTCCAAAAATCAAAAGAGTTGCTGAACAGCTTGTCCAGAGGGTCAAAATATCACAGCGTGCTAGGCCGCAAAATGTCTGCCAAAGTAGGAAGAGTGCAGTGTGGCACTTTTTTGAACAAAATCCTCATGATCAGGCCAAGGTTATCTGTAAGAAGTGCGCAAAGACCTTTAGCCGAGGGAAAAATCTGAAAAATTTGAATACCAGTTGCATGCTTAGACATTTAACCAGCATGCACTTGCAAGCGTGGACACAACACCAAACCTCAAGTACCACATGTGCAACTGATCACAAAGAAGGTAGTCAGCAACGCTACATTGTTTCCCCCACTGTAAGCCCACCGGTTAGCACAGCAGCAAATGTTGAGGTCTCATTGCAAGGCCACAGCAGTCAGGGAATCCCACTTTTATATCAACGAAAGACTGAATCTAGGCCATCAGAAAGAACACCAACTCCATCACCATCATCAACCCTCTCTCAGTCCGCCCTGTCCACCGCTACTTCCACCATATGCAACTCTCAAGTCCAGCTCACCCTCCCAGACACTATGAGTAGGTCAAGAAAGTACTCAGTCTCTCATCCGCGTACACTGGGTTTGAATGCCCACATTGCCAAACTAATCTCGTTAGAGATGATGCCCTATCGGTTGGTGGAAAGCGCAGCTTTCCGCGAACTCATGGCCTATGCAGTACCACGCTATGACCTACCCAGTCGCCACTTCTTCTCTCGCAAAGCCATCCCAGCCCTCCACCATCATGTGAAAGACCGCATTGTCCATGCACTCAAGCAGTCAGTGAGTGGAAAGGTGCACCTCACAACTGATGCATGGTCCAGTCGGCATGGCCAGGGCCGTTACGTGTCAAACTTTTTAAATGAGCAAAGGAATAAATCCATATTATTGATATTGATAATTATTTATTGATAATTTGAATAAAAAACACCTATTCCCGTGTAATCCACAAAGACAAAAAGCCCTAATCAAGGACTACAATAACCTATCTAGACATTTTCCTAGCCGCGGAGGTTGGTACCCTAGAAGAAGTCGATTATTTGGTGCCCCCACTCGGACATCGTCTGTCCCTATCTCCCCTAACTCACCCTGGATAAAAAGGTGAGAAAACAATAAATGAAAGGAATGAGATGAAGGAAGGGAAAAAAAAGGTTATGTGTAGAATATATATTAATGGGCAAGAAACATCTTATATCATATTAGGAGTGACCCTAAAAAAGTTACTAATCTCAATAAGAGACCAACAAAAACCGCATACAGCAATGTTATTGCACCCAAAGTACAGGTGCTGATACAATGAAATATGGATAAAGAATCCAAAGGTGCATCACAATGCGGTTCCTAAACAAGAAAATATTTTTCTCCATGAAAAAGTCAAAACATGGCCTACATATATAATGCTCATATAAGATAACATATGGATATAATTAATCCAAAAAATGAAAAAAGCATGTATGACCATGCAGTTACTTATCAGAGAGAGAAGAAAGTCGCCTCGACGCGTTTCCCCGTTGTCGCGGTTCCTCAGGAGGCCTTTAATTTTAGTACCATCAATGCTGGATATGTTCTATGATGCCCCAGATACCATGATGAAAAAGGCTGTTACGTGTCCATCACTGCACACTGGGTTAATGTGGTGGATGCAGGGTCCACAGGGGACAGCGGTGGTGGGACAGTGCTGCCTAGCCCACGGTATAGGAAACAGTTGGCTGTAGTCGTTCGACCCTCCTCCTCCTCCTCCTCCAGAAGCGAAAGCTCATCCACAGAGCGCAGTCGTACGAGCACTCCATCTGCAGCTGCCACTGTTGCACACGAGGTGTCCCCCTATCAAGCAGCTAGTGGAAAGCGTCAGCAGGCTGTGTTGCAGATGATGTGTTTGGGCGACAGACACACCGCCGAGGTGCTGGCCGAGTACTTTCAGCGACAAACTGAGTCATGGCTGGGCAGTGTACATCTTGAGGCAGGCAAGGTAGTTAGTGATAACGGCCGTAATTTTGTGGCAGCCATAGCCCTTTCAAAACTCAGCCACATACCTTGCTTGGCTCATACCTTGAACCTGGTGGTGCAGTGCTTCCTCAAAAATTATCCGGAGTTAACAGCCCTGCTCCAGAAGGTGCGAAGACTGTGCGCGCACATCCGCCGGTCGCCTGTACACTCCATTCGTATGCAGAAGCTGCAGCGATTGCTCCACCTTCCCAACCACCGCCTCATTATCGACATTGCAACAAGGTGGAACTCCACCCTGCACATGGTTGAGCGGCTGTGCGAGCAGAGGCAGGCCATAATGCATTTGTGGGAGGATACACGGCCAGGCACTTTGAGAGCAGACATGGAGTTGACAGGTGTGCAGTGGTCGAAGCTGAAAGACCTCTGTAAAGTCAATCAGTGTTTTGAGGAATGCACACAGCTGGTAAGCGCAGACGACGCCATCCTAAACATGAGCATCCCACTTATGCGTCTGCTCATGCAAACTTTGACGCACCTTAAGGAGCAGGCGTCTGCAGCCAATGTTGATGAGGAGGAAGAGGTGGAGGGAATCATTGATGACATTCAGCCATTGTCTGCTCAGGGACCTCTCCTGGACGAGGTGGAGGAAGAAGAGGAGGAGGAGGATGATGATGGAGATGATTACTTAGGGGAGGAGGATGCATCTCATGGGGCAAGTGAAAATGTTGGCGTGGCAAGGTCTGGTACAGGGTTTGTGCGTGACTGGAGGGATGTGGATTTGCCAGAAAGTGCTCTTCCACCCAGCACTCGCAGTGCATCATTGACACCGGGAACATTGGCCCACATGTCAAATTATGCCTTGCAGATCCTAAAAAGGGACCCACGCATTGCCAAAATGATGAACGATGATGACTACTGGTTGGCCAGCCTCCTGGATCCCCGCTATAAAGGCAAATTACAAAACATCATGCCACAGGAGAACCTTGACCTAATATTGGCTACTAAACAAGCAACTCTGGTTAACCGGTTGGTTGAGGCATTCCCAGCACACAGCAGCGGTGATGGTTCTCACACAGCCGTACGGGCCGGGGGCAGCTTGGCAGAGGTGTTCGTGGTGCACACAGCAGAAGTGGCATTGGAGACAGGGGTTTCATGACAATGTTGTGGACTGATTTTTCACGGACCGCTCACACAACTGGTAATACTGCATCGATGGAAAGTGACAGGAGACAGCAGTTGTCAACTATGGTTAACAACTACTTTTCCTCCCTTATCGATGTTCTCCCGCACATCGTGGTCATTCCCCTTTGACTATTGGGCCGCTAAACTGGACACCTGGCCTGAATTGGCACGATATGCCTTACAGGAGCTCGCTTGCCCAGCTGCAAGTGTGCTATCGGAAAGAGTCTTCAGTGCAGCTGGATCAATCCTGACAGAAAAAAGGACCCGTCTGTCAACCCAAAATGTGGATGATCTAACCTTCATTAAAATGAACCATGCATGGGTTTCCAAGGATTTTTTCCCACCTTCCCTTGATGTCACATAGGTTGCCAGTAAAATGGCTTGCTTTGGTCCTCCTCCTATTCCGCGAACTTGACCTATTTTGCCTTTTGCAGCAGCTGAATGGCCCACATCTACATATGCCACTTTGTAAACCTCCCTAAGTGGGCGCCCCCCCCCCCCCATGGCCGGGGTCACCACCTAGCGCACAAAACCGTGCGAGTGCCGTTGCCCTGGACAGGTGAGTAGGCCGACTCTTGGGCGCGGGCACTGGCATAGGATCCCTCATAGTGCAATCAAGTGTCTCTGACAGTGGTGGTGCACACCCGCCGTCAGACACACCGCCGTACTATGAGGGGCCCAGTGCCAGTACCGACACCCACGAGTGTGCCCCCCTTGCTTGGGAAGGGCCCCAGCATTTGCAATGTTTACCTCTCCCTGCTCCTCCGCTGTGTAGTCTGGGCTGTCAACTCTTTCACAGGGACTGCCACTACAAATTGATTGAACTGAAAGATGATGGTTAAGATGTAGCTGTGCCCTGTCCCGCTGGCCGGGCTCTAGCTCTAGATGATCAGTGGCTTCCATTTCTTATGGACGTCGACTCACAATTACATGCAGTGGTGGTTTATCATCAGCTTTCACAGTTTTCCTACTCACAAACGTGTGACATTCCGGCGCACATTTCAAAATGTGCCCTCTCATGCCAATCAAATAGAATCGCCTACGGCCTGTGGCTTCTGTCTTTTGCACTCCAAAGTTATGTGACAGATCATGATAGCCAGTGAGCACCATGTTTACATTGCTCCCTGTGATAAAAATTGGATTGAGATGAGTAACAGTGATGGAATCAACGGAAGTGCGATACAGCAAGACTTTATTCACAAAAAAATGTTTTCACTGTCTCAACACACAAATTAATTGAGGGTCAGCATCGCCTATGAGAATTGTGATGGAAGTTTTTCCCATGAATAATAATTCCTAGATTTCTGCAATCAATAGCCTTTATGTCACTAATTGTATGCATCTCATTTCCTATTGCGGAGAGGCTGGACTGTATTACTGAGACAGAAATATATATGAAGATTTAAAAATAACACCAAAAGTATATAGTTGTGTACGCCTCAAATGCATTTCCTTTTTTCCACTTTTTAGATTGCTGTGTAATCCATACTGAGAACACAGAGATTTTACATGTTTAAACTATGCTATATATATACCTGCTATCCAGTGATAAAGTACCCTTTCTCAACTTTGTACAATCTGGTCAAATCCATACTGGGCCTGAGAACATCTGAATCTGCCTCCTGATCTATAGACATATATTTTTAATTTGTAAACTAGGCTACATATATACGTGTTATCCGGTGAAACTGTACCCTTTATCAACTTTCTACAATGTTGTTGAATCCATACTGGGCCTGAGAACGGCTGCCGAGCTGTTAAGCAAGCTACAGCACCTGTGGTTTGGACACGTAATTTTTTCAGGAATAATGGATAGGCCTAACTCCGGAATTGCGGTTGACCTGAACTTACTGGGAAATCATCGTTTGCGGGGAATAATCTGAATCCCAGATCCCCATCACTAACGGAGTTCAGCAGGTTATCTGCACCTGTAAGCGACAAAAGCTGGTCCTTTCAGTGTAGCGTGCATGCAGCCCCGGACATGTACTGGAATGCTAGACCTGTTGTTGCTCGATCTCACGTGCCACAGCCTCGCGTATCCCTCTAGTAAGCTTGACGCGTACCGCAGGGCCATGCCGGAGTCTCAGTCGTTAACGGAATAAAGCTGAGAAATCGCTAGCACAACTACAAACGGACATACCACACCACACACAGAATCGAGAAAGCTTGCGATCTGTCCATCTTTTCTGTAGCTTGTATGGTAGTGGTTTCCTGGGTGCAGTCCAATTAAGCCACAGGCTCCACTCCTGGTGTGCCCTTTTGGACATTCCTTTAAGGTTCAGCTTTGAAATCATACTGCCCCCGGAAACCAAAAACTTTGCCTTCAGGGACGCTGTTTGGAGGTTCGTGGGAATAACGCCGCCCGATCAGCAGTCGGCATATGGGTCGCCCTCCCATGGCTGTGGGGTACTCGGTAACGGGCCGGTGTCAGTGGGATGTGTCACAGCAGCGGTTACCCGGACGGTGGCCCTGGGCGCCCATGTAAATGGTGTGGTATAATGGTAAAGAGTTTATATAGATAGTTTGACGCCACCTGTGGTGTTCGGCAACATAGATGTTAGGCCGACGCTGCATGCAGATCCTCTGGGACTGATGGTGCTGTGCAGCAAAGATGGTGAAGCTCCCCACAGGTGGAGCTGGAGTCCCAGGGATGTGTAGTTGTAGTGATGGGGGAAAGGCACAGGCGGTGTAGGTGCTGGTACCCAGATGTAGCGGTGCTGGAATAACTGTAGGACACCAGAGCGTGCAGTTCCAAAGCTTTACTCACAGTCTGCAGGTTACACAGATGCCTGCCTCCGTGCTGTGTCCTCCGGGTCAGGACCTCTGCCAACCTCCGGGACCAGAATGGAAAGCTCCCTTCCATCACTCCGCCAACATGTACCTTCCTGAACGTCTCCTTTCTAGCGCTTGTGGCAGAAGAACTCACAGGACCGTGGTTCACTGAAATGCCTCCTGTCTAACAGATATTCCTCAGACTTTACTTGTATGGCAGACAGCTGTAGCCTTTTCCTTCTGCCTCGCACACGTCGATGCTGGGGCCTCCGAGCCTTAGTTGGGTACAGAGCATTTATAGCTGCTACTTCCCCCGGTTTCTGCTGCAGGAATGTCAGTGCCCCTACAAACTCGGAGACCGGAATTCGGACCATGCGCTCCAGCTAGGAGTGAGCCTTAACTCTGCTCATCCTCCAGCTCCCCTTCTCACGTCCACACACTTCCCCTTCCCTGCACAGAGTGCCCTAACTTACCTCCTCCCGACCACAGAGAGCAGCTCCTCAGCAGTCAGGTTCAGAGGTCTCCCTGCTGGCCTGGAGTGGGAAATGTGTTGTGTGTTGGTTTCACTGCTAGAGAGATCCTTCGTTGCTCCCAAGCTTGACAACACACTCCCTAGGAGGAAGGCAATGCCACAGTGGCGACCGTACTCTTGGGGACGCCACAAGTGCACTGAGGCCCAGCCACTGCTGGATGATGCTGCTGGTACATTGACCCAGACCACTACATTCCCCTCGCACTCTACACAGCCAGAATCTGACCCAGAGGAAACTCAGGTTCCCCTTCCCACATACTATACCACCTTACACGGTGACAAAGAGGAAGGTGCAGATGAAAGTGCAGGTTCCTTGAGCAGGTGGGGGGGCATACTCATGGGCGATGGCACTGGCACAGGGCACCGCATAGTACGCAAAAGTGTCTCTGCCAGTGGGAGGGCCTAAACAGCCAAGTGCAGTGAGATGGAAGATGGGGACAACAAGGAGTTCAGAGTAGTGCAGGGATTCCCTAGCAAGGAGACTTGTATTTGTTTTCAATGTTGGGACAGCAATTTTTGGGGAGCACTATACTCTGGTGAATGATATATGGGGCCCACCATACACTGGAGCATTCCAGGTGGACATCAGACACTGGAGCAGCATTTACAGGGCCCATTATACACTAGAGCAGTAGAAATGGGGCCCATTATATATGGAGCATTATTTGGGCCCATAAGACAGTGGAGCTTCATCCATTGGGACCAACATATACTGTAGCATTATGTGGAGCTCATCATATACGGTTTGAAACATTATATGGGAATAATGATTCTGTATGGAGAAATATATGGGCCTCATTACTCTGTATAGCGCACTAAGCGCTGGCCATAATACTGTATGGAGGTACAGTATATACTGTCCGTTTTTGGAGGTATTGGAGAATTTAAAATGGATATCAGGCATGAGATGTAAGAAGTGAAGTATTTTTCATTGTACTATACTGCTATTTCTCTGCCGTATCAGAGTATCATGAGTTGTGGTATGTGTTAAAGGGGCGCTCTTTGGCCCTGGGCCCACGAAAACCTGGAGCCAGCCCCCCCCACTACTGTAGCCAAATAACCCCCATTTTTCAGTGCGTAACTAGTATTATGAAGTTAATTAAGGTTGTCAAGCTTCAGTAACAAGAATTTATGCTTTTGGCATTCAAATGGGCACTGTGGGTGTGTTTCCTGTCATCCTCTCACTGCCGACTTTAATTCTCCATTGACTTACATTGGGTTTCGTGTTTCGGGACGACCCCGAATTTTCCCTATAGTCGGCCGATTTTGCTCGACCCGACTTTTGGAAAAGTCGGGTTTCATGAAACGAAACTCGACCCTAAAAAACCAAAAGTCGCTCAACACTACGCAGAACTATTGTCTCAGGCCCAGGAGAGATTACACCTCAATGTAACAGGCTGAAATTGGATGGTGTATGACAAGGTGAAGGTTGTCTATAGGATTGGTGAGAATTTGAATCTGATTATAGATTTGAGGACGCAGAACTATTGTCTCAGGCCCAGTAGAGATTACACCTCAATGTAACAGGCTGAAATTGTATGGTGTATGACAAGGTGGAAGGTGTCTATAGGATTGTTGAGAATTTGAATCTCACTATAGATTTGAGGATGCTGATGTATTGTTTCAGGCACAGGAGTGATTACACCTCAATGTAACAGACTGAAATTGGATGGTGTATGACAAGGTGGAGGGTGTCTATAGGATTGGTGAGAATTTGAATCTCACTTTAGATTTGTGGACGCTGAACTATTGTCTCAGTCCCTTTTGAGATTACACCTCAATGTAACAGGCTGAAATTGGGAGGTGTATGACATGGTGGAGGGTGTCTATAGGATTGGTGAGATTTTGAATCTCACTATAGATTTGAGGACGCTGAACTATTCTCTCAGGCCCAGTAGAGATTACACCTCAATGTAACAGGCTGAAATTGGATGGTGTATGACAAGGTGGAGAGTGTCTATAGGATTGGTGAGAATTTGAATCTCACTATATATTTGAGGACACAGAACTATTGTCTCAGGCCCAGTAGAGATTACACCTCAATGTAACAGGCTGAAATTCGATGGTGTATGACAAACTGGAGGGTGTCTATAGAATTGGTGAGAATTTGAATCTCACTATAGATTTGAGGATGCTGAAGTATTGTCTCAAGTCCAGTAGAGATTACACCTCAATGTAGCAGGCTGAAATTGGATGGTGTATGACAAGGTGGAGGGTGTCTATAGGATTGGCGAGAATTTTAATCTCATGATTAGTGTTGAGCATTCCGATACCGCAAGTATCGGGTATCGGCCGATACCTGCTGTATCGGAATTCCGATACCGACTTCCGATATTTTTTCAATATCGGAATTCGGCATCGGAATCGGAAGTTCAGTTGATTGACGGCCTGACGTCATCATGATGCGCGGTGTGTGCGCATCATGATGTGCCGTCATTTCGGGCCTTCCGGGGGTCTCTGCCGGCCTGCCGGGGGGCTGTGCCGGCCTACCGGGGGGCTGTGTGGACTGCCCGGGGTCTGTACCGGCCTGCCGGGGGGCTGTGCCGGCCTGCCGGTGGTCTGTGCACCCTGTGGGGGTCTGTACCGGCCTGCCGGGGGGCTGTGCCGGCCTGCCGGGGGGCTGTGCTGATGTCCGGGGGTCTGTGCAAGCATCGTCCGATGGGACTACAAGTCCCATCGGGTGATGCCTGCTACCATGACAGTGATTGACACATTAGCCAATGATGGGACAGT
Organism: Dendrobates tinctorius; assembly: GCF_039654945.1. Taxonomy (NCBI): domain Eukaryota; kingdom Metazoa; phylum Chordata; class Amphibia; order Anura; family Dendrobatidae; genus Dendrobates; species Dendrobates tinctorius. The sequence continues at coordinate 53,811,030 of NW_027361676.1, forward strand.
AGTAGTCCCATCATCCGGCTAATGTGTTAAATGTTAAAAAAAAAAAAAAAAAATACTACATACATACTACATGCATGCTACATACATACTACATGCTACATACATACTACATATATACTACATACATACTACATACATGCTACATACATACTACATGCATGCTACATACATACTACATGCTACATACATACTACATGCATGCTACATACATACTACATATATACTACATACATGCTACATACATACTGCATGCTACATACATACTACATACATACTACATACATACTACATGCATGCTACATACATACTACATATATACTACATGCATGCTACATACATACTACATGCTACATACATACTACATATATACTACATACATACTACATACATGCTACATACATACTGCATGCTACATACATACTACATACATACTACATACATACTACATGCATGCTACATACATACTACATGCATGTTACATACATACTACATGCATGCTACATGCATGCTACATACATACTACATGCTACATACATACCACATACATACTACATACATACTACATACTACATATATACTACATGCATGCTACATACATACTACATGCTACATACATACCACATACATACTACATACATACTACATACATACTACATGCTACATACATACTACATATATACTACATGCATGCTACATACATACTACATGCTACATGCATGCTACATACATACTACATACATACTACATGCTACATACATACCACATATATACTACATACATACAATACATTCATACAATACATACATAGACATACAGTACATATAACATAGAGTAACATACTTACCAATACTTGTCACATTGTTCCCCGAAGCCATTGTCTTTTCCGGAATAAATATTAACATAACAAACCACAAAAATACTCACCCACGATCCGAAGCAGTCCACGAGTGTGTCCCACGACGATCTTGGGTAGAGAACTGCAGCATCAGATGATGCTGCCGTTCTCTACGGGCTGCAGGAATCCAATGACGGAAGGTAGGTATCCTTCCGCACTGTATTCCTCCGCCACTTAAAAAAAAAAAAGTCCCTAGTCTCACTTTATGCCATTGCTGCGTGGGAATTTCCCACACAGCAATGGCATAAAGTGAGACTAGGGACTTTTTTTTTTTTTAAGTGGCGGAGGAATACAGTGCGGAAGGATACCTACCTTCCGTCATTGGATTCCTGCAGCCCGTAGAGAACGGCAGCAACAGCTGATGCTGCAGTTCTCTACCCAAGATCGTCGTGGGACACACTCGTGGACTGCTTTGGATCGTGGGTGAGTATTTTTGTGGTTTGTTATGTTAATATTTATTCCGGAAAAGACAATGGCTTCGGGGAACAATGTGACAAGTATTGGTAAGTATGTTACTCTATGTTATATGTACTGTATGTCTATGTATGTATTGTATGAATGTATTGTATGTATGTAGTATATATGTGGTATGTATGTAGCATGTAGTATGTATGTAGTATGTATGTAGCATGCATGTAGCATGTAGTATGTATGTAGCATGCATGTAGTATATATGTAGTATGTATGTAGCATGCATGTAGTATATATGTAGCATGTATGTAGTATGTATGTGGTATGTATGTAGCATGTAGTATGTATGTAGCATGTATGTAGTATATATGTAGTATGTATGTAGCATGTAGTATGTATGTAGTATGTATGTAGTATGTATGTGGTATGTATGTAGCATGTAGTATGTATGTAGCATGCATGTAGTATATATGTAGTATGTAAGTAGCATGTAGTATGTATGTAGTATGTATGTAGTATGTATGTAGCATGTAGTATGTATGTAGCATGCATGTAGTATATATGTAGCATGTAGTATGTATGTAGTATGTATGTGGTATGTATGTAGCATGTAGTATGTATGTAGCATGCATGTAGCATGCATGTAGTATGTATGTAGCATGCATGTAGTATGTATGTAGCATGCATGTAGTATGTATGTAGTATGTATGTAGTATGTATGTAGCATGCAGTATGTATGTAGCATGTATGTAGTATGTATGTAGTATATGTGTAGTATGTATGTAGCATGTAGTATGTATGTAGCATGCATGTAGTATATATGTAGTATGTATGTAGCATGCATGTAGTATGTATGTAGTATGTATGTAGTATGTATGTAGCATGCAGTATGTATGTAGCATGTATGTAGTATATATGTAGTATGTATGTAGCATGTAGTATGTATGTAGCATGCATGTAGTATGTATGTAGTATTTTTTTTTTTTTTTTTTTTTTTTTTAACATTTAACACATTAGCCGGATGATGGGACTACTACTGTCCCATCATTGGCTAATGTGTCAATCACTGTCATGGTAGCAGGCATCGCCCGATGGGACTTGTAGTCCCATCGGACGATGCCTGCACAGACCCCCGGAGCCTGCACAGCCCCCCGGCAGGCCGGCACAGCCCCCCGGCAGGCCGGCACAGCCCCCCGGAGCCTGCACAGCCCCCCGGCAGGCCGGCACAGCCCCCCGGCAGGCCGGCACAGCCCCCCGGAGCCTGCACAGACCACCGGCAGGCCGGCACAGACCACCGGAGCCTGCACAGACCCCCTGGCAGGCCGGCACAGCCCCCCGAAAGGCCCGTACAGACCCCAGAGAGGCTGTACAAGGGCAGGAAAGGGTTTTTCTTATTCCGATACCGGAAGTCCCATAGACTTGAATGGGACTTCCGGTATCGGAATCGGCGATACCGATACTTTTTTTAAAGATCGGCCGAAACCATCCGATACGATACTTTGCAGTATCGGACGGTATCGCTCAACTCTACTCATGATAGATTTGAGGACGCTAAACTATTGTCTCAGGCCCAGTAGAGATTACACCTCAATGTAACAGGCTGAAATTGGATGGTGTATGACAAGGTGGAGGGTGTCTATAGGATTGGTGAGAATTTGAATCTCACTATAGATTTGAGGGCGCTGAACGATTGTCTCAGGCCCAGGAGAGATTACACCTCAAAGGTAACTGGCTGAAATTGGATGGTGTATGACAAGGTGGAGGGTGTCTATAGGATTGGTGAGAATTTGAATCTCACTATAGATTTGAAGACGCTGAACTATTGTCTCAGTCCCTATTGAGATTACACCTCAATGTAACAGGCTGAAATTGGGTGGTGTATGACAAGGTGGAGAGTGTCTATAGGATTGGTGAGAATTTGAATCTCACTATGTATTTGAGGATGCAGAACTATTGTCTCAGGCCCAGTAGAGATTACACCTCAATGTAACAGGCTGAAATTGGATGGTGTATGACAAACTGGAGGGTGTTTATAGGATTGGGGAGAATTTGAATCTCACTATAGATTTGAGGATGCTGAAGTATTGTCTCAGGCCCAGTAGAGATAACACCTCAATGTAACAGGCTGAAATTGGACGGTGTATGACAAGGTGGAGGGTGTCTATAGGATTGGCGAGAATTTGATTCTCATTATAGATTTGAGGACGCTGAACTATTGTCTCAGGCCCAGTAGAGATTGCACCGCAATGTAACAGCCTGAAATTGGATGGTGTATGACAAGGTGGAGGGTGTCTATAGGGTTGGTGAGAATTTGAATCTCACCATAGATTTGAGGACACTGAACTATTGTCTCAGGCCCAGGAAAGATTACACCTCAATGTAACAAGCTGAAATTGGATGGTGTATGACAAGGTGGAGGGTGTCTATAGGATTGGTGATATTTTGAATCTCACTATAGATTTGAATACGCAGAACTATTGTCTCAGGCCCAGTAGAGATTACACCTCAATGTAACAGTCTGAAATTCGATGGTGTATGACAAACTGGAGGGTGTCTATAGGATTGGTGAGAATTTGAATCTCACTATAGATTTGAGGATGCTGAAGTATTGTCTCAAGCCCAGTAGAGATTACACCTCAATGTAGCAGGCTGAAATTGGACGGTGTATGACAAGGTGGAGGGTGTCTATAGGATTGGCGAGAATTTTAATCTCATGATAGATTTGAGGACGCTGAACTATTGTCTCAGGCCCAGTAGAGATTACACCTCAATGTAACAGGCTGAAATTGGATGGTGTATGACAAGGTGGAGGGTGTCTATAGGATTGGTGAGAATTTGAATCTCACTATAGATTTGAGGGTGCTGAACGATTGTCTCAGGCCCAGGAGAGATTACACCTCAAATGTAACTGGCTGAAATTGGATGGTGTATGACAAGGTGGAGGGTGTCTATAGGATTGGTGAGAATTTGAATCTCACTATAGATTTGAAGACGCTGAACTATTGTCTCAGTCCCTATTGAGATTACACCTCAATGTAACAGGCTGAAATTGGGTGGTGTATGACAAGGTGGAGAGTGTCTATAGGACTGGTGAGAATTTGAATCTCACTATGTATTTGAGGACTCAGAACTATTGTCTCAGGCCCAGTAGAGATTACACCTCAATGTAACAGGCTGAAATTGGATGGTGTATGACAAATTGGAGGGTGTCTATAGGATTGGGGAGAATTTGAATCTCACTATAGATTTGAGGATGCTGAAGTATTGTCTCAGGCCCAGTAGAGATTACACCTCAATGTAGCAGGCTGAAATTGGACGGTGTATGACAAGGTGGAGTGTGTCTATAGGATTGGCGAGAATTTGATTCTCATTATAGATTTGAGGACGCTGAACTATTGTCTCAGGCCCAGTAGAGATTACACCTCAATGTAACAGGCTGAAATTGGATGGTGTATGACAAGGTGGAGGGTGTCTATAGGGGTGGTGAGAATTTGAATCTCACCATAGATTTGAGGACGCTGAACTATTGTCTCAGGCCCAGGAGAGATTACACCTCAATGTAACAGGCTGAAATTGGATGGTGTATGACAAGGTGGAGGGTGTCTATAGGATTGGTGATATTTTGAATCTCACTATAGATTTGAATACGCAGAACTATTGTCTCAGGCCCAGGAGAGATTACACCTCAATGTAACAGGCTGAAATTGGATTGTGTTTGACAAGGTGGAGGTTGTCTATAGGATTGGTGAGAATTTGAATCTGACTATAGATTTGAGGACGCAGAACTATTGTCTCAGGCCCAGTAGAGATTACACCTCAATGTAACAAGCTGAAATTGGATGGTGAATGACAAGGTGGAGGGTGTCTATAGGATTGGTGAGAATTTGAATCTCACTATAGATTTGAGGATGCTGAACTATTGTCTCAGGCCCAGGAGAGATTACACCTCAATGTAACTGGCTGAAATTGGATGGTGTATGACAAGGTGGAGGGTGTCTATAGGATTGGTGAGAATTTGAATCTCACTATAGATTTGAAGACGCTGAACTATTGTCTCAGTTCCTGTTGAGATTACACCTCAATGTAACAGGCTGAAATTGGGTGGTGTGTGACAAGGTGGAGAGTGTCTATAGGATTGGTGAGAATTTGAATCTCACTATATATTTGAGGACGCAGAACTATTGTCTCAGGCCCAGTAGAGATTACACCTCAATGTAACAGGCTGAAATTGGATGGTGTATGACAAACTGGAGGGTGTCTATAGGATTGGGGAGAATTTGAATCTCACTATAGATTTGAGGATGCTAAAGTATTGTCTCAGGCCCAGTAGAGATTACACCTCAATGTAACAGGCTGAAATTGGACGGTGTATGACAAGGTGGAGGGTGTCTATAGGGTTGGCGAGAATTTTAATCTCATGATAGATTTGAGGACGCTGAACTATTGTCTCAGGCCCAGTAGAGATTACACCTCAATGTAACAGGTTTAAATTGGATGGTGTATGACAAGGTGGAGGGTGTCTATAGGGTTGGTGAGAATTTGAATCTCACCATAGATTTGAGGACGCTGAACTATTGTCTCATGCCCAGGAGAGATTACACCTCAATGTAACAGGCTGAAATTGGATGGTGTATGACAAGGTGGAGGGTGTCTATAGGATTGGTGATATTTTGAATCTCACTATAGATTTGAGTACGCAGAACTATTGTCTCAGGCCCAGGAGAGATTACACCTCAATGTAACAGGCTGAAATTGGATGGTGTATGACAAGGTGGAGGTTGTCTATAGGATTGGTGAGAATTTGAATCTGACTATAGATTTGAGGATGCAGAACTATTGTCTCAGGCCCAGTAGAGATTACACCTCAATGTAACAAGCTGAAATTGGATGGTGTATGACAAGGTGGAGGGTGTCTATAGGATTGGTGAGAATTTGAATCTCACTATAGATTTGAGGATGCTGAAGTATTGTCTCAGGCCCAGTAGAGATTACACCTCAATGTAGCAGGCTGAAATTGGATGGTGTATGACAAGGTGGAGGGTGTTTATAGGATTGGCGAGAATTTTAATCTCATGATAGATTTGAGGACGCTGAACTATTGTCTCAGGCCCAGTAGAGATTACACCTCAATGTAACAGGCTGAAATTGGATGGTGTATGACAAGGTGGAGGGTGTCTATAAGATTGGTGAGAATTTGAATCTCACTATAGATTTGAGGACGCTGAACTATTGTCTCAGGCCCAGGAGAGATTACACCTCAATGTAACTGGCTGAAATTGGATGGTGTATGACAAGGTGGAGGGTGTCTATAGGATTGGTGAGAATTTGAACCTCACTATAGATTTGAAGACGCTGAACTATTGTCTCAGTCCCTGTTGAGATTACACCTCAATGTAACAGGCTGAAATTGGGTGGTGTATGACAAGGTGGAGGGTGTCTATAGGATTGGTGAAATTTTGAGTCTCACTATAGATTTGAGGATGCTGAACTATTGTCTCAGGCCCAGTAGAGATTACACCTCAATGTAACAGGCTGAAATTGGATGGTGTATGACAAGGTGGAGAGTGTCTATAGGATTGGTGAGAATTTGAATCTCACTATATATTTGAGGACGCAGAACTATTGTCTCAGGCCCAGTAGAGATTACACATCAATGTAACAGGCTGAAATTGGATGGTGTATGACAAACTGGAGGGTGTCTATAGGATTGGGGAGAATTTGAATCTCACTATAGATTTGTGGATGCTGAAGTATTGTCTTAGGCCCAGTAGAGATTACACCTCAATGTAACAGGCTGAAATTGGATGGTGTATGACAAGGTGGAGGGTGTCTATAGGATTGGCGAGAATTTGAATCTCATTATAGATTTGAGGACGCTGAACTATTGTCTCAGGCCCAGTAGAGATTACACCTCAATGTAACAGGCTGAAATTGGATGGTGTATGACAAGGTGGAGGGTGTCTATAGGGTTGGTGAGAATTTGAATCTCACTATAGAATTGAGTACGCAGAACTATTGTCTCAGGCCCAGGAGAGATTACACATCAATGTAACAGGCTGAAATTGGATGGTGTATGACAAGGTGGAGGTTGTCTATAGGACTGGTGAGAATTTGAATCTGACTATAGATTTGAGGACACAGAACTATTGTCTCAGGCCCAGTAGAGATTACTCCTCAATGTAACAAGCTGAAATTGGATGGTGTATGACAAGGTGGAGGGTGTCTATAGGATTGTTAAGAATTTGAATCTCACTATAGATTTGAGGATGCTGAACTATTGTCTCAGGCCCAGGAGAGATTACACCTCAATGTAACAGGCTGAAATTGGATGGTGTATGACAAGGTGGAGGGTGTCTATAGGATTGGCGAGAATTTGAATCATTATAGATTTGAGGATGCTGAACTATTGTCTCAGGCCCAGTAGAGATTACACCTCAATGTAACAAGCTGAAATTGGATGGTGTATGACAAGGTGGAGGGTGTCTATAGGATTGGTGAGAATTTGAATCTCACTATAGATTTGAGGATGCTGAACTATTGTCTCAGGCCCAGGAGAGATTAGGCCTCAATGTAACAGACTGAAATTAGATGGTGTATGACAAGGTGGAGGGTGTCTATAGGGTTGGTGAGAATTTGAATCTCACTATAGATTTGAGGACGCTGAACTATTGTCTCAGGCCCAGTAGAGATTACACCTCAATGTAACAGGCTGAAATTGGATGGTGTATGACAAGGTGGAGGGTGTCTATAGGATTGGTGAGAATTTGCATCTCACTATAGATTTGAGGACGCTGAACTATTGTTTCAGGCCCAGTAGAGATTACACCTCAATGTAACAGGCTGAAATTGGATGGTGTATGACAAGGTGGAGAGTGTCTATAGGATTGGTGAGAGTTTGAATCTCACTATAGATGTGAGGATGCAGAACTATTGTCTCAGGCCCAGGAGAGATTACACCTCAATGTAACAGGCTGAAATTGGATGGTGTATGACAAGGTGGAGGGTGTCTATAGGATTGGTGAGAATTTGAATCTCACTATAGATTTGAGGATGCTGACAATGATGCTCTAAGTCCAAGTATGGACGCAGGCAGCCTTATAAACAGGACTGCTGCACACACAAAAGGGTGGAAAAATGAACGCTTGGTAACTGTGCAGAAAAGAGGAAGAAAAGTAATTTTGCTTTTAAAAAAGCAGTTTGCACAGCAGTGTGCAAACAGCAATGCAGCTATCAGGGAGCCTTATAAGGCAGCCTAATAACCAACAGAGCTGATGCACAAAAATAGAGCCTCCCCTGTCACTGCACACAAAATGTTGTGTTGTAAATGGAAATCGCTAACAGCAGAAGCAGTTTTTTGGTTCTTCTTCCCTGCCTAATGCTCTCCCTTATTCTGAATCAGCAGCCAGCAACCTCTCCCTAATGCTAAGATCGGCAGAAGTAAGATGGCGGTTGGCGTTCACACCTTTTTATAGCCCCTGTGACGCCACACAAAGCCAGCCAATCACTTGCATGCCCTTCTCAAAGATGGTGGTGACCGATGCCTATGTCATCGCGTTGCCCAAAGTGTGCGTCCTCCATTTTTGGCTGAAAAAGGGTGCTGGAAGCATCGTTTGAAACGCGACTTTGGCGCTCTGGTCGCAGACCTCGTGGCTGACCTCACGCTATGGTCGGGTTTCGTTTCATGAAACCCGACTTCAGCAAAAGTCGCCAACTTTTGAATATGACCGACCCGTTTCGCTCAACTTTAGTGGTAGCCCAGGGCCCAGTGGTGTGGGGGGGCCCACCAGTCCATGGTAAATTGCCCCATTATTATCCACCACCATAGCGCCACCGGCCATCGCAGCCCCTCACTGATAAATCCCTGCTCTGTTTGCACAGGACCTGTGATGAGGTCACAGGAGGGGGGGAGTCGGTGGTCACATGATCAGGCGTCTCAGTCGTAGGCCCCTGATCATGTGACTCCTGACTCCTCCCCTCCAGTGACCTCATCACAGGTCCTGTGTGCACAGCCCTCGATGTATGTATGCAGGACTCTGCTGTGCTAGTTGTCATTTGCTGAATGAGGGAAGTATGTGTGGGGTCAGGAGGGGTTTACAGGGTCGATGTAGCAGCATGTGTGTACGTGGTGTACGGAGCGGAGCATTGTGGCGTGTGTGTACGAGGAGTATGGAGCGGAGCCGAGTGTGTATGAGTTGTACAGAGCGGAGCCGCGTGTGTACGAGGTGTACGGAGCGGAGCCACGTGTGTATGAGGTGTACGGAGTGGAGCTGCGTGTGTATGGAGTGGAGCCGCACGTGTACGAGGTGTACGGAGCAGAGCCGCGCGTGTACAAGGTGTGCGGAGCGGAGCCGCGTGTGTACGAGGTGTACGGAGCCGAGCCGCGTGTATACAAGGTGTACGGAGCGGAGCCGCGTGTGTACGAGGTGCATAGAGCGGAGCCGCACGTGTACAAGGTGTACGGAGCGGAGCCATGCGTGTACGAGGTGTACGGAGCGGAGCCACATGTGTACGAGGTGTACGGAGCAGAGCCGTGTGGCGTGTGTGTACGAGGTGTACGGAGCAGAGCCACGTATGTATGAGTTGTACAGAGCAGAGCCGCATGTGTACGATGTGTACAGAGCAGAGCCGCACATGTAAGAGGTGTATGGAGCAGAGCCGCGTGTGTATGAGTTGTACGGAGCGGAGTCGCATGTGTACGAGGTGTACGGAGCGGGGCGTGTGTGTACAAGGTGTATGGAGCAGAGCCGCATGTTTACAAGGTGTATGGAGCGGTGTCGGGTGTGTGTTCGAGGTGTACGGAGCGCAGCCGTGTGTGTACAAAGTGTACGGAGCTGAGCTGTTTGTACGAGGTGTATGGAGCAAAGCTGCATGTGTACAAGATTTACAGAGTGTGACTTTGTGTGTACAAGGTGTACGGAGGTGTACAGAGCAGAGCCACATGTGTATGAGGTTTACAGAGCAAAGGCATGTGTGTATGGAGCAGAGCCGCGCGAGTGCGAGGTGTACGGAACGGAGCCCTGTGTGTACAAAGTGAGCCGTGTGTTTATGTACTTACTCTGCTTGTCCCCTTATGTTGTGAGGTCAAGAAACTTTTCAAAGTGCTTTATGATCCATGTAGTGCTGGACATGTGTTTATTTGACCACAACGTTTTATTGGGTCCTGGTGTCTCAATTTAGTGTGATTGATTAACGAGAAGAGAGAGAGCACAAAAAAAAAAAAATCTTAGCCTTAACCTTCTATATATTCAGACATAGCTAGGGGGAGCATTTATGCAGGGGGCATTTATGCACGTGTAATCGAAGTACAGTTTATCAAAGTACTGGCAGTTATAACATGGCAGTTAGACAGGGCAGTAGACAGGTAAGACATTTATATACATCTACTCCCTGTACATTTGGAGTACATCAAATATATACCATATGCATTTGTGTAATTTATATCCTGGCCGCTGCATTCACACACATCCACCACCCTGGCATTAACTCTCTACACTCCATCCATATCGGGCCCTCGCTTCTTTCCTCTCCTATGTATAGCACTCACGCTCTTTTCACATTGTTAAATTGCACAGATCCAGTCAGTCCCACCATTCAATATAAGAGACGCTCTCACAAATCACTTAACCATCTGCTCACTCTTTCTATCCTCCTTCTCCTAGTCGCAGGAGACATTGCTCCCAATCCTGGTCCCCCATGTTATAGAAAGTCAAACCCCCCAACTGCTACACTCAGAAACGCCTCTAATCTTATTAATATTCCCTGCATGCCATCTGTGTCTCTTAATTGTGCACTTTGGAATTCTTGCTCAGTGTGTAACAAACTCTCCTTCATCCATGACTTCTTCCTTTCTAATTCTCTTAACCTCCTGGCTCTTACTGAAATCTGGATCCAGCAGTCAGACACTACCGCTGCTGCTGCTCTTTCATACGGGGGGCTACACTTCTCTCATACCCCAAGATCAGACAATAGAGCAGGTGGAGGCGTTGGTCTGCTCCTATCACCAAAATGTACATTTCAGGTTATCCCTCAACTACCCTCACTAGTCTTCCCTTCTTTTGAGGTCCATGCCATCAGACTCTACACCCCCTTCTCCATGCGAGTGGCGGTGGTATATTGTCCTCCCGGGCCCTCCCATCAGTTCCTGGATCATTTTGCCACTTGGCTTCCACATTTTCTCTCCTGTGCCATCCCTACCCTCATCATGGGAGATTTCAACATCCCCATTGCTCTTCCCCTCTCACCATCTGTTACTCACCTTTTATCTCTAACCTCCTCGTTTGGCCTTTCGCAGCTTACTAATTCTCCAACGCATGAAGACGGAAACTCCCTCGACTTGGTCTTCTCTCGACTTTGTGCAGTGGATGATTTTGCAAACTCCCCTCTCCCGCTCTCTGACCACAATCTTCTTTCATTCTCTATCAAGAACTGCCAGGCTGCTCAGGTCACCCCCACTGTCCATACTTATAGAAACATACAGGCCATTAACACCCAGAAACTTATGAAGAACTTGCAGTCTTCATTGGCCCCTATCTCCTCCCTCTCATGTCCTGATTCTTCATTGAAGCATTACAATGAAACACTTCAAAGTGCCCTGCATAAATTTGCACCCCCTATAAATAGAACACCACAACGCAGACAGCGACAACCCTGGCACACGGTGCAAACACGTTTCCTGCAGCGGTGCTCCAGGTGCGCCGAACGTCTGTGGAGAAAATCCAATCTACACGAAGATTTCATCCATTTTAAGTTTATGCTTAGAACATACAACACTGCCCTTCACCTCTCCAAACAAGCCTATTTCAACACCCTCATCACCTCACTGTCCAATAACTAGTGTTGAGCATTCCGATACCGCAAGTATCGGGTATCTGCCGATATTAGCGGTATCGGAATTCCGATACTTAATTCCGATACTTTTGTCATATCGGAATCCGGAATCGGAATCGGAATAGGAAGTTCCCATCATGCTATGAGCCTGCTTGCTTTGATTAAGCCTATGGGAATCCTCCGAAGTGTGGGCACATCCTGTTAGGCATGTAGGCATGTTAACTATTGGCATGGCTGTGATTGGCTGCCGAAATGATGTCATGATGCACTATAAAAGCCACCGCAGCCGCCATTTCTGGTCACTCTGCTGTGAATTCAGTTAGGGACAGGCTGCTGTAGAAGACTGTGAGGGACAGTTAGAAATAGCGATTCCACCAAACATCTAGTGCTTTACCCAGGCTACATAAACCACCACTGTAGCCTTCTTTGCCCTAGCAGCAGTGTTCACAGCTGTCTGCAAGGGCTGTGTGAGTGCAGCTCACGCTGTGGAGTGGGTCCTGCAGCCACGTCAGGCTGTAGGCCACCCAGTGTGATCACTGCTGCCTCATACATCTTTTATTTTTTGAGCTGCATTTTTTACATAATTTCAATCTAGTGTGCTTCCATCCGTATCCATATACGTTGGTTGCAAACACTAGTAGTAGACAGCGGAGCCTTTCTGCAGCCTTTCAGTGCTAGTGTCCACTTTGCTGCACTGTTCACGGCTGTCTGAGAGGTCTCTGACTGTGTGTGAGTGCAGCTCACGCTGAGTAGTGTGTCCTGCAGCTACGTCTGGCTGTAGGACGCTCAGCGTGCGTCAGTGCCTCACACATATTTTTATTTGAGTGCAGCTCATTTTTTCTTCTATTAGTGTGCATCCATCCGTCTCCATCTACGGTGGTTGCAAACACTATAAAGGAGTACACAGCGGAGCCTTTCTGCAGCCTGTCAGTGCCAGTGCCCACTTAGCTGCACTGTTCACGGCTGTCTGAGAGGCCTCTGACTGTGTGTGAGTGCAGCTCACGCTGAGTAGAGTGTCCTGCAGCTACGTCTGGTTGTAGGACGCTCAACGTGCGTCACTGCCTCACACATATTTGTCTTTGAGTGCAGCTCATTTTTTCTTCTCCTATTAGTGTGCATCCATCCGTATCCATCAACATTGGTTGGTTGCAAACACTATATAGGAGTAGATAGAGGAGCCTTTTTTTCTGGCTTGTGCCCTGCCGGCGCAGCCAGATTAGTATTACCCAATTTTTTTGGAGCCTCATCTTTTGCATTGTAGGTTACCTGCCTGCATTGTAATAGCTCCAAAAAGTTGGTGATACTATCAGTTTCAATTCTTTGTTCACATACTTTGAGTTTGTTTCCAACAAAGAAACCACAAAAAAAGTTCACCAAACACTACATTTTGAACTTGTGTAGGCCACATCAGCTCCTATTAAAGTCTAGTCCACACACACACACACTTCATAAAATTAGTGTTTCTTGTACCTGTAACCAGCTGTTCAGGAATAAGCACACTAAGGCCCCCCTTTGTACTTTTTTGCCTATCTTAAGCAGTCTTGCAAGATGAAGAAGGCAGGGAGTAAGGCGCGTGGGCGTGGGCTTGGGCGTGGAGTTTCAGCAGGGAGAGGACATGGGGATTCTGCAGGGAGAGGACGTGGGGATTCTACAGGTAGAGGACGTGGGGATTCTGGGCCTGCTGCGGGCACCAGTGGATCAGCATCCCCCAGTTTTAGCAGGCAACAGTCCTTTATGCGCAGCTTTGTAGGACCTCAACGTACCCCACTGCTGCGGGAGGAACAAATTGAAGCCGTTGTCGGATGGATGGCAGCTAACGCATCGACTTCAATTACTTCCGCATCCTCTCAGGGTCAGAGCACCGAAGAGCAACCATCTGTCTCTTCACCACCTGCCAAAGTGCCCAGGCAGTCAGAGAGACATGGACAGGAGCCATCACAGTCTCTACTTCTGTTCTCGGAATCTGTTGGCTTGGAAAGAGGGGGCCAGCCAAGCAGCATTCCTGAATGTGAAGAAGAGGGAGTATGCAGTGATGCGCAACTTCTTTGTCCCTCTGAATCTGAAGAGGCGAGTGGGCCAGTGCCTATGGTCAGCACACCTCAGTACGCATCAGATGATGACGAGACTCAGTTGCCACTTTCTGGTGCGTACGGTGCTGGCGAGACAACCCCGGAGAAGCAGCTGTTTGAAGAGGGGAGGGAAGATGATGAGGTCCTTGACCCATCATGGCGTGAGCAACAGGAAGGTGGTGGGAGCAGCTCGGAGGAAGAGATTCCCCTACCGGCCAAAACAGGAGGCAGAGGGAGGGGGAAGACTTGGTTGCCTGTACCCTCCACTTCGGCACCCGTTAGGAGCATTCCTCCTTCCAAAGGCAAACCGGGCGCTCACAAGAGTTGCAGTGCGTGGTCCTTTTTTGACACAGTTGCAGATGACATTTGCTTTGTCAAATGCAAGCTGTGTCATCAGAGAGTCAAAAGAGGAGAAATGTCAGCAACCTCAATACCACAAATATGTGGAAACATGTGCGCACCAAGCACGAGTTGGAGTTGCAGAGACACCCTGAAGACGTAGGCCAACGTACAGCACCACCTACCACCTCTTCAGTTCGTGTTGGGCCCTCTTCCTCCAGCTCACACACTGCTGGTTCGGCTTCCTCACAGGATCGCCAAGGAAGAACCTCTGCCACTGTTGTCCGGAGACCCTGTCAGATTACACCCATAGCAGCACGTTCCCATCCATCACAGCCATCGGTAGCACAGGCATGGGATAAAAGGCGCCCTTACTCGGCAAACCATCCCCGAGCACAGTCTCTGAATGCTGGCATTGCCAAACTTCTGGCAGTTGAAATGCTGTCATTCAGGCTGGTGGACACTGACACCTTCCGGGACTTAATGGCATTGGCAGTCCCCCAATACAACGTGCCCAGCCGCTTTTATTTCAGCAGGCGAGCCGTCCCTGCCCTGCAGAAACATGTTGAGGGCAAAATAAAACATGCGCTACTAAACGCCGTTAGTAGCAAGGTCCACCTGACCACCGATGCGTGGACCAGTAACCATGGACAGGGACGATACCTTTCCCTCACTGCCCACTGGGTCAATGTTGTGGAGCCGGGTACGGATCTGGAGAGTGGAGCTGTACGTGTTCTTCCAACGCCACGGATTGCAGGACTCCAGTCTGTACACATAGACTCCTCCTCCTACTCAAGTTCCTCAGAAACAGCAGAGCAGGAGCCTGTTACGACCGATATGAGCACAGCCGTGGCCAAACGTCAACAGGCTGTACTCAAATTAATTTCTTTGGGGAATCGAAGCCACACAGCGCAGGAGCTCTGGAATGCTATCAAGCTGGAGAGCGATGTGTGGTTTGGGCCAGCGAATCTCCAGCCGGGCTTGGTAGTGTGTGACAATGGCCGAAATCTGGTGGCAGCTCTTGGCCTAGGCAACCTCACACACATCCCATGTCTGGCACATGTTCTTAACTTGGTCGTGCAGAGCTTTCTGAGGGACTATCCGGATCTTGCTGCACTGTTGCACAAGGTCCGCATAGAGTGCGCTCACTTGCGACGTTCCAGCACGGCAGGATCGCGCCTCGCTGCTCTGCAGCGACGATTTGGCCTTCCGGAACATCGCATCATATGTGACCTACCCACCCGGTGGAATTCAACGTTACATATGTTGGAGCGGTTGTGTGAGCAGCAGGCAGCAGTCATGGAGTACCAGCTGCATCAGGCGCAAACAAGTCGCACTGTGCGCCGTTCACACTTCAGCACCATTGAGTGGGCCTCTATGAAGGACATCTGCCTCGTTTTGCGTGCCTTCGATGAATCCACGCGGATGGCGAGTGCAGATGATGCACTAGTCAGCATGACTGTCCCCCTTATCTGCCTGCTTCAACAAACACTGCAAGCACTAAGGGATGAGGTTTCAGAAGAGGTGGAGGATGAGGAGTCCCAAATGCCATCTGCTTCTGGACAGTCTGCGCTACGTGTTTCCTCACAAAGGCCTAGGCAGGGGACACTTTGTGAGGAGGATGAGGAGGAGTCGATGGAGGAGGAAGACATCTCTCCAGAGGAGGGAGGTACACAAACCTCTACTCAGTATGTACAGCGAGGGTGGGGTGATGCAGAGCAGGCCGAGGTCACGCCTCAAACAGGGGACAGCGGTTCTTTGGCAGTTGGGAGTCTGCAGCACATGGTTGATTTCATGCTGCAGTGCCTGAGAAACGACCGCCGCATCGCCAACATTCTCGTCTCGGCTGATTATTGGGTGTACACCCTCCTAGATCCTCGCTACCGGGACAGCGTACAAAGGCTCATACCAACGTTGAACCGGGAGCGTAAAATGCGGGAGTACGAAGAGTCACTGGTGCAGTCCATAATGTTTTCCATTCCACCCGACAGCATTGTTGCTAGTGCTTTACAAAGCAGCTCTGTGCGTCGAGGCAGTGGAGGAAACTCTGCACAAAGAGGGAGCAGAGGCAGCGCCGCAGCACAAGGCAAGACCACTATGGCCCAAATGTGGCAAAGTTTTGTGTGTCCACCACAATTGTCTACACCATCAGCGACGCCTTGAGTCAGCAGGAGGCAACGCTTCCGTCAGATGGTGTCAGACTACATGTCTTGCCCTGTCGCTGTACTCCCAGAAGGCTCTTCCCCCTTCAAGTTTTGGGTCTCTAAGCTGGATACATGGCCAGAGCTTAGCCAGTATGCATTGGAGGTGCTGGCTTGCCCTGCTGCCAGTGTATTATCGGAACGTGTCTTTAGTGCCGCAGGTGGTGTACTAACAGACCGTCGCACGCGACTATCTTCCGATAATGTTGACTGGCTGACTTTTCTGAAAATGAACAAGGCCTGGATCTCCAAAGACTTTGCCATTCCTCTTACAGACTAAATTAGTGGTTGGCAACTGTATCCAGGTCTGCTGGTGTGTTCATTTTTCTACCACCTGAACTATAATCCCTTTGCTTCAACACAGCCAGTTGTCGCTCAGATGTGTCGTCTGCACAGAGAAACACACTAGCTCCTGTGTTAGTGGGGTTCAGTAATGCCAGCTGATCCCCTGCTGTGTGGACGGCAAAGTCACCAGCTCCATCAACATTCAAACCACTACTGATTTTTAACCGTGCCCAACTTAGGTCTCTGGCTCCACTGTCTCTACTATTTCCCCTGACCTCCAACCCCGCCATCTACATCTCTGAAGTGGCGTCAGCACAATCTACACTTGTTCCTGTGTTCCTGTGGCTCAGTCCCATCAGTTTATCCCCTGATGTGTGTCCGGCAAGGTCTCCTGCTCTGTCCACATTCCCATAACCAGTAGTGGGAATGAGGACAGAGCTGGCGAACTTGCCGGACAAACATCAGGGGATCAACTGACAGGACTGAGCACCAGTAACACAGGAACAAGTGTAGATTGTGCTGACGCCACTTCAGAGATGTAGCTGGCGGGGTTGGAGGCCAGGGTAAATAGTAGAGACAGTGGAGCCAGAGGCCTAAGTGGAGCATGGTTAGAATCAGTAGTAGTCCACAACCTCCATAAAAACCGCTGCCCATTGGCCTCTGCATGCGGCATGCGTAATCCTGGGCTCCAACAGCTTCAGTTGGTGTTCAGAAGTGTCGTCTCCACAGAGCCAAACACCTTCGTTAGAGTGTTAGTGGGGTTCAGCACTGCCAGCTGTTCCCCTGCTGTGGAGATGGCAAGTCTCCTGCTGCCTTCACCTGCCAAAATCCAGTAGGCCCCAGCCTGCTCCTCGCCTAATCCTGGGCTCCAACAGCGTCAGTTGGTGTTCAGAAGTGTCGTCTCCACAGAGCCAAACACCTTCGTTAGAGTGTTAGTGGGGTTCAGCACTGCCAGCTGTTCCCCTGCTGTGGAGATGGCAAGTCTCCTGCTGCCTTCACCTGCCAAAATCCAGTAGGCCCCAGCCTGCTCCTCGCCTAATCCTGGGCTCCAACAGCGTCAGTTGGTGTTCAGAAGTGTCGTCTCCACAGAGCCAAACACCTTCGTTAGAGTGTTAGTGGGGTTCAGCACTGCCAGCTGTTCCCCTGCTGTGGAGATGGCAAGTCTCCTGCTGCCTTCACCTGCCAAAATCCAGTAAGCCCCAGCCTGCTCCTCGCCTAATCCTGGGCTCCAACAGCGTCAGTTGGTGTTCAGAAGTGTCGTCTCCACAGAGCCAAACACCTTCGTTAGAGTGTTAGTGGGGTTCAGCACTGCCAGCTGTTCCCCTGCTGTGGAGATGGCAAGTCTCCTGCTGCCTTCACCTGCCAAAATCCAGTAGGCCCCAGCCTGCTCCTCGCCTAATCCTGGGCTCCAACAGCGTCAGTTGGTGTTCAAAAGTGTCGTCTCCACAGAGCCAAACACCTTCGTTAGAGTGTTAGTGGGGTTCAGCACTGCCAGCTGTTCCCCTGCTGTGGAGATGGCAAGTCTCCTGCTGCCTTCACCTGCCAAAATCCAGTAGGCCCCAGCCTGCTCCTCGCCTAATCCTGGGCTCCAACAGCGTCAGTTGGTGTTCAGAAGTGTCGTCTCCACAGAGCCAAACACCTTCGTTAGAGTGTTAGTGGGGTTCAGCACTGCCAGCTGTTCCCCTGCTGTGGAGATGGCAAGTCTCCTGCTGCCTTCACCTGCCAAAATCCAGTAGGCCCCAGCCTGCTCCTCGCCTAATCCTGGGCTCCAACAGCGTCAGTTGGTGTTCAGAAGTGTCGTCTCCACAGAGCCAAACACCTTCGTTAGAGTGTTAGTGGGGTTCAGCACTGCCAGCTGTTCCCCTGCTGTGGAGATGGCAAGTCTCCTGCTGCCTTCACCTGCCAAAATCCAGTAGGCCACAGCCTGCTCCTCGCCTAATCCTGGGCTCCAACAGCGTCAGTTGGTGTTCAGAAGTGTCGTCTCCACAGAGCCAAACACCTTAGTTAGAGTGTTAGTGGGGTTCAGCACTGCCAGCTGTTCCCCTGCTGTGGAGATGGCAAGTCTCCTGCTGCCTTCACCTGCCAAAATCCAGTAGGCCCCAGCCTGCTCCTCGCCTAATCCTGGGCTCCAACAGCGTCAGTTGGTGTTCAGAAGTGTCGTCTCCACAGAGCCAAACACCTTCGTTAGAGTGTTAGTGGGGTTCAGCACTGCCAGCTGTTCCCCTGCTGTGGAGATGGCAAGTCTCCTGCTGCCTTCACGTGCCAAAATCCAGTAGGCCACAGCCTGCTCCTCGCCTAATCCTGGGCTCCAACAGCGTCAGTTGGTGTTCAGAAGTGTCGTCTCCACAGAGCCAAACACATTCGTTCAAGTGTTAGTGGGGTTCATCATTGCCAGCTGATCCCCTGCTGTGGAGATGGCAGTCTCTCCTGCTGTCTCCGCATTACAAAGACAGTAGGCCTCTGCCTACACCCTCCTATTTCCTGGGCTTCAACACAGCCAGTTGTAGTTCGGAAGTGCCATCCACACGGAAAGAGATACTTGCTCCCGTGTCTCAGTGGGGTTCAGTAACGTCAGCTGATCCCCTGCTGTGTGGATGGCAGTCTCTCCTGCTGTCACCTCATTCAAAATACAGTAGGCCTCTGCCTACACCCTCCTATTTCCTGGGCTTCAACACAGCCAGTTGTAGTTCGGAAGTGCCGTTCACACGGAAAGAGATACTTGCTCCCGTGTCTCAGTGGGGTTCAGTAATGTCAGCTGATCCCCTGCTGTGTGGATGGCAGTCTCTCCTGCTGTCACCTCATTCAAAATACAGTAGGCCTCTGCCTACACCCTCCTATTTCCTGGGCTTCAACACAGCCAGTTGTAGTTCGGAAGTGCCGTCCACACGGAAAGAGATACTTGCTCCCGTGTCTCAGTGGGGTTCAGTTAAGTCAGCTGATCCCCTGCTGTGTGGATGGCAGTCTCTCCTGCTGTAAACTCATTCAAAATACAGTAGGCCTCTGCCTACACCCTCCTATTTCCTGGGCTTCAACACAGCCAGTTGTAGTTCGGAAGTGCCGTCCACAAGGAAAGAGATACTTGCTCCCGTGTCTCAGTGGGGTTCAGTAATGTCAGCTGATCCCCTGCTGTGTGGATGGCAGTCTCTCCTGCTGTCACCTCATTCAAAATACAGTAGGCCTCTGCCTACATCCTCCTATTTCCTGGGCTTCAACACAGCCAGTTGTAGTTCGGAAGTGCCGTCCACATGGAAAGAGATACTTGCTCCCGTGTCTCAGTGGGGTTCAGTAACGTCAGCTGATCCCCTGCTGTGTGGATGGCAGTCTCTCCTGCTGTCACCTCATTCAAAATACAGTAGGCCTCTGCCTACACCCTCCTATTTCCTGGGCTTCAACACAGCCAGTTGTAGTTCGGAAGTGCCGTCCACACGGAAAGAGATACTTGCTCCCGTGTCTCAGTGGGGTTCAGTAACGTCAGCTGATCCCCTGCTGTGTGGATGGCAGTCTCTCCTGCTGTAAACTCATTCAAAATACAGTAGGCCTCTGCCTACACCCTCCTATTTCCTGGGCTTCAACACAGCCAGTTGTAGTTCGGAAGTGCCGTCCACACGGAAAGAGATACTTGCTCCCGTGTCTCAGTGGGGTTCAGTAACGTCAGCTGATCCCCTGCTGTGTGGATGGCAGTCTCTCCTGCTGTCACCTCATTCAAAATACAGTAGGCCTCTGCCTACACCCTCCTATTTCCTGGGCTTCAACACAGCCAGTTGTAGTTCGGAAGTGCCGTCCACACGGAAAGAGATACTTGCTCCCGTGTCTCAGTGGGGTTCAGTAACGTCAGCTGATCCCCTGCTGTGTGGATGGCAGTCTCTCCTGCTGTAAACTCATTCAAAATACAGTAGGCCTCTGCCTACACCCTCCTATTTCCTGGGCTTCAACACAGCCAGTTGTAGTTCGGAAGTGCCGTCCACACGGAAAGAGATACTTGCTCCCGTGTCTCACTGGGGTTCAGTAATGTCAGCTGATCCCCTGCTGTGTGGATGGCAGTCTCTCCTGCTGTCACCTCATTCAAAATACAGTAGGCCTCTGCCTACACCCTCCTATTTCCTGGGCTTCAACACAGCCAGTTGTAGTTCGGAAGTGCCGTCCACACGGAAAGAGATACTTGCTCCCGTGTCTCAGTGGGGTTCAGTTAAGTCAGCTGATCCCCTGCTGTGTGGATGGCAGTCTCTCCTGCTGTAAACTCATTCAAAATACAGTAGGCCTCTGCCTACACCCTCCTATTTCCTGGGCTTCAACACAGCCAGTTGTAGTTCGGAAGTGCCGTCCACACGGAAAGAGATACTTGCTCCCGTGTCTCAGTGGGGTTCAGTAATGTCAGCTGATCCCCTGCTGTGTGGATGGCAGTCTCTCCTGCTGCCACCTCATTCAAAATACAGTAGGCCTCTGCCTACATCCTCCTATTTCCTGGGCTTCAACACAGCCAGTTGTAGTTCGGAAGTGCCGTCCACACGGAAAGAGATACTTGCTCCCGTGTCTCAGTGGGGTTCAGTAACGTCAGCTGATCCCCTGCTGTGTGGATGGCAGTCTCTCCTGCTGTCACCTCATTCAAAATACAGTAGGCCTCTGCCTACACCCTCCTATTTCCTGGGCTTCAACACAGCCAGTTGTAGTTCGGAAGTGCCGTCCACACGGAAAGAGATACTTGCTCCCGTGTCTCAGTGGGGTTCAGTAATGTCAGCTGATCCCCTGCTGTGTGGATGGCAAAGTCTCCTGCTGCCTACACAGTCGTACCACTACTGATTTTTAA
Organism: Dendrobates tinctorius; assembly: GCF_039654945.1. Taxonomy (NCBI): domain Eukaryota; kingdom Metazoa; phylum Chordata; class Amphibia; order Anura; family Dendrobatidae; genus Dendrobates; species Dendrobates tinctorius. Next base: position 53,832,861 of record NW_027361676.1, read on the forward strand.
CCGTGCTCCAATTAGGCCTGTGGCTCCACTGTCTCTCGTATTTCCCCTGTCCTCCAACCCCGCCAGTTACAGCTCCGAAGTGGCGTCTGCACAATCCACACTTGTTCCTGTGTTACAGGTGTTCAGTCCGGTCAGTTAATCCCCTGATGTGTGTCCGGCAATGTCGCCTGCTCTGTCCACATTCCCATTATGGGAATGTGGACAGAGCAGGCGACATTGCCGGACACACATCAGGGGATTAACTGACCGGACTGAACACCTGTAACACAGGAACAAGTGTGGATTGTGCAGACGCCACTTCGGAGCTGTAACTGGCGGGGTTGGAGGACAGGGGAAATACGAAAATCAGTGAAGCCACAGGCCTAAGTGGAGCTTGGTTCAAATTAGTAGTCTACAACCGATCTTAAAATTTCTTCAATGCAGCCTAAGCCTGCTCCGTGCTTGTCCCTGGGCTTCAACACAGCCAGTTGTTGCTCGGAAGTGCCGTCTTCACAGAGTAAAACACTAGCTCCTGTGTTTGTGGGGTTCAGTAACGTCAGCTGTTCCCCTGCTGTTTTGATGGCAATCTGTCCTGCTGCCTCCCAATTGACAGCACATCAGGCCTCAGCCTGCTAAGTGCTTGTCCTGGGCTCCAACATCACCAGTTGCTGCTCATAACTGACTTTGGCACGGGTACTCCCTCCTGCCCAGCTTGGTTCCAGCCCTGCCTGCTGTTTCCGGGAAGTGTCAATGTCAGTTTGCCACCCCAAGTTGCCATGTCGTGTTGCGGTTGGGTTAGCCGAGGCTAGGGTGCCAGCAGTTTAGGTGCTTCCTATGTGGACTGCGGGTTCTGGTAAGAAAGGTTTGTTCCATAGTGCCAGTAGGACAAGCACCCCCTGTAGGACTGTGTGATTCGGTAACTGCGGCCAGCTTGCGGCATGCCAACTTTGCTTTTCAGGGGTAACTTCTGATACCCCTCCGGGTTCCAGCACCGTCAGCTGGTTCTCATCAGAGCCTTTGGCCTAGGTGCCTCCATCTCGGTATCCGAGTTCCGGCAATGTCTGCTGGTCCTTGGTAGTGCTTTGTAGCACAGGTACCTCCTGCTTAGTAACCGGGTTCCAGCACCGTCAGCTGGTCCTCGGTTGTGCCATTGGCTCTTATTCCTTCTGCTGCCCCTCCGGGTGCCAGCACTGTCAGCTGGTCCTCGCTATTTCCATTTGCTCTTGCAGCTTATGCTACCCCTCCGGGTTCCAGCACCGTCAGCTGGTTCTCGTCAGAGCCTTTGGCCTAGGTGCCTCCATCTCGGTATCCGAGTTCCGGCAACGTCTGCTGGTCCTTGGTAGTGCTTTGTAGCACAGGTACCTCCTGCTTAGTAACCGGGTTCCAGCACCGTCAGCTGGTCCTCGGTTGTGCCATTGGCTCTTATTCCTTCTGCTGCCCCTCCGGGTGCCAGCACTGTCAGCTGGTCCTCGCTATTTCCATTTGCTCTTGCAGCTTATGCTACCCCTCCGGGTTCCAGCACCGTCAGCTGGTTCTCGTCAGAGCCTTTGGCCTAGGTGCCTCCATCTCGGTATCCGAGTTCCGGCAACGTCTGCTGGTCCTTGGTAGTGCTTTGTAGCACAGGTACCTCCTGCTTAGTAACCGGGTTCCAGCACCGTCAGCTGGTCCTCGGTTGTGCCATTGGCTCTTATTCCTTCTGCTGCTCCTCCGGGTGCCAGCACTGTCAGCTGGTCCTCGCTATTTCCATTTGCTCTTGCAGCTTATGCTACCCCTCCGGGTTCCAGCACCGTCAGCTGGTTCTCGTCAGAGCCTTTGGCCTAGGTGCCTCCATCTCGGTATCCGAGTTCCGGCAACGTCTGCTGGTCCTTGGTAGTGCTTTGTAGCACAGGTACCTCCTGCTTAGTAACCGGGTTCCAGCACCGTCAGCTGGTCCTCGGTTGTGCCATTGGCTCTTATTCCTTCTGCTGCCCCTCCGGGTGCCAGCACTGTCAGCTGGTCCTCGCTATTTCCATTTGCTCTTGCAGCTTATGCTACCCCTCCGGGTTCCAGCACCGTCAGCTGGTTCTCGTCAGAGCCTTTGGCCTAGGTGCCTCCATCTCGGTATCCGAGTTCCGGCAACGTCTGCTGGTCCTTGGTAGTGCTTTGTAGCACAGGTACCTCCTGCTTAGTAACCGGGTTCCAGCACCGTCAGCTGGTCCTCGGTAGTGCCATTGGCTCTTGTTCCTTCTGCTGCCCCTCCGGGTGCCAGTACCGTCAGCTGGTTCAAGAGGACAAAGAACAGGAAGACAACCACCAAGATGCAGAACAACAAGAGAGAGAAGACAAAGAAGCATAAAAAAAACAAAGCAGAAGAACATTAAGCATAAGACTAATACTCTGAGCAAATTATATTATCTTATTTATAAGCAGAAGAAGACTAAGCAGTGTATGGGGGTGAGTCCGTTCCTCCTCGTGGTGCCCCTGGAAAAGGCCTGCTGCTGCAGGCCAAACTGAACACGGACAAATCCTGTTGTAAATCTTTTGTGACAGGCAGAACGGAAGGTGTAAACTTCTAACTTTTCTAGATAACAACTACAGGAATGCCTGACACAAACAAGAATATGATGAAGAAGAATAGGAAGAAGATGAAGAAGCTGAATATGTAGAATAATAATTGTTGAATAAGAAGAATATGAAGAATGTAAGAAAAGGAAGAAGAAGAAGAAGAAGAAGAAGAAGAATGTAAAAAAAGGAAGTAGAAGAAGAAGAAGAAGAATGTAAAAAAAGGAATAAGAAGAAGAATGTAAAAAAAGGAAGTAGAAGAAGAAGAAGAATGTAAAAAAAGGAAGTAGAAGAAGAAGAAGAATGTAAAAAAAGGAAGTAGAAGAAGAAGAAGAAGAATGTAAAAAAAGGAAGTAGAAGAAGAAGACATACATGTCTGGCAAAATATAAATGAGGCTAACATAGTCAATATCTTTGTAACTCCTACCATCTTTAAAAAAAAAGTTTAATTCCTGCTATTCCATTTGATTGGGCTAAACCTCTATGGCTTTAATGTCTCCTCCACCTCCCACAATACATTCTACATTATTCTTAGTTGTTTTTCTTCATGTAGAATTAACCTACAAGGAAAGAAAGGGTTTTTTTTAATTCCGATATTTTGGCCCCATTGACTTGCATTGGTTCCCGGTATCGGAATCGGCGATACCGATACTTTTTTTAAAGATCGGCCGATCCATTCCGATCCGATATTTTCAAGTATCGGCTGGTATCGCTCAACTCTACCAATAACCCGAAACGTCTCTTTGACACTTTTCATTCTCTACTCAACCCAAGAGTACAGGCCCCAACCACAGAGCTCCGAGCTGACGATCTGGCCAATTACTTCAAAGAAAAAATTGACCAGATCCGACAGAAAATTATCTCCCAATCACCTCATACCATGCACTGTCCTCCCTCCCCCACTGCATCTAGCTCACTCTCTGATTTTGAACCAGTCACAGAAGAAGAAGTAAGCAGGCTCCTTGCTTCTTCTCGCCCAACCACTTGCCCCAGTGACCCATTTCCATCACATCTTCTCCAGTCCCTTTCCCCTGCTGTCACCCCTCACCTAACTAAAATATTTAACCTCTCTCTCTTCTGGTATTTTGCCCTCCTCATTTAAGCATGCTATCATACATCCACTACTTAAAAAACCATCCCTCGACCAAAACTGTGCCGCTAACTATAGACCTGTCTCTAATCTTCTCTTCATCTCTAAACTCCTGGAACGCCTGGTCCACTCCCGTCTTATCCGCTATCTCTCAGAAAACTCTGTTCTCGACCCTCTCCAATCCGGTTTCCGCTCTTTACACTCCACTGAAACTGCCCTCACTAAAGTCTCTAATGATCTGCTAACAGCTAAATCAAATGGTCATTACTCCATGCTAATTCTCTTGGATCTCTCTGCAGCATTCGATACTGTGGATCATCAGCTCCTCCTTACTATGCTCCATTCCATTGGCCTCAAGGACACCGTTCTCTCATGGTTCTCCTCCTATCTCTCCGACCGCTCCTTTACTATATCTTTTGCCGGTTCCTCCTCCTCTCACCTTCCCCTTACTGTTGGGCTCCCTCAAGGATCGGTTCTAGGCCCCCTCCTCTTCTCCTTGTACACTGCCCCTATTGGTCAAACAATCAGTAGATTTGGTTTCCAGTACCATCTCTATGCTGATGACACCCAATTATACGCTTCTTCTCCCGACATCACGCCAGCCTTTCTAGAAAACACCGGCGATTGTCTAAACGCTGTGTCTAATATCATGTCCTCACTATATCTGAAACTGAACCTGTCAAAGACTGAACTCCTGGTGTTTCCTCCCTCTACTAATGCACCTATACCCGACATTGCCATTTCTGTGTGTGGTTCCACTATTACTCCCCAGCAACAGGCCCGCTGTCTTGGGGGTCATACTTGATTCCTAGCTTTCCTTTGCCCCCCACATTCGATCACTGGCTCGCTCTTGTCATCTGCACCTCAAAAACATTTCTAGAATTCGACCTTTTCTTACTTTTGACTCTGCAAAAACTCTTACTGTTTCTCTTATTCATTCTCATCTCGACTATTGTAACTCTCTTCTAATCGGTCTCCCTCTTACCAAACTCTCCCTTCTCCAATCTGTCTTGAATGCTGCAGCCAGGATCATATTCCTCACCAATCGTTACACCGATGCCTCTACCTTGTGCCAGTCATTACACTGGCTACCCATCCACTCCAGAATTCAGTATAAACTTATTACCCTCACCCACAAAGCCCTCCATAGCTCAGCACCACCTTACATCTCCTCCCTTGTTTCAGTATACCACCCTACCCACGCCCTCCGTTCTGCTGATGACTTGAGGTTAGCATCCTCAATAGTCAGAACCTCCCACTCCCGTCTCCAAGACTTTACACGTGCCGCGCCAATTCTTTGGAATGCACTTCCCAGGTCAATACGATTAGTCCCCAATCCCCACAATTTTAAGCGTGCCCTGAAAACGCATTTATTCAGACTGGTGTATCGCCTCAACACATTAACCTAATCTATCCCTGTGTGGCACAGCCAAAAGTTTTACCATAACCAGATTCCCCGCATCATGTTCCCACATGCTTTATGCATCCATTAGCCCTCTGTGTTTGTACTGTTACACACTTAACATTATGGCTGGTCCATACAATCAGGGCAACTGTTACCACCCACCTTTTGTGTCTACCTCTTTCCTCATAGACTGTAAGCTTGCGAGAAGGACCCTCTTTTCTCTTGGTATTTGTTATAATCTACTGTATGTGATTATTGTGATGCTGTAATGTCTATTGTCTGTACAAATCCCCTCTGAAATGCAAAGTGCTGCGGACTATGTCGGCGCTATAAAAATAAAATTTATTGTTTATTATTATATGGAGCATAGCGAAGCCGCATGTGTATGAGGTGTATGGAGCAAAGCTGCATGTGTACAAGGTTTACAGAGCGTGGCCGCGTATGTACAAGGTGTACGGAGCAGAGCTGCATGTGTACGAGGTTTACGGAGCAGAGCCATGTGTGTAACCGAGTGGAGCGTGTGTGTACAAGGCATACAAAGGGGAACAGTGTGTGTACGAGGTGTGCGGAGCCATGAGTGTACAAGGTGTATGATGGGGAGCATTCATACCTCCTAACCGTCCCAGATTTTGAGAGTCTTCCCCACTGCCCCGACCGGGAGCTGACTTTTCCAGCGGACACAGGAGTACACAGCGGAGCTTAGAGGAGCACTTGAAAACTCACACGTGACGTTCCATCGGAAGTGACGTGCTGGAAGCTGACCAGAAATGAGGTAATTTCGGGAGGAGATTGTGACGGAACCATGGAAGCACTTCAGGGAATGCTTCAGATCATCACCATGTCCTCTTCCGACAGCACGGACAGCGGGATCACCTTGGACTCAGGGATGTCGGCCATGTGAGTGGATAATGATATGTTCTGCACCAGGAGGCTCAGGTGGGCACTGCAATGTGAGCCGGACTGGTATGGTATCTTTATAGAATATTTCTTTCTTTCTCTCTCTGTCTCTTTCTCTCTCTCTGTTCTTTCTTTCTGTCTCTGTTCTTTCTTTCTCTCTCTCTCTGTTTTTTCTTTCTGTCTCTGTTCTTTCTCTCTGTTCTTTTTTTCGCTCTGTTCTTTCTTTCTCTCTTTCTTCCCCTTTCTTTCTCTCTCTAATCTTTCTTTCTCTCTCTCTGTTCTTCCTTTCTTTCTCTCTGTTCTTTCTTTCTTTCCCCTCTTTCTTTCTCTCTGTTCTTTCTTTCTTTCCCCTTTCCTTCTTTCTTTTTTCTTTCTCTCTATTGTTTCTTTCCCCCTCTTTCTTTCTCTCTCCCTCTCTGTTCTTTCCCCTTTCTTTCTCTCTCTTTGTTCTATTTTTCTGTCCCCTCTTTCTTTCCCCCTCTGTTCTTTCTCTCTGTTCTTTCTTTCCCCTATTTCTTTCTCTCTGTTCTTTCTTTATTTCCCCTTTCTTTCTTTCTTTCTTTCTTTCTTTCCCTCTCTGTATCCTTTCTTTCCCCTCTTTCTTTCTCTCTGTTCTTTCTTTCTCTCTGCTTCTCTCTTTCTTCTTTCTTTCTTTCTTTCTCTCTCTCCTTTCTTTCTCTCTCCTTTCTTTCTTTCTTTCTCTCTCTCTATTTTCTTTTTTCTCTCTCTCTTCTTTCTTTTCCTTTACCAGTCAGTGTGCCCACAGTGCCAGCCACTGTGCCCTTAGTACCAGTCAGTGTGAGCAGCAGTGCTAAATGGGTGGGGTTGGGGCGTGGACATTGGTAGGACTGGTTGTGAAAGGGGTGTGGTCATGCGGCCGGTAACCAATCATCATAATGGAAGTCGTCTGTTTCTATCAACTTTGTTATATGTGGGCAGTGGGCACCTCTAGTAAGATGGGCACGAGATGGCAGGTCTTGTCACCTCTGCCCCACACATAAGTTACTATGAGGTGTGCTTAATTCCTGACACATTTCTTTCTTGGCCTACTGAGAGAAATGTTTTGACCAGTTGAAAGTTATACAACCTGAGGATTGTGCATGTGTGCGCTGCCCGCATATAGTAATATGTGAGTGTGTATATATATATACTGTATATCTTTACTTACTCCAACCCCTATATAAACACTGCCACTCCGACCACCGTCCACTTTCCCATGCTCCTGTTCCAGTCCTGGGGTCTTTTTGTCCCCCCTTGGTCCTCCACATGCTGAACATCTGTGACATTACTAACATTGCGCAATGTGCACTTGTTCGTCGCCAGATGCAGTGTTGTGTACAGTGTGTGAGGAGATGGCGACTTGTCTGTGGTGTTAACCCCTCTGCTGCCATGTTGGGCACAGCCTGTGAGGAGGAGCGTCTCTTCCTGTGTATCTGGCCACAGGCTGCACACCGGAGGCTGCTTCTTCTATCTTGGGAAGTTCATGAAGCAGAAGCCTCTGTGTGACTCATGTGAAATAACTTGTCTGATAGGTCATGTGTCCAGGTCAGCAGGTGTTTGCAGACTATTAGCTGGTTTCGATGTCTGGTACAGGTGAGTCAGGAGTAGATGTTGGGTGGAAGCCTTCCAGTATTTGTAATGCCTGGTGCACACACTGAATATTTGGTAAGTTTTTCACTCAGCATTTGTAAGACATCATGGACAAGCTGAGTATTTGATGTTTTTTACCTCAGTATTTGTGAGGCCTCATGGACATGCTGAGTATTTGGTGTTTTTTACCTCAGTATTTGTGAGGCCTCGTGCACACGTTGTGTATTTGCTGAGATTTTTACCTCAGTATTTAACCCCTTCCCGATCCTTGACGTACAGTATGCGTCATGAAAACTAGTGACTTCCCGACCCAGTCACATGACCCCATCACATGCCTGGGGGGCCCACAGAGTCTGAACAGCCCGGGGGCCCTGGCTACCCTTAATCCATCACTGATTGGTCCACTGGGAAGGTCCCGGAAGGATACCACTATAAAAGAGTTGCATGGCCGCTCGGCCATGCGCTAGTATAGACTCTTATTGTATTTTGTGTGAGTGATGATGGATGCATGAATCTGGTGACTGACGCATTATAACTCCCCTCTCTTGGATACATATGTTTTAGGGCTATAGAGTTAGAGTCAGCGCCTACTAATGGCTTGGTCTGCGCCACAGTGCTTCCATGTCTCAGCACCTCACTCAGCGCCATATGGTGCCATCCAGTTCTGGGCACCTTCAGTACCACATTTATTGTCTGCATCTGCCAGTGCGACGCTGTGCGCAAGTGTAGCGCTTTCCTCCCTTGTCCGGGTGGTTAGTGGCGTTTGCCAGAGTGGTGCAGTTCACACGTAGTGGACTTTATTTATTAATTTGCTTCATCCTGGCACCACAGTTACGGTGCCGAGCACTAGTGTGACTAGAGGGACTCTAACCCAGTGTCTCAGGGGTAGAGTTCTGTCTATACATCAGTGCTCACATTGCCGAGCTCTGTGAGCATAAACAGACTGCGGCATTTGTGTTTGGCGGTCGGGCGGCTCTGTGAGGTAACAGAGTCCGCCTCTGTACACACTAGGTGGAGTTAACCCTATGTGTTCCTCTATTGTACCACAATATAATGTCCGCCATTACCGAGCAGCAGTTACCATCTCTGCACAGTGGACCTCGGGCTGCGAACGCACCTTATATCTTCTTTTTTATTTGGTGCGTTCAGCCAGCCCATAACACAAGCTCTGCAGTGACTGAGTCATTGCCTTAGGGCACTGTCACACTTAGCGATGCACCAGCGATCCCGACAACGATATGGATCGCAGGTGCATCGCTAAGTGGTCGCTAGAGAGCTGCCACACAGGCAGATCTCACCAGCGACATAGCAGCGGTCGGGGGTCGCTACTTACCTGTCAGACGCGGCGATCCTGACGTCCTCCTGCCCGCGTCCACACGTCGTTCTCGCGCGATCAGCGATAACCAGCGGGAGAGTCGGTCGGAGGTAAGTATCAGACATAGCGATATCGCTAGTAATATCGCTATAACGTCAGAAAACCAGTGACCTTATAGCGATATTGCTAGCGATATCGTTTAGTGAGACAGGCCCTTTAGGATGTCAACATGAAGGTTTGACAAGGTGGAGAAGGAACAAAGAAAATGGCTGTAATCAAATGAGACGTCAGTGCTAAGATACTGGATCTAAATATATTCTGTATTTATGCTCTATAAAGCAGGGATCTCCAACCTGTAGCTCAGGAGCCACATGTGGCTCATTGTGCCAGGAATTGTGGCTTGCGACTGTCTGCTGGCTTGGTGCATTAGCTCCAGGTCTAGCAAACAGGTATGAAGAGTGCATCTCAAAATGGTGACTTTTTGATTGGCCCTGCACAGAAGAGTATATAAGGATGCTCATATACTGGTCTTAGGGGTTTTAGAGATGCTTTAGACATGGCACGCTGGAGGATGATACTACCTGTTAGAGGTGGTTCTTGAAGCTGGATGCAACAGTGTGTTGGGAGTCCTTGATGGGAGAATACTGAATTGAGGCATTGTAGGAACCCTTGGATCTCACTGTACTGCTTTGGAGTGATTTCTGTGGAAAAGCTTCAGTTATCATTATACCCGTACTGGTAGCTTTGGTTGACATTACTTTAAGGGGGACCGGAGCAGGATCTGGCTTGTGACCCCCCCCCCTCTCAGAGCTGAATGGGGCTCACTACCCTCTCTCAGTGCTGAATGCAGCCCTCAAGGTCTAAAAGGTTTGGGACCGATGCTATAGAGGTACGTTTACACAAACTCATCGGCAGCACTAAATGATCGTCAATTGGTATACATTACTGGTCTTCAGTTGTTTAATAGTCCATTTGTACAAATAAACCACAGTAAATAATACACACTGAGTAATCTGTAGTAAATCACTCACGGTGAACAGGCTGCGTGAGTCCTGCTTACACAGGATACCTATTGTGCAGCACAAGAGATCATTATCCCTTTTCAAACGGGATAATAGGAGAAAATGAAAGGTACAATTTTTTGTGCAGTTACTGTTGAGTACGTCAATATCCCATATGTGGTCGAAAATTATTATTAAGGTACAGTGCACAACTCACAAGGGAAGAAGCGCAATATTGGAGATCACATTTTGCTGGAATAATTTGAAGTCGCCATGTCACATTGGCAGAGTCCCTAAAGTGGCAGAACAGCAGAACCCCCCTTAAGTGACCTAATTTTACAATGAATTTATATAGGGGTGCAGTGAGCATGTTGTCACTACATGTGCCTCACAGAATTGTATACCATTGGGCAGTGAATAAAAAGTAATTACATTTTTACAACTAAAATGTTATTTTAGCCCCAAATTTTTTATTTTTTTTTATAAGGGCTAATACTAAAAAATGGATCTCACAGTCTGTTAGGCAATGTCTCCTGAGTGTGCCAGTACCCTACATGTAATTGGGATCTACGTCTCAGGCACATTCGAAAGCCCAGAAGGGAAAGAGCACCATATTACAGTGCAGATTTTACTGTTATGGTTTACAAGTTTCATGACCCTCTGGGAGAGCCCCTGAGGTGCTAGAACAATGGAACACCCCCAATAAATGAACTCATTTTACAAATTACACTTCTCAGTTTATTCATCTAAAGGGCCCGTCACGTTACGCGAGATCGCTAGTGATATCGCTAAAGCGTCACCGATTTTGTGACGCAGCAGCGATATTGCTAGCGATATCGCTATGTGCGATACTTATCTCCGACCAGCTCCCCCGCTGGTTATCGCTAATCGCATGAGAACGCCCTGGGCCGTTTCTCGTCGGCCGCTTCCTGCTGGGCTTCCTGGTGGCGCCGATGAGTGACGCGTGGACGCGTGGTAAGTAACGACCGCTGCTATGTCGCTGGTGAGATCTGCCTGTTTGGCAGCTCACTAGCGACCATTTAGCGATGCACCAGCGATCCTGACCGGGTCGTATCATTGTCGGGATCGCTGGTGTATCGCTAAATGTGACAGTACCTTAAGGGTACAGTGATCATTTTGACACGATGGGTGAGTCTCAGAATTTTATACCATTGGGCAGTGAAGAAAAAGTAATTACATTTTTACTACAAAAAATTGTTTTAGCTCCAGATTTTACATTTTCACACTAGGAAATGGATAAAAATTTTATCAAAATTTGTCACACAATTTCAGCTGAACATGGCAATACCCCATATGTGGCTGTATAATACTGCTTAACCACACGGCAAGACTCAGGAGGGACAAAGCACTATTTGTCTCCTGGAGCATAGATTTTCCTAAAATAGATTGCGTACTCTATATACAGAGCATCAATGCTAGAAGAACAGAATGCTTACCTCAAGTGACCCTTATGTATGTTACACCCCTTTGGGAATTTATCTACAGTTTTTTAGTGAGGTTTTTCTATGGGTGTTTTCCAGAAACAAGCAGCAATGGATGTTGCTTAGTTAAATTTGCAAATCTGCTATTGTCGTGCCCATACATTGTATTGCCCAGTGTGTTGCAGTGCCCAGTACATTATGCCCAGCTCATGCTTCTGGAGACATACACCTTTAAATTAGTCTGCTAAATGTAGTTTAGACAAACTCTGGGGCTCAAAAGTGAGAGGGGCATTTGGATTTGGAAGCATAGAATTTACTGAATTTCTTTGGGAGGGGTGACTTTTAGCTTTTCCAGAGCCTGTGTACTACCAGTAACGTGGAAGCCCCCTATATTTTCATTAACAGATGATGTACCTGAGTATGGACTTTTTATGGATTGAGTTGAAGCTTTTATTGGGCACATTTTCCATAAGCACTTACATCGGGGTTTCCATCTAAATCTGCAAATGACATGATTTAGATGACATGCCCAATGGATCCAATCACTTTTACAAGGCAGCAGAGTTACCCTGGACTCCATCTGGCCTCTGTTCAGCATTGTCTTTCTTTTCAGAAGTGCACAAAACTGTGACTGACCGCACATTTATACACGCTTAAAAAGACGGACACCGCCGGATCATAGGCCAGACAACTTCCAGACTGCCTTCAATCTGCCTCATTATAGGGAATCTTCCGCCGAGTGATCTGCCCCAATTAAGTGTTTCAAAAATTTATATGGAAAACCCGGTGTAAGCTCTCAGTGTAGGAAGCAGGATAAATGTGTGCTGAGTCTTACTGTGATCTTTAGGAGGCAGAATGAACAAATCAATAGTAGGTCAAGAATTTGTTATTTTTTATGCCATTCCATTTGTGATTAGACGACTTTATTGTTCGGGTTGATTTCATTACAAATTTATATAGTTTTTCTTCTATTTGGCTGCTGTCACATACTAAAAGATGCCTTTTATTGCTGCTAAAACAAGTTTTTGCATCCCCATATTAGAGATCTGTAACTTTTCCATATTTCTGTTGACAGAGTAATGTCAGGGATTGTATTTGCAGGATGAGTTGACATTTTTAGTGGTACCATTTTCAGTCACATTATTTTTTGATAGTTTTCTCTTCCGGTTTTTGGGAGGCAGAATAAGCAAACATCAGCAATTCAGGAATAGTTTTTTTATGCTGTTGTGTGTGTGACAAAATGGAGACAACAGATTTATTGTTCGGGTCAGTATTGTTACACAGATGCCACAGTTATATAATTTTTTCATGTTTTGCCACTTTTACACAATAAAAACTATTTTATAGAAAAAAATAATTATTTTTTCCTCACTGTATTCTGAAAGCTATAGGATTTTTATTTTTTCAAAGATGGAGTTGTATGGCGGCTTGATTTTTAAGGCACAAGATGGAGTTTTTAGTTTTTTTTACATTTGTCTTGTTGATCGCGTTTCATTTTACTTTTTGCTTGGTGATATGATGAAAAAGCTTTATTTTCTGCCTCTGTTTTTTTTCATGGTGTTCACTAAAAGGGTTAACTACTGTGACTTTTTTATAGGTCGGGTCGTTCAGGACATGGCGATACCAAATATGTGTATTTTCTTTGCTTTTTTGCATGGACATTAGTATTTATGGGAATAATTTTTTTTTTTAATTATTTTTGTGATTTTTAAAAAATGTTTATTTTTAATATATATATATTAATATTTTATTTCTTACTTAGTCCCTCTGAATGCTGGCATAATGCATTGCAATGCACCATCATTACAATGCTTTATACCTGTCAATGCTGCACTGACAGAAGCCACTTAGACCATGCTCTGAGCATGGTCTAAAGCCCCCATTACACACTGCGATATCGCTAGCAATATCGCTGTAAAGTCGCCGATTTTGTGACGTTGCAGCGATATTGCTAGCGATATCGCTGCATGTGATACTTACCTCCGACCGGCTCCCCCGCTGGTTATCGCTGATCGCGCGAGAAGCTCCTGGATCATTTCTTGTCAGCCACTTCCTGCTGGGGTTCCTGTGGCGCCGACGAGCGAGGCGTGGATGCGTGCGGGAGGACGCAGGATCACCGCGTCTGACAGGTAAGTAGCGATCCCCGTCCCCAGCGATGTTGCTGGTGAGATCTGCCTGTGTGGCAGCTCACTAGCGACCACTTAGCGATGCACCAGCGATCCTGACCGCGTTATATCGCTGGTCGGGATCGCTGGTGCATTGCTAGGTGTAACGGTACCCTAACAGTCTTTCAAATCTAGATAACTTGGCAGTCATCATGACAACCTCGGGTTGCCATTGTAATGATAGGGCCATCACGATGATGTCACGGGGGTGCGGATTGGATTGGAGAATGAGCCCCCTCCATCTCCCAGCCTTCTAAATGTTGTGATCAACAGCAGCAATCATGGGGTTAAACAGCCTAGGACCGTGCAGACACTGCTCCTGGCTGTGGGAACTGAGTTTCGGCTTTCATATAAGCTGGGCTAATGACAGTTATCGCCAAGACGTACCCATACATCCTAGGTTGGGAACCCCTTCCCTACCAGGACATATGGGTACATCTAAGTTTATGAAGGGGTTAATTTTCCCCTGCTCCAGGTATTATTGTAGCTTTATATGTACAGGAAGCACGCCACATCAATATGTGTAGTATTGTAAGATTTTGTATGAGGGATCTTATGCCAATCTATTCAACGGCTTTGAATACAATTACAGATGAGTGATTCAGGCAAAACCTGTTAGCACAGATTTTCCCAAGAAATTTGGTATGTTGAGAAATCATTGTTTGCAACTTTAACGTCCCTTATTATGTTCATGCCACACCCCAGAGCATAATAAATGTAACATGTAACAAAAATGTCACCTCACTGCTCACTTCTTCTGCTCCTCACCAACTACTATCCGGTCTTTGCTGCATCTTCAAATCTCCATTGCTCGCACTGATATACCAGGTCATGACCTTGAGCACACACACTCATAACCCTCCCATAGATTTCAACATGAGTGGTGATGAAATGAAGATGCGTTGAGGACCCGATTCAGAGCGACCTAAGAGATGAGTAATAAGGTGAGTATAAGGGCTCATACTCACTTGCGAGAGACTCGCGCATGAAAACCCGGCACTACCTCCAGCACTTGGACTGGAGCGTGCAGTACATGTATTTCTATGCAGCTGCACGCTCCGGTCCGAGTGCCGGTGGCAGTGCCAGGTTTTCATGCGAGAGACTCGCAAGAGAATCGTGTGAGTCTCTCTCAAGTGAGTATGAGACCTAAGGGTTTTCCTTATTTTTAACATTTTATGGTCCTTAATTGTTCAGATAAAAGGAAGCCAGCAGTTTTTATTTAGCTTAATGTGCTTAGAAGTAAATTACAAATTATCTTTTGTAAAATTCGAGTAGAATTCAGTTCCACTCATATTCCACTTAGAATGCAAGCCAACAAGGGCAGAGCGCTCTCCCCTCTGTACCAGTCTGTCATTTTTAGTTTGATCACTGTAATACATATTTGTATTTTGTATGTAACACCTCCTCATGTACAGCGCACCATGGATTAATAATAATTTCTAAATACAACATATCTCTGAAACCTTTAAAAACAAGATGACCATTGTGGGCATCGATGTCTATTTTATCTTATGTATCCACAAATAATAAATATGAAAAGTATTATTTGTTTTTCATTGGTAACAGGCTTTCTGTTAGATTTAAAGTCTCTCTTTTCAGGAGATAACAAAACTTTAGTATTAATAGAAGTTGCAGCACTTTGTTCCTAATACTGAATTACTGGGCAAGCGATATTGCAGAAAGAGAATGGTGGGAGTCTCAGGGGTAATCCATCTTTTTATGAAATACTGAGGTGACACCTCAGAATGTGGTCTAAATTAACCTACATCCATCATTGACAGGAGAAACAATATTATTGTACATTTATGTCTAAAACCCAGAGCAGATGCAACACTATTTCATGATCATGAACAAACAGTTAGATGATAGTCAGATGGTGAACAAAAGTGAATTTACCATACAAATTCAGCTCTGCTTCATCTGTCTAATCTTTATATGAAGTACGTTCAACAAAAACAAATGGCGAATATCCTAGCAATAAATAAAAACACTATTTTAACATTATCAGAATACAACATGGTATCTAAGACAAAGAACATCTTTATGTCACCATGATACTTTGTATGCTAAAAAGCATCATATTTGTGTCATTATCAACATAAAACAAAGCATAGAAATATAAACATCACAATAAATCCGAGCATGTAAGGTTCTACTCCTTTTCCCAGATTTGCCCCTCGACAGCATCTGAGTGACTCTGCTGGACATCTGAGGATCCTCCGATGGGCCCAGGGTTCTCAGCGGGCCTGGAAGTAGGATGTAGAGGATATATAAGTAACCACGCTGGCATCAACTGAATAATTTCCATATCTCTCTTGCTATGGATTTGATCAGATTTAACATATCTCTGACAACTTTCAGACCAATTTACACAATCTTTTCCTTCAAACTTGTGGCATATTAGATCCTTGTCCTTGACTCTGAGTTTGTTTGGGGCAAATTCTACTAATTATTGAATTGAAAGGATTATGGTCTATAAGAGAGGTGGAGCATTTCTGAAAGTGAAGTTAATGCTCCTCATTTAATTAAAGAAAAGCCCTATTCCTATTCACTAAAGCAACTAGATGCAACTTAATTTCTAGTGGTCTATTTAACCTCTTTACCCCCAGGGTGATTTACATGTTAATGACCGGGCCAATTTTTACAATTCTGACCACTGTCCCTATATGAGGTAATAACTCTGGAATGCTTTGATGGATCCCGGTGAATCTGACATTGTTTTCTTGCGACATATTGTACTTCATGTTAGTGGTAAAATTTCATTCATATAATGCGCTTATTTATGAAAAAAAACTGAAATTTGGCAAAAATACTGAAAATTTCACAATTTTCCAACTTTTAATTTTTATGCCCTTAAATCACAGAGATATGGCACATAAAATACTTAATAAGTAACATTTCCCACATGTTTACTTTACATCAGCACAATTTTGGAACCAAATTTTTTTTTTAGGAAGTTATAAGGGTTAAAAGTTAAAGGGAACCTGTCACCCCCCCCCAGGGCGTTTTTAAGTTAAAGAGCCACCTTCAGCAGCACTAAGGCTGCACTCTGTGAAGGTGGCTCTTCTGTTTCTGACCCCTAGTAAGGTTGAAATATCGACTTTTATAAATAGGTCCTCATACCTGTAATGTGTCCCATAGGTATGGTGTGTCCCCCTGTATCAGCCGCCTACCATCCGTCCATCATGCCTCTGTCCTGTGTCTGGGCACCGCCTACCATCCGTCCATCATGCCCCTTGTCTTGTGTCTGGGCACCGCCCACCATCCACCCATCATGGTGCCCCTGTGCGTCGCTGCCTCCTCATGTTTTGAATACCGGTGCCTCCACTGTGACAAGAGTTCTCGGGCATGCGCAGTGCATGCTGCCCGAGAACCGACATCAGGCTATTGCACCTGTGTGTTGTGGAGGCCCCAGATCCCGCCCCGCAGGAGGAGGCAGGAGGAGGCAGCATTGCACAGGGGCATCATGATGTACAGATGGTGAGCGGTGCCCAGACACAAGACAAGATGCATGTTGGACGGATGGTAGACGGTGCCCAGACACAGAACAGAGGCATGATGGATGCATGGTTGGCGGCTGATACAGGGGGACACACTATACCTATGGGACACATTACAGGTATGAGGACCTATATATAAAAGTCGATATTTCAGCATTACTAGGGGTCAGAAACAGAAGAGCCACCTTCACAGAGTGCAGCTTTAGTGCTGCTGAAGGTGGCTCTTTAACTTAAAAATGCCCTGGGGGGGTGACAGGTTCCCTTTAACCAGTGATTTCTCATTTCTACAACACCATTTTTTTAAGAGACCACATCACATTTGAAGTCACTTTGAGGGGTCTATATGATAGGAAATGCCCAAAAGTGACACAATTCTAAAAACTGCACCCCTGACGATACTCAAAACCACATTCAAGATGTTTATTAACCCTTCAGGTGCTTACAGGTACTTTTGAATGTTTAAAAAAAATGAACATTTACCTTTTTTCACAAAAAAATTACTTCAGGTCAAATTTTTTTATTTTACCAAGGGTAACAGGACAAATTGGACTGCAAAAGTTATTGTGCAGTTTGTCCTGAGTACGTTGATACTTGATATGTGGGGGGAACCACTGTTTCAGCGCATGGTAGAGCTCAGAAGGGAAGGAGCGATCTCAGCAGGCACTGAGAAAGCCACCTCCGTGCAAGACCCCGAAGGTTCACGCGGCCATATAGGATCCGGGGGCCTACAGGAAAAGGCTCTGGGAAGCATGCAGGGAGCCCCCTCCCTGTGTGATTCTTCCCTATGCCCCCGATACACTGCGATCATGTTTGATTACAGTGTGCCAGGGGTTAATGTGCCGGGGTGGTCCGTGACCGCTCCTGGCACATAGTGCCGGGTGTTAGCTGTGATAATCACCTGACACCTGGTCACGATCAGCTGCGCTCCCCCCGTGAGCACAGCTGATCGTGGTGACGTACTATCCCGTCCACGGTCATAGGGGCCCGAATCACGTGGACGGGATAGTACGTCCAATGTCAGAAATGGGTTAAAGACAAGTCATTACTCAAACCAACCTGAGAATCAGTTGCCAGTTTATCGATTCTTCCTCTACATTTAAAGAGTACCTGTTACCAGATTTCATAGTTTTGAGGTTGAAGGTAGGCTTAAGTCAATCAAGTTTAACCCATAGCCTAAAATTTTCATCCAGAAAAAGACAAAAACCCCATTGGGCCAACATTAATAGCTCCTTATTATTGGAAAAAATTCTACCTGACTCCATGGCGCAATCAGACTAGTTCCCTGAATCAACTTCTTATCACAGAATCTAGTGGCCATAGCCTGTAATATTATATTTATCAAGAAAGGCATCCAGACCTTTTTTGAATTCTAGTACTGAATCAATCATTACAACATCCTATGGCAGAGAATTGTAACAGTAAAGAATTGTGTCTGTGATTATGATTAAACCTTTTTCCCTATAGACGCAGAGGATGCCACCTTGTCCATGTTGTAGGACTAAGTGTAAAAACAATCATTAGAAAGATCTCTGTGCTGTCACCTCAAATATTTGCACATTGTAATAAAATAGCCCTTAAGTCTTGGCTTTTCTGAACTGAATAACTCCAAGTCCACACTTTGCCTTAATAACCTCAGTTCCTTTTCTCTGCACCTGCTCTAGTTCTGCTTTATCCTTCTTATACACTGCAGACAAAAATTGTACACAGTATTCTAAGTCTGGCCAGACTACTGAATTGTATAGGGAAAAACTACATCCTCATCATTAGAACAGATGCTTCTTTTAATGCATCCCATTATTTTATTTGCCTTGGCAGCAGCTGCCTGACACTGATCACTAAAGTCGAGTTTGCCATCCACAAACAAACAAGCCATTTTCATTAACTGTTTTATCCAGTGTCTTACAATTTAGTAAATAATTATACATTTTATTTCCTCCTCCCAAGCATATAAGCTTACATTTGTGTACATTAAATTACTATTCCCAGCCCAAGCCTTCAGCTTACATAAATCCTTTGGTAATTAAATTATCCTGATCTGTGTTAATTACCTTGCAGAGTTTAGTATCTACTGCAAATATTGCAGTTCTACTCTGTATGCCCCTTACAAAGTAACTAATAAATATGTTAAAAAGAAGAGAGCCCAATAGCGAACCCTGTGGTACGCCACTGTTAATTGTGACTCCACCTGAATGTGTTCCATTAATGACCACCATTTGTTTCCTATTATTGAGCCAGTTATTATCCCAGTTACACATATTTTACCCTAGTACCATTTTTCTCTTTTTACATGCAAACCGTTTGTGTGGCACCATATCAATCTCCTTTGAAAATCCTTTTAGACAACATCCACTGCATTTTCTTGGTGCAGTCTGGAGATTACCTGCTCATAGAAGCTAATGATATTAGTTTGACAAGACCGATCTCTCACAAAACCATGTTGATGCCATGAAGCTATGGAGCACCTGCCAGGGCTGTGGGGATACTCGGTACCGGGACAGTTCTTAAAGGGATGTATCATGGCAGCAGTGACCCGGTCCGTGGCCCTGGGTTTCCAATGAAAATGATGATGTTTAAAGGGGAAATAAAGTTTATAAGAATTGATTTGTGATGCCACCTGTGGAACTCGGCAAATAGGTGATGTTAGCCGACGCTGCTTGAGGAGAACACTGGGGCTGATGGTGATGCAGTAGAGTTGTTACAGCTCTCCGTAGAGCTAAACCCCAGGGCAGTTGTAGTGTAATAGATGGTGCTGATGCTGGTTGTAGTGCAGGGCAAGTGACACAGTAAATAAACTGGAGGACACAGCAGTGTGCAGTCTTCACAGGTTTTACTCACACTTCTGATGTTACAATCCACAGCCAGGGTGCTGTGTCCTCAGGGTCGGTGGTCCAGCCAGCTCTCAGGTTATTTGGGGAACACCGTGTCAGAACCCCATTCAGATGTCCTTTCCTGGCTGTCTAGCTGCGCTGGCTCCATCCTCTCCCACCCTGCACCTTCTCACACAGTGTCTCAAGCCAGCAACCTTGGATCTTGTTGGGTGATGTGTTCAGGGTCTCCTGGATCCTATCCGGCTGCCTTTTCAGCGAATATGTTGGATGTGGCTGCAGCACATGCATAAACTGCAACCTCCAGTGAGCTAGCTGAGTCCTTAGTTTCCTACTAGTCTGGGGCTGATCCCCTAACTGCGACCAGGTCCCTCCACCCAACTACGATCAGCATGGATGGGGGGCCCCATTGGTGAATTCCTCACTACCCGTGCCCTTAGGACCCCTTATTTCTCTCTTCCACTGAAGCTTGTCTTTCTGTTCTTCTGTCTTTCCTTACTCTCTTTCCACTGTCTGCTGGTCCAAGGCTTAGCTCCTCACTGCTCAAGTCCCCAGCACCAACTGCTCCCTTTCCCTCTAACTTTCACTTCCATCATCTCCCCCCTCTACTTTCTCCACTTACACCCTCTACCTAGCTCCTCCCGAGCTCTGAAAGGTCTGGTGTTGGATGCAAGTGTGTGATTTCTGGGTGGTGCCTCCTCTTTACCTGAAAGTGAAATACCACACCTCTGGTTGAGGTGCAGTACATTTGTGATGACTGAACCCTCAGGGGCACCACAGTTATTCTTACTGATATGCGCCACGATAGCATCTCTTAGGAAACCCACAGTCAAGGTTAGACTTACCAGTCTATAATTTCCAAGCTCAGATTTTGTCCCCTTTTTGATTATTGACATCACATTTGGTCTGTACCACAAGACTGGCCTCTGGTGCAGATCATCTTATTAGGGAACCTATTAATATTAAAAATAACAGTCTCTCTATCATTGTACTCAAATCCTGCAGTACTTGTGGGAGCAGGCCATTTGGGCCCAAGGATTTGTCTACTGTGGTGATTTTGAGGTGGCGCTGTACTACCTGCTGGGTTAAGTAGGTGACATTTAAAGGCGAATTACTGTTATCCCTGATCATGTCATCTGTAATGAGTTTTCTTATATAAATAAAGAAAATGGAGTTTATCCCTCATCTTCTTCCATCATTTTACCTGGACTACCTGTATTTTTGAGGGGGCCAACACTATCATTTTTCAGTTTCTTACTGTTTATATAGTTGAAAAATATATTTAGATTACTTTTATTTTCTTTGGCAATGAGTCTCTCTGTCTAAATCTTTGCTACTTTGAGTTGATATTTACACAAATTATTTGTTTTTCTATATTTATTTTATACCTTGTCACTACCCTCTTTAATTTTCAAAATGCTTTTCTTTTTATAATTCATTGTGCCCTTCACAGCTACATTAACCCATAGTGGATTCCTCTTATTTCTAACTTGTTTGTTCCCATAGGGTAAATGTTGTGCACAGGTCCTATGCTTGTAAAAGTGTCCCATTTGCAGGAAGGCCCATAGGGAAAATAAAGACCAGAAGCAGTTAGTGAGGGTTAGCTGTTGTCTGCCCTTTTAAGGGTGGGAATTTGGGGGGGTTGGATCAGACAGCATGCTATTCCCTGCCTGTTACCAGCTACATGCTACTCCTGTCACCCTGTAATCTGTGAAGGTAACAGCTTATAAGGTGAGATCTTTCCATATTGTGATTTACTATTATAGAGCCAGTGTGTAGAGCTGGTGTAAATCAGGCAAGCAGTCTGAGCTCCAAGTCATGCAGCAGTAACTTCTAATATTGAGTACTGTGGTTTCGGGGGCCATCCATCTGGACATGACCAACAGTTGGAAGAGATTGAGTGCCCTGATGCCCAACCATTTGTTCTGCTGGAGTATGAGTATGTGGGAGGAGTAGTGCAGAAACAGTCAGTGGACCATTGTAACGCATCTCTGATGATGATGAAACACAGGTGACAACTGCTGCAGCTTTCTGCTGTGTGTAGTCCAGCAAGAAGGGCAGGGGTGAAGACTGGGTTGAACATCATGGAGGATTATTATTATTTTTTTTTTTACAGCACCATTGATTCCATGGTGCTGTACATGAGGAGGGGTTATATAAAAAACACAAACAGAATTTACAATGAACAAACTAATAGTGACAGACAGGTACAGAGTGGAGAAGACCCTTCCCTTGCATTCAACAGAATAATGGAGAATGAGACTATAGTTTCAGGGTTTGCAGCAGCTCTGGTGTTGGTGAGGTGACAGCAGGGTCATTGCAGGCTGTAAACTGTTCTGAAGACTTGGGTTTTCAAGTTTCAATTGGATGCATTGGACTGCAGAATTCTGCAGGGGGATACTCGTGAGAACTCTTGCAGTCGATTGGATAAGGAATGTACGATAGTGGAAAGCGAGAAACTGTTCTTCGGAGGACAAGAGATTACATGGTGGGAGATATCGGGAAATTAGTTCAGAGACATATGGGGAGACAGAGTATGTGCAGCTTTGTAGGTCAGTGTTAGTAGCTTGAAGTGTATACATTATGGAATTGGGAGACAATGAAGAAATTTGCAGAGAGGAGAAGCGGAGGAGTGGTGAGGACATAAGTCGAATAGTAGGGCAGCTGAGTTAAGGACAGATTTGAGAGGTGTGATATTGTGATGGGGGATGATGAGGTCCTAGACCCCATATGGAGTCAAGGCCATCTGAGTGGCATGGCCAGTTTGGAGGAAGAGGTGGTAGGCACGCTGTCCCAGCTGCACAGCAAACGAGGGAGCAGGGTGCAAAAGTGCCATGGCCAGCCCTTAGTCATTAAGTTGACTGCTACTGTGCACTTCGGCTGGCCTCTAGCCTTTCCTCTGTCCATGTTTCTTCCTCCTCCACATCCGACACCATCTCCTCATCTCGTCAGAAAGTTCGCACAGTGTGTACGTGCTTTTGACGTTCTCATCCTGCTGCTGGTCACCTGAGTCACTTCTGCCTTCCTGCTTCAGATGTGATGTACCCACAACGTGGAACTCCACCTTGCATATGCTGGAGATTCTGTGTGAGCTGCAGCACACGATATTGGAGTTTCAGCTGCAGCACGCACAGATGAGTTGCTCGGTGGAACAACCCCACTTGAAGATCAACGACTTTGCCTCCATGTGGGACATGTGTGCAGTGTTGCGCTGCTTTGAGTACTCCATGAACATAGCCAGCGCTGATGACACTATCAACTGCATTACTATCCTATTTTATATGCTTCCTTGAAAAAATGATTCAAGCAATGATGGATCAGGTGGTGGCACAGGGAAAAGAGGAGTAAGACATAGAGTGGGTACAGAAAGTATTCAGACCCATTTAAATTTTTCACTCTTTGTTTCATTGCAGCCATTTGGTAAATTTACAAATCAAGTCCTATCAGTTTAATTAAACACAGCTGGACTTCAATGAAGGAGTAGAACCATCTCAAGGAGGATCACAAAGAAATGGACAGTATTACTTACAGTAAATATGAGTGTCTGAGCAAAGGGTCTGAAGACTTATGACCATGTGATATTTCAGTTTTTCTTTTTTTACTAAATTTGCCAAAATTTTTACATTTCTGTTTTTATAGTCAAGATGGGGTGCAGAGTGTACATTAATGAGAAAAAAATGAACTTTTTTGAATTTACCAAATGGCTGCAATGAAACAAAGAGTGAAAAATTTAAGGGGGTCTGAATATTTTCCGAAACCCATTGTATATGCATTTTTTTGCCTGGTGTGTGTTTTTAGTAGTCTTTGAAATAAACAATTGGCATCAGCGGGCTCGTTGCCATTTCTAGGCCAAGCCAATAATTTTACTGAGTAGTATGTATAAAAAAAAACCAGTACTCTGCAGCATTTCTTTGTGAGTAGTGTGTTAGAAAGTGTTGTAATCTTCAGTGATTTTTGAAGAGTAGTCTGTTTAAAAAATCTGTGTACTCTGCATCATTTTTTACAGGTAGTGTGGGAAAAAGATAAGTGTACTCTGCTTAATTCTTTTGGGAGTAGTGCCTCTAAAAAAAAATCTTCTCAGCAGCCGTCTCTTTTTTTTTCCCATTTGTTGGCCTAAAATATAATTTTATTCTATTGCTATGTCTATAAGAGTAGTGTTTCAAAAACTTTACCCTACTCTGCAGCCATCTTTTTGTGAGTAGTGTGTCTAAAAAATTTTTTGACTCTCTCGTTGTATCTGTACAAGTTGGATGCCTAAAAAAATAGTTATTCTCTGCACTTGTGTCTGTGGGAGTAGTTGTGCCTAAAAAAAACTCCTTTATGCTTCTGCAACTCTGCCTCTAGGAGTTCTGTGCCTAAAACCCTATGGGAGCACTGTGCAAAAAAGCCTCTCTGTATACTCTGTATATGCAGTTGTGTGTGTGTCAGTAGTGTGCCTAAAAATAATTATACTCTGCCGATGTGTCTGTACAAGTTGGGTGTCTAAAAATAGTTATGCTCTGTACTCGTGGCTGTGGGAGTACTGCGCGTAAAAAAAAAAAAATCTACTATGCATCCATGTATGTGGAAATACTGTGCAGATAAACCTGTGTGTGTACTCTGGACCTGTCTTTGTGTGAATATTATGAAAAGGCCTCTGTGGGGGTACTCTTCAAAACATCCTGTGTAGGTGTACTCTGCAAAATACCCTATTTTTTAAAAATTTGTGTAGGCCACAAAGCATTATAACTGGTAAATAGAACAAACTGCAGTGCAGTCTAACAATGGCTGGGTGCAGCTGGTGTACTTCAATATTCAGTCAAAGGTATGAGCATGTCCTGTGGGATCCACACCTGGTTCATTTTAAGGGGAGACTACCCACATTGGCTGTGGACAGTTGTATGCACCTGTCTATGAACACACCTCCTGCCGTGCTAAACACACGCTCCAACAGTACACTTTATGCAGGACAGGGCAGCACCTCCGAGGTGTAAAGGGCAAGCCCAGACCATGCGTCCAATTTGGAGACCCAGAAGTTAAATATGCCAGACCCATCAATCAGTATGTGGAGATGTATGGACACATACTCTTCTATCATATTGTCATGCTCATGGGTTTAATCCATTGAACTTGTGTTTTGTGGTCAGCTTCTCTTTCTATTGAGCCACAGGTGATGCACTTTTTCTCTTAGTGTTTGGTTTCTGCTTTTTGGCTGCAGTCTGTCTAGCTTAACACTGGTGTTTTCCTTTGTCCACCTATCACTTTTTGCTTGCAGCTTTCTTTCTGTCCCCCAGAGGGTGTTTCCTGCTGGTGATAGATTTATTTAGATGTTCTGACATTGTATTGATGTATGGAGCCAGTCTGTGAGCTTTGAGCTAAGGATTTTCACCTTATTGTTTCCTTCCTATACTCTGCTTAACTTTCAAAAGTAGGCTGTATATTTATTAAGAGTAATGGCTTTATTTTTTTTATTAGTATTTTATTTAATTTACTCACCTTAATATCTTTCTTTTGTTCTGCACACTTCCCATCTAGTTCAGACTCTGCTGTGCCCTCCCGTTCTTTAGGAGGAACGTGAAGCTACTCGACGGCCATTTAGGGAGTTTAGATCCAAGTTGCCATCTAATAATTCTTTGGTTAGGGTTATCTCTGCACCCACAGGCACCACTAGGGACTGTAGTGTCAGTATATCTAGTCTGTACAGGAACCGGCAGGCTCAGTTGGGGTTTTTAGTGTCTAACCTATTAACCCCTCCACGACCCTCACCGTACTAGTACTGCTCTGTGGGAACTGCATTTTTGCTTGCAGCAGTACTAGTACGGCAGCACGATCACCACGGCCTCATGTGACAGCTAACACCCCACAGCAATGCCCACGATCGGTGCTAGCACTGATCATTGGCATTTAACCCCTCTGATGACGCAGGCAGTGGGCTCCCTATGCGCTTTCACCAGAATAACATGATGCGATCACGTTATTCTGATGGCCTCCATGGAGACCCCTGGCACCAAGATGGCCGCGGGGTCCTTCCGGGTCCTGCAGAGAGGTGGAGTCTCAGCTCCTGCTGAGAGCAGGACCTGAGAAGCCTCTTTCCCTGCCTGTCAGATCGCTGATCTGATACTCAGCAGTGTTAAGTGTCAGATCAGCAATCTGACATTATATAGTAATGTCCCATACTGCGACAATGTAATAATTTAAAAAAAATTATAATGTGTAAAAATATTTTTTTTAAAAATCCCCAAATAAATGAATACATAAATATTTTCCCAATAAATACATTTATTTATGTAAATAAAAAAAACAATAAAAGCACACAGATTTGGTATCGCTGCATCCATAACGACCCGCTCTATAAAACTGTCCCACTAGTTAATCCCTTCAGTGAACTCTGCAAAAAATAAAAAATGAAGCCAAAAACAATGTTTTATTATCATACCGCCAAACAAAAAGTGCAATAACACGTGATCAAAAAGGCGCATGTAAATAAAGGAAAAAGAAAAATGTAAATAAAAATGGTATCGCTGAAAATATCATCTTGTCCCGCAAATAACAAGCCACCATATAGCTCCATCAGCAGAAAAATATAAAAGTTTTAGCTCTCAGAATAAAGTGATACAAAAATAATAATTTTTTCTATAAAATAGTTTTTGTGTAAAAGCATCAAAAAATAAAAAATTAGATAAATGAGGTATCGCTGTAATCGTAGTGACCCGAAGAATAAAGCTGCCTTACCAATTTTACCACATGTGGAATGGTATTAGAAAAAAACAATTCCTGAATTGCTAGCTTTTGATCATTCTGTCTCCCAAAAATCAGAATAGAAAGTGATCAAAAAATGTCATGTGCCCGAAAATGGTACCAATAAAAACATCAGCTTGTCCCGCAAAAAACAAGCTCCCACATGACTCTGTCAGCTGAAATATGAAAAAATTATAGCTCTCAAAATATGGTGATGCAAAAACTAGTTTTTGCAAAAAAAACCCTGCCATGCGCCGAGACAGTGGTTTTTCCCCACATATGGGGTATCAGCGTACTCAGAAGAAATCCCAGAACAAATTGTATGAAGCAATTTCTCCTGTTACCCTTATGAAAATGCAAAATATGGAGCTAAAAAAGATTTATTTGGGAAAAATGTGTTTTCTTTTATTTCCATGTGTTGTGAGTTCATTTTTCCCTTCACCATTGAGGTCTGATGAACTCCCTCCTCTGGTGAAGGAAGGTAGTGAGGCTGATTACCAAACACCTGGGCAGCTAGATGATGACTGGGTGGCTGGAATTGAGGACCGGATATAAGGCAGCCGACGCCCTGCTGCCTTGCTGGTGATCCTGCTGGATTCTTGGAGACCAGTCTGATTCCTGCACATTTTGGTTAGGGTTTTTGTGGATGGCAGACAGCAGCTTTCCTATCCTGTCCTATTTTAGTTAGCTTGGGCCCCATCATTTGCTCAACCTATCTTTCTATCTGTGTTAGAGTTTTCATCTTGCTTCACCGTCATTATATGTTGGGGGCTGCCTATTGTTTTGGGGTCTGCTCTTTGGCAGTTTAGTTTTTCCCCTTTCTGTCTTTAGGCTATGTAGTTCTCCGGCTGTGATCGAGGGGTCTAGGGCACCGTAGCAACCCCCCACGGCTACTGCTAGTTGTTGTGGATAGGTTCAGGGGTCTGCAATCCGATAGCTGCCAACCTCTCTGGTTTTTCTGAACTTAGCTAGTATTTTGTTTTTTCCTCCTTCAGTGACTCATCATGACATCCATGGCTCTACACTATAAACTTCTGTGAAGCACCTGTGGGTTCAAGGTCCTCAATACACATCAAGATAAGTTCCATAAGGGGTCTAGTTTATGAAATGGTGTCACTTGTGTGGGTGTTTCCACTGTTTAGGCACATCAGGGGCTCTTCAAGTGCGACATGGTTTCCACTAATTATTCCATCAAATTTTACATTCAAAAAGTCAAATGGCGCTCCTCCCCTTCCGAGCCCTACTGTGCACCCAAATAGTAGATTTCCCCCACATATGGGGTATTGGCATGCTCAGGAGAAATTGCACAACAAAATGTATGGTCCGAACATTTTTGTGGAAGAAAAGTAAATATTTTTTCTTTCCACATTCCAAAAATTCCTATGAAGCACCTGAAGGGTTAATAAACTTCTTGAATCTGGTTTTGAGCACCTTGAGGGGTGCAATTTTTAGAACGATGCCACTTTTGGGTATTTTTCTGTCATGTACACCCCTCAAAGTCACTTCATATGTGATGTAGCCTCTAATTAATGGTTTTGTAAAATTTGTTGAAAAAATTAGAAATCACTGGTCACGTTTTAACCCTTATAACCTCCTAAAAAAATATTTTGTTCCAAAATTGTGCTAATGTAAAGAAGACATGTGGGAAATGTTATTAACTATTTTATGCGATATGACTCTGATTTAAGGGCATAAAAATTAAAAGTTGGAAAATTGTTAAATGTTCAAAATTTTTGCCAAATTTCCATTTTTGTTCACAAATAAACGCAAGTCATATTGAAGAAATTTTAATGCTATCATAAAATACAATATATCATGAGAAAACAATCTCAGAATCGGTGGAATCCATTGAAGTGTTCCAGAGTTAGTACCTCATAAAGGGACAGTGGTCAGAATTGTAAAAATTGGCCGAGTCAGAAAGGTGAAAACAGGCTGGGTCGCGAAGGGGTTAATCACAAGTGAGTTGCTACACAGACATAACGTAAATGCTGCCTCCTGCTAATAAAGTATGGACCATATCAAATGGTGGTGCTGAGTAAGGTTGTACACATTTCTGCCAGGCTAACTCTCCCTTCCCAGCTGCGATGACAACTTCCTTCTCCTCCTCTGCCTTGTGTTTCCACTGAGCCCCTACTGTCAGGTGATGATGCCGTCAGTAGTGCATCTATCCGAATGCACTTGTATTCTCACATTTTAAGATCATGCTCTAGTGACGGAATGAGAAAGGTGCTTTGTGCTTGAAGTGGGAATCCAGCAGGGTGGCCACACAGTAATCCGCACTTGTAGCTGTCCTGCAAACTAGGTTGTCATTGTGCAGGCATAATCGCATGTATTGTGTCATCTGTGCCAGGCTACCCAGAGGCAGCAACAAACTGTCCTCGGTGGGAGGTGTATCATCTACTGTATATGCTTTCTATCATCTGTATCCACCCTGAAATGCTCCAGTGATGCGCTGAGCTGCGTTGAGTGCCACCCTGCTCTTAGCATGATTGTTCTTCATCCTCCTTCTTCAACTCCTCCTCCTCCTCCTCCAGAACTCTCCCATGGCTAGGCATTTGTGCACCTTGCCGCTGTTGCTAAAGGAACCCATCCTGGCCTGATAATGTTGTGAATTGTCTCTGTTCTTTCTCCTCTTACCCCTGAGCCACTACCTCATCCAGCATCGCCTGAGGCTTTGTTTTTCTAGAAGGCAAAGAAGTGGGATAGAAGTGCTAAAGATGATGGTATCATCAGCGCTGGCCATGTTAGTGGAGTACTGGAAGCGGTGCAACATGGCACACATGTCTCGCATAGAAGGCCACTCATTGGTTGTTGAAGTAGTGTTGTTCCACAGAGTGACTCACCCATGTGAGCTGCATCTCAAACTCCAGAATCACCTACTGCTGCATGCATAGCATTTCCAGCACATGCAAGGTGGATTTACATCTTGTGGGCATGTGACATATGAAGCGGTGCGCATGAAGACAGAAGTAATGCTGCAGCACAGACAAGGTGAGCAGCAGCAGGGTGAAAATTTCTGACCGGACGAGGAGACAGTGGAGGAAGCAACGAGATGGAGGAGGCAACATGGAAAGAGACTGATGACTTAATGGCTAGGGGTCAGCCGCGGTGTGCAGTAGAAGCCAACTTAGCGGCTAGGGGCCAGCCTCATCACTTTGTAACAGCTGACATAATAGCGGCTTTTGCACCTTGATCCCTCTTGTGCTGTGCAGTTGGGAAAATGTGACCAGTGCCACCACCTCTTCCTCCGAACTACCTACATCACTCGAATGGCACTAGAATCACATCATCACACCTCTCCAGTCTGTCCTTATTTCTGCTGCCCTACTAATCCACTTCTGTCCTTGCTACTCTGCAACTTCTCCCCTCTGCTAATTCCTTCGTTGTCTCCCAGTTCCACCAGGTATCCACTTCAAGATACTAACACTAACCTACAAAGCTGTTCATAATCTGTCTCCCCTGTACTGTATGTCTTTGAACTACTCTCACAATATCTCTCACTATGTAATCTCTAGTCCTTCCATGACCTCCTTGTCTCCTCCACAATCGTACGTTCCTCATTCAATTGCCTGCAAGACTTCTCCCGATTATCCCCCATCCTGTAGAATTCTGTGGTCCAACACATCTGATTATCCACTTAATTTTGAAATGTCAATTGGATCTTAAAAGCCTATGTCTTCAGAACAGTTACTGCCTGCAATGACATCGTTGCCACCTCACCAACACCAGAGCTGCAGCATCCCCTGACCCTACTGTCCCCTTACCTATTATCCTGTGAAATGTAAGGTAGCAAGGGTGGGATTCTCTACCCTCTGTACCTCTCTGTCACTGTCACGCCGCCTCCGCATACTCACCTGGCCTCTGCTCCCACGCTGCAGCCCCCCGCCGCCCGACAGCCATGGTGGTCCCTTCTAACAGGCTCGCGGCCGACAGGGTCGCTGCATGCAAAGCGCATGCACCATAGGCCACGGCCACGCCTCCCTCCTGTTACTTGTGCTCCGGTAATGCCCTGACTCGGAAGCACCTAAGGACCAATGGCAGACCTGACAGGGCCATATCAGGCCGTTCTCCCCTGAGGGAGGCGCCTGATCATTGTGTTTGCTAGCACACTGGGCCCTGCTTCCTCGTGTGCTCCCTGCAGTCTCGAAGTCCTGTCTTCAGTGATTCCTGCAGTAGCGTCGCAGTGCTGCCTTCCAGGGTCCCTGCAGTAGCACCGCAGTCTGGTGCCCTGTGGGTCCTGCTATCCACACTCCAGTCCTTCAGTCCTACTCCAGTTCTGCTTCCGGTGTTCCTGCTCCATCCTGCTATCCACACTCCAGTCCTTCAGTCCTACTCCAGTCCTGCCTCCAGTGTTCCTGCTCCATCCTGCTGTCCACACTCCAGTCCTTCAGTCCTACTCCAGTCCTGCCTCCGGTGTTCCTGCTCCATCCTGCTATCCACACTCCAGTCCTACAGTCCTACTCCAGTCCTGCCTCCCGTGTTCCTGCTCCGTCCTGTTGTCTATGCTCCAGTCCTGCAGTCCTACTCCGGTCCAGTCTCCAGTGATACCGCTCTGTTGACTACGCTTCAGTCCCGCACTCCTACTCCAGTCCGTCCTGAGCCGCCCCTCTCGGTACCGGCTATCGTGGTACCCGAACCCCTGGGCCTGCTCATAATGATCCCTGTACAGGGGTCAGCTCCACCTGGCAGCTCACCTGGGGCCCCTCAGTGCCACAGTCCAGAGGGTCCACTCCTGGAGATTTGTCTCCTGACAAGCCGTGGTAACAGTCACTATTAGTTTGTACATTGTAATTTTTATTTGTGTTTTGCATGAAACCTCTCCTCATGTAAAGCAACATGAAATCTATGATGCTCCAAATTTTTTTACTAATAATAATCCTCCGCATGATGTTCCACCCAGTTCTCAACACTGCCCTCCTTGCCGGACTACACACAGCAGAATGCTGCAGCAGTTGGCACCTGTGTTTCATCATCAGAGTTGTGCTGTGGTGTTCCACTGACCATTTGCACTACCCCTCGTACGTACTCATACTCCAACAGGAAAATGTTTGGACACTAGTGCACTCAGTTTCTTCCAATTGTTTGTCAGGTCCAGGTGGATAGCCCACTGGACCTTGGCCAGCAGAGTAATTGAAAAGCAGAAATGAATGCTGCTTGACTTTTGGCTCAGACTGCTTGCCTGATTTGCAGGGAGGTGGGGTGGAAAACAAATGTCCATGGACCGCAGGTGCAAAGCCTGTGCTTTCAGCATGGAACTGGGTGGCA
The DNA here is from genome assembly GCF_039654945.1 of Dendrobates tinctorius. Taxonomy (NCBI): domain Eukaryota; kingdom Metazoa; phylum Chordata; class Amphibia; order Anura; family Dendrobatidae; genus Dendrobates; species Dendrobates tinctorius. The sequence continues at coordinate 53,864,593 of NW_027361676.1, forward strand.
GGCCAAGCAAAGGAACTGAAGGCACTCACAGCCAATCAATCTATAACCACCTCTACTTGTTCTGGCCTCACTTTTTGTCCAGCAGTACTCATACCCACAAAATTAGGCAGACGCCTGCGTGCTTCAGAGGGTATTTCATTTGAGCACATAGCAGGCAGAGCACATGGCTGGCAAAGCTGTGGAGTCAGTAAGCCAAAGGTTTGACTCCTCAATTTCCATGGCTCCGAACTACACAACTCCGACTCCACAGCACTGCCTCCCTACTGAGCATGTATATAAAGTGCAGCACAGATTCATCTCAACTAAAAGCCCACATCTTTACATAAGGAATAGAACAGACATTTATGGTACATTTCATAACTTCCCAAAATTTCTATTAAAAAATTTACAGCACATACTGCATTGAACTACTCTACCCAATTTATTAGATATTTTAGGAGTCTGATTTGGTCCATTTTATACCAACTCCAAATCCACCAAAATGGACACCAACTCCGGATCCATAAGTCCGATTGCACAGCCCTGGTAGCAGGCATTGATCTACCACATCCTCTGTCTCCCTGCAGCGACAATGACACCACCATCAGCAGCAACACAACCTCATCCCCTATTGGGTGCTCTCCTCAATGTTTTCAATCCAAAAAAAAGTGCACAGTATTACACGGCCTACATACACACAGACAGTGGCCAGCAAATTATTACACTGCCTATTTTCAGAGAACCCCCCAAGAAAAACAAAAACAACAAAACCAGTGTTGGCTACCTCCTCTTCGTATGCCGCATTCACCTGCACCTCAACCGCCTCCTCCTTCACTTGGACCTCTACCTCCTGATTCTACATTGTTCATTTTTTATTGTATGTTCTTTTAAGTCTGGTCCCTAAATAAAACAAATAAAAAGCACTAAAACATTGTTGAATAACTCCTCCTCTGCCTCTTTCTCCTACAAATTCATGTCCACCTTCTCCACTTGGAAATCCACTTCCTGGCTTAAGATAATTTTTTCTTTTTGATTTATCTCTTATTTTAAATAATTTCCCTTTCCACATTTGTTTGCATGGCAATTGTCCTGCTCTTACCCTCATTTAGCTTCCCGCTCCAGCCTTCTAGCCCTGGCTGTGACAATTTTAAAGCCATTTTAAAGCACCGAAGTTCGAATCCCCATTAACTTCTATTGAGTTCGGGTCTGGGGTAAAGTTCAAGATCAAGTTAAGCCCCAAACTTTTATTTTATGTTCTTCAAACTCCATGACCCCGAACATCCACAAGTTTGTTCATCTCTAGTGATCAGCTGTTTTGATTTGGCACCAGACACAGCTTTTACCTTGGTGGGCAAAATGATAAATTTTGGTCTCATCTGACCACAGCACTTTCCTCCATAAATTTGGGGAATCTCACATGTCTTTTGGCAAACTCAAAATGAGCCTCACAATTTTTGTGTGTAAGTAAAGGTTTTTTCTGCCCACTCTTCCCTAAATGGCACCTTTATGGAGTGTTTGGCTTATTGGCTTATTCTTTGGATTCAGGGAGTTTCCAAGGGAGGTATTACTGAAGTGCTGTTATATTTTATTAATACTTTTTATTTATTTTTGCTTATCTTATTGTCTGGTGCAATCCCCATTAGGATGTGCTCCACTATTGCCAATGCCATCCAGTGCACGTCTTGCCGCATGCATGAAATCCTAGAACAGCCAGTTGAGGGTGCATATGCTGTGCGAGATGTGAGCACATTGTGCATTTGGAAGCCCAGATACTGGATCTAAATGGCAGCTGGCAACACTGAGATCCATAGATAATATGGAAAGGAGTCTTCTGCTCACTGAGCAGATGCTCAATGGGATAGATGAGGGGGGGATGCTAGGTTGGAGCTGCAGGACAATGAAGCAGCTAGCTGGATGACAGATAGAAGGCGGGGTAGAGGGAAGAGCACCAGGGAGGCTAGTCCTGATCTGGCACACCCCAATAAGTTTGCTAAGTTGGCAGATGAGGGGAGTGTCAGTGCATGAGTAGCACTGCTGCAGCAAGGTATGTCCTCTGAAAGCCGCAGGAGTGTCTGCTCCAGCAAGGGGGGAAATAGGAGAGCAGGGCAGGCCAGACAAGTTATGGTAGTGGGAGACTCAATTATTAGGGGAACAGATAGGGCAATCTGTCATAAAGACAGGGATCGTCGTACGGTGTGCTGCCTACCTGGTGCACGAGTCCGACACATCACTGATCAGGTTGACAGATTACTGGGAGGGGCTGGTGAGGATCCAGTGGTCATGGTGCACCTTGGCACAAATGACAAACTTAGAGTTAGGTGGAAGGTCCTTAAAGTTGATTTCAGGGAATTAGGCTGTAAGCTTAAAGCAAGGACCTCCAAGGTGGTATTTTCGGAAATACTTCCTGTACCACGTGCCACGCCAGAGAAGCAATGGGAGATTAGGGAGGTTAATAAGTGGCTAAGGAATTGGTGTAGGAAGGAGGGGTTTGGGTTCCTGCAGAACTGGGCCAACTTCTCAGTTGGCTACAGGTTCTACGCTAGAGACGGGCTGCACCTCAATGGGGAGGGTGCAGCTGTGCTGGGGGAGAAAATGGCTAGAAGGTTGGAGGAGTGTTTAAACTAGGGATGGGGGGAGGGTATTCCTTTTATAGGAGGGGAAGACAATGCAGATAGAGACCTGGGCACAAATAATGAATTTGGGGGTGGGGGTGGCATGGGGGTGGGGTTAGAACAGTTAATAATTTAAGAAAGAATAGAGGTACAGAGAGATACATAAAGTGCATGTATACTAATGCCAGGAGCCTCACCAACAAAATGGAGGAATTGGAGTTAATGTTGTTGGAACATAATTATGACGTGGGGATATCTGAGACATGGCTGGACGAGAGCCATGACTGGGCAGTTAATTTACAGGGCTATAGTCTGTTCAGAAATGACCGAACAAATAAACGAGGGGGAGGCGTGTGTTTATATGTAAAATCATCCTTAAAATCCATCCTTCATGATAATATATATGAATCTAATGAAAATCTAGAGTCCCTGTGGGTAGAGATAAGGGGAGGGGGGAAAAATAATAAATTACTGATAGGGGTTTGTTATAAGTCTTCAAAAATAATGGAAGCAACAGAGAATATCCTCATAAAGTAAATAGATGAAGCAGTGACTCAAGGAGAAGTCATTATTATGGGGGACTTCAACTACCCTGAAATACATTGGGGAACCGAAATCTGCAGTTCCAGCAAAGGTAATGGGTTTTTGACAACTATGAGAGACAATTACCTTTCACAACTGGTTCAGGACCCAACAAGAGGGGGGCACTGCTAGACCTAATATTAACCAACAGGCCAGACCGCATATGAAATGTATGGGTTGAGGGTCACTTGGGTAATAGTGATCACAATTTAATAAGTTTTCATGTATCCTTTAATAAGATGTGTAGTAGAGGGTTACAACTTCAGGAAGGCAAATTTCCAACGGATGAGAGATGATCTTGGTGCAATTAACTGGGACGATATCCTGAGACATAAAAATACACAAAGAAAATGGGAGACGTTTATTAGCATCCTGAATAGGACCTGTGCACAATATATACCGTATGGGAATAAACATGCGAGAAATAGGAGGAAACCACTATGGCTATATAGAGCTGTAAGGGGAGCAATAAGGGACAAAAAGAAAGCATTTAGAGAATTAAAGCAAGTAGGTAGTGATGAGGCATTAAATAAATACAGAAAATTAAACAAATTCTATAAAAAGCAAATCAAGACAGCAAAGATAGAGACAGAGAGACTCATTGCCAGAGAAAGTAAAAATAATCCCAAAATATTCTTTAACTACATAAATAGTAAGAAACTAAAAAATGATAGTGTTGGCCCCCTTAAAAATAGTCTGGGTGAAATGGTGGATGAGGATGAGGAAAAAGCCAATATGCTAAATGACTTTTTTTCAACAGTATTTACACAAGAAAATCCCATGACGGATAACATAATCAGTGATAAAAATTCTCCATTAAGTGTCACCTGCTTAACCCAGCAGGAAGTACGGCGGCGTCTAAAAATCACTAAAATTGACAAATCCCCATGCCTGGATGGGATACACCCCCGAGTACTGCAGGAATTAAGCACAGTCATAGATAGACCATTATTTTTAATCTTTAAAGATTCCATAATAACAGGGTCTGTACCACAGGAATGGCGTATAGCAAATGTGGTGCCAATATTCAAAAAGGGGACAAAAACTGAACTTGGAAATTATAGGCCAGTAAGTTTAACCTCAACTGTGGGTAAAATCCTGGAGGGTTTTCTAAGAGATACTATACTGGAGTATCTGGAGAAGAATAACCTTATGACCCAATATCAACATGGGTTTACAAGAGACCGTTCCTGTCAGACTATCTGATAAGCTTTTATGAAGATTTAAGTTCCGGACTGGACCAAGGGAATGCAGTGGTCGTGGTGTACATGGACTTTTCAAAAGCTTTTGATACCGTGCCACATAAAAGGTTGATACATAAAATGAGAACAATGGGGATAGGGGAAAATATGTGTAGGTGGGTTAAGAGCTGGCTCAGGGATAGGAAACAAAGGGTGGTTATTAATGGAGCACACTCGGACTGGGTCACGGTTAGCAGTGGGGTACCACACGGGTCAGTTTTGGGCCCGCTTCTTTTTAACATATTTATTAATGACCTTGTAGGGGGCATAGAGAGTAGAATTTCAATATTTGCAGATGACACTAAACTCTACAGGGTAATCAATACAGAGGAGGACAATTTTATATTACAGGAGGATTTATGTAAACTAGAAGCTTGGGCTGATAAATGGCAAATGAGCTTTAATGGGGATAAATGTAAGGTCATGCACTTGGGTAGAACGAACAAGATGTATAATTATGTGCTTAATTGTAAAACACTGGGCAAAACTGTCACTGAAAAAGACCAGAGTGTATGGGTGGATGACAAACTCACATTTAGTGGCCAGTGTCAGGCAGCTGCTGCAAAGGCAAATAAAATAATGGGATGCATTAAAAGAGGCATAGATGCTCATGAGGAGAACTTAATTTTACCTCTATATAAGTCATTAGTGCGACCACACTTAGAATAATGTGTACAGTTCTGGTGTCAGGTGTATAAGAAAGACATAGCTGAACTGGAGCGGGTGTAGAGTAGAGCGACCAAGGTTATTAGGGAACTAGGGGGTCTGCAATACCAAGACAGGTTATCACACTTGGGGTTATTTAGTTTGGAGAATCGAAGGCTTAGGGGTGATCTTATTACAATGTATAAATATATGCAGGGACAATACAAAGACCTTTCTAATGATCTTTTTACTCTTAGACCTGTGACGGGGACAAGGGGGCATCCTCTACGTCTGGAGGAAAGAAGGTTTAAGCATACTCACAGACGCGGATTCTTTACTGTAAGAGCAGTGAGACAAAGGAACTCTCTGCTATATGATGTTGTAATGAGTGATTCCCTACTAAAATTTAAGAAGGGACTGGATGCCTTTCTTGAAAAGTATAATATTACAGGGTATATACACTAGTTTCCTTAATATTCCGTTGATCCAGGGAGCTAGTCTGATTGATGTATGTGGAGTCGGGAAGGAATTTTTTTCCCCAATGTGAAGCTTACTGTTTGCCACATGGGTTTTTTTGCCTTCCTCTGGATCAAGATGTTAGGGCAAGGTAGGATAGGATATGGGTTGAACTAGATGGACTTAAAGTCTTCCTTCAACCTTAATAACTATGTTACTATGTTAATATTGTGGTTGAATAGACAGATATGCCAGTCTCTGCTTGTGAACGCTGCAACTCATTCAGGGTTACCTCTGGTCTCTGTGCTATCTATCTGAGTAATGCCCTCCTTGACAAGGCTGAAAGTTTTGGTGAGTGAGCCTCTCTTGGAAGGTTATTGTAGTACCATACTCTTTCCATTTGATGATAATGGATTTGATGGTGGTCCAGGGGGATCATTAGAGATTGGGGTTCTTTTTTATAACCCAACCCTGACTTGAACTTCTCAATAACTTTGTCCCTGACTTGTTTGGAGATCTCCATGGTCTTCATGGTATTGTTTGGTTGGTGGTGCCTCTTGCTTAATGGTGTTGCAGCCTCTGTGGCCTTTCAGAAAAGGCGTGTATATACTGACAGGCCATCTGACACTTAGATTGCATAGAAGTTAATTTCCTTTCACTAAGCATATGACTTATGAAAGTAATTGTTTGCATCAGAAATTTTTAGTGGCTTCATCTCAAAATGGGTGAATACATATGCGCATGCCAATTTTTAGTGATTTGATCACATGAATTTCATTTATGTCTATATTTTTCTCATTTCACCAACTTAGACTATTTAGTGCTGATACATCACACACAACTCAGATTGCAAAAATATTTAAACACAGGTTGTATTGTAACAAAGTAGGTATAGAGCCAAGAGGGTGAATGCTTTCGCAAGCCATTGCATTTGCAAACATGGGCTAACATGCAAACCTATATATACATATACAGTGGGGCAAAAAAGTATTTAGTCAGTCAGCAATAGTGCAAGTTCCACCACTTAAAAAGATGAGAGGCGTCTGTAATTTACATCATAGGTAGACCTCAACTATGGGAGACAAACTGAGAAAAAAAAATCCAGAAAATCACATTGTCTGTTTTTTTTTCATTTTATTTGCATATTATGGTGGAATAACAGCAAAAAAGTGGGTTAACCCCTTCACCCCCAAGGGTGGTTTGCACGTTCATGACCGGGCCAATTTTTACAATTCTGACCACTGTACCTTTATGAGGTCATAACTCTGGAACGCTTCCATGGATCCCGGTGATTCTGACATTGTTTTCTCGTGACATATTGTACTTCATGTTAGTGGTAAAATTTCATTCAAATAACTTGCGTTTATTTGTGAGAAAAACGGAAATTTGGCGAAAATTTTGAAAATTTCGCAATTTTCCAACTTTGAATTTTTATGCCCTTAAATCACAGAGATACGGCACACAAAAAACTTGATAACTAACATTTCCCACATGTTTACTTTACATCAGCACAATTTTGGAACCAAAATTTTTTTTTGTTAGGAAGTTATAAGGGTTAAAAGTTGACCAGCGATTTCTCATTTTTACAACACCATTTTATTTTTAGGACCACATCACATTTGAAGCCACTTTGAGGGGTCTATATGATAGAAAATACACAAAAGTGACACCATTCTAAAAACTGCACCCCTTAAGGTGCTCAAAACCACATTCAAGAAGTTTATTAACCCTTTAGGTGCGTCACAGGAATTTTTTTGAATATTTAAAAAAAAATGAACATCTAACTTTTTTTCATAAAAAAAATACTTCAGGTTCAATTTTTTTTATTTTACCAAGGGTAACAGGAGAAATTGAACTGCAAAAGTTATTGTGCAATTTGTCCTGAGTACGCAGATACCTGATATGTGGGGGGGAACGACTGTTTCGGCGCATGGCAGAGCTCAGAATGGAAGGAGCGCCGTTTGACTTTTTCAATGCAAAATTGGCTGGAATTCAGATTGGACGCCATGTCACGTTTGGAGAGTCCCTGATGTACCTAAACAGTGGAAACACCCTACAAGTGACCCCATTTTGGAAACTAGACCCCCCAAGGAACTTATCTAGATATGTAGTGAGAACTTTGAACCCACAAGGGCTTTACAGAAGTTTATAACGTACAGCGGTACAATTAAAAAATCATATTTTTTCCACAAAAATGATCTTTTCACCCCAATTTTTATTTTCCCAAGGGTAACAGGACCCTAAAAGTTATTGTGCAATTTGTCGTGAGTACGCTGATACCCCACATGTGGGGGTAAACCACTATTTGGGCGCATAGCAGAGCTCGGAAGGGAAGCAGCGCCATTTGACGTTTTTGGCTGGAATTGAGATCGGACACCATGTCGCGTTTGGAAAACCCCTGATGTACCAAAACAGTGGAAACCCCCCACAAATGACACCATTTTGGAAACTAGACCCCCTAAGGAACTTATCTAGATGTGTGGTGAGAACTTTGAACCCCCATGGGCTTCACAGAAGTTTATAACATAAAGCCATACAATTAAAAAATCATATTTTTTCAACAAAAATGATCTTTTCACCCTCAATTCTTATTTTTTCAAGGGTAACAGGACCCTAAAAGTTATTGTGCAATTTGTCCTGAGTACGCTGATACCCCACATGTGGGGGTAAACCACTATTTGGGAGCATGGCAGAGCTCGGAAGGGAAGCAGCGCCATTTGACGTTTTTGGCTGGAATTGAGATCGGACACCATGTCGCGTTTGGAAAACCCCTGATGTACCAAAACAGTGGAAACCCCCCACAAATGACACCATTTTGGAAACTAGACACCCTAAGGAACTTATCTAGATGTGTGGTGAGAACTTTGAACCCCCATGGGCTTCACAGAAGTTTATAACATAAAGCCATACAATTAAAAAATCATATTTTTTCCACAAAAATGATCTTTTCACCCTCAATTCTTATTTTTCCAAGGGTAACAGGACCCTAAAAGTTATTGTGCAATTTGTCCTGAGTACGCTGATACCCCACATGTGGGGGTAAACCACTATTTGGGGGCATGGCAGAGCTCGGAAGGGAAGCAGCGCCATTTGACATTTTTGGCTGGAATTGAGATCGGACACCATGTCGCGTTTGGAAAACTCCTGATGTACCAAAACAGTGGAACCCCCCACAAATGACACCATTTTGGAAACTAGACCCCCTAAGGAACTTATCTAGATGTGTGGTGAGCACTTTGACCCCCCCAGTGCTTCACAGAAGTTTACAACGCCCGGGTGTGAAAATAAAAAATTCGTATTTTTTCCACAAACATGATCTTTTAGTCACCATTTTTTTATTTTCCCAAGGGTACCAGGAGAAATTGGACCCCAAAAGTTGTTGTCCAATTTGTCCTGAGTATGCTGATACCCCATATGTGGGAGAAAACTACTGTATGGCCACACGTCGGGGCTCGGAAGGGAAGTAGTGACGTTTTGGAATGCAGACTTTGATGGAATGGTCTGCGGGTGTCATGTTGCCTTTGGAGAGCCCCTAATGTACCTAAACAGTGGAAACCCCCCACAAATGACACCATTTTGTAAACTAGACCCCCCAAGGAACTTATCTAGATGTGTGGTGAGCACTTTGACCCCCCCCAGTGCTTCACAGAAGTTTACAACGCCCGGGCGTGAAAATAAAAAATTCGTATTTTTTCCACAAACATGATCTTTTAGTCACCATTTTTTTATTTTCCCAAGGGTACCAGGAGAAATTGGACCCCAAAAGTTGTTGTCCAATTTGTCCTGAGTATGCTGATACCCCATATGTGGGAGAAAACTACTGTATGGGCACACGTCGGGGCTCGGAAGGGAAGTAGTGACGTTTTGGAATGCAGACTTTGATGGAATGGTCTGCGGGTGTCATGTTGCCTTTGGAGAGCCCCTAATGTACCTAAACAGTGGAAGCCCCCCACAAATGACACCATTTTGTAAACTAGACCCCCCAAGGAACTTATCTAGATGTGTGGTGAGCACTTTGACCCCCCCAGTGCTTCACAGAAGTTTACAACGCCCGGGCGTGAAAATAAAAAATTCGTATTTTTTCCACAAACATGATCTTTTAGTCACCATTTTTTTATTTTCCCAAGGGTACCAGGAGAAATTGGACCCCAAAAGTTGTTGTCCAATTTGTCCTGAGTATGCTGATACCCCATATGTGGGAGAAAACTACTGTATGGGCACACGTCGGGGCTCGGAAGGGAAGTAGTGACGTTTTGGAATGCAGACTTTGATGGAATGGTCTGCGGGTGTCATATTGCCTTTGGAGAGCCCCTAATGTACCTAAACAGTGGAAACCCCCCACAAATGACACCATTTTGTAAACTAGACCCCCCAAGGAACTTATCTAGATGTGTGGTGAGCACTTTGACCCCCCCAGTGCTTCACAGAAGTTTACAACGCCCGGGCGTGAAAATAAAAAATTCGTATTTTTTCCACAAACATGATCTTTTAGTCACCATTTTTTTTATTTTCCCAAGGGTACTAGGAGAAATTGGACCCCAAAAGTTGTTGTCCAATTTGTCCTGAGTACGCTGACACCCCATATGTGGGAGAAAACTACTGTATGGACACACGTCGGGGCTCGGAAGGGAAGTAGTGACGTTTTGGAATGCAGACTTTGATGGAATGGTCTGCGGGTGTCATATTGCCTTTGGAGAGCCCCTAATGTACCTAAACAGTGGAAACCCCCCACAAATGACACCATTTTGTAAACTAGACCCCCCAAGGAACTTATCTAGATGTGTGGTGAGCACTTTGACCCCCCCAGTGCTTCACAGAAGTTTACAACGCCCGGGCGTGAAAATAAAAAATTCGTATTTTTTCCACAAACATGATCTTTTAGTCACCATTTTTTTTATTTTCCCAAGGGTACTAGGAGAAATTGGACCCCAAAAGTTGTTGTCCAATTTGTCCTGAGTACGCTGACACCCCATATGTGGGAGAAAACTACTGTATGGACACACGTCGGGGCTCGGAAGGGAAGCAGTGACGTTTTGGAATGCAGACTTTGATGGAATGGTCTGCGGGTGTCATGTGCGTTTGGAGAGCCCCTGATGTACCTAAACTATTGAAACTCCCCACAAGTGACCCCATTTTGGACACTAGACCCCCCACGGAACTTATCTAGATGTGTGGTGAGCACTTTGAACCCCCAAGTGCTTCACAGAAGTTTATAACACTCGGACGTGAAAATAAAAAAATCATTTTTTTCCACAAAAATGATATTTTTGCCCCCAATTTTTTATTTTCCTAAGGGTAACAGGAGAAATTGGACCCCAAAAATTGTTTTGCAATTTGTCCTGAGTAGGCTGATACCCTACATGAGGGGGTAAAACACTGTTTGGGCGCATAGCAGAGCTTGGAAGGGAAGGAGCACCATTTGACTTTTTCAACTCAGAATTGGCTGGAATTGAGATCAGACGCCATGTTGCATTTGGAGAGCCCCTGATGTGCCCAAACAGTGGAAACCCCCAATTCTAACTCCAACCCGAACCCCAACACGCCCCTAACCCTAGCCCTAACCCTAGCCCTAACCCTAGCCCTAGCCCTAACCCTAACCCTAGCCCTAACCCTAACCCTAGCCCTAACCCTAACCCTAACCCTAACCTAACCCTACCCCAACACACCCCTAGCCCTAACCCTAGCCCTAACCCTAATGGAAAAATGGAAATAAATACATTTTTTTTATTTTATTATTTTTCCCTAACTAAAGGGGTGATAACGGGGGGTTTGATTTACTATTTATGGCGGTTTTTATGTTTGGCGGCTGTCGCACGCTAAAAGACGCTTTTTATTGTAAAAATAGTTTTTTCATCACCACATATTGAGAGCTATAATTTTTCCGTATTTTGACCCACCGAGTCATGTGGGGTCTTATTTTTTGCGGGACGAGTTGATGTTTTTATTGGTACCATTTTCGGGCACGTGAAATTTTTTGATCGCTTTTTATTCCGATTTTTGGGACGCAGAATGAACAAAAACCAGCGTTTCATGAATTTCTTTTTGGGGGGGTGCGTTTACACCGTTCCGCGTGCGGTAAAATTGATAAAGCGGTTTTATTCTTCGGGTCAGTACGGTTACAGCGATACCTCATTTAGGTCGTTTTTTTATGTTTTTGTCGGTTTTATGCAATGAAAACTATTTTATATAAAAAATAATTATTTTTGCATCGCTTTATTCTGCGAGTTATAACTTTTTTATTTTTTCGCTGATGATGCTGTTTGGTGGCTTGTTTTTTGCGGGACAAGATGACGTTTTCAGTGGTACCATGGATATTTATATGCGTCTTTTTGATCGCGCGTTATTGCACTTTTTGTTTGGCGGTATGATAATAAATCATTATTTTTTGCTTCGTTTTTTATTTTTATTTTTTAAGGGGTTCGCTAAAGGGGTTAACTAATGGGACAGTTTTATAGGGCAGGTCGTTACGGACGCGGCGATACCTAATATGTGTACATTTATTGTTTTTTTTTTTTATTATTTTAAAAAAATGAATTTATTGGGGAATATTTTTTTTTTTTTTTACTAATTTATTTGGCGATTTTTTTAAATTTATTTTTACACTTTTTTTTAAATTTTTTTTTACTTTATTACATAGTCCCAGGTGGGACATCACTGTCCTGTGACAGATCGCTGATCTGTCACATCACAGATCACTGTGACAGATCAGCAATCTGTCACAGGCAGTGCACAAGGCTTCCTCATGCCTGCGCTTTGCAGGCACTGAGGAAGCCAGCTTCCCCAGGCCCCCGAAGGCCCCCGTCGCCATCTTGGATTCGGGGGCCTGGAGGATAGGAGCCCCCCGCAGCAGCGCTGCACATTGCGCTGCCGTGGGGGGCTCAGGGAAGCACGGAGGGAGCCCCCTCCCTGCCGATGCTTCCCTTTAACTCCCGGTACACCGCGATCGCGTTTGATCGCGGTGTGCAAGGGGTTAACGTGTCGGGGGCGGTCCGTGACCGCCCCCGACACATTGTGCCGGGTGTCAGCTGTGATAATCAGCTGACACCCGGCCGCGATCAGCGGCGCTCACCACGTGGGCGCCGCTGATCGCGGTAGACGTACTATCCCGTCCCCGGTCATACGGGCCCGGGTACCGTGGACGGGATAGTACGTCTCATGTCAGGAAGGGGTTAAATACCCACAAATTCTCACGATACAGAGTACCAAGTCAGCAATCGAGAAATAACATAAAACATAACTTTTAATAATAGATGTAAAAGCTACCAAAGATAGTAGTGCAAGTGAATCACTAAATCAAAAACCACAAATAATAAAGGAGGTAACTGTATGAATCTCTATAACAGATTACTACCAATATATACATGTGGCTATTCCAAGTCCAAAATTTTTGAGAGATTGGACCAGAAAAATACTTGGACTGAACCAGTGCAAAAAAGGCCAAGTAAAAAATGAACAGTTTCCTTATCAGAGGAACTAAAGAGGCCTCTACCCTGTAAAGGTTATCAAGGAATATGCCTATTCATGTATATAACAAGGACATCATAATAAACCCATCAACAAAAAAAATGTGAAAAGGAAAGATCTCACCACATGAAGATGGAGGATGTCCAGGATCAGATGTCCCATCAGAGTCATAACAGGTCAGGAAAAAAGGGGAGTTCACCCTATACAAGCCCTGTTTGAACTACAACTGACACCCATGACTCCCGCCCTAACAAGGGCAGTCCACATCTAATCCCTATAAACCATAGCCCTACAAAGTCCCTGTGCATCCCGACGCGTTTCGTCACTAAATGACTCTTCAGGGGACATATTAGCACAAACTGGGCATCATCACAGAATATACAGGCTGCCTCCTAAGATGAAAATGGAGTGAGGCAGACTAATGAGGAGGGCACTTAAATAAACTGCCAATCAAATAGAACACATCCACCTGAGATGACTTGGAATGCACGCCGTCCACCATTGGTCCCTGTGGGACGCAGGCACATGATGAGTGTATCAATGGAAAACGCCCACCTTCCAAACCATGCAATAGTGTATAAACGCCGGCGTGTCCCGCGGCAAAGGCCGCCCTGTTTCCGGTTGCGTCATACCGCCCAAAAGCAAAATGGCCGCCGCACTTCCGGTCATGCGCACTCATCGGTGCCAGCAGAAAAAATGGCCGCCACACTTCCGGTCATGCGCACTCATGTTAAAGCAGCGCCAACAGAACGGAAGTAAAGCATGCGACAAAGGTCGCAATGCTGCTAGAAGGCAATATCGTCATGCGCACTTAAAACAGTCCATAAGCCAATATTACAAGCGAATAGACAGATCATGCATCTCTAAAAGGCCTCAATCACCAAAATGATTGCCAAAAATAAATATTAATCCAATCAGAGGCCTGAAGAGAGCATTACCAGAATCAAAATAAAGCAAGATGGAAAATGACAAAAATTCAAACTCAGAATAAAAGGTAGCAAAAACATGTAAAAAAAGAGGGGTATTTTACAGTATATACAAAGGAAATATTAAAACACATATATCGAACCCTAGATATAGCAGCCAAAATTGAGTTGGTCATTAAGCCCTCTTGGGGTCATGGTGTTCAAACAAAAGATCCACTTAGTCTCTTTTTGTAGAATGATGCGATCCCAATTACCACCTCTTGGTGGTTTTTTTACCCTTTCAATCCCCAGAAATTGAATGGAATTAACATTCCCTCCTTGGCACTGATTAATATGACGTGAAATAGGGGTATCTCTCTTATGGATAATGTCTCCAATGTGTTCCCCAATCCTACGTTTGAATTCTCTAATGGTTTTACCCACATATTCTATGCCACATGTACATGTGGCCTTATAAATGACTCCCTTGCTGCTACAGTTAATAAATTCCCTAATTTGATATACCTGTCCTGTAACATTACTGATAAAGCCAGCACCAGGAGAAATGTGGGAACAAGCAATGCAGTGGCCACATCTAAAGCAACCATTCACGTTGGTGGGCAACCAAGTGGTACGGGAAGGTCTGGTGAAATGACTGCTGACCAGCCGATCCCTTAATGAACGGCCTTTCTTGTACGTGATTAAAGGTCGTGTCGAAAGTACTCCTCCAACATCCTTATCCATTAATAACACAGGCCAATGTTTGGCCAGGATAGCACGTACATCACTTGCTCCATTATCAAAAGTGGTAATCAACCTCATTTCACCTTTATTTTCAACTCTGGGTCTGGGTCTAAGGAGTTCCATTCTACTTTTACCCTTAGCATGTTTATAGGCACGTTTCAAAACATCAAGAGGATAACCCCTATCCAAAAATCTGTCTCTCAGTTCTCTTGCCTGTAAACATGCTAAGGGTAAAAGTAGAATGGAACTCCTTAGACCCAGACCCAGAGTTGAAAATAAAGGTGAAATGAGGTTGATTACCACTTTTGATAATGGAGCAAGTGATGTACGTGCTATCCTGGCCAAACATTGGCCTGTGTTATTAATGGATAAGGATGTTGGAGGAGTACTTTCGACACGACCTTTAATCACATACAAGAAAGGCCGTTCATTAAGGGATCGGCTGGTCAACAGTCATTTCACCAGACCTTCCCGTACCACTTGGTTGCCTACCAACGTGAATGGTTGCTTTAGATGTGGCCACTGCGTTGCTTGTTCCCACATTTCTCCTGGTGCTGGCTTTATCAGTAATGTTACAGGACAGGTATATCAAATTAGGGAATTTATTAACTGTAGCAGCAAGGGAGTCATTTATAAGGCCACATGTACATGTGGCATAGAATATGTGGGTAAAACCATTAGAGAATTCAAACGTAGGATTGGGGAACACATTGGAGACATTATCCATAAGAGAGATACCCCTATTTCACGTCATATTAATCAGTGCCAAGGAGGGAATGTTAATTCCATTCAATTTCTGGGGATTGAAAGGGTAAAAAAACCACCAAGAGGTGGTAATTGGGATTGCATCATTCTACAAAAAGAGACTAAGTGGATCTTTTGTTTGAACACCATGACCCCAAGAGGGCTTAATGACCAACTCAATTTTGGCTGCTATATCTAGGGTTTGATATATGTGTTTTAATATTTCCTTTGTATATACTGTAAAATACCCCTCTTTTTTACATGTTTTTGCTACCTTTTATTCTGAGTTTGAATTTTTGTCATTTTCCATCTTGCTTTATTTTGATTCTGGTAATGCTCTCTTCAGGCCTCTGATTGGATTAATATTTATTTTTGGCAATCATTTTGGTGATTGAGGCCTTTTAGAGATCCATGATCTGTCTATTCGCTTGTAATATTGGCTTATGGACTGTTTTAAGTGCGCATGACGATATTGCCTTCTAGCAGCATTGCGACCTTTGTCGCATGCTTTACTTCCGTTCTGTTGGCGCTGCTTTAACATGAGTGCGCATGACTGGAAGTGTGGCGGCCATTTTTTCTGCTGGCACCGATGAGTGCGCATGACTGGAAGTGCGGCGGCCATTTTGCTTTTGGGCGGTATGACGCAACCGGAAACAGGGCGGCCTTTGCCGCGGGACACGCCGGCGTTTATACACTATTGCATGGTTTGGAAGGTGGGCGTTTTCCATTGATACACTCATCATGTGCCTGCGTCCCACAGGGACCAATGGTGGACGGCGTGCGTTCCAAGTCATCTCAGGTGGATGTGTTCTATTTGATTGGCAGTTTATTTAAGTGCCCTCCTCATTAGTCTATCTCACTCCATTTTCATCTTAGGAGGCAGCCTGTATATTCTGTGATGATGCCCAGTTTGTGCTAATATGTCCCCTGAAGAGTCATTTAGTGACGAAACGCGTCGGGATGCACAGGGACTTTGTAGGGCTAAGGTTTATAGGGATTAGATGTGGACTGCCCTTGTTAGGGCGGGAGTCATGGGTGTCAGTTGTAGTTCAAACAGGGCTTGTATAGGGTGAACTCCCCTTTTTTCCTGACCTGTTATGACTCTGATGGGACATCTGATCCTGGACATCCTCCATCTTCATGTGGTGAGATCTTTCCTTTTCACATTTTTTTTGTTGATGGGTTTATTATGATGTCCTTGTTATATACATGAATAGGCATATTCCTTGATAACCTTTACAGGGTAGAGGCCTCTTTAGTTCCTCTGATAAGGAAACTGTTCATTTTTTCTTGGCCTTTTTTGCACTGGTTCAGTCCAAGTATTTTTCTGGTCCAATCTCTCAAAAATTTTGGACTTGGAATAGCCACATGTATATATTGGTAGTAATCTGTTATAGAGATTCATACAGTTACCTCCTTTATTATTTGTGGTTTTTGATCTAGTGATTCACTTGCACTACTATCTTTGGTAGCTTTTACATCTATTATTAAAAGTTATGTTTTATGTTATTTCTCGATTGCTGATTTGGTCATATTATGGTGGAAAATAAGTATTTGGTCAGAAACAAAATTTCATCTCAATACTTTGTGATATATCCTTTGTTGGCAATGACAGAGGTCAAACGTTTTCTGTAAGTCTTCACAAGGTTGCCACACACTGTTGTTGGTATGTTGGCCCATTCCTCCATGCAGATCTCCTCTAGAGCAGTGATGTTTTTGGCTTTTCGCTTGGCAACACGGACTTTCAACTCCCTCCAAAGGTTTTTGATAGGGTTGAGATCTGGAGACTGGCTAGGCCACTCCAGGACCTTGAAATGCTTCTTATGAAGCCACTCCTTCGTTGCCCTGGCGGTGTGCTTTGGATCATTATCATGTTGAAAGACCCAGCCATGTTTCATCTTCAATGCCCTTGCTGATGGAAGGAGGTTTGCACTCAAAATCTCACGATACATGGCCCGATTCATTCTTTCATGTACCCGGATCAGTCGTCCTGGCCCCTTTGCAGAGAAACAGCCCCAAAGCATGATGTTTCCACCACCATGCTTTACAGTAGGTATGGTGTTTGATGGATGCAACTCAGTATTCTTTTTCCTCCAAACACGACAAGTTGTGTTTCTACCAAACAGTTCCAGTTTGGTTTCATCAGACCATAGGACATTCTCCCAAAACTCCTCTGGATCATCCAAATGCTCTCTAGCAAACTTCAGACTGGCCCAGACATGTACAGGCTTAAGCAGTGGGACACGTCTGGCACTGCAGGATCTGAGTCCATGGTGGCGTAGTGTGTTACTTATGGTAGGCCTTGTTACATTGGTCCCAGCTCTCTGCAGTTCATTCACTAGGTCCCCCCGCGTGGTTCTGGGATTTTTGCTCACCGTTCTTGTGATCATTCTGACCCCACGGGGTGGGATTTTGCATGGAGCACCAGATCGAGGGAGATTATCAGTGGTCTTGTATGTCTTCCATTTTCTAATTATTGCTCCCACAGTTGATTTCTTCACTCCAAGCTGGTTGGCTATTGCAGATTCAGTCTTCCCAGCCTGGTGCAGGGCTACAATTTTGTTTCTGGTGTCCTTTGACAGCTCTTTGGTCTTCACCATAGTGGAGTTTGGAGTCAGACTGTTTGAGGGTGTGCACAGGTGTCTTTTTATACTGATAACAAGTTTAAACAGGTGCCATTACTACAGGTAATGAGTGGAGGAAAGAGGAGACTCTTAAAGAAGAATTTACAGGTCTGTGAGAGCCAGAAATCTTGATTGCTTGTTTCTGACCAAATACTTATTTTCCACCATAATATGCAAATAAAATGAAAAAAAACAGACAATGTGATTTTCTGGATTTTTTTTTCTCAGTTTGTCTCCCATAGTTGAGGTCTACCTATGATGTAAATTACAGACGCCTCTCATCTTTTTAAGTGGTGGAACTTGCACTATTGCTGACTGACTAAATACTTTTTTGCCCCACTGTATACTATATGTATATTTTTGAGCACTTCCCTCTACAGACATCACCAGCTAAATAGATCTCAACCAAAGCTATAAAGAAAATGATTCAATATTATGATGTCATCAAAATAAAACGCAGACTAAGAATGATTACAAATAGTATTCTTTTAAAGTAAAAGTGAATGCAGAATTGGAAAAATGACAAAAGCTATTGTAATATCATCATCGTAGTAAAACATAGCCTACAAAAAAGTCAAATGACATTATGGCAATCATAATATTGCACAGCCTATAAATGTTGATATTTAGACTCTATAGATTCTATTATGACAAAATCAAAATTTATTACAGCTCATAAATAAGGAATTGGGTCATTATGACATCATCACATTACAATACTGTATGTAAATTAAAAGCAAAACCTATTGTAAAGCACAGTTGGTGGATAAGTGATAGATCTAAGAGAGAGATGGATAACACAATATAACTTAAAGGGGTTGTCCATTGCTTGGATAACCCCTTCTTAAATACTGTGTTCCCTATGTAAAAAAACAAAGCAACAGAAACCTACTACAATGGCACTATTACAGGGATGTTGTCAACTGGTCTCTTGATGCTCTCTTGACATTTTTATGTCATGTGAGCACTGCAGCCAACAGCTGCTTATACTTTCATTGATGGAAACTCAGACGTCTTAGGAAACTGTGAGTTATGTAGCTAATTAATGTTCAATAACTGACTGCAGCGCTCCTGAGGCATAGCATAGTCACATGAACTCTAGGAGACCTGGTACAAACTTTCAGGAACAATGTGGCACATATCTTTTTCTTTGTTTGACATTTGGAAATACAGCATTTGAAAAAGGCTTACTTACTCAAAACTATTTGAGTAAAATAGCTTGTAAAAATCCATGATCTCTCCTGATTCTGCAGCTTCTTTCTGTTTTATATTGTGTGGCTCTTTTGCAGAGATGTTCATATTCATAGATTTTGGAGCGCAGTATGTGAAATCTCTGCTTGAAGTCGATCTAGGCATTTCTTCATGGTCTTCTCCTTCACCACTCCCTCACAGATGCAGCCAATCACAGTTCATCAGCTGTTCTATCAGTCTGGGAGAGGAGAAAGCATATGACACCAGAGAACACTCTGATGGAATGCCAAGTTGCTCTCCTCTGCATCTATTGATTTCAGACACTACTTTCCATAGGAAACAAATGTGAGTATCTCTATAATGGAGTGCTACAGCACAAAAATGAAAAGAGCATCAGATTCAGAAGAGCTCAGGGATTGTTACATGTTACTCAACTCAATTTATTTGAGCAGATCTTCTTTCAGACTGGGTTATCAGTGTAGTGAACAACAATCAAATGCAGCTTATATATATATATATATTCAACTTTTCCGGTCAGTATTTATAGTGACATTTCATTAATTGTGACTGAAGAAATAAAAAAAAATCCAATCTGACATAGTAAAGCATGCTAACTAGTTTCAGGTTTTCATTTCTAAATCTTACCATGCTTGGCATTATAAAAAATTAAATCTATGTATTGAAAAAGATTGTAATTAATGTATAAATTCTTCAAGTATTTCTTCTTGACGTATTTGAATAGTGAATGCAAATCATTTTCAGCCAGTGTGTGTCTTCTACATTATGTATAATATTCATGAAGTATATCTACTGGGAGATTGTGATAGCATTGACCTTGCTGAAATAGGTTCCATGTACATTTCAAGTGGCTTTCTTTAGAGGATTAAAATGTAAAGCAGTGCTCTTGAGCACCGCTGGAAACAGTCAAAGATATAGAAGATACAGCGTTTGTATGAATGATTTACTGCAAGGGAATATTAGCATATTCATCTTTGCAAATTTGTTTAGCAATTGTAAGACACTCATATCCTGCTTTTTTTCTGGCAGAAGGAATAGCTGCATAATAGGATAATA
Source organism: Dendrobates tinctorius (assembly GCF_039654945.1). Lineage (NCBI taxonomy): Eukaryota > Metazoa > Chordata > Amphibia > Anura > Dendrobatidae > Dendrobates > Dendrobates tinctorius. The sequence goes on from NW_027361676.1 coordinate 53,884,854, forward strand.
AAGTAATTGTGTGAGTGCATTGCAATTTAATAAATAGGTACACCCTGAACATATAAATAAAAATAATATATGTTTATCTGCATGTACAAAGAAATACAATAATTGAATGTCCCACCCCAATATGAATTTAATGGGGGTAAACTTGTCACTTGATATACTGCTGGAAAGGTGCATTCATGTATAGTCTATGCTTTCAATGAAATGCGCATAATAAATTAAATTAATGGTATGTACACAGACATGCAATTTTATTACTCTGCACAGTTTTTATAGAAACATCAATACTTTGTGCTGCTGTGTGATTTTCTCTTTTACCGCCTTCTGATTCGGTCACAATTCAAATACAGGTTTAGATTGTCCAAAGAGAGTTTGGATTTTTGAAACAAAAAAGTTTTTTTTTTAAATCTGATTTAAATTGAATTCTATTAATAATTAGTTTTACTCAGTTCCATGGTTAGTACAGTTGAAATAAATACACATGTCCATCAAGTTTAACTGAGTGATGGGAGATGATAAAGGGAATACAGTATATGTTTACCTGTAATGCATCAAGTCCACCTAAGTAGAGCTAATCTTTCCCTCTTAATTCTAACTGTAGATCCCTTGGACCAAGCATTCAGGGAAGAACATTTACACAATTATTTGTCACTAGATGCGTGCCCCATGCTATCACATCCGGAGGGCACTAACATCATGATGGGGTCAGCTTTGTGGCGCTGGGGGTGGCAGCCCTCCCACTTCCGTGCAGTCACAACGACGATGTTTTGCGGCCTGTGCTGGAGATGGTGTGCGGCGCCACCAGAGGGTGGCCACATGCAATCTCCAGCGCAGGTCTTAAGCTGCGAACTTTCCTGCTGGCTGTGACTGCACGGAGGTGGGTGGGCAGGCAGCGGCGGAATCCAGAGCGTGTAGTCAGGTGGTGGGTCCTGACCCGGGTTCGGCGGCGGCATCCCTCTCATTACACCCCCTCATTACACCCCTTTCGTTATACCCCCTCGTTACACCCTTTTCACTGCCTCGTGATCGCAGCGGAGGCCTGGATCCGAGTGGCAGCTGGGATCCGAGCGGTGGTCGGGATCGCAGCGGCAGTCGGGATCGCAGCCGTGGCCCGGATCCGAGCGGCAGCTGGGATCCGAGCAGCGGTCGGGATTGCAGCGGCATTTGGGGTAGCAGCGGCGGCCTAGATCTGAGAAGCGGTCGAGATCGCAGCGGCGTTCGGCATCGCAACTGCATCCTGGATCCAATCGGCATCACTTGGGTGTTCCAAAATGGCTGTCGGAGTACTTCCGGTGTGGTGCAGTGGATTGTGGGATTCGGGGACACCCAGACGGAAGTGGATGACAGACAATTTAAGGTAATTTCCTCTAGTAAAACATCTAATCACTTTTTAAAACCATCAACAGTACTTAACAACCCTTGGATGCAGTCTATCTGGGCCAAGGGCCTTCTTCACTTTGATGTTATGTAACTTAAGGCCCCATCTCATATAGCGAGATCACTAGCAAGATCGCTGATGCGTCACCGATTTTGTAACGCAACAACGATCTCGCCAGTGATCTTGCTACATGTGACACATAGCGGCGACCGGCCCTCCCGCTGGATATCGCTGATCGTGCTCGAATGTCCTGGGCCATTTTTTCATCGTCGGCATTCCGCTGGCCAGCATACATCGCTGTGTTTGACGCCGACGAGTGACCTCATTGGCGACGCAGAACTCATTGATGCAGGCTGGAATCGTTCAGAATAGCTGCTGTGTGACGACTCTCCAGCGATCCTTACCAGGTCGTATGGTTGTCAAGATCGCTGGTGTATCATTGAAGAGATCTGCCTGTTTGGCAGCTTACTAGCGACCATGTGGCGGCACACCAGCGATCACTACCAGGTCGTATCGTTGTCGAAATCGCTGGTGCATCGCTATGTGAAATGGGACCCTAAGCTTGGACCATATCTACATTTAATCAACTGAGCGTATTAGATGTCAAATTAAGCACACTGGAATTAGCTACATCTGCTGCGCTCTCGTTTTTGGTACATACTACGCTACAGATCCCATTTAGCACTTCTGCCTTCTGTTGAGCCTTAGTGATCAACTCCCTATTACCATTATTTAGGGGATCCACCTGTGCGAACTTTGTTTTTTTGTATTAACTGTATATATTTAAGAATTTCTATACATTAATTTTGCCTTTCTTGGCTACCTGCCTTTCATTTTATTTTGTAGCTGGTGTAATTATTTTTTATGGAATCTATTCAGTCCTTTCAATGTTATAAATTCTAGAATTGACACCCCCCATTTGCACTGTATATTCTAAATGCCTTTTTTTGTTATTAATAACCCTACTATCTGTAGGTGTAAGCCATGTAGGGTTTAACTTCTGTCATCTATACTTGTTACCTATACGAATATATTCTGGAGCCTGATTCCACTTATCTTTTGTATCACTATCTGATAGTAGCTGCTCCCCATTAATGTCCAAAAAGTGCAGTTTTAAACTTGGGAAAATTAGCTAAAGTGTTTTGCTTCCCCCCCCCTTATGTTTGTTTTATTTATAGTGTAAACAAAGTAAAATATATTGTTGTCACTTATACTGAAGTTATGAATTTTTGGAAGTGACAAGATCCAACAAAGCATTATCTCTAACCTTGTCGGGTCTTTAACAAACCTGCCCATAAAATTATCCTGCAATAAGCTGAAGAATTTTCTCCTCTTGCAGTTGAATCAGAACGATTGCTCCTACTGGCCAGTTTCCTACTCCACACTGATGAGGGGCAATACCCCGAAACAGCTGTCTGTGGATGGATACCATGTTTTTTTTCCTTCATTGGAGACTGCCCTTCCCGTGGTTGTTCCTTCCCGGGGAAAGACCTGCTAGTCATTGCTTGCGTTGAGAAACATGTGATGGTGTTTCCGCGGCTTGTGTTGTGCATCTCTTTGTCTTTTGACCTAATCTTCCCTCTGAGTCCATTTCTCCATCCACCAATATAGCCTGACCCCTCTCTAATATACCTATACCTTTACTTTCACCCTTCTCACCCTTAATTTAATTGCTCCATCACCCCTGCTAGAATTCTCTTCCCGGGACAGCAGACTCCCTTCAGTTAAGGTGTAATCTATCTACGAAATATAGATTGTACCTTAATGAAATATCAGCCCAGTGCTCTAAAGACCCAAAACCTTAAGTTCTGCATCAACAGTTAACCACTTAAGCCTCAAAGCTTTTTTTCCCCTTAATGATCAGGCAAAATGTTACAATTCTGACCAGTGTCACTTTATGTGGTAATAACTCTGGAACGCTTCAACAGATGCCACTGATTCTGAGACTTTTTTTCAACATATTGTATTTAATGACAGTGGTAAAATTTGTTTGATATGACTTGCATTTATTTGTGAAAAAAATCAGAAATTTGGAGAAAATTTGTAAAATTTTGCATTTTCCAAACTTTTAATTCTTATGCCCTTAAATCAGAGATATGCCACCAAAAATAGTTATTAAATAAGACTTCCCATATATCTACTTTACATCAGCACAATTTTTTTAATATATTTTTTGTAAGGAATTTATTAGGGTTAAAAGTTCCATTGATTTCCCATATTTCCAACAAGGTTTACAAAACTATTTTTTCAGGTACCATATCACATTTGATGTGACTTTGAGGGGTCTAAAAGACAGAAAATATGCAAAAATGACCCCATTCTAAAAACTTCTCCACTCAAGGTGTTCAAAACCACATTCATAGGGGTGGTAGTTGTCCGATGGCTCTGATGGGATGTGGAATAGTAGTGGTAGTAGTCCATTGGCTCTGGATGATGGGATGATGTGGGATATTAGGGGTAGTAGTCCGGTGGCTCTGGCTGACGGGATGATGTGGGATATTAGGGGGAGTAGTCCGGTGGCTCTGACGGGATATTAGTGGTAGTAGTCTGCTGGCTTTGGCTGATGTGATGATGTGGTATATTAGGGGTAGTAGTCCGGTGGCTCTGGATTATGGGATGATGTGGGATATTAGGGGTAGTAGTCTGGTGGCTCTGGCTGACGGGATGATGTGGGATATTGGGGGGAGTAGTCCGATAGCTCTGACGGGATATTAGTGGTAGTAGTCTGTTGGCTTTGGCTTACGGGATGATGCGGGATATTAGGGGTAAAACAAAAACAAAAAACAGAACTGAAGTAGACATGAATGACATGCATGATGTAAAAGTATGTTCACACAGGCCATAAAAGCAAGTACCCTATGTTATTTAATGCATTTGCTTTTTACTTATTTATTTTCGTTAGGGTATACACACACATTGTTTTTTCTTTTGGTTTTGGGATATTAGGGGTAGTAGTCGGGATAATGTAGGATATTAGGGGTAGTAGTCCGGTGGCTCTGATGTGGGTTATTATGGGTAGATGTAATCATTATAATTTGTTATAACTAACCGTAGTTAGTTACTATGCCCGGGCAACGTCGGGCTCTTCAGCTAGTACTATTAAAAAAAAATGTTTTTAATCTTTTCCCTATTTCTGAATCCAAATCATAGAAATGCAATCTTAATCATTACTGTGAAAAAAAAGTGCAAACTTTGAAATGTAAAGTTAGTCTGTTTATCTATCCATCCACTCTCTTTAGCCACAAAATTACACAAGTCTGCAAAGGTAAAATTGTTTGAAAAGTAGAGGTGATTTTTCTATGCTTTCGATTGCTGACCATAGTAAAAATATAAAAAAATAATTCCGTACAGTTTTTTCACAAACACTGACTCCATAAACTTTTTCTTGCACCATACGTTGACCCTTTTGGTGGATGATTTTGGTGTTGTTTTTAGATTGATTAGAAATTAATTAATGGACGCTGTGCTGCGATCGGTTGCTTTACCTCAGCAATATAACAACGCAAAGCTACACTGTGATTGGCTGCTATGTGGAGCAAAGGCATATTTCTGTTAGACAGAGTTCATAAGAGTGTGGTGGTGTGCTTACCATGATTAATTTCAGTAGGTAATGGTTGTGGTGGATTATGGCAAGAATGGAGTGAGAATTTGAAGCTTTGGAGTCAGCAGGCAACCAGGAATCAGGAAAGTAGATATGGAGTAAGGACTGGAAGCACTGGAGACCACAGCAAGACAGGACGCAGGAAAGTCCAAGACAATGCAGGCAGAGGCATTCCAAGAGCCATTATTGGTGTACAGTAAAACAAACAGAACCGAGAATCCTGATACCAAAACACAGGTATTAGTGAGCCTTATATTGACTTACACAGATACTGACATGGGAATATGCCGGGCCACTTGCCAGGGGGCAACAATCATAGGAGAAGGTGATGAAGCCCTACGGAGCCAAGGCAGATGTGTAACACTGGAGCATCTGATTCCAGTCCATATCCTCATCAAGGGCAGCATGAACAATGCTGGTCTTGATGTATCAGGCCCATCATTTTAAGCAGAAAACTACATTGGGAAAATAAGTATTTTATGCACTGCCAATTTTGCAAGTTTTCCCACCTGCAAAAAATGGAGAGGTCTGTAATTTTTATCATAGGTACATCTTAACTGTGAGAGACATAATCTAGAAATAAACAGAAAATCACATTGTATGATTTTTAAATAAGTAAATTGCATTTTATTGCATAAAATAAGAATTTGATCATCTATCAACCAGCAAGAATTCTGACACAGACCTGATAGTTTTTCTTTAAGAAGCCCTCCTACTCTGCACTTATTACCGGTAATATGTAATTACACCTGTTTGAACTCGATATCTATATAAAAGACACCTGTCCACACAATCAGTCACAGTCCAATCTTTCCACCATGGCCAAGATCAAAGAGCTGTCTAAAGCCCCCGTTACACATAGCGATATCGCTATCAATATCGCTGTAGCATCACCGATTTTGTGACGTAGCAGCGATATTGCTAGCGATATAGCTATGTCTGATACTTGACTCCGACCAGCTCCCCCGCTGCTCATCGCTGGTCGCTCGAGAAGGTCCTGGATCATTTCTCGTCAGGTGCTTCCTGCTGGGCTTCCTGTGGCGCCGACGAGCGACGCGTGGACGCGGGCGGGAGGACGTCAGGATCGCCTCGTCTGACAGGTAAGTAGCGACCCTGCTATGTCGCTGGTGAGATCTGCCTGTGTGGCAGCTCACTAGTGACCACTTAGCGATGCACCAGCGATCCATATCGTTGTCGGGATCACTGGTGCATCACTAAGTGTAACGGTACCCTAAGAGCACAAGAGGCAAAATTTTAGATCTGCACTAGGTTGGGATGATCTACAGGGCAATAGGCAAGCAGCTTGGTGAGAAGGAAACAACTGTTGTCTCAATTATTAGAAAATGGTAGATAAACAAGATGACTGACAATCTTTCTCGGTCTGGGGCTCCATGCAAAATCTCACCTTGCCAGGTAAGAATGATTCTGAGAAAGGTCAGGAATGAGCCCAGAACTAGATTGGGGGATCTTTTCAATGACCAGAAGAGAGCTGGGACCACAGTCTCAGACAATACCATCAGTAACACACTATGCCATCATGGATTAAAATCCTGCAGGGCATGCAAGGTCCCCCTCCTCATGCCAGCACATGTCCAGGCCCATTTGAAGTTCGGCAATGACCATTTGGTTGATCCAGAGGAGGCATGGGAGATGGTCATGATCAGATGAGAGCAAAATAGAACTTTTTGGCATCAACTCCATGCCGTTTGGAGGAAGAAGGATGAGTACGAGCCAAAGAACACCATTGCAACCGTGAAGCATGATGAGGGAAACATCATGCTTTTGGCGTGCTTTTCTGCAAATGGGACAGGATGACTGCACATTGTTATTATCATTATTTATTATGCTTTTGCCTATATAGTACTATAATATACCGCAGCACTTTACAAAAATTATCATCACTGTCCTCAATGGGGCACACAATCCAAATTCCCTATCAGTTTGTCTTTGGCATGTAGGAGGAAATCGGAGTAACAAGAGGAAACCCACTCAAATACGAGGAGAACATACAAACTCCTTCCAGATGTTGGCCTTGGTGGGTTTTGAACTCAAGACTCCAGCACTGCAAGGATGCAGTGTTAACCACTGTGCCACATTGAAGATGGGTCAAGGCTGGGTCTTTCAGCTTGACAATGACCCAAAACACACAGCCAGGGCATCTAAGGAGTGACTCCGTAAGAAGCATTTCAAGGCCCTGGAGTGACCTAGCCAATCTCCAAGCCTATATCCATTAAAAAATCTTTGGAGGGAGTTGAAACTCAATGTTGTCCAAGGACATCCCCAAAACCTGAAAGATTTGAAGAAAATCTGTATGGAGTAATGAGCTAAAATCACTGCTGCATTGTGGGTAAGCTGGGTCAAGAACTACTGGAAACATCTCAACCCTGTGATTGCTGTGATTGCAAGCAAAGGTTTCTGTACCAAATATTAATTGTATCTCATACTTATTTCATGCAGTAAAAACTAATTAAATATGTAAAAATCATATAATGTGATTTGCCGTGTTTTTTTTAACATTCTGTCTTTCACATTTGAAGTGTACCTACGATTAATATGGCAGACCTCTCCATTCTTTGCAGAAGGAAAAACTTTCAAAATCGGCAGTGTACCAAATACTTATTTCCCAAACTGTATGTGGCTACAAATTGTATTCTGGAATCTGACAGCAAATCTGGTTAGCACCAACTTTTCACTCTTATATAAAGAATGGGGAACAGTTTAGGTACGATAGTTAATATGTGCCTAGTGTATTTCTAAAGTCTTGCATACAGCATATTCCACCTGAGTTCATGATCAACTGCCTTAGGCTGGGGTCACACTTGCGAGAAACTCTCAAGAGTCTGGCGTCTCAATACCCAGCATTCCTGCCGGCACTCGGGACCGGAGTGTGCGGCTGCATGTATTTCTAGGCAACTGAGCGCTCTGGTCCGAGTGACGGCGGCAGTGCTGGGTATTGAGACGCGAGACTCATGCGAGTTTCTCGCAAGTGTAACCCCGGACTTACTTGTATACTCATCCATACTGTGTTCTTGCATTAAGAAAGAAAAACTACAAATTGTACAACCAGCACATGACTTCAAATTGTGAAGAATTTACTAAAATATTGGGATTTGCCGGAATGGAAACTTTCTTTGAATGAACCCAGAAAAATTACAGCTGACTGACCTTCATTTTGCAGGATTTCGATGGACTGGGAATAAGATAAAATATTATATTCTCTTAGCAGCTCACCTGTCCTTTTGCTACAGGTATCCACACATCTTACCTCTTTCAAAAGTTCAAGTCTTCTTTTCTTCAGGTGTGACAATGGTTCTACTCTTTGGGATTCAGTTTTCCTTTCTGTTGACAAATAAGCATTAGCGACTCAGGTCATGATTTTGTTATGTCAGGACATCAGAAGTTTGCAAAGTGCTTTTCCCGAGGCTTAATCACAATCTTGGGTGACACATGTTGTGATATATTTATGTCGTGACTTTACATCACAACATAGGTTGCCAAGGCCTTGTAAACTAGAAAAGAGCAGGCAAAGACTGAAGACCCAGAAGACTACTACTGATGCCACAACTGTAAATAGGAAGACCTCAAAATAAAAAAAATGTGATATGCCAAAAGTCTTAACTATTCTGAAGGTTCTTTGCTCTGGCTTTTATTGGATGGTTCCAAATGATGCCCATATGCCAAAACTGGAGTCTGGACATGGGCTGCCCCATGTAAACTGTTGGGCAGGTATTTAAGAATGAGTTCTTTTGATCAAAAAATGACAAATGTTGAAATGGTGATTGTAATTATGAGGATGACAATGATTATTTTACTTTTGGACATGTGCACTCCCACACCCATTAGCCACCGGTGATTTTAAGCAGATTAGCTGGTCCATTCCTGCCATGTAAATTGTAGGCATTTTTTTCCCAGGAGAGGTGACATATCAGGTCAGGAACCCAATTTACAAAGGATGCCTTGACATGACAATTGAGCTCACATATATTGACCAATCTATGCACGAAGTATCTTCATTTTTTCATAGTAATTTTTGCAGATAAATATTTAATGTATACATTATATAGCGCTTTACTCTAATTTTCCCATTTTCTATGGCATCAATGCAGTTTCAATGTTCTAGAGCAATCATTCTTTGTATATTACGGAGCAATCTTACTGATTTTGCAACAGTGACATAATGTAATGCAATTGTATAAACAAACCATGCATTCCTGGAATGAATATGCATATATCACAATAGTTTATGTCATTTTGTATGTTTGTTAGCTTATATTGATTTGACTTGTTAATGATCCATGCAAGACATTTTTATTTTGAATTCAGCAAAATGAGAAAATGAGAAAAGCAAATTAAATTGAACAGTAGTTTTATTGTAACCGCTACTGATATTTGAGCTCTGCATTGCCAACAATAAATGATCATGAATCTCCATATTTATTTCTTTAATATAGTAGTGTGTACAGGATAAGCACTGTGCACTATGCTTAGGAACTATGAATATACCATAAATATCAAAAGATCATTCAGATGCTGGTGATGTTTTTTTCATAAGATGCAGAGAGATGTCTTTTTTTAACTCCAATTCGACATGGTCAATTTGTGCTTTTTTTTTCTTTTTTCATTTTTTCCTACCCTTTTGCCAAGAGCCATATTTTTTTTTAAATTTCTCTGTCCATATAGACATATGAGGGTTTTTTTGCAGGATGAATTGTAATTTAGAGTGATACCATTCATTTTACCACATAGTGTACTGGAAAACGGGAGAGAAACTTAAAGTGCGATGAAATTGTGAAAAAAAAACCCTGCATTTTTTGCACTGTTTTTTGGGGAATTGTTTTTACGGCATACGTTGTGTGGTAAAAATGTCCTTGCAATATAATTTTCCTCATCAATGCAATTATGGCGATACCAGACTTGTCCAGTTTTTCTATTATTTCAGTGGTGAAAACAAAAATCAGAAATGTATTTTTTTTATTTGTGTTGTCATTTTATGAGATCCGTAACGCTTTCATTTTTTTGGTAGATAGAACTGTGTGAGAGCTTATTTTTTGCAGGGTGAAAAACGTTTTCATTTATACCAATTTCATATAGATATGAAATTTTCATCGCTTCTTCCAGCATTTTTTGTGGTGGAACATTTTTAATTTTTTCTGTTGATAGTGTTAACCGATTGGTTTCATTTTGTTAATATTTGGATTGATCAGACTTTTCTGGAAGTGGCAATATGACATGTGTATTTTTGTAATTTTTTTATAATCTCTATTTTTAATGGGGGAAAATGGAGTGATTTTAACTTTTATGTTTTTTTCATATTATTTAAAACTTATTTTACTTTTTAATGTATTTATTAGGCCCTTTAGGGGGCTAGGACCTGTAATTGTCTGATCACTTGTACTATATACAACAATACCTCACTGTCATCCGAACTAACAAGGTTACACCAAACAAGGAAATCAAGACCATAAGCCAAAATCTAACCAACTATCTAGGGGAAAAATGTGAAGTGAAGATAAATATAATTCCTACAAAAATCATGGAGTCATAGATCAACAAACTATAATAAACAATAAAGTTTTATTGAAAATTACAACCAAGCTGAAATACATATGAAAACAATAGAAATAAAGTAATAAAATCAGAGGTGAAGACTCAAGTATATAAAAGACAGGGTCTACTCTAAACATATCATGTAAAGCAGGACAGCAATAATAGAATTTAATGTATAGTATATGGACTGACAGGGATAATGATCATGAAAACATCCAAAACAAGATGGGAATCCATATAATAAATTTATTCTTGTAACATCGCTGGTCTGCCCTGGAATATCCTCTCTTTAGCAGGGTTTACATAAGATCTGGGTTTTAATACTAAAATATAGGACCATCCCGATTGGGTGCACCTTGTCATGGTGTGATGGCTTTTACATTTTACAATTATTGATAACTAAGCACCGTATGTTGCTTACAACTGAAACCAGAAGTTTACATGCACTATATAAAAAGACACATGCATTTTTTCTCAATATATTTCATGAAATCAGAATTAACCTTTCCCGTTTTAGGTCATTTAGGATCACCATAATTATTAATATTTGCCAAATGCCAGAATAATGAAAGAGAGAGAATGTTGTAAGGCATTTTTATTACTTTCTGCAAATTCAATAGTTTACATACATTTCATTAGTATTTGGTACCATTGCCCTTAAACTGAATGACTTGGGTCAAACGTTTGGGATATCCTTCCACAAGCTTCTCACAATAGTTGGTCTTAATTTGGGCCCATTCCTCCTGACAAATCAGTTGTAACTGATCCAGGTTTGTAGGTCGCCTTGCTCGCATCTGCCTTTTCTGCTTTGCCCATAAATTTTCAATAAGATTGAGATCAGGAATTTGTGATGGCCACTCCAAAACACTGACTTTGTTATCCTTAAGCCACTTTGTTGCCATTTTGGAAGTATGCTTCGGGTCATTGTCCAGTTGGAAGACCCATTTCCACCCAAGCTTTAACTTCTGGACTGATGTCTTGAGATGTTGCTTTAGTATTGCCATGAAATCTTCTTTTCTCATGATACCATCTATTTGTTAAGTGCGCCAGTCCTTCCTGCAGCAAAACAACCCCACAACATGATGCTGCCACCCCCATGTTTCACAGTTGGGATGGTGTTCTTAGGCTTCCAAGCTTCTCTCTTTTTCCTTCAAATGTAGTAATGGTCATTATGCCCAAAAAGTTCAATTTTCAAGTTTCATCAGGTCACAGGATATGTCTCCAAAATCTAAGGTCTTTTTTTCTGTGTGCATTTGCAAAAATTAATTTAGATTTTTATGTTTCTTTTGGAATAATGGCTTCTTCCTGGCAGAGTGGCCTTTCAGCACATGTTGATACAGTACTTGTTTCACTGTGGATATTTAAACAATCTTGCCAACTTCCGCCAGCTTCCTTAAAAGATCTTTTACTTTTGTCCTTGGGATGACATGCACATTTAAGACCAAAGCACGTTGATCTCTGGGACACAGAACCTGTCTCTTTCCTGAGCGGTATGATGTCTGGACATTCCCATCTTGTTTGTACATGCATATAACTGTTTGTATAGATGACCGAGGCACCTTCAGGTATCTTGAAATTGTACCCAAGGATGAGCCAGGCTTGTGCAAGTCCACAATTCTCCTCCTGATATCTTGGATGATTTCTTAGACTCCCATGATGCTACACAAAGAAGCAGTGTGTTTCACGTGTGCATTAAAATACATCCATAGGTTTGTCTCTAAATAAGATTCAGAAGCTTCCAAATACATGACATTATCATATGGGCAGTCCAGAATTGTTTAAAGGCATAGTAATCTTAGTGCATTTAAACTTTTGACTTTGCAGTAAGTAATAAAAATGCCTTGAAACATTCTCTCACTATTCTGGCATTTTGAAAATATTAATAATTATGGTAATCCTAACTGGTGAAAAACAGGAAAGGTTTATTCAGATTTCATGCCAGATATTGAGAAAAACAGGCATTTGTGTCTTTTTATGTAGTGTATGTAAACTTCTGATTTCATCTGTACATGTACTGTTACTTTTTACTTATTTCACCTGCTGTACCCTGTAGTATTTAAATAAGTATTGAACATATCACCAATTTTCAAAGTAAATATATTTCTAAAGGTGCTATTGACATGACATTCTCTCCAGTAACAACCCGTCCAATTACGCACAGGTAAAGAAGTCAAACCATAGATGTCTATAAATTAAGTTGTGTGTAATAATAAGAAATAACACAGGGAAAAAGTATTAAACATATTTAAAGAAATTTAGTTAATACTTCGTACAAAAGTCTTTGTTGGTGATAACACCTTCTATGAACTCTTGAGCTTTAGTTCCTTCCATACATTTTCAGTTGGATTCAAGTCACGTGACTGGTGGGGGCAAATTACCAGCTTTGGTTTGTTTGTTTGAAATCAATCAAGAGTTTCCTTGGCTCTGTGTTTGGGATCATTACCTTGCTGAAATGTCCACCCTCATTTCATTTTCATCATCCTGGTAGATATATTTTATCAATAATGTCTAGATACCTTTGTCCATTCATCATTTCTTCAATGATTTGCCAGTGCCATATGCTAAAAAACAGCCACACATCATGATGTTCCCACCTCCAAACTCCTTTGTTGGTATGATGTCTTTATGGTGATATGAAGTAACTGTGGCCTCAAAACATGATGTGGCATGCAAAAAGTTTAATTTTGGCATCAACTGACCAGACTATATAATTCCAGTATTTCACAGGCTTGTGGAAATGTTGAGAAAACTGTAAATGTGCTTCAACATGCTTTTTTTCAGCATTGGAGTCTTGCATGTTGAGAGTGGATACAGGTCATGGAGTTTAAGTTCTTCACTTATTGTTTTCTTTGAAACAATTGTACTTGCTGATTTCAGTTGTACTTGCTGATTTCTGATTTGCTGATTCCAATTGTACTTGCTGATTTCTATAGCTTCCCCCAGATCATTCTTTTCACTTCTTTGTCTGAAATCTTGTGGAAGAGCACCTTGTCATGGCCATTTTTTGGTGAAATTATGTTCTTTCCACTTCCGAATAATGGACCCAACAGTGCTCTCTGGAAACTTCTGTAGTTTAGAAATTCTTCTGTAAACACTGCCATCAGTATATTTAGCAACAATAAGGTTGCAAAGGTCTTGAGACAGCACACCAGTTTTACCCATCATAACCAGCCAGTGAAGTCGATGAGGCTGCACGGAGTCCCCTAGCTGACCTGAGGTGAACTGATGAGTGTGGGAAAAAATGCTGAAACTTTCCCATGCTTATTAGTTCGTCTCTGATCAGCTGGGGAGGCTGTGCAGAGATGAAATAATTCATTCTGGCAGTGATATACAGCTGGCTGATTGCATTGGCACTGGTCCCATTGTAAACCAGTTAACCCCTTCTGATGGATTGCAGTGGGGGACCTGACTGACCAGTGGATAGGTAAGGATATTGTTGCTTTTTTAAAACATTTTTTTTACAGGTCCATGGTTTATTTATGGATTAGCAGAGGAATAGATTTGGTCAAAACTTGTTTATTTCATTAAAATAATTTTTAATTAATGTCTGTGTGTGTTTTTTTAACCCTTTACTAATCTAGGGTTAATAATGGCTTGGTGTCTTATTGACCCCTTTCCATTATTAATCAGCTTAATGTCACCTTCGAATAGCATGGTGACATTAACCCATTAATATTAACCCATTAGCCAAAGCTACAGGGAATTGGGAATAGAGAGGCTAAGTGCCAGAAGTGGCGCCTCTTATAGATGCGCCTTTTCTGGGATGTCTGGGGGCAGATTTTTGTAGCCAGGGGGGCCAAAAACAATGGTCCCTCTCAAGGCTATTAAAATATGCCCTCACTCACTGGCTTTCCCTCTCTGGTTGCGATTTTACTGCGGGAGCCCACGCAATTGTTTTCAACGAATTAACCCCTTTATTTAACACCTACATGCCCAAATTTTACACACATAACCTAATCTAATTATTAGTTAAAGACATATAAAAAAATACATGAAATGAAATGGTTTACTGTATGTAAACCATGTGTCATTTCATGTCGGGTTTTGGAATGATTTTACAGAAGCTCGCAATTGATTTAGTGGCTATTCTGCTATGTAGAACTCTATGAAATATAAATATATACAGTGCCTTGCGAAAGTATTCGCCCCACTGGAACTTTTGAACCTTTTACAACATATCATGCTTCAAACATAAAGATACCAAATGTAAATTTTTGGTGAAGAATCAACAACAAATGGAATACAATTGTGAAGTTGAACGAAATTTATTGGTTATTTTAAATTTTTGTGGAAAGTCAAAAACTGAAAAGTGGGGCGTGCAATATTATTCGGCCCTTTCAACTTAATACTTTGTTGCGCCACCATTTGCTGCGAGTACAGCTGCAAGTTGCTTGGGGTATGTCTCTATCAGTTTTGTACATCGAGAGACTGAAATTCTTGCCCATTCTTCCTTGGCAAACAGCTCGAGCTCAGTGAGGTTTGATGGAGATCGTTTGTGAACAGTGGTTTTCAGCTCTTTCCACAGATTCTCGATTGGATTCAGGTCTATTTGTGAACCATTCCACTGTAGATTTTGCTTTAAGTTTGGGATCCTTATCTTGTTAGATGACAAATCTCCGTCCCAGTCTCAGGTCTTTTGCAGACTCCAAGTTTTCTTCAAGAATGGTCCTGTATTTGGCTCCATCCATCTTCCCATCAATTTTAACCATCTTCCCTGTCCCTGCTGAAGAAAGGCAGGCCCAAACCATGATGCTGCCACCACCATGTTTGACAGTGGGGATGGTGTGTTCAGGGTGATGAGCTGTGTTGCCTTTACGCCAAATATATAATTTGGCATTGTTACCAAAAAGTTTGATTTTGGTTTCATCTGACCAGAGCACCTTCTTCCACATGGTTGGTGTGTCTCCCAGGTGGCTTGTTGCAAACTTTAAATGACACTTTGCATGGATATCTTTGAGAAATGGCTTTCTTCTTGTGACTCTTCCATAAAGACCAGATTTGTGCAGTGTACGACTGATTGTTGTCCTATGGACAGACTGTCCCACCTCAGCTGTAGATCTCTGCAGTTCATCCAGAGTAATCATGGGCCTCTTAGCTGCATCTCTGATCAGTCTTCTCCTTGTTTGACATGAAAGTTTAGAGGGACGGCCGGGTCTTGGTAGATTTGCAGTGGTATGATATTTCTTCCATTTCAATATGATTGCTTGCACAGTGCTCCTTGGGATGTTTAAAGTTTTGGAAATCATTTTGTATCCAAATCCGGCTTTAAACTTCTCCACAACAATATCATGGACCTGCCTGTTGTGTTCCTTGGTCTTCATGATGCTCTCTTTGCTTCAAACAGAACCCCGAGACTATCACAGAGCAGGTGCATTTATACGGAGACTTGATTACACACAGGTGGATTATATTTATCATCATTAGTCATTTAGGACAACAATGGATCATTCAGAGATCCACAATGACCTTCTGGAGTGAGTTTGCTGCACTGAAAGTAAAGGGGCCGAATAAGCATGATATGTGGGAAAAGATTGAAAAGTTCCAGGGGTCTGAATGCTTTCACAAGGCACTGTATATATATATGTGTCTCAATGACACGTGTGTGTATATGTACAGTTGTGGCCAAAAGTATTGACACCCCTGCAATTCTATCAGATAATACTCAGTTTCTTCCTGAAAATGATTGCAAACACAAATTCTTTGGCATTATTATCTTCATTTAATTTGTCTTAAATGAAAAAACACAAAAGAGAATGAAGCAAAAAGCAAAACATTGATCATTTCACACAAAACTCCAAAAATGGGCCAGACTAAAGTATTGGCACCCTCCAGTTCCACAATCCACCTTGTTTCCATTTGTGCAAGTATTTTCTTGTTGTCACCACCCCTGATACCCATATGCAGTACGTCAATCCCCCTCACCTTCAACAGACTCCCATCACTATTATGATGTGATCGGAAGTGTCGGGGGATCGTCTTCAAGTCAGCCGGATCGGACACCACCCTAGCCGCGCCAATGTCCCGCACATGCTCCCAAACACGTGTCCTCAACTCTCTAGTGGTCAGACCAATGTAGATTTTTGGACACGGACATGTGGCATAATATATCACATTTGATGTGCCACACGAAATACGATATCTAATCTTAAACTGTCTGGTACCACTTGAGGAGGAGAACGTGGAGCAGCGCAGGACATTGGAGCAGCTAATGCAGTGCCCGCAAGAAAAAGAGCCAGTGATCGGGCCACTTGAACCAAAAGGGTTTTTAAAGGTGGGAACGTAATGGCTCCGCACCAAAATATCATTAAGATTCTTTGATCGGCGAGGTGTCATGGAGGGAGAGCTCCCCAGAGTGGCACCTAGGAAGGGATCTGTCTGTAAGACAGACCAATGTTTACGTAAGATATTTCTCATATTTTGCCACTCATGATTATATGTAGAGATAAACCTAACAGGTCCATCGCCAACATTTCCACCACCCCTCTTGGTCGAATGTAAAAGACTGCTGCGTGGAGTATGCCTTGCCCTATTATAGCCGGCTTTGATACATCTCCGGCTATAGCCTCTATTAAGGAAACGATTTGTCAGATCGTGAGCTTGTCTCTCGAAACGGTCATCGGTGGAACAGATGCGTCGCATACGTAGGAATTGTCCGACTGGGATGGCCCTCACCGTGGCATAGTCATGGGCCGATGTAGCATGCAATAGGGAATACACCGAAGTGGGCTTCCTGAATACGTCCGTCTGGATGCGCCGGCCGACATCGACCTCCAGACGGACGTCCAGGAAGTCCACGCATGCATAATCAAATGAATATGTCAAGCGAATGTTTTTAGTATTCCCATTTAATGTCCTCATAAAATCACTGAGCTGACCCGTCGTCCCGTCCCACGAAAACAAGATATCGTCTATATAGCGGTACCAGCACAGCACATGGGACGCGTCGTGTGGGCCCCCGTCACCAAACACCTCCCTCTCCCAGGTGCCAAGGAAGAGATTGGCATACGAAGGCGCACAGGCCGCGCCCATGGCTGTGCCCCGCTTTTGCAAATAAAACTGGTCTTTGAAAACAAAAAAATTGTGGGTAAGGATGAAATCAGCCAGCTCAAGAATCAAGTCACGTAGAGGGCCATCCAGATCGGAGGTCTCCAAAAACCAGCATACCGCATCTAATCCCACCGAATGATCAATACATGTATAGAGACTCTCCACGTCAGCAGTCACAAGAAGGGTGGATGGTTCCACAAGGACGCCATCGACCCGTGCCAGGACGTCCGTAGTGTCTCGGATGTAGGAAGGCAGTAATTCAACAAGTGGTTTCAAATAAAAGTCAACGAATTGACATATGGGTTCACACATGCCACCGATACCCGACACTATAGGGCGCCCTGGGGGGTCGAGGGTGTCCTTGTGGACCTTAGGTAGAAGATAAAAAGTGGGGTTCCTGGGATACCTGACAGTCAGACCATCAACAACTCCCTTAGTTATGATACCACTCCTAAATGCCCGATCGAGGATAATCTGAAGTTCTTGTGAGAAGGTGGCCCTTGGGTCAAACGAGAGTTTCAAATAAGTGTCCACATCTCTGAGCTGTCGGAAGGCTTCCCGTTCGTATTTCTGTTTGGGCCAGACCACTATGTTCCCCCCCTTGTCGGCCGGTTTGAAAACTACATCCCCCAGAGACTGTAGTTGTGAAATTGCCTGACGTTGTCTATAGGTGAGATTATCAAATTTCCGTCTCGATGATAGTTTCTTAAAATCATCACTAACCAACTTGGTAAAAATCTCAATGGAAGGACAAATAGACAAAGGGGGGAACCTAGTAGATCTAGGCCGAACCAGAGGGGGAAACTTACTTGTACGTGGGGTGCCCTGTTCCGAGAGCAGTTCCTCCAGATCAGAGAGTGCCACTCTTTCCACATCACTCAGAACCTCGGGAGTATAACTTCGGGCATAAAGCTTTTTCAAAATAAGTTTCCTTGAGAAAAGTTGAAGATCTTTCAGAGCTGTAAAATAGTCAAATGAGCTGGTGGGTGAGAAGGCCAGGCCTTTACCAAGAACCTCCAACTGTATATCAGTAAGTGTATGAGTGGACAAATTTAATACCTGTAGATCCCCCCGAGAGCCAGTCTGGAGAGCCCTAGGTCCGGCTGGCTTGTTTTTAGACGATTGACGTGTCTCAATCCTCTTTGGGGGAGCCACCTTATTGGTGGTATTCTGATCAAAGCCTCTCTGTCCCATCTCATCATCATAGTTCGAAATATTGGATCTCAATGATGTAGATCTTGAACGAGAGTGGGACATGTTCCTGAACTTTGGACGGGAGCGTCCAGTAGGATCTCGCCAACGGTAGACTCTTGATGAAATTTTATCCTGCACATCCCTCTTAAATTTCTTTGCCTTATTGGCTTGGATGTCATGTGCCCATTTTTGGAGATCAACGTCAATTTGGTCATTCAATTTCCAATTTCTTTAAGGCATCATTGAACATCTCTTTTTGTAAAATGGATTGCAATTCATCTATCTCTGCCTCAATGGTAGTAAGGTAATCATGGTTCAATTGTTTTAAGAGAACCATGAAACCCTTAGAGCATTCATTGGTTAGGATCTCCCATTTGTTTTTAAAAGTCTCATCCAATACTGGGAATGAGGGGAAAACCTGAATTCGGAGTCCCCTTGGAATCAGATCCTTTCGTATATATTGGTCCAGGAACTCGTGGTTCCACCAAATGAGGGGTCTCTTACGTAACAATTCCTAAAATTTAAATATAACTTCCTGTATATCCTTATTGGAGCCAATATATTCCCCATCTGGGTTGTCCTGAAGCACATCACTTAATTGCGTACGCCACGTGAGGTCACGGGCGCGAAAATCCATAATAGGAATAGGGATAGCTGTTCCCGGTAAGTGCCCCTGGGATTTCACTTCCCCACCTCTATACCGCAGCTGCATACTGCGGTCTATCTTTCTACATTGATGCCCTCTATTTGTTTACCTTATTGCAATTATATTTAGGCCATTGTGCCTGGGCATTATATATTAGTATTGACTGTGGGGTTGAAATATCTCCCGGGGACATAGCTTGGGATTATTTTCCATCATTATGGAGGTTTGGGGTACTGTGGGTGGATACTGTCTGCTTTTGTCCATAAAATGTACACTATTTGATATACGTTGTTTGTAGTACTTTACTTAAATAAAACTTGATATAACTTTTACTGCATGCTCTGTTTTTCCTCCTGGTACTTATTTAATTGTTTGAGCTTATGCTTTTTTGGCACTGGAGGTCGAACTTTTCTTCCTTCATTAGCCATATGATGACTATAGGGCTTCTAACCTCATTAATAGTGTTGAGCATTCCGATACCGCAAGTATCGGGTATCGGCCGATATTAGCGGTATCGGAATTCCGATACTGACTTCCGATACTTTTGTCATATCGGATTCCGGAATCGGAATCGGAAGTTCCCATCATGCTATGAGCCTGCTTGCTTTGATTAAGCCAATGGGAATCCTCCGAAGTGTGGGCACATCCTGTTAGGCATGTAGGCATGTTAACTTTTGGCATGGCTGTGATTGGCTGCCGAAATGATGTCATGATGCACTATAAAAGCCACCGCAGCCGCCATTTCTGGTCACTCTGCTGTGAATTCAGTTAGGGAAAGGCTGCTGTAGAAGACTGTGAGGGACAGTTAGAAATAGCGATTCCACCAAACATCTAGTGCTTTACCCAGGCTACATAAACCACCACTGTAGCCTTCTTTGCCCTAGCAGCAGTGTTCACAGCTGTCTGCAAGGGCTGTGTGAGTGCAGCTCACTCTGTGGAGTGGGTCCTGCAGCCACATCAGGCTGTAGGCCACCCAGTGTGATCACTGCTGCCTCATACATCTTTTATTTTTTGAGCTGCATTTTTTACATAATTTCAATCTAGTGTGCTTCCATCCGTATCCATATACGTTGGTTGCAAACACTAGTAGTAGACAGCGGAGCCTTTCTGCAGCCTTTCAGTGCTAGGGTCCACTTTGCTGCACTGTTCACGGCTGTCTGAGAGGTCTCTGACTGTGTGTGAGTGCAGCTCACGCTGAGTAGTGTCCTGCAGCTACGTCTGGTTGTAGGACGCTCAACGTGCGTCACTGCCTCACACATATTTGTCTTTGAGTGCAGCTCATTTTTTCTTCTCCTATTAGTGTGCATCCATCCGTATCCATCAACATTGGTTGGTTGCAAACACTATATAGGAGTAGATAGAGTAGCCTTTTTTTCTGGCTTGTGCCCTGCCGGCGCAGCCAGATTAGTATTACCCAATTTTTTTGGAGCCTCATCTTTTGCATTGTAGGTTACCTGCCTGCATTGTAATAGCTCCAAATAGTTGGTGATACTATCAGTTTCAATTCTTTGTTCACATACTTTGAGTTTGTTTCCAACAAAGAAACCACAAAAAAAGTTCACCAAACACTACATTTGGAACTTGTGTAGGCCACATCAGCTCCTATTAAAGTGTAGTCCACACACACAATTCATAAAATTAGTGTTTCTTGTACCTGTAACCAGCTGTTCAGGAATAAGCACTCTAAGGCCCCCCTTTGTACTTTTCTGCCTATCTTAAGCAGTCTGGCAAGATGAAGAAGGCGCGTGGGCGTGGGCGTGGAGTTTCAGCAGGGAGAGGAGGTGGGGATTCTGCAGGGAGAGGACGTGGGGATTCTGCAGGTAGAGGACGTGGGGATTCTGGGCCTGCTGCGGGCACCAGTGGATCAGCATCCCCCAGTTTTAGCAGGCAACAGTCCTTTATGCGCAGCTTTGTAGGACCTCAACGTACCCCACTGCTGCGGGAGGAACAAATTGAAGCCGTTGTCGGATGGATGGCAGCTAACGCATCGACTTCAATTACTTCCACATCCTCTCAGGATCAGAGCACCGAAGAGCAACCATCTGTCTCTTCACCACCTGCCAAAGTGCCCAGGCAGTCAGAGAGACATGGACAGGAGCCATCACAGTCTCTACTTCTGTTCTCGGAATCTGTTGGCTTGGAAAGAGGGGGCCAGCCAAGCAGCATTCCTGAATGTGAAGAAGAGGGAGTATGCAGTGATGCGCAACTTCTTTGTCCCTCTGAATCTGAAGAGGCGAGTGGGCCAGTGCCTATGGTCAGCACACCTCAGTACACATCAGATGATGACGAGACTCAGTTGCCACTTTCTGGTGCGTACGGTGCTGGCGAGACAACCCCGGAGAAGCAGCTGTATGAAGAGGGGAGGGAAGATGATGAGGTCCTTGACCCATCATGGCGTGAGGAACAGGAAGGTGGTGGGAGCAGCTCGGAGGAAGAGATTCCCCTACCGGCCAAAACAGGAGGCAGAGGGAGGGGGAAGACTTGGTTGCTTGTACCCTCCACTTCGGCACCCGTTAGGAGCATTCCTCATTCCAAAGGCAAACCGGGCGCTCCCAAGAGTTGCAGTGCGTGGTCCTTTTTTGACACAGTTGCAGATGACATTTGCTTTGTCAAATGCAAGCTGTGTCATCAGATAGTCAAAAGAGGGAGAAATGTCAGCAACCTCAATACCACAAATATGTGGAAACATGTGCGCACCAAGCACGAGTTGGAGTTGCAGAGACACCCTGAAGACGTAGGCCAACGTACAGCACCACCTACCACCTCTTCAGTTCGTGTTGGGGCCTCTTCCTCCAGCTCACACACTGCTGGTTCGGCTACCTCACAGGATCGCCAAGGAAGAACCTCTGCCACTGTTGTCCGGAGACCCTGTCAGATTCCACCCATAGCAGCACGTTCCCATCCATCACAGCCATCGGTAGCACAGGCATGGGATAAAAGGCGCCCTTACTCGGCAAACCATCCCCGAGCACAGTCTCTGAATGCTGGCATTGCCAAACTTCTGGCAGTTGAAATGCTGTCATTCAGGCTGGTGGACACTGACACCTTCCGGGACTTAATGGCATTGGCAGTCCCCCAATACAACGTGCCCAGCCGCTTTTATTTCAGCAGGCGAGCCGTCCCTGCCCTGCAGAAACATGTTGAGGGCAAAATAAAACATGCGCTACTAAACGCTGTTAGTAGCAAGGTCCACCTGACCACCGATGCGTGGACCAGTAACCATGGACAGGGACGATACCTTTCCCTCACTGCCCACTGGGTCAATGTTGTGGAGCCGGGTACAGATCTGGAGAGTGGCGCTGTACGTGTTCTTCCAACGCCACGGATTGCAGGACTCCAGTCTGTACACATAGACTCCTCCTCCTACTCAAGTTCCTCAGAAACAGCAGAGCAGGAGCCTGTTACGACCGATATGAGCACAGCCGTGGCCAAACGTCAACAGGCTGTACTCAAATTAATTTCTTTGGGGAATCGAAGCCACACAGCGCAGGAGCTCTGGAATGCTATCAAGCTGGAGAGCGATGTGTGGTTTGGGCCAGCGAATCTCCAGCCGGGCTTGGTAGTGTGTGACAATGGCCGAAATCTGGTGGCAGCTCTTGGCCTAGGCAACCTCACACACATCCCATGTCTGGCACATGTGCTTAACTTGGTCGTGCAGAGCTTTCTGAGGGACTATCCGGATCTTGATGCACTGTTGCACAAGGTCCGCATAGAGTGCGCTCACTTGCGACGTTCCAGCACGGCAAGATCGCGCCTCGCTGCTCTGCAGCGACGATTTGGCCTTCCGGAACATTGCATCATATGTGACCTACCCACCCGGTGGAATTCAACGTTACATATGTTGGAGCGGTTGTGTGAGCAGCAGGCAGCAGTCATGGAGTACCAGCTGCATCAGGCGCAAACAAGTCGCACTGTGCGCCGTTCACACTTCAGCACCATTGAGTGGGCCTCTATGAAGGACATCTGCCTCGTTTTGCGTGCCTTCGATGAATCCACGCGGATGGCGAGTGCAGATGATGCACTAGTCAGCATGACTGTCCCCCTTATCTGCCTGCTTCAACAAACACTGCAAGCACTAAGGGATGAGGTTTCGGAAGAGGTGGAGGATGAGGAGTCCCAAATGATATCTGCTTCTGGACAGTCTGCACTACGTGTTTCCTCACAAAGGCCTAGGCAGGGGACACTTTGTGAGGAGGATGAGGAGGAGTCGATGGAGGAGGAAGACATCTCTCCAGAGGAGGGAGGTACACAAACCTCTACTCAGTATGTACAGCGAGGGTGGGGTGATGCAGAGCAGGCCGAGGTCACGCCTCAAACAGGGGACAGCGGTTCTTTGGCAGTTGGGAGTCTGCAACACATGGTTGATTTCATGCTGCAGTGCCTGAGAAACGACCACCGCATTGCCCACATTCTCGTCTCGGCTGATTATTGGGTGTACACCCTCCTAGATCCTCGCTACCGGGACAGCGTACAAAGGCTCATACCAACGTTGAACCGGGAGCGTAAACTGCGGGAGTACGAAGAGTCACTGGTGCAGTCCATAATGTTTTCCATTCCACCCGACAGCATTGTTGCTAGTGCTTTACAAAGCAGCTCTGTGCGTCGAGGCAGTGGAGGAAACTCTGCACAAAGAGGGAGCAGAGGCAGCGCCGCAGCACAAGGCAAGACCACTATGGCCCAAATGTGGCAAAGTTTTGTGTGTCCACCACAATTGTCTACACCATCAGCGACGCCTCGAGTCAGCAGGAGGCAACGCTTCCGTCAGATGGTGTCAGACTACATGTCTTGCCCTGTCGCTGTACTCCCAGATGGCTCTTCCCCCTTCAAGTTTTGGGTCTCTAAGCTGGATACATGGCAAGAGCTTAGCCAGTATGCATTGGAGGTGCTGGCTTGCCCTGCTGCCAGTGTATTATCGGAACGTGTCTTTAGTGCCGCAGGTGGTGTACTAACAGACCGTCGCACGCGAATATCTTCCGATAATGTTGACCGGCTGACTTTTCTGAAAATGAACAAGGCCTGGATCTCCAAAGACTTTGCAATTCCTCTTACAGACTAAATTAGTGGTTGGCAACTGTATCCAGGTCTGCTGGTGTGTTCATTTTTCTACCACCTGAACTATAATCCCTGTGCTTCAACACAGCCAGTTGTCGCTCAGATGTGTCATCTGCACAGAGAAACACACTAGCTCCTGTGTTAGTGGGGTTCAGTAACGCCAGCTGATCCCCTGCTGTGTGGACGGCAAAGTCACCAGCTCCATCAACATTCAAACCACTACTGATTTTTAACCGTGCCCAACTTAGGTCTCTGGCTCCACTGTCTCTACTATTTCCCCTGACCTCCAACCCCGCCATCTACATCTCTGAAGTGGCGTCAGCACAATCTACACTTGTTCCTGTGTTCCTGTGGCTCAGGATATTCGTATTTCCCCTGTCCTCCAACCCCGCCAGTTACAGCTCCGAAGTGGCGTCTGCACAATCCACACTTGTTCCTGTGTTACAGGTGTTCAGTATGGGAATGTGGACAGAGCAGGCGACATTGCCGGACACACATCAGGGGATTAACTGACCGGACTGAACACCTGTAACACAGGAACAAGTGTGGATTGTGCAGACGCCACTTCGGAGCTGTAACTGGCGGGGTTGGAGGACAGGGGAAATACGAAAATCAGTGAAGCCACAGGCCTAAGTGGAGCTTGGTTAAAATTAGTAGAAGTCTACAACCGATCTTAAAATTTCTTCAATGCAGCCTCAGCCTGCTCCGTGCTTGTCCCTGGGCTTCAACACAGCCAGTTGTTGCTCGGAAGTGCCGTCTTCACAGAGTAAAACACTAGCTCCTGTGTTTGTGGGGTTCAGTAACGTCAGCTGTTCCCCTGCTGTTTTGATGGCAATCTGTCCTGCTGCCTCCCAATTGACAGCACATCAGGCCTCAGTCTGCTAAGTGCTTGTCCTGGGCTCCAACATCGCTAGTTGCTGCTCATAACTGACTTTGGCACGGGTACTCCCTCCTGCCCAGCTTGGTTCCAGCCCTGCCTGCTGTTTCCGGGAAGTGTCAATGTCAGTTTGCCACCCCAAGTTGCCATGTCGTGTTGTGGTTGGGTTAGCCGAGGCTAGGGTGCCAGCAGTTTAGGTGCTTCCTATGTGGACTGCGGGTTCTGGTAAGAAAGGCTTGTTCCGTAGTGCCAGTAGGACAAGCACCCCCTGTAGGACTGTGTGATTCGGTAACTGCGGCCAGCTTGCGGCATGCCAACTTTGCTTTTCAGGGGTAACTTCTGCTACCCCTCCGGGTTCCAGCACCGTCAGCTGGTTCTCGTCAGAGCCTTTGGCCTAGGTGCCTCCATCTCGGTATCCGAGTTCCGGCAACGTCTGCTGGTCCTTGGTAGTGCTTTGTAGCACAGGTACCTCCTGCTTAGTAACCGGGTTCCAGCACCGTCAGCTGGTCCTCGGTTGTGCCATTGGCTCTTATTCCTTCTGCTGCCCCTCCGGGTGCCAGCACTGTCAGCTGGTCCTCGCTATTTCCATTTGCTCTTGCAGCTTATGCTACCCCTCCGGGTTCCGGCACCGTCAGCTGGTTCTCGTCAGAGCCTTTGGCCTAGGTGCCTCCATCTCAGTATCCGAGTTCCGGCAACGTCTGCTGGTCCTTGGTAGTGCTTTGTAGCACAGGTACCTCCTGCTTAGTAACCGGGTTCCAGCACCGTCAGCTGGTCCTCGGTTGTGCCATTGGCTCTTATTCCTTCTGCTGCCCCTCCGGGTGCCAGCACTGTCAGCTGGTCCTCGCTATTTCCATTTGCTCTTGCAGCTTATGCTACCCCTCCGGGTTCCAGCACCGTCAGCTGGTTCTCGTCAGAGCCTTTGGCCTAGGTGCCTCCATCTCGGTATCCGAGTTCCGGCAACGTCTGCTGGTCCTTGGTAGTGCTTTGTAGCACAGGTACCTCCTGCTTAGTAACCGGGTTCCAGCACCGTCAGCTGGTCCTCGGTAGTGCCATTGGCTCTTGTTCCTTCTGCTGCCCCTCCGGGTGCCAGTACCGTCAGCTGGTTCAAGAGGACAAAGAACAGGAAGACAACCACCAAGATGCAGAACAACAAGAGAGAGAAGACAAAGAAGCATAAAAAAACAAAGCAGAAGAACATTAAGCATAAGACTAATACTCTGAGCAAATGATATTATCTTATTTATAAGCAGAAGAAGACTAAGCAGTGTATGGGGGTGAGTCCGTTCCTCCTCGTGGTGCCCCTGGAAAAGGCCTGCTGCTGCAGGCCAAACTGAACGCGGACAAATCCTGTTGTAAATCTTTTGTGACAGGCAGAACGGAAGGTGTAAACTTCTAACTTTTCTAGATAACAACTACAGGAATGCCTGACACAAACAAGAATATGATGAAGAAGAATAGGAAGAAGATGAAGAAGTTGAATATATAGAATAATAATTGTTGAATAAGAAGAATATGAAGAATGTAAGAAAAGGAAGAAGAAGAAGAATGTAAAAAAAGGAAGTAGAAGAATTTAAAAAAAGGAAGAAGAAGAAGAATGTAAAAAAGGAATAAGAAGAAGAATGTAAAAAAAGGAAGTAGAAGAATGTAAAAAAAGGAATAAGAAGAAGAAGAAGAAGGTAAAAAAAGGAAGAAGAATAAGAAAGAAGAAGAAAGAAGAAAGAAGAAGAAGACATACATGTCTGGCAAAATATAAATGAGGCTAACAAAGTCAATATCTTTGTAACTCCTAACGTCTTTAAAAAAAAAGTTTAATTCCTGCTATTCCATTTGATTGGGCTAAACCTCTATGGCTTTAATGTCTCCTCCACCTCCCACAATACATTCTACATTATTCTTAGTTGTTTTTCTTCATGTAGAATTAACCTACAAGGAAAGAAAGGGTTTTTTTTAATTCCGATATTTTGGCCCCATTGACTTGCATTGGTTCCCGGTATCGGAATCGGCGATACCGATACTTTTTTTAAGATCGGCCGATCCATTCCGATCCGATATTTTCAAGTATCGGCTGGTATAGCTCAAC
The DNA here is from genome assembly GCF_039654945.1 of Dendrobates tinctorius. NCBI lineage: Eukaryota > Metazoa > Chordata > Amphibia > Anura > Dendrobatidae > Dendrobates > Dendrobates tinctorius. The sequence continues at coordinate 53,912,273 of NW_027361676.1, forward strand.
TCTATTCATTAATTGTTTCTGTGTTTTTCACTGCTATCCCTATTCCTATTATGGATTTTCGCGCTCGTGACCTCACGTCGCGTACGCAATTAAGTGATGTGCTTCAGGACAACCCAGATGGGGAATATGTTGGCTCCAATAAGGATATACAGGAAGTTATATTTAAATTTAAGGAATTGTTACGTAAGAGAACCCGCATTTGGTGGAACCACGAGTTCCTGGACCAATATATACGAAAGGATCTGATTCCAAGGGGACTCCGAATTCAGGTTTTCCCCTCATTCCCAGTATTGGATGAGACTTTTAAAAACAAATGGGAGATCCTAACCAATGAATGCTCTAAGGGTTTCATGGTTCTCTTAAAACAATTGAACCATGATTCCCTTACTACCATTGAGGCTGAGATTGATGAATTGCAATCCATTTTACAAAAAGAGATGTCCAATGATGCCTTAAAGAAATTGAATGACCAAATTGACGTTGATCTCCAAAAATGGGCACATGACAGCCAAGCCAATAAGGCAAAGAAATTTAAGAGGGATGTGCAGGATAAAATTTCATCAAGAGTCTACCGTTGGCGAGATCCTACTGGACGCTCCCGTCCAAAGTTCAGGAACATGTCCCACTCTCGTTCGAGATCTACATCATTGAGATCCAATATTTCGAACTATGATGATGAGATGGGACAGAGAGGCTTTGATCAGAATACCACCAATAAGGTGGCTCCCCCAAATAGGATTGAGACACGTCAATCGTCTAAAAACAAGCCAGCCGGACCTAGGGCTCTCCAGACTGGCTCTCGGGGGGATCTACAGGTATTAAATTTGTCCACTCATACACTTACTGATATACAGTTGGAGGTTCTTGGTAAAGGCCTGACCTTCTCACCCACCAGCTCATTTGACTATTTTACAGCTCTGAAAGATCTTCAACTTTTCTCAAGGAAACTTATTTTGAAAAAGCTTCATGCCCGAAGTTATACTCCCGAGGTTCTGAGTGATGTGGAAAGAGTGGCACTCTCTGATCTGGAGGAACTGCTCTCGGAACAGGGCACCCCACGTACAAGTAAGTTTCCCCCTCTGGTTCGGCCTAGATCTACTAGGTTCCCCCCTTTGTCTATTTGTCCTTCCATTGAGATTTTTACCAAGTTGGTTAGTGATGATTTTAAGAAACTATCATCGAGACGGAAATTTGATAATCTCACCTATAGACAACGTCAGGCAATTTCACAACTACAGTCTCTGGGGATGTAGTTTTCAAACCGGCCGACAAGGGGGGGAACATAGTGGTCTGGCCCAAACAGAAATACGAACGGGAAGCCTTCCGACAGCTCAGAGATGTGGACACTTATTTGAAACTCTCGTTTGACCCTAGGGCCACCTTCTCACAAGAACTTCAGATTATCCTCGATCGGGCATTTAGGAGTGGTATCATAACTAAGGGAGTTGTTGATGGTCTGACTGTCAGGTCTCCCAGGAACCCCACTTTTTATCTTCTACCTAAGGTCCACAAGGACGCCCTCGACCCCCCAGGGCGCCCTATAGTGTCGGGTATCGGTGGCATGTGTGAACCCATATGTCAATTCGTTGACTTTTATTTGAAACCACTTGTTGAATTACTGCCTTCCTACATCCGAGACACTACGGACGTCCTGGCACGGGTCGATGGCGTCCTTGTGGAACCATCCACCCTTCTTGTGACTGCTGACGTGGAGAGTCTCTATACATGTATTGATCATTCGGTGGGATTAGATGCGGTACGCTGGTTTTTGGGGACCTCCGATCTGGATGGCCCTCTACGTGACTTGATTCTTGAGCTGGCTGATTTCATCCTTACCCACAATTTTTTTGTTTTCAAAGACCAGTTTTATTTGCAAAAGCGGGGCACAGCCATGGGCGCGGCCTGTGCGCCTTCGTATGCCAATCTCTTCCTTGGCGCCTGTGAGAGGGAGGTGTTTGGTGAAGGGGGCCCACACGACGCGTCCCATGTGCTGTGCTGGTACCGCTATATAGACGATATCTTGTTTTTGTGGGACGGGACGACGGGTCAGCTCAGTGATTTTATGAGGACATTAAATGGGAATACTAAAAACATTCGCTTGACATATTCATTTGATTATGCATGCGTGGACTTCCTGGACGTCCGTCTGGAGGTCGATGTCGGCCGGCGCCTCCAGACGGACGTATTCAGGAAGCCCACTTCGGTGCATTCCCTATTGCATGCTACATCGGCCCATGACTATGCCACGGTGAGGGCCATCCCAGTCGGACAATTCCTACGTATGCGATGCATCTGTTCCACCGATGACCGTTTCGAGAGACAAGCTCACGATCTGACAAATCGTTTCCTTAATAGAGGCTATAGCCGGAGATGTATCAAAGCCGGCTATAATAGGGCAAGGCATACTCCACGCAGCAGTCTTTTACATTTGACCAAGAGGGGTGGTGGATATGTTGGCGATGGACCTGTTAGCTTCATCTCTACATATAATCATGAGTGGCAAAATATGAGAAATATCTTACGTAAACATTGGTCTGTCTTACAGACAGATCCCTTCCTAGGTGCCACTCTTGGGAGCTCTCCCTCCATGACACCTTCACCGATCAAAGAATCTTAATGATATTTTGGTGCGGAGCCATTACGTTCCCACCTTTAAAAACCCTTTTGGTTCAAGTGGCCCGATCACTGGCTCTTTTTCTTGCGGGCACTGCATTAGCTGCTCCAATGTCCTGCGCTGCTCCACGTTCTCCTCCTCAAGTGGTACCAGACAGTTTAAGCTTAGATATCGTATTTCATGTGGCACATCAAATGTGATATATTATGCCACATGTCCGTGTCCAAAAATCTACGTTGGTCTGACCACTAGAGAGTTGGGGACACGTGTTCGGGAGCATGTGCGGGACATTGGCGCGGCTAGGGTGGTGTCCGATCCGGCTGACTTGAAGACGATCCCCCGACACTTCCGATCACATCATAATAGTGATGGGAGTCTGTTGAAGGTGAGGGGGATTGACGTACTGCATATGGGTATCAGGGGTGGTGACAACAAGAAAATACTTGCACAAATGGAAACAAGGTGGATTGTGGAACTGGATACCATGACCCCAAAGGGACTTAATGAACATCTCAGTTTCGCTCCTTTCTTATAACCCCTGTAGCATGCAATAAATAATAATTTTTTCTTGACATTGGCCCTGTCTCTATTACTTCGTGAGATCCCTTCCTTTCCTTTCCTTTTTGTTGCTCCCATATTCCGTATCCCCCATTTGATTCCGTGGCAGTTCCTTTTTGGTTTCTATTTTTTGTTTTTATCTTTTGCTTTTAACTAATAAAAAATTTTTTTCTATATTTATTTATCTTTAGCATACAGCATTCCCCCTGTCTGTGGATTTGTGACGTGATTGTTTACACAATTGGACTGGTCATCTGCAAGCGCCCACAGTGCTACTTCTCACAATACTGGATGCCTCTTTATAATTGTGATAAATGTATATTTCCGTCTTATCTATATCTTGCATTTTGATATATTGTACTATGCATCCATTACTGTGTACAGTTTATATCTTATACCGCTTTAATTGTTATTGGCTATATTGTGATATATATATATATATATATATTGTGGCGTTCTGATTACTATTTCTTATATATATGTGGCCGGAAATATTGGTATACTTCTTGCCACTCAAATTTAGTGGTTTGAATTACTAGGTTTTTTTTTTTTTTTTGCACATATATTTGTTGTGTGTTAGCCCTTTGCCCCATTGATTCTATCTATCTTTGGCACTGGCCATTTGGTGATTGGCCGTGCGCGTCGCCTCCAGTGCTCCGTGGCCCTGCTCTGCGCCCGGCATCTCTATGTGTGGTGCGCACATCCGGGTTATATCCCGGATTGTGTGCAGTGACACTTGATGCCTGTGGTGCATCGCAGGACTCTCGGGGTCTGGGGCGCATGCGCCGGTTGTGCCTTCACTATTGGCCAGCCGTAAATCACATGACTGAGGTCAGGGGCTCTCGCAAGGTCCTATTTTGTACCTTGTGCTTTGGCGGTGATTGGGGCGCATGCGTTGACAGCGCTTTTTCTATTGGTTAATTCAGGTCACATGTCCAGGGTCAGGGGCTATTTTAAGGTCCTGATGGACCATTTTTGTCATATCCCTCTTGAGAAAGCGGCCTGAGATGCCGCAAAACGCGTGTCGGGGGTGGTACTGCCTGGTTCCCCCTTGCCTCCACTCCCGGTAAGTGCCCCTGGGATTTCACTTCCCCACCTCTATACCGCAGCTGCATACTGCGGTCTATCTTTCTACATTGATGCCCTCTATTTGTTTACCTTATTGCAATTATATTTAGGCCATTGTGCCTGGGCATTATATATTAGTATTGACTGTGGGGTTGAAATATCTCCCGGGGACATAGCTTGGGATTATTTTCCATCATTATGGAGGTTTGGGGTACTGTGGGTGGATACTGTCTGCTTTTGTCCATAAAATGTACACTATTTGATATACGTTGTTTGTAGTACTTTACTTAAATAAAACTTGATATAACTTTTACTGCATGCTCTGTTTTTCCTCCTGTTACTTATTTAATTGTTTGAGCTTATGCTTTTTTGGCACTGGAGGTCGAACTTTTCTTCCTTCATTAGCCATATGATGACTATAGGGCTTCTAACTTCATAAGTTATTCAACGTGTTGCTGTTTAGGTGCATATGCCTTTAAATATTGAGCCAATGGCACAATTTTATGCTGTTCATTTTGCAAGCACTTCTGCTCCATCTGCCTAATTCCTAGATGTAATGCAGGAATGAAATATTTACAGAAAGTGGGTTAACAGAATTGCTTCATCAACAAACATGAGTTCTTTACATTTGTTTTGTCACTTCTAATCATAGCCATCAAAATTCATTGCATATTTAGAAGTAGGCATGAAATGGTGCAGATCGCTTTGTAGACACAATTTTCACTTTATGGCTATTGCAATGGTAATATGAAAAGACACAATGCTTGCACTTGTCCCTGGGCTTGTCAGTTTTCTTATGTGACTAAAACATGTTGGATTGCAAAGAAAAGCATTACTCTTCTGTTTTTATCATTAAAACGGCACAAAGACTCGTTTATCAAAACTCACAATGAAATCAAAGGTCAGGACTGCGCCGAAGATCCTGCGAAAGTGAAATTGTTTCATTTCTACCGGAGAATGTGTACGGCCGGGGAGCAAAATGCTCTAATGACCATTGCAAGAGCCGACAGAGTTGTGAATCTGAGGCCACTGCTATGGCTGAGTGAACCTGTTGATATCCGTTCTAGTGGACTGTGTAAAATCCAGCTGAGATCAAATCAGACAGCTGTCTTGTCACAGACTAAATTGCTTTTCAATGCCAAGCTTTTATCTAATGTTCTGTTCCAATGCTTCTCTTACGAACATGTAAACAGAATATACAGTATGTATTTCAGAAAGCAGCCTTACTTTACAGAAAAAGTAGCTTTGTTTTTAGCTAACACATATTTATTCATCATATTATATTTAGATCCAATTTTTTTTTCTTATTCAATTATTAAAGGGGTTATGTGGTTTCCTAATAAAGGTTTGAAGTCACTCTAGCTGACCGTAGATGTCTGAAACGTGTGCACGCTTTCAGGTTTCACCAGCATTACTTGTGAGAGCAAACAGTGACCACAAGTATGGTATTTGTAACATGCAGTCACGTGCCGACTAGGCATGTTCAGCATGTGTATTGAGAGACGTCAAGCATGTCTAGTTGGAATGTAGCTGGAAGTTTGAAAAATCGCTGAATCTTGACACTGTGTGCACTGCATGCTGTAAGGATCCAGAATTCAGCAGTCACGTAAGATCACACAGCACATAACATGTGACACAATGGGGGTAGCCTATTATGCTGTATGTCCCTGCCCAAAAGTGTACGTTGGGCTAACATCGAGAGCCCTGAAAATAAGAACAAGGGAACATTTTCGTGACATCCTCAATGCCTGTGATGTGGATGACCTAGCTACATTAAAACCACTACCTAAGCACTTTAAACTTTAAAAGGTCACCGACATTGATAGAGTCCACTTTGATATTAGAGGACGAAACTGGAGAAAAAGTTTGGCTCAATTGGAAGCCAAATGGATCTCCAGGATTGGATCAATCCAACCATCAGGTTTAAATGACATCCTTAGTTATGCCACTTTTCTATAAATTTGCTCTGTTTTATTCTTTTATTTGTGTTTTAACAATTTTATTTTTGCTTATTGTTAACTTGGATGTACTTATACCCTTTTTGAATATTGATGGCAGCAATGGATAATGTCCGAAAATGATGTCTTTAAGACCAGTTATAAAGAAGAAGAGGATCCATTTAGAGAGATATACACTGAGAAGACCTTGTATTATTTATTCTATATATTATATATTTTAATATATATGTAGCACTTTTTGAGTATATTTTCTTATACATATATTGCACCTATAATTTTTTTAAATTTATATTGTTATATTAACGGTATTTCCTTGGTATGTTATTTACAACGCAAATTATTTAATATAATTTATTTCACATACACTAATCTTTTACATTATTTATATATGTATTTTTTACACTAGCCCTTCATATCATTATCATTTTTTTATCATTTTTGCACTTCACTTAATTAATTAATCCTCTGTTCATCATACTCTCTTTAGATGCATTTATAATATCCGTGGTTTCCTTGTCACAGCTCTGCTGTGGATGATTCCTTCAGCGTGGCCTCCATTCCCCCCTTCTCACATGGCCCATGGGGCTGGGGGGATAATAAGACGACATGTGGCGTTGTTTCCATATGCCATGGCAACAAGTCCACCTGAGACTCGGTGCCTCCCTCCTGCTCTGACGCGTTGGACAGATGGGAGGAGTCTGATCTCCGTGTGGCTGTTCTTCTTGTTGCTGTGGCAACGCGCCTCATGGAGGTCTGCCCCCTCCTTCGTCCCTGACATTTTGGGATGGAGGGTGGGCGGAGATCATGCGGAGTCTTCTCCCAGCACCGCTGTGCTGAGAGACTGATGGATGTGACGTTACTTAACTGCTGCCACTAATGATTTTGACACTATATAAGAGCACACATGAATAGCATTCAGTATACACACATCCCCTGGATAAAGCTCAGTGCGAAACACGCATCGGGGTGCCTGTCTCTCTCAGGTATAGCTATTTAACTCTTCATTAGCACATGTATGGACTTCCATAATTGGGCAGGCAACTATTGTATCTCTTTAGCACTTAAAGGGAATCTGTCACCCCTTTTTTGAGATATCATATAATGATATCATTCAATTGTGTGTCACATAAGGATTCTCTTAGTACTTTTGCTTCCCACCTTTCATGCATAAATACCTTTTTTATATCGGTTCAGATGTATGTAAACTGCCACTGTCCGGTCCGCTGGGCGGGGCTTATTCACCTGCTCCCCCCTCCCTGTCTTGCTCTACGCATTTCTTCTTGTGTAGAGCAAGACAGGGAGGGGGGAGCAGTTGAATAAGCCCCGCCCAGCGGACCGGACCGTGGCAGTTTACATACATCTGAACCGATATAAACAAGGTATTTATGCATGAAAGGTGCGTTGTCAGGGGGAAGCAAAAGTACTAAGAGAATCCTTATGTGACACGCAATTGAATGATTTCATTATATGATATCTCAAAAAAGGGGTAACAGATTCCCTTTAATGCATTTGCCTTTTTGCATGTCACTTTTTGCACATGCACCTTATACAAGTGATACCTTTTATGCTGGGAAGCTTCTTTTTGCTCCTTACATCTTTGATTGGCATTTGGCTTTTACAGTATTTGAAATACTCTTTGTATGCCCATTTTTAAATCCTTCTTTCGTGCAATAGATATATATTGTGTTTACACTATATCATGAATTTTTTTGTAGCTTTTACTTGTATTGTTGTCCCGGTCTATACTTTTGCTGCATTCGCTGTTTCTCTCGGATTTCTGTAATGTTTTTGGAAGTACCAACTAGTAGGCATATATAAACAATCTGATTTACAGCGGAAATGAAAGCCCATTTTTTGGAGAGAGGATATAACAAGAGATCTACTAAAAAGGCATGCAACAGGGCCAGAAACACCGACCGCCATCTATTACTATATTCTTCTGGTAAATAAGAATCAAAAAACCAGGTAAGATTGTGAGCACGTATTACTCACAATGGAATAGGCTATTTGAAATTATGAAAAGACATTGGCCCATTTTACTGGCAGACCCAGTACTGAAACAATATCTCCCCTCAAACCTTCAATAGCAGCCAGATGAATTTGGAGGATATTTTGGTGACGAGCTACTGGACAAAGGAGCTCTTTTCTACTGGACAACAAAGCCAAAAATCAGTTTGGGGGTGTTATCTGTGTGGAAAATGCATGGCATGCCCAAATATTGATTAATCCGAGGAATTTGTATTGTCAGATGGACACACATACCATCACTTGTTCAACATCAGCAGTGGTTTATTTTGTATCTTGTTCTTGCGTAAAAATTTATATCGGTCTGGCAACATGAGCTTTTAAAGTGAGAGTAAAAGAGGAAGATAATGTTGATTCACTTAAAAGTATGCGAGACACTTCAAACAATACCATTCATGTGATCCTTCTGGTTTTCGAGTTAAGGGTATCGATTGTGTTCATATGGACCTTCGGGGTGAAATATTAGCCGTCTTCTAGCCCAGAAAAAATCCGATTGGATTTGGGAATTGCGGACTTTGCAACCACAGGGCTTAAATGAAACATTGAGTTTTGCTCCATTTCTCTGAACTTCCTGCCTCTATGTTTTTAATTTGTCTCGTTTGTGTCTTTTATCTTTTTTATTTATATATAATCTGTAGGTTTGTGTCATATGTTGTGTTTTTACATCTCATTTTATTATTTTTCAGGTGCCAGTCTCTGAATTTTTGCTGATGCTGCTTTTTTCTGTATATCCTCCTAATTTATTGAAGAAGATTTCTCACATTATTTTTTGCATTTTTTCTAATTTCTGTATTTTTTCTAATTTCTGTATTTTTTGCATACTTTGACATTACGTATATGAGCATTGTGTCTATCTTAGTATTTTTGGTGAAGATTTTTTAGTGCACTTTTTCACACATGCATTTATTTATACATTTTACACATTTATTTTTAATTTTTTAATTTTTTTATTTTTTATTTTATTAATGTTATGCGTAATTTTGCACCTCATCATCACATTTCATTATCTCTTATTGCATGGTACCTTATTATCTTATATAATAATGTATTTTATTATACTCATCATATGTCTATTTTTATATCTATTTTATCATAAACCTAATATTTTACTATTTTCACTAAATGATCACATTTACACTTTATACAGTGCTTTGTCACTATACAGTATATACATATTATGATTATTATGTATTTTATTGTATTTTTACATAATTATATTAATATTACCAACATTGCTTTTTCACTATATGAGCAATGCAGCACTGGTCTTATTATTTTTCCATGTTTAAAATACTGATGTATGCCTAAAAAAATCATATTTATAGTGATGTCTAATTCTTTTCTTTCACTCTTTCTCATATCTTGTATCTTACCCGGTACAAATTTTCATTGTTTCTTGCTAGCATCATATTCTCCCTGCTTCCTGATACCTAATGGCCAGAGCACATGCGCATTGCTGTGACTCTTGAGTTGCTAGGCGCCATGGACGGCGTCTCTATCTAATCTGCAATCGGCGTGGATGAGGACCTGCTCACATGACCTGTGGGCGGCTTCTACATCCTTTTGCCTATTCATGCATCCGATGACGTCCTTGGTAACACGGATGCTCTACACACCAGTGATGCATGCGCCGACATACGGCAGATATCTATCTCTTTTTCGGGCTTATGATTTCATTGGCTGGCTTGAGTATTTAACCTCTGCAGGACCTGACGATGCCACTCCCCCGGAAGATGCCACACAAGCCGAAATGTGCATAGGGACCGTGGCACCACAGGTCTGAGGTAATCATTTACCACCAGCATTTTCATTTTACCCCTCCTATCCTTCCACACTTTTTGGTGACATTCCACCAGTGACTTTATTTGATTTTTATTGGTACTGTATATTACCTAGTAATGATATGCATAAGATTGATGTTTAGAGCGGGCATTTTGTATTTATGATTCACTTAGTCACCTCTGACCTGTGATTCCACTATTGGTAGTTTTCATTGTCTTATATCCCATATTATTGTTACAGATATATTTATTTTTTAAAATACAAATTGTTTAATAAAAAACACTTTTAATTATTTTTTGGTTTTTGTATGTGCAATTCTTTCTTTGGAATAACATTTCATAAGTGGAAATCTGGCCATCTGGCTTGCCACTGAAGCACAGTTTTAGCAAAGACGATTTGGAGTAGCTAATTGGGCCTTGTGGCTGCACCAATATATTGGGCCTAACTATTTTTAAGTGGAAATCTGGCTTCTGATTTGCCATTGAAGCACAGTTTTAGCACAAACGACTTGGAGAATCTATTTGGGCCTCATGGCTGCACCACTACATTAGTCCTAATGATTTTTAAATGGAAATCTGACCTTCTGATTTGAAACCAAAGCACAGTTTTAGCACAAACGACATGGGATAGCTAATTGACCCTTCAGGCTATACCCCAATTTTAGACCTTACAATTTTTAAGTGGAAATTTGCCCTTCTGATTTGCCACTGAAACACAGTTTTAGCACAAACGTTTTGGAGTACCTAATGGGCCCTCTAGGCTGCACCCCAATATTAGCCTAGCGATTTTTAAGTGGAAATCTAGCCTGGTTTGCCATTGAAACACAGTTTAACACAAACAATTTGGAATAGCTAATTGGGTCTCATGGTTGCACCCCAATATTAGCCTAACAATATTTAAGTGGAAATCTGGCCTTCTAATTTGCCACTGAAGCACAGTTTTAGCACAAATGATTTGGAGTAGCTAATTGGGCCTCGTAGCTGTACCAATATATTACGTCTAAAGATTTTTTAGTGGAAATTAGACCTGTCTATTTGTAACTGGAACACAATTTTAGAACAAACTATTTGGAGTAGCTCATGGGGCTTCCGGAGATTGTGCAATACCTGTGTGGCAATCTACTTTGATGTTGGAAGATCAATTTCACATAGAAGAGTATCCTATATATTTAACTGACAAGTTCACTTTCAGCACCAGCACTAGCACAACAGCAACCTCTCTGCACTGTGAAACTGAGACAATGGTGCCAGCAAAACAAGATGTCCACTTTTTATATGGCCAGGGATATGTGACTTCAGCAGCCAAACACAGAAGACCCTGTGTCATAACATCATGGATGGTTTCTGCGCCCTTACTATCTGATGGAATCAACACAAATAAAGTTAAAAAAAATAAAGAGTGCATCGCTCCTGTAGCCTCTTCACATGCTCTTCTAATCTATCCACACCCCTTCCCATCATCAAGCATGTTCCCCCATCCCTCCCGCTCATCATACATCACCACTATCCTAGCCAAAGACAAAAATCATTAGTGGAACAGCGATGATTTACCAAACTGTGACCGAATTTTGCCGACTTTAAGTAAAAATGCTTGTGAAAGCGAACACGAATCCAAATGTGCAAGATGAATTTGAGATTGACAAATATTTTCCGAACATGTTCACTTATCTCTAGCAGTGACATTTTAAAACATCACTGTGGAGTAGAAGTGGGACCACCTAGACACTTAAATTCAATTGGTGCTCCTAAAACAGATACACAGGCTGAACCAGTGCTTCTGTATACAGATCAGGCAGCTTTGACAGCATTTCCTTCTCCGGATGCAAAACATACAAGAGAAAAGTAGTATGCCAATAAAGGGATCATCAACAGTTAATCTATTTTTATTGGTGGGAAAAGACAAAAGACTACAAGCATAAGATAATTAAAAACACCAATAAGCATTATTTTCAAAACTAGGTGTGCCCACAACAGAGCAAACATGTATCCTCATCTGCCAAATTAATAGCAATGAACAGGATAGCTGGAATACTACATTAAAACATCAATGACAATAAAAATGTTATCATGAAGTGATGGCTAACCTGACATGAATATGACAATACCAAAGTCTAATAACCATGAATAAAAATGCAAAAATAAATGCTTCACAGAAAAAAATGGATAGTAGATAATGATATAATGCTAGCACAACCTAACCACTAGTTGAAATTCCCATATATGTTTTTGAAAATAACAGTGTAGAAACCAAACAAATTGTAAAGTAAGCAATGATGTGATGAGGATAGATCCAGTGGTTATGTGAACTCTGTGTATAGGAAGGGAGCAGGAGCAGCTGGGTTCTAGGAGACCCTGTCAGCTCTGCTATACAGCTAAGGCTGGTTTCACATTTGCGTTTTTTAGCGCTGGAAAAAAACGCATACGTGCGCATGCGTTTTTCCCCTATATTTAACATGGGTGCGCATACCTGCGCGCTGGTAAGCGCATGTATGCGATTTTCATGCGCTGCGTTTTTTTGGGGTGTGCGTTTGTATTTTCCAGACGCAGCATGTTGCATTTTTTGGCCCTGCAAAAAAGCGCATGCGCACATATGCGCACGTTTTGCGCTAAAAATGGCCATTATAGCCTATGGATGCGCATACATGCTCACTGGCATGCTCATGTATGCGTTTTTTTGCACATGCGTTTTTTTTTGGTAACCATGGAATTTAGGGGTTTGGGTTAGAGTTAGGGTTAGTTAAGGGGGTTTAGGGTTAGGGTTAGGGTCAGGGTCAGGGTTAGGGTTGGGGTTAGGGTCAGGGTTAGGGTTAAGTATGGTTTGGTTAAGGGTCAGGGTCAGGGTTAGGGTTGGGGTTAGGGTCAGGGTTAGGGTTAAGTATGGTTTGGTTAAGGGTTAGGGTCAGGGTTAGGGTTAGGGTTAGGGTTAGGGTCAGGGTTAGGGTTAAGTATGGTTTGGTTAAGGGTCAGGGTCAGGGTTAGGGTTGGGGTTAGGGTCAGGGTTAGGGTTAAGTATGGTTTGGTTAAGGGTCAGGGTCAGGGTTAGGGTTGGGGTTAGGGTCAGGGTTAGGGTTAAGTATGGTTTGGTTAAGGGTTAGGGTCAGGGTTAGGGTTAGGGTTAGGGTTAGGGTTAGGGTCAGGGTTAGGGTTAAGTATGGTTTGGTTAAGGGTTAGGGTCAGGGTTAGGGTTAGGGTTAGGGTCAGGGTTAGGGTTAGGGTTAGGGTCAGGGTTAGGGTTAGGGTTAGGGTTAGTTAGGGTTTAGGGTTTGGGTTAGGGTTAAGTATGGTTTGGTTAAGGGTTAGGGTCAGGGTTAGGGTTAGGGTTAGGGTTAGGGTCAGGGTTAGGGTTAGGGTTAGGGTTAGGGTTAGGGTCAGGGTTAGGGTTAGGGTTAGGGTCAGGGTTAGGGTTAGGGTTAGGGTTAGTTAGGGTTTAGGGTTTGGGTTAGGGTTAAGTATGGTTTGGTTAAGGGTTAGGGTCAGGGTTAGGGTTAGGGTTAGGGTCAGGGTTAGGGTTAGGGTTAGGGTCAGGGTTAGGGTTAGTAAAGTCATGGTTTGGGTTAGTGTGAGGGGCCACCTAATGTTGGAAAAAACTGCAAACGCGGTAAAAACGCACTAAAAACGCATACAAACGCATAAAAACGCTGCGTTTTTTTCATGCATGCTCATAAAAATGCTTGAAAAAAACGCAGCAGTTGTATGCTTTTGTATGCGTTTTTTCAATGCGTTTTTTTGCGGGAAAAACGCGCTGCAAAAAAAAGCAAGTGTGAAACTAGCCTTAGAGGCTGAAATTTCGCTGTAACTGGGGCTAATAGAACAGCCCCAGTTACAGAGGAAATTTGGAATAAAGAAAGTTGTAATATGTTAATTCATAACATTTAAATTATTTAAGACCTTATGGAAGCATTAAGTGTGTGAAATAAAAAAGTACAGTAGAAAAAACATAAAGGAAATAAACTAAATAAAGATAGTTAATGTCTGTTTAAGTCACTCTTTCTAGCCTTGTCCTACTTTTTAGAAAAAAGTATGTCCAATATATAAAAAGTCTAAAGGAAAGGGGAATAAAATTTAACATGGGCCTTTGTGGATATAAATAAAAAATATTATAAAATGTGAAAAGGGATCATATTTCCTTTTTTTTTATGTTTTCCCCAGTAAAAAAAGTATAAAAATAACAAATTCAGTCCCATGTATTGCAAAAGAGAGGCAAATATTTGAATATGTGAATAAGAAAATATTTAGAGTCGTTAAAATCATTACATACTGTACTTTAAATACATTAAAACCCAAAAATATGCCTGGTTAGGGATAGGGAAAATTGACTCGACATGAACTGTTTAAAAAAGAACAGATTAATTATTCCCTACTCACACATCAACTCAACGTTTCACCCTCTCTCTAGGTGTCCCTCAAAGCTGTGTCCTGGGACTCCAACTTTTCTGTACCTACTCTTTTGGTCTGGAAAAGGTCATAGAATCACAAGCTTTTCAGTACAACTTTTACATTCAAATCTACCTACAGATTTATCCACCCTTACCTTTCCTGGATTTCAGTTAAGAACTTTATTTACTCTCAAAACAAGTGCGATACAAAATTGTGACATGCTAACAAAATTATTGACAGGCCAAAACTCAAACAAAGATTGGGTGACCACATATAGACACATTATAGCAAGTAAATCTCATTACAGATATGTACATACTTTTTAATAACTCAAATCAACAATCATGAGATCACTTTGATGTCACAATTACGCACAAACTGTGTATACACATTTTTGATTTTTCAGTATATTTATACTGCATGGAAGAGACATTTTATTACACTTAGAAAGAGACCTCTGTGAAGACCAATATGTGGTGTATGCTGTTTGTCCAATGAAGATTTTTTGTACTTTTTACATTAATGGATGCTGGCAAACTCTCTTTTTTCGAATGATTACATCTCAGTACAGAGTATTGCATGATCATGTTTTTTCTTTTGTTCTTTCTTTTTTTAAAGCTGGTGATGTTGCACCACACATCTTGGGAATTTATTTAGCCAAGAGCAGACCTGTAACTCACCCAGATAATTCTACTCTTCTCTGCAGATTTTCAGATTGTCAGCTATAACCTCCATCAGCTATAGCCTCCTTTCTCCTCTTCCACAGCTACAACATGATTGTCAGCTATAACCTCCTTTCTCTTTTACCACAGCTATGACCCTCTTACTCTTCTTTATAGATATAACCTCCTTGTCAGCTATATCCTCCTTACTCTTCTCCCACAGTTTTGACCTCCTTACTCTTCTCCCATAGATATAACCTCCTTGTAAACTATAACCTCCTTCCTTTTCTTCTACAGCTATAACCTCCTTGTCAACTATAACATCCTTCCTCTTCTACTACTATTTACAATGGAGCATGAAGAATATTATATTCAATATCTTTTCCCCACCTTCTAATTAATGGCTCCCAAAATTCCCTATAATGCCCCACTGTGGCCTCACAATATTCCTGATTTCTTGAATCTACTGACTCCTCAATGAGTCATAATTTTAAGGGCATTTCACCGTATACTCTTGAACCCCTCCAAACTACCCTTGACTCTACTGAGCTGGTATTCTATCTCTTCACTCATTCATGGTCTATCTCTCTTAATTAAGAATATTGTCTATAACCTGACCTCTCCATACATCTGTAATTTCCGTCAACTTCCAACACTTAATATCAAATCTTAACTAGACCCTCTCTTTCTCATCTCTTGTCTGCTCAACACAAAGTCGAGTGCAAGATTGCATATGTACATCTCCCATGCTCTAAAACGCACTACCCAAATCAATAATACTCTCTCCTTCAATAGCAAACTGAAAACCTTCCTCTTCAGAAAAGCCTTCAAACGACATTAACCCAGCTACTACTACATTGATATCAGCTCTTTTGTCTCTCACCGACTGGATTCTTTTTTCATTCCTTGTAAGACTGTGAATCCTCACTAACAGAGTCCTCTCTCCTTTGTATCACTGTCACTTTTTAGCTTGTGTTTGTACTTTCTCATCTAATATTGTGTAGTTAAACCCTTTTCATACATACAGCACAAATTAATGATATATTTCAATAAATTAAGATTGTTCTACATCCTATTCTTTGGTGACCTCGCTCACCTTATACCATGAGTCCCTGTGTGATTGTTCTACATCCTATTCTTTAGTGACCTCACTTAGCTTATACCATGAGTGTATGTGTGCTGAATCTTCCCCTCTTGATTGTGTTGTTCCTGCTTTACATACATTTCCTATTGATACATACCATACCAAGTTCCTTATTCTAGAATTTTTCTACTGATTGGCAAATGTTACATGCCGGCAACTGAAGAGATGAGAGAATGAATTTGCATTACGCAGCCTTGTTCTTATTAAAGGTCCCTATAAGAATAGAATACATTATGGTCCATGAGTAATTGCATAGCTACTATGTGAAAATTCAGTCCAATATATTACATCTACTACTCCAAGCAGCAATGTTCTTGATATAGATTTTTCATTAAAAAATTCTGAATACTGTTTTATGCTATATTCATATGGGGGTATGCAAAGCCTTAGGGAAATGCGTTGCCACCATAATTGGTGTCTGTTTGATATGGATCCTAAACATAGTCCTCTGCATAACCTAACACCACTGCAGGCTCAAAACAACAATTCAAATATCTGCCTTAATTTTCTATTATGTCATAGACATATCTTGCCATCACTAGATGTGAATGGACCTTCTAAAATTTAAATTCTCTAAATAGAAGTTTTTTCTCAGGAAATTCGATTTGCAGTGAAGTTATTTTACGCAAACTGAATCTGCCTTATTATTCTCTGGAGTCTCATAAGATCCCCAAAACTAATTAAAGTAAAATGTGGAAAATAAATAATATACTAATGCTCATCTTACCAGTATTCTCTCCATCCACTTTGCTCTTCAATGTCCCTGGTCCGGTCCTCAAAGCATCTTCTTGACACCATCCGGATGCCATTTTGTTAAATCCATGCAGAAGCAAATTAGAAAAAATAGCATTTTGGTGAATGCAGATTTTTGTAATATTTGCTTAGAATGCCACTCAAATATATTTACGCAGTTTTAGTCTTGACTTCTTTGGAGGTACTGGAATAGGCTGTATTTTTTAATAGATCATCTTCCGAAAAAGTAACATTTCTGTAATACATCATCCCAGAAACTGTGAATAAGTACAATGCTGCTATATCATCAGATAAACTTTTTATGGGATTTCAATCATTTTTCCTAAATTGTGTAACACTTGCTGTTAACTTGCACTTCAAACAGTTTTTAGATATAGGACAAGATGTTTTGGACAAGCAAACTAAGAAAATACTAAAATTATTTCATAACATAGTGCACAATGCTATTTGTGCTGAAAGTAACTCTTTTTAAAAGGTCAAGTGATGTATGCAACACATTTATCAATATTCTGTCCAATTCAGTAGTTAAAGAGGACCTGTCACCCGGTAATAAAAAAAAGTCTACTTTTTTTTCTCTAATTTGATTTGAACTGCTCCCGCAAGGTCGCTATTAGGAGAGTACATACTGTGCAATTGCCCAGGGACCCACTGCCTTGGGAACACCCAGTGTCTACAGCAAGAGCTTCATTGATAATCATGTGACCGAGATATCACCACAGGTTTTGTACTGTGCATGATTTCAAGACCATTTTGGTAACACCATGATCATGTGACCAGTCTTGTGACTATTGTCACCACAAACCCTTTAGTTTGCGGTAGCCAGAATGACTGAAAAAAAGATAGACTGATGGTAAGTCTGTGTTTCCCTGTGTGTGTGGGTGGGTGGGTGTCTCTCTGTGTATGAGGTTGAAACTAGAACTTATGGGCTCTTAGTAGGTCTCTGCAGCCCATACAAATGGATACATGTGGATGGATGTTCTCCAATTACTAAACTTCATGACCTTTGACGTACATTTACATCCCATCTCGTAGTATCAGGAAAAACATAATCTCTGGGAGCAAAAAAATAAGCCTTCATATAGCCCCATACCTCTATATATAAAAATGAATGTATGTATGTGTGTATCACCAACCAATCACAAAGCATCTTTCATTTCACCAGAGCTGTTCAAAAGAAGCTCAGCTCTGATTGGTTGCTTTGATCAACAGTTTTCCTTGCAACCAATCACTAAGCATCTCTCATTTCACCAGAGTTGGTTAAAAGTAGCTGAGCTGTGATTGGTTGCTATGAGCAAGTTTTCCCACTTGACAACAACTCAGCAGACACTGACATGGTGGGAGAAATCTAGCATCCCCAGGAACATAAGCTCCCCACCATTGTCTGCCCCCCAGAAAGGAGCACAGAGCACATGACAGAAATGAATCCGCCCTCCCGGAGGGCAAATCCACTCTGCGTTTTGGTACTAACCCCAGGCCTTTCTTAAAGGGGTCTCAAGTATGGAAGGCAGGGCAAATCCATCCAGTGCTTTGGTTCTGACCACATGCCTCTCTTAAAGGGATCCTCGGTATGGAACTCAGGGCAATTGCCTTCAAATGCTCTGGTACTGACCCCAGGCTTTCTTAAAGGGATCTCCTGTACGGAAGTTAGGACAAATCCCTCAGCGCTCTGATTCTGACCACAGGGTTCTATTAAAGAGATCATTGGTATGCAAGTCAGGGCAAATCCATCCAGCGCTCTGGTTCTGATCCCAGGCTTTCTTAAAGGGATCCCCAGTATGGATGTGAGGGCAAATCCAATCTGCACTTTGGTACTGACCCCAGTCCTCTCTTAAAGGGATCCCCAGTATGGAAGTCAGGGCAATTGCCTTCAAATGCTCTGGTACTGACCCCAGGATCTCTTAAAGGGATCTCCTGTACAGAAGTTAGGGCAAATCCCTCAGCACTCTGATTCTGACCCTAGGGTTCTATTAAAGGGATCGTTGGTATGCAAGTCAGGGCAAATTCAATCAGCGCTCTGGTTCTGATCCCAGGCTTTCTTAAAGGGATCTCTGGTATGGAAGTTAGAGTAAATTCCTCAGCGCTCTGATTCTCACCCCAGGGTTCTATTAAAGGGATCTTTGGTAAGGAAGTGAGGGCAAATCCACTCAGCGCTCTGGTTCTGATGCCAGGCCTCTCTTAAAGGGATCCCCGATATGGAAGTTAGGACCATTCCACTCAGCGCTCTGGTTCTGACCTCAGGCTGATGGGACGATGTGGGATACTAGGGGTAGTAGTCCGGTGGCTTTAGCTGACGGGATGATGTGGGATATTAGGGGGAGTATTTTGGTGGCTCTGGCTGACAGGATGATGCGGGATATTAGGGGTAGTAGTCCAGTGGCTCTGGCTGATGGGATAATGTGTGATTCAGTTACTTCTTCAGGACTAAGCTAAGGCAAAACGTGTGTCGGAGACCACGATATTACAGGTCATATGCTTGCTACTTTACTTCTTAGGGGTTGTTGCAACACATTTGGGACAGGGGGATTAATGTCATGTGAGCACCTATGCTGGTATTTAATGCTTATTCTCTTGGCACTAGTTATATTTAAAGCCTGTCACACACTGTCATATACCTCCGGTGTCATTTGATTAAATTGGCATGGCACTATTGCCAAGTACTGCATTATAAGCTCTCTGCCTGTAACCCTATTTATTTGTACAGATAGAATCCAGTGATAGGCACATACAACTTGCAGAGAGTTGTCTTATCTTTATGCTGGTGATATACATTTCAGTGGTATTTTTTGCAGTGTAGATTTTGTACAGGTCACATGGTTGGTGCCCCCTATATATTTTATACAAGTTGCATTATACTATGACTTCCTAAATGTGTTGAACACACATGACTGTATCCCCTTATGTATTTCTAGGCACTTTATGTAGGCATTAGTGTTGAGCATTCCGATACTGCAAATATCGGGTATCGGCAGATATTCACTGTATCGGAATTCCGATACCGAGCACCGATATTTCTTCAATATCGGATATCGGAATCGGAAGTTCCCATAATGCAAAGAGCCACTGCTGTGGCTCTGACTGGCTGCCGAAATTACATCATCATGATGCGCGGTCTGTGCGCATCATGATGCGCCGTCAGTTCGGGCCTTCGGGGGGTCTGTACCGGCCTGCCCGGGTGTCTGTGCCGGCCTGCCCGGGTGTCTGTGCCGGCCTGCCCTGGGGTCTGTGCCGGCCTGCCCCGGGGGTCTGTACCGGCCTGCCCGGGGGTCTGTACCAGCCTGCCCGGGGGTCTGTGCCGACTGCCCAGGGGTCTGTGCCGACTGCCCAGGGGTCTGTACCAGCCTGCCGGGGGGCTGTGCCGGCCTGCTGGTGGTCTGTGCCGACTGTCCGGGGGTCTGTGCAGGCTGCGGGGGTCTGTGCAAGCATCGTCCGATGGGACTACAAGTCCCATCGGGCGATGCCTGCTACCATGACGGTGATTGACACATTAGCCAATGATGGGACAGTAGTAGTCCCATCATCCGGCCTATGTGTTGAATGTAAAAAAAAAAATACATACTACATGCTACATACATACTACATGCATGCAACATACATACTACATGCATGCAACATACATACATACATACTACATATATACCACATGCATGCAACATGCATACTACATATATACTACATGTATGCAACATGCATACTACATATATACCACATATATACTACATGCATGCAACATACATACTACATGCATGCAACATACATACTACATGCATGCAACATGCATACTACATATATACTACATGCATGCAACATACATATATAGTACATGCAACATGCATACTACATATATACTACATGCATGCAACATACATACATACTACATATATACCACATGCATGCAACACACATATATACAACATATATACTACATGCAACATACATACTACTAGTGTTGAGCATTCCGATACTGCAAATATCGGTTATCGGCCGATATTGCTGTATCGAAATTCCGATACCGAGTACCGATATTTTTTCAATATCGGATATCGGAATCGGAAGTTCCCATAATGCAAAGAGCCACTGCTGTGACTCTGATTGGCTGCCGAAATGACATCATCATGCATGCAGGTCTGTGCTGGCCTGCCCGGGGGTCTGTACCGGCCTGCCTGGGGGTCTGCCAACTGCCCGGGGGTCTGTACCGGCCTGCCGGGGGGCTGTGCCGGCCTGCCGGTGGTCTGTGCCGACTGTCCGGGGGTCTGTGCAGGTTGCGGGGGTCTGTGCAAGCATCGTCCGATGGGACTACAAGTCCCATCGGGCGATGCCTGCTACCATGATACCATGATGGTGATTGACACATTAGCCAATGATGGGACAGTAGTAGTCCCATCATCCGGCCTATGTGTTGAATGTAAAAAAATACATACTACATGCTACATACTACATACATGCTACATACATACTACATGCATGCAACATACATACATACTACATATATACCACATCCATGCAACATGCATACTACATATATACTACATGCATGCAACATACATACATACTACATATATACCACATGCATGCAACATGCATACTACATATATACTACATGCATGCAACATACATACATACTACATATATACCACATGCATACTACATATATACCACATATATACTACATGCATGCAACATACATGCAACATATATACTACATGCATGCAACATGCATACTACATATATACTACGTGCATGCAACATACATATATAGTACATGCAACATGCATACTACATATATACTACATGCATGCAACATACATACATACTACATATATACCACATATATACTACATGAATACTACATATATACCACATGCATGCAACATACATATATACAACATATATACTACATGCAACATACATACTACTAGTGTTGAGAATTCAGATACTGCAAATATCGGGTATCGGCCGATATTCGCTGTATCGGAATTCCGATACCGAGTACCGATATTTTTTCAATATCGGATATCGGAATCGGAAGTTCCCATAATGCAAAGAGCCACTGCTGTGGCTCTGATTGGCTGCCGAAATGACGTCATCATGATGCGCGGTCTGTGCGCATCATGATACGCCGTCAGTTCGGGCCTTCCGGGGGATCTGTACCGGCCTGCCCGGGTGTCTGTGCCGGCCTGCCCGGGGGTCTGTACCGGTCTGCCCGGGGGTCTGTGCCGGCCTGCCCAGGGGTCTGTACCGGCCTGCCCAGGGGTCTGTACCAGCCTGCCCGGGGGTCTGTACCGGCCTGCCCGGGGGTCTGTCCGGCCTGCCCGGTGGTCTGTACCGGCCTGCCCGGGGGTCTGTGCCGGCCTGCCCGGGGGTCTGTACTGGCCTGCCTGGGGGACTGTGCCGACTGCCCGGGGCTCTGTGCCGACTGCCCGGGCATCTGTGCCGACTGCCGGGGGGAGGTGCCGGCCTGCTGGTGGTCTGTGCCGACTGTCCGGGGGTCTGTGCGGACTGCCAGGGGTCTGTACCGGCCTGCCGGGGGGCTTTGCCAGCCTGCCGGTGGTCTGTGCCGACTGTCCGGGGGTCTGTGCAGGCTGCGGGGGTCTGTGCAGGCATCGTCCGATGGGTACAGACCCCCGGAACTCCGCACAGACCCCCGGGAAGTCGTCACAAACCCCCGGGCAGTCGGCACAGACCCCCGGCAGGCCGGTACAGACCCCTGGGCAGTCGGCATAGACTCCCCGGAAGGCCCGAACTGACGGCGCATCATGATGCGCACAGACCGCGCATCATGATGACATCATTTTGGCAGCCAATCAGAGCCACAGCAGTGGCTCTTTGCATTATGGGAACTTCCGATTCCGATATTGAAAAAATATCGGTACTCGGTATCGGAATTACGATACAGCGAATATCGGCCGATACCTGATACTTGCAGTATCTGAATGCTCAACACTAGTAGTATGTATGTATGTTGCATGCATGTAGTATATATGTGGTATATATGTAGTATGCATGTTGCATGCATGTGGTATATATGTAGTATGCATGTTGCATGCATGTGGTATATATGTAGTATGCATGTTGCATGTAGTATATATGTATGTTGCATGCATGTAGTATATATGTGTTATATATGTAGTATGCATGTTGCATGCATGTAGTATATATGTAGTATGCATGTTGCATGCATGTAGTATATATGTAGTATGCATGTAGTATATATGTATGTTGCATGCATGTAGTATATATGTGGTATATATGTAGTATGTATGTTGCATGCATGTAGTATATATGTAGTATGCATGTTGCATGTAGTATATATGTATGTTGCATGCATGTAGTATATATGTGGTATATATGTAGTATGCATGTTGCATGCATGCAGTATATATGTAGTATGTATGTTGCATGCATGTAGTATATATGTTGTATGCATGTTGGATGTAGTATATATGTAGTATGCATGTTGCATGCATGTGGTAGTCCCATCGGACAATCCTGCACAGACCCCCGCAGCCTGCACAGACCCCCTGACAGTCGGTACAGCCCACCGGCAGGCCGGTACAGACAACCGGCAGTCGGCACAGACCCCCGGAAGGTCCGTACACCCCCCCGAGAGGCTGTACAAGGACAGAAAAGGTTTTTTTCTTATTCCGATACCGGAAGTCCCATAGACTTGAATGGGACTTCCAGTATCGGAATCGGCGATACCCGATACTTTTTTCGTATCGGGCCGATACCATCCGATCCGATATTTTAAGGTATCGGATGGTATCGCTCAACACTAGTAGGCATATGTACGTGTGGTATCTAATTGAATATCCATCTCTTTTTATAATTGTCTGTGTCTTTTGTATGAACTTCAATAAAGCAATGTGTATTTTATGGCAATATGCTTCCTTGATCTGTACGGTATACATGTGTGATATTAGGGGTAGTAGTCTGGTGGCTCTGGCTGATGGGATGATGTGGGATATTAGGGGTAGTAGTCCGGCGGATGTGACGGGATGATGTGGGATATTAGTGGTAGTAGTCCGGTAGCACTGGCTAACAGGATGACGTGGGATATTATAGTGAATGTGGCTATGTGAAGTGGGTTAGATAGGGTTATATAGATATAATCATTATAATTTGTTATGACTAACCGTAGTTAGTTACTATGCCCGGGCAGTGCCGGGCTCTTCAGCTAGTCAATAATAAAATAGAATACCCTACACATGTTTGTTATCTGCATACTCATACTGACCTGGAGAATCATATTGTCAGGTCAGTTTTACCATATAGTGAACATGATACCAACAAACCAGACCAACACACATGGTATTTTACCAATTAAATATTATTAATCATGTGCATATGGATTACTACCGCCTATCATCAAATACTACATAGATATATCTGAACAAAAGATGATTATAAGGCAAAGAATTTTTTAATTATCAGAAGGTATCAATTAAAAAAGGCTCTCGTGAATTTAAGATCAAAAAACGGATCACATGCACCAGTAGATATGTGATCTACTGTGTGCCCGTGTGGTAAAATTTATGTGGGCATGACTACAAGATTATTTATTATTAAAGATTCGTGTTAGAGAGCATGTACTAGGTATAGAGGCAGCAGCGGCCACCGAGGACGTAACATTACTAAAAACCATCCCCCGACACTTCAAGAAATGTCATAATTGTAACAGCAGCCTCTTGAGGGTACGGGGCATTGATATGCTTGATGTGGATATTCGGGGTGGGGGTTTAACTAGAAGATTGGCCCAACTTAAGTCCAGGTGGATATGGACCCTTGGCACGGTCCATCCATCTGGACTTAATGAAGGTATTAGCTATGCCCCATTTATATAGATCCCCTCTTCCGTCATTGTCTATGATCCTTATTTTTTAATTAATTTTTAACTTTTATGTTTTCATTTTAGTATTGATGCCAGTGATTTTCTACAGTGCTACTGTGACGGTTGAGTACCGGTGGTTACCCGTGTTATATATATATTGGAGAAATGTGCCCTGGACATGTCCCTATGCCACATTGTAGGAATGGATGTCGTGGCCCAGTTCTAATTATTTCCTATTTTTCCATATTGTATAATTAATAATTAATACCGTATAAATATAGCTACAATATGTATATATGTAGGCATTGAATACCATATGGTGTGTATGTATACATTTTGTTTATATATTGCTGACAGCTATTTGATGAGTATATGTTCATATGTGCATGTATGGCATTTCATTTGGGGCTTCGATATGGCCTGACATGTTAGGGTGTACTTAGAATGTTTTCTGTTCATTATAATTATATAATTATGTACGATGTTTAGGGCTTTTGTGGCCTGACTATGGCCAGTTATGTTAGGGTTAACCCAGGTTTCCACCCACTGTCCCAGTAGTAGGCTCTATGCACAAGCACTTGTGTCTGTCCATCTGCGCCCCTGCCCTGCACGAGCGTATTGTCTTTTCATCACTATGTCAGCTTGCTTTCAGTGTGATATGATGGTGGTTGGGCCCGCCCTGGCCCCGTCCCCTGTCTGACGCCGACGCTTGCTGGCATCTCGGTTGTCTTGACAGCGCGGCCCGTCACATCCGGGCCTGAAGCGTCATTTCCGGTTGCGCAGCTGATTTAGCTGTCGTCATGGAATATAAAAGACTTGGACACACCATTAGTCACAGGCCACTGAGGAAGGAGACCGAAACGAGCGTCGGGGCGGACGTGCAGCTCCAGGTGGCACCGGTACATCATTGTGGACCCCTTAGAGGTAATTTTACTTGAGATACTTTGCATTGCTATGTTATCTGTTTATACTTTTCCTAAGGGACACAGGCATTATCATTGCGTGGAGATTTTGGGTGTAAAATAGACTTTAGTGCGAAGTATATAGGAGCTCTTTGTTAAAAATGACTTTTAAGTAGATGAGCCTTTGAAAACTTTCTTCTTACGAACTCTCCAGTTTGTAAAGCTTGTTTTATTAAACATTTTAATTAATTAATTAATATGAGTCCTTTTCAGAATCCGCATCTCTTGGTCAAAGTATAAGTGGTTAAATAGAGCGTCAGAGCTCCTCTCTCTGGAGAGCCCGTCCTGTATGACACAGACAACCCAATGATGTGAAAGGACGTGTGTGTGTGTCTGTGCATCTCTGTGTGTGTGATTGAGCCTAGAATACTCTTGGTGGTATATATATATCTGAAGCAATATATGTGTATGTATGTGCTCTGTAGACATGTGCTGTATGTACGTGCTCTGTGTATACATGCATGTAAGCTGTGTGTGTAACATACAATGCATGTGTCACATAAGGTGTATGTATGTAGCATCCACACGTATAAATATCAGCACTGCCAATGAGAGTTTATAGGTGTAAACATGTCAGCGATCGCCCACTGAACTAGCAAAATGCTGCTCATTCATTAGGTGGTTGGATTGTTTATGGCGGAACAAAAATTATTGTTGTCAGCAGCACATTGCTCGCTGGAAACTGCAGATGTGCTGCTGATAACATGATGCTGTGTGGGAACAGATTGATCTACTAGTGATTGTCCTGTGTTCATGATTCCTTGTTAGCCTATGCAACACTTCAAACTTTAGTTGAAGGCCCCACTTTGTCTAAAACCATCTCTGCGCCCGAGAATTCAGGGTGGGTTTGGGGGAGGGTTGTTTTTTAAAATTTGCCATTTGGTTCTAGAGATATGGTTCTTTTCATTTATTGTTAATTTTTAGTGGTAGTGGGCTTCATACAGTCTGATCAGAATGTGTTAAACAAAGAACTAATACATGTCCATTTAAAAAAAAAATTGCCTAGAAGCATTAGATCAATGTATGAATGTTTGGATGAGCGGTACATGTTCTTTTCTGCTGCTACAGTATATTGCATGGTCTGTCCCTTCCTTTTTTACTTGAACTCCTAACCAGGTCGTATCGTTGTTGGGATCGCTGGTGCATCGTTTGGTGTGACGGGACCCTTACTTTTGCACATCACTAATTAAATTAAAGTGTACTAATCTCAGGTGATAACGTCAAGACATTTTGGTTAAACTAGAGAAAATCACAAAAATAAATAGGGTTCACATCCTGCTGTATGTTCTTTTGTTCACTAAAATGTAGCAAAAATTGTTTTTTTGGCTGCATTTTTGCTGCTTTTTGCACTTACCCATTGTTTTCTTTGGGTGAAAAAACACTGCAAAAATGGTGAAAGAATTGACATGCTGCAGTTTTCCTGTCTTAATCCTGCCCATTTAGACACTGTTCATATGTTCAGGTTTTAAATACATTAGATAGGGACTGCTTCAATACGGGTTACCTTGACGTGGTGGAGCAGCTTGGCATACATTTTTTTGCAAAAAAAGTATCGACTAAATACCCTGTATTTGTTATTACCTTTTATCAGCACTTGCTGACTACTGTCATATGTCTTACTGCAAGGTATTTTTGCACATTTGTCATTCTGTGCTCTTTGTTTGAGTTTTCCAATTCAGTCAGGAAAAAAAACAATATGTGGAAGAGATTTCTGAAATCGCATCGCTTTTGATAGTATTAAAAAAAGCAGCAAAAACGCAATGTGTGAACATAGCCCAATAATCCATAGAAGACTTAGAAAATGCCTTTAGAAAATCCTGTGAGCGTGAAACTACTGGTAAAACCCCTAAAAAATAACCCTAAATAAAAGTAACCATATTTCTAAAGTAATATAGCAGATTACAAAAAAATTAAAAATAAGAAAAACATACTTCTTAAGGGCGCAGAGTTAATAAAATAAAAGCCAAAACTGACCTCTTTTGACCTCTTTACGTTAAGAAGAGAATATTTTCGGCTTCCTATAGCTAAATTCCAACTCCCTTTGTTTCATTTTAATTAATTTTATACATTTTAAACACAGGAAAATAAGTGGAGCAACTGAATATTCGCTTCATCGGTGCAACAACTATTATTAAGAATGAGTAATTGTTTGAACCATCTGTGAAATTCCACTGCTGTTAGTGGCTGTCAAGGTTGAGAGATGTCATATTTATCCCCTTTCTAAACTACTTTAAATGAATAAATAATTACCAGAAAACCCTTTATTTATAATGATCTCTGAACGTAAATCACAGACACAAAATGAATATCATTGTTCAGAAAATCTAATCGGCTTGATATGCTGCAGCCTTTTTAAATTGTGATGCCAGCAGGCTAATTAAAATAAACCCTTAAAATTAAGAAGCTCTTTATTAATGTTTTTTTACCAAACCAAATGTTGTGCATTTTGCTGATTTTTCGAGTTTAAATTGGTCTTCAGTACAACATTTATACACAATTTTTTTCAGCAGGCATTACAACATACTTGTAAGAGCTGCGGAGTCAATTTAAGTGAAGATCTGGGTCACCAAAAGGGCAAAATCGAAGACAGAAAAATCCCTTTTGATATAAGCTTTACAGCTGAGCAATACTGTACTGTGCAGTACTGTGTAACACACATCCGGGGCAGGAGTCACCTAAAACTTGCAATCTTTCCATCATTATATTACAGCAAGGGATGTTTTTTAAGACTAGACCATATCGAGATTAGTGAAAGCTACTGAGTATAAATGCAGTGATTGTTCCTTTACTAGTAACAATAAAATATATTTTCAGTCAAGCTGACCATGCACATAGGTAATATAACCATATGCTGTCAATGCCCCTAGTATCCAATAACGCTCCAATGACCGGAAGCTAAACCCCACTGCCAGTTTGGAATATACACAATCACCTAAAACAATAATCCTATGTTGTAGCAATGGATGAGCACTTTATCTTCCCTTGGTGAAGCCACATTGGTTGTGGCGATACGCGTGACTTTGCACCCCTCCTCCTTCTCCGCGCAGCATTCATGATATTTTGAGTATATCCATCTTCATGAGCGCATCTGTTTAGGACCATACCTCTGGTTTCATCATATGAATAGGTTTGGTTGCCCTCCTTAGGTTGTATGTAACCTTTCCACCTTTGTGTTTGTTGGGCTTTTTCTTTATAATTGGGTCCATTTGTTTGCTCTTATCATCTATTTATGGTGCTTTAAATAGCTACATATATTCTATTTCTTGGATTCCCCTGTATATATCATGAAACTTATTGTTCTTGCTTAAACCACGAGACATATGTATTGCATTTGGGGGTTGTCCTATATATTGTTGGCTGTGTGGGTCTAGGTAGGGGAGAGTCATTGTTCCATTATTCCATGGCATGACCAGATTTCCTACTGCTTGTTTTTAAATGTTTTTACAGTCATTGTGTTTTTCTTGTATGTGTCTCTGTGTCACTAATAATTTTTGTCATTTTTGATATATATAGTGTGGTGTTCCCAATTTTGAGGCATGTTGCTTTTTTCTTTATATGTTCAATGGATGAGCACTGCCAGCAGCTTAAAACAGTTGTCCATACATACATTTCTTTATCAAAAAACAAAATTGCTTACACATAAGAAAGTATTCTATTCCTTTACTGATGCCCAATACTCTTATTACAGTGCTGCCAAGATCTCTCACCAGTCTTTAAGCTCCTAAGGGAAATGTCAAAAAATTGGTGCAGTTGTCAGCAAATGTCACAACAGTAAACTATTTGTCAGAGTTGTCAATTAACTTTGTTGGTGTGAACTTGTTGCTTTTTGCAAAGCTGGGGTCACACAAATGTTTTCTCTCAGTGAAAATCATCAGTCTGATTATGCTCACCATACTCTGATTAGACTATAGTTAGAGTTTGAAATACAATAAAGACAGAGTGTACATCCAAAAAATAGGTAAAAAAATATATAATTTTTTATTATTCAGATACACATACAATTTAATAATATTATCAAGACATAAGCATGGAGTTCATAAAAGAGGGGAAAGAGACAAGCAAAGAACATGTAAAACCGGGCCTGACAGAAATGCATGTATAGAGGTGGGGGAGTGGTAGCATACATTCATTTAAATAGAATACATAACAGCTGCCGCTAACAATACAAGCGGTAATGTAACCAATAATTATTTCACCACTAACGGGTGATAAAGTGCAAGTATAATAAAAGTTGAAACCAAAAGGTCCCTAAGGAAAATATAAGTGATTACAGGAAAATCCTAATAGCTCAATTAAGAAACCAAGGTAGCAGCAGAAAAAATGATCCCTAAAACTTCACTTTTAATCAATATTTAAAATCTGGACAATCGCAGTTCATAAGGACTAGGGTAATATTTAAACAGACACCAGACAAAAATAGTAATAGATACTCCAGGTCACTAAACTCGCCCTAATGGGCCCTGGCAATCCCTGCCTAGCCGCGGAGGTTGGCACCCAAGTTGTAGACGATAGTGGCGCCCCCGCTCAACGTCGGTGACCCTAATACACCCTACAAGACCCTAGTCCACGACAAGGATACACAAAAAACATCATATCTTCTGATGGCTGATAAGTATTTTCATAACGCTGACAGACCTATTGTTTGATGGTTGGCAAAATGTTTCTGTATTAGGGCAACCTGGCAATCAGGGATTTTTTTTTTTTTGTTGCCACCACTGTTTGTATGTAGGACTATTATGTCCATTATTTAAGCGTTGTGTATATTATTTTTGGGCTGGGCCTCATATCTTGGTCTCTTTTTGTAGAATGATGCGATCCCAATTACCACCTCTTGGTGGTTTTTTTTACCCTTTCAATCCCCAGAAATTGAATGGAATTAACATTCCCTCCTTGGCACTGATTAATATGACGTGAAATAGGGGTATCTCTCTTATGGATAATGTCTCCAATATGTTCCCCAATCCTTCGTTTGAATTCTCTAATGGTTTTACCCACATATTCTATGCCGCATGTACATGTGGCCTTGTAAATGACTCCCTTGCTGCTACAGTTGATAAATTCCCTAATTTGATATGCCTGTCCTAGGTTTTTTAATAGCTCAATTAACCTACTGATAGCAGTCTGAGATATCCAAAATTGCATGAGGTTATAACGAAACCACTCTTACCCACAGTCCCTCTACCCAGGATCCCGGAACACGCAGCCCCAACATGCGTTTCATGTTGGCTTCCTTGGGGGGCCGTGTTCAGGGATCCTGGGTAGAGGGACTATGGGTAAGAGTGGTTTCATTATTATTATCTCATGCAATTTTGGATATCTCAGACTGCTATCAGTAGGTTACTTGAGCTATTAGGATTTTCCTGTAATCACTTATATTTTCCTTAGGGACATTTTGGTTTCAACTTTTATTATACTTGCACTTTATCACCGGCTAGTGGTGAAATAATTATTGGTTACATTACCGCTTGTATTGCTAGTGGCAGCTGTTATGTATTCTATTTAAATGAATGTATGCTACCACTCCCCCACCTCTATACATGCATTTCTGTCAGGCCCGGTTTTACATGTTCTTTGCTTGTCTCTTTCCCCTCTTTTATGAACTCCATGTTTATGTCTTGATAATATTATGAGATTGTATGTGTATCTGAATAATAAAAAATTATATATTTTTTTACCTATTTTTTGGATGTACACTCTGTCTTTATTGTATTTCAATGCTTAAGTGAGTGTTCCTAGCTATTAATCCTCCTTTGGTCCCTCTGTAATGTTCTCTGAGGACCATACATGATGCAGTAATAATGGATTTCGTTCTAATTTGTATATGTATAGTCAGAGTTTAAGCAGACTGTGATCAGACTCTGATAAGAGAATAAACCGTAGCACTACTGTGAAGGTGCTCAAGTAGGTTCCTAAGCCAGTAAGATAGAAGTAAGAGACTTGGCACTCAACTTATGATAAGGAAATCCAGATTTTTTAATTAGGCATTCACAAAAACAGAGGATGTTTCGGTCCCAGTTGGACCTTCATCAGCCCAAATGCTGTAGGAATGAGTAAGTATAGATACAGAGCTATATGTGCCTGTAGGTGAAGATGGCGATCTGACAATGGTGGATTCCGGGTCAGTGTAGGAGAGGCTAAGCACAGCGCATGCTTTTCAAATCCCTGCTTTAGGTCAGCTTTCACCTATACACCCCTTCTCATAATTGCAGGACTAAACTCTAATTATGGTTGCTGCTACGCCATCTTCACCTACATGAGTGACATCTCCTTACCAATTGTTCAGCCTCATAGATTAACACAGGACAAGTGCTGTCCCTCAAAACGGCAAATAAACTCGTCCAATTTTTATGGTAGTCTGCAATAGCTCTATGATTGTTGTACATCCAAGTTATTTGGCTTCAAGCAAGTGAAACTCTTCAACTGACTATTGTGTACTCCTGTATCCTTTCTCCGACACTCTAAAGACAATCTCATAGGGAATTTAGAATGAGAGCCCAATTAGGGACAATGTTTGCTATGCACCATGGAACATGTTGGCTCTAAAGTATACCAAGAGCAATTTAAAAGATGTGAATTTTCTCTATCACAGACATCTTTTCCCCAGAGCTTTCTATAATCACAAGTCTACTATGTCTATTGGTAAATCAAATCTAGCTTTTTACATTGCATAGGATTATAAAGGCTTTAGTCTACCTTTACTTAACCTAATAAATAAAGACATAACAACTATGACATTGGAAAAATAGGCCGCAATGTTTTATTAAGGGATTATTAACAAATAGATAATAGACCAATGTGAATAACAAGTAGACCAATCAGTAAACAGCGGCTCAGTCCTTAATTGACTTGAGCTGTAATAGCAAACATTTAAACTTAACCATTACCCAGCCAGAGAACTGGGAGTAACCTCCCTCTAATAAAGCAAGCGACAAATGCATATATAGACCAAGAAGAACCTCAAGAGCTTCGGTGGAGGTTGGCTGGCATCTTCAAGCTTCAAGGTGAGGAATGCTCCATCACTCTTCATCAGGGGGGTTAAACAGATAAATCATCCACCATCTTCCAGCTGATCCACCAATCATGGGATTCCTGGATTACATCAGGAAAAAATCACTAGGTGTTTCACATCTGCCCAGCAAGGAGGTAGCCGGCCAAAATGCAGTAGGGTTAATCCTTTAGAAACTCACAGACATACACCAGTATTAGCAATGGGCAAAAGGTCAACCACTTGGCCTTATAATCCCATGTGCCCCCTTAGTCTAATACATGGGGGCTTAACATTTATAGTATGTTGTCTTTGAGTATATGGCAGTTGACTGGTTATAAGAGGTTGCAGCATTTTTTATAAATCCCAGCATGCTTTATATCTTGCCTGTGTAACACTTTTTTTCCTCTGTTGATTTATTGAAAATGTCAATGAAAAGAAAACTAAAAAATGCTATATTTTCTTATGCCGCATGCTATTTTCAACTGCAAACAGTTCTTTGAACATTTCTTACAGAAGTGAACAAAAGAGAAAATTCATAATAAAAAAACAAAACAAATGGGTTTAGAAGAAAGAAGCCAGAGATTAAAATAAATGAGTTCCAAATCCAAAATCCTTTCACAAGAATCTGTATAATCATATTAATAGCAACCACCTTCATAACTCCAATTCTCCCTTATCTGATTTCCCCATGGAAATGCAAATGTGACTGAAACAGTCAATAAAACTGAGCAGAATAGGGACATTTAAACGGATGCAGGTTGGGATCAGAATCTGGGCCAAAACCATTTTCAGAACAAAAACAGAACAGACAAAAATAACTTCCTAATGATCAGGCCATATACATGCAGCACACATATTTTTGTATTTGCTTTCACCCAGTTTTCATAATGTGTTGCAATATACAGTGTAAGTTACATTTATGATTTAGCTAATTTTTTTTTGCCTTTGTGATATGCATTAGGTTCATTTTTACAAAAACATACCGTAAATCATTAAAAAAGTAATAGATAGTAGTTAGCATATTCCAATAATACACATATTTTTAAAGGTAGATTTGATTTATTACAAAATAGGATTTGGCCGCTACTAGAGTTGAGCGATACCAGCTGATACTTGAAAATATCGGATCGGAATGGATCGGCCGATCTTAAAAAAAGTATCGGTATCGCCGATTCCGATACCGGGAACCAATGCAAGTCAATGGGGCCAAAATATCGGAATTAAAAAAAACCCTTTCTTTCCTTGTAGGTTAATTCTACATGAAGAAAAACAACTAAGAATAATGTAGAATGTATTGTGGGAGGTGGAGGAGACATTAAAGCCATAGAGGTTTAGCCCAATCAAATGGAATAGCAGGAATTAAACTTTTTTTTAAAGACGTTAGGAGTTACAAAGATATTGACTATGTTAGCCTCATTTATATTTTGCCAGACATGTATGTCTTCTTCTTCTTTCTTCTTTCTTCTTCTTTCTTATTCTTCTTCCATTTTTTAACTTCTTCTTATTATTATTATTCCTTTTTTTACATTCTTCTTCTTCTTCTTACTTTTTTTACATTCTTCTACTTCCTTTTTTTACATTCTTCTTCTTATTCCTTTTTTTACATTCTTCTTCTTCCTTTTTTTAAATTCTTCTACTTCCTTTTTTTACATTCTTCTTCTTCTTCCTTTTCTTACATTCTTCATATTCTTCTTATTCAACAATTATTATTCTACATATTCAACTTCTTCATCTTCTTCCTATTCTTCTTCATCATATTCTTGTTTGTGTCAGGCATTCCTGTAGTTGTTATCTAGAAAAGTTAGAAATTTACACCTTCCGTTCTGCCTGTCACAAAAGATTTACAACAGGATTTGTCCGCGTTCAGTTTGGCCTGCAGAAGCAGGCCTTTTCCAGGGGCACCACGAGGAGGAACGGACTCACCCCCATACACTGCTTAGTCTTCTTCTGCTTATAAATAAGATAATATCATTTGCTCAGAGTATTAGTCTTATGATTAATGTTCTTCTGCTTTGTTTTTTTATGCTTCTTTGTCTTCTCTCTCTTGTTGTTCTGCATCTTGGTGGTTGTCTTCCTGTTCTTTGTCCTCTTGAACCAGCTGACGGTACTGGCACCCGGAGGGGCAGCAGAAGGAACAAGAGCCAATGGGACTACCGAGGACCAGCTGACGGTGCTGGAACCCGGTTACTAAGCAGGAGGTACCTGTGCTACAAAGCACTACCAAGGACCAGCAGACGTTGCCGGAACTCGGATACCGAGATGGAGGCACCTAGGCCAAAGGCTCTGACGAGAACCAGCTGATGGTGCTGGAACCCGGAGGGGTAGCATAAGCTGCAAGAGCAAATGGAAATAGCGACGACCAGCTGACAGTCCTCACACCCGGAGGGGCAGCAGAAGGAATAAGAGCCAATGGCACAACCGAGGACCAGCTGATGGTGCTGGAACCCGGTTACTAAGCAGGAGGTACCTGTGCTACAAAGCACTACCAAGGACCAGCAGACGTTGCCGGAACTCGGATACCGAGATGGAGGCACCTAGGCCAAAGGCTCTGACGAGAACCAGCTGACGGTGCTGGAACCCGGAGGGGCAGCTGAAGTTACCCCTGAAAAGCAAAGTTGGCATGCCGCAAGCTGGCCGCAGTTACCGAATCACACAGTCCTACAGGGGGTGCTTGTCCTACTGGCACTACGGAACAAGCCTTTCTTACCAGAACCCGCAGTCCACATAGGAAGCACCTAAACTGCTGGCACCCTAGCCTCAGCTAACCCAACTGCAACACGACATGGCAACTTGGGGTGGCAAACTGACATTGACACTTCCCGGAAACAGCAGGCAGGGCTGGAACCAAGCTGGGCAGGAGGGAGTACCCGTGCCAAAGTCAGTTATGAGCAGCAACTGGCGATGTTGGAGCCCAGGGACAAGCACTTAGCAGGCTGAGGCCTGATGTGCTGTCAATTGGGAGGCAGCAGGACAGATTGCCATCAAAACAGCAGGGGAACAGCTGACGTTACTGAACCCCACAAACACAGGAGCTAGTGTTTTACTCTGTGAAGACGGCACTTCCGAGCAACAACTGGCTGTGTTGAAGCCCAGGGACAAGCACGGAGCAGGCTGAGGCTGCATTGAAGAAATTTTAAGATCGGTTGTAGACTTCTACTAATTTTAACCAAGCTCCACTTAGGCCTGTGGCTTCACTGATATTCGTATTTCCCCTGTCCTCCAACCCCGCCAGTTACAGCTCCGAAGTGGCGTCTGCACAATCCACACTTGTTCCTGTGTTACAGGTGTTCAGTCCGGTCAGTTAATCCCCTGATGTGTGTCCGGCAATGTCGCCTGCTCTGTCCACATTCCCATTATGGGAATGTGGACAGAGCAGGCGACATTGCCGGACACACATCAGGGGATTAACTGACCGGACTGAACACCTGTAACACAGGAACAAGTGTGGATTGTGCAGACGCCACTTCGGAGCTGTAACTGGCGGGGTTGGAGGACAGGGGAAATACGAGAGACAGTGGAGCCACAGGCCTAATTGGAGCACGGTTAAAAATCAGTAGTAGTAGGACTGTGTAGGCAGCAGGAGACTTTGCCATCCACACAGCAGGGGATCAGCTGACGTTACTGAACCCCACTGAGACACGGGAGCAAGTGTCTCTTTCCGTGTGGATGGCACCTCCGAGCTACAACTGGCTGTGTTGAAGCCCAGGAAATAGGAGGGTGTAGGCAGAGGCCTACTGTATTTGGAATGTGGTGACAGCAGGAGAGACTGCCATCCACACAGCAGGGGATCAGCTGACGTTACTGAACCCCACTGAGACACGGGAGCAAGTGTCTCTTTCCGTGTGGACGGCACTTCTGAGCTACAACTGGCTGTGTTGAAGCCCAGGAAATAGGAGGGTGTAGGCAGAGGCCTACTGTATTTGGAATGTGGTGACAGCAGGAGAGACTGCCATCCACACAGCAGGGGATCAGCTGACGTTACTGAACCCCACTGAGACACGGGAGCAAGTGTCTCTTTCCGTGTGGACGGCACTTCCGAGCTACAACTGGCTGTGTTGAAGCCCAGGAAATAGGAGGGTGTAGGCAGAGGCCTACTGTATTTGGAATGTGGTGACAGCAGGAGAGACTGCCATCCACACAGCAGGGGATCAGCTGACGTTACTGAACCCCACTGAGACACGGGAGCAAGTGTCTCTTTCCGTGTGGACGGCACTTCCGAGCTACAACTGGCTGTGTTGAAGCCCAGGAAATAGGAGGGTGTAGGCAGAGGCCTACTGTATTTGGAATGTGGTGACAGCAGGAGAGACTGCCATCCACACAGCAGGGGATCAGCTGACGTTACTGAACCCCACTGAGACACGGGAGCAAGTGTCTCTTTCCGTGTGGACGGCACTTCCGAGCTCCAACTGGCTGTGTTGAAGCCCAGGAAATAGGAGGTTGTAGGCAGAGGCCTACTGTATTTGGAATGTGGAGACAGCAGGAGAGACTGCCATCCACACAGCAGGGGATCAGCTGACGTTACTGAACCCCACTGAGACACGGGAGCAAGTGTCTCTTTCCGTGTGGACGGCACTTCCGAGCTACAACTGGCTGTGTTGAAGCCCAGGAAATAGGAGGGTGTAGGCAGAGGCCTACTGTATTTGGAATGTGGAGACAGCAGGAGAGACTGCCATCCACACAGCAGGGGATCAGCTGATGTTACTGAACCCCACTGAGACACGGGAGCAAGTGTCTCTTTCCGTGTGGACGGCACTTCCGAGCTACAACTGGCTGTGTTGAAGCCCAGGAAATAGGAGGGTGTAGGCAGAGGCCTACTGTCTTTGGAATGCGGAGACAGCAGGAGAGACTGCCATCTCCACAGCAGGGGAACAGCTGTCAGTGCTGAACCCCACTAACACTTGAACGAATGTGTTTGGCTCTGTGGAGACGACACTTCTGAACACCAACTGACGCTGTTGGAGCCCAGGATTAGGCGAGGAGCAGGCTGGGGCCTGTTGCTTTTGGCAGGTGAAGGCAGCAGGAGACTTGCCATCTCCACAGCAGGGGAACAGCTGGCTGTGCTGAACCCCACTAACACTTGAACGAATGTGTTTGGCTCTGTGGAGATGACACTTCTGAACACCAACTGACGCTGTTGGAGCCCAGGATCAGGCGTGGAGCAGGCTGGGGACTACTGGATTTTGGTAGGTGTAGGCAGCAGGAGACTTGCCATCTCCACAGCAGGGGAACAGCTGGCAGTGCTGAACCCCACTAACACTTGAACGAATGTGTTTGGCTCTGTGGAGACGACACTTCTGAACACCAACTGACGCTGTTGGAGCCCAGGATTAGGCGAGGAGCAGGCTGGGGCCTGTTGCTTTTGGCAGGTGAAGGCAGCAGGAGACTTGCCATCTCCACAGCAGGGGAAAAGCTGGCAGTGCTGAACCCCACTAACACTTGAATGAATGTGTTTGGCTCTGTGGAGACGACACTTCTGAACACCAACTGACGCTGTTGGAGCCCAGGATTAGGCCAGGAGCAGGCTGGGGCCTGTTGCTTTTGGCAGGTGAAGGCAGCAGGAGACTTGCCATCTCCACAGCAGGGGAACAGCTGGCAGTGCTGAACCCCACTAACACTTGAACGAATGTGTTTGGCTCTGTGGAGATGACACTTCTGAACACCAACTGATGCTGTTGGAGCCCAGGATCAGGCGTGGAGCAGGCTCGGGCCTACTGGATTTTGGCAGGTGTAGGCAGCAGGAGACTTGCCATCTCCACAGCAGGGCAACAGCTGGCAGTGCTGAACCCCACTAACACTTGAACGAATGTGTTTGGCTCTGTGGAGATGACACTTCTGAACACCAACTGACGCTGTTGGAGCCCAGGATCAGGCGTGGAGCAGGCTGGGGCCTGTTGCTTTTGGCAGGTGAAGGCAGCAGGAGACTTGCCATCTCCACAGCAGGGGAACAGCTGGCAGTGCTGAACCCCACTAACACTTGAACGAATGTGTTTGGCTCTGTGGAAACGACACTTCTGAACACCAACTGACGCTGTTGGAGCCCAGGATTAGGCCAGGAGCAGGCTGGGGCCTGTTGCTTTTGGCAGGTGAAGGCAGCAGGAGACTTGCCATCTCCACAGCAGGGGAACAGCTGGCAGTGCTGAACCCCACTAACACTTGAACGAATGTGTTTGGCTCTGTGGAGACGACACTTCTGAACACCAACTGACGCTGTTGGAGCCCAGGATTAGGCGAGGAGCAGGCTGGGGCCTGTTGCTTTTGGCAGGTGAAGGCAGCAGGAGACTTGCCATCTCCACAGCAGGGGAACAGCTGGCAGTGCTGAACCCCACTAACACTTGAACGAATGTGTTTGGCTCTGTGGAGATGACACTTCTGAACACCAACTGACGCTGTTGGAGCCCAGGATCAGGCGTGGAGCAGGCTCGGGCCTACTGGATTTTGGCAGGTGTAGGCAGCAGGAGACTTGCCATCTCCACAGCAGGGCAACAGCTGGCAGTGCTGAACCCCACTAACACTTGAACGAATGTGTTTGGCTCTGTGGAGATGACACTTCTGAACACCAACTGACGCTGTTGGAGCCCAGGATCAGGCGTGGAGCAGGCTGGGGCCTGTTGCTTTTGGCAGGTGAAGGCAGCAGGAGACTTGCCATCTCCACAGCAGGGGAACAGCTGGCAGTGCTGAACCCCACTAACACTTGAACGAATGTGTTTGGCTCTGTGGAGACGACACTTCTGAACACCAACTGATGCTGTTGAAGCCCAGGATTAGGCGAGGAGCAGGCTGGGGCCTGTTGCTTTTGGCAGGTGAAGGCAGCAGGAGACTTGCCATCTCCACAGCAGGGGAACAGCTGGCAGTGCTGAACCCCACTAACACTTGAACGAATGTGTTTGGCTCTGTGGAGACGACACTTCTGAACACCAACTTACACTGTTGGAGCCCAGGATTACGCATGCCGCATGCAGAGGCCAATGGGCAGCGGTTTTTATGGAGGTTGTTGACTACTACTGATTCTAACCATGCTCCACTTAGGCCTCTGGCTCCACTGTCTCTACTATTTACCCTGGCCTCCAGCCCCACCAGCTACATCTCTGAAGTGGCGTCAGCACAATCTACACTTGTTCCTGTGTTACTGGTGCTCAGTCCCGTCTGTTGATCCCCTGATGTTTGTCCGGCAAGTTCACCAGCTCTGTCCTCATTCCCACTACTGGTTATGGGAATGTGTACAGAGCAGGAGACCTTGCCGGACACACATCAGGGGATAAACTGATGGGACTGAGCCACAGGAACACAGGAACAAGTGTAGATTGTGCTGACGCCACTTCAGAGATGTAGATGGTGGGGTTGGAGGCCAGGGGAAATAGTAGAGACAGTGGAGCCAGAGACCTAAGTTGGGCACGGTTAAAAATCAGTAGTGGTTTGAATGTTGATGGAGCTGGTGACTTTGCCGTCCACACAGCAGGGGATCAGCTGGCGTTACTGAACCCCACTAACACAGGAGCTAGTGTGTTTCTCTGTGCAGACGACACATCTGAGCGACAACTGGCTGTGTTGAAGCACAGGGATTATAGTTCAGGTGGTAGAAAAATGAACACACCAGCAGACCTGGATACAGTTGCCAACCACTAATTTAGTCTGTAAGAGGAATGGCAAAGTCTTTGGAGATCCAGGCCTTGTTCATTTTCAGAAAAGTCAGCCGGTCAACATTATCGGAAGATAGTCGCGTGCGACGGTCTGTTAGTACACCACCTGTGGCACTAAAGACACGTTCCGATAATACACTGGCAGCAGGGCAAGCCAGCACCTCCAATGCATACTGGCTAAGCTCTGGCCATGTATCCAGCTTAGAGACCCAAAACTTGAAGGGGGAAGAGCCATCTGGGAGTACAGTGACAGGGCAAGACATGTAGTCTGACACCATCTGACGGAAGCGTTGCCTCCTGCTGACTCGAGGCGTCGCTGATGGTGTAGACAATTGTGGTGGACACACAAAACTTTGCCACATTTGGGCCATAGTGGTCTTGCCTTGTGCTGCGGCACTGCCTCTGCTCCCTCTTTGTGCAGAGTTTCCTCCACTGCCTCGACGCACAGAGCTGCTTTGTAAAGCACTAGCAACAATGCTGTCGGGTGGAATGGAAAACATTATGGACTGCACCAGTGACTCTTTGTAATCCCGCAGTTTACGCTCCCGGTTCAACGTTGGTATGAGCCTTTGTACGCTGTCCCGGTAGCGAGGATCTAGGAG
Organism: Dendrobates tinctorius; assembly: GCF_039654945.1. Taxonomy (NCBI): domain Eukaryota; kingdom Metazoa; phylum Chordata; class Amphibia; order Anura; family Dendrobatidae; genus Dendrobates; species Dendrobates tinctorius. Next base: position 53,953,230 of record NW_027361676.1, read on the forward strand.
GGTGTACACCCAATAATCAGCCGAGACGAGAATGTGGGCGATGCGGCGGTCGTTTCTCAGGCACTGCAGCATGAAATCAACCATGTGCTGCAGACTCCCAACTGTCAAAGAACCGCTGTCCCCTGTTTGAGGCGTGACCTCGGCCTGCTCTGCATCACCCCACCCTCGCTGTACATACTGAGTAGAGGTTTGTGTACCTCCCTCCTCTGGAGAGATGTCTTCCTCCTCCATCGACTCCTCCTCATCCTCCTCACAAAGTGTCCCCTGCCTAGGCCTTTGTGAGGAAACATGTAGTGCAGACTGTCCAAAAGCAGATGGCATTTGGGACTCCTCATCCTCCACCTCTTCCGAAACCTCATCCCTTAGTGCTTGCAGTGTTTGTTGAAGCAGGCAGATAAGGGGGACAGTCATGCTGACTAGTGCATCATCTGCACTCGCCATCCGCGTGGATTCATCGAAGGCACGCAAAACGAGGCAGATGTCCTTCATAGAGGCCCACTCAATGGTGCTGAAGTGTGAACGGCGCACAGTGCGACTTGTTTGCGCCTGATGCAGCTGGTACTCCATGACTGCTGCCTGCTGCTCACACAACCGCTCCAACATATGTAACATTGAATTCCACCGCGTGGGTAGGTCACATATGATGCGATGTTCCGGAAGGCCAAATCGTCGCTGCAGAGCAGCGGGGCGCGATCTTGACATGCTGGAACGCCGCAAGTGAGCGCACTCTATGCGGACCTTGTGCAACAGTGCATCAAGATCCGGATAGTCCCTCAGAAAGCTCTGCACGACCAAGTTAAGCACTTGTGCCAGACATGGGATGTGTGTGAGGTTGCCTAGGCCAAGAGCTGCCACCAGATTTTGGCCATTGTCACACACTACCAAGCCCGGCTGGAGATTCGCTGGCCCAAACCACACATCGCTCTCCTGCTTGATAGCATTCCAGAGCTCCTGCGCTGTGTGGCTTCGATTCCCCAAAGAAATTAATTTGAGTACAGCCTGTTGACGTTTGGCCACGGCTGTGCTCATATCGGTCGTAACAGGCTCCTGCTCTGCTGTTTCTGAGGAACTTGAGTAGGAGGAGGAGTCTATGTGTACAGACTGGAGTCCTGCAATCCGTGGCGTTGGAAGAACACGTACAGCGCCACTCTCCAGATCTGTACCCGGCTCCACAACATTGACCCAGTGGGCAGTGAGGGAAAGGTATCGTCCCTGTCCATGGTTACTGGTCCACGCATCGGTGGTCAGGTGGACCTTGCTACTAACGGCATTTAGTAGCGCATGTTTTATTTTGCCCTCAACTTGTTTCTGCAGGGCAGGGACGGCTCGCCTGCTGAAATAACAGCGGCTGGGCACGTTGTATTGGGGGACTGCCAATGCCATTAAGTCCCGGAAGGTGTCAGTGTCCACCAGCCTGAATGACAGCATTTCAACTGCCAGAAGTTTGGCAATGCCAGCATTCAGAGACTGTGCTCGGGGATGGTTTGCCGAGTAAGGGCGCCTTTTATCCCATGCCTGTGCTACCGATGGCTGTGATGGATGGGAACGTGCTGCTCTGTGTGGAATCTGACAGGGTCTCCGGACAACAGTGGCAGAGGTTCTTCCTTGGCGATCCTGTGAGGAAGCCGAACCAGCAGTGTGTGAGCTGGAGGAAGAGGCCCCAACACGAACTGAAGAGGTGATATGTGGTGCTGTACATTGGCCTACGTCTTCAGGGTGTCTCTGCAACTCCAACTCGTGCTTGGTGCGCACATGTTTCCACATATTTGTGGTATTGAGGTTGCTGACATTTCTCCCTCTTTTGACTTTCTGATGACACAGCTTGCATTTGACAAAGCAAATGTCATCTGCAACTGTGTCAAAAAAGGACCACGCACTGCAAGTCTTGGGAGCGCCCATTTTGCCTTTGGAATGAGGAATGCTCCTAACGGGTGCCGAAGTGGAGGGTACAGGCAACCAAGTCTTCCCCCTCCCTCTGCTCCTGTTTTGGCCGGTAGGGGAATCTCTTCCTCCGAGCTGCTCCCACCACCTTCCTGTTCCTCACGCCATGATGGGTCAAGGACCTCATCATCTTCCCTCCCCTCTTCAAACAGCTGCTTCTCCGGGGTGGTCTCGCCAGCACCGTACGCACCAGAAAGTGGCAACTGAGTCTCGTCATCATCTGATGCGTACTGAGGTGTGCTGACCATAGGCACTGGCCCACTCGCCTCTTCAGATTCAGAGGGACAAAGAAGTTGCGCATCACTGCATACTCCCTCTTCTTCACAATCAGGAATGCTGCTTGGCTGGCCCCCTCTTTCCAAGCCAACAGATTCCGAGAACAGAAGTAGAGACTGTGATGGCTCCTGTCCATGTCTCTCTGACTGCCTGGGCACTTTGGCAGGTGGTGAAGAGACAGATGGTTGCTCTTCGGTGCTCTGGTCCTGAGAGGCTGTGGAAGTAATTGAAGTCGATGCGTTAGCTGCCATCCATCCGACAACGGCTTCAATTTGTTCCTCCCGCAGCAGTGGGGTACGTTGAGGTCCTACAAAGCTGCGCATAAAGGACTGTTGCCTGCTAAAACTGGGAGATACTGATCCACTGGTGCCTGCAGCAGGCCCAGAATCCCCACGTCCTCTACCTGCAGAATCCCCACGTCCTCTCCCTGCAGAATCCCCACGTCCTCTCCCTGCAGAATCCCCACGTCCTCTCCCTGCTGAAACTCCACGCCCACGCGCCTTACTCCCTGCCTTCTTCATCTTGCCAGACTGCTTAAGATAGGCAGAAAAGTACAAAGGGGGCCTTAGTGTGCTTATTCCTGAACAGCTGGTTACAGGTACAAGAAACACTAATTTTATGAAGTGTGTGTGTGTGGACTACACTTTAATAGGAGCTGATGTGGCCTACACAAGTTCCAAATGTAGTGTTTGGTGAACTTTTTTTGTGGTTTCTTTGTTGGAAACAAACTCAAAGTATGTGAACAAAGAATTGAAACTGATAGTATCACCAACTTTTTGGAGCTATTACAATGCAGGCAGGTAACCTACAATGCAAAAGATGAGGCTCCAAAAAGATTGGGTAATACTAATCTGGCTGCGCCGGCAGGGCACAAGCCAGAAAAAAAGGCTTCTCTATCTACTCCTATATAGTGTTTGCAACCAACCAATGTTGATGGATACGGATGGATGCACACTAATAGGAGAAGAAAAAATGAGCTGCACTCAAAGACAAATATGTGTGAGGCAGTGACGCACGTTGAGCGTCCTACAACCAGACGTAGCTGCAGGACACTCTACTCTGCGTGAGCTGCACTCACACACAGTCAGAGACCTCTCAGACAGCCGTCAACAGTGCAGCTAAGTGGGCACTGGCACTGACAGGCTGCAGAAAGGCTCCGCTGTGTACTCCTATATAGTGTTTGCAACCACCGTAGATGGAGACGGATGGATGCACACTAATAGAAGAAAAAAATGAGCTGCAATAAAAGAAAAATGTGTGAGGCAGTGACACGCTGAGCGTCCTACAACCAGACGTAGCTGCAGGACACTCTACTCTGCGTGAGCTGCACTCACACACAGTCATAGACCTCTCAGACAGCCGTGAACAGTGCAGCAAAGTGGACACTAGCACTGAAAGGTTGCAGAAAGGCTCCGCTGTCTACTACTAGTGTTTGCAACCAACGTATATGGATATGGATGGAAGCACACTAGATTGAAATTATGTAAAAAATGCAGCTCAAAAATTAAAAGATGTATGAGGCAGCAGTGAGGCACGCTGGGCAGCCTACAACCTGACGTGGCTGCAGGACCCACTCCACAGCGTGAGCTGCACTCACACAGCCCTTGCAGACAGCTGTGAACACTGCTGCTAGGGCAAAGAAGGCTACAGTGGTGGTTTATGTAGCCTGGGTAAAGCACTAGATGTTTGGTGAAATCGCTATTTCTAACTGTCCCTCACAGTCTTCTACAGCAGCCTGTCCCTAACTGAATTCACAGCAGAGTGAACCAGAAATGGCGGCTGCGGTGGCTTTTATAGTGCATCATGACATCATTTCGGCAGCCAATCACAGCCATGCCAATAGTTAACATGCCTACATGCCTAACAGGATGTGCCCACACTTCGGAGGATTCCCATTGGCTTAATCAAAGCAAGCAGGCTCATAGCATGATGGGAACTTCCGATTCTGATTCCGGTATCCGATATGACAAAAGTATCGGAAGTCAGTATCGGAATTCCGATACCGCTAATATCGGCCGATACCCGATACTTGGACAAAAAAAAACATGTTTTTTTTCCAATTCATTCATTTCTTGCAGTAGGAAGAACATCACATGAATAAAACTACTTAACCATTCTCTTTCTATGTAGTTGCTAGTATTTCAACTGGCTTCTTCACTGTGGTTTCAAGGAGTTTATTATTTAGTATATGTGAAAAATTGTCTTTCTGCACAAGTGATTTTGATGTATAATAAAAAGCTTATTTAAGTCAATAAAGACAAATGCTATGAAAAATGCCATAGTGAGAACATGCTAAACTTTGAAAAGAATATGATACTGACATTAAAAGCACCATAAAAACCTCAAACAACATTTTTAAATTTATATAGGTATATGTTCTTATAGACAAATCATGGAATGCCTACATATTGATTTTGACCACTGTTACTAAAACTTTAGTATCAGAGCAGCTGTAAAATGATAAAATGGTAACTGGCACTATCCTTTGATAATGTCTGGAAGAAAAATAAACCGTATATATATACTGTATATACTAGCTGAAGAGCCCGGCGTTGTCTGGACATAGTAACCAACTGTGGTTAGATATAACAAATTATAATGATTATATTGCACATAAAAACATTTCACATCATATATTCAACACTACAGATTTGCAACACAAATTAACTAAACGATTACCCAAGTATTTATTGATAGTATTTTATTTTCAACTCATTCAAGATTTTTGGTTTTTCCTTTCGGTGCAAAAATGAACAGATTTTTGGCAGTTCCAACTCTTGAACAGACCACGTAAAGCTGACCATGAGAAAAGCATGGAGATTGCAAATTGATCCCTACTACTTTCAAGGACTGTCCCTGAGCATTGTTAATGGACATTGAAAATAGCAGTTGAACTGGAAACTGGAGGCGTTTAAAATCAAAAAACAAATCAGATGGAATGAGTGGAATTCTTAGAATGAAAATGTCCTCTCCTTTGGCGCATCCTGTTTCTGAGCTGTGTATCTAACCCTATCCTGTGTGATAATGTCTGCTGAGCTGTGTACCTAATCCTATTGTGTGTTACTGACTGCTCAGCCATGTATCTAATCCTATCCTGTGTGATACTGACTGCTGAGCAGTGTATCTAACCCTATCCTGTGTGATACTGACTGCTGAGCCGTGTATCTAATCCTATCTTGTGTGATACTGACTGCAGAGCCATGTATGTAATCCTATCCTGTGTGATACTGACTGTTGAGCCATGTATCTAATACTATTCAGTGTGATACAGTCTGCTGAGCTGTGTATCTAATCCTATCCTGTGTGATACTGTCTGCTGAGCCATGTATCTATTCCTATCCTGTGTGATACTGACTGATGAGCTGTGTATCTAATCCTATCCTGTGTGATACTGACTGCTGAGCCGTGTACCTAATCCTATCATGTGTGTTACTGACTGCTCAGCCGTGTATCTAATCCTATCCTGTGTGATACTGACTGCTGAGCAGTATATCTAATCCTATCCTGTGCAATACCATCTGCTGAGCCTTGTATCTAGTCCTATTCTGTGTGATACTGTCTGCTGAGCCATGTATCTAATACTATTCTGTGTGATACTGTGTGCTCAGCTGTGTATCTAATCCTATCCTGTGTGATACTGACTGCTGAGCCATGTGTCTAATCCTCTCCTGTGTGATACTGACTGCTGAGCTGTGTATCTAATCCTATCCTGTGTGAGACTGACTGCTGAGCCATGTATCTAATCCTATCCTGTGTGATACTGGGCTCCCCCTGCAGTCTGTGTCAAAGGGTGGTCTGTGTTGGCACGGTAATAAATTGTGTTATTTCCAGCTTTACAGAAGGATGATAACACCATAGAAATGATAAGAATAATAGGCCAAATTGTTTGGTGAATTGGAACGCGCGGGGTTAAAATTTTGCCTCACAACATAGCCTATGACGCTCTCGGGGTCCAGACGTGTGACTGTGCAAAATTTTGTGGCTGTAACTGCGACGGTGCAGCTGCCATTCCCGGACATACACACATACATACACTTTTTCCCCATTATGTACCTAGGGGCAAAATTGTTTGGTGAATTGGAACGCGTGGGGTTAAAATTTCACCTCACAACATAGCCTATGATGCTCTCAGGGTCTGGACATGTGAGTGTTCAAAATATTGTGGCTGTAGCTGCGACGGTGCAGATGCCAATCCCGGACATACACTTATACATACATACAAACATACACACACACACATTCAGCTTTACATATTAGATATATATATATATATATTTACACACTGTCAAGGGCACACCAAAACTTTGGTTCTGGAGGCCCTCTGTTCAGCTACATCCAGACACTAAATTACCCTCATTCACACATTTACCTCTACTTCTATATAATAATAATCTGGATAGTCTGTTGAATGAAGGATTTTTAACCACTTAACAACTCTAGGATTAGTAATGGATAGGTGTCTTATTGACACCTCTCTATTAATAAGCCAGGCTTGATGTCACCTTACAATAGAAAGGTGGCATCAACCCCCAACTATTACTCCATATGCCACCTGCTACAGGGCAGTGGGAAGAGAGAGGCTAAGTGCCGGAATTGGTGCATCTGGGGGCAGATGTTTGTAGCCGGGGGGGCAATAACCATAGTCCCTTCCTAGGCTATGAATATCTGTCCCCAGTCACTGGCTTTCCCTCTCTGGCTTGAAAAATTGTGTGGGAGCCCATGCCATTTTTTTCCTCAAAAAGATTCTTTTATTAAATACACACATGTCCCATAATTTGCAAACACACTATACTAATTATATTGGTCATTGACATACATATATATACAGTATATATATATATATATGAAACTATTATGCATGTGTTTACTGCATGTAAACCATGTCTCCTATCCTGTCGACTCCTGCATTGATTTTACAGAAGCTTACAAATGAATTAATGGTTAATCTTCTAATTATCTGTCTATGAAATGTACGGATATATATATATATATATATGTGTGTGTGTGTGTGTGTCACTGACATAGCCGCATCTGAACTGCCGGCTTTTCAAAGGAAACCGATACGTAAAAATCACACAGCACTCGCATGGTGCGAGTGCTGTGCGGGTACTGTGCGATTTTTTTAACACATCCATTGACTTCTATTGAGGGATGCGATCCATTTTCTGATTACAATCGCAGTATGCAGTGATTTTTTTCCAGCCTGTGATCCGATCTGAGCTGGAAAAAAAACGCAGATGAGCACACAATCATAGATTAACATTAGTCAGAATTCAATCCGTTTTTTTATTGGATTGATCGCAATTGGGCATGAGCCTTTAGGCTAACCACTGCTCATATTGCATGTTGTGTTACTGCTGTACAGGGGCCTACTAGAGGATTCACCTGTTCCCATGTGTGCCAGTTTAAGCTTGATTTTGTGGCACTTGTTCATGCTGATCTCCTCACGGACTGCACAGCTCTCTGGTTCCCGAAATGGCAGAACTTGTGACCAGACGTGTCTATCAGTCTCCTCAGATTGAAAATGCATTATTAATTTATTTATTATGCTTTTCTTATATAGTGCCATCTTATTCCGCATCACTTTACATACATGCTTTCCCCAATGGGACTCACAATTTAAAATTCCTATCAGTATGCCTACTGAGTGTGGGAGGAAACTGGAAAACCTGGAGGAAACCCATGCAAACACAATGAGAACATACAAATTCCTTGCAGATGTTGTCGTTAGTGGGATTTGAACACCGGACCCCAGCGCTGAAAAGCATCTCATATGGGTTAGGCTAGTTTCACACTTGCTTTTTTTTGCAGCGCGTTTTTCCCGCAAAAAAACGCATAGAAAAAACGCATACATAAGCATACAACTGCTGCGTTTTTTTGAAGCATTTTTATGAGCATGCATGAAAAAAACGCAGCGATTTTATGCGTTTGTATGCGTTTTTAGTGCGTTTTTACAGCGTTTGCGTTTTTTTCCAACATTTTTAGGTGGCCCCTCACACTACCCAAACCATGACTTTACTAACCCTAACCCTGACCCTAACCCTAACCCTAACCCTGACCCTAACCCTAACCCTAACCCTGACCCTAACCCTTAACCAAATCATACTTAACCCTAACCCAAACCCTAAACCCTAACTAACCCTAACCCTAACCCTAACCCTGACCCTAACCCTAACCCTAACCCTGACCCTAACCCTAACCCTAACCCTAACCCTAACCCTGACCCTAACCCTTAACAAAACCATACTTAACCCTAACCCTGACCCTAACCCTAACCCTGACCCCAACCCTAACCCTAACCCTGACCCTAACCCTAACCCTAACCCTGACCCTAACCCTTAACAAAACCATACTTAACCCTAATCCTGACCCTAACACTGACCCTAATCCTTAACAAAACCATACTTAACCCTAACCCTGACCCTAACCCTAACCCTGACCCTAACCCTAACCCTAACCCTGACCCTAACCCTAACCCTAACCCTAACCCTGACCCTAACCCTTAACAAAACCATACTTAACCCTAATCCTGACCCTAACCCTGACCCTAACCCTTAACAAAACCATACTTAACCCTAACCCTGACCCTAACCCTAACCCTGACCCCAACCCTAACCCTAACCCTGACCCTAACCCTAACCCTAACCCTGACCCTAACCCTTAACAAAACCATACTTAACCCTAATCCTGACCCTAACCCTGACCCTAACCCTTAACCAAACCATACTTAACCCTAACCCTGACCCAAACCCCAACCCTAACCCTGACCATAACCCTAACCCTAAACCCCCTTAACTAACCCTAACTCTAACCCAAACCCCTAAATTCCATGGTTAAAAAAAAAACGCATATGCAAAAAAACGCATACATGAGCATGCCAGTGCGCACATATGCGCATCCATAGGCTATAATGGCCATTTTTAGCGCAAAACGTGCGCATATGTGCGCATGCGCTTTTTTGCAGGGCCAAAAAATGCAACATGCTGCGTCTGGAAAATACCAACGCACACCCCAAAAAAACGCAGCGCATGAAAATCGCATACATGCGCTTACCAGCGCGCAGGTATGCGCACCCATGTTAAATATAGGGGAAAAAACGCATGCGCAGGTATGCGTTTTTTTCCAGCGCTAAAAAACGCAAATGTGAAACCAGCCTTAGCTGTTTTTTACTTGGAGATGACAGACCGGTCAAGTTAAATGGTTCTCCAGCAGCAGACATTTTAAGCATGCAAAGTGGCCAACCCCTTTAACCCCTTTCCAATGTTGGATGTAATAGTACCCCCATGTCAGAATCCCTCCGTTTGATGTGGGCTCCAGCGCTAAGCCCACATCTTCCCCAGCATATTTTAGCTGTTTTCAACAGCTGACATGTGCCTCTAACCGCCGCGGATTGGAATCGCGATCCATCCGTGGCGGTTAACCCATTGAATGCGAAAAAAGTATGCAAAAAGTAAAAAAAGAAAAAGTTTCTAAAAATATTAAAAAAATAAAAAATATAAAAGTTCAAATCACCCCCCTTTGGCCAATAAAAATATCAAATATACACATATTTGGTATTGCTGTGTTCAGAATCGCCCAATCTATCGATATAAAAATAGATTAACCTGATCGCTAAATGATGCAATAAGACAAAAATTCAAAACATCAGAATTACGTTTTTTTGGTCGCCGCTATATTGCAATAAAATGCAATAACGGGCGATGAAAAGATCGTATCTACACCAAAATGGTGTAATTAAAAACATCAGCTCAGCATGCAAAAAATAACCACTCACCCAGCCTAAGATCATGAAAAATGGAGACGCTACAGGTCTCGGAAAATGGCGCCTTTTTTTTACCAAAGTTTGGATTTTTCTTTCACCACTTAAATAAAAAAGAACCTATACATGTTTGGTGTCTATGAACTCGTAATGATCTGGAGTATCATAGTGGCAGGTCAGCTTTAGCATTTAATTACCATTTTGACTGAAAAATAAAAAAGTTATGGCTCTTGTAAGAAGGGGAGCAAAAAATAAAAACAAAAAAAAGAAAATATCTCTGGACATGAAGGGGTAAATTTTCCATTATTTTTCTATGTGGAGCAATGGCAAATATCCTTTCAAAATATAAAACTACTGTGTCCACATGTACCCATCTGTTCATATTTTTCCATATCGAAATAAAAATAATTCATATTAGTTTACAATGCCATCTTCTCCTTATCTTTCATGCTCCAGAATTTAGTTCCCTTACAATCACAGTTTGCAGGCCTCTATATTTGCCAGTAATAGTGCTAACTAGAGTTGAGCGAAACGGGTCGAACAATTTCAAAAGTCGCCGACTTTTGGCAAAGTCGGGTTTCATGAAACGAAACCCGACCCTAGGATAAGGTCGGCCACGAGGTCGGCGACTTACGCACCAAAGTCGCGTTTCAAAAGTTTGTTTTGCACTCTTATTCAGCCAATCAGGATCCATGGACACTGTGGGCAACGGGATGACATAGGCAGGGGTCACCACCATCTTTCAGAAGGGCATGCAAGTGATTGGCTTGCTTTGGTGGGCGTCACAGGGGGTATAAAAGGGCGTGCACACCGACCGCCATCTTACTTCTGCCAATCTCAGTATAGGGAGAGGTTGCTGATTCTGTAGGGAGAGCGTTAGGCAGGGAAGAAGACAAAAAAACTGCTTCTGCTGCTAGCGATTTGGCCTGCACAACACACCAGTCACTGTGTGTGCAGTGCAAGGGGAGGCTATATAGTGGTGTATCAGTGGTGTTGGTTGTTGGGCTGCCTTCTAAGGCTTCCTGACATTCCTGCATTGCTGTTTACCCACTGCTCCGCAAACTGCTTTTTTAAAAGCAATCCAATCTCCCTTATCCTCTAGTCACTTTTGTCACAGCTGTGCCATCGAGCCTGTGACATAGCGCTCAGATATCAGTGGGCCTCACACAATCCAAAAGTGTCCAGTGTCCAAAAGTGTGTGCAGAGATTCAAAATCTCCCTTATCCTCTAGTCACTTTGGTCACAGCTGTGCCATCGAGCCTGTCACATAGCGCTCAGATATTCATTGGGCCTCACACAATCCAAAAGTGTCCAGTGTCCAAAAGTGTGTGCAGAGATTCAAAATCTCCCTTATCTTCTAGTCACTTTGGTCACAGCTGTGCCATCGAGCCTGTCACATAGCGCTCAGATATCAGTGGGCCTCACACAATCCAAAAGTGTCCAGTGTACAAAAGTGTGTGCAGAGATTCAAAATCTCCCTTATCCTCTAGTCACTTTGGTCACAGCTGTGCCATCGAGCCTGTCACATAGCGCTCAGATATCAGTGGGCCTCACACAATCCAAAAGTGTCCAGTGTCCAAAAGTGTGTGCAGAGATTCAAAATCTCCCTTATCCTCTAGTCACTTTGGTCACAGCTGTGCCATCGAGCCTGTGACATAGCGCTCAGATATTCATTGGGCCTCACACAATCCAAAAGTGTCCAGTGTCCAAAAGAGTGTGCAGAGATTCAAAATCTCCCTTATCCTCTAGTCACTTTGGTCACAGCTGTGCCATCGAGCCTGTGACACAGCGCTCAGATATTTATTGGGCCTCACACAATCCAAAAGTGTCCAGTGTCCAAAAGTGTGTGCAGAGATTCAAAATCTCCCTTATCCTCTAGTCACTTTGGTCACAGCTGTGCCATCGAGCCTGTGACATAGCGCTCAGATATCAGTGGGCCTCACACAATCCAAAAGTGTCCAGTGTCCAAAAGTGTGTGCAGAGATTCAAAATCTCCCTTATCCTCTAGTCACTTTGGTCACAGCTGTGCCATCGAGCCTGTGACATAGTGCTCAGATATCAGTGGGCCTCACACAATCCAAAAGTGTCCAGTGTCCAAAAGTGTGTGCAGAGATTCAAAATCTCCCTTATCCTCTAGTCACTTTGGTCACAGCTGTGCCATCGAGCCTGTGACATAGCGCTCAGATATTCATTGGGCCTCACACAATCCAAAAGTGTCCAGTGTCCAAAAGTGTGTGCAAAGATTCAAAATCTCCATTATCCTCTAGTCACTTTGGTCACAGCTGTGCCATCGAGCCTGTCACATAGCGCTCAGATATTCAATGGGCCTCACACAATCCAAAAGTGTCTAGTGTCCAAAAGTGTGTGCAGAGATTCAAAATCTCCCTTATCCTCTAGTCACTTTGGTCACAGCTGTGCCATCGAGCCTGTGACATAGCGCTCAGATATTCATTGGGCCTCACACAATCCAAAAGTGTCCAGTGTCCAAAAGTGTGTGCAGAGATTCAAAATCTCCCTTATCCTCTAGTCACTTTGGTCACAGCTGTGCCATCGAGCCTGTCACATAGCGCTCAGATATCAGTGGGCCTCACACAATCCAAAAGTGTCCAGTGTCCAAAAGTGTGTGCAGAGATTCAAAATCTCCCTTATCCTCTAGTCACTTTGGTCACAGCTGTGCCATCGAGCCTGTGACATAGCGCTCAGATATCAGTGGGCCTCACACAATCCAAAAGTGTCCAGTGTCCAAAAGTGTGTGCAGAGATTCAAAATCTCCCTTATCCTCTAGTCACTTTGGTCACAGCTGTGCCATCGAGCCTGTGACATAGCGCTCAGATATCAGTGGGCCACACACAATCCAAAAGTGTCCAGTGTCCAAAAGTGTGTGCAGAGATTCAAAATCTACCTTATCCTCTAGTCACTTTGGTCACAGCTGTGCCATCGAGCCTGTGACATAGCGCTCAGATATCAGTGGGCCTCACACAATCCAAAAGTGTCCAGTGTCCAAAAGTGTGTGCAGAGATTCAAAATCTCCCTTATCCTCTAGTCACTTTGGTCACAGCTGTGCCATCGAGCCTGTGACATAGCGCTCAGATATTCATTGGGCCTCACACAATCCAAAAGTGTCCAGTGTCCAAAAGTGTGTGCAAAGATTCAAAATCTCCCTTATCCTCTAGTCACTTTGGTCACAGCTGTGCCATCGAGCCTGTCACATAGCGCTCAGATATTCATTGGGCCTCACACAATCCAAAAGTGTCTAGTGTCCAAAAGTGTGTGCAGAGTTTCAAAATCTCCCTTATCCTCTAGTCACTTTGGTCACAGCTGTGCCATCGAGCCTGTGATATAGCGCTCAGATATTCATTGGGCCTCACACAATCCAAAAGTGTCCAGTGTCCAAAAGTGTGTGCAGAGATTCAAAATCTCCCTTATCCTCTAGTCACTTTGGTCACAGCTGTGCCATCGAGCCTGTCACATAGCGCTCAGATATCAGTGGGCCTCACACAATCCAAAAGTGTCCAGTGTCCAAAAGTGTGTGCAGAGATTCAAAATCTCCCTTATCCTCTAGTCACTTTGGTCACAGCTGTGCCATCGAGCCTGTGACATAGCGCTCAGATATCAGTGGGCCTCACACAATCCAAAAGTGTCCAGTGTCCAAAAGTGTGTGCAGAGATTCAAAATCTCCCTTATCCTCTAGTCACTTTGGTCACAGCTGTGCCATCGAGCCTGTCACATAGCGCTCAGATATCAGTGGGCCTCACACAATCCAAAAGTGTCCAGTGTCCAAAAGTGTGTACAGAGAATCAAAATCTCCCTTATCCTCTAGTCACTTTGGTCACAGCTGTGCCATCAAGCCTGTGACATAGCGCTCAGATATCAGTGGGCCTCACACAATCCAAAAGTGTCCAGTGTTCAAAAGTGTGAGCAGAGATTCAAAATCTCCCTTATCCTCTAGTCACTTTGGTCACAGCTGTGCCATCGAGCCTGTGACATAGCGCTCAGATATTCATTGGGCCTCACACAATCCAAAAGTGTCCAGTGTCCAAAAGTGTGTGCAGAGATTCAAAATCTCCCTTATCCTCTAGTCACTTTGGTCACAGCTGTGCCATCGAGCCTGTCACATAGCGCTCAGATATCAGTGGGCCTCACACAATCCAAAAGTGTCCAGTGTCCAAAAGTGTGTGCAGAGATTCAAAATCTACCTTATCCTCTAGTCACTTTGGTCACAGCTGTGCCATCGAACCTGTCACATAGCACTCACATATCAGTGGGCCTCACACAATCCAAAAGTGTCCAGTGTCCAAAAGTGTGTGCAGAGATTCAAAATCTCCCTTATCCTCTAGTCACTTTGGTCACAGCTGTGCCATCGAGCCTGTCACATAGCGCTCAGATATTCATTGGGCCTCACACAATCCAAAAGTGTCCAGTGTCCAAAAGTGTGTGCAGAGATTCAAAATCTCCTTATCCTCTAGTCACTTTGGTCACAGCTGTGCCATCGAGCCTGTCACATAGCGCTCAGATATTCATTGGGCCTCACACAATCCAAAAGTGTCCAGTGTCCAAAAGTGTGTGCAGAGATTCAAAATCTCCCTTATCCTCTAGTCACTTTGGTCACAGCTGTGCCATCGAGCCTGTCACATAGCGCTCAGATATCAGTGGGCCTCACACAATCCAAAAGTGTCCAGTGTCCAAAAGTGTGTGCAGAGATTCAAAATCTCCCTTATCCTCTAGTCACTTTGGTCACAGCTGTGCCATCGAGCCTGTCACATAGCGCTCAGATATTCATTGGGCCTCACACAATCCAAAAGTGTCCAGTGTCCAAAAGTGTGTGCAGAGATTCAAAATCTCCCTTATCCTCTAGTCACTTTGGTCACAGCTGTGCCATCGAGCCTGTGACATAGCGCTGAGATTTCCATTGGGCCTCACACAATCCAAAAGTGTCCAGTGTCCAAAAGTGTGTGCAGAGATTCAAAATCTCCCTTATTCTCTAGTCACTTTGGTCACAGCTGTGCCATCGAGCCTGTGACATAGCGCTCAGATATCAGTGGGCATCACACAATCCAAAAGAGTCCAGTGTCCAAAAGTGTGTGCAGAGATTCAAAATCTCCCTTATCCTCTAGTCACTTTGGTCACAGCTGTGCCATCGAGCCTGTCACATAACGCTCAGATATCAGTGGGCCTCACACAATCCAAAAGTGTCCAGTGTCCAAAAGTGTGTGCAGAGATTCAAAATCTCCCTTATCCTCTAGTCACTTTGGTCACAGCTGTGCCATCGAGCCTGTCACATAACGCTCAGATATTCATTGGGCCTCACACAATCCAAAAGTGTCCAGTGTCCAAAAGTGTGTGCAGAGATTCAAAATCTCCCTTATCCTCTAGTCACTTTGGTCACAGCTGTGCCATCGAGCCTGTCACATAGCGCTCAGATATCAGTGGGCCTCACACAATCCAAAAGTGTCCAGTGTCCAAAAGTGTGTGCAGAGATTCAAAATCTCCCTTATCCTCTAGTCACTTTGGTCACAGCTGTGCCATCGAGCCTGTCACATAACGCTCAGATATCAGTGGGCCTCACACAATCCAAAAGTGTCCAGTGTCCAAAAGTGTGTGCAGAGATTCAAAATCTCCCTTATCCTCTAGTCACTTTGGTCACAGCTGTGCCATCGAGCCTGTCACATAACGCTCAGATATTCATTGGGCCTCACACAATCCAAAAGTGTCCAGTGTCCAAAAGTGTGTGCAGAGATTCAAAATCTCCCTTATCCTCTAGTCACTTTGGTCACAGCTGTGCCATCGAGCCTGTGACATAGCGCTCAGATATTCATTGGGCCTCACACAATCCAAAAGTGTCCAGTGTCCAAAAGTGTGTGCAGAGATTCAAAATCTCCCTTATCCTCTAGTCACTTTGGTCACAGCTGTGCCATCGAGCCTGTGACATAGCGCTCAGATATTCATTGGGCCTCACACAATCCAAAAGTGTCCAGTGTCCAAAAGTGTGTGCAGAGATTCAAAATCTCCCTTATCCTCTAGTCACTTTGGTCACAGCTGTGCCATCGAGCCTGTGACATAGCGCTCAGATATTCATTGGGCCTCACACAATCCAAAAGTGTCCAGTGTCCAAAAGTGTGTGCAGAGATTCAAAATCTCCCTTATTCTCTAGTCACTTTGGTCACAGCTGTGCCATCGAGCCTGTGACATAGCGCTCAGATATCAGTGGGCCTCACACAATCCAAAAGTGTCCAGAGTCCAAAAGTGTGTGCAGAGATTCAAAATCTCCCTTATCCTCTAATCACTTTGGTCACAGCTGTGCCATCGAGCCTGTCACATAGCGCTCAGATATCAGTGGGCCTCACACAATCCAAAAGTGTCCAGTGTCCAAAAGTGTGTGCAGAGATTCAAAATCTCCCTTATCCTCTAGTCACTTTGGTCACAGCTGTGCCATCGAGCCTGTGACATAGCGCTCAGATATTCATTGGGCCTCACACAATCCAAAAGTGTCCAGTGTCCAAAAGTGTGTGCAGAGATTCAAAATCTCCCTTATCCTATAGTCACTTTGGTCACAGCTGTGCCATCGAGCCTGTGACATAGCGCTCAGATATTCATTGGGCCTCACACAATCCAAAAGTGTCCAGTGTCCAAAAGTGTGTGCAGAGATTCAAAATCTCCCTTATCCTGTAGTCACTTTGGTCACAGCTGTGCCATCGAGCCTGTGAGATAGCGCTCAGATATTCATTGGGCCTCACACAATCCAAAAGTGTCCAGTGTCCAAAAGTGTGTGCAGAGATTCAAAATCTCCCTTATCCTCTAGTCACTTTGGTCACAGCTGTGCCATCGAGCCTGTGACATAGCGCTCAGATATTCATTGGGCCTCACACAATCCAAAAGTGTCCAGTGTCCAAAAGTGTGTGCAGAGATTCAAAATCTCCCTTATCCTCTAGTCACTTTGGTCACAGCTGTGCCATCGAGCCTGTGACATAGCGCTCAGATATTCATTGGGCCTCACACAATCCAAAAGTGTCCAGTGTCCAAAAGTGTGTGCAGAGATTCAAAATCTCCCTTATCCTCTAGTCACTTTGGTCACAGCTGTGCCGTCGAGCCTGTGACATAGCGCTCAGATATCAGTGGGCCTCACACAATCCAAAAGTGTCCAGTGTCCAAAAGTGTGTGCAGAGATTCAAAATCTCCCTTATCTTCTAGTCACTTTGCTCACAGCTGTGCCATCGAGCCTGTGACATAGCGCTCAGATATTCATTTGGCCTCACACAATCCAAAAGTGTCCAGTGTCCAAAAGTGTGTGAAGAGATTCAAAATCTCCCTTATCCTCTAGTCACTTTGGTCACAGCTGTGCCATGGAGCCTGTGACATAGCGCTCAGATATCAGTGGGCCTCACACAATCCAAAAGTGTCCAGTGTCCAAAAGTGTGTGCAGAGATTCAAAATCTCCCTTATCCTCTAGTCACTTTGGTCACAGCTGTGCCATCGAGCCTGTCACATAGCGCTCAGATATTCATTGGGCCTCACACAATCCAAAAGTGTCCAGTGTCCAAAAGTGTGTGCAGAGATTCAAAATCTCCCTTATCCTCTAGTCACTTTGGTCACAGCTGTGCCATCGAGCCTGTCACATAGCGCTCAGATATCAGTGGGCCTCACACAATCCAAAAGTGTCCAGTGTCCAAAAGTGTGTGCAGAGATTCAAAATCTCCCTTATCCTCTAGTCACTTTGGTCACAGCTGTGCCATCGAGCCTGTGACATAGCGCTCAGATATTCATTGGGCCTCACACAATCCAAAAGTGTCCAGTGTCCAAAAGTGTGTGCAGAGATTCAAAATCTCCCTTTTCCTCTAGTCACTTTGGTCACAGCTGTGCCATCGAGCCTGTCACATAGCGCTCAGATATTCATTGGGCCTCACACAATCCAAAAGTGTCCAGTGTCCAAAAGTGTGTGCAGAGATTCAAAATCTCCCTTATCCTCTAGTCACTTTGGTCACAGCTGTGCCATGGAGCCTGTGACATAGCGCTCAGATATCAGTGGGCCTCACACAATCCAAAAGTGTCCAGTGTCCAAAAGTGTGTGCAGAGATTCAAAATCTCCCTTATCCTCTAGTCACTTTGGTCACAGCTGTGCCATCGAGCCTGTGACATAGCGCTCAGATATCAGTGGGCCTCACACAATCCAAAAGTGTCCAGTGTCCAAAAGTGTGTGCAGAGATTCAAAATCTCCCTTATCCTCTAGTCACTTTGGTCACAGCTGTGCCATGGAGCCTGTGACATAGCGCTCAGATATCAGTGGGCCTCACACAATCCAAAAGTGTCCAGTGTCCAAAAGTGTGTGCAGAGATTCAAAATCTCCCTTATCCTCTAGTCACTTTGGTCACAGCTGTGCCATCGAGCCTGTGACATAGCGCTCAGATATCAGTGGGCCTCACACAATCCAAAAGTGTCCAGTGTAGAAAAATGTGTGCAGAGATTCAAAATCTCCCTTATCCTCTAGTCACTTTGGTCACAGCTGTGCCATCGAGCCTGTGACATAGCGCTCAGATATCAGTGGGCATCACACAATCCAAAAGAGTCCAGTGTCCAAAAGTGTGTGCAGAGATTCAAAATCTCCCTTATCCTCTAGTCACTTTGGTCACAGCTGTGCCATCGAGCCTGTCACATAACGCTCAGATATCAGTGGGCCTCACACAATCCAAAAGTGTCCAGTGTCCAAAAGTGTGTGCAGAGATTC
The DNA here is from genome assembly GCF_039654945.1 of Dendrobates tinctorius. NCBI lineage: Eukaryota > Metazoa > Chordata > Amphibia > Anura > Dendrobatidae > Dendrobates > Dendrobates tinctorius. The sequence goes on from NW_027361676.1 coordinate 53,971,925, forward strand.
AAAATCTCCCTTATCCTCTAGTCACTTTGGTCACAGCTGTGCCATCGAGCCTGTCACATAACGCTCAGATATTCATTGAGCCTCACACAATCCAAAAGTGTCCAGTGTCCAAAAGTGTGTGCAGAGATTCAAAATCTCCCTTATCCTCTAGTCACTTTGGTCACAGCTGTGCCATCGAGCCTGTCACATAGCGCTCAGATGTCAGTGGGCCTCACACAATCCAAAAGTGTCCAGTGTCCAAAAGTGTGTGCAGAGATTCAAAATCTCCCTTATCCTCTAGTCACTTTGGTCACAGCTGTGCCATCGAGCCTGTCACATAACGCTCAGATATCAGTGGGCCTCACACAATCCAAAAGTGTCCAGTGTCCAAAAGTGTGTGCAGAGATTCAAAATCTCCCTTATCCTCTAGTCACTTTGGTCACAGCTGTGCCATCGAGCCTGTCACATAACGCTCAGATATTCATTGGGCCTCACACAATCCAAAAGTGTCCAGTGTCCAAAAGTGTGTGCAGAGATTCAAAATCTCCCTTATTCTCTAGTCACTTTGGTCACAGCTGTGCCATCGAGCCTGTGACATAGCGCTCAGATATTCATTGGGCCTCACACAATCCAAAAGTGTCCAGTGTCCAAAAGTGTGTGCAGAGATTCAAAATCTCCCTTATCCTCTAGCCACTTTGGTCACAGCTGTGCCATCGAGCCTGTGACATAGCGCTCAGATATTCATTGGGCCTCACACAATCCAAAAGTGTCCAGTGTCCAAAAGTGTGTGCAGAGATTCAAAATCTCCCTTATCCTCTAGTCACTTTGGTCACAGCTGTGCCATCGAGCCTGTCACATAGCGCTCAGATATTCACTGGGCCTCACACAATCCAAAAGTGTCCAGTGTCCAAAAGTGTGTGCAGAGATTCAAAATCTCCCTTACCCTCTAGTCACTTTGGTCACAGCTGTGCCATCGAGCCTGTGACATAGCGCTCAGATATCAGTGGGCCTCACACAATCCAAAAGTGTCCAGTGTCCAAAAGTGTGTGCAGAGATTCAAAATCTCCCTTATCCTCTAGTCACTTTGGTCACAGCTGTGCCATCGAGCCTGTGACATAGCGCTCAGATATTCATTGGGCCTCACACAATCCAAAAGTGTCCAGTGTCCAAAAGTGTGTGCAGAGATTCAAAATCTCCCTTATCCTCTAGTCACTTTGGTCACAGGTGTGCCATCGAGCCTGTCACATAGCGCTCAGATATCAGTGGGCCTCACACAATCCAAAAGTGTCCAGTGTCCAAAAGTGTGTGCAGAGATTCAAAATCTCCCTTATCCTCTAGTCACTTTGGTCACAGCTGTGCCATCGAGCATGTGACATAGCGCTCAGTTATTCATTGGGCCTCACACAATCCAAAAGTGTCCAGTGTCCAAAAGTGTGTGCAGAGATTCAAAATCTCCCTTATCCTCTAGTCACTTTGGTCACAGCTGTGCCATCGAGCCTGTCACATAGCGCTCAGATATTCATTGGGCCTCACACAATCCAAAAGTGTCCAGTGTCCAAAAGTGTGTGCAGAGATTCAAAATCTCCCTTATTCTCTAGTCACTTTGGTCACAGCTGTGCCATCGAGCCTGTGACATAGCGCTCAGATATCAGTGGGCCTCACACAATCCAAAAGTGTCCAGAGTCCAAAAGTGTGTGCAGAGATTCAAAATCTCCCTTATCCTCTAATCACTTTGGTCACAGCTGTGCCATCGAGCCTGTCACATAGCGCTCAGATATCAGTGGGCCTCACACAATCCAAAAGTGTCCAGTGTCCAAAAGTGTGTGCAGAGATTCAAAATCTCCCTTATCCTCTAGTCACTTTGGTCACAGCTGTGCCATCGAGCCTGTGACATAGCGCTCAGATATTCATTGGGCCTCACACATTCCAAAAGTGTCCAGTGTCAAAAAGTGTGTGCAGAGATTAAAAATCTCCCTTATCCTCTAGTCACTTTGGTCACAGCTGTGCCATCGAGCCTGTCACATAGCGCTCAGATATTCTTTGGGCCTCACACAATCCAAAAGTGTCCAGTGTCCAAAAGTGTGCGCAGAGATTCAAAATCTCCCTTATCCTCTAGTCACTTTGGTCACAGCTGTGCCATCGAGCCTGTCACATAGCGCTCAGATATTCATTGGGCCTCACACAATCCAAAAGTGTCCAGTGTCCAAAAGTGTGTGCAGAGATTCAAAATCTCCCTTATCCTCTAGTCACTTTGGTCACAGCTGTGCCATCGAGCCTGTCACATAGCGCTCAGATATCAGTGGGCCTCATACAATCCAAAAGTGTCCAGTGTCCAAAAGTGTGTGCAGAGATTCAAAATCTCCCTTATCCTCTAGTCACTTTGGTCACAGCTGTGCCATCGAGCCTGTCACATAACGCTCAGATATTCATTGGGCCTCACACAATCCAAAAGTGTCCAGTGTCCAAAAGTGTGTGCAGAGATTCAAAATCTCCCTTATCCTCTAGTCACTTTGGTCACAGCTGTGCCATCGAGCCTGTGACATAGCGCTCAGATATTCATTGGGCCTCACACAATCCAAAAGTGTCCAGTGTCCAAAAGTGTGTGCAGAGATTCAAAATCTCCCTTATTCTCTAGTCACTTTGGTCACAGCTGTGCCATCGAGCCTGTCACATAGCGGTCAGATATTCATTGGGCCTCACACAATCCAAAAGTGTCCAGTGTTCAAAAGTGTGTGCAGAGATTCAAAATCTCCCTTATCCTCTAGTCACTTTGGTCACAGCTGTGCCATCGAGCCTGTGACATAGCGCTCAGATATTCATTGGGCCTCACACAATCCAAAAGTGTCCAGTGTCCAAAAGTGTGTGCACAGATTCAAAATCTCCCTTATCCTCTAGGCACTTTGGTCACAGCTGTGCCATCGAGCCTGTGACATAGCGCTCAGATATTCATTGGGCCTCACACAATCCAAAAGTGTCCAGTGTCCAAAAGTGTGTGCAGAGATTCAAAATCTCCCTTATCCTCTAGTCACTTTGGTCACAGCTGTGCCATCGAGCCTGTGACATAGCACTCAGATATCAGTGGGCCTCACACAATCCAAAAGTGTCCAGTGTCCAAAAGTGTGTGCAGAGATTCAAAATCTCCCTTATCTTCTAGTCACTTTGGTCACAGCTGTGCCATCGAGCCTGTGACATAGCGCTCAGATATTCATTGGGCCTCACACAATCCAAAAGTGTCCAGTGTCCAAAAGTGTGTGCAGAAATTCAAAATCTCCCTTATCCTCTAGTCACTTTGGTCACAGCTGTGCCATCGAGCCTGTCACATAGCGCTCAGATATTCATTGGGCCTCACACAATCCAAAAGTGTCCAGTGTCCAAAAGTGTGTGCAGAGATTCAAAATCTCCCTTATCCTCTAGTCACTTTGGTCACAGCTGTGCCATCGAGCCTGTGACATAGCGCTCAGATATTCATTGGGCCTCACACAATCCAAAAGTGTCCAGTGTCCAAAAGTGTGTGCAGAGATTCAAAATCTCCCTTATCCTCTAGTCACTTTGGTCACAGCTGTGCCATCGAGCCTGTCACATAGCGCTCAGATATTCATTGGGCCTCACACAATCCAAAAGTGTCCAGTGTCCAAAAGTGTGTGCAGAGATTCAAAATCTCCCTTATCCTATAGTCACTTTGGTCACAGCTGTGCCATCGAGCCTGTGACATAGCGCTCAGATATTCATTGGGCCTCACACAATCCAAAAGTGTCCAGTGTCCAAAAGTGTGTGCAGAGATTCAAAATCTCCCTTATCCTCTAGTCACTTTGGTCACAGCTGTGCCATCGAGCCTGTGAGATAGCGCTCAGATATTCATTGGGCCTCACACAATCCAAAAGTGTCCAGTGTCCAAAAGTGTGTGCAGAGATTCAAAATCTCCCTTATCCTCTAGTCACTTTGGTCACAGCTGTGCCATCGAGCCTGTGACATAGCGCTCAGATATTCATTGGGCCTCACACAATCCAAAAGTGTCCAGTGTCCAAAAGTGTGTGCAGAGATTCAAAATCTCCCTTATCCTCTAGTCACTTTGGTCACAGCTGTGCCATCGAGCCTGTGACATAGCGCTCAGATATTCATTGGGCCTCACACAATCCAAAAGTGTCCAGTGTCCAAAAGTGTGTGCAGAGATTCAAAATCTCCCTTATCCTCTAGTCACTTTGGTCACAGCTGTGCCGTCGAGCCTGTGACATAGCGCTCAGATATCAGTGGGCCTCACACAATCCAAAAGTGTCCAGTGTCCAAAAGTGTGTGCAGAGATTCAAAATCTCCCTTATCTTCTAGTCACTTTGCTCACAGCTGTGCCATCGAGCCTGTGACATAGCGCTCAGATATTCATTTGGCCTCACACAATCCAAAAGTGTCCAGTGTCCAAAAGTGTGTGAAGAGATTCAAAATCTCCCTTATCCTCTAGTCACTTTGGTCACAGCTGTGCCATGGAGCCTGTGACATAGCGCTCAGATATCAGTGGGCCTCACACAATCCAAAAGTGTCCAGTGTCCAAAAGTGTGTGCAGAGATTCAAAATCTCCCTTATCCTCTAGTCACTTTGGTCACAGCTGTGCCATCGAGCCTGTCACATAGCGCTCAGATATTCATTGGGCCTCACACAATCCAAAAGTGTCCAGTGTCCAAAAGTGTGTGCAGAGATTCAAAATCTCCCTTATCCTCTAGTCACTTTGGTCACAGCTGTGCCATCGAGCCTGTCACATAGCGCTCAGATATCAGTGGGCCTCACACAATCCAAAAGTGTCCAGTGTCCAAAAGTGTGTGCAGAGATTCAAAATCTCCCTTATCCTCTAGTCACTTTGGTCACAGCTGTGCCATCGAGCCTGTGACATAGCGCTCAGATATTCATTGGGCCTCACACAATCCAAAAGTGTCCAGTGTCCAAAAGTGTGTGCAGAGATTCAAAATCTCCCTTTTCCTCTAGTCACTTTGGTCACAGCTGTGCCATCGAGCCTGTCACATAGCGCTCAGATATTCATTGGGCCTCACACAATCCAAAAGTGTCCAGTGTCCAAAAGTGTGTGCACAGATTCAAAATCTCCCTTATCCTCTAGGCACTTTGGTCACAGCTGTGCCATGGAGCCTGTGACATAGCGCTCAGATATCAGTGGGCCTCACACAATCCAAAAGTGTCCAGTGTCCAAAAGTGTGTGCAGAGATTCAAAATCTCCCTTATCCTCTAGTCACTTTGGTCACAGCTGTGCCATCGAGCCTGTGACATAGCGCTCAGATATCAGTGGGCCTCACACAATCCAAAAGTGTCCAGTGTAGAAAAATGTGTGCAGAGATTCAAAATCTCCCTTATCCTCTAGTCACTTTGGTCACAGCTGTGCCATCGAGCCTGTGACATAGCGCTCAGATATTCATTGGGCCTCACACAATCCAAAAGTGTCCAGTGTCCAAAAGTGTGTGCAGAGATTCAAAATCTCCCTTATCCTCTAGTCACTTTGGTCACAGCTGTGCCATTGAGCCTGTCACATAGCGCTCAGATATCAGTGGGCCTCACACAATGCAAAAGTGTCCAGTGTCCAAAAGTGTGTGCAGAGATTCAAAATCTCCCTTATCCTCTAGTCACTTTGGTCACAGCTGTGCCATCGAGCCTGTCACATAGCGCTCAGATATTCATTGGGCTTCACACAATCCAAAAGTGTCCAGTGTCCAAAAGTGTGTGCAGAGATTCAAAATCTCCCTTATCCTCTAGTCACTTTGGTCACAGCTGTGCCATCGAGCCTGTCACATAGCGCTCAGATATTCATTGGGCCTCACACAATCCAAAAGTGTCCAGTGTCCAAAAGTGTGTGCAGAGATTCAAAATCTCCCTTATCCTCTAGTCACTTTGGTCACAGCTGTGCCATCGAGCCTGTCACATAGCGCTCAGATATCATTGGGCCTCACACAATCCAAAAGTGTCCAGTGTACAAAAGTGTGTGCAGAGATTCAAAATCTCCCTTATCCTCTAGTCACTTTGGTCACAGCTGTGCCATCGAGCCTGTCACATAGCGCTCAGATATTCATTGGGCCTCACACAATCCAAAAGTGTCCAGTGTCCAAAAGTGTGTGCAGAGATTCAAAATCTCCCTTATCCTCTAGTCACTTTGGTCACAGCTGTGCCATCGAGCCTGTGACATAGCGCTCAGATATTCATTGGGCCTCACACAATCCAAAAGTGTCCAGTGTCCAAAATTGTGTGCAGAGATTCAAAATCTGCCTTATTCTCTAGTTACTTTGGTCACAGCTGTGCCATCGAGCCTGTCACATAGCGCTCAGATATTCATTGGGCCTCACACAATCCAAAAGTGTCCAGTGTCCAAAAGTGTGTGCAGAGATTCAAAATCTCCCTTATCCTCTAGTCACTTTGGTCACAGCTGTGCCATCGAGCCTGTGACATAGCGCTCAGATATTCATTGGGCCTCACACAATCCAAAAGTGTCCAGTGTCCAAAAGTGTGTGCAGAGATTCAAAATCTCCCTTATCCTCTAGTCACTTTGGTCACAGCTGTGCCATCGAGCCTGTGACATAGCGCTCAGATATTCATTGGGCCTCACACAATCCAAAAGTGTCCAGTGTCCAAAAGTGTGTGCAGAGATTCTAAATCTCCCTTATGCTGTAGTCACTTTGGTCACAGCTGTGCCATCGAGCCTGTGACATAGCGCTCAGATATCAGTGGGCCTCACACAATCCAAAAGTGTCCAGTGTCCAAAAGTGTGTGCAGAGATTCAAAATCTCCCTTATCCTCTAGTCACTTTGGTCACAGCTGTGCCATCGAGCCTGTGACATAGGTGCTCAGATATCAGTGGGCCTCACACAATCCAAAAGTGTCCAGTGTCCAAAAGTGTGTGCAGAGATTCAAAATTTCCCTTATCCTCTAGTCACTTTGGTCACAGCTGTGCCATCGAGCCTGTGACATAGCTCTCAGATATCAGTGGGCCTCACACAATCCAAAAGTGTCCAGTGTCCAAAAGTGTGTGCAGAGATTCAAAATCTCCCTTATCCTCTAGTCACTTTGGTCACAGCTGTGCCATCGAGCCTGTCACATAGCGCTCAGATATTCATTGGGCCTCACACAATCCAAAAGTGTCCAGTGTCCAAAAGTGTGTGCAGAGATTCAAAATCTCCCTTATCCTCTAGTAACTTTGGTCACAGCTGTGCCATCGAGCCTGTCACATAGCGCTCAGATATTCATTGGGCCTCACACAATCCAAAAGTGTCCAGTGTCCAAAAGTGTGTGCAGAGATTCAAAATCTCCCTTATCCTCTAGTCACTTTGGTCACAGCTGTGCCATCGAGCCTGTCACATAGCACTCAGATATCAGTGGGCCTCACACAATCCAAAAGTGTCCAGTGTCCAAAAGTGTGTGCAGAGATTCAAAATCTCCCTTATCCTCTAGTCACTTTGGTCACAGCTGTGCCATCGAGCCTGTCACATAGCGCTCAGATATTCATTGGGCCTCACACAATCCAAAAGTGTCCAGTGTCCAAAAGTGTGTGCAGAGATTCAAAATCTCCCTTATCCTCTAGTCACTTTGGTCACAGCTGTGCCATCGAGCCTGTCACATAGCGCTCAGATATTCATTGGGCCTCACACAATCCAAAAGTGTCCAGTGTCCAAAAGTGTGTGCAGAGATTCAAAATCTCCCTTATCCTCTAGTCACTTTGGTCACAGCTGTGCCATCGAGCCTGTGACATAGCGCTCAGATATTCATTGGGCCTCACACAATCCAAAAGTGTCCAGTGTCCAAAAGTGTGTGCAGAGATTCAAAATCTCCCTTATCCTCTAGTCACTTTGGTCACAGCTGTGCCATCGAGCCTGTGACATAGCGCTCAGATATTCATTGGGCCTCACACAATCCAAAATTGTCCAGTGTCCAAAAGTGTGTGCAGAGACTCAAAATCTCCCTTATCCTCTAGTCACTTTGGTCACAGCTGTGCCATCGAGCCTGTGACATAGCGCTCAGATATTCATTGGGCCTCACACAATCCAAAAGTGTCCAGTGTCCAAAAGTGTGTGCAGAGATTCAAAATCTCCCTTATCCTCTAGTCACTTTGGTCACAGCTGTGCCATTGAGCCTGTCACATAGCGCTCAGATATTCATTGGGCCTCACACAATCCAAAAGTGTCCAGTGTCCAAAAGTGTGTGCAGAGATTCAAAATCTCCCTTATCCTCTAGTCACTTTGGTCACAGCTGTGCCATCGAGCCTGTGACATAGCGCTCAGATATTCATTGGGCCTCACACAATCCAAAAGTGTCCAGTGTCCAAAATTGTGTGCAGAGATTCAAAATCTCGCTTATCCTCTAGTCACTTTGGTCACAGCTGTGCCATCGAGTCTGTGACATAGCGCTCAGATATTCATTGGGCCTCACACAATCCAAAAGTGTCCAGTGTCCAAAAGTGTGTGCAGAGATTCAAAATCTCCCTTATCCTCTAGTCACTTTGGTCACAGCTGTGCCATCGAGCCTGTGACATAGCGCTCAGATATTCATTGTGCCTCACACAATCCAAAAGTGTCCAGTGTCCAAAATTGTGTGCAGAGATTCAAAATCTCCCTTATCCTCTAGTCACTTTGGTCACAGCTGTGCCATCGAGCCTGTGACATAGCGCTCAGATATTCATTGGGCCTTACACAATTCAAAAGTGTCCAGTGTCCAAAAGTGTGTGCAGAGATTCAAAATCTCCCTTATCCTCTAGTCACTTTGGTCACAGCTGTGTCATCGAGCCTGTGACATAGCGCTCAGATATCAGTGGGCCTCACACAATCCAAAAGTGTCCAGTGTCCAAAAGTGTGTGCAGAGATTCAAAATCTCCCTTATCCTGTAGTCACTTTGGTCACAGCTGTGCCATCGAGCCTGTGACATAGCGCTCAGATATTCATTGGGCCTCACACAATCCAAAAGTGTCCAGTGTCCAAAAGTGTGTGCAGAGTTTCAAAATCTCCCTTATACTCTAGTCACTTTGCTCTCAGCTGTGCCATCGAGCCTGTGACATAGCGCTCAGATATCAGTGGGCCTCACACAATCCAAAAGTGTCCAGTGTCCAAAAGTGTGTGCAGAGATTCAAAATCTCCCTTATCCTGTAGTCACTTTGGTCACAGCTGTGCCATCGAGCCTGTCACATAGCGCTCAGATATTCATTGGGCCTCACACAATCCAAAAGTGTCCAGTGTCCAAAAGTGTGTGCAGAGTTTCAAAATCTCCCTTATCCTCTAGTCACTTTGCTCTCAGCTGTGCCATCGAGCCTGTGACATAGCGCTCAGATATCAGTGGGCCTCACACAATCCAAAAGTGTCCAGTGTCCAAAAGTGTGTGCAGAGATTCAAAATCTCCCTTATCCTCTAGACACTTTGGTCACAGCTGTGCCATAGAGCCTGTGACATAGCGCTCAGATATTCATTGGGCCTCACACAATCCAAAAGTGTCCAGTGTCCAAAAGTGTGTGCAGAGATTCAAAATCTCCCTTATCCTCTAGTCACTTTGGTCACAGCTGTGCCATCGAGCCTGTGACATAGCGCTCAGATATTCATTGGGCCTCACACAATCCAAAAGTGTCCAGTGTCCAAAAGTGTGTGCAGAGATTCAAAATCTCCCTTATCCTCTAGTCACTTTGGTCACAGCTGTGCCATCGAGCCTGTGACATAGCGCTCAGATATTCATTGGGCCTCACACAATCCAAAAGTGTCCAGTGTCCAAAAGTGTGTGCAGAGATTCAAAATCTCCCTTATCCTCTAGTCACTTTGGTCACAGCTGTGCCATCGAGCCTGTGACATAGCGCTCAGATATTCATTGGGCCTCACACAATCCAAAAGTGTCCAGTGTCCAAAAGTATGTGCAGAGATTCAAAATCTCCCTTATCCTCTAGTAACTTTGGTCACAGCTGTGCCATCGAGCCTGTGACATAGCGCTCAGATATCAGTGGGCCTCACACAATCCAAAAGTGTCCAGTGTCCAAAAGTGTGTGCAGAGATTCAAAATCTCCCTTATCCTCTAGTCACTTTGCTCACAGCTGTGCCATCGAGCCTGTGACATAGCGCTCAGATATCAGTGGGCCTCACACAATCCAAAAGTGTCCAGTGTCCAAAAGTGTATGCTGAGATTCAAAATCTCCCTTATCCTCTAGTCACTTTGGTCACAGCTGTGCCATCGAGCCTGTGATATAGCGCTCAGATATTCATTGGGCCTCACACAATCCAAAAGTGTCCAGTGTCCAAAAGTGTGTGCAGAGATTCAAAATCTCCCTTATCCTCTAGTCATTTTGGTCACAGCTGTGCCATCGAGCCTATGACATAGCGCTCAGATATCAGTGGGCCACACACAATCCAAACGTGTCCAGTGTCCAAAAGTGTGTGCAGAGATTCAAAATCTCCCTTATCCTCTAGTCACTTTAGTCACAGCTGTGCCATGAAGCCTGTGACATAGCACTCAGATATCAGTGGGCCTCACACAATCCAAAAGTGTCCAGTGTCCAAAAGTGTGTGCAGAGATTCAAAATCTCCCTTATCCTCTAGTCACTTTGTTCACAGCTGTGCCATCGAGCCTGTGACATAGCGCTCAGATATCAGTGGGCCTCACACAATCCAAAAGTGTCCAGTGTCCAAAAGTGTGTGCAGAGATTCAAAATCTCCCTTATCCTCTAGACACTTTGGTCACAGCTGTGCCATAGAGCCTGTGACATAGCGCTCAGATATTCATTGGGCCTCACACAATCCAAAAGTGTCCAGTGTCCAAAAGTGTGTGCAGAGATTCAAAATCTCCCTTATCCTCTAGTCACTTTGGTCACAGCTGTGCCATCGAGCCTGTGACATAGCGCTCAGATATTCATTGGGCCTCACACAATCCAAAAGTGTCCAGTGTCCAAAAGTGTGTGCAGAGATTCAAAATCTCCCTTATCCTCTAGTCACTTTGGTCACAGCTGTGCCATCGAGCCTGTGACATAGCGCTCAGATATTCATTGGGCCTCACACAATCCAAAAGTGTCCAGTGTCCAAAAGTGTGTGCAGAGATTCAAAATCTCCCTTATCCTCTAGTCACTTTGGTCACAGCTGTGCCATCGAGCCTGTGACATAGCGCTCAGATATTCATTGGGCCTCACACAATCCAAAAGTGTCCAGTGTCCAAAAGTATGTGCAGAGATTCAAAATCTCCCTTATCCTCTAGTAACTTTGGTCACAGCTGTGCCATCGAGCCTGTGACATAGCGCTCAGATATCAGTGGGCCTCACACAATCCAAAAGTGTCCAGTGTCCAAAAGTGTGTGCAGAGATTCAAAATCTCCCTTATCCTCTAGTCACTTTGCTCACAGCTGTGCCATCGAGCCTGTGACATAGCGCTCAGATATCAGTGGGCCTCACACAATCCAAAAGTGTCCAGTGTCCAAAAGTGTATGCTGAGATTCAAAATCTCCCTTATCCTCTAGTCACTTTGGTCACAGCTGTGCCATCGAGCCTGTGATATAGCGCTCAGATATTCATTGGGCCTCACACAATCCAAAAGTGTCCAGTGTCCAAAAGTGTGTGCAGAGATTCAAAATCTCCCTTATCCTCTAGTCACTTTGGTCACAGCTGTGCCATCGAGCCTGTGACATAGCGCTCAGATATTCATTGGGCCTCACACAATCCAAAAGTGTCCAGTGTCCAAAATTGTGTGCAGAGATTCAAAATCTCGCTTATCCTCTAGTCACTTTGGTCACAGCTGTGCCATCGAGTCTGTGACATAGCGCTCAGATATTCATTGGGCCTCACACAATCCAAAAGTGTCCAGTGTCCAAAAGTGTGTGCAGAGATTCAAAATCTCCCTTATCCTCTAGTCACTTTGGTCACAGCTGTGCCATCGAGCCTGTGACATAGCGCTCAGATATTCATTGTGCCTCACACAATCCAAAAGTGTCCAGTGTCCAAAATTGTGTGCAGAGATTCAAAATCTCCCTTATCCTCTAGTCACTTTGGTCACAGCTGTGCCATCGAGCCTGTGACATAGCGCTCAGATATTCATTGGGCCTTACACAATTCAAAAGTGTCCAGTGTCCAAAAGTGTGTGCAGAGATTCAAAATCTCCCTTATCCTCTAGTCACTTTGGTCACAGCTGTGTCATCGAGCCTGTGACATAGCGCTCAGATATCAGTGGGCCTCACACAATCCAAAAGTGTCCAGTGTCCAAAAGTGTGTGCAGAGATTCAAAATCTCCCTTATCCTGTAGTCACTTTGGTCACAGCTGTGCCATCGAGCCTGTGACATAGCGCTCAGATATTCATTGGGCCTCACACAATCCAAAAGTGTCCAGTGTCCAAAAGTGTGTGCAGAGTTTCAAAATCTCCCTTATACTCTAGTCACTTTGCTCTCAGCTGTGCCATCGAGCCTGTGACATAGCGCTCAGATATCAGTGGGCCTCACACAATCCAAAAGTGTCCAGTGTCCAAAAGTGTGTGCAGAGATTCAAAATCTCCCTTATCCTGTAGTCACTTTGGTCACAGCTGTGCCATCGAGCCTGTCACATAGCGCTCAGATATTCATTGGGCCTCACACAATCCAAAAGTGTCCAGTGTCCAAAAGTGTGTGCAGAGTTTCAAAATCTCCCTTATCCTCTAGTCACTTTGCTCTCAGCTGTGCCATCGAGCCTGTGACATAGCGCTCAGATATCAGTGGGCCTCACACAATCCAAAAGTGTCCAGTGTCCAAAAGTGTGTGCAGAGATTCAAAATCTCCCTTATCCTCTAGACACTTTGGTCACAGCTGTGCCATAGAGCCTGTGACATAGCGCTCAGATATTCATTGGGCCTCACACAATCCAAAAGTGTCCAGTGTCCAAAAGTGTGTGCAGAGATTCAAAATCTCCCTTATCCTCTAGTCACTTTGGTCACAGCTGTGCCATCGAGCCTGTGACATAGCGCTCAGATATTCATTGGGCCTCACACAATCCAAAAGTGTCCAGTGTCCAAAAGTGTGTGCAGAGATTCAAAATCTCCCTTATCCTCTAGTCACTTTGGTCACAGCTGTGCCATCGAGCCTGTGACATAGCGCTCAGATATTCATTGGGCCTCACACAATCCAAAAGTGTCCAGTGTCCAAAAGTGTGTGCAGAGATTCAAAATCTCCCTTATCCTCTAGTCACTTTGGTCACAGCTGTGCCATCGAGCCTGTGACATAGCGCTCAGATATTCATTGGGCCTCACACAATCCAAAAGTGTCCAGTGTCCAAAAGTATGTGCAGAGATTCAAAATCTCCCTTATCCTCTAGTAACTTTGGTCACAGCTGTGCCATCGAGCCTGTGACATAGCGCTCAGATATCAGTGGGCCTCACACAATCCAAAAGTGTCCAGTGTCCAAAAGTGTGTGCAGAGATTCAAAATCTCCCTTATCCTCTAGTCACTTTGCTCACAGCTGTGCCATCGAGCCTGTGACATAGCGCTCAGATATCAGTGGGCCTCACACAATCCAAAAGTGTCCAGTGTCCAAAAGTGTATGCTGAGATTCAAAATCTCCCTTATCCTCTAGTCACTTTGGTCACAGCTGTGCCATCGAGCCTGTGATATAGCGCTCAGATATTCATTGGGCCTCACACAATCCAAAAGTGTCCAGTGTCCAAAAGTGTGTGCAGAGATTCAAAATCTCCCTTATCCTCTAGTCATTTTGGTCACAGCTGTGCCATCGAGCCTATGACATAGCGCTCAGATATCAGTGGGCCACACACAATCCAAACGTGTCCAGTGTCCAAAAGTGTGTGCAGAGATTCAAAATCTCCCTTATCCTCTAGTCACTTTAGTCACAGCTGTGCCATGAAGCCTGTGACATAGCACTCAGATATCAGTGGGCCTCACACAATCCAAAAGTGTCCAGTGTCCAAAAGTGTGTGCAGAGATTCAAAATCTCCCTTATCCTCTAGTCACTTTGTTCACAGCTGTGCCATCGAGCCTGTGACATAGCGCTCAGATATCAGTGGGCCTCACACAATCCAAAAGTGTCCAGTGTCCAAAAGTGTGTGCAGAGATTCAAAATCTCCCTTATCCTCTAGACACTTTGGTCACAGCTGTGCCATAGAGCCTGTGACATAGCGCTCAGATATTCATTGGGCCTCACACAATCCAAAAGTGTCCAGTGTCCAAAAGTGTGTGCAGAGATTCAAAATCTCCCTTATCCTCTAGTCACTTTGGTCACAGCTGTGCCATCGAGCCTGTGACATAGCGCTCAGATATTCATTGGGCCTCACACAATCCAAAAGTGTCCAGTGTCCAAAAGTGTGTGCAGAGATTCAAAATCTCCCTTATCCTCTAGTCACTTTGGTCACAGCTGTGCCATCGAGCCTGTGACATAGCGCTCAGATATTCATTGGGCCTCACACAATCCAAAAGTGTCCAGTGTCCAAAAGTGTGTGCAGAGATTCAAAATCTCCCTTATCCTCTAGTCACTTTGGTCACAGCTGTGCCATCGAGCCTGTGACATAGCGCTCAGATATTCATTGGGCCTCACACAATCCAAAAGTGTCCAGTGTCCAAAAGTATGTGCAGAGATTCAAAATCTCCCTTATCCTCTAGTAACTTTGGTCACAGCTGTGCCATCGAGCCTGTGACATAGCGCTCAGATATCAGTGGGCCTCACACAATCCAAAAGTGTCCAGTGTCCAAAAGTGTGTGCAGAGATTCAAAATCTCCCTTATCCTCTAGTCACTTTGCTCACAGCTGTGCCATCGAGCCTGTGACATAGCGCTCAGATATCAGTGGGCCTCACACAATCCAAAAGTGTCCAGTGTCCAAAAGTGTATGCTGAGATTCAAAATCTCCCTTATCCTCTAGTCACTTTGGTCACAGCTGTGCCATCGAGCCTGTGATATAGCGCTCAGATATTCATTGGGCCTCACACAATCCAAAAGTGTCCAGTGTCCAAAAGTGTGTGCAGAGATTCAAAATCTCCCTTATCCTCTAGTCATTTTGGTCACAGCTGTGCCATCGAGCCTATGACATAGCGCTCAGATATCAGTGGGCCACACACAATCCAAACGTGTCCAGTGTCCAAAAGTGTGTGCAGAGATTCAAAATCTCCCTTATCCTCTAGTCACTTTAGTCACAGCTGTGCCATGAAGCCTGTGACATAGCACTCAGATATCAGTGGGCCTCACTCAATCCAAAAGTGTCCAGTGTCCAAAAGTGTGTGCAGAGATTCAAAATCTCCCTTATCCTCTAGTCACTTTGTTCACAGCTGTGCCATCGAGCCTGTGACATAGCGCTCAGATATCAGTGGGCCTCACACAATCCAAAAGTGTCCAGTGTCCAAAAGTGTGTGCAGAGATTCAAAATCTCCCTTATCCTCTAGTCACTTTGGTCACAGCTGTGCCATCGAGCCTGTCACATAGCGCTCAGATATTCATTGGGCCTCACACAATCCAAAAGTGTCCAGTGTCCAAAAGTGTGTGCAGAGATTCAAAATCTCCCTTATCCTCTAGTCACTTTGGTCACAGCTGTGCCATCGAGCCTGTGACATAGCGCTCAGATATCAGTGGGCCTCACACAATCCAAAAGTGTTCAGTGTCCAAAAGTGTGTGCAGAGATTAAAAATCTCCCTTATCCTCTAGTCACTTTGGTCACAGCTGTGCCATCGAGCCTGTGACATAGCGCTCAGATATTCATTGGGCCTCACACAATCCAAAAGTGTCCAGTGTCCAAAAGTGTGTGCAGAGATTCAAAATCTCCCTTATCCTCTAGTCACTTTGGTCACAGCTGTGCCATCGAGCCTGTGACATAGCGCTCAGATATTCATTGGGCCTCACACAATCCAAAAGTGTCCAGTGTCCAAAAGTGTGTGCAGAGATTCAAAATCTCCCTTATCCTCTAGTCACTTTGGTCACAGCTGTGCCATCGAGCCTGTGACATAGCGCTCAGATATTCATTGGGCCTCACACAATCCAAAAGTGTCCAGTTTCCAAAAGTGTGTGCAGAGATTCAAAATCTCCCTTATCCTCTAGTAACTTTGGTCACAGCTGTGCCATCGAGCCTGTGACATAGCGCTCAGATATCAGTGGGCCTCACACAATCCAAAAGTGTCCAGTGTCCAAAAGTGTGTGCAGAGATTCAAAATCTCCCTTATCCTCTAGTCACTTTGCTCACAGCTGTGCCATCGAGCCTGTGACATAGCGCTCAGATATCAGTGGGCCTCACACAATCCAAAAGTGTCCAGTGTCCAAAAGTGTATGCTGAGATTCAAAATCTCCCTTATCCTCTAGTCACTTTGGTCACAGCTGTGCCATCGAGCCTGTGATATAGTGCTCAGATATTCATTGGGCCTCACACAATCCAAAAGTGTCCAGTGTCCAAAAGTGTGTGCAGAGATTCAAAATCTCCCTTATCCTCTAGTCATTTTGGTCACAGCTGTGCCATCGAGCCTATGACATAGCGCTCAGATATCAGTGGGCCACACACAATCCAAACGTGTCCTGTGTCCAAAAGTGTGTGCAGAGATTCAAAATCTCCCTTATCCTCTAGTCACTTTAGTCACAGCTGTGCCATGAAGCCTGTGACATAGCACTCAGATATCAGTGGGCCTCACACAATCCAAAAGTGTCCAGTGTCCAAAAGTGTGTGCAGAGATTCAAAATCTCCCTTATCCTTTAGTCACTTTGTTCACAGCTGTGCCATCGAGCCTGTGACATAGCGCTCAGATATCAGTGGGCCTCACACAATCCAAAAGTGTCCAGTGTACAAAAGTGTGTGCAGAGATTCAAAATCTCCCTTATCCTCTAGTCACTTTGGTCACAGCTGTGCCATCGAGCCTGTCACATTGCGCTCAGATATTCATTGGGCCTCACACAATCCAAAAGTGTCCAGTGTCCAAAAGTGTGTGCAGAGATTCAAAATCTCCCTTATCCTCTAGTCACTTTGGTCACAGCTGTGCCATCGAGCCTGTGACATAGCGCTCAGATATCAGTGGGCCTCACACAATCCAAAAGTGTCCAGTGTCCAAAAGTGTGTGCAGAGATTAAAAATCTCCCTTATCCTCTAGTCACTTTGGTCACAGCTGTGCCATCGAGCCTGTGACATAGCGCTCAGGTATTCATTGGGCCTCACACAATCCAAAAGTGTCCAGTGTCCAAAAGTGTGTGCAGAGATTCAAAATCTCCCTTATCCTCTAGTCACTTTGGTCACAGCTGTGCCATCGAGCCTGTGACATAGCGCTCAGATATTCATTGGGCCTCACACAATCCAAAAGTGTCCAGTGTCCAAAAGTGTGTGCAGAGATTCAAAATCTCCCTTATCCTCTACTCACTTTGGTCACAGCTGTGCATCGAGCCTGTCACAAAGCGCTCAGATATTCATTGGGCCTCACACAATCCAAAAGTGTCCAGTGTCCAAAAGTGTGTGCAGAGATTCAAAATCTCCCTTATCCTCTAGTCACTTTGGTCACAGCTGTGCCATCGAGCCTGTGACATAGCGCTCAGATATTCATTGGGCCTCACACAATCCAAAAGTGTCCAGTGTCCAAAAGTGTGTGCAGAGATTCAAAATCTCCCTTATCCTCTAGTCACTTTGGTCACAGCTGTGCATCGAGCCTGTCACAAAGCGCTCAGATATTCATTGGGCCTCACACAATCCAAAAGTGTCCAGTGTCCAAAAGTGTGTGCAGAGATTCAATATCTCCCTTATCCTCTAGTCACTTTGGTCACAGCTGTGCCATCGAGCCTGTGACATAGTGCTCAGATATTCATTGGGCCTCACACAATCCAAAAGTGTCCAGTGTCCAAAAGTGTGTGCAGAGATTCAAAATCTCACTTACCCTCTAGTCACTTTGGTCACAGCTGTGCCATCGAGCCTGTGACATAGTGCTCAGATATTCATTGGGCCTCACACAATCCAAAAGTGTCCAGTGTCCAAAAGTGTGTGCAGAGATTCAAAATCTCCCTTATCCTCTAGTCACTTTGGTCACAGCTGTGCCATCGAGCCTGTGACATAGCGCTCAGATATTCATTGGGCCTCACACAATCCAAAAGTGTCCAGTGTCCAAAATTGTGTGCAGAGATTCAAAATCTCGCTTATCCTCTAGTCACTTTGGTCACAGCTGTGCCATCGAGTCTGTGACATAGCGCTCAGATATTCATTGGGCCTCACACAATCCAAAAGTGTCCAGTGTCCAAAAGTGTGTGCAGAGATTCAAAATCTCCCTTATCCTCTAGTCACTTTGGTCACAGCTGTGCCATCGAGCCTGTGACATAGCGCTCAGATATTCATTGTGCCTCACACAATCCAAAAGTGTCCAGTGTCCAAAATTGTGTGCAGAGATTCAAAATCTCCCTTATCCTCTAGTCACTTTGGTCACAGCTGTGCCATCGAGCCTGTGACATAGCGCTCAGATATTCATTGGGCCTTACACAATTCAAAAGTGTCCAGTGTCCAAAAGTGTGTGCAGAGATTCAAAATCTCCCTTATCCTCTAGTCACTTTGGTCACAGCTGTGTCATCGAGCCTGTGACATAGCGCTCAGATATCAGTGGGCCTCACACAATCCAAAAGTGTCCAGTGTCCAAAAGTGTGTGCAGAGATTCAAAATCTCCCTTATCCTGTAGTCACTTTGGTCACAGCTGTGCCATCGAGCCTGTGACATAGCGCTCAGATATTCATTGGGCCTCACACAATCCAAAAGTGTCCAGTGTCCAAAAGTGTGTGCAGAGTTTCAAAATCTCCCTTATACTCTAGTCACTTTGCTCTCAGCTGTGCCATCGAGCCTGTGACATAGCGCTCAGATATCAGTGGGCCTCACACAATCCAAAAGTGTCCAGTGTCCAAAAGTGTGTGCAGAGATTCAAAATCTCCCTTATCCTGTAGTCACTTTTGTCACAGCTGTGCCATCGAGCCTGTCACATAGCGCTCAGATATTCATTGGGCCTCACACAATCCAAAAGTGTCCAGTGTCCAAAAGTGTGTGCAGAGTTTCAAAATCTCCCTTATCCTCTAGTCACTTTGCTCTCAGCTGTGCCATCGAGCCTGTGACATAGCGCTCAGATATCAGTGGGCCTCACACAATCCAAAAGTGTCCAGTGTCCAAAAGTGTGTGCAGAGATTCAAAATCTCCCTTATCCTCTAGACACTTTGGTCACAGCTGTGCCATAGAGCCTGTGACATAGCGCTCAGATATTCATTGGGCCTCACACAATCCAAAAGTGTCCAGTGTCCAAAAGTGTGTGCAGAGATTCAAAATCTCCCTTATCCTCTAGTCACTTTGGTCACAGCTGTGCCATCGAGCCTGTGACATAGCGCTCAGATATTCATTGGGCCTCACACAATCCAAAAGTGTCCAGTGTCCAAAAGTGTGTGCAGAGATTCAAAATCTCCCTTATCCTCTAGTCACTTTGGTCACAGCTGTGCCATCGAGCCTGTGACATAGCGCTCAGATATTCATTGGGCCTCACACAATCCAAAAGTGTCCAGTGTCCAAAAGTGTGTGCAGAGATTCAAAATCTCCCTTATCCTCTAGTCACTTTGGTCACAGCTGTGCCATCGAGCCTGTGACATAGCGCTCAGATATTCATTGGGCCTCACACAATCCAAAAGTGTCCAGTGTCCAAAAGTATGTGCAGAGATTCAAAATCTCCCTTATCCTCTAGTAACTTTGGTCACAGCTGTGCCATCGAGCCTGTGACATAGCGCTCAGATATCAGTGGGCCTCACACAATCCAAAAGTGTCCAGTGTCCAAAAGTGTGTGCAGAGATTCAAAATCTCCCTTATCCTCTAGTCACTTTGCTCACAGCTGTGCCATCGAGCCTGTGACATAGCGCTCAGATATCAGTGGGCCTCACACAATCCAAAAGTGTCCAGTGTCCAAAAGTGTATGCTGAGATTCAAAATCTCCCTTATCCTCTAGTCACTTTGGTCACAGCTGTGCCATCGAGCCTGTGATATAGCGCTCAGATATTCATTGGGCCTCACACAATCCAAAAGTGTCCAGTGTCCAAAAGTGTGTGCAGAGATTCAAAATCTCCCTTATCCTCTAGTCATTTTGGTCACAGCTGTGCCATCGAGCCTATGACATAGCGCTCAGATATCAGTGGGCCACACACAATCCAAACGTGTCCAGTGTCCAAAAGTGTGTGCAGAGATTCAAAATCTCCCTTATCCTCTAGTCACTTTAGTCACAGCTGTGCCATGAAGCCTGTGACATAGCACTCAGATATCAGTGGGCCTCACACAATCCAAAAGTGTCCAGTGTCCAAAAGTGTGTGCAGAGATTCAAAATCTCCCTTATCCTCTAGTCACTTTGTTCACAGCTGTGCCATCGAGCCTGTGACATAGCGCTCAGATATCAGTGGGCCTCACACAATCCAAAAGTGTCCAGTGTCCAAAAGTGTGTGCAGAGATTCAAAATCTCCCTTATCCTCTAGACACTTTGGTCACAGCTGTGCCATAGAGCCTGTGACATAGCGCTCAGATATTCATTGGGCCTCACACAATCCAAAAGTGTCCAGTGTCCAAAAGTGTGTGCAGAGATTCAAAATCTCCCTTATCCTCTAGTCACTTTGGTCACAGCTGTGCCATCGAGCCTGTGACATAGCGCTCAGATATTCATTGGGCCTCACACAATCCAAAAGTGTCCAGTGTCCAAAAGTGTGTGCAGAGATTCAAAATCTCCCTTATCCTCTAGTCACTTTGGTCACAGCTGTGCCATCGAGCCTGTGACATAGCGCTCAGATATTCATTGGGCCTCACACAATCCAAAAGTGTCCAGTGTCCAAAAGTGTGTGCAGAGATTCAAAATCTCCCTTATCCTCTAGTCACTTTGGTCACAGCTGTGCCATCGAGCCTGTGACATAGCGCTCAGATATTCATTGGGCCTCACACAATCCAAAAGTGTCCAGTGTCCAAAAGTATGTGCAGAGATTCAAAATCTCCCTTATCCTCTAGTAACTTTGGTCACAGCTGTGCCATCGAGCCTGTGACATAGCGCTCAGATATCAGTGGGCCTCACACAATCCAAAAGTGTCCAGTGTCCAAAAGTGTGTGCAGAGATTCAAAATCTCCCTTATCCTCTAGTCACTTTGCTCACAGCTGTGCCATCGAGCCTGTGACATAGCGCTCAGATATCAGTGGGCCTCACACAATCCAAAAGTGTCCAGTGTCCAAAAGTGTATGCTGAGATTCAAAATCTCCCTTATCCTCTAGTCACTTTGGTCACAGCTGTGCCATCGAGCCTGTGATATAGCGCTCAGATATTCATTGGGCCTCACACAATCCAAAAGTGTCCAGTGTCCAAAAGTGTGTGCAGAGATTCAAAATCTCCCTTATCCTCTAGTCATTTTGGTCACAGCTGTGCCATCGAGCCTATGACATAGCGCTCAGATATCAGTGGGCCACACACAATCCAAACGTGTCCAGTGTCCAAAAGTGTGTGCAGAGATTCAAAATCTCCCTTATCCTCTAGTCACTTTAGTCACAGCTGTGCCATGAAGCCTGTGACATAGCACTCAGATATCAGTGGGCCTCACTCAATCCAAAAGTGTCCAGTGTCCAAAAGTGTGTGCAGAGATTCAAAATCTCCCTTATCCTCTAGTCACTTTGTTCACAGCTGTGCCATCGAGCCTGTGACATAGCGCTCAGATATCAGTGGGCCTCACACAATCCAAAAGTGTCCAGTGTCCAAAAGTGTGTGCAGAGATTCAAAATCTCCCTTATCCTCTAGTCACTTTGGTCACAGCTGTGCCATCGAGCCTGTCACATAGCGCTCAGATATTCATTGGGCCTCACACAATCCAAAAGTGTCCAGTGTCCAAAAGTGTGTGCAGAGATTCAAAATCTCCCTTATCCTCTAGTCACTTTGGTCACAGCTGTGCCATCGAGCCTGTGACATAGCGCTCAGATATCAGTGGGCCTCACACAATCCAAAAGTGTTCAGTGTCCAAAAGTGTGTGCAGAGATTAAAAATCTCCCTTATCCTCTAGTCACTTTGGTCACAGCTGTGCCATCGAGCCTGTGACATAGCGCTCAGATATCAGTGGGCCTCACACAATCCAAAAGTGTCCAGTGTCCAAAAGTGTGTTCAGAGATTCAAAATCTCCCTTATCGTCTAGTCACTTTGGTCACAGCTGTGCCATCGAGCCTGTGACATAGCGCTCAGATATTCATTGGGCCTCACACAATCCAAAAGTGTCTAGTGTCCAAAAGTGTGTGCAGAGATTCAAAATCTCCCTTATCCTCTAGTCACTTTGGTCACAGCTGTGCCATCGAGCCTGTGACATTGCGCTCAGATATTCATTGGGCCTCACACAATCCAAAAGTGTACAGTGTCCACAAGTGTGTGCAGAGATTCAAAATCTCCCTTATGCTCTAGTCACTTTGGTCACAGCTGTGCATCGAGCCAGTCACAAAGCGCTCAGATATTCATTGGGCCTCACACAATCCAAAAGTGTCCAGTGTCCAAAAGTGTGTGCAGAGATTCAAAATCTCCCTTATCCTCTAGTCACTTTGGTCACAGCTGTGCCATCGAGCCTGTGACATAGCGCTCAGATATTCATTGGGCCTCACACAATCCAAAAGTGTCCAGTGTCCAAAAGTGTGTGCAGAGATTCAAAATCTCCCTTATCCTCTAGTCACTTTGGTCACAGCTGTGCCATCGAGCCTGTGACATAGCGCTCAGATATTCATTGGGCCTCACACAATCCAAAAGTGTCCAGTTTCCAAAAGTGTGTGCAGAGATTCAAAATCTCCCTTATCCTCTAGTAACTTTGGTCACAGCTGTGCCATCGAGCCTGTGACATAGCGCTCAGATATCAGTGGGCCTCACACAATCCAAAAGTGTCCAGTGTCCAAAAGTGTGTGCAGAGATTCAAAATCTCCCTTATCCTCTAGTCACTTTGCTCACAGCTGTGCCATCGAGCCTGTGACATAGCGCTCAGATATCAGTGGGCCTCACACAATCCAAAAGTGTCCAGTGTCCAAAAGTGTATGCTGAGATTCAAAATCTCCCTTATCCTCTAGTCACTTTGGTCACAGCTGTGCCATCGAGCCTGTGATATAGTGCTCAGATATTCATTGGGCCTCACACAATCCAAAAGTGTCCAGTGTCCAAAAGTGTGTGCAGAGATTCAAAATCTCCCTTATCCTCTAGTCATTTTGGTCACAGCTGTGCCATCGAGCCTATGACATAGCGCTCAGATATCAGTGGGCCACACACAATCCAAACGTGTCCTGTGTCCAAAAGTGTGTGCAGAGATTCAAAATCTCCCTTATCCTCTAGTCACTTTAGTCACAGCTGTGCCATGAAGCCTGTGACATAGCACTCAGATATCAGTGGGCCTCACACAATCCAAAAGTGTCCAGTGTCCAAAAGTGTGTGCAGAGATTCAAAATCTCCCTTATCCTTTAGTCACTTTGTTCACAGCTGTGCCATCGAGCCTGTGACATAGCGCTCAGATATCAGTGGGCCTCACACAATCCAAAAGTGTCCAGTGTACAAAAGTGTGTGCAGAGATTCAAAATCTCCCTTATCCTCTAGTCACTTTGGTCACAGCTGTGCCATCGAGCCTGTCACATTGCGCTCAGATATTCATTGGGCCTCACACAATCCAAAAGTGTCCAGTGTCCAAAAGTGTGTGCAGAGATTCAAAATCTCCCTTATCCTCTAGTCACTTTGGTCACAGCTGTGCCATCGAGCCTGTGACATAGCGCTCAGATATCAGTGGGCCTCACACAATCCAAAAGTGTCCAGTGTCCAAAAGTGTGTGCAGAGATTAAAAATCTCCCTTATCCTCTAGTCACTTTGGTCACAGCTGTGCCATCGAGCCTGTGACATAGCGCTCAGGTATTCATTGGGCCTCACACAATCCAAAAGTGTCCAGTGTCCAAAAGTGTGTGCAGAGATTCAAAATCTCCCTTATCCTCTAGTCACTTTGGTCACAGCTGTGCCATCGAGCCTGTGACATAGCGCTCAGATATTCATTGGGCCTCACACAATCCAAAAGTGTCCAGTGTCCAAAAGTGTGTGCAGAGATTCAAAATCTCCCTTATCCTCTACTCACTTTGGTCACAGCTGTGCATCGAGCCTGTCACAAAGCGCTCAGATATTCATTGGGCCTCACACAATCCAAAAGTGTCCAGTGTCCAAAAGTGTGTGCAGAGATTCAAAATCTCCCTTATCCTCTAGTCACTTTGGTCACAGCTGTGCCATCGAGCCTGTGACATAGCGCTCAGATATTCATTGGGCCTCACACAATCCAAAAGTGTCCAGTGTCCAAAAGTGTGTGCAGAGATTCAAAATCTCCCTTATCCTCTAGTCACTTTGGTCACAGCTGTGCATCGAGCCTGTCACAAAGCGCTCAGATATTCATTGGGCCTCACACAATCCAAAAGTGTCCAGTGTCCAAAAGTGTGTGCAGAGATTCAATATCTCCCTTATCCTCTAGTCACTTTGGTCACAGCTGTGCCATCGAGCCTGTGACATAGTGCTCAGATATTCATTGGGCCTCACACAATCCAAAAGTGTCCAGTGTCCAAAAGTGTGTGCAGAGATTCAAAATCTCACTTACCCTCTAGTCACTTTGGTCACAGCTGTGCCATCGAGCCTGTGACATAGCGCTCAGATATCAGTGGGCCTCACACAATCCAAAAGTGTCCAGTGTCCAAAAGCATGTGCAGAGATTCAAAATCTCCCTTATCCTCTAGTCACTTTGGTCACAGCTGTGCCATCGAGCCTGTCACATAGCGCTAAGATATTCATTGGGCCTCACACAATCCAAAAGTGTCCAGTGTCCAAAAGTGTGTGCAGAGATTCAAAATCTCCCTTATCCTCTAGTCACTTTGGTCACAGCTGTGCCATCGAGCCTGTCACATAGCGCTCAGGTATTCATTGGGCAACACACAATCCAAAAGTGTCCAGTGTCCAAAAGTGTGTGCAGAGATTCAAAATCTCCCTTATCCTCTAGTCACTTTGGTCACAGCTGTGCCATCGAGCCTGTCACATAGCGCTCAGATATCAGTGGGCCTCACACAATCCAAAAGTGTCCAGTGTCCAAAAGTGTGTGCAGAGATTCAAAATCTCCCTTATCCTCTAGTCACTTTGGTCACAGCTGTGCCATCGAGCCTGTCACACAGCGCTCAGATATTCATTGGGCCTCACACAATCCAAAAGTGTCCAGTGTCCAAAAGTGTGTGCAGAGATTCAAAATCTCCCTTATCCTCTAGTCACTTTGGTCACAGCTGTGCCATCGAGCCTGTGACATAGCGCTCAGTTATTCATTGGGCCTCACACAATCCAAAAGTGTCCAGTGTCCAAAAGTGTGTGCAGAGATTCAAAATCTCCCTTATCCTCTAGTCACTTTGGTCACAGCTGTGCCATCGAGCCTGTCACATAGCGCTCAGATATTCATTGGGCCTCACACAATCCAAAAGTGTCCAGTGTCCAAAAGTGTGTGCAGAGATTCAAAATCTCCCTTATCCTCTAGTCAGTTTGGTCACAGCTGTGCCATCGAGCCTGTCACATAGCGCTCAGATATCAGTGGGCCTCACACAATCCAAAAGTGACCAGTGTCCAAAAGTGTGTGCAGAGATTCAAAATCTCCCTTATCCTCTACTCACTTTGGTCACAGCTGTGCCATCGAGCCTGTCACATAGCGCTCAGATATTCATTGGGCCTCACACAATCCAAAAGTGTCCAGTGTCCAAAAGTGTGTGCAGAGATTCAAAATCTCCCTTATCCTCTAGTCACTTTAGTCACAGCTGTGCCATGAAGCCTGTGGCATAGCACTTAGATATCAGTGGGCCTCACACAATCCAAAAGTGTCCAGTGTCCAAAAGTGTGTGCAGAGATTCAAAATCTCCCTTATCCTCTAGTCACTTTGTTCACAGCTGTGCCATCGAGCCTGTGACATAGCGCTCAGATATCAGTGGGCCTCACACAATCCAAAAGTGTCCAGTGTCCAAAAGTGTGTGCAGAGATTCAAAATCTCCCTTATCCTCTAGTCACTTTGGTCACAGCTGTGCCATCGAGCCTGTCACATAGCGCTCAGATATTCATTGGGCCTCACACAATCCAAAAGTGTCCAGTGTCCAAAAGTGTGTGCAGAGATTCAAAATCTCCCTTATCCTCTAGTCACTTTGGTCACAGCTGTGCCATCGAGCCTGTGACATAGCGCTCAGCTATCAGTGGGCCTCACACAATCCAAAAGTGTCCAGTGTCCAAAAGTGTGTGCAGAGATTAAAAATCTCCCTTATCCTCTAGTCACTTTGGTCACAGCTGTGCCATCGAGCCTGTCACATAGCGCTCAGATATTCATTGGGCCTCACACAATCCAAAAGTGTCCAGTGTCCAAAAGTGTGTGCAGAGATTCAAAATCTCCCTTACCCTCTAGTCACTTTGGTCACAGCTGTGCCATCGAGCCTGTGACATAGCGCTCAGATATCAGTGGGCCTCACACAATCCAAAAGTGTCCAGTGTCCAAAAGTGTGTTCAGAGATTCAAAATCTCCCTTATCCTCTAGTCACTTTGGTCACAGCTGTGCCATCGAGCCTGTGACATAGCGCTCAGATATTCATTGGGCCTCACACAATCCAAAAGTGTCCAGTGTCCAAAAGTGTGTGCAGAGATTCAAAATCTCCCTTATCCTCTAGTCACTTTGGTCACAGCTGTGCCATCGAGCCTGTGACATAGCGCTCAGATATTCATTGGGCCTCACACAATCCAAAAGTGTCCAGTGTCCACAAGTGTGTGCAGAGATTCAAAATCTCCCTTATCCTCTAGTCACTTTGGTCACAGCTGTGCATCGAGCCTGTCACAAAGCGCTCAGATATTCATTGGGCCTCACACAATCCAAAAGTGTCCAGTGTCCAAAAGTGTGTGCAGAGATTCAAAATCTCCCTTATCCTCTAGTCACTTTGGTCACAGCTGTGCCATCGAGCCTGTGACATAGCGCTCAGATATTCATTGGGCCTCACACAATCCAAAAGTGTCCAGTGTCCAAAAGTGTGTGCAGAGATTCAAAATCTCCCTTATCCTCTAGTCACTTTGGTCACAGCTGTGCCATCGAGCCTGTGACATAGCGCTCAGATATTCATTGGGCCTCACACAATCCAAAAGTGTCCAGTGTCCAAAAGTGTGTGCAGAGATTCAAAATCTCCCTTATCCTCTAGTAACTTTGGTCACAGCTGTGCCATCGAGCCTGTGACATAGCGCTCAGATATCAGTGGGCCTCACACAATCCAAAAGTGTCCAGTGTCCAAAAGTGTGTGCAGAGATTCAAAATCTCCCTTATCCTCTAGTCACTTTGCTCACAGCTGTGCCATCGAGCCTGTGACATAGCGCTCAGATATCAGTGGGCCTCACACAATCCAAAAGTGTCCAGTGTCCAAAAGTGTATGCTGAGATTCAAAATCTCCCTTATCCTCTAGTCACTTTGGTCACAGCTGTGCCATCGAGCCTGTCACATAGCGCTCAGATATTCATTGGGCCTCACACAATCCAAAAGTGTCCAGTGTCCAAAAGCATGTGCAGAGATTCAAAATCTCCCTTATCCTCTAGTCACTTTGGTCACAGCTGTGCCATCGAGCCTGTCACATAGCGCTAAGATATTCATTGGGCCTCACACAATCCAAAAGTGTCCAGTGTCCAAAAGTGTGTGCAGAGATTCAAAATCTCCCTTATCCTCTAGTCACTTTGGTCACAGCTGTGCCATCGAGCCTGTCACATAGCGCTCAGGTATTCATTGGGCAACACACAATCCAAAAGTGTCCAGTGTCCAAAAGTGTGTGCAGAGATTCAAAATCTCCCTTATCCTCTAGTCACTTTGGTCACAGCTGTGCCATCGAGCCTGTCACATAGCGCTCAGATATCAGTGGGCCTCACACAATCCAAAAGTGTCCAGTGTCCAAAAGTGTGTGCAGAGATTCAAAATCTCCCTTATCCTCTAGTCACTTTGGTCACAGCTGTGCCATCAAGCCTGTCACACAGCGCTCAGATATTCATTGGGCCTCACACAATCCAAAAGTGTCCAGTGTCCAAAAGTGTGTGCAGAGATTCAAAATCTCCCTTATCCTCTAGTCACTTTGGTCACAGCTGTGCCATCGAGCCTGTGACATAGCGCTCAGTTATTCATTGGGCCTCACACAATCCAAAAGTGTCCAGTGTCCAAAAGTGTGTGCAGAGATTCAAAATCTCCCTTATCCTCTAGTCACTTTGGTCACAGCTGTGCCATCGAGCCTGTCACATAGCGCTCAGATATTCATTGGGCCTCACACAATCCAAAAGTGTCCAGTGTCCAAAAGTGTGTGCAGAGATTCAAAATCTCCCTTATCCTCTAGTCAGTTTGGTCACAGCTGTGCCATCGAGCCTGTCACATAGCGCTCAGATATCAGTGGGCCTCACACAATCCAAAAGTGACCAGTGTCCAAAAGTGTGTGCAGAGATTCAAAATCTCCCTTATCCTCTACTCACTTTGGTCACAGCTGTGCCATCGAGCCTGTCACATAGCGCTCAGATATTCATTGGGCCTCACACAATCCAAAAGTGTCCAGTGTCCAAAAGTGTGTGCAGAGATTCAAAATCTCCCTTATCCTCTAGTCACTTTAGTCACAGCTGTGCCATGAAGCCTGTGGCATAGCACTTAGATATCAGTGGGCCTCACACAATCCAAAAGTGTCCAGTGTCCAAAAGTGTGTGCAGAGATTCAAAATCTCCCTTATCCTCTAGTCACTTTGTTCACAGCTGTGCCATCGAGCCTGTGACATAGCGCTCAGATATCAGTGGGCCTCACACAATCCAAAAGTGTCCAGTGTCCAAAAGTGTGTGCAGAGATTCAAAATCTCCCTTATCCTCTAGTCACTTTGGTCACAGCTGTGCCATCGAGCCTGTCACATAGCGCTCAGATATTCATTGGGCCTCACACAATCCAAAAGTGTCCAGTGTCCAAAAGTGTGTGCAGAGATTCAAAATCTCCCTTATCCTCTAGTCACTTTGGTCACAGCTGTGCCATCGAGCCTGTGACATAGCGCTCAGATATCAGTGGGCCTCACACAATCCAAAAGTGTCCAGTGTCCAAAAGTGTGTGCAGAGATTAAAAATCTCCCTTATCCTCTAGTCACTTTGGTCACAGCTGTGCCATCGAGCCTGTCACATAGCGCTCAGATATTCATTGTGCCTCACACAATCCAAAAGTGTCCAGTGTCCAAAAGTGTGTGCAGAGATTCAAAATCTCCCTTATCCTCTAGTCACTTTGGTCACAGCTGTGCCATCGAGCCTGTGACATAGCGCTCAGATATCAGTGGGCCTCACACAATCCAAAAGTGTCCAGTGTCCAAAAGTGTGTTCAGAGATTCAAAATCTCCCTTATCCTCTAGTCACTTTGGTCACAGCTGTGCCATCGAGCCTGTGACATAGCGCTCAGATATTCATTGGGCCTCACACAATCCAAAAGTGTCCAGTGTCCAAAAGTGTGTGCAGAGATTCAAAATCTCCCTTATCCTCTAGTCACTTTGGTCACAGCTGTGCCATCGAGCCTGTGACATAGCGCTCAGATATTCATTGGGCCTCACACAATCCAAAAGTGTCCAGTGTCCACAAGTGTGTGCAGAGATTCAAAATCTCCCTTATCCTCTAGTCACTTTGGTCACAGC
Organism: Dendrobates tinctorius; assembly: GCF_039654945.1. Classification (NCBI taxonomy): domain Eukaryota; kingdom Metazoa; phylum Chordata; class Amphibia; order Anura; family Dendrobatidae; genus Dendrobates; species Dendrobates tinctorius. The sequence goes on from NW_027361676.1 coordinate 54,001,512, forward strand.
TGTGCATCGAGCCTGTCACAAAGCGCTCAGATATTCATTGGGCCTCACACAATCCAAAAGTGTCCAGTGTCCAAAAGTGTGTGCAGAGATTCAAAATCTCCCTTATCCTCTAGTCACTTTGGTCACAGCTGTGCCATCGAGCCTGTGACATAGCGCTCAGATATTCATTGGGCCTCACACAATCCAAAAGTGTCCAGTGTCCAAAAGTGTGTGCAGAGATTCAAAATCTCCCTTATCCTCTAGTCACTTTGGTCACAGCTGTGCCATCGAGCCTGTGACATAGCGCTCAGATATTCATTGGGCCTCACACAATCCAAAAGTGTCCAGTGTCCAAAAGTGTGTGCAGAGATTCAAAATCTCCCTTATCCTCTAGTAACTTTGGTCACAGCTGTGCCATCGAGCCTGTGACATAGCGCTCAGATATCAGTGGGCCTCACACAATCCAAAAGTGTCCAGTGTCCAAAAGTGTGTGCAGAGATTCAAAATCTCCCTTATCCTCTAGTCACTTTGCTCACAGCTGTGCCATCGAGCCTGTGACATAGCGCTCAGATATCAGTGGGCCTCACACAATCCAAAAGTGTCCAGTGTCCAAAAGTGTATGCTGAGATTCAAAATCTCCCTTATCCTCTAGTCACTTTGGTCACAGCTGTGCCATCGAGCCTGTGATATAGCGCTCAGATATTCATTGGGCCTCACACAATCCAAAAGTGTCCAGTGTCCAAAAGTGTGTGCAGAGATTCAAAATCTCCCTTATCCTCTAATCATTTTGGTCACAGCTGTGCCATCGAGCCTATGACATAGCGCTCAGATATCAGTGGGCCACACACAATCCAAACGTGTCCTGTGTCCAAAAGTGTGTGCAGAGATTCAAAATCTCCCTTATCCTCTAGTCACTTTAGTCACAGCTGTGCCATGAAGCCTGTGACATAGCACTCAGATATCAGTGGGCCTCACACAATCCAAAAGTGTCCAGTGTCCAAAAGTGTGTGCAGAGATTCAAAATCTCCCTTATCCTTTAGTCACTTTGTTCACAGCTGTGCCATCGAGCCTGTGACATAGCGCTCAGATATCAGTGGGCCTCACACAATCCAAAAGTGTCCAGTGTACAAAAGTGTGTGCAGAGATTCAAAATCTCCCTTATCCTCTAGTCACTTTGGTCACAGCTGTGCCATCGAGCCTGTCACATTGCGCTCAGATATTCATTGGGCCTCACACAATCCAAAAGTGTCCAGTGTCCAAAAGTGTGTGCAGAGATTCAAAATCTCCCTTATCCTCTAGTCACTTTGGTCACAGCTGTGCCATCGAGCCTGTGACATAGCGCTCAGATATCAGTGGGCCTCACACAATCCAAAAGTGTCCAGTGTCCAAAAGTGTGTGCAGAGATTAAAAATCTCCCTTATCCTCTAGTCACTTTGGTCACAGCTGTGCCATCGAGCCTGTGACATAGCGCTCAGATATTCATTGGGCCTCACACAATCCAAAAGTGTCCAGTGTCCAAAAGTGTGTGCAGAGATTCAAAATCTCCCTTATCCTCTAGTCACTTTGGTCACAGCTGTGCCATCGAGCCTGTGACATAGCGCTCAGATATTCATTGGGCCTCACACAATCCAAAAGTGTCCAGTGTCCAAAAGTGTGTGCAGAGATTCAAAATCTTCCTTATCCTCTAGTCACTTTGGTCACAGCTGTGCATCGAGCCTGTCACAAAGCGCTCAGATATTCATTGGGCCTCACACAATCCAAAAGTGTCCAGTGTCCAAAAGTGTGTGCAGAGATTCAAAATCTCCCTTATCGTCTAGTCACTTTGGTCACAGCTGTGCCATCGAGCCTGTGACATAGCGCTCAGATATTCATTGGGCCTCACACAATCCAAAAGTGTCCAGTGTCCAAAAGTGTGTGCAGAGATTCAAAATCTCCCTTATCCTCTAGTCACTTTGGTCACAGCTGTGCCATCGAGCCTGTGACATAGTGCTCAGATATTCATTGGGCCTCACACAATCCAAAAGTGTCCAGTGTCCAAAAGTGTGTGCAGAGATTCAAAATCTCACTTACCCTCTAGTCACTTTGGTCACAGCTGTGCCATCGAGCCTGTGACATAGCGCTCAGATATCAGTGGGCCTCACACAATCCAAAAGTGTCCAGTGTCCAAAAGTGTGTGCAGAGATTCAAAATCTCCCTTATCCTCTAGTCAGTTTGGTCACAGCTGTGCCATCAAGACTGTCACATAGCGCTCAGATATCAGTGGGCCTCACACAATCCAAAAGTGACCAGTGTCCAAAAGTGTGTGCAGAGATTCAAAATCTCCCTTATCCTCTACTCACTTTGGTCACAGCTGTGCCATCGAGCCTGTCACATAGCGCTCAGATATTCATTGGGCCTCACACAATCCAAAAGTGTCCAGTGTCCAAAAGTGTGTGCAGAGAGTCAAAATCTCCCTTATCCTATAGTCACTTTAGTCACAGCTGTGCCATGAAGCCTGTGACATAGCACTCAGATATCAGTGGGCCTCACACAATCCAAAAGTGTCCAGTGTCCAAAAGTGTGTGCAGAGATTCAAAATCTCCCTTATCCTCTAGTCACTTTGGTCACAGCTGTGCCATCGAGCCTGTCACATAGCGCTCAGTTATTCATTGGGCCTCACACAATCCAAAAGTGTCCAGTGTCCAAAAGTGTGTGCAGAGATTCAAAATCTCCCTTATCCTCTAGTCACTTTGGTCACAGCTGTGCCATCGAGCCTGTCACATAGCGCTCAGATATTCATTGGGCCTCACACAATCCAAAAGTGTCCAGTGTCCAAAAGTGTGTGCAGAGATTCAAAATCTCCCTTATCCTCTAGTCAGTTTGGTCACAGCTGTGCCATCGAGCCTGTCACATAGCGCTCAGATATCAGTGGGCCTCACACAATCCAAAAGTGTCCAGTGTCCAAAAGTGTGTGCAGAGATTCAAAATCTTCCTTATCCTCTATTCACTTTGGTCACAGCTGTGCCATCGAGCCTGTCACATAGCGCTCAGATATTCATTGGGCCTCACACAATCCAAAAATGTCCAGTGTCCAAAAGTGTGTGCAGAGATTCAAAATCTCCCTTATCCTCTAGTCACTTTAGTCACAGCTGTGCCATGAAGCCTGTGACATAGCACTCAGATATCAGTGGGCCTCACACAATCCAAAAGTGTCCAGTGTCCAAAAGTGTGTGCAGAGATTCAAAATCTCCCTTATCCTCTAGTCACTTTGGTCACAGCTGTGCCATCGAGCCTGTGACACAGCGCTCAGATATCAGTGGGCCTCACACAATCCAAAAGTGTCCAGTGTCCAAAACTGTGTGCAGAGATTCAAAATCGCCCTTATCCTCTAGTCACTTTGGTCAAAGCTGTGCCATCGAGCCTGTCACATAGCGCTCAGATATTCATTGGGCCTCACACAATCCAAAAGTGTCCAGTGTCCAAAAGTGTGTGCAGAGATTCAAAATCTCCCTTATCCTCTAGTCACTTTGGTCACAGCTGTGCCATCGAGCCTGTGACATAGCGCTCAGATATCAGTGGGCCTCACACAATCCAAAAGTGTCCAGTGTCCAAAAGTGTGTGCAGAGATTCAAAATCTCCCTTATCCTCTAGTCACTTTGGTCACAGCTGTGCCATCGAGCCTGTCACATAGCGCTCAGATATTCATTGGGCCTCACACAATCCAAAAGTGTCCAGTGTCCAAAAGTGTGTGCAGAGATTCAAAATCTCCCTTATCCTCTAGTCACTTTGGTCACAGCTGTGCCATCGAGCCTGTCACATAGCGCTCAGATATCAGTGGGCCTCACACAATCCAAAAGTGTCCAGTGTCCAAAAGTGTGTGCAGAGATTCAAAATCTCCCTTATCCTCTAGTCACTTTGGTCACAGCTGTGCCATCGAGCCTGTGACATAGTGCTCAGATATTCATTGGGCCTCACACAATCCAAAAATGTCCAGTGTCCAAAAGTGCGTGCAGAGATTCAAAATCTCACTTACCCTCTAGTCACTTTGGTCACAGCTGTGCCATCGAGCCTGTGACATAGCGCTCAGATATCAGTGGGCCTCCCACAATCCAAAAGTGTCCAGTGTCCAAAAGCGTGTGCAGAGATTCAAAATCTCCCTTATCCTCTAGTCACTTTGGTCACAGCTGTGCCATCGAGCATGTCACATAGCGCTAAGATATTCATTGGGCCTCACACAATCCAAAAGTGTCCAGTGTCCAAAAGTGTGTGCAGAGATTCAAAATCTCCCTTATCCTCTAGTCACTTTGGTCACAGCTGTGCCATCGAGCCTGTCACATAGCGCTCAGGTATTCATTGGGCCACACACAATCCAAAAGTGTCCAGTGTCCAAAAGTGTGTGCAGAGATTCAAAATCTCCCTTATCCTCTAGTCACTTTGGTCACAGCTGTGCCATCGAGCCTGTCACATAGCGCTCAGATATCAGTGGGCCTCACACAATCCAAAAGTGTCCAGTGTCCAAAAGTGTGTGCAGAGATTCAAAATCTCCCTTATCCTCTAGTCACTTTGGTCACAGCTGTGCCATCGAGCCTGTCACACAGCGCTCAGATATTCATTGGGCCTCACACAATCCAAAAGTGTCCAGTGTCCAAAAGTGTGTGCAGAGATTCAAAATCTCCCTTATCCTCTAGTCACTTTGGTCACAGCTGTGCCATCGAGCCTGTGACATAGCGCTCAGTTATTCATTGGGCCTCACACAATCCAAAAGTGTCCAGTGTCCAAAAGTGTGTGCAGAGATTCAAAATCTCCCTTATCCTCTAGTCACTTTGGTCACAGCTGTGCCATCGAGCCTGTCACATAGCGCTCAGATATTCATTGGGCCTCACACAATCCAAAAGTGTCCAGTGTCCAAAAGTGTGTGCAGAGATTCAAAATCTCCCTTATCCTCTAGTCACTTTGGTCACAGCTGTGCCATCGAGCCTGTCACATAGCGCTCAGATATTCATTGGGCCTCTCACAATCCAAAAGTGTCCAGTGTCCAAAAGTGTGTGCAGAGATTCAAAATCTCCCTTATCCTCTAGTCAGTTTGGTCACAGCTGTGCCATCGAGCCTGTCACATAGCGCTCAGATATCAGTGGGCCTCACACAATCCAAAAGTGTCCAGTGTCCAAAAGTGTGTGCAGAGATTCAAAATCTCCCTTATCCTCTAGTCACTTTGGTCACAGCTGTGCCATCGAGCCTGTCACATAGCGCTCAGATATTCATTGGGCCTCACATATTCCAAAAGTGTCCAGTGTCCAAAAGTGTGTGCAGAGATTCAAAATCTCCCTTATCCTCTAGTCACTTTGGTCACAGCTGTGCCATCGAGCCTGTGACATAGCGCTCAGATATTCATTGGGCCTCACACAATCCAAAAGTGTCCAGTGTCCAAAAGTGTGTGCAGAGATTCAAAATCTCCCTTATCCTCTAGTCACTTTGGTCACAGCTGTGCCATCGAGCCTGTGACATAGCGCTCAGATATCAGTGGGCCTCACACAATCCAAAAGTGTCCAGTGTCCAAAAGTGTGTGCAGAGATTCAAAATCTCCCTTATCCTCTAGTCACTTTGCTTACAGCTGTGCCATCGAGCCTGTGACATAGCGCTCAGATATCAGTGGGACTCACACAATCCAAAAGTGTCCAGTGTCCAAAAGTGTATGCTGAGATTCAAAATCTCCCTTATCCTCTAGTCACTTTGGTCACAGCTGTGCCATCGAGCCTGTGATATAGCGCTCAGATATTCATTGGGCCTCACACAATCCAAAAGTGTCCAGTGTCCAAAAGTGTGTGCAGAGATTCAAAATCTCCCTTATCCTCTTGTCATTTTGGTCACAGCTGTGCCATCGAGCCTATGACATAGCGCTCAGATATCAGTGGGCCACACACAATCCAAACGTGTCCTGTGTCCAAAAGTGTGTGCAGAGATTCAAAATCTCCCTTATCCTCTAGTCACTTTAGTCACAGCTGTGCCATGAAGCCTGTGACATAGCACTCAGATATCAGTGGGCCTCACACAATCCAAAAGTGTCCAGTGTCCAAAAGTGTGTGCAGAGATTCAAAATCTCCCTTATCCTTTAGTCACTTTGTTCACAGCTGTGCCATCGAGCCTGTGACATAGCGCTCAGATATCAGTGGGCCTCACACAATCCAAAAGTGTCCAATGTACAAAAGTGTGTGCAGAGATTCAAAATCTCCCTTATCCTCTAGTCACTTTGGTCACAGCTGTGCCATCGAGCCTGTCACATAGCGCTCAGATATTCATTGGGCCTCACACAATCCAAAAGTGTCCAGTGTCCAAAAGTGTGTGCAGAGATTCAAAATCTCCCTTATCCTCTAGTCACTTTGGTCACAGCTGTGCCATCGAGCCTGTGACATAGCGCTCAGATATCAGTGGGCCTCACACAATCCAAAAGTGTCCAGTGTCCAAAAGTGTGTGCAGAGATTAAAAATCTCCCTTATCCTCTAGTCACTTTGGTCACAGCTGTGCCATCGAGCCTGTGACATAGCGCTCAGATATTCATTGGGCCTCACACAATCCAAAAGTGTCCAGTGTCCAAAAGTGTGTGCAGAGATTCAAAATCTCCCTTATCCTCTAGTCACTTTGGTCACAGCTGTGCCATCGAGCCTGTGACATAGCGCTCAGATATTCATTGGGCCTCACACAATCCAAAAGTGTCCAGTGTCCAAAAGTGTGTGCAGAGATTCAAAATCTCCCTTATCCTCTAGTCACTTTGGTCACAGCTGTGCATCGAGCCTGTCACAAAGCGCTCAGATATTCATTGGGCCTCACACAATCCAAAAGTGTCCAGTGTCCAAAAGTGTGTGCAGAGATTCAAAATCTCCCTTATCCTCTAGTCACTTTGGTCACAGCTGTGCCATCGAGCCTGTGACACAGCGCTCAGATATTCATTGGGCCTCACACAATCCAAAAGTGTCCAGTGTCCAAAAGTGTGTGCAGAGATTCAAAATCTCCCTTATCCTCTAGTCACTTTGGTCACAGCTGTGCATCGAGCCTGTCACAAAGCGCTCAGATATTCATTGGGCCTCACACAATCCAAAAGTGTCCAGTGTCCAAAAGTGTGTGCAGAGATTCAATATCTCCCTTATCCTCTAGTCACTTTGGTCACAGCTGTGCCATCGAGCCTGTGACATAGTGCTCAGATATTCATTGGGCCTCACACAATCCAAAAGTGTCCAGTGTCCAAAAGTGTGTGCAGAGATTCAAAATCTCACTTACCCTCTAGTCACTTTGGTCACAGCTGTGCCATCGAGCCTGTGACATAGCGCTCAGATATCAGTGGGCCTCACACAATCCAAAAGTGTCCAGTGTCCAAAAGCGTGTGCAGAGATTCAAAATCTCCCTTATCCTCTAGTCACTTTGGTCACAGCTGTGCCATCGAGCCTGTCACATAGCGCTAAGATATTCATTGGGCCTCACACAATCCAAAAGTGTCCAGTGTCCAAAAGTGTGTGCAGAGATTCAAAATCTCCCTTATCCTCTAGTCACTTTGGTCACAGCTGTGCCATCGAGCCTGTCACATAGCGCTCAGGTATTCATTGGGCAACACACAATCCAAAAGTGTCCAGTGTCCAAAAGTGTGTGCAGAGATTCAAAATCTCCCTTATCCTCTAGTCACTTTGGTCACAGCTGTGCCATCGAGCCTGTCACATAGCGCTCAGATATCAGTGGGCCTCACACAATCCAAAAGTGTCCAGTGTCCAAAAGTGTGTGCAGAGATTCAAAATCTCCCTTATCCTCTAGTCACTTTGGTCACAGCTGTGCCATCGAGCCTGTCACACAGCGCTCAGATATTCATTGGGCCTCACACAATCCAAAAGTGTCCAGTGTCCAAAAGTGTGTGCAGAGATTCAAAATCTCCCTTATCCTCTAGTCACTTTGGTCACAGCTGTGCCATCGAGCCTGTGACATAGCGCTCATTTATTCATTGGGCCTCACACAATCCAAAAGTGTCCAGTGTCCAAAAGTGTGTGCAGAGATTCAAAATCTCCCTTATCCTCTAGTCACTTTGGTCACAGCTGTGCCATCGAGCCTGTCACATAGCGCTCAGATATTCATTGGGCCTCACACAATCCAAAAGTGTCCAGTGTCCAAAAGTGTGTGCAGAGATTCAAAATCTCCCTTATCCTCTAGTCAGTTTGGTCACAGCTGTGCCATCGAGCCTGTCACATAGCGCTCAGATATCAGTGGGCCTCACACAATCCAAAAGTGACCAGTGTCCAAAAGTGTGTGCAGAGATTCAAAATCTCCCTTATCCTCTAGTCACTTTGGTCACAGCTGTGCCATCGAGCCTGTCACATAGCGCTCAGATATTCATTGGGCCTCACACAATCCAAAAGTGTCCAGTGTCCAAAAGTGTGTGCAGAGATTCAAAATCTCCCTTATCCTCTAGTCACTTTAGTCACAGCTGTGCCATGAAGCCTGTGACATAGCACTCAGATATCAGTGGGCCTCACACAATCCAAAAGTGTCCAGTGTCCAAAAGTGTGTGCAGAGATTCAAAATCTCCCTTATCCTCTAGTCACTTTGGTCACAGCTGTGCCATCGAGCCTGTCACATAGCGCTCAGTTATTCATTGGGCCTCACACAATCCAAAAGTGTCCAGTGTCCAAAAGTGTGTGCAGAGATTCAAAATCTCCCTTATCCTCTAGTCACTTTGGTCACAGCTGTGCCATCGAGCCTGTCACATAGCGCTCAGATATTCATTGGGCCTCACACAATCCAAAAGTGTCCAGTGTCCAAAAGTGTGTGCAGAGATTTAAAATCTCCCTTATCCTCTAGTCAGTTTGGTCACAGCTGTGCCATCGAGCCTGTCACATAGCGCTCAGATATCAGTGGGCCTCACACAATCCAAAAGTGTCCAGTGTCCAAAAGTGTGTGCAGAGATTCAAAATCTCCCTTATCCTCTATTCACTTTGGTCACAGCTGTGCCATCGAGCCTGTCACATAGCGCTCAGATATTCATTGGGCCTCACACAATCCAAAAATGTCCAGTGTCCAAAAGTGTGTGCAGAGATTCAAAATCTCCCTTATCCTCTAGTCACTTTGGTCACAGCTGTGCCATCGAGCCTGTGACACAGCGCTCAGATATCAGTGGGCCTCACATAATCCAAAAGTGTCCAGTGTCCAAAACTGTGTGCAGAGATTCAAAATCGCCCTTATCCTCTAGTCACTTTGGTCACAGCTGTGCCATCGAGCCTGTCACATAGCGCTCAGATATTCATTGGGCCTCACACAATCCAAAAGTGTCCAGTGTCCAAAAGTGTGTGCAGAGATTCAAAATCTCCCTTATCCTCTAGTCACTTTGGTCACAGCTGTGCCATCGAGCCTGTGACATAGCGCTCAGATATCAGTGGGCCTCACACAATCCAAAAGTGTCCAGTGTCCAAAAGTGTGTGCAGAGATTCAAAATCTCATTTATCCTCTAGTCACTTTGGTCACAGCTGTGCCATCGAGCCTGTCACATAGCGCTCAGATATTCATTGGGCCTCACACAATCCAAAAGTGTCCAGTGTCCAAAAGTGTGTGCAGAGATTCAAAATCTCCCTTATCCTCTAGTCACTTTGGTCACAGCTGTGCCATCGAGCCTGTCACATAGCGCTCAGATATCAGTGGGCCTCACACAATCCAAAAGTGTCCAGTGTCCAAAAGTGTGTGCAGAGATTCAAAATCTCCCTTATCCTCTAGTCACTTTGGTCACAGCTGTGCCATCGAGCCTGTGACATAGTGCTCAGATATTCATTGGGCCTCACACAATCCAAAAATGTCCAGTGTCCAAAAGTGTGTGCAGAGATTCAAAATCTCACTTACCCTCTAGTCACTTTGGTCACAGCTGTGCCATCGAGCCTGTGACATAGCGCTCAGATATCAGTGGGCCTCACACAATCCAAAAGTGTCCAGTGTCCAAAAGCGTGTGCAGAGATTCAAAATCTCCCTTATCCTCTAGTCACTTTGGTCACAGCTGTGCCATCGAGCCTGTCACATAGCGCTAAGATATTCATTGGGCCTCACACAATCCAAAAGTGTCCAGTGTCCAAAAGTGTGTGCAGAGATTCAAAATCTCCCTTATCCTCTAGTCACTTTGGTCACAGCTGTGCCATCGAGCCTGTCACATAGCGCTCAGGTATTCATTGGGCCACACACAATCCAAAAGTGTCCAGTGTCCAAAAGTGTGTGCAGAGATTCAAAATCTCCCTTATCCTCTAGTCACTTTGGTCACAGCTGTGCCATCGAGCCTGTCACATAGCGCTCAGATATCAGTGGGCCTCACACAATCCAAAAGTGTCCAGTGTCCAAAAGTGTGTGCAGAGATTCAAAATCTCCCTTATCCTCTAGTCACTTTGGTCACAGCTGTGCCATCGAGCCTGTCACACAGCGCTCAGATATTCATTGGGCCTCACACAATCCAAAAGTGTCCAGTGTCCAAAAGTGTGTGCAGAGATTCAAAATCTCCCTTATCCTCTAGTCACTTTGGTCACAGCTGTGCCATCGAGCCTGTGACATAGCGCTCAGTTATTCATTGGGCCTCACACAATCCAAAAGTGTCCAGTGTCCAAAAGTGTGTGCAGAGATTCAAAATCTCCCTTATCCTCTAGTCACTTTGGTCACAGCTGTGCCATCGAGCCTGTCACATAGCGCTCAGATATTCATTGGGCCTCACACAATCCAAAAGTGTCCAGTGTCCAAAAGTGTGTGCAGAGATTCAAAATCTCCCTTATCCTCTAGTCAGTTTGGTCACAGCTGTGCCATCGAGCCTGTCACATAGCGCTCAGATATCAGTGGGCCTCACACAATCCAAAAGTGACCAGTGTCCAAAAGTGTGTGCAGAGATTCAAAATCTCCCTTATCTTCTAGTCACTTTGGTCACAGCTGTGCCATCGAGCCTGTCACATAGCGCTCAGATATTCATTGGGCCTCACACAATCCAAAAGTGTCCAGTGTCCAAAAGTGTGTGCAGAGATTCAAAATCTCCCTTATCCTCTAGTCACTTTAGTCACAGCTGTGCCATGAAGCCTGTGACATAGCACTCAGATATCAGTGGGCCTCACACAATCCAAAAGTGTCCAGTGTCCAAAAGTGTGTGCAGAGATTCAAAATCTTCCTTATCCTCTAGTCACTTTGGTCACAGCTGTGCCATCGAGCCTGTCACATAGCGCTCAGTTATTCATTGGGCCTCACACAATCCAAAAGTGTCCAGTGTCCAAAAGTGTGTGCAGAGATTCAAAATCTCCCTTATCCTCTAGTCACTTTGGTCACAGCTGTGCCATCGAGCCTGTCACATAGCGCTCAGATATTCATTGGGCCTCACACAATCCAAAAGTGTCCAGTGTCCAAAAGTGTGTGCAGAGATTCAAAATCTCCCTTATCCTCTAGTCAGTTTGGTCACAGCTGTGCCATCGAGCCTGTCACATAGCGCTCAGATATCAGTGGGCCTCACACAATCCAAAAGTGTCCAGTATCCAAAAGTGTGTGCAGAGATTCAAAATCTCCCTTATCCTCTAGTCACTTTGGTCACAGCTGTGCCATCGAGCCTGTCACATAGCGCTCAGATATTCATTGGGCCTCACACAATCCAAAAATGTCCAGTGTCCAAAAGTGTGTGCAGAGATTCAAAATCTCCCTTATCCTCTAGTCACTTTAGTCACAGCTGTGCCATGAAGCCTGTGACATAGCACTCAGATATCAGTGGGCCTCACACAATCCAAAAGTGTCCAGTGTCCAAAAGTGTGTGCAGAGATTCAAAATCTCCCTTATCCTCTAGTCACTTTGGTCACAGCTGTGCCATCGAGCCTGTGACACAGCGCTCAGATATCAGTGGGCCTCACACAATCCAAAAGTGTCCAGTGTCCAAAACTGTGTGCAGAGATTCAAAATCGCCCTTATCCTCTAGTCACTTTGGTCACAGCTGTGCCATCGAGCCTGTCACATAGCGCTCAGATATTCATTGGGCCTCACACAATCCAAAAGTGTCCAGTGTCCAAAAGTGTGTGCAGAGATTCAAAATCTCCCTTATCCTCTAGTCACTTTGGTCACAGCTGTGCCATCGAGCCTGTGACATAGCGCTCAGATAACAGTGGGCCTCACACAATCCAAAAGTGTCAAGTGTCCAAAAGTGTGTGCAGAGATTCAAAATCTCCCTTATCCTCTAGTCACTTTGGTCACAGCTGTGCCATCGAGCCTGTCACATAGCGCTCAGATATTCATTGGGCCTCACACAATCCAAAAGTGTCCAGTGTCCAAAAGTGTGTGCAGAGATTCAAAATCTCCCTTATCCTCTAGTCACTTTTGTCACAGCTGTGCCATCGAGCCTGTCACATAGTGCTCAGATATTCATTGGGCCTCACACAATCCAAAAGTGTCCAGTGTCCAAAAGTGTGTGCAGAGATTCAGAATCTCGCTTATCCTCTAGTCACTTTGGTCACAGCTGTGCCATCGAGCCTGTCACATAGCGCTCAGATATCAGTGGGCCTCACACAATCCAAAAGTGTCCAGTGTCCAAAAGTGTGTGCAGAGATTCAAAATCTCCCTTATCCTCTATTCACTTTGGTCACAGCTGTGCCATCGAGCCTGTGACATAGCGTTCAGATATTCATTGGGCCTCACACAATCCAAAAGTGTCCAGTGTCCAAAAGTGTGTGCAGAGATTCAAAATCTCCCTTATACTCTAGTCACTTTGGTCACAGCTGTGCCATCGACCCTGTGACATAGCGCTCAGATATTCATTGGGCCTCACACAATCCAAAAGTGTCCAGTGTCCAAAAGTGTGTGCAGAGATTCAAAATCTCCCTTATCCTCTAGTCACTTTGGTCACAGCTGTGCCATCGAGCCTCTCACATAGCGCTCAGATATCAGTGGGCCTCACACAATCCAAAAGTGTCCAGTGTCCAAAAGTGTGTGCAGAGATTCAAAATCTCCCTTATCCTCTAGTCACTTTGGTCACAGCTGTGCCATCGAGCCTGTCACATAACGCTCAGATATCAGTGGGCCTCACACAATCCAAAAGTGTCCAGTGTCCAAAAGTGTGTGCAGAGATTCAAAATCTCCCTTATCCTCTAGTCACTTTGGTCACAGCTGTGCCATCGAGCCTGTCACATAACGCTCAGATATTCATTGGGCCTCACACAATCCAAAAGTGTCCAGTGTCCAAAAGTGTGTGCAGAGATTCAAAATCTCCCTTATCCTCTAGTCACTTTGGTCACAGCTGTGCCATCGAGCCTGTGACATAGCGCTCAGATATTCATTGGGCCTCACACAATCCAAAAGTGTCCAGTGTCCAAAAGTGTGTGCAGAGATTCAAAATCTCCCTTATCCTCTAGTCACTTTGGTCACAGCTGTGCCATCGAGCCTGTGACATAGCGCTCAGATATTCATTGGGCCTCACACAATCCAAAAGTGTCCAGTGTCCAAAAGTGTGTGCAGAGATTCAAAATCTCCCTTATCCTCTAGTCACTTTGGTCACAGCTGTGCCATCGAGCCTGTCACATAGCGCTCAGATATTCATTGGGCCTCACACAATCCAAAAGTGTCCAGTGTCCAAAAGTGTGTGCAGAGATTCAAAATCTCCCTTACCCTCTAGTCACTTTGGTCACAGCTGTGCCATCGAGCCTGTGACATAGCGCTCAGATATCAGTGGGCCTCACACAATCCAAAAGTGTCCAGTGTCCAAAAGTGTGTGCAGAGATTCAAAATCTCCCTTATCCTCTAGTCACTTTGGTCACAGCTGTGCCATCGAGCCTGTCACATAGCGCTCAGATATTCATTGGGCCTCACACAATCCAAAAGTGTCCAGTGTCCAAAAGTGTGTGCAGAGATTCAAAATCTCCCTTATCCTCTAGTCACTTTGGTCACAGCTGTGCCATCGAGCCTGTCACATAGCGCTCAGATATTCATTGGGCCTCACACAATCCAAAAGTGTCCAGTGTCCAAAAGTGTGTGCAGAGATTCAAAATCTCCCTTATCCTCTAGTCACTTTGGTCACAGCTGTGCCATCGAGCCTGTCACATAGCGCTCAGATATCAGTTGGCCTCACACAATCCAAAAGTGTCCAGTGTCCAAAAGTGTGTGCAGAGATTCAAAATCTCCCTTATCCTCTAGTCACTTTGGTCACAGCTGTGCCATCGAGCCTGTGACATAGCGCTCAGATATTCATTGGGCCTCACACAATCCAAAAGTGTCCAGTGTCCAAAAGTGTGTGCAGAGATTCAAAATCTCCCTTATCCTCTAGTCACTTTGGTCACAGCTGTGCCATCGAGCCTGTCACATAGCGCTCAGATATTCATTGGGCCTCACACAATCCAAAAGTGTCCAGTGTCAAAAAGTGTGTACAGAGATTCAAAATCTCCCTTATCCTCTAGTCACTTTGGTCACAGCTGTGCCATCGAGCCTGTGACATAGCGCTCAGATATTCATTGGGCCTCACACAATCCAAAAGTGTCCAGTGTCCAAAAGTGTGTGCAGAGATTCAAAATCTCCCTTATCCTCTAGTCACTTTGGTCACAGCTGTGCCATCGAGCCTGTGACATAGCGCTCAGATATTCATTGGGCCTCACACAATCCAAAAGTGTCCAGTGTCCAAAAGTGTGTGCAGAGATTCAAAATCTCCCTTATTCTCTAGTCACTTTGGTCACAGCTGTGCCATCGAGCCTGTGACATAGCGCTCAGATATCAGTGGGCCTCACACAATCCAAAAGTGTCCAGAGTCCAAAAGTGTGTGCAGAGATTCAAAATCTCCCTTATCCTCTAATCACTTTGGTCACAGCTGTGCCATCGAGCCTGTCACATAGCGCTCAGATATCAGTGGGCCTCACACAATCCAAAAGTGTCCAGTGTCCAAAAGTGTGTGCAGAGATTCAAAATCTCCCTTATCCTCTAGTCACTTTGGTCACAGCTGTGCCATCGAGCCTGTGACATAGCGCTCAGATATTCATTGGGCCTCACACATTCCAAAAGTGTCCAGTGTCAAAAAGTGTGTGCAGAGATTCAAAATCTCCCTTATCCTCTAGTCACTTTGGTCACAGCTGTGCCATCGAGCCTGTCACATAGCGCTCAGATATTCATTGGGCCTCACACAATCCAAAAGTGTCCAGTGTCCAAAAGTGTGCGCAGAGATTCAAAATCTCCCTTATCCTCTAGTCACTTTGGTCACAGCTGTGCCATCGAGCCTGTCACATAGCGCTCAGATATTCATTGGGCCTCACACAATCCAAAAGTGTCCAGTGTCCAAAAGTGTGTGCAGAGATTCAAAATCTCCCTTATCCTCTAGTCACTTTGGTCACAGCTGTGCCATCGAGCCTGTCACATAGCGCTCAGATATCAGTGGGCCTCACACAATCCAAAAGTGTCCAGTGTCCAAAAGTGTGTGCAGAGATTCAAAATCTCCCTTATCCTCTAGTCACTTTGGTCACAGCTGTGCCATCGAGCCTGTCACATAACGCTCAGATATTCATTGGGCCTCACACAATCCAAAAGTGTCCAGTGTCCAAAAGTGTGTGCAGAGATTCAAAATCTCCCTTATCCTCTAGTCACTTTGGTCACAGCTGTGCCATCGAGCCTGTGACATAGCGCTCAGATATTCATTGGGCCTCACACAATCCAAAAGTGTCCAGTGTCCAAAAGTGTGTGCAGAGATTCAAAATCTCCCTTATTCTCTAGTCACTTTGGTCACAGCTGTGCCATCGAGCCTGTCACATAGCGCTCAGATATTCATTGGGCCTCACACAATCCAAAAGTGTCCAGTGTTCAAAAGTGTGTGCAGAGATTCAAAATCTCCCTTATCCTCTAGTCACTTTGGTCACAGCTGTGCCATCGAGCCTATGACATAGCGCTCAGATATTCATTGGGCCTCACACAATCCAAAAGTGTCCAGTGTCCAAAAGTGTGTGCAGAGATTCAAAATCTCCCTTATCCTCTAGGCACTTTGGTCACAGCTGTGCCATCGAGCCTGTGACATAGCGCTCAGATATTCATTGGGCCTCACACAATCCAAAAGTGTCCAGTGTCCAAAAGTGTGTGCAGAGATTCAAAATCTCCCTTATCCTCTAGTCACTTTGGTCACAGCTGTGCCACCGAGCCTGTGAAATAGCGCTCAGATATCAGTGGGCCTCACACAATCCAAAAGTGTCCAGTGTCCAAAAGTGTGTGCAGAGATTCAAAATCTCCCTTATCCTCTAGTCACTTTGGTCACAGCTGTGCCATCGAGCCTGTGACATAGCGCTCAGATATTCATTGGGCCTCACACAATCCAAAAGTGTCCAGTGTCCAAAAGTGTGTGCAGAGATTCAAAATCTCCCTTATCCTCTAGTCACTTTGGTCACAGCTGTGCCATCGAGCCTGTCACATAGCGCTCAGATATTCATTGGGCCTCACACAATCCAAAAGTGTCCAGTGTCAAAAAGTGTGTGCAGAGATTCAAAATCTCCCTTATCCTCTAGTCACTTTGGTCACAGCTGTGCCATCGAGCCTGTGACATAGCGCTCAGATATTCATTGGGCCTCACACAATCCAAAAGTGTCCAGTGTCCAAAAGTGTGTGCAGAGATTCAAAATCTCCCTTATCCTCTAGTCACTTTGGTCACAGCTGTGCCATCGAGCCTGTGACATAGCGCTCAGATAACAGTGGGCCTCACACAATCCAAAAGTGTCAAGTGTCCAAAAGTGTGTGCAGAGATTCAAAATCTCCCTTATCCTCTAGTCACTTTGGTCACAGCTGTGCCATCGAGCCTGTCACATAGCGCTCAGATATTCATTGGGCCTCACACAATCCAAAAGTGTCCAGTGTCCAAAAGTGTGTGCAGAGATTCAAAATCTCCCTTATCCTCTAGTCACTTTGGTCACAGCTGTGCCATCGAGCCTGTCACATAGTGCTCAGATATTCATTGGGCCTCACACAATCCAAAAGTGTCCAGTGTCCAAAAGTGTGTGCAGAGATTCAGAATCTCGCTTATCCTCTAGTCACTTTGGTCACAGCTGTGCCATCGAGCCTGTCACATAGCGCTCAGATATCAGTGGGCCTCACACAATCCAAAAGTGTCCAGTGTCCAAAAGTGTGTGCAGAGATTCAAAATCTCCCTTATCCTCTATTCACTTTGGTCACAGCTGTGCCATCGAGCCTGTGACATAGCGTTCAGATATTCATTGGGCCTCACACAATCCAAAAGTGTCCAGTGTCCAAAAGTGTGTGCAGAGATTCAAAATCTCCCTTATACTCTAGTCACTTTGGTCACAGCTGTGCCATCGACCCTGTGACATAGCGCTCAGATATTCATTGGGCCTCACACAATCCAAAAGTGTCCAGTGTCCAAAAGTGTGTGCAGAGATTCAAAATCTCCCTTATCCTCTAGTCACTTTGGTCACAGCTGTGCCATCGAGCCTGTCACATAGCGCTCAGATATCAGTGGGCCTCACACAATCCAAAAGTGTCCAGTGTCCAAAAGTGTGTGCAGAGATTCAAAATCTCCCTTATCCTCTAGTCACTTTGGTCACAGCTGTGCCATCGAGCCTGTCACATAACGCTCAGATATCAGTGGGCCTCACACAATCCAAAAGTGTCCAGTGTCCAAAAGTGTGTGCAGAGATTCAAAATCTCCCTTATCCTCTAGTCACTTTGGTCACAGCTGTGCCATCGAGCCTGTCACATAACGCTCAGATATTCATTGGGCCTCACACAATCCAAAAGTGTCCAGTGTCCAAAAGTGTGTGCAGAGATTCAAAATCTCCCTTATCCTCTAGTCACTTTGGTCACAGCTGTGCCATCGAGCCTGTGACATAGCGCTCAGATATTCATTGGGCCTCACACAATCCAAAAGTGTCCAGTGTCCAAAAGTGTGTGCAGAGATTCAAAATCTCCCTTATCCTCTAGTCACTTTGGTCACAGCTGTGCCATCGAGCCTGTGACACAGCGCTCAGATATTCATTGGGCCTCACACAATCCAAAAGTGTCCAGTGTCCAAAAGTGTGTGCAGAGATTCAAAATCTCCCTTATCCTCTAGTCACTTTGGTCACAGCTGTGCATCGAGCCTGTCACAAAGCGCTCAGATATTCATTGGGCCTCACACAATCCAAAAGTGTCCAGTGTCCAAAAGTGTGTGCAGAGATTCAATATCTCCCTTATCCTCTAGTCACTTTGGTCACAGCTGTGCCATCGAGCCTGTGACATAGTGCTCAGATATTCATTGGGCCTCACACAATCCAAAAGTGTCCAGTGTCCAAAAGTGTGTGCAGAGATTCAAAATCTCACTTACCCTCTAGTCACTTTGGTCACAGCTGTGCCATCGAGCCTGTGACATAGCGCTCAGATATCAGTGGGCCTCACACAATCCAAAAGTGTCCAGTGTCCAAAAGCGTGTGCAGAGATTCAAAATCTCCCTTATCCTCTAGTCACTTTGGTCACAGCTGTGCCATCGAGCCTGTCACATAGCGCTAAGATATTCATTGGGCCTCACACAATCCAAAAGTGTCCAGTGTCCAAAAGTGTGTGCAGAGATTCAAAATCTCCCTTATCCTCTAGTCACTTTGGTCACAGCTGTGCCATCGAGCCTGTCACATAGCGCTCAGGTATTCATTGGGCAACACACAATCCAAAAGTGTCCAGTGTCCAAAAGTGTGTGCAGAGATTCAAAATCTCCCTTATCCTCTAGTCACTTTGGTCACAGCTGTGCCATCGAGCCTGTCACATAGCGCTCAGATATCAGTGGGCCTCACACAATCCAAAAGTGTCCAGTGTCCAAAAGTGTGTGCAGAGATTCAAAATCTCCCTTATCCTCTAGTCACTTTGGTCACAGCTGTGCCATCGAGCCTGTCACACAGCGCTCAGATATTCATTGGGCCTCACACAATCCAAAAGTGTCCAGTGTCCAAAAGTGTGTGCAGAGATTCAAAATCTCCCTTATCCTCTAGTCACTTTGGTCACAGCTGTGCCATCGAGCCTGTGACATAGCGCTCATTTATTCATTGGGCCTCACACAATCCAAAAGTGTCCAGTGTCCAAAAGTGTGTGCAGAGATTCAAAATCTCCCTTATCCTCTAGTCACTTTGGTCACAGCTGTGCCATCGAGCCTGTCACATAGCGCTCAGATATTCATTGGGCCTCACACAATCCAAAAGTGTCCAGTGTCCAAAAGTGTGTGCAGAGATTCAAAATCTCCCTTATCCTCTAGTCAGTTTGGTCACAGCTGTGCCATCGAGCCTGTCACATAGCGCTCAGATATCAGTGGGCCTCACACAATCCAAAAGTGACCAGTGTCCAAAAGTGTGTGCAGAGATTCAAAATCTCCCTTATCCTCTAGTCACTTTGGTCACAGCTGTGCCATCGAGCCTGTCACATAGCGCTCAGATATTCATTGGGCCTCACACAATCCAAAAGTGTCCAGTGTCCAAAAGTGTGTGCAGAGATTCAAAATCTCCCTTATCCTCTAGTCACTTTAGTCACAGCTGTGCCATGAAGCCTGTGACATAGCACTCAGATATCAGTGGGCCTCACACAATCCAAAAGTGTCCAGTGTCCAAAAGTGTGTGCAGAGATTCAAAATCTCCCTTATCCTCTAGTCACTTTGGTCACAGCTGTGCCATCGAGCCTGTCACATAGCGCTCAGTTATTCATTGGGCCTCACACAATCCAAAAGTGTCCAGTGTCCAAAAGTGTGTGCAGAGATTCAAAATCTCCCTTATCCTCTAGTCACTTTGGTCACAGCTGTGCCATCGAGCCTGTCACATAGCGCTCAGATATTCATTGGGCCTCACACAATCCAAAAGTGTCCAGTGTCCAAAAGTGTGTGCAGAGATTTAAAATCTCCCTTATCCTCTAGTCAGTTTGGTCACAGCTGTGCCATCGAGCCTGTCACATAGCGCTCAGATATCAGTGGGCCTCACACAATCCAAAAGTGTCCAGTGTCCAAAAGTGTGTGCAGAGATTCAAAATCTCCCTTATCCTCTATTCACTTTGGTCACAGCTGTGCCATCGAGCCTGTCACATAGAGCTCAGATATTCATTGGGCCTCACACAATCCAAAAATGTCCAGTGTCCAAAAGTGTGTGCAGAGATTCAAAATCTCCCTTATCCTCTAGTCACTTTGGTCACAGCTGTGCCATCGAGCCTGTGACACAGCGCTCAGATATCAGTGGGCCTCACATAATCCAAAAGTGTCCAGTGTCCAAAACTGTGTGCAGAGATTCAAAATCGCCCTTATCCTCTAGTCACTTTGGTCACAGCTGTGCCATCGAGCCTGTCACATAGCGCTCAGATATCAGTGGGCCTCACACAATCCAAAAGTGTCCAGTGTCCAAAAGTGTGTGCAGAGATTCAAAATCTCCCTTATCCTCTATTCACTTTGGTCACAGCTGTGCCATCGAGCCTGTGACATAGCGTTCAGATATTCATTGGGCCTCACACAATCCAAAAGTGTCCAGTGTCCAAAAGTGTGTGCAGAGATTCAAAATCTCCCTTATACTCTAGTCACTTTGGTCACAGCTGTGCCATCGACCCTGTGACATAGCGCTCAGATATTCATTGGGCCTCACACAATCCAAAAGTGTCCAGTGTCCAAAAGTGTGTGCAGAGATTCAAAATCTCCCTTATCCTCTAGTCACTTTGGTCACAGCTGTGCCATCGAGCCTGTCACATAGCGCTCAGATATCAGTGGGCCTCACACAATCCAAAAGTGTCCAGTGTCCAAAAGTGTGTGCAGAGATTCAAAATCTCCCTTATCCTCTAGTCACTTTGGTCACAGCTGTGCCATCGAGCCTGTCACATAACGCTCAGATATCAGTGGGCCTCACACAATCCAAAAGTGTCCAGTGTCCAAAAGTGTGTGCAGAGATTCAAAATCTCCCTTATCCTCTAGTCACTTTGGTCACAGCTGTGCCATCGAGCCTGTCACATAACGCTCAGATATTCATTGGGCCTCACACAATCCAAAAGTGTCCAGTGTCCAAAAGTGTGTGCAGAGATTCAAAATCTCCCTTATCCTCTAGTCACTTTGGTCACAGCTGTGCCATCGAGCCTGTGACATAGCGCTCAGATATTCATTGGGCCTCACACAATCCAAAAGTGTCCAGTGTCCAAAAGTGTGTGCAGAGATTCAAAATCTCCCTTATCCTCTAGTCACTTTGGTCACAGCTGTGCCATCGAGCCTGTGACACAGCGCTCAGATATTCATTGGGCCTCACACAATCCAAAAGTGTCCAGTGTCCAAAAGTGTGTGCAGAGATTCAAAATCTCCCTTATCCTCTAGTCACTTTGGTCACAGCTGTGCATCGAGCCTGTCACAAAGCGCTCAGATATTCATTGGGCCTCACACAATCCAAAAGTGTCCAGTGTCCAAAAGTGTGTGCAGAGATTCAATATCTCCCTTATCCTCTAGTCACTTTGGTCACAGCTGTGCCATCGAGCCTGTGACATAGTGCTCAGATATTCATTGGGCCTCACACAATCCAAAAGTGTCCAGTGTCCAAAAGTGTGTGCAGAGATTCAAAATCTCACTTACCCTCTAGTCACTTTGGTCACAGCTGTGCCATCGAGCCTGTGACATAGCGCTCAGATATCAGTGGGCCTCACACAATCCAAAAGTGTCCAGTGTCCAAAAGCGTGTGCAGAGATTCAAAATCTCCCTTATCCTCTAGTCACTTTGGTCACAGCTGTGCCATCGAGCCTGTCACATAGCGCTAAGATATTCATTGGGCCTCACACAATCCAAAAGTGTCCAGTGTCCAAAAGTGTGTGCAGAGATTCAAAATCTCCCTTATCCTCTAGTCACTTTGGTCACAGCTGTGCCATCGAGCCTGTCACATAGCGCTCAGGTATTCATTGGGCAACACACAATCCAAAAGTGTCCAGTGTCCAAAAGTGTGTGCAGAGATTCAAAATCTCCCTTATCCTCTAGTCACTTTGGTCACAGCTGTGCCATCGAGCCTGTCACATAGCGCTCAGATATCAGTGGGCCTCACACAATCCAAAAGTGTCCAGTGTCCAAAAGTGTGTGCAGAGATTCAAAATCTCCCTTATCCTCTAGTCACTTTGGTCACAGCTGTGCCATCGAGCCTGTCACACAGCGCTCAGATATTCATTGGGCCTCACACAATCCAAAAGTGTCCAGTGTCCAAAAGTGTGTGCAGAGATTCAAAATCTCCCTTATCCTCTAGTCACTTTGGTCACAGCTGTGCCATCGAGCCTGTGACATAGCGCTCATTTATTCATTGGGCCTCACACAATCCAAAAGTGTCCAGTGTCCAAAAGTGTGTGCAGAGATTCAAAATCTCCCTTATCCTCTAGTCACTTTGGTCACAGCTGTGCCATCGAGCCTGTCACATAGCGCTCAGATATTCATTGGGCCTCACACAATCCAAAAGTGTCCAGTGTCCAAAAGTGTGTGCAGAGATTCAAAATCTCCCTTATCCTCTAGTCAGTTTGGTCACAGCTGTGCCATCGAGCCTGTCACATAGCGCTCAGATATCAGTGGGCCTCACACAATCCAAAAGTGACCAGTGTCCAAAAGTGTGTGCAGAGATTCAAAATCTCCCTTATCCTCTAGTCACTTTGGTCACAGCTGTGCCATCGAGCCTGTCACATAGCGCTCAGATATTCATTGGGCCTCACACAATCCAAAAGTGTCCAGTGTCCAAAAGTGTGTGCAGAGATTCAAAATCTCCCTTATCCTCTAGTCACTTTAGTCACAGCTGTGCCATGAAGCCTGTGACATAGCACTCAGATATCAGTGGGCCTCACACAATCCAAAAGTGTCCAGTGTCCAAAAGTGTGTGCAGAGATTCAAAATCTCCCTTATCCTCTAGTCACTTTGGTCACAGCTGTGCCATCGAGCCTGTCACATAGCGCTCAGTTATTCATTGGGCCTCACACAATCCAAAAGTGTCCAGTGTCCAAAAGTGTGTGCAGAGATTCAAAATCTCCCTTATCCTCTAGTCACTTTGGTCACAGCTGTGCCATCGAGCCTGTCACATAGCGCTCAGATATTCATTGGGCCTCACACAATCCAAAAGTGTCCAGTGTCCAAAAGTGTGTGCAGAGATTTAAAATCTCCCTTATCCTCTAGTCAGTTTGGTCACAGCTGTGCCATCGAGCCTGTCACATAGCGCTCAGATATCAGTGGGCCTCACACAATCCAAAAGTGTCCAGTGTCCAAAAGTGTGTGCAGAGATTCAAAATCTCCCTTATCCTCTATTCACTTTGGTCACAGCTGTGCCATCGAGCCTGTCACATAGCGCTCAGATATTCATTGGGCCTCACACAATCCAAAAATGTCCAGTGTCCAAAAGTGTGTGCAGAGATTCAAAATCTCCCTTATCCTCTAGTCACTTTGGTCACAGCTGTGCCATCGAGCCTGTGACACAGCGCTCAGATATCAGTGGGCCTCACATAATCCAAAAGTGTCCAGTGTCCAAAACTGTGTGCAGAGATTCAAAATCGCCCTTATCCTCTAGTCACTTTGGTCACAGCTGTGCCATCGAGCCTGTCACATAGCGCTCAGATATTCATTGGGCCTCACACAATCCAAAAGTGTCCAGTGTCCAAAAGTGTGTGCAGAGATTCAAAATCTCCCTTATCCTCTAGTCACTTTGGTCACAGCTGTGCCATCGAGCCTGTGACATAGCGCTCAGATATCAGTGGGCCTCACACAATCCAAAAGTGTCCAGTGTCCAAAAGTGTGTGCAGAGATTCAAAATCTCATTTATCCTCTAGTCACTTTGGTCACAGCTGTGCCATCGAGCCTGTCACATAGCGCTCAGATATTCATTGGGCCTCACACAATCCAAAAGTGTCCAGTGTCCAAAAGTGTGTGCAGAGATTCAAAATCTCCCTTATCCTCTAGTCACTTTGGTCACAGCTGTGCCATCGAGCCTGTCACATAGCGCTCAGATATCAGTGGGCCTCACACAATCCAAAAGTGTCCAGTGTCCAAAAGTGTGTGCAGAGATTCAAAATCTCCCTTATCCTCTAGTCACTTTGGTCACAGCTGTGCCATCGAGCCTGTGACATAGTGCTCAGATATTCATTGGGCCTCACACAATCCAAAAATGTCCAGTGTCCAAAAGTGTGTGCAGAGATTCAAAATCTCACTTACCCTCTAGTCACTTTGGTCACAGCTGTGCCATCGAGCCTGTGACATAGCGCTCAGATATCAGTGGGCCTCACACAATCCAAAAGTGTCCAGTGTCCAAAAGCGTGTGCAGAGATTCAAAATCTCCCTTATCCTCTAGTCACTTTGGTCACAGCTGTGCCATCGAGCCTGTCACATAGCGCTAAGATATTCATTGGGCCTCACACAATCCAAAAGTGTCCAGTGTCCAAAAGTGTGTGCAGAGATTCAAAATCTCCCTTATCCTCTAGTCACTTTGGTCACAGCTGTGCCATCGAGCCTGTCACATAGCGCTCAGGTATTCATTGGGCCACACACAATCCAAAAGTGTCCAGTGTCCAAAAGTGTGTGCAGAGATTCAAAATCTCCCTTATCCTCTAGTCACTTTGGTCACAGCTGTGCCATCGAGCCTGTCACATAGCGCTCAGATATCAGTGGGCCTCACACAATCCAAAAGTGTCCAGTGTCCAAAAGTGTGTGCAGAGATTCAAAATCTCCCTTATCCTCTAGTCACTTTGGTCACAGCTGTGCCATCGAGCCTGTCACACAGCGCTCAGATATTCATTGGGCCTCACACAATCCAAAAGTGTCCAGTGTCCAAAAGTGTGTGCAGAGATTCAAAATCTCCCTTATCCTCTAGTCACTTTGGTCACAGCTGTGCCATCGAGCCTGTGACATAGCGCTCAGTTATTCATTGGGCCTCACACAATCCAAAAGTGTCCAGTGTCCAAAAGTGTGTGCAGAGATTCAAAATCTCCCTTATCCTCTAGTCACTTTGGTCACAGCTGTGCCATCGAGCCTGTCACATAGCGCTCAGATATTCATTGGGCCTCACACAATCCAAAAGTGTCCAGTGTCCAAAAGTGTGTGCAGAGATTCAAAATCTCCCTTATCCTCTAGTCAGTTTGGTCACAGCTGTGCCATCGAGCCTGTCACATAGCGCTCAGATATCAGTGGGCCTCACACAATCCAAAAGTGACCAGTGTCCAAAAGTGTGTGCAGAGATTCAAAATCTCCCTTATCTTCTAGTCACTTTGGTCACAGCTGTGCCATCGAGCCTGTCACATAGCGCTCAGATATTCATTGGGCCTCACACAATCCAAAAGTGTCCAGTGTCCAAAAGTGTGTGCAGAGATTCAAAATCTCCCTTATCCTCTAGTCACTTTAGTCACAGCTGTGCCATGAAGCCTGTGACATAGCACTCAGATATCAGTGGGCCTCACACAATCCAAAAGTGTCCAGTGTCCAAAAGTGTGTGCAGAGATTCAAAATCTTCCTTATCCTCTAGTCACTTTGGTCACAGCTGTGCCATCGAGCCTGTCACATAGCGCTCAGTTATTCATTGGGCCTCACACAATCCAAAAGTGTCCAGTGTCCAAAAGTGTGTGCAGAGATTCAAAATCTCCCTTATCCTCTAGTCACTTTGGTCACAGCTGTGCCATCGAGCCTGTCACATAGCGCTCAGATATTCATTGGGCCTCACACAATCCAAAAGTGTCCAGTGTCCAAAAGTGTGTGCAGAGATTCAAAATCTCCCTTATCCTCTAGTCAGTTTGGTCACAGCTGTGCCATCGAGCCTGTCACATAGCGCTCAGATATCAGTGGGCCTCACACAATCCAAAAGTGTCCAGTATCCAAAAGTGTGTGCAGAGATTCAAAATCTCCCTTATCCTCTAGTCACTTTGGTCACAGCTGTGCCATCGAGCCTGTCACATAGCGCTCAGATATTCATTGGGCCTCACACAATCCAAAAATGTCCAGTGTCCAAAAGTGTGTGCAGAGATTCAAAATCTCCCTTATCCTCTAGTCACTTTAGTCACAGCTGTGCCATGAAGCCTGTGACATAGCACTCAGATATCAGTGGGCCTCACACAATCCAAAAGTGTCCAGTGTCCAAAAGTGTGTGCAGAGATTCAAAATCTCCCTTATCCTCTAGTCACTTTGGTCACAGCTGTGCCATCGAGCCTGTGACACAGCGCTCAGATATCAGTGGGCCTCACACAATCCAAAAGTGTCCAGTGTCCAAAACTGTGTGCAGAGATTCAAAATCGCCCTTATCCTCTAGTCACTTTGGTCACAGCTGTGCCATCGAGCCTGTCACATAGCGCTCAGATATTCATTGGGCCTCACACAATCCAAAAGTGTCCAGTGTCCAAAAGTGTGTGCAGAGATTCAAAATCTCCCTTATCCTCTAGTCACTTTGGTCACAGCTGTGCCATCGAGCCTGTGACATAGCGCTCAGATAACAGTGGGCCTCACACAATCCAAAAGTGTCAAGTGTCCAAAAGTGTGTGCAGAGATTCAAAATCTCCCTTATCCTCTAGTCACTTTGGTCACAGCTGTGCCATCGAGCCTGTCACATAGCGCTCAGATATTCATTGGGCCTCACACAATCCAAAAGTGTCCAGTGTCCAAAAGTGTGTGCAGAGATTCAAAATCTCCCTTATCCTCTAGTCACTTTGGTCACAGCTGTGCCATCGAGCCTGTCACATAGTGCTCAGATATTCATTGGGCCTCACACAATCCAAAAGTGTCCAGTGTCCAAAAGTGTGTGCAGAGATTCAGAATCTCGCTTATCCTCTAGTCACTTTGGTCACAGCTGTGCCATCGAGCCTGTCACATAGCGCTCAGATATCAGTGGGCCTCACACAATCCAAAAGTGTCCAGTGTCCAAAAGTGTGTGCAGAGATTCAAAATCTCCCTTATCCTCTATTCACTTTGGTCACAGCTGTGCCATCGAGCCTGTGACATAGCGTTCAGATATTCATTGGGCCTCACACAATCCAAAAGTGTCCAGTGTCCAAAAGTGTGTGCAGAGATTCAAAATCTCCCTTATACTCTAGTCACTTTGGTCACAGCTGTGCCATCGACCCTGTGACATAGCGCTCAGATATTCATTGGGCCTCACACAATCCAAAAGTGTCCAGTGTCCAAAAGTGTGTGCAGAGATTCAAAATCTCCCTTATCCTCTAGTCACTTTGGTCACAGCTGTGCCATCGAGCCTGTCACATAGCGCTCAGATATCAGTGGGCCTCACACAATCCAAAAGTGTCCAGTGTCCAAAAGTGTGTGCAGAGATTCAAAATCTCCCTTATCCTCTAGTCACTTTGGTCACAGCTGTGCCATCGAGCCTGTCACATAACGCTCAGATATCAGTGGGCCTCACACAATCCAAAAGTGTCCAGTGTCCAAAAGTGTGTGCAGAGATTCAAAATCTCCCTTATCCTCTAGTCACTTTGGTCACAGCTGTGCCATCGAGCCTGTCACATAACGCTCAGATATTCATTGGGCCTCACACAATCCAAAAGTGTCCAGTGTCCAAAAGTGTGTGCAGAGATTCAAAATCTCCCTTATCCTCTAGTCACTTTGGTCACAGCTGTGCCATCGAGCCTGTGACATAGCGCTCAGATATTCATTGGGCCTCACACAATCCAAAAGTGTCCAGTGTCCAAAAGTGTGTGCAGAGATTCAAAATCTCCCTTATCCTCTAGTCACTTTGGTCACAGCTGTGCCATCGAGCCTGTGACATAGCGCTCAGATATTCATTGGGCCTCACACAATCCAAAAGTGTCCAGTGTCCAAAAGTGTGTGCAGAGATTCAAAATCTCCCTTATCCTTTAGTCACTTTGGTCACAGCTGTGCCATCGAGCCTGTCACATAGCGCTCAGATATTCATTGGGCCTCACACAATCCAAAAGTGTCCAGTGTCCAAAAGTGTGTGCAGAGATTCAAAATCTCCCTTACCCTCTAGTCACTTTGGTCACAGCTGTGCCATCGAGCCTGTGACATAGCGCTCAGATATCAGTGGGCCTCACACAATCCAAAAGTGTCCAGTGTCCAAAAGTGTGTGCAGAGATTCAAAATCTCCCTTATCCTCTAGTCACTTTGGTCACAGCTGTGCCATCGAGCCTGTCACATAGCGCTCAGATATTCATTGGGCCTCACACAATCCAAAAGTGTCCAGTGTCCAAAAGTGTGTGCAGAGATTCAAAATCTCCCTTATCCTCTAGTCACTTTGGTCACAGCTGTGCCATCGAGCCTGTCACATAGCGCTCAGATATTCATTGGGCCTCACACAATCCAAAAGTGTCCAGTGTCCAAAAGTGTGTGCAGAGATTCAAAATCTCCCTTATCCTCTAGTCACTTTGGTCACAGCTGTGCCATCGAGCCTGTGACATAGCGCTCAGATATCAGTTGGCCTCACACAATCCAAAAGTGTCCAGTGTCCAAAAGTGTGTGCAGAGATTCAAAATCTCCCTTATCCTCTAGTCACTTTGGTCACAGCTGTGCCATCGAGCCTGTGACATAGCGCTCAGATATTCATTGGGCCTCACACAATCCAAAAGTGTCCAGTGTCCAAAAGTGTGTGCAGAGATTCAAAATCTCCCTTATCCTCTAGTCACTTTGGTCACAGCTGTGCCATCGAGCCTGTCACATAGCGCTCAGATATTCATTGGGCCTCACACAATCCAAAAGTGTCCAGTGTCAAAAAGTGTGTACAGAGATTCAAAATCTCCCTTATCCTCTAGTCACTTTGGTCACAGCTGTGCCATCGAGCCTGTGACATAGCGCTCAGATATTCATTGGGCCTCACACAATCCAAAAGTGTCCAGTGTCCAAAAGTGTGTGCAGAGATTCAAAATCTCCCTTATCCTCTAGTCACTTTGGTCACAGCTGTGCCATCGAGCCTGTGACATAGCGCTCAGATATTCATTGGGCCTCACACAATCCAAAAGTGTCCAGTGTCCAAAAGTGTGTGCAGAGATTCAAAATCTCCCTTATTCTCTAGTCACTTTGGTCACAGCTGTGCCATCGAGCCTGTGACATAGCGCTCAGATATCAGTGGGCCTCACACAATCCAAAAGTGTCCAGAGTCCAAAAGTGTGTGCAGAGATTCAAAATCTCCCTTATCCTCTAATCACTTTGGTCACAGCTGTGCCATCGAGCCTGTCACATAGCGCTCAGATATCAGTGGGCCTCACACAATCCAAAAGTGTCCAGTGTCCAAAAGTGTGTGCAGAGATTCAAAATCTCCCTTATCCTCTAGTCACTTTGGTCACAGCTGTGCCATCGAGCCAGTGACATAGCGCTCAGATATTCATTGGGCCTCACACATTCCAAAAGTGTCCAGTGTCAAAAAGTGTGTGCAGAGATTCAAAATCTCCCTTATCCTCTAGTCAGTTTGGTCACAGCTGTGCCATCGAGCCTGTCACATAGCGCTCAGATATCAGTGGGCCTCACACAATCCAAAAGTGACCAGTGTCCAAAAGTGTGTGCAGAGATTCAAAATCTCCCTTATCTTCTAGTCACTTTGGTCACAGCTGTGCCATCGAGCCTGTCACATAGCGCTCAGATATTCATTGGGCCTCACACAATCCAAAAGTGTCCAGTGTCCAAAAGTGTGTGCAGAGATTCAAAATCTCCCTTATCCTCTAGTCACTTTAGTCACAGCTGTGCCATGAAGCCTGTGACATAGCACTCAGATATCAGTGGGCCTCACACAATCCAAAAGTGTCCAGTGTCCAAAAGTGTGTGCAGAGATTCAAAATCTTCCTTATCCTCTAGTCACTTTGGTCACAGCTGTGCCATCGAGCCTGTCACATAGCGCTCAGTTATTCATTGGGCCTCACACAATCCAAAAGTGTCCAGTGTCCAAAAGTGTGTGCAGAGATTCAAAATCTCCCTTATCCTCTAGTCACTTTGGTCACAGCTGTGCCATCGAGCCTGTCACATAGCGCTCAGATATTCATTGGGCCTCACACAATCCAAAAGTGTCCAGTGTCCAAAAGTGTGTGCAGAGATTCAAAATCTCCCTTATCCTCTAGTCAGTTTGGTCACAGCTGTGCCATCGAGCCTGTCACATAGCGCTCAGATATCAGTGGGCCTCACACAATCCAAAAGTGTCCAGTATCCAAAAGTGTGTGCAGAGATTCAAAATCTCCCTTATCCTCTAGTCACTTTGGTCACAGCTGTGCCATCGAGCCTGTCACATAGCGCTCAGATATTCATTGGGCCTCACACAATCCAAAAATGTCCAGTGTCCAAAAGTGTGTGCAGAGATTCAAAATCTCCCTTATCCTCTAGTCACTTTAGTCACAGCTGTGCCATGAAGCCTGTGACATAGCACTCAGATATCAGTGGGCCTCACACAATCCAAAAGTGTCCAGTGTCCAAAAGTGTGTGCAGAGATTCAAAATCTCCCTTATCCTCTAGTCACTTTGGTCACAGCTGTGCCATCGAGCCTGTGACACAGCGCTCAGATATCAGTGGGCCTCACACAATCCAAAAGTGTCCAGTGTCCAAAACTGTGTGCAGAGATTCAAAATCGCCCTTATCCTCTAGTCACTTTGGTCACAGCTGTGCCATCGAGCCTGTCACATAGCGCTCAGATATTCATTGGGCCTCACACAATCCAAAAGTGTCCAGTGTCCAAAAGTGTGTGCAGAGATTCAAAATCTCCCTTATCCTCTAGTCACTTTGGTCACAGCTGTGCCATCGAGCCTGTGACATAGCGCTCAGATAACAGTGGGCCTCACACAATCCAAAAGTGTCAAGTGTCCAAAAGTGTGTGCAGAGATTCAAAATCTCCCTTATCCTCTAGTCACTTTGGTCACAGCTGTGCCATCGAGCCTGTCACATAGCGCTCAGATATTCATTGGGCCTCACACAATCCAAAAGTGTCCAGTGTCCAAAAGTGTGTGCAGAGATTCAAAATCTCCCTTATCCTCTAGTCACTTTGGTCACAGCTGTGCCATCGAGCCTGTCACATAGTGCTCAGATATTCATTGGGCCTCACACAATCCAAAAGTGTCCAGTGTCCAAAAGTGTGTGCAGAGATTCAGAATCTCGCTTATCCTCTAGTCACTTTGGTCACAGCTGTGCCATCGAGCCTGTCACATAGCGCTCAGATATCAGTGGGCCTCACACAATCCAAAAGTGTCCAGTGTCCAAAAGTGTGTGCAGAGATTCAAAATCTCCCTTATCCTCTATTCACTTTGGTCACAGCTGTGCCATCGAGCCTGTGACATAGCGTTCAGATATTCATTGGGCCTCACACAATCCAAAAGTGTCCAGTGTCCAAAAGTGTGTGCAGAGATTCAAAATCTCCCTTATACTCTAGTCACTTTGGTCACAGCTGTGCCATCGACCCTGTGACATAGCGCTCAGATATTCATTGGGCCTCACACAATCCAAAAGTGTCCAGTGTCCAAAAGTGTGTGCAGAGATTCAAAATCTCCCTTATCCTCTAGTCACTTTGGTCACAGCTGTGCCATCGAGCCTGTCACATAGCGCTCAGATATCAGTGGGCCTCACACAATCCAAAAGTGTCCAGTGTCCAAAAGTGTGTGCAGAGATTCAAAATCTCCCTTATCCTCTAGTCACTTTGGTCACAGCTGTGCCATCGAGCCTGTCACATAACGCTCAGATATCAGTGGGCCTCACACAATCCAAAAGTGTCCAGTGTCCAAAAGTGTGTGCAGAGATTCAAAATCTCCCTTATCCTCTAGTCACTTTGGTCACAGCTGTGCCATCGAGCCTGTCACATAACGCTCAGATATTCATTGGGCCTCACACAATCCAAAAGTGTCCAGTGTCCAAAAGTGTGTGCAGAGATTCAAAATCTCCCTTATCCTCTAGTCACTTTGGTCACAGCTGTGCCATCGAGCCTGTGACATAGCGCTCAGATATTCATTGGGCCTCACACAATCCAAAAGTGTCCAGTGTCCAAAAGTGTGTGCAGAGATTCAAAATCTCCCTTATCCTCTAGTCACTTTGGTCACAGCTGTGCCATCGAGCCTGTGACATAGCGCTCAGATATTCATTGGGCCTCACACAATCCAAAAGTGTCCAGTGTCCAAAAGTGTGTGCAGAGATTCAAAATCTCCCTTATCCTTTAGTCACTTTGGTCACAGCTGTGCCATCGAGCCTGTCACATAGCGCTCAGATATTCATTGGGCCTCACACAATCCAAAAGTGTCCAGTGTCCAAAAGTGTGTGCAGAGATTCAAAATCTCCCTTACCCTCTAGTCACTTTGGTCACAGCTGTGCCATCGAGCCTGTGACATAGCGCTCAGATATCAGTGGGCCTCACACAATCCAAAAGTGTCCAGTGTCCAAAAGTGTGTGCAGAGATTCAAAATCTCCCTTATCCTCTAGTCACTTTGGTCACAGCTGTGCCATCGAGCCTGTCACATAGCGCTCAGATATTCATTGGGCCTCACACAATCCAAAAGTGTCCAGTGTCCAAAAGTGTGTGCAGAGATTCAAAATCTCCCTTATCCTCTAGTCACTTTGGTCACAGCTGTGCCATCGAGCCTGTCACATAGCGCTCAGATATTCATTGGGCCTCACACAATCCAAAAGTGTCCAGTGTCCAAAAGTGTGTGCAGAGATTCAAAATCTCCCTTATCCTCTAGTCACTTTGGTCACAGCTGTGCCATCGAGCCTGTGACATAGCGCTCAGATATCAGTTGGCCTCACACAATCCAAAAGTGTCCAGTGTCCAAAAGTGTGTGCAGAGATTCAAAATCTCCCTTATCCTCTAGTCACTTTGGTCACAGCTGTGCCATCGAGCCTGTGACATAGCGCTCAGATATTCATTGGGCCTCACACAATCCAAAAGTGTCCAGTGTCCAAAAGTGTGTGCAGAGATTCAAAATCTCCCTTATCCTCTAGTCACTTTGGTCACAGCTGTGCCATCGAGCCTGTCACATAGCGCTCAGATATTCATTGGGCCTCACACAATCCAAAAGTGTCCAGTGTCAAAAAGTGTGTACAGAGATTCAAAATCTCCCTTATCCTCTAGTCACTTTGGTCACAGCTGTGCCATCGAGCCTGTGACATAGCGCTCAGATATTCATTGGGCCTCACACAATCCAAAAGTGTCCAGTGTCCAAAAGTGTGTGCAGAGATTCAAAATCTCCCTTATCCTCTAGTCACTTTGGTCACAGCTGTGCCATCGAGCCTGTGACATAGCGCTCAGATATTCATTGGGCCTCACACAATCCAAAAGTGTCCAGTGTCCAAAAGTGTGTGCAGAGATTCAAAATCTCCCTTATTCTCTAGTCACTTTGGTCACAGCTGTGCCATCGAGCCTGTGACATAGCGCTCAGATATCAGTGGGCCTCACACAATCCAAAAGTGTCCAGAGTCCAAAAGTGTGTGCAGAGATTCAAAATCTCCCTTATCCTCTAATCACTTTGGTCACAGCTGTGCCATCGAGCCTGTCACATAGCGCTCAGATATCAGTGGGCCTCACACAATCCAAAAGTGTCCAGTGTCCAAAAGTGTGTGCAGAGATTCAAAATCTCCCTTATCCTCTAGTCACTTTGGTCACAGCTGTGCCATCGAGCCAGTGACATAGCGCTCAGATATTCATTGGGCCTCACACATTCCAAAAGTGTCCAGTGTCAAAAAGTGTGTGCAGAGATTCAAAATCTCCCTTATCCTCTAGTCACTTTGGTCACAGCTGTGCCATCGAGCCTGTCACATAGCGCTCAGATATTCATTGGGCCTCACACAATCCAAAAGTGTCCAGTGTCCAAAAGTGTGCGCAGAGATTCAAAATCTCCCTTATCCTCTAGTCACTTTGGTCACAGCTGTGCCATCGAGCCTGTCACATAGCGCTCAGATATTCATTGGGCCTCACACAATCCAAAAGTGTCCAGTGTCCAAAAGTGTGTGCAGAGATTCAAAATCTCCCTTATCCTCTAGTCACTTTGGTCACAGCTGTGCCATCGAGCCTGTCACATAGCGCTCAGATATCAGTGGGCCTCACACAATCCAAAAGTGTCCAGTGTCCAAAAGTGTGTGCAGAGATTCAAAATCTCCCTTATCATCTAGTCACTTTGGTCACAGCTGTGCCATCGAGCCTGTCACATAACGCTCAGATATTCATTGGGCCTCACACAATCCAAAAGTGTCCAGTGTCCAAAAGTGTGTGCAGAGATTCAAAATCTCCCTTATCCTCTAGTCACTTTGGTCACAGCTGTGCCATCGAGCCTGTGACATAGCGCTCAGATATTCATTGGGCCTCACACAATCCAAAAGTGTCCAGTGTCCAAAAGTGTGTGCAGAGATTCAAAATCTCCCTTATTCTCTAGTCACTTTGGTCACAGCTGTGCCATCGAGCCTGTCACATAGCGCTCAGATATTCATTGGGCCTCACACAATCCAAAAGTGTCCAGTGTTCAAAAGTGTGTGCAGAGATTCAAAATCTCCCTTATCCTCTAGTCACTTTGGTCACAGCTGTGCCATCGAGCCTATGACATAGCGCTCAGATATTCATTGGGCCTCACACAATCCAAAAGTGTCCAGTGTCCAAAAGTGTGTGCAGAGATTCAAAATCTCCCTTATCCTCTAGGCACTTTGGTCACAGCTGTGCCATCGAGCCTGTGACATAGCGCTCAAATATTCATTGGGCCTCACACAATCCAAAAGTGTCCAGTGTCCAAAAGTGTGTGCAGAGATTCAAAATCTCCCTTATCCTCTAGTCACTTTGGTCACAGCTGTGCCACCGAGCCTGTGAAATAGCGCTCAGATATCAGTGGGCCTCACACAATCCAAAAGTGTCCAGTGTCCAAAAGTGTGTGCAGAGATTCAAAATCTCCCTTATCCTCTAGTCACTTTGGTCACAGCTGTGCCATCGAGCCTGTGACATAGCGCTCAGATATTCATTGGGCCTCACACAATCCAAAAGTGTCCAGTGTCCAAAAGTGTGTGCAGAGATTCAAAATCTCCCTTATCCTCTAGTCACTTTGGTCACAGCTGTGCCATCGAGCCTGTCACATAGCGCTCAGATATTCATTGGGCCTCACACAATCCAAAAGTGTCCAGTGTCAAAAAGTGTGTGCAGAGATTCAAAATCTCCCTTATCCTCTAGTCACTTTGGTCACAGCTGTGCCATCGAGCCTGTGACATAGCGCTCAGATATTCATTGGGCCTCACACAATCCAAAAGTGTCCAGTGTCCAAAAGTGTGTGCAGAGATTCAAAATCTCCCTTATCCTCTAGTCACTTTGGTCACAGCTGTGCCATCGAGCCTGTGACATAGCGCTCAGATAACAGTGGGCCTCACACAATCCAAAAGTGTCAAGTGTCCAAAAGTGTGTGCAGAGATTCAAAATCTCCCTTATCCTCTAGTCACTTTGGTCACAGCTGTGCCATCGAGCCTGTCACATAGCGCTCAGATATTCATTGGGCCTCACACAATCCAAAAGTGTCCAGTGTCCAAAAGTGTGTGCAGAGATTCAAAATCTCCCTTATCCTCTAGTCACTTTGGTCACAGCTGTGCCATCGAGCCTGTCACATAGTGCTCAGATATTCATTGGGCCTCACACAATCCAAAAGTGTCCAGTGTCCAAAAGTGTGTGCAGAGATTCAGAATCTCGCTTATCCTCTAGTCACTTTGGTCACAGCTGTGCCATCGAGCCTGTCACATAGCGCTCAGATATCAGTGGGCCTCACACAATCCAAAAGTGTCCAGTGTCCAAAAGTGTGTGCAGAGATTCAAAATCTCCCTTATCCTCTCTTCACTTTGGTCACAGCTGTGCCATCGAGCCTGTGACATAGCGTTCAGATATTCATTGGGCCTCACACAATCCAAAAGTGTCCAGTGTCCAAAAGTGTGTGCAGAGATTCAAAATCTCCCTTATACTCTAGTCACTTTGGTCACAGCTGTGCCATCGACCCTGTGACATAGCGCTCAGATATTCATTGGGCCTCACACAATCCAAAAGTGTCCAGTGTCCAAAAGTGTGTGCAGAGATTCAAAATCTCCCTTATCCTCTAGTCACTTTGGTCACAGCTGTGCCATCGAGCCTGTCACATAGCGCTCAGATATCAGTGGGCCTCACACAATCCAAAAGTGTCCAGTGTCCAAAAGTGTGTGCAGAGATTCAAAATCTCCCTTATCCTCTAGTCACTTTGGTCACAGCTGTGCCATCGAGCCTGTCACATAACGCTCAGATATCAGTGGGCCTCACACAATCCAAAAGTGTCCAGTGTCCAAAAGTGTGTGCAGAGATTCAAAATCTCCCTTATCCTCTAGTCACTTTGGTCACAGCTGTGCCATCGAGCCTGTCACATAGCGCTCAGATATTCATTGGGCCTCACACAATCCAAAAATGTCCAGTGTCCAAAAGTGTGTGCAGAGATTCAAAATCTCCCTTATCCTCTAGTCACTTTAGTCACAGCTGTGCCATGAAGCCTGTGACATAGCACTCAGATATCAGTGGGCCTCACACAATCCAAAAGTGTCCAGTGTCCAAAAGTGTGTGCAGAGATTCAAAATCTCCCTTATCCTCTAGTCACTTTGGTCACAGCTGTGCCATCGAGCCTGTGACACAGCACTCAGATATCAGTGGGCCTCACACAATCCAAAAGTGTCCAGTGTCCAAAACTGTGTGCAGAGATTCAAAATCGCCCTTATCCTCTAGTCACTTTGGTCACAGCTGTGCCATCGAGCCTGTCACATAGCGCTCAGATATTCATTGGGCCTCACACAATCCAAAAGTGTCCAGTGTCCAAAAGTGTGTGCAGAGATTCAAAATCTCCCTTATCCTCTAGTCACTTTGGTCACAGCTGTGCCATCGAGCCTGTGACATAGCGCTCAGATAACAGTGGGCCTCACACAATCCAAAAGTGTCAAGTGTCCAAAAGTGTGTGCAGAGATTCAAAATCTCCCTTATCCTCTAGTCACTTTGGTCACAGCTGTGCCATCGAGCCTGTCACATAGCGCTCAGATATTCATTGGGCCTCACACAATCCAAAAGTGTCCAGTGTCCAAAAGTGTGTGCAGAGATTCAAAATCTCCCTTATCCTCTAGTCACTTTGGTCACAGCTGTGCCATCGAGCCTGTCACATAGTGCTCAGATATTCATTGGGCCTCACACAATCCAAAAGTGTCCAGTGTCCAAAAGTGTGTGCAGAGATTCAGAATCTCGCTTATCCTCTAGTCACTTTGGTCACAGCTGTGCCATCGAGCCTGTCACATAGCGCTCAGATATCAGTGGGCCTCACACAATCCAAAAGTGTCCAGTGTCCAAAAGTGTGTGCAGAGATTCAAAATCTCCCTTATCCTCTATTCACTTTGGTCACAGCTGTGCCATCGAGCCTGTGACATAGCGTTCAGATATTCATTGGGCCTCACACAATCCAAAAGTGTCCAGTGTCCAAAAGTGTGTGCAGAGATTCAAAATCTCCCTTATACTCTAGTCACTTTGGTCACAGCTGTGCCATCGACCCTGTGACATAGCGCTCAGATATTCATTGGGCCTCACACAATCCAAAAGTGTCCAGTGTCCAAAAGTGTGTGCAGAGATTCAAAATCTCCCTTATCCTCTAGTCACTTTGGTCACAGCTGTGCCATCGAGCCTGTCACATAGCGCTCAGATATCAGTGGGCCTCACACAATCCAAAAGTGTCCAGTGTCCAAAAGTGTGTGCAGAGATTCAAAATCTCCCTTATCGTCTAGTCACTTTGGTCACAGCTGTGCCATCGAGCCTGTCACATAACGCTCAGATATCAGTGGGCCTCACACAATCCAAAAGTGTCCAGTGTCCAAAAGTGTGTGCAGAGATTCAAAATCTCCCTTATCCTCTAGTCACTTTGGTCACAGCTGTGCCATCGAGCCTGTCACATAACGCTCAGATATTCATTGGGCCTCACACAATCCAAAAGTGTCCAGTGTCCAAAAGTGTGTGCAGAGATTCAAAATCTCCCTTATCCTCTAGTCACTTTGGTCACAGCTGTGCCATCGAGCCTGTGACATAGCGCTCAGATATTCATTGGGCCTCACACAATCCAAAAGTGTCCAGTGTCCAAAAGTGTGTGCAGAGATTCAAAATCTCCCTTATCCTCTAGTCACTTTGGTCACAGCTGTGCCATCGAGCCTGTGACATAGCGCTCAGATATTCATTGGGCCTCACACAATCCAAAAGTGTCCAGTGTCCAAAAGTGTGTGCAGAGATTCAAAATCTCCCTTATCCTCTAGTCACTTTGGTCACAGCTGTGCCATCGAGCCTGTCACATAGCGCTCAGATATTCATTGGGCCTCACACAATCCAAAAGTGTCCAGTGTCCAAAAGTGTGTGCAGAGATTCAAAATCTCCCTTACCCTCTAGTCACTTTGGTCACAGCTGTGCCATCGAGCCTGTGACATAGCGCTCAGATATCAGTGGGCCTCACACAATCCAAAAGTGTCCAGTGTCCAAAAGTGTGTGCAGAGATTCAAAATCTCCCTTATCCTCTAGTCACTTTGGTCACAGCTGTGCCATCGAGCCTGTCACATAGCGCTCAGATATTCATTGGGCCTCACACAATCCAAAAGTGTCCAGTGTCCAAAAGTGTGTGCAGAGATTCAAAATCTCCCTTATCCTCTAGTCACTTTGGTCACAGCTGTGCCATCGAGCCTGTCACATAGCGCTCAGATATTCATTGGGCCTCACACAATCCAAAAGTGTCCAGTGTCCAAAAGTGTGTGCAGAGATTCAAAATCTCCCTTATCCTCTAGTCACTTTGGTCACAGCTGTGCCATCGAGCCTGTCACATAGCGCTCAGATATCAGTTGGCCTCACACAATCCAAAAGTGTCCAGTGTCCAAAAGTGTGTGCAGAGATTCAAAATCTCCCTTATCCTCTAGTCACTTTGGTCACAGCTGTGCCATCGAGCCTGTGACATAGCGCTCAGATATTCATTGGGCCTCACACAATCCAAAAGTGTCCAGTGTCCAAAAGTGTGTGCAGAGATTCAAAATCTCCCTTATCCTCTAGTCACTTTGGTCACAGCTGTGCCATCGAGCCTGTCACATAGCGCTCAGATATTCATTGGGCCTCACACAATCCAAAAGTGTCCAGTGTCAAAAAGTGTGTACAGAGATTCAAAATCTCCCTTATCCTCTAGTCACTTTGGTCACAGCTGTGCCATCGAGCCTGTGACATAGCGCTCAGATATTCATTGGGCCTCACACAATCCAAAAGTGTCCAGTGTCCAAAAGTGTGTGCAGAGATTCAAAATCTCCCTTATCCTCTAGTCACTTTGGTCACAGCTGTGCCATCGAGCCTGTGACATAGCGCTCAGATATTCATTGGGCCTCACACAATCCAAAAGTGTCCAGTGTCCAAAAGTGTGTGCAGAGATTCAAAATCTCCCTTATTCTCTAGTCACTTTGGTCACAGCTGTGCCATCGAGCCTGTGACATAGCGCTCAGATATCAGTGGGCCTCACACAATCCAAAAGTGTCCAGAGTCCAAAAGTGTGTGCAGAGATTCAAAATCTCCCTTATCCTCTAATCACTTTGGTCACAGCTGTGCCATCGAGCCTGTCACATAGCGCTCAGATATCAGTGGGCCTCACACAATCCAAAAGTGTCCAGTGTCCAAAAGTGTGTGCAGAGATTCAAAATCTCCCTTATCCTCTAGTCACTTTGGTCACAGCTGTGCCATCGAGCCTGTGACATAGCGCTCAGATATTCATTGGGCCTCACACATTCCAAAAGTGTCCAGTGTCAAAAAGTGTGTGCAGAGATTCAAAATCTCCCTTATCCTCTAGTCACTTTGGTCACAGCTGTGCCATCGAGCCTGTCACATAGCGCTCAGATATTCATTGGGCCTCACACAATCCAAAAGTGTCCAGTGTCCAAAAGTGTGCGCAGAGATTCAAAATCTCCCTTATCCTCTAGTCACTTTGGTCACAGCTGTGCCATCGAGCCTGTCACATAGCGCTCAGATATTCATTGGGCCTCACACAATCCAAAAGTGTCCAGTGTCCAAAAGTGTGTGCAGAGATTCAAAATCTCCCTTATCCTCTAGTCACTTTGGTCACAGCTGTGCCATCGAGCCTGTCACATAGCGCTCAGATATCAGTGGGCCTCACACAATCCAAAAGTGTCCAGTGTCCAAAAGTGTGTGCAGAGATTCAAAATCTCCCTTATCCTCTAGTCACTTTGGTCACAGCTGTGCCATCGAGCCTGTCACATAACGCTCAGATATTCATTGGGCCTCACACAATCCAAAAGTGTCCAGTGTCCAAAAGTGTGTGCAGAGATTCAAAATCTCCCTTATCCTCTAGTCACTTTGGTCACAGCTGTGCCATCGAGCCTGTGACATAGCGCTCAGATATTCATTGGGCCTCACACAATCCAAAAGTGTCCAGTGTCCAAAAGTGTGTGCAGAGATTCAAAATCTCCCTTATTCTCTAGTCACTTTGGTCACAGCTGTGCCATCGAGCCTGTCACATAGCGCTCAGATATTCATTGGGCCTCACACAATCCAAAAGTGTCCAGTGTTCAAAAGTGTGTGCAGAGATTCAAAATCTCCCTTATCCTCTAGTCACTTTGGTCACAGCTGTGCCATCGAGCCTATGACATAGCGCTCAGATATTCATTGGGCCTCACACAATCCAAAAGTGTCCAGTGTCCAAAAGTGTGTGCAGAGATTCAAAATCTCCCTTATCCTCTAGGCACTTTGGTCACAGCTGTGCCATCGAGCCTGTGACATAGCGCTCAGAT
The DNA here is from genome assembly GCF_039654945.1 of Dendrobates tinctorius. Taxonomy (NCBI): domain Eukaryota; kingdom Metazoa; phylum Chordata; class Amphibia; order Anura; family Dendrobatidae; genus Dendrobates; species Dendrobates tinctorius. The sequence goes on from NW_027361676.1 coordinate 54,042,115, forward strand.
ATTCATTGGGCCTCACACAATCCAAAAGTGTCCAGTGTCCAAAAGTGTGTGCAGAGATTCAAAATCTCCCTTATCCTCTAGTCACTTTGGTCACAGCTGTGCCACCGAGCCTGTGAAATAGCGCTCAGATATCAGTGGGCCTCACACAATCCAAAAGTGTCCAGTGTCCAAAAGTGTGTGCAGAGATTCAAAATCTCCCTTATCCTCTAGTCACTTTGGTCACAGCTGTGCCATCGAGCCTGTGACATAGCGCTCAGATATTCATTGGGCCTCACACAATCCAAAAGTGTCCAGTGTCCAAAAGTGTGTGCAGAGATTCAAAATCTCCCTTATCCTCTAGTCACTTTGGTCACAGCTGTGCCATCGAGCCTGTCACATAGCGCTCAGATATTCATTGGGCCTCACACAATCCAAAAGTGTCCAGTGTCAAAAAGTGTGTGCAGAGATTCAAAATCTCCCTTATCCTCTAGTCACTTTGGTCACAGCTGTGCCATCGAGCCTGTGACATAGCGCTCAGATATTCATTGGGCCTCACACAATCCAAAAGTGTCCAGTGTCCAAAAGTGTGTGCAGAGATTCAAAATCTCCCTTATCCTCTAGTCACTTTGGTCACAGCTGTGCCATCGAGCCTGTGACATAGCGCTCAGATAACAGTGGGCCTCACACAATCCAAAAGTGTCAAGTGTCCAAAAGTGTGTGCAGAGATTCAAAATCTCCCTTATCCTCTAGTCACTTTGGTCACAGCTGTGCCATCGAGCCTGTCACATAGCGCTCAGATATTCATTGGGCCTCACACAATCCAAAAGTGTCCAGTGTCCAAAAGTGTGTGCAGAGATTCAAAATCTCCCTTATCCTCTAGTCACTTTGGTCACAGCTGTGCCATCGAGCCTGTCACATAGTGCTCAGATATTCATTGGGCCTCACACAATCCAAAAGTGTCCAGTGTCCAAAAGTGTGTGCAGAGATTCAGAATCTCGCTTATCCTCTAGTCACTTTGGTCACAGCTGTGCCATCGAGCCTGTCACATAGCGCTCAGATATTAGTGGGCCTCACACAATCCAAAAGTGTCCAGTGTCCAAAAGTGTGTGCAGAGATTCAAAATCTCCCTTATCCTCTATTCACTTTGGTCACAGCTGTGCCATCGAGCCTGTGACATAGCGTTCAGATATTCATTGGGCCTCACACAATCCAAAAGTGTCCAGTGTCCAAAAGTGTGTGCAGAGATTCAAAATCTCCCTTATACTCTAGTCACTTTGGTCACAGCTGTGCCATCGACCCTGTGACATAGCGCTCAGATATTCATTGGGCCTCACACAATCCAAAAGTGTCCAGTGTCCAAAAGTGTGTGCAGAGATTCAAAATCTCCCTTATCCTCTAGTCACTTTGGTCACAGCTGTGCCATCGAGCCTGTCACATAGCGCTCAGATATCAGTGGGCCTCACACAATCCAAAAGTGTCCAGTGTCCAAAAGTGTGTGCAGAGATTCAAAATCTCCCTTATCCTCTAGTCACTTTGGTCACAGCTGTGCCATCGAGCCTGTCACATAACGCTCAGATATCAGTGGGCCTCACACAATCCAAAAGTGTCCAGTGTCCAAAAGTGTGTGCAGAGATTCAAAATCTCCCTTATCCTCTAGTCACTTTGGTCACAGCTGTGCCATCGAGCCTGTCACATAACGCTCAGATATTCATTGGGCCTCACACAATCCAAAAGTGTCCAGTGTCCAAAAGTGTGTGCAGAGATTCAAAATCTCCCTTATCCTCTAGTCACTTTGGTCACAGCTGTGCCATCGAGCCTGTGACATAGCGCTCAGATATTCATTGGGCCTCACACAATCCAAAAGTGTCCAGTGTCCAAAAGTGTGTGCAGAGATTCAAAATCTCCCTTATCCTCTAGTCACTTTGGTCACAGCTGTGCCATCGAGCCTGTGACATAGCGCTCAGATATTCATTGGGCCTCACACAATCCAAAAGTGTCCAGTGTCCAAAAGTGTGTGCAGAGATTCAAAATCTCCCTTATCCTCTAGTCACTTTGGTCACAGCTGTGCCATCGAGCCTGTCACATAGCGCTCAGATATTCATTGGGCCTCACACAATCCAAAAGTGTCCAGTGTCCAAAAGTGTGTGCAGAGATTCAAAATCTCCCTTACCCTCTAGTCACTTTGGTCACAGCTGTGCCATCGAGCCTGTGACATAGCGCTCAGATATCAGTGGGCCTCACACAATCCAAAAGTGTCCAGTGTCCAAAAGTGTGTGCAGAGATTCAAAATCTCCCTTATCCTCTAGTCACTTTGGTCACAGCTGTGCCATCGAGCCTGTGACATAGCGCTCAGATATTCATTGGGCCTCACACAATCCAAAAGTGTCCAGTGTCCAAAAGTGTGTGCAGAGATTCAAAATCTCCCTTATCCTCTAGTCACTTTGGTCACAGCTGTGCCATCGAGCCTGTCACATAGCGCTCAGATATTCATTGGGCCTCACACAATCCAAAAGTGTCCAGTGTCCAAAAGTGTGTGCAGAGATTCAAAATCTCCCTTATCCTCTAGTCACTTTGGTCACAGCTGTGCCATCGAGCCTGTCACATAGCGCTCAGATATCAGTGGGCCTCACACAATCCAAAAGTGTCCAGTGTCCAAAAGTGTGTGCAGAGATTCAAAATCTCCCTTATCCTCTAGTCACTTTGGTCACAGCTGTGCCATCGAGCCTGTGACATAGCGCTCAGATATTCATTGGGCCTCACACAATCCAAAAGTGTCCAGTGTCCAAAAGTGTGTGCAGAGATTCAAAATCTCCCTTATCCTCTAGTCACTTTGGTCACAGCTGTGCCATCGAGCCTGTGACATATCGCTCAGATATTCATTGGGCCTCACACAATCCAAAAGTGTCCAGTGTCAAAAAGTGTGTACAGAGATTCAAAATCTCCCTTATCCTCTAGTCACTTTGGTCACAGCTGTGCCATCGAGCCTGTGACATAGCGCTCAGATATTCATTGGGCCTCACACAATCCAAAAGTGTCCAGTGTCCAAAAGTGTGTGCAGAGATTCAAAATCTCCCTTATCCTCTAGTCACTTTGGTCACAGCTGTGCCATCGAGCCTGTGACATAGCGCTCAGATATTCATTGGGCCTCACACAATCCAAAAGTGTCCAGTGTCCAAAAGTGTGTGCAGAGATTCAAAATCTCCCTTATTCTCTAGTCACTTTGGTCACAGCTGTGCCATCGAGCCTGTGACATAGCGCTCAGATATCAGTGGGCCTCACACAATCCAAAAGTGTCCAGAGTCCAAAAGTGTGTGCAGAGATTCAAAATCTCCCTTATCCTCTAATCACTTTGGTCACAGCTGTGCCATCGAGCCTGTCACATAGCGCTCAGATATCAGTGGGCCTCACACAATCCAAAAGTGTCCAGTGTCCAAAAGTGTGTGCAGAGATTCAAAATCTCCCTTATCCTCTAGTCACTTTGGTCACAGCTGTGCCATCGAGCCTGTGACATAGCGCTCAGATATTCATTGGGCCTCACACATTCCAAAAGTGTCCAGTGTCAAAAAGTGTGTGCAGAGATTCAAAATCTCCCTTATCCTCTAGTCACTTTGGTCACAGCTGTGCCATCGAGCCTGTGACATAGCGCTCAGATATTCATTGGGCCTCACACAATCCAAAAGTGTCCAGTGTCCAAAAGTGTGTGCAGAGATTCAAAATCTCCCTTATCCTCTAGTCACTTTGGTCACAGCTGTGCCATCGAGCCTGTGACATAGCGCTCAGATATTCATTGGGCCTCACACAATCCAAAAGTGTCCAGTGTCCAAAAGTGTGTGCAGAGATTCAAAATCTCCCTTATTCTCTAGTCACTTTGGTCACAGCTGTGCCATCGAGCCTGTGACATAGCGCTCAGATATCAGTGGGCCTCACACAATCCAAAAGTGTCCAGAGTCCAAAAGTGTGTGCAGAGATTCAAAATCTCCCTTATCCTCTAATCACTTTGGTCACAGCTGTGCCATCGAGCCTGTCACATAGCGCTCAGATATCAGTGGGCCTCACACAATCCAAAAGTGTCCAGTGTCCAAAAGTGTGTGCAGAGATTCAAAATCTCCCTTATCCTCTAGTCACTTTGGTCACAGCTGTGCCATCGAGCCTGTGACATAGCGCTCAGATATTCATTGGGCCTCACACATTCCAAAAGTGTCCAGTGTCAAAAAGTGTGTGCAGAGATTCAAAATCTCCCTTATCCTCTAGTCACTTTGGTCACAGCTGTGCCATCGAGCCTGTCACATAGCGCTCAGATATTCATTGGGCCTCACACAATCCAAAAGTGTCCAGTGTCCAAAAGTGTGCGCAGAGATTCAAAATCTCCCTTATCCTCTAGTCACTTTGGTCACAGCTGTGCCATCGAGCCTGTCACATAGCGCTCAGATATTCATTGGGCCTCACACAATCCAAAAGTGTCCAGTGTCCAAAAGTGTGTGCAGAGATTCAAAATCTCCCTTATCCTCTAGTCACTTTGGTCACAGCTGTGCCATCGAGCCTGTCACATAACGCTCAGATATCAGTGGGCCTCACACAATCCAAAAGTGTCCAGTGTCCAAAAGTGTGTGCAGAGATTCAAAATCTCCCTTATCCTCTAGTCACTTTGGTCACAGCTGTGCCATCGAGCCTGTCACATAACGCTCAGATATTCATTGGGCCTCACACAATCCAAAAGTGTCCAGTGTCCAAAAGTGTGTGCAGAGATTCAAAATCTCCCTTATCCTCTAGTCACTTTGGTCACAGCTGTGCCATCGAGCCTGTGACATAGCGCTCAGATATTCATTGGGCCTCACACAATCCAAAAGTGTCCAGTGTCCAAAAGTGTGTGCAGAGATTCAAAATCTCCCTTATTCTCTAGTCACTTTGGTCACAGCTGTGCCATCGAGCCTGTCACATAGCGCTCAGACATTCATTGGGCCTCACACAATCCAAAAGTGTCCAGTGTTCAAAAGTGTGTGCAGAGATTCAAAATCTCCCTTATCCTCTAGTCACTTTGGTCACAGCTGTGCCATCGAGCCTATGACATAGCGCTCAGATATTCATTGGGCCTCACACAATCCAAAAGTGTCCAGTGTCCAAAAGTGTGTGCAGAGATTCAAAATCTCCCTTATCCTCTAGGCACTTTGGTCACAGCTGTGCCATCGAGCCTGTGACATAGCGCTCAGATATTCATTGGGCCTCACACAATCCAAAAGTGTCCAGTGTCCAAAAGTGTGTGCAGAGATTCAAAATCTCCCTTATCCTCTAGTCACTTTGGTCACAGCTGTGCCACCGAGCCTGTGACATAGCGCTCAGATATCAGTGGGCCTCACACAATCCAAAAGTGTCCAGTGTCCAAAAGTGTGTGCAGAGATTCAAAATCTCCCTTATCCTCTAGTCACTTTGGTCACAGCTGTGCCATCGAGCCTGTGACATAGCGCTCAGATATTCATTGGGCCTCACACAATCCAAAAGTGTCCAGTGTCCAAAAGTGTGTGCAGAGATTCAAAATCTCCCTTATCCTCTAGTCACTTTGGTCACAGCTGTGCCATCGAGCCTGTCACATAGCGCTCAGATATTCATTGGGCCTCACACAATCCAAAAGTGTCCAGTGTCAAAAAGTGTGTGCAGAGATTCAAAATCTCCCTTATCCTCTAGTCACTTTGCTCTCAGCTGTGCCATCGAGCCTGTGACATAGCGCTCAGAAATCAGTGGGCCTCACACAATCCAAAAGTGTCCAGTGTCCAAAAGTGTGTGCAGAGATTCAAAATCTCCCTTATCCTGTAGTCACTTTGGTCACAGTTGTGCCATCGAGCCTGTCACATAGCGCTCAGATATTCATTGGGCCTCACACAATCCAAAAGTGTCCAGTGTCCAAAAGTGTGTGCAGAGTTTCAAAATCTCCCTTATCCTCTAGTCACTTTGCTCTCAGCTGTGCCATCGAGCCTGTGACATAGCGCTCAGATATCAGTGGGCCTCACACAATCCAAAAGTGTCCAGTGTCCAAAAGTGTGTGCAGAGATTCAAAATCTCCCTTATCCTCTAGACACTTTGGTCACAGCTGTGCCATAGAGCCTGTGACATAGCGCTCAGATATTCATTGGGCCTCACACAATCCAAAAGTGTCCAGTGTCCAAAAGTGTGTGCAGAGATTCAAAATCTCCCTTATCCTCTAGTCACTTTGGTCACAGCTGTGCCATCGAGCCTGTGACATAGCGCTCAGATATTCATTGGGCCTCACACAATCCAAAAGTGTCCAGTGTCCAAAAGTGTGTGCAGAGATTCAAAATCTCCCTTATCCTCTAGTCACTTTGGTCACAGCTGTGCCATCGAGCCTGTGACATAGCGCTCAGATATTCATTGGGCCTCACACAATCCAAAAGTGTCCAGTGTCCAAAAGTGTGTGCAGAGATTCAAAATCTCCCTTATCCTCTAGTCACTTTGGTCACAGCTGTGCCATCGAGCCTGTGACATAGCGCTCAGATATTCATTGGGCCTCACACAATCCAAAAGTGTCCAGTGTCCAAAAGTATGTGCAGAGATTCAAAATCTCCCTTATCCTCTAGTAACTTTGGTCACAGCTGTGCCATCGAGCCTGTGACATAGCGCTCAGATATCAGTGGGCCTCACACAATCCAAAAGTGTCCAGTGTCCAAAAGTGTGTGCAGAGATTCAAAATCTCCCTTATCCTCTAGTCACTTTGCTCACAGCTGTGCCATCGAGCCTGTGACATAGCGCTCAGATATCAGTGGGCCTCACACAATCCAAAAGTGTCCAGTGTCCAAAAGTGTATGCTGAGATTCAAAATCTCCCTTATCCTCTAGTCACTTTGGTCACAGCTGTGCCATCGAGCCTGTGATATAGCGCTCAGATATTCATTGGGCCTCACACAATCCAAAAGTGTCCAGTGTCCAAAAGTGTGTGCAGAGATTCAAAATCTCCCTTATCCTCTAGTCATTTTGGTCACAGCTGTGCCATCGAGCCTATGACATAGCGCTCAGATATCAGTGGGCCACACACAATCCAAACGTGTCCAGTGTCCAAAAGTGTGTGCAGAGATACAAAATCTCCCTTATCCTCTAGTCACTTTAGTCACAGCTGTGCCATGAAGCCTGTGACATAGCACTCAGATATCAGTGGGCCTCACACAATCCAAAAGTGTCCAGTGTCCAAAAGTGTGTGCAGAGATTCAAAATCTCCCTTATCCTCTAGTCACTTTGTTCACAGCTGTGCCATCGAGCCTGTGACATAGCGCTCAGATATCAGTGGGCCTCACACAATCCAAAAGTGTCCAGTGTCCAAAAGTGTGTGCAGAGATTCAAAATCTCCCTTATCCTCTAGTCACTTTGGTCACAGCTGTGCCATCGAGCCTGTCACATAGCGCTCAGATATTCATTGGGCCTCACACAATCCAAAAGTGTCCAGTGTCCAAAAGTGTGTGCAGAGATTCAAAATCTCCCTTATCCTCTAGTCACTTTTGTCACAGCTGTGCCATCGAGCCTGTGACATAGCGCTCAGATATCAGTGGGCCTCACACAATCCAAAAGTGTTCAGTGTCCAAAAGTGTGTGCAGAGATTAAAAATCTCCCTTATCCTCTAGTCACTTTGGTCACAGCTGTGCCATCGAGCCTGTGACATAGCGCTCAGATATTCATTGGGCCTCACACAATCCAAAAGTGTCCAGTGTCCAAAAGTGTGTGCAGAGATTCAAAATCTCCCTTATCCTCTAGTCACTTTGGTCACAGCTGTGCCATCGAGCTTGTCACATAGCGCTCAGATATTCATTGGGCCTCACACAATCCAAAAGTGTCCAGTGTCCAAAAGTGTGTGCAGAGATTCAGAATCTCCCTTATCCTCTAGTCACTTTGGTCACAGCTGTGCCATCGAGCCTGTGACATAGCGCTCAGATATCAGTGGGCCTCACACAATCCAAAAGTGTCCAGTGTCCAAAAGTGTGTTCAGAGATTCAAAATCTCCCTTATTCTCTAGTCACTTTGGTCACAGCTGTGCCATCGAGCCTGTGACATAGCGCTCAGATATCAGTGGGCCTCACACAATCCAAAAGTGTCCAGAGTCCAAAAGTGTGTGCAGAGATTCAAAATCTCCCTTATCCTCTAATCACTTTGGTCACAGCTGTGCCATCGAGCCTGTCACATAGCGCTCAGATATCAGTGGGCCTCACACAATCCAAAAGTGTCCAGTGTCCAAAAGTGTGTGCAGAGATTCAAAATCTCCCTTATCCTCTAGTCACTTTGGTCACAGCTGTGCCATCGAGCCTGTGACATAGCGCTCAGATATTCATTGGGCCTCACACATTCCAAAAGTGTCCAGTGTCAAAAAGTGTGTGCAGAGATTCAAAATCTCCCTTATCCTCTAGTCACTTTGGTCACAGCTGTGCCATCGAGCCTGTCACATAGCGCTCAGATATTCATTGGGCCTCACACAATCCAAAAGTGTCCAGTGTCCAAAAGTGTGTGCAGAGATTCAAAATCTCCCTTATCCTCTAGTCACTTTGGTCACAGCTGTGCCATCGAGCCTGTCACATAGCGCTCAGATATTCATTGGGCCTCACACAATCCAAAAGTGTCCAGTGTCCAAAAGTGTGTGCAGAGATTCAAAATCTCCCTTATCCTCTAGTCACTTTGGTCACAGCTGTGCCATCGAGCCTGTCACATAGCGCTCAGATATCAGTGGGCCTCACACAATCCAAAAGTGTCCAGTGTCCAAAAGTGTGTGCAGAGATTCAAAATCTCCCTTATCCTCTAGTCACTTTGGTCACAGCTGTGCCATCGAGCCTGTCACATAACGCTCAGATATTCATTGGGCCTCACACAATCCAAAAGTGTCCAGTGTCCAAAAGTGTGTGCAGAGATTCAAAATCTCCCTTATCCTCTAGTCACTTTGGTCACAGCTGTGCCATCGAGCCTGTGACATAGCGCTCAGATATTCATTGGGCCTCACACAATCCAAAAGTGTCCAGTGTCCAAAAGTGTGTGCAGAGATTCAAAATCTCCCTTATTCTCTAGTCACTTTGGTCACAGCTGTGCCATCGAGCCTGTCACATAGCGCTCAGACATTCATTGGGCCTCACACAATCCAAAAGTGTCCAGTGTTCAAAAGTGTGTGCAGAGATTCAAAATCTCCCTTATCCTCTAGTCACTTTGGTCACAGCTGTGCCATCGAGCCTATGACATAGCGCTCAGATATTCATTGGGCCTCACACAATCCAAAAGTGTCCAGTGTCCAAAAGTGTGTGCAGAGATTCAAAATCTCCCTTATCCTCTAGGCACTTTGGTCACAGCTGTGCCATCGAGCCTGTGACATAGCGCTCAGATATTCATTGGGCCTCACACAATCCAAAAGTGTCCAGTGTCCAAAAGTGTGTGCAGAGATTCAAAATCTCCCTTATCCTCTAGTCACTTTGGTCACAGCTGTGCCACCGAGCCTGTGACATAGCGCTCAGATATCAGTGGGCCTCACACAATCCAAAAGTGTCCAGTGTCCAAAAGTGTGTGCAGAGATTCAAAATCTCCCTTATCCTCTAGTCACTTTGGTCACAGCTGTGCCATCGAGCCTGTGACATAGCGCTCAGATATTCATTGGGCCTCACACAATCCAAAAGTGTCCAGTGTCCAAAAGTGTGTGCAGAGATTCAAAATCTCCCTTATCCTCTAGTCACTTTGGTCACAGCTGTGCCATCGAGCCTGTCACATAGCGCTCAGATATTCATTGGGCCTCACACAATCCAAAAGTGTCCAGTGTCAAAAAGTGTGTGCAGAGATTCAAAATCTCCCTTATCCTCTAGTCACTTTGCTCTCAGCTGTGCCATCGAGCCTGTGACATAGCGCTCAGATATCAGTGGGCCTCACACAATCCAAAAGTGTCCAGTGTCCAAAAGTGTGTGCAGAGATTCAAAATCTCCCTTATCCTGTAGTCACTTTGGTCACAGCTGTGCCATCGAGCCTGTCACATAGCGCTCAGATATTCATTGGGCCTCACACAATCCAAAAGTGTCCAGTGTCCAAAAGTGTGTGCAGAGTTTCAAAATCTCCCTTATCCTCTAGTCACTTTGCTCTCAGCTGTGCCATCGAGCCTGTGACATAGCGCTCAGATATCAGTGGGCCTCACACAATCCAAAAGTGTCCAGTGTCCAAAAGTGTGTGCAGAGATTCAAAATCTCCCTTATCCTCTAGACACTTTGGTCACAGCTGTGCCATAGAGCCTGTGACATAGCGCTCAGATATTCATTGGGCCTCACACAATCCAAAAGTGTCCAGTGTCCAAAAGTGTGTGCAGAGATTCAAAATCTCCCTTATCCTCTAGTCACTTTGGTCACAGCTGTGCCATCGAGCCTGTGACATAGCGCTCAGATATTCATTGGGCCTCACACAATCCAAAAGTGTCCAGTGTCCAAAAGTGTGTGCAGAGATTCAAAATCTCCCTTATCCTCTAGTCACTTTGGTCACAGCTGTGCCATCGAGCCTGTGACATAGCGCTCAGATATTCATTGGGCCTCACACAATCCAAAAGTGTCCAGTGTCCAAAAGTGTGTGCAGAGATTCAAAATCTCCCTTATCCTCTAGTCACTTTGGTCACAGCTGTGCCATCGAGCCTGTGACATAGCGCTCAGATATTCATTGGGCCTCACACAATCCAAAAGTGTCCAGTGTCCAAAAGTATGTGCAGAGATTCAAAATCTCCCTTATCCTCTAGTAACTTTGGTCACAGCTGTGCCATCGAGCCTGTGACATAGCGCTCAGATATCAGTGGGCCTCACACAATCCAAAAGTGTCCAGTGTCCAAAAGTGTGTGCAGAGATTCAAAATCTCCCTTATCCTCTAGTCACTTTGCTCACAGCTGTGCCATCGAGCCTGTGACATAGCGCTCAGATATCAGTGGGCCTCACACAATCCAAAAGTGTCCAGTGTCCAAAAGTGTATGCTGAGATTCAAAATCTCCCTTATCCTCTAGTCACTTTGGTCACAGCTGTGCCATCGAGCCTGTGATATAGCGCTCAGATATTCATTGGGCCTCACACAATCCAAAAGTGTCCAGTGTCCAAAAGTGTGTGCAGAGATTCAAAATCTCCCTTATCCTCTAGTCATTTTGGTCACAGCTGTGCCATCGAGCCTATGACATAGCGCTCAGATATCAGTGGGCCACACACAATCCAAACGTGTCCAGTGTCCAAAAGTGTGTGCAGAGATTCAAAATCTCCCTTATCCTCTAGTCACTTTAGTCACAGCTGTGCCATGAAGCCTGTGACATAGCACTCAGATATCAGTGGGCCTCACACAATCCAAAAGTGTCCAGTGTCCAAAAGTGTGTGCAGAGATTCAAAATCTCCCTTATCCTCTAGTCACTTTGTTCACAGCTGTGCCATCGAGCCTGTGACATAGCGCTCAGATATCAGTGGGCCTCACACAATCCAAAAGTGTCCAGTGTCCAAAAGTGTGTGCAGAGATTCAAAATCTCCCTTATCCTCTAGTCACTTTGGTCACAGCTGTGCCATCGAGCCTGTCACATAGCGCTCAGATATTCATTGGGCCTCACACAATCCAAAAGTGTCCAGTGTCCAAAAGTGTGTGCAGAGATTCAAAATCTCCCTTATCCTCTAGTCACTTTGGTCACAGCTGTGCCATCGAGCCTGTGACATAGCGCTCAGATATCAGTGGGCCTCACACAATCCAAAAGTGTTCAGTGTCCAAAAGTGTGTGCATAGATTAAAAATCTCCCTTATCCTCTAGTCACTTTGGTCACAGCTGTGCCATCGAGCCTGTGACATAGCGCTCAGATATTCATTGGGCCTCACACAATCCAAAAGTGTCCAGTGTCCAAAAGTGTGTGCAGAGATTCAAAATCTCCCTTATCCTCTAGTCACTTTGGTCACAGCTGTGCCATCGAGCCTGTCACATAGCGCTCAGATATTCATTGGGCCTCACACAATCCAAAAGTGTCCAGTGTCCAAAAGTGTGTGCAGAGATTCAGAATCTCGCTTATCCTCTAGTCACTTTGGTCACAGCTGTGCCATCGAGCCTGTGACATAGCGCTCAGATATCAGTGGGCCTCACACAATCCAAAAGTGTCCAGTGTCCAAAAGTGTGTTCAGAGATTCAAAATCTCCCTTATCCTCTAGTCACTTTGGTCACAGCTGTGCCATCGAGCCTGTGACATAGCGCTCAGATATTCATTGGGCCTCACACAATCCAAAAGTGTCTAGTGTCCAAAAGTGTGTGCAGAGATTCAAAATCTCCCTTATCCTCTAGTCACTTTGGTCACAGCTGTGCCATCGAGCCTGTGACATAGCGCTCAGATATTCATTGGGCCTCACACAATCCAAAAGTGTCCAGTGTCCACAAGTGTGTGCAGAGATTCAAAATCTCCCTTATCCTCTAGTCACTTTGGTCACAGCTGTGCATCAAGCCAGTCACAAAGCGCTCAGATATTCATTGGGCCTCACACAATCCAAAAGTGTCCAGTGTCCAAAAGTGTGTGCAGAGATTCAAAATCTCCGTTATCCTCTAGTCACTTTGGTCACAGCTGTGCCATCGAGCCTGTGACATAGCGCTCAGATATTCATTGGGCCTCACACAATCCAAAAGTGTCCAGTGTCCAAAAGTGTGTGCAGAGATTCAAAATCTCCCTTATCCTCTAGTCACTTTGGTCACAGCTGTGCCATCGAGCCTGTGACATAGCGCTCAGATATTCATTGGGCCTCACACAATCCAAAAGTGTCCAGTTTCCAAAAGTGTGTGCAGAGATTCAAAATCTCCCTTATCCTCTAGTAACTTTGGTCACAGCTGTGCCATCGAGCCTGTGACATAGCGCTCAGATATCAGTGGGCCTCACACAATCCAAAAGTGTCCAGTGTCCAAAAGTGTGTGCAGAGATTCAAAATCTCCCTTATCCTCTAGTCACTTTGCTCACAGCTGTGCCATCGAGCCTGTGACATAGCGCTCAGATATCAGTGGGCCTCACACAATCCAAAAGTGTCCAGTGTCCAAAAGTGTGTGCAGAGATTCAAAATCTCCCTTATCCTCTAGTCACTTTGCTCACAGCTGTGCCATCGAGCCTGTGACATAGCGCTCAGATATCAGTGGGCCTCACACAATCCAAAAGTGTCCAGTGTCCAAAAGTGTATGCTGAGATTCAAAATCTCCCTTATCCTCTAGTCACTTTGGTCACAGCTGTGCCATCGAGCCTGTGATATAGTGCTCAGATATTCATTGGGCCTCACACAATCCAAAAGTGTCCAGTGTCCAAAAGTGTGTGCAGAGATTCAAAATCTCCCTTATCCTCTAGTCACTTTAGTCACAGCTGTGCCATGAAGCCTGTGACATAGCACTCAGATATCAGTGGGCCTCACACAATCCAAAAGTGTCCAGTGTCCAAAAGTGTGTGCAGAGATTCAAAATCTCCCTTATCCTTTAGTCACTTTGTTCACAGCTGTGCCATCGAGCCTGTGACATAGCGCTCAGATATCAGTGGGCCTCACACAATCCAAAAGTGTCCAGTGTACAAAAGTGTGTGCAGAGATTCAAAATCTCCCTTATCCTCTAGTCACTTTGGTCACAGCTGTGCCATCGAGCCTGTCACATTGCGCTCAGATATTCATTGGGCCTCACACAATCCAAAAGTGTCCAGTGTCCAAAAGTGTGTGCAGAGATTCAAAATCTCCCTTATCCTCTAGTCACTTTGGTCACAGCTGTGCCATCGAGCCTGTGACATAGCGCTCAGATATCAGTGGGCCTCACACAATCCAAAAGTGTCCAGTGTCCAAAAGTGTGTGCAGAGATTAAAAATCTCCCTTATCCTCTAGTCACTTTGGTCACAGCTGTGCCATCGAGCCTGTGACATAGCGCTCAGATATTCATTGGGCCTCACACAATCCAAAAGTGTCCAGTGTCCAAAAGTGTGTGCAGAGATTCAAAATCTCCCTTATCCTCTAGTCACTTTGGTCACAGCTGTGCCATCGAGCCTGTGACATAGCGCTCAGATATTCATTGGGCCTCACACAATCCAAAAGTGTCCAGTGTCCAAAAGTGTGTGCAGAGATTCAAAATCTCCCTTATCCTCTACTCACTTTGGTCACAGCTGTGCATCGAGCCTGTCACAAAGCGCTCAGATATTCATTGGGCCTCACACAATCCAAAAGTGTCCAGTGTCCAAAAGTGTGTGCAGAGATTCAAAATCTCCCTTATCCTCTAGTCACTTTGGTCACAGCTGTGCCATCGAGCCTGTGACATAGCGCTCAGATATTCATTGGGCCTCACACAATCCAAAAGTGTCCAGTGTCCAAAAGTGTGTGCAGAGATTCAAAATCTCCCTTATCCTCTAGTCACTTTGGTCACAGCTGTGCATCGAGCCTGTCACAAAGCGCTCAGATATTCATTGGGCCTCACACAATCCAAAAGTGTCCAGTGTCCAAAAGTGTGTGCAGAGATTCAATATCTCCCTTATCCTCTAGTCACTTTGGTCACAGCTGTGCCATCGAGCCTGTGACATAGTGCTCAGATATTCATTGGGCCTCACACAATCCAAAAGTGTCCAGTGTCCAAAAGTGTGTGCAGAGATTCAAAATCTCACTTACCCTCTAGTCACTTTGGTCACAGCTGTGCCATCGAGCCTGTGACATAGCGCTCAGATATCAGTGGGCCTCACACAATCCAAAAGTGTCCAGTGTCCAAAAGCATGTGCAGAGATTCAAAATCTCCCTTATCCTCTAGTCACTTTGGTCACAGCTGTGCCATCGAGCCTGTCACATAGCGCTAAGATATTCATTGGGCCTCACACAATCCAAAAGTGTCCAGTGTCCAAAAGTGTGTGCAGAGATTCAAAATCTCCCTTATCCTCTAGTCACTTTGGTCACAGCTGTGCCATCGAGCCTGTCACATAGCGCTCAGGTATTCATTGGGCAACACACAATCCAAAAGTGTCCAGTGTCCAAAAGTGTGTGCAGAGATTCAAAATCTCCCTTATCCTCTAGTCACTTTGGTCACAGCTGTGCCATCGAGCCTGTCACATAGCGCTCAGATATCAGTGGGCCTCACACAATCCAAAAGTGTCCAGTGTCCAAAAGTGTGTGCAGAGATTCAAAATCTCCCTTATCCTCTAGTCACTTTGGTCACAGCTGTGCCATCGAGCCTGTCACACAGCGCTCAGATATTCATTGGGCCTCACACAATCCAAAAGTGTCCAGTGTCCAAAAGTGTGTGCAGAGATTCAAAATCTCCCTTATCCTCTAGTCACTTTGGTCACAGCTGTGCCATCGAGCCTGTGACATAGCGCTCAGTTATTCATTGGGCCTCACACAATCCAAAAGTGTCCAGTGTCCAAAAGTGTGTGCAGAGATTCAAAATCTCCCTTATCCTCTAGTCACTTTGGTCACAGCTGTGCCATCAAGCCTGTCACATAGCGCTCAGATATTCATTGGGCCTCACACAATCCAAAAGTGTCCAGTGTCCAAAAGTGTGTGCAGAGATTCAAAATCTCCCTTATCCTCTAGTCAGTTTGGTCACAGCTGTGCCATCGAGCCTGTCACATAGCGCTCAGATATCAGTGGGCCTCACACAATCCAAAAGTGACCAGTGTCCAAAAGTGTGTGCAGAGATTCAAAATCTCCCTTATCCTCTACTCACTTTGGTCACAGCTGTGCCATCGAGCCTGTCACATAGCGCTCAGATATTCATTGGGCCTCACACAATCCAAAAGTGTCCAGTGTCCAAAAGTGTGTGCAGAGATTCCAAATCTCCCTTATCCTCTAGTCACTTTAGTCACAGCTGTGCCATGAAGCCTGTGGCATAGCACTTAGATATCAGTGGGCCTCACACAATCCAAAAGTGTCCAGTGTCCAAAAGTGTGTGCAGAGATTCAAAATCTCCCTTATCCTCTAGTCACTTTGTTCACAGCTGTGCCATCGAGCCTGTGACATAGCGCTCAGATATCAGTGGGCCTCACACAATCCAAAAGTGTCCAGTGTCCAAAAGTGTGTGCAGAGATTCAAAATCTCCCTTATCCTCTAGTCACTTTGGTCACAGCTGTGCCATCGAGCCTGTCACATAGCGCTCAGATATTCATTGGGCCTCACACAATCCAAAAGTGTCCAGTGTCCAAAAGTGTGTGCAGAGATTCAAAATCTCCCTTATCCTCTAGTCACTTTGGTCACAGCTGTGCCATCGAGCCTGTGACATAGCGCTCAGATATCAGTGGGCCTCACACAATCCAAAAGTGTCCAGTGTCCAAAAGTGTGTGCAGAGATTAAAAATCTCCCTTATCCTCTAGTCACTTTGGTCACAGCTGTGCCATCGAGCCTGTCACATAGCGCTCAGATATTCATTGGGCCTCACACAATCCAAAAGTGTCCAGTGTCCAAAAGTGTGTGCAGAGATTCAAAATCTCCCTTATCCTCTAGTCACTTTGGTCACAGCTGTGCCATCGAGCCTGTGACATAGCGCTCAGATATCAGTGGGCCTCACACAATCCAAAAGTGTCCAGTGTCCAAAAGTGTGTTCAGAGATTCAAAATCTCCCTTATCCTCTAGTCACTTTGGTCACAGCTGTGCCATCGAGCCTGTGACATAGCGCTCAGATATTCATTGGGCCTCACACAATCCAAAAGTGTCCAGTGTCCAAAAGTGTGTGCAGAGATTCAAAATCTCCCTTATCCTCTAGTCACTTTGGTCACAGCTGTGCCATCGAGCCTGTGACATAGCGCTCAGATATTCATTGGGCCTCACACAATCCAAAAGTGTCCAGTGTCCACAAGTGTGTGCAGAGATTCAAAATCTCCCTTATCCTCTAGTCACTTTGGTCACAGCTGTGCATCGAGCCTGTCACAAAGCGCTCAGATATTCATTGGGCCTCACACAATCCAAAAGTGTCCAGTGTCCAAAAGTGTGTGCAGAGATTCAAAATCTCCGTTATCCTCTAGTCACTTTGGTCACAGCTGTGCCATCGAGCCTGTGACATAGCGCTCAGATATTCATTGGGCCTCACACAATCCAAAAGTGTCCAGTGTCCAAAAGTGTGTGCAGAGATTCAAAATCTCCCTTATCCTCTAGTCACTTTGGTCACAGCTGTGCCATCGAGCCTGTGACATAGCGCTCAGATATTCATTGGGCCTCACACAATCCAAAAGTGTCCAGTTTCCAAAAGTGTGTGCAGAGATTCAAAATCTCCCTTATCCTCTAGTAACTTTGGTCACAGCTGTGCCATCGAGCCTGTGACATAGCGCTCAGATATCAGTGGGCCTCACACAATCCAAAAGTGTCCAGTGTCCAAAAGTGTGTGCAGAGATTCAAAATCTCCCTTATCCTCTAGTCACTTTGCTCACAGCTGTGCCATCGAGCCTGTGACATAGCGCTCAGATATCAGTGGGCCTCACACAATCCAAAAGTGTCCAGTGTCCAAAAGTGTGTGCAGAGATTCAAAATCTCCCTTATCCTCTAGTCACTTTGCTCACAGCTGTGCCATCGAGCCTGTGACATAGCGCTCAGATATCAGTGGGCCTCACACAATCCAAAAGTGTCCAGTGTCCAAAAGTGTATGCTGAGATTCAAAATCTCCCTTATCCTCTAGTCACTTTGGTCACAGCTGTGCCATCGAGCCTGTGATATAGTGCTCAGATATTCATTGGGCCTCACACAATCCAAAAGTGTCCAGTGTCCAAAAGTGTGTGCAGAGATTCAAAATCTCCCTTATCCTCTAGTCACTTTAGTCACAGCTGTGCCATGAAGCCTGTGACATAGCACTCAGATATCAGTGGGCCTCACACAATCCAAAAGTGTCCAGTGTCCAAAAGTGTGTGCAGAGATTCAAAATCTCCCTTATCCTTTAGTCACTTTGTTCACAGCTGTGCCATCGAGCCTGTGACATAGCGCTCAGATATCAGTGGGCCTCACACAATCCAAAAGTGTCCAGTGTACAAAAGTGTGTGCAGAGATTCAAAATCTCCCTTATCCTCTAGTCACTTTGGTCACAGCTGTGCCATCGAGCCTGTCACATTGCGCTCAGATATTCATTGGGCCTCACACAATCCAAAAGTGTCCAGTGTCCAAAAGTGTGTGCAGAGATTCAAAATCTCCCTTATCCTCTAGTCACTTTGGTCACAGCTGTGCCATCGAGCCTGTGACATAGCGCTCAGATATCAGTGGGCCTCACACAATCCAAAAGTGTCCAGTGTCCAAAAGTGTGTGCAGAGATTAAAAATCTCCCTTATCCTCTAGTCACTTTGGTCACAGCTGTGCCATCGAGCCTGTGACATAGCGCTCAGATATTCATTGGGCCTCACACAATCCAAAAGTGTCCAGTGTCCAAAAGTGTGTGCAGAGATTCAAAATCTCCCTTATCCTCTAGTCACTTTGGTCACAGCTGTGCCATCGAGCCTGTGACATAGCGCTCAGATATTCATTGGGCCTCACACAATCCAAAAGTGTCCAGTGTCCAAAAGTGTGTGCAGAGATTCAAAATCTCCCTTATCCTCTACTCACTTTGGTCACAGCTGTGCATCGAGCCTGTCACAAAGCGCTCAGATATTCATTGGGCCTCACACAATCCAAAAGTGTCCAGTGTCCAAAAGTGTGTGCAGAGATTCAAAATCTCCCTTATCCTCTAGTCACTTTGGTCACAGCTGTGCCATCGAGCCTGTGACATAGCGCTCAGATATTCATTGGGCCTCACACAATCCAAAAGTGTCCAGTGTCCAAAAGTGTGTGCAGAGATTCAAAATCTCCCTTATCCTCTAGTCACTTTGGTCACAGCTGTGCATCGAGCCTGTCACAAAGCGCTCAGATATTCATTGGGCCTCACACAATCCAAAAGTGTCCAGTGTCCAAAAGTGTGTGCAGAGATTCAATATCTCCCTTATCCTCTAGTCACTTTGGTCACAGCTGTGCCATCGAGCCTGTGACATAGTGCTCAGATATTCATTGGGCCTCACACAATCCAAAAGTGTCCAGTGTCCAAAAGTGTGTGCAGAGATTCAAAATCTCACTTACCCTCTAGTCACTTTGGTCACAGCTGTGCCATCGAGCCTGTGACATAGCGCTCAGATATCAGTGGGCCTCACACAATCCAAAAGTGTCCAGTGTCCAAAAGCATGTGCAGAGATTCAAAATCTCCCTTATCCTCTAGTCACTTTGGTCACAGCTGTGCCATCGAGCCTGTCACATAGCGCTAAGATATTCATTGGGCCTCACACAATCCAAAAGTGTCCAGTGTCCAAAAGTGTGTGCAGAGATTCAAAATCTCCCTTATCCTCTAGTCACTTTGGTCACAGCTGTGCCATCGAGCCTGTCACATAGCGCTCAGGTATTCATTGGGCAACACACAATCCAAAAGTGTCCAGTGTCCAAAAGTGTGTGCAGAGATTCAAAATCTCCCTTATCCTCTAGTCACTTTGGTCACAGCTGTGCCATCGAGCCTGTCACATAGCGCTCAGATATCAGTGGGCCTCACACAATCCAAAAGTGTCCAGTGTCCAAAAGGGTGTGCAGAGATTCAAAATCTCCCTTATCCTCTAGTCACTTTGGTCACAGCTGTGCCATCGAGCCTGTCACACAGCGCTCAGATATTCATTGGGCCTCACACAATCCAAAAGTGTCCAGTGTCCAAAAGTGTGTGCAGAGATTCAAAATCTCCCTTATCCTCTAGTCACTTTGGTCACAGCTGTGCCATCGAGCCTGTGACATAGCGCTCAGTTATTCATTGGGCCTCACACAATCCAAAAGTGTCCAGTGTCCAAAAGTGTGTGCAGAGATTCAAAATCTCCCTTATCCTCTAGTCACTTTGGTCACAGCTGTGCCATCAAGCCTGTCACATAGCGCTCAGATATTCATTGGGCCTCACACAATCCAAAAGTGTCCAGTGTCCAAAAGTGTGTGCAGAGATTCAAAATCTCCCTTATCCTCTAGTCAGTTTGGTCACAGCTGTGCCATCGAGCCTGTCACATAGCGCTCAGATATCAGTGGGCCTCACACAATCCAAAAGTGACCAGTGTCCAAAAGTGTGTGCAGAGATTCAAAATCTCCCTTATCCTCTACTCACTTTGGTCACAGCTGTGCCATCGAGCCTGTCACATAGCGCTCAGATATTCATTGGGCCTCACACAATCCAAAAGTGTCCAGTGTCCAAAAGTGTGTGCAGAGATTCCAAATCTCCCTTATCCTCTAGTCACTTTAGTCACAGCTGTGCCATGAAGCCTGTGGCATAGCACTTAGATATCAGTGGGCCTCACACAATCCAAAAGTGTCCAGTGTCCAAAAGTGTGTGCAGAGATTCAAAATCTCCCTTATCCTCTAGTCACTTTGTTCACAGCTGTGCCATCGAGCCTGTGACATAGCGCTCAGATATCAGTGGGCCTCACACAATCCAAAAGTGTCCAGTGTCCAAAAGTGTGTGCAGAGATTCAAAATCTCCCTTATCCTCTAGTCACTTTGGTCACAGCTGTGCCATCGAGCCTGTCACATAGCGCTCAGATATTCATTGGGCCTCACACAATCCAAAAGTGTCCAGTGTCCAAAAGTGTGTGCAGAGATTCAAAATCTCCCTTATCCTCTAGTCACTTTGGTCACAGCTGTGCCATCGAGCCTGTGACATAGCGCTCAGATATCAGTGGGCCTCACACAATCCAAAAGTGTCCAGTGTCCAAAAGTGTGTGCAGAGATTAAAAATCTCCCTTATCCTCTAGTCACTTTGGTCACAGCTGTGCCATCGAGCCTGTCACATAGCGCTCAGATATTCATTGGGCCTCACACAATCCAAAAGTGTCCAGTGTCCAAAAGTGTGTGCAGAGATTCAAAATCTCCCTTATCCTCTAGTCACTTTGGTCACAGCTGTGCCATCGAGCCTGTGACATAGCGCTCAGATATCAGTGGGCCTCACACAATCCAAAAGTGTCCAGTGTCCAAAAGTGTGTTCAGAGATTCAAAATCTCCCTTATCCTCTAGTCACTTTGGTCACAGCTGTGCCATCGAGCCTGTGACATAGCGCTCAGATATTCATTGGGCCTCACACAATCCAAAAGTGTCCAGTGTCCAAAAGTGTGTGCAGAGATTCAAAATCTCCCTTATCCTCTAGTCACTTTGGTCACAGCTGTGCCATCGAGCCTGTGACATAGCGCTCAGATATTCATTGGGCCTCACACAATCCAAAAGTGTCCAGTGTCCACAAGTGTGTGCAGAGATTCAAAATCTCCCTTATCCTCTAGTCACTTTGGTCACAGCTGTGCATCGAGCCTGTCACAAAGCGCTCAGATATTCATTGGGCCTCACACAATCCAAAAGTGTCCAGTGTCCAAAAGTGTGTGCAGAGATTCAAAATCTCCCTTATCCTCTAGTCACTTTGGTCACAGCTGTGCCATCGAGCCTGTGACATAGCGCTCAGATATTCATTGGGCCTCACACAATCCAAAAGTGTCCAGTGTCCAAAAGTGTGTGCAGAGATTCAAAATCTCCCTTATCCTCTAGTCACTTTGGTCACAGCTGTGCCATCGAGCCTGTGACATAGCGCTCAGATATTCATTGGGCCTCACACAATCCAAAAGTGTCCAGTGTCCAAAAGTGTGTGCAGAGATTCAAAATCTCCCTTATCCTCTAGTAACTTTGGTCACAGCTGTGCCATCGAGCCTGTGACATAGCGCTCAGATATCAGTGGGCCTCACACAATCCAAAAGTGTCCAGTGTCCAAAAGTGTGTGCAGAGATTCAAAATCTCCCTTATCCTCTAGTCACTTTGCTCACAGCTGTGCCATCGAGCCTGTGACATAGCGCTCAGATATCAGTGGGCCTCACACAATCCAAAAGTGTCCAGTGTCCAAAAGTGTATGCTGAGATTCAAAATCTCCCTTATCCTCTAGTCACTTTGGTCACAGCTGTGCCATCGAGCCTGTGATATAGCGCTCAGATATTCATTGGGCCTCACACAATCCAAAAGTGTCCAGTGTCCAAAAGTGTGTGCAGAGATTCAAAATCTCCCTTATCCTCTAGTCATTTTGGTCACAGCTGTGCCATCGAGCCTATGACATAGCGCTCAGATATCAGTGGGCCACACACAATCCAAACGTGTCCTGTGTCCAAAAGTGTGTGCAGAGATTCAAAATCTCCCTTATCCTCTAGTCACTTTAGTCACAGCTGTGCCATGAAGCCTGTGACATAGCACTCAGATATCAGTGGGCCTCACACAATCGAAAAGTGTCCAGTGTCCAAAAGTGTGTGCAGAGATTCAAAATCTCCCTTATCCTTTAGTCACTTTGTTCACAGCTGTGCCATCGAGCCTGTGACATAGCGCTCAGATATCAGTGGGCCTCACACAATCCAAAAGTGTCCAGTGTACAAAAGTGTGTGCAGAGATTCAAAATCTCCCTTATCCTCTAGTCACTTTGGTCACAGCTGTGCCATCGAGCCTGTCACATTGCGCTCAGATATTCATTGGGCCTCACACAATCCAAAAGTGTCCAGTGTCCAAAAGTGTGTGCAGAGATTCAAAATCTCCCTTATCCTCTAGTCACTTTGGTCACAGCTGTGCCATCGAGCCTGTGACATAGCGCTCAGATATCAGTGGGCCTCACACAATCCAAAAGTGTCCAGTGTCCAAAAGTGTGTGCAGAGATTAAAAATCTCCCTTATCCTCTAGTCACTTTGGTCACAGCTGTGCCATCGAGCCTGTGACATAGCGCTCAGATATTCATTGGGCCTCACACAATCCAAAAGTGTCCAGTGTCCAAAAGTGTGTGCAGAGATTCAAAATCTCCCTTATCCTCTAGTCACTTTGGTCACAGCTGTGCCATCGAGCCTGTGACATAGCGCTCAGATATTCATTGGGCCTCACACAATCCAAAAGTGTCCAGTGTCCAAAAGTGTGTGCAGAGATTCAAAATCTCCCTTATCCTCTAGTCACTTTGGTCACAGCTGTGCATCGAGCCTGTGACAAAGCGCTCAGATATTCATTGGGCCTCACACAATCCAAAAGTGTCCAGTGTCCAAAAGTGTGTGCAGAGATTCAAAATCTCCCTTATCCTCTAGTCACTTTGGTCACAGCTGTGCCATCGAGCCTGTGACAAAGCGCTCAGATATTCATTGGGCCTCACACAATCCAAAAGTGTCCAGTGTCCAAAAGTGTGTGCAGAGATTCAAAATCTCCCTTATCCTCTAGTCACTTTGGTCACAGCTGTGCCATCGAGCCTGTGACATAGTGCTCAGATATTCATTGGGCCTCACACAATCCAAAAGTGTCCAGTGTCCAAAAGTGTGTGCAGAGATTCAAAATCTCACTTACCCTCTAGTCACTTTGGTCACAGCTGTGCCATCGAGCCTGTGACATAGCGCTCAGATATCAGTGGGCCTCACACAATCCAAAAGTGTCCAGTGTCCAAAAGTGTGTGCAGAGATTCAAAATCTCCCTTATCCTCTAGTCAGTTTGGTCACAGCTGTGCCATCAAGACTGTCACATAGCGCTCAGATATCAGTGGGCCTCACACAATCCAAAAGTGACCAGTGTCCAAAAGTGTGTGCAGAGATTCAAAATCTCCCTTATCCTCTACTCACTTTGGTCACAGCTGTGCCATCGAGCCTGTCACATAGCGCTCAGATATTCATTGGGCCTCACACAATCCAAAAGTGTCCAGTGTCCAAAAGTGTGTGCAGAGATTCAAAATCTCCCTTATCCTCTAGTCACTTTAGTCACAGCTGTGCCATGAAGCCTGTGACATAGCACTCAGATATCAGTGGGCCTCACACAATCCAAAAGTGTCCAGTGTCCAAAAGTGTGTGCAGAGATTCAAAATCTCCCTTATCCTCTAGTCACTTTGGTCACAGCTGTGCCATCGAGCCTGTCACATAGCGCTCAGTTATTCATTGGGCCTCACACAATCCAAAAGTGTCCAGTGTCCAAAAGTGTGTGCAGAGATTCAAAATCTCCCTTATCCTCTAGTCACTTTGGTCACAGCTGTGCCATCGAGCCTGTCACATAGCGCTCAGATATTCATTGGGCCTCACACAATCCAAAAGTGTCCAGTGTCCAAAAGTGTGTGCAGAGATTCAAAATCTCCCTTATCCTCTAGTCAGTTTGGTCACAGCTGTGCCATCGAGCCTGTCACATAGCGCTCAGATATCAGTGGGCCTCACACAATCCAAAAGTGTCCAGTGTCCAAAAGTGTGTGCAGAGATTCAAAATCTCCCTTATCCTCTATTCACTTTGGTCACAGCTGTGCCATCGAGCCTGTCACATAGCGCTCAGATATTCATTGGGCCTCACACAATCCAAAAATGTCCAGTGTCCAAAAGTGTGTGCAGAGATTCAAAATCTCCCTTATCCTCTAGTCACTTTAGTCACAGCTGTGCCATGAAGCCTGTGACATAGCACTCAGATATCAGTGGGCCTCACACAATCCAAAAGTGTCCAGTGTCCAAAAGTGTGTGCAGAGATTCAAAATCTCCCTTATCCTCTAGTCACTTTGGTCACAGCTGTGCCATCGAGCCTGTGACACAGCGCTCAGATATCAGTGGGCCTCACACAATCCAAAAGTGTCCAGTGTCCAAAACTGTGTGCAGAGATTCAAAATCGCCCTTATCCTCTAGTCACTTTGGTCAAAGCTGTGCCATCGAGCCTGTCACATAGCGCTCAGATATTCATTGGGCCTCACACAATCCAAAAGTGTCCAGTGTCCAAAAGTGTGTGCAGAGATTCAAAATCTCCCTTATTCTCTAGTCACTTTGGTCACAGCTGTGCCATCGAGCCTGTGACATAGCGCTCAGATATCAGTGGGCCTCACACAATCCAAAAGTGTCCAGTGTCCAAAAGTGTGTGCAGAGATTCAAAATCTCCCTTATCCTCTAGTCACTTTGGTCACAGCTGTGCCATCGAGCCTGTCACATAGCGCTCAGATATTCATTGGGCCTCACACAATCCAAAAGTGTCCAGTGTCCAAAAGTGTGTGCAGAGATTCAAAATCTCCCTTATCCTCTAGTCACTTTGGTCACAGCTGTGCCATCGAGCCTGTCACATAGCGCTCAGATATCAGTGGGCCTCACACAATCCAAAAGTGTCCAGTGTCCAAAAGTGTGTGCAGAGATTCAAAATCTCCCTTATCCTCTAGTCACTTTGGTCACAGCTGTGCCATCGAGCCTGTCACATAGCGCTCAGATATTCATTGGGCCTCACACAATCCAAAAATGTCCAGTGTCCAAAAGTGTGTGCAGAGATTCAAAATCTCCCTTATCCTCTAGTCACTTTAGTCACAGCTGTGCCATGAAGCCTGTGACATAGCACTCAGATATCAGTGGGCCTCCCACAATCCAAAAGTGTCCAGTGTCCAAAAGCGTGTGCAGAGATTCAAAATCTCCCTTATCCTCTAGTCACTTTGGTCACAGCTGTGCCATCGAGCATGTCACATAGCGCTAAGATATTCATTGGGCCTCACACAATCCAAAAGTGTCCAGTGTCCAAAAGTGTGTGCAGAGATTCAAAATCTCCCTTATCCTCTAGTCACTTTGGTCACAGCTGTGCCATCGAGCCTGTCACATAGCGCTCAGGTATTCATTGGGCCACACACAATCCAAAAGTGTCCAGTGTCCAAAAGTGTGTGCAGAGATTCAAAATCTCCCTTATCCTCTAGTCACTTTGGTCACAGCTGTGCCATCGAGCCTGTCACATAGCGCTCAGATATCAGTGGGCCTCACACAATCCAAAAGTGTCCAGTGTCCAAAAGTGTGTGCAGAGATTCAAAATCTCCCTTATCCTCTAGTCACTTTGGTCACAGCTGTGCCATCGAGCCTGTCACACAGCGCTCAGATATTCATTGGGCCTCACACAATCCAAAAGTGTCCAGTGTCCAAAAGTGTGTGCAGAGATTCAAAATCTCCCTTATCCTCTAGTCACTTTGGTCACAGCTGTGCCATCGAGCCTGTGACATAGCGCTCAGTTATTCATTGGGCCTCACACAATCCAAAAGTGTCCAGTGTCCAAAAGTGTGTGCAGAGATTCAAAATCTCCCTTATCCTCTAGTCACTTCGGTCACAGCTGTGCCATCGAGCCTGTCACATAGCGCTCAGATATTCATTGGGCCTCACACAATCCAAAAGTGTCCAGTGTCCAAAAGTGTGTGCAGAGATTCAAAATCTCCCTTATCCTCTAGTCAGTTTGGTCACAGCTGTGCCATCGAGCCTGTCACATAGCGCTCAGATATCAGTGGGCCTCACACAATCCAAAAGTGACCAGTGTCCAAAAGTGTGTGCAGAGATTCAAAATCTCCCTTATCCTCTAGTCACTTTGGTCACAGCTGTGCCATCGAACCTGTCACATAGCGCTCAGATATTCATTGGGCCTCTCACAATCCAAAAGTGTCCAGTGTCCAAAAGTGTGTGCAGAGATTCAAAATCTCCCTTATCCTCTAGTCACTTTGTTCACAGCTGTGCCATCGAGCCTGTGACATAGCGCTCAGATATCAGTGGGACTCACACAATCCAAAAGTGTCCAGTGTCCAAAAGTGTATGCTGAGATTCAAAATCTCCCTTATCCTCTAGTCACTTTGGTCACAGCTGTGCCATCGAGCCTGTGATATAGCGCTCAGATATTCATTGGGCCTCACACAATCCAAAAGTGTCCAGTGTCCAAAAGTGTGTGCAGAGATTCAAAATCTCCCTTATCCTCTAGTCATTTTGGTCACAGCTGTGCCATCGAGCCTATGACATAGCGCTCAGATATCAGTGGGCCACACACAATCCAAACGTGTCCTGTGTCCAAAAGTGTGTGCAGAGATTCAAAATCTCCCTTATCCTCTAGTCACTTTAGTCACAGCTGTGCCATGAAGCCTGTGACATAGCACTCAGATATCAGTGGGCCTCACACAATCCAAAAGTGTCCAGTGTCCAAAAGTGTGTGCAGAGATTCAAAATCTCCCTTATCCTTTAGTCACTTTGTTCACAGCTGTGCCATCGAGCCTGTGACATAGCGCTCAGATATCAGTGGGCCTCACACAATCCAAAAGTGTCCAGTGTACAAAAGTGTGTGCAGAGATTCAAAATCTCCCTTATCCTCTAGTCACTTTGGTCACAGCTGTGCCATCGAGCCTGTCACATAGCGCTCAGATATTCATTGGGCCTCACACAATCCAAAAGTGTCCAGTGTCCAAAAGTGTGTGCAGAGATTCAAAATCTCCCTTATCCTCTAGTCACTTTGGTCACAGCTGTGCCATCGAGCCTGTGACATAGCGCTCAGATATCAGTGGGCCTCACACAATCCAAAAGTGTCCAGTGTCCAAAAGTGTGTGCAGAGATTAAAAATCTCCCTTATCCTCTAGTCACTTTGGTCACAGCTGTGCCATCGAGCCTGTGACATAGCGCTCAGATATTCATTGGGCCTCACACAATCCAAAAGTGTCCAGTGTCCAAAAGTGTGTGCAGAGATTCAAAATCTCCCTTATCCTCTAGTCACTTTGGTCACAGCTGTGCCATCGAGCCTGTGACATAGCGCTCAGATATTCATTGGGCCTCACACAATCCAAAAGTGTCCAGTGTCCAAAAGTGTGTGCAGAGATTCAAAATCTCCCTTATCCTCTAGTCACTTTGGTCACAGCTGTGCATCGAGCCTGTCACAAAGCGCTCAGATATTCATTGGGCCTCACACAATCCAAAAGTGTCCAGTGTCCAAAAGTGTGTGCAGAGATTCAAAATCTCCCTTATCCTCTAGTCACTTTGGTCACAGATGTGCCATCGAGCCTGTGACATAGCGCTCAGATATTCATTGGGCCTCACACAATCCAAAAGTGTCCAGTGTCCAAAAGTGTGTGCAGAGATTCAAAATCTCCCTTCTCCTCTAGTCACTTTGGTCACAGCTGTGCATCGAGCCTGTCACAAAGCGCTCAGATATTCATTGGGCCTCACACAATCCAAAAGTGTCCAGTGTCCAAAAGTGTGTGCAGAGATTCAATATCTCCCTTATCCTCTAGTCACTTTGGTCACAGCTGTGCCATCGAGCCTGTGACATAGTGCTCAGATATTCATTGGGCCTCACACAATCCAAAAGTGTCCAGTGTCCAAAAGTGTGTGCAGAGATTCAAAATCTCACTTACCCTCTAGTCACTTTGGTCACAGCTGTGCCATCGAGCCTGTGACATAGCGCTCAGATATCAGTGGGCCTCACACAATCCAAAAGTGTCCAGTGTCCAAAAGCGTGTGCAGAGATTCAAAATCTCCCTTATCCTCTAGTCACTTTGGTCACAGCTGTGCCATCGAGCCTGTCACATAGCGCTAAGATATTCATTGGGCCTCACACAATCCAAAAGTGTCCAGTGTCCAAAAGTGTGTGCAGAGATTCAAAATCTCCCTTATCCTCTAGTCACTTTGGTCACAGCTGTGCCATCGAGCCTGTCACATAGCGCTCAGGTATTCATTGGGCAACACACAATCCAAAAGTGTCCAGTGTCCAAAAGTGTGTGCAGAGATTCAAAATCTCCCTTATCCTCTAGTCACTTTGGTCACAGCTGTGCCATCGAGCCTGTCACATAGCGCTCAGATATCAGTGGGCCTCACACAATCCAAAAGTGTCCAGTGTCCAAAAGTGTGTGCAGAGATTCAAAATCTCCCTTATCCTCTAGTCACTTTGGTCACAGCTGTGCCATCGAGCCTGTCACACAGCGCTCAGATATTCATTGGGCCTCACACAATCCAAAAGTGTCCAGTGTCCAAAAGTGTGTGCAGAGATTCAAAATCTCCCTTATCCTCTAGTCACTTTGGTCACAGCTGTGCCATCGAGCCTGTGACATAGCGCTCATTTATTCATTGGGCCTCACACAATCCAAAAGTGTCCAGTGTCCAAAAGTGTGTGCAGAGATTCAAAATCTCCCTTATCCTCTAGTCACTTTGGTCACAGCTGTGCCATCGAGCCTGTCACATAGCGCTCAGATATTCATTGGGCCTCACACAATCCAAAAGTGTCCAGTGTCCAAAAGTGTGTGCAGAGATTCAAAATCTCCCTTATCCTCTAGTCAGTTTGGTCACAGCTGTGCCATCGAGCCTGTCACATAGCGCTCAGATATCAGTGGGCCTCACACAATCCAAAAGTGACCAGTGTCCAAAAGTGTGTGCAGAGATTCAAAATCTCCCTTATCCTCTAGTCACTTTGGTCACAGCTGTGCCATCGAGCCTGTCACATAGCGCTCAGACATTCATTGGGCCTCACACAATCCAAAAGTGTCCAGTGTCCAAAAGTGTGTGCAGAGATTCAAAATCTCCCTTATCCTCTAGTCACTTTAGTCACAGCTGTGCCATGAAGCCTGTGACATAGCACTCAGATATCAGTGGGCCTCACACAATCCAAAAGTGTCCAGTGTCCAAAAGTGTGTGCAGAGATTCAAAATCTCCCTTATCCTCTAGTCACTTTGGTCACAGCTGTGCCATCGAGCCTGTCACATAGCGCTCAGTTATTCATTGGGCCTCACACAATCCAAAAGTGTCCAGTGTCCAAAAGTGTGTGCAGAGATTCAAAATCTCCCTTATCCTCTAGTCACTTTGGTCACAGCTGTGCCATCGAGCCTGTCACATAGCGCTCAGATATTCATTGGGCCTCACACAATCCAAAAGTGTCCAGTGTCCAAAAGTGTGTGCAGAGATTCAAAATCTCCCTTATCCTCTAGTCAGTTTGGTCACAGCTGTGCCATCGAGCCTGTCACATAGCGCTCAGATATCAGTGGGCCTCACACAATCCAAAAGTGTCCAGTGTCCAAAAGTGTGTGCAGAGATTCAAAATCTCCCTTATCCTCTATTCACTTTGGTCACAGCTGTGCCATCGAGCCTGTCACATAGCGCTCAGATATTCATTGGGCCTCACACAATCCAAAAATGTCCAGTGTCCAAAAGTGTGTGCAGAGATTCAAAATCTCCCTTATCCTCTAGTCACTTTGGTCACAGCTGTGCCATCGAGCCTGTGACACAGCGCTCAGATATCAGTGGGCCTCACATAATCCAAAAGTGTCCAGTGTCCAAAACTGTGTGCAGAGATTCAAAATCGCCCTTATCCTCTAGTCACTTTGGTCACAGCTGTGCCATCGAGCCTGTCACATAGCGCTCAGATATTCATTGGGCCTCACACAATCCAAAAGTGTCCAGTGTCCAAAAGTGTGTGCAGAGATTCAAAATCTCCCTTATCCTCTAGTCACTTTGGTCACAGCTGTGCCATCGAGCCTGTGACATAGCGCTCAGATATCAGTGGGCCTCACACAATCCAAAAGTGTCCAGTGTCCAAAAGTGTGTGCAGAGATTCAAAATCTCCCTTATCCTCTAGTCACTTTGGTCACAGCTGTGCCATCGAGCCTGTCACATAGCGCTCAGATATTCATTGGGCCTCACACAATCCAAAAGTGTCCAGTGTCCAAAAGTGTGTGCAGAGATTCAAAATCTCCCTTATCCTCTAGTCACTTTGGTCACAGCTGTGCCATCGAGCCTGTCACATAGCGCTCAGATATCAGTGGGCCTCACACAATCCAAAAGTGTCCAGTGTCCAAAAGTGTGTGCAGAGATTCAAAATCTCCCTTATCCTCTAGTCACTTTGGTCACAGCTGTGCCATCGAGCCTGTGACATAGTGCTCAGATATTCATTGGGCCTCACACAATCCAAAAATGTCCAGTGTCCAAAAGTGTGTGCAGAGATTCAAAATCTCACTTACCCTCTAGTCACTTTGGTCACAGCTGTGCCATCGAGCCTGTGACATAGCGCTCAGATATCAGTGGGCCTCACACAATCCAAAAGTGTCCAGTGTCCA
The DNA here is from genome assembly GCF_039654945.1 of Dendrobates tinctorius. Classification (NCBI taxonomy): domain Eukaryota; kingdom Metazoa; phylum Chordata; class Amphibia; order Anura; family Dendrobatidae; genus Dendrobates; species Dendrobates tinctorius. Next base: position 54,072,864 of record NW_027361676.1, read on the forward strand.
AAAGCGTGTGCAGAGATTCAAAATCTCCCTTATCCTCTAGTCACTTTGGTCACAGCTGTGCCATCGAGCCTGTCACATAGCGCTAAGATATTCATTGGGCCTCACACAATCCAAAAGTGTCCAGTGTCCAAAAGTGTGTGCAGAGATTCAAAATCTCCCTTATCCTCTAGTCACATTGGTCACAGCTGTGCCATCGAGCCTGTCACATAGCGCTCAGGTATTCATTGGGCCACACACAATCCAAAAGTGTCCAGTGTCCAAAAGTGTGTGCAGAGATTCAAAATCTCCCTTATCCTCTAGTCACTTTGGTCACAGCTGTGCCATCGAGCCTGTCACATAGCGCTCAGATATCAGTGGGCCTCACACAATCCAAAAGTGTCCAGTGTCCAAAAGTGTGTGCAGAGATTCAAAATCTCCCTTATCCTCTAGTCACTTTGGTCACAGCTGTGCCATCGAGCCTGTCACACAGCGCTCAGATATTCATTGGGCCTCACACAATCCAAAAGTGTCCAGTGTCCAAAAGTGTGTGCAGAGATACAAAATCTCCCTTATCCTCTAGTCACTTTGGTCACAGCTGTGCCATCGAGCCTGTGACATAGCGCTCAGTTATTCATTGGGCCTCACACAATCCAAAAGTGTCCAGTGTCCAAAAGTGTGTGCAGAGATTCAAAATCTCCCTTATCCTCTAGTCACTTTGGTCACAGCTGTGCCATCGAGCCTGTCACATAGCGCTCAGATATTCATTGGGCCTCACACAATCCAAAAGTGTCCAGTGTCCAAAAGTGTGTGCAGAGATTCAAAATCTCCCTTATCCTCTAGTCAGTTTGGTCACAGCTGTGCCATCGAGCCTGTCACATAGCGCTCAGATATCAGTGGGCCTCACACAATCCAAAAGTGACCAGTGTCCAAAAGTGTGTGCAGAGATTCAAAATCTCCCTTATCTTCTAGTCACTTTGGTCACAGCTGTGCCATCGAGCCTGTCACATAGCGCTCAGATATTCATTGGGCCTCACACAATCCAAAAGTGTCCAGTGTCCAAAAGTGTGTGCAGAGATTCAAAATCTCCCTTATCCTCTAGTCACTTTAGTCACAGCTGTGCCATGAAGCCTGTGACATAGCACTCAGATATCAGTGGGCCTCACACAATCCAAAAGTGTCCAGTGTCCAAAAGTGTGTGCAGAGATTCAAAATCTTCCTTATCCTCTAGTCACTTTGGTCACAGCTGTGCCATCGAGCCTGTCACATAGCGCTCAGTTATTCATTGGGCCTCACACAATCCAAAAGTGTCCAGTGTCCAAAAGTGTGTGCAGAGATTCAAAATCTCCCTTATCCTCTAGTCACTTTGGTCACAGCTGTGCCATCGAGCCTGTCACATAGCGCTCAGATATTCATTGGGCCTCACACAATCCAAAAGTGTCCAGTGTCCAAAAGTGTGTGCAGAGATTCAAAATCTCCCTTATCCTCTAGTCAGTTTGGTCACAGCTGTGCCATCGAGCCTGTCACATAGCGCTCAGATATCAGTGGGCCTCACACAATCCAAAAGTGTCCAGTATCCAAAAGTGTGTGCAGAGATTCAAAATCTCCCTTATCCTCTAGTCACTTTGGTCACAGCTGTGCCATCGAGCCTGTCACATAGCGCTCAGATATTCATTGGGCCTCACACAATCCAAAAATGTCCAGTGTCCAAAAGTGTGTGCAGAGATTCAAAATCTCCCTTATCCTCTAGTCACTTTAGTCACAGCTGTGCCATGAAGCCTGTGACATAGCACTCAGATATCAGTGGGCCTCACACAATCCAAAAGTGTCCAGTGTCCAAAAGTGTGTGCAGAGATTCAAAATCTCCCTTATCCTCTAGTCACTTTGGTCACAGCTGTGCCATCGAGCCTGTGACACAGCGCTCAGATATCAGTGGGCCTCACACAATCCAAAAGTGTCCAGTGTCCAAAACTGTGTGCAGAGATTCAAAATCGCCCTTATCCTCTAGTCACTTTGGTCACAGCTGTGCCATCGAGCCTGTCACATAGCGCTCAGATATTCATTGGGCCTCACACAATCCAAAAGTGTCCAGTGTCCAAAAGTGTGTGCAGAGATTCAAAATCTCCCTTATCCTCTAGTCACTTTGGTCACAGCTGTGCCATCGAGCCTGTGACATAGCGCTCAGATAACAGTGGGCCTCACACAATCCAAAAGTGTCAAGTGTCCAAAAGTGTGTGCAGAGATTCAAAATCTCCCTTATCCTCTAGTCACTTTGGTCACAGCTGTGCCATCGAGCCTGTCACATAGCGCTCAGATATTCATTGGGCCTCACACAATCCAAAAGTGTCCAGTGTCCAAAAGTGTGTGCAGAGATTCAAAATCTCCCTTATCCTCTAGTCACTTTGGTCACAGCTGTGCCATCGAGCCTGTCACATAGTGCTCAGATATTCATTGGGCCTCACACAATCCAAAAGTGTCCAGTGTCCAAAAGTGTGTGCAGAGATTCAGAATCTCGCTTATCCTCTAGTCACTTTGGTCACAGCTGTGCCATCGAGCCTGTCACATAGCGCTCAGATATCAGTGGGCCTCACACAATCCAAAAGTGTCCAGTGTCCAAAAGTGTGTGCAGAGATTCAAAATCTCCCTTATACTCTAGTCACTTTGGTCACAGCTGTGCCATCGACCCTGTGACATAGCGCTCAGATATTCATTGGGCCTCACACAATCCAAAAGTGTCCAGTGTCCAAAAGTGTGTGCAGAGATTCAAAATCTCCCTTATCCTCTAGACACTTTGGTCACAGCTGTGCCATCGAGCCTGTCACATAGCGCTCAGATATCAGTGGGCCTCACACAATCCAAAAGTGTCCAGTGTCCAAAAGTGTGTGCAGAGATTCAAAATCTCCCTTATCCTCTAGTCACTTTGGTCACAGCTGTGCCATCGAGCCTGTCACATAACGCTCAGATATCAGTGGGCCTCACACAATCCAAAAGTGTCCAGTGTCCAAAAGTGTGTGCAGAGATTCAAAATCTCCCTTATCCTCTAGTGACTTTGGTCACAGCTGTGCCATCGAGCCTGTCACATAACGCTCAGATATTCATTGGGCCTCACACAATCCAAAAGTGTCCAGTGTCCAAAAGTGTGTGCAGAGATTCAAAATCTCCCTTATCCTCTAGTCACTTTGGTCACAGCTGTGCCATCGAGCCTGTGACATAGCGCTCAGATATTCATTGGGCCTCACACAATCCAAAAGTGTCCAGTGTCCAAAAGTGTGTGCAGAGATTCAAAATCTCCCTTATCCTCTAGTCACTTTGGTCACAGCTGTGCCATCGAGCCTGTGACATAGCGCTCAGATATTCATTGGGCCTCACACAATCCAAAAGTGTCCAGTGTCCAAAAGTGTGTGCAGAGATTCAAAATCTCCCTTATCCTCTAGTCACTTTGGTCACAGCTGTGCCATCGAGCCTGTCACATAGCGCTCAGATATTCATTGGGCCTCACACAATCCAAAAGTGTCCAGTGTCCAAAAGTGTGTGCAGAGATTCAAAATCTCCCTTACCCTCTAGTCACTTTGGTCACAGCTGTGCCATCGAGCCTGTGACATAGCGCTCAGATATCAGTGGGCCTCACACAATCCAAAAGTGTCCAGTGTCCAAAAGTGTGTGCAGAGATTCAAAATCTCCCTTATCCTCTGGTCACTTTGGTCACAGCTGTGCCATCGAGCCTGTGACATAGCGCTCAGATATTCATTGGGCCTCACACAATCCAAAAGTGTCCAGTGTCCAAAAGTGTGTTCAGAGATTCAAAATCTCCCTTATCCTCTAGTCACTTTGGTCACAGCTGTGCCATCGAGCCTGTCACATAGCGCTCAGATATTCATTGGGCCTCACACAATCCAAAAGTGTCCAGTGTCCAAAAGTGTGTGCAGAGATTCAAAATCTCCCTTATCCTCTAGTCACTTTGGTCACAGCTGTGCCATCGAGCCTGTCACATAGCGCTCAGATATCAGTGGGCCTCACACAATCCAAAAGTGTCCAGTGTCCAAAAGTGTGTGCAGAGATTCAAAATCTCCCTTATCCTCTAGTCACTTTGGTCACAGCTGTGCCATCGAGCCTGTGACATAGCGCTCAGATATTCATTGGGCCTCACACAATCCAAAAGTGTCCAGTGTCCAAAAGTGTGTGCAGAGATTCAAAATCTCCCTTATCCTCTAGTCACTTTGGTCACAGCTGTGCCATCGAGCCTGTCACATAGCGCTCAGATATTCATTGGGCCTCACACAATCCAAAAGTGTCCAGTGTCAAAAAGTGTGTGCAGAGATTCAAAATCTCCCTTATCCTCTAGTCACTTTGGTCACAGCTGTGCCATCGAGCCTGTGACATAGCGCTCAGATATTCATTGGGCCTCACACAATCCAAAAGTGTCCAGTGTCCAAAAGTGTGTGCAGAGATTCAAAATCTCCCTTATCCTCTAGTCACTTTGGTCACAGCTGTGCCATCGAGCCTGTGACATAGCGCTCAGATATTCATTGGGCCTCACACAATCCAAAAGTGTCCAGTGTCCAAAAGTGTGTGCAGAGATTCAAAATCTCCCTTATTCTCTAGTCACTTTGGTCACAGCTGTGCCATCGAGCCTGTGACATAGCGCTCAGATATCAGTGGGCCTCACACAATCCAAAAGTGTCCAGAGACCAAAAGTGTGTGCAGAGATTCAAAATCTCCCTTATCCTCTAATCACTTTGGTCACAGCTGTGCCATCGAGCCTGTCACATAGCGCTCAGATATCAGTGGGCCTCACACAATCCAAAAGTGTCCAGTGTCCAAAAGTGTGTGCAGAGATTCAAAATCTCCCTTATCCTCTAGTCACTTTGGTCACAGCTGTGCCATCGAGCCTGTGACATAGCGCTCAGATATTCATTGGGCCTCACACATTTCAAAAGTGTCCAGTGTCAAAAAGTGTGTGCAGAGATTCAAAATCTCCCTTATCCTCTAGTCACTTTGGTCACAGCTGTGCCATCGAGCCTGTCACATAGCGCTCAGATATTCATTGGGCCTCACACAATCCAAAAGTGTCCAGTGTCCAAAAGTGTGCGCAGAGATTCAAAATCTCCCTTATCCTCTAGTCACTTTGGTCACAGCTGTGCCATCGAGCCTGTCACATAGCGCTCAGATATTCATTGGGCCTCACACAATCCAAAAGTGTCCAGTGTCCAAAAGTGTGTGCAGAGATTCAAAATCTCCCTTATCCTCTAGTCACTTTGGTCACAGCTGTGCCATCGAGCCTGTCACATAGCGCTCAGATATCAGTGGGCCTCACACAATCCAAAAGTGTCCAGTGTCCAAAAGTGTGTGCAGAGATTCAAAATCTCCCTTATCCTCTAGTCACTTTGGTCACAGCTGTGCCATCGAGCCTGTCACATAACGCTCAGATATTCATTGGGCCTCACACAATCCAAAAGTGTCCAGTGTCCAAAAGTGTGTGCAGAGATTCAAAATCTCCCTTATCCTCTAGTCACTTTGGTCACAGCTGTGCCATCGAGCCTGTGACATAGCGCTCAGATATTCATTGGGCCTCACACAATCCAAAAGTGTCCAGTGTCCAAAAGTGTGTGCAGAGATTCAAAATCTCCCTTATTCTCTAGTCACTTTGGTCACAGCTGTGCCATCGAGCCTGTCACATAGCGCTCAGATATTCATTGGGCCTCACACAATCCAAAAGTGTCCAGTGTTCAAAAGTGTGTGCAGAGATTCAAAATCTCCCTTATCCTCTAGTCACTTTGGTCACAGCTGTGCCATCGAGCCTATGACATAGCGCTCAGATATTCATTGGGCCTCACACAATCCAAAAGTGTCCAGTGTCCAAAAGTGTGTGCAGAGATTCAAAATCTCCCTTATCCTCTAGGCACTTTGGTCACAGCTGTGCCATCGAGCCTGTGACATAGCGCTCAGATATTCATTGGGCCTCACACAATCCAAAAGTGTCCAGTGTCCAAAAGTGTGTGCAGAGATTCAAAATCTCCCTTATCCTCTAGTCACTTTGGTCACAGCTGTGCCACCGAGCCTGTGAAATAGCGCTCAGATATCAGTGGGCCTCACACAATCCAAAAGTGTCCAGTGTCCAAAAGTGTGTGCAGAGATTCAAAATCTCCCTTATCCTCTAGTCACTTTGGTCACAGCTGTGCCATCGAGCCTGTGACATAGCGCTCAGATATTCATTGGGCCTCACACAATCCAAAAGTGTCCAGTGTCCAAAAGTGTGTGCAGAGATTCAAAATCTCCCTTATCCTCTAGTCACTTTGGTCACAGCTGTGCCATCGAGCCTGTCACATAGCGCTCAGATATTCATTGGGCCTCACACAATCCAAAAGTGTCCAGTGTCAAAAAGTGTGTGCAGAGATTCAAAATCTCCCTTATCCTCTAGTCACTTTGGTCACAGCTGTGCCATCGAGCCTGTGACATAGCGCTCAGATATTCATTGGGCCTCACACAATCCAAAAGTGTCCAGTGTCCAAAAGTGTGTGCAGAGATTCAAAATCTCCCTTATCCTCTAGTCACTTTGGTCACAGCTGTGCCATCGAGCCTGTGACATAGCGCTCAGATAACAGTGGGCCTCACACAATCCAAAAGTGTCAAGTGTCCAAAAGTGTGTGCAGAGATTCAAAATCTCCCTTATCCTCTAGTCACTTTGGTCACAGCTGTGCCATCGAGCCTGTCACATAGCGCTCAGATATTCATTGGGCCTCACAAAATCCAAAAGTGTCCAGTGTCCAAAAGTGTGTGCAGAGATTCAAAATCTCCCTTATCCTCTAGTCACTTTGGTCACAGCTGTGCCATCGAGCCTGTCACATAGTGCTCAGATATTCATTGGGCCTCACACAATCCATAAGTGTCCAGTGTCCAAAAGTGTGTGCAGAGATTCAGAATCTCGCTTATCCTCTAGTCACTTTGGTCACAGCTGTGCCATCGAGCCTGTCACATAGCGCTCAGATATCAGTGGGCCTCACACAATCCAAAAGTGTCCAGTGTCCAAAAGTGTGTGCAGAGATTCAAAATCTCCCTTATCCTCTATTCACTTTGGTCACAGCTGTGCCATCGAGCCTGTGACATAGCGTTCAGATATTCATTGGGCCTCACACAATCCAAAAGTGTCCAGTGTCCAAAAGTGTGTGCAGAGATTCAAAATCTCCCTTATACTCTAGTCACTTTGGTCACAGCTGTGCCATCGACCCTGTGACATAGCGCTCAGATATTCATTGGGCCTCACACAATCCAAAAGTGTCCAGTGTCCAAAAGTGTGTGCAGAGATTCAAAATCTCCCTTATCCTCTAGTCACTTTGGTCACAGCTGTGCCATCGAGCCTGTCACATAGCGCTCAGATATCAGTGGGCCTCACACAATCCAAAAGTGTCCAGTGTCCAAAAGTGTGTGCAGAGATTCAAAATCTCCCTTATCCTCTAGTCACTTTGGTCACAGCTGTGCCATCGAGCCTGTCACATAACGCTCAGATATCAGTGGGCCTCACACAATCCAAAAGTGTCCAGTGTCCAAAAGTGTGTGCAGAGATTCAAAATCTCCCTTATCCTCTAGTCACTTTGGTCACAGCTGTGCCATCGAGCCTGTCACATAACGCTCAGATATTCATTGGGCCTCACACAATCCAAAAGTGTCCAGTGTCCAAAAGTGTGTGCAGAGATTCAAAATCTCCCTTATCCTCTAGTCACTTTGGTCACAGCTGTGCCATCGAGCCTGTGACATAGCGCTCAGATATTCATTGGGCCTCACACAATCCAAAAGTGTCCAGTGTCCAAAAGTGTGTGCAGAGATTCAAAATCTCCCTTATCCTCTAGTCACTTTGGTCACAGCTGTGCCATCGAGCCTGTCACATAGCGCTCAGATATTCATTGGGCCTCACACAATCCAAAAGTGTCCAGTGTCCAAAAGTGTGTGCAGAGATTCAAAATCTCCCTTACCCTCTAGTCACTTTGGTCACAGCTGTGCCATCGAGCCTGTGACATAGCGCTCAGATATCAGTGGGCCTCACACAATCCAAAAGTGTCCAGTGTCCAAAAGTGTGTGCAGAGATTCAAAATCTCCCTTATCCTCTAGTCACTTTGGTCACAGCTGTGCCATCGAGCCTGTCACATAGCGCTCAGATATTCATTGGGCCTCACACACTCCAAAAGTGTCCAGTGTCCAAAAGTGTGTGCAGAGATTCAAAATCTCCCTTATCCTCTAGTCACTTTGGTCACAGCTGTGCCATCGAGCCTGTGACATAGCGCTCAGATATTCATTGGGCCTCACACAATCCAAAAGTGTCCAGTGTCCAAAAGTGTGTGCAGAGATTCAAAATCTCCCTTATCCTCTAGTCACTTTGGTCACAGCTGTGCCATCGAGCCTGTCACATAGCGCTCAGATATTCATTGGGCCTCACACAATCCAAAAGTGTCCAGTGTCCAAAAGTGTGTGCAGAGATTCAAAATCTCCCTTACCCTCTAGTCACTTTGGTCACAGCTGTGCCATCGAGCCTGTGACATAGCGCTCAGATATCAGTGGGCCTCACACAATCCAAAAGTGTCCAGTGTCCAAAAGTGTGTGCAGAGATTCAAAATCTCCCTTATCCTCTAGTCACTTTGGTCACAGCTGTGCCATCGAGCCTGTCACATAGCGCTCAGATATTCATTGGGCCTCACACAATCCAAAAGTGTCCAGTGTCCAAAAGTGTGTGCAGAGATTCAAAATCTCCCTTATCCTCTAGTCACTTTGGTCACAGCTGTGCCATCGAGCCTGTCACATAGCGCTCAGATATTCATTGGGCCTCACACAATCCAAAAGTGTCCAGTGTCCAAAAGTGTGTGCAGAGATTCAAAATCTCCCTTATCCTCTAGTCACTTTGGTCACAGCTGTGCCATCGAGCCTGTCACATAGCGCTCAGATATCAGTGGGCCTCACACAATCCAAAAGTGTCCAGTGTCCAAAAGTGTGTGCAGAGATTCAAAATCTCCCTTATCCTCTAGTCACTTTGGTCACAGCTGTGCCATCGAGCCTGTGACATAGCGCTCAGATATTCATTGGGCCTCACACAATCCAAAAGTGTCCAGTGTCCAAAAGTGTGTGCAGAGATTCAAAATCTCCCTTATCCTCTAGTCACTTTGGTCACAGCTGTGCCATCGAGCCTGTCACATAGCGCTCAGATATTCATTGGGCCTCACACAATCCAAAAGTGTCCAGTGTCAAAAAGTGTGTACAGAGATTCAAAATCTCCCTTATCCTCTAGTCACTTTGGTCACAGCTGTGCCATCGAGCCTGTGACATAGCGCTCAGATATTCATTGGGCCTCACACAATCCAAAAGTGTCCAGTGTCCAAAAGTGTGTGCAGAGATTCAAAATCTCCCTTATCCTCTAGTCACTTTGGTCACAGCTGTGCCATCGAGCCTGTGACATAGCGCTCAGATATTCATTGGGCCTCACACATTTCAAAAGTGTCCAGTGTCAAAAAGTGTGTGCAGAGATTCAAAATCTCCCTTATCCTCTAGTCACTTTGGTCACAGCTGTGCCATCGAGCCTGTCACATAGCGCTCAGATATTCATTGGGCCTCACACAATCCAAAAGTGTCCAGTGTCCAAAAGTGTGCGCAGAGATTCAAAATCTCCCTTATCCTCTAGTCACTTTGGTCACAGCTGTGCCATCGAGCCTGTCACATAGCGCTCAAATATTCATTGGGCCTCACACAATCCAAAAGTGTCCAGTGTCCAAAAGTGTGTGCAGAGATTCAAAATCTCCCTTATCCTCTAGTCACTTTGGTCACAGCTGTGCCATCGAGCCTGTCACATAGCGCTCAGATATCAGTGGGCCTCACACAATCCAAAAGTGTCCAGTGTCCAAAAGTGTGTGCAGAGATTCAAAATCTCCCTTATCCTCTAGTCACTTTGGTCACAGCTGTGCCATCGAGCCTGTCACATAACGCTCAGATATTCATTGGGCCTCACACAATCCAAAAGTGTCCAGTGTCCAAAAGTGTGTGCAGAGATTCAAAATCTCCCTTATCCTCTAGTCACTTTGGTCACAGCTGTGCCATCGAGCCTGTGACATAGCGCTCAGATATTCATTGGGCCTCACACAATCCAAAAGTGTCCAGTGTCCAAAAGTGTGTGCAGAGATTCAAAATCTCCCTTATTCTCTAGTCACTTTGGTCACAGCTGTGCCATCGAGCCTGTCACATAGCGCTCAGATATTCATTGGGCCTCACACAATCCAAAAGTGTCCAGTGTTCAAAAGTGTGTGCAGAGATTCAAAATCTCCCTTATCCTCTAGTCACTTTGGTCACAGCTGTGCCATCGAGCCTATGACATAGCGCTCAGATATTCATTGGGCCTCACACAATCCAAAAGTGTCCAGTGTCCAAAAGTGTGTGCAGAGATTCAAAATCTCCCTTATCCTCTAGGCACTTTGGTCACAGCTGTGCCATCGAGCCTGTGACATAGCGCTCAGATATTCATTGGGCCTCACACAATCCAAAAGTGTCCAGTGTCCAAAAGTGTGTGCAGAGATTCAAAATCTCCCTTATCCTCTAGTCACTTTGGTCACAGCTGTGCCACCGAGCCTGTGAAATAGCGCTCAGATATCAGTGGGCCTCACACAATCCAAAAGTGTCCAGTGTCCAAAAGTGTGTGCAGAGATTCAAAATCTCCCTTATCCTCTAGTCACTTTGGTCACAGCTGTGCCATCGAGCCTGTGACATAGCGCTCAGATATTCATTGGGCCTCACACAATCCAAAAGTGTCCAGTGTCCAAAAGTGTGTGCAGAGATTCAAAATCTCCCTTATCCTCTAGTCACTTTGGTCACAGCTGTGCCATCGAGCCTGTCACATAGCGCTCAGATATTCATTGGGCCTCACACAATCCAAAAGTGTCCAGTGTCAAAAAGTGTGTGCAGAGATTCAAAATCTCCCTTATCCTCTAGTCACTTTGGTCACAGCTGTGCCATCGAGCCTGTGACATAGCGCTCAGATATTCATTGGGCCTCACACAATCCAAAAGTGTCCAGTGTCCAAAAGTGTGTGCAGAGATTCAAAATCTCCCTTATCCTCTAGTCACTTTGGTCACAGCTGTGCCATCGAGCCTGTGACATAGCGCTCAGATAACAGTGGGCCTCACACAATCCAAAAGTGTCAAGTGTCCAAAAGTGTGTGCAGAGATTCAAAATCTCCCTTATCCTCTAGTCACTTTGGTCACAGCTGTGCCATCGAGCCTGTCACATAGCGCTCAGATATTCATTGGGCCTCACAAAATCCAAAAGTGTCCAGTGTCCAAAAGTGTGTGCAGAGATTCAAAATCTCCCTTATCCTCTAGTCACTTTGGTCACAGCTGTGCCATCGAGCCTGTCACATAGTGCTCAGATATTCATTGGGCCTCACACAATCCATAAGTGTCCAGTGTCCAAAAGTGTGTGCAGAGATTCAGAATCTCGCTTATCCTCTAGTCACTTTGGTCACAGCTGTGCCATCGAGCCTGTCACATAGCGCTCAGATATCAGTGGGCCTCACACAATCCAAAAGTGTCCAGTGTCCAAAAGTGTGTGCAGAGATTCAAAATCTCCCTTATCCTCTATTCACTTTGGTCACAGCTGTGCCATCGAGCCTGTGACATAGCGTTCAGATATTCATTGGGCCTCACACAATCCAAAAGTGTCCAGTGTCCAAAAGTGTGTGCAGAGATTCAAAATCTCCCTTATACTCTAGTCACTTTGGTCACAGCTGTGCCATCGACCCTGTGACATAGCGCTCAGATATTCATTGGGCCTCACACAATCCAAAAGTGTCCAGTGTCCAAAAGTGTGTGCAGAGATTCAAAATCTCCCTTATCCTCTAGTCACTTTGGTCACAGCTGTGCCATCGAGCCTGTCACATAGCGCTCAGATATCAGTGGGCCTCACACAATCCAAAAGTGTCCAGTGTCCAAAAGTGTGTGCAGAGATTCAAAATCTCCCTTATCCTCTAGTCACTTTGGTCACAGCTGTGCCATCGAGCCTGTCACATAACGCTCAGATATCAGTGGGCCTCACACAATCCAAAAGTGTCCAGTGTCCAAAAGTGTGTGCAGAGATTCAAAATCTCCCTTATCCTCTAGTCACTTTGGTCACAGCTGTGCCATCGAGCCTGTCACATAACGCTCAGATATTCATTGGGCCTCACACAATCCAAAAGTGTCCAGTGTCCAAAAGTGTGTGCAGAGATTCAAAATCTCCCTTATCCTCTAGTCACTTTGGTCACAGCTGTGCCATCGAGCCTGTGACATAGCGCTCAGATATTCATTGGGCCTCACACAATCCAAAAGTGTCCAGTGTCCAAAAGTGTGTGCAGAGATTCAAAATCTCCCTTATCCTCTAGTCACTTTGGTCACAGCTGTGCCATCGAGCCTGTCACATAGCGCTCAGATATTCATTGGGCCTCACACAATCCAAAAGTGTCCAGTGTCCAAAAGTGTGTGCAGAGATTCAAAATCTCCCTTACCCTCTAGTCACTTTGGTCACAGCTGTGCCATCGAGCCTGTGACATAGCGCTCAGATATCAGTGGGCCTCACACAATCCAAAAGTGTCCAGTGTCCAAAAGTGTGTGCAGAGATTCAAAATCTCCCTTATCCTCTAGTCACTTTGGTCACAGCTGTGCCATCGAGCCTGTCACATAGCGCTCAGATATTCATTGGGCCTCACACACTCCAAAAGTGTCCAGTGTCCAAAAGTGTGTGCAGAGATTCAAAATCTCCCTTATCCTCTAGTCACTTTGGTCACAGCTGTGCCATCGAGCCTGTGACATAGCGCTCAGATATTCATTGGGCCTCACACAATCCAAAAGTGTCCAGTGTCCAAAAGTGTGTGCAGAGATTCAAAATCTCCCTTATCCTCTAGTCACTTTGGTCACAGCTGTGCCATCGAGCCTGTCACATAGCGCTCAGATATTCATTGGGCCTCACACAATCCAAAAGTGTCCAGTGTCCAAAAGTGTGTGCAGAGATTCAAAATCTCCCTTACCCTCTAGTCACTTTGGTCACAGCTGTGCCATCGAGCCTGTGACATAGCGCTCAGATATCAGTGGGCCTCACACAATCCAAAAGTGTCCAGTGTCCAAAAGTGTGTGCAGAGATTCAAAATCTCCCTTATCCTCTAGTCACTTTGGTCACAGCTGTGCCATCGAGCCTGTCACATAGCGCTCAGATATTCATTGGGCCTCACACAATCCAAAAGTGTCCAGTGTCCAAAAGTGTGTGCAGAGATTCAAAATCTCCCTTATCCTCTAGTCACTTTGGTCACAGCTGTGCCATCGAGCCTGTCACATAGCGCTCAGATATTCATTGGGCCTCACACAATCCAAAAGTGTCCAGTGTCCAAAAGTGTGTGCAGAGATTCAAAATCTCCCTTATCCTCTAGTCACTTTGGTCACAGCTGTGCCATCGAGCCTGTCACATAGCGCTCAGATATCAGTGGGCCTCACACAATCCAAAAGTGTCCAGTGTCCAAAAGTGTGTGCAGAGATTCAAAATCTCCCTTATCCTCTAGTCACTTTGGTCACAGCTGTGCCATCGAGCCTGTGACATAGCGCTCAGATATTCATTGGGCCTCACACAATCCAAAAGTGTCCAGTGTCCAAAAGTGTGTGCAGAGATTCAAAATCTCCCTTATCCTCTAGTCACTTTGGTCACAGCTGTGCCATCGAGCCTGTCACATAGCGCTCAGATATTCATTGGGCCTCACACAATCCAAAAGTGTCCAGTGTCAAAAAGTGTGTACAGAGATTCAAAATCTCCCTTATCCTCTAGTCACTTTGGTCACAGCTGTGCCATCGAGCCTGTGACATAGCGCTCAGATATTCATTGGGCCTCACACAATCCAAAAGTGTCCAGTGTCCAAAAGTGTGTGCAGAGATTCAAAATCTCCCTTATCCTCTAGTCACTTTGGTCACAGCTGTGCCATCGAGCCTGTGACATAGCGCTCAGATATTCATTGGGCCTCACACAATCCAAAAGTGTCCAGTGTCCAAAAGTGTGTGCAGAGATTCAAAATCTCCCTTATTCTCTAGTCACTTTGGTCACAGCTGTGCCATCGAGCCTGTGACATAGCGCTCAGATATCAGTGGGCCTCACACAATCCAAAAGTGTCCAGAGTCCAAAAGTGTGTGCAGAGATTCAAAATCTCCCTTATCCTCTAATCACTTTGGTCACAGCTGTGCCATCGAGCCTGTCACATAGCGCTCAGATATCAGTGGGCCTCACACAATCCAAAAGTGTCCAGTGTCCAAAAGTGTGTGCAGAGATTCAAAATCTCCCTTATCCTCTAGTCACTTTGGTCACAGCTGTGCCATCGAGCCTGTGACATAGCGCTCAGATATTCATTGGGCCTCACACATTCCAAAAGTGTCCAGTGTCAAAAAGTGTGTGCAGAGATTCAAAATCTCCCTTATCCTCTAGTCACTTTGGTCACAGCTGTGCCATCGAGCCTGTCACATAGCGCTCAGATATTCATTGGGCCTCACACAATCCAAAAGTGTCCAGTGTCCAAAAGTGTGCGCAGAGATTCAAAATCTCCCTTATCCTCTAGTCACTTTGGTCACAGCTGTGCCATCGAGCCTGTCACATAGCGCTCAGATATTCATTGGGCCTCACACAATCCAAAAGTGTCCAGTGTCCAAAAGTGTGTGCAGAGATTCAAAATCTCCCTTATCCTCTAGTCACTTTGGTCACAGCTGTGCCATCGAGCCTGTCACATAGCGCTCAGATATCAGTGGGCCTCACACAATCCAAAAGTATCCAGTGTCCAAAAGTGTGTGCAGAGATTCAAAATCTCCCTTATCCTCTAGTCACTTTGGTCACAGCTGTGCCATCGAGCCTGTCACATAACGCTCAGATATTCATTGGGCCTCACACAATCCAAAAGTGTCCAGTGTCCAAAAGTGTGTGCAGAGATTCAAAATCTCCCTTATCCTCTAGTCACTTTGGTCACAGCTGTGCCATCGAGCCTGTGACATAGCGCTCAGATATTCATTGGGCCTCACACAATCCAAAAGTGTCCAGTGTCCAAAAGTGTGTGCAGAGATTCAAAATCTCCCTTATTCTCTAGTCACTTTGGTCACAGCTGTGCCATCGAGCCTGTCACATAGCGCTCAGACATTCATTGGGCCTCACACAATCCAAAAGTGTCCAGTGTTCAAAAGTGTGTGCAGAGATTCAAAATCTCCCATATCCTCTAGTCACTTTGGTCACAGCTGTGCCATCGAGCCTATGACATAGCGCTCAGATATTCATTGGGCCTCACACAATCCAAAAGTGTCCAGTGTCCAAAAGTGTGTGCAGAGATTCAAAATCTCCCTTATCCTCTAGGCACTTTGGTCACAGCTGTGCCATCGAGCCTGTGACATAGCGCTCAGATATTCATTGGGCCTCACACAATCCAAAAGTGTCCAGTGTCCAAAAGTGTGTGCAGAGATTCAAAATCTCCCTTATCCTCTAGTCACTTTGGTCACAGCTGTGCCACCGAGCCTGTGACATAGCGCTCAGATATCAGTGGGCCTCACACAATCCAAAAGTGTCCAGTGTCCAAAAGTGTGTGCAGAGATTCAAAATCTCCCTTATCCTCTAGTCACTTTGGTCACAGCTGTGCCATCGAGCCTGTGACATAGCGCTCAGATATTCATTGGGCCTCACACAATCCAAAAGTGTCCAGTGTCCAAAAGTGTGTGCAGAGATTCAAAATCTCCCTTATCCTCTAGTCACTTTGGTCACAGCTGTGCCATCGAGCCTGTCACATAGCGCTCAGATATTCATTGGGCCTCACACAATCCAAAAGTGTCCAGTGTCAAAAAGTGTGTGCAGAGATTCAAAATCTCCCTTATCCTCTAGTCACTTTGGTCACAGCTGTGCCATCGAGCCTGTGACATAGCGCTCAGATATTCATTGGGCCTCACACAATCCAAAAGTGTCCAGTGTCCAAAAGTGTGTGCAGAGATTCAAAATCTCCCTTATCCTCTAGTCACTTTGGTCACAGCTGTGCCATCGAGCCTGTCACATAGCGCTCAGATATTCATTGGGCCTCACACAATCCAAAAGTGTCCAGTGTCCAAAAGTGTGTGCAGAGATTCAAAATCTCCCTTATCCTATAGTCACTTTGGTCACAGCTGTGCCATCGAGCCTGTGACATAGCGCTCAGATATTCATTGGGCCTCACACAATCCAAAAGTGTCCAGTGTCCAAAAGTGTGTGCAGAGATTCAAAATCTCCCTTATCCTGTAGTCACTTTGGTCACAGCTGTGCCATCGAGCCTGTGAGATAGCGCTCAGATATTCAATGGGCCTCACACAATCCAAAAGTGTCCAGTGTCCAAAAGTGTGTGCAGAGATTCAAAATCTCCCTTATCCTCTAGTCACTTTGGTCACAGCTGTGCCATCGAGCCTGTGACATAGCGCTCAGATATTCATTGGGCCTCACACAATCCAAAAGTGTCCAGTGTCCAAAAGTGTGTGCAGAGATTCAAAATCTCCCTTATCCTCTAGTCACTTTGGTCACAGCTGTGCCATCGAGCCTGTGACATAGCGCTCAGATATTCATTGGGCCTCACACAATCCAAAAGTGTCCAGTGTCCAAAAGTGTGTGCAGAGATTCAAAATCTCCCTTATCCTCTAGTCACTTTGGTCACAGCTGTGCCGTCGAGCCTGTGACATAGCGCTAAGATATCAGTGGGCCTCACACAATCCAAAAGTGTCCAGTGTCCAAAAGTGTGTGCAGAGATTCAAAATCTCCCTTATCTTCTAGTCACTTTGCTCACAGCTGTGCCATAAAGCCTGTGACATAGCGCTCAGATATTCATTTGGCCTCACACAATCCAAAAGTGTCCAGTGTCCAAAAGTGTGTGAAGAGATTCAAAATCTCCCTTATCCTCTAGTCACTTTGGTCACAGCTGTGCCATGGAGCCTGTGACATAGCGCTCAGATATCAGTGGGCCTCACACAATCCAAAAGTGTCCAGTGTCCAAAAGTCTGTGCAGAGATTCAAAATCTCAATTATCCTCCAGTCACTTTGGTCACAGCTGTGCCATCGAGCCTGTCACATAGCGCTCAGATATTCATTGGGCCTCACACAATCCAAAAGTGTCCAGTGTCCAAAAGTGTGTGCAGAGATTCAAAATCTCCCTTATCCTCTAGTCACTTTGGTCACAGCTGTGCCATCGAGCCTGTCACATAGCGCTCAGATATTCATTGGGCCTCACACAATCCAAAAGTGTCCAGTGTCCAAAAGTGTGTGCAGAGATTCAAAATCTCCCTTATCCTCTAGTCACTTTGGTCACAGCTGTGCCATCGAGCCTGTCACATAGCGCTCAGATATCAGTGGGCCTCACACAATCCAAAAGTGTCCAGTGTCCAAAAGTGTGTGCAGAGATTCAAAATCTCCCTTATCCTCTAGTTACTTTGGTCACAGCTGTGTCATCGAGCCTGTAACATAGCGCTCAGATATTCATTGGGCCTCACACAATCCAAAAGTGTCCAGTGTCCAAAAGTGTGTGCAGAGATTCAAAATCTCCCTTTTCCTCTAGTCACTTTGGTCACAGCTGTGCCATCGAGCCTGTCACATAGCGCTCAGATATTCATTGGGCCTCACACAATCCAAAAGTGTCCAGTGTCCAAAAGTGTGTGCAGAGATTCAAAATCTCCCTTATCCTCTAGTCACTTTGGTCACAGCTGTGCCATCGAGCCTGTCACATAGTGCTCAGATATTCATTGGGCCTCACACAATCCATAAGTGTCCAGTGTCCAAAAGTGTGTGCAGAGATTCAGAATCTCGCTTATCCTCTAGTCACTTTGGTCACAGCTGTGCCATCGAGCCTGTCACATAGCGCTCAGATATCAGTGGGCCTCACACAATCCAAAAGTGTCCAGTGTCCAAAAGTGTGTGCAGAGATTCAAAATCTCCCTTATCCTCTATTCACTTTGGTCACAGCTGTGCCATCGAGCCTGTGACATAGCGTTCAGATATTCATTGGGCCTCACACAATCCAAAAGTGTCCAGTGTCCAAAAGTGTGTGCAGAGATTCAAAATCTCCCTTATACTCTAGTCACTTTGGTCACAGCTGTGCCATCGACCCTGTGACATAGCGCTCAGATATTCATTGGGCCTCACACAATCCAAAAGTGTCCAGTGTCCAAAAGTGTGTGCAGAGATTCAAAATCTCCCTTATCCTCTAGTCACTTTGGTCACAGCTGTGCCATCGAGCCTGTCACATAGCGCTCAGATATCAGTGGGCCTCACACAATCCAAAAGTGTCCAGTGTCCAAAAGTGTGTGCAGAGATTCAAAATCTCCCTTATCCTCTAGTCACTTTGGTCACAGCTGTGCCATCGAGCCTGTCACATAACGCTCAGATATCAGTGGGCCTCACACAATCCAAAAGTGTCCAGTGTCCAAAAGTGTGTGCAGAGATTCAAAATCTCCCTTATCCTCTAGTCACTTTGGTCACAGCTGTGCCATCGAGCCTGTCACATAACGCTCAGATATTCATTGGGCCTCACACAATCCAAAAGTGTCCAGTGTCCAAAAGTGTGTGCAGAGATTCAAAATCTCCCTTATCCTCTAGTCACTTTGGTCACAGCTGTGCCATCGAGCCTGTGACATAGCGCTCAGATATTCATTGGGCCTCACACAATCCAAAAGTGTCCAGTGTCCAAAAGTGTGTGCAGAGATTCAAAATCTCCCTTATCCTCTAGTCACTTTGGTCACAGCTGTGCCATCGAGCCTGTCACATAGCGCTCAGATATTCATTGGGCCTCACACAATCCAAAAGTGTCCAGTGTCCAAAAGTGTGTGCAGAGATTCAAAATCTCCCTTACCCTCTAGTCACTTTGGTCACAGCTGTGCCATCGAGCCTGTGACATAGCGCTCAGATATCAGTGGGCCTCACACAATCCAAAAGTGTCCAGTGTCCAAAAGTGTGTGCAGAGATTCAAAATCTCCCTTATCCTCTAGTCACTTTGGTCACAGCTGTGCCATCGAGCCTGTCACATAGCGCTCAGATATTCATTGGGCCTCACACACTCCAAAAGTGTCCAGTGTCCAAAAGTGTGTGCAGAGATTCAAAATCTCCCTTATCCTCTAGTCACTTTGGTCACAGCTGTGCCATCGAGCCTGTGACATAGCGCTCAGATATTCATTGGGCCTCACACAATCCAAAAGTGTCCAGTGTCCAAAAGTGTGTGCAGAGATTCAAAATCTCCCTTATCCTCTAGTCACTTTGGTCACAGCTGTGCCATCGAGCCTGTCACATAGCGCTCAGATATTCATTGGGCCTCACACAATCCAAAAGTGTCCAGTGTCCAAAAGTGTGTGCAGAGATTCAAAATCTCCCTTACCCTCTAGTCACTTTGGTCACAGCTGTGCCATCGAGCCTGTGACATAGCGCTCAGATATCAGTGGGCCTCACACAATCCAAAAGTGTCCAGTGTCCAAAAGTGTGTGCAGAGATTCAAAATCTCCCTTATCCTCTAGTCACTTTGGTCACAGCTGTGCCATCGAGCCTGTCACATAGCGCTCAGATATTCATTGGGCCTCACACAATCCAAAAGTGTCCAGTGTCCAAAAGTGTGTGCAGAGATTCAAAATCTCCCTTATCCTCTAGTCACTTTGGTCACAGCTGTGCCATCGAGCCTGTCACATAGCGCTCAGATATTCATTGGGCCTCACACAATCCAAAAGTGTCCAGTGTCCAAAAGTGTGTGCAGAGATTCAAAATCTCCCTTATCCTCTAGTCACTTTGGTCACAGCTGTGCCATCGAGCCTGTCACATAGCGCTCAGATATCAGTGGGCCTCACACAATCCAAAAGTGTCCAGTGTCCAAAAGTGTGTGCAGAGATTCAAAATCTCCCTTATCCTCTAGTCACTTTGGTCACAGCTGTGCCATCGAGCCTGTGACATAGCGCTCAGATATTCATTGGGCCTCACACAATCCAAAAGTGTCCAGTGTCCAAAAGTGTGTGCAGAGATTCAAAATCTCCCTTATCCTCTAGTCACTTTGGTCACAGCTGTGCCATCGAGCCTGTCACATAGCGCTCAGATATTCATTGGGCCTCACACAATCCAAAAGTGTCCAGTGTCAAAAAGTGTGTACAGAGATTCAAAATCTCCCTTATCCTCTAGTCACTTTGGTCACAGCTGTGCCATCGAGCCTGTGACATAGCGCTCAGATATTCATTGGGCCTCACACAATCCAAAAGTGTCCAGTGTCCAAAAGTGTGTGCAGAGATTCAAAATCTCCCTTATCCTCTAGTCACTTTGGTCACAGCTGTGCCATCGAGCCTGTGACATAGCGCTCAGATATTCATTGGGCCTCACACAATCCAAAAGTGTCCAGTGTCCAAAAGTGTGTGCAGAGATTCAAAATCTCCCTTATTCTCTAGTCACTTTGGTCACAGCTGTGCCATCGAGCCTGTGACATAGCGCTCAGATATCAGTGGGCCTCACACAATCCAAAAGTGTCCAGAGTCCAAAAGTGTGTGCAGAGATTCAAAATCTCCCTTATCCTCTAATCACTTTGGTCACAGCTGTGCCATCGAGCCTGTCACATAGCGCTCAGATATCAGTGGGCCTCACACAATCCAAAAGTGTCCAGTGTCCAAAAGTGTGTGCAGAGATTCAAAATCTCCCTTATCCTCTAGTCACTTTGGTCACAGCTGTGCCATCGAGCCTGTGACATAGCGCTCAGATATTCATTGGGCCTCACACATTCCAAAAGTGTCCAGTGTCAAAAAGTGTGTGCAGAGATTCAAAATCTCCCTTATCCTCTAGTCACTTTGGTCACAGCTGTGCCATCGAGCCTGTCACATAGCGCTCAGATATTCATTGGGCCTCACACAATCCAAAAGTGTCCAGTGTCCAAAAGTGTGCGCAGAGATTCAAAATCTCCCTTATCCTCTAGTCACTTTGGTCACAGCTGTGCCATCGAGCCTGTCACATAGCGCTCAGATATTCATTGGGCCTCACACAATCCAAAAGTGTCCAGTGTCCAAAAGTGTGTGCAGAGATTCAAAATCTCCCTTATCCTCTAGTCACTTTGGTCACAGCTGTGCCATCGAGCCTGTCACATAGCGCTCAGATATCAGTGGGCCTCACACAATCCAAAAGTATCCAGTGTCCAAAAGTGTGTGCAGAGATTCAAAATCTCCCTTATCCTCTAGTCACTTTGGTCACAGCTGTGCCATCGAGCCTGTCACATAACGCTCAGATATTCATTGGGCCTCACACAATCCAAAAGTGTCCAGTGTCCAAAAGTGTGTGCAGAGATTCAAAATCTCCCTTATCCTCTAGTCACTTTGGTCACAGCTGTGCCATCGAGCCTGTGACATAGCGCTCAGATATTCATTGGGCCTCACACAATCCAAAAGTGTCCAGTGTCCAAAAGTGTGTGCAGAGATTCAAAATCTCCCTTATTCTCTAGTCACTTTGGTCACAGCTGTGCCATCGAGCCTGTCACATAGCGCTCAGACATTCATTGGGCCTCACACAATCCAAAAGTGTCCAGTGTTCAAAAGTGTGTGCAGAGATTCAAAATCTCCCATATCCTCTAGTCACTTTGGTCACAGCTGTGCCATCGAGCCTATGACATAGCGCTCAGATATTCATTGGGCCTCACACAATCCAAAAGTGTCCAGTGTCCAAAAGTGTGTGCAGAGATTCAAAATCTCCCTTATCCTCTAGGCACTTTGGTCACAGCTGTGCCATCGAGCCTGTGACATAGCGCTCAGATATTCATTGGGCCTCACACAATCCAAAAGTGTCCAGTGTCCAAAAGTGTGTGCAGAGATTCAAAATCTCCCTTATCCTCTAGTCACTTTGGTCACAGCTGTGCCACCGAGCCTGTGACATAGCGCTCAGATATCAGTGGGCCTCACACAATCCAAAAGTGTCCAGTGTCCAAAAGTGTGTGCAGAGATTCAAAATCTCCCTTATCCTCTAGTCACTTTGGTCACAGCTGTGCCATCGAGCCTGTGACATAGCGCTCAGATATTCATTGGGCCTCACACAATCCAAAAGTGTCCAGTGTCCAAAAGTGTGTGCAGAGATTCAAAATCTCCCTTATCCTCTAGTCACTTTGGTCACAGCTGTGCCATCGAGCCTGTCACATAGCGCTCAGATATTCATTGGGCCTCACACAATCCAAAAGTGTCCAGTGTCAAAAAGTGTGTGCAGAGATTCAAAATCTCCCTTATCCTCTAGTCACTTTGGTCACAGCTGTGCCATCGAGCCTGTGACATAGCGCTCAGATATTCATTGGGCCTCACACAATCCAAAAGTGTCCAGTGTCCAAAAGTGTGTGCAGAGATTCAAAATCTCCCTTATCCTCTAGTCACTTTGGTCACAGCTGTGCCATCGAGCCTGTCACATAGCGCTCAGATATTCATTGGGCCTCACACAATCCAAAAGTGTCCAGTGTCCAAAAGTGTGTGCAGAGATTCAAAATCTCCCTTATCCTATAGTCACTTTGGTCACAGCTGTGCCATCGAGCCTGTGACATAGCGCTCAGATATTCATTGGGCCTCACACAATCCAAAAGTGTCCAGTGTCCAAAAGTGTGTGCAGAGATTCAAAATCTCCCTTATCCTGTAGTCACTTTGGTCACAGCTGTGCCATCGAGCCTGTGAGATAGCGCTCAGATATTCAATGGGCCTCACACAATCCAAAAGTGTCCAGTGTCCAAAAGTGTGTGCAGAGATTCAAAATCTCCCTTATCCTCTAGTCACTTTGGTCACAGCTGTGCCATCGAGCCTGTGACATAGCGCTCAGATATTCATTGGGCCTCACACAATCCAAAAGTGTCCAGTGTCCAAAAGTGTGTGCAGAGATTCAAAATCTCCCTTATCCTCTAGTCACTTTGGTCACAGCTGTGCCATCGAGCCTGTGACATAGCGCTCAGATATTCATTGGGCCTCACACAATCCAAAAGTGTCCAGTGTCCAAAAGTGTGTGCAGAGATTCAAAATCTCCCTTATCCTCTAGTCACTTTGGTCACAGCTGTGCCGTCGAGCCTGTGACATAGCGCTAAGATATCAGTGGGCCTCACACAATCCAAAAGTGTCCAGTGTCCAAAAGTGTGTGCAGAGATTCAAAATCTCCCTTATCTTCTAGTCACTTTGCTCACAGCTGTGCCATAAAGCCTGTGACATAGCGCTCAGATATTCATTTGGCCTCACACAATCCAAAAGTGTCCAGTGTCCAAAAGTGTGTGAAGAGATTCAAAATCTCCCTTATCCTCTAGTCACTTTGGTCACAGCTGTGCCATGGAGCCTGTGACATAGCGCTCAGATATCAGTGGGCCTCACACAATCCAAAAGTGTCCAGTGTCCAAAAGTCTGTGCAGAGATTCAAAATCTCAATTATCCTCCAGTCACTTTGGTCACAGCTGTGCCATCGAGCCTGTCACATAGCGCTCAGATATTCATTGGGCCTCACACAATCCAAAAGTGTCCAGTGTCCAAAAGTGTGTGCAGAGATTCAAAATCTCCCTTATCCTCTAGTCACTTTGGTCACAGCTGTGCCATCGAGCCTGTCACATAGCGCTCAGATATTCATTGGGCCTCACACAATCCAAAAGTGTCCAGTGTCCAAAAGTGTGTGCAGAGATTCAAAATCTCCCTTATCCTCTAGTCACTTTGGTCACAGCTGTGCCATCGAGCCTGTCACATAGCGCTCAGATATCAGTGGGCCTCACACAATCCAAAAGTGTCCAGTGTCCAAAAGTGTGTGCAGAGATTCAAAATCTCCCTTATCCTCTAGTTACTTTGGTCACAGCTGTGTCATCGAGCCTGTAACATAGCGCTCAGATATTCATTGGGCCTCACACAATCCAAAAGTGTCCAGTGTCCAAAAGTGTGTGCAGAGATTCAAAATCTCCCTTTTCCTCTAGTCACTTTGGTCACAGCTGTGCCATCGAGCCTGTCACATAGCGCTCAGATATTCATTGGGCCTCACACAATCCAAAAGTGTCCAGTGTCCAAAAGTGTGTGCAGAGATTCAAAATCTCCCTTATCCTCTAGTCACTTTGGTCACAGCTGTGCCATGGAGCCTGTGACATAGCGCTCAGATATCAGTGGGCCTCACACAATCCAAAAGTGTCCAGTGTCCAAAAGTGTGTGCAGAGATTCAAAATCTCCCTTATCCTCTAGTCACTTTGGTCACAGCTGTGCCATCGAGCCTGTGACATAGCGCTCAGATATCAGTGGGCCTCACACAATCCAAAAGTGTCCAGTGTAGAAAAATGTGTGCAGAGATTCAAAATCTCCCTTATCCTCTAGTCACTTTGGTCACAGCTGTGCCATCGAGCCTGTGACATAGAGCTCAGATATTCATTGGGCCTCACACAATCCAAAAGTGTCCAGTGTCCAAAAGTGTGTGCAGAGATTCAAAATCTCCCTTATCCTCTAGTCACTTTGGTCACAGCTGTGCCATTGAGCCTGTCACATAGCGCTCAGATATAAGTGGGCCTCACACAATCCAAAAGTGTCCAGTGTCCAAAAGTGTGTGCAGAGATTCAAAATCTCCCTTATCCTCTAGTCACTTTGGTCACAGCTGTGCCATCGAGCCTGTCACATAGCGCTCAGATATCAGTGGGCCTCACACAATGCAAAAGTGTCCAGTGTCCAAAAGTGTGTGCAGAGATTCAAAATCTCCCTTATCCTCTAGTCACTTTGGTCACAGCTGTGCCATCGAGCCTGTCACATAGCGCTCAGATATTCATTGGGCTTCACACAATCCAAAAGTGTCCAGTGTCCAAAAGTGTGTGCAGAGATTCAAAATCTCCCTTATCCTCTAGTCACTTTGGTCACAGCTGTGCCATCGAGCCTGTCACATAGCGCTCAGATATTCATTGGGCCTCACACAATCCAAAAGTGTCCAGTGTCCAAAAGTGTGTGCAGAGATTCAAAATCTCCCTTATCCTCTAGTCACTTTGGTCACAGCTGTGCCATCGAGCCTGTCACATAGCGCTCAGATATCATTGGGCCTCACACAATCCAAAAGTGTCCAGTGTACAAAAGTGTGTGCAGAGATTCAAAATCTCCCTTATCCTCTAGTCACTTTGGTCACAGCTGTGCCATCGAGCCTGTCACATAGCGCTCAGATATTCATTGGGCCTCACACAATCCAAAAGTGTCCAGTGTCCAAAAGTGTGTGCAGAGATTCAAAATCTCCCTTATCCTCTAGTCACTTTGGTCACAGCTGTGCCATCGAGCCTGTGACATAGCGCTCAGATATTCATTGGGCCTCACACAATCCAAAAGTGTCCAGTGTCCAAAATTGTGTGCAGAGATTCAAAATCTGCCTTATTCTCTAGTTACTTTGGTCACAGCTGTGCCATCGAGCCTGTCACATAGCGCTCAGATATTCATTGGGCCTCACACAATCCAAAAGTGTCCAGTGTCCAAAAGTGTGTGCAGAGATTCAAAATCTCCCTTATCCTCTAGTCACTTTGGTCACAGCTGTGCCATCGAGCCTGTGACATAGCGCTCAGATATTCATTGGGCCTCACACAATCCAAAAGTGTCCAGTGTCCAAAAGTGTGTGCAGAGATTCAAAATCTCCCTTATCCTCTAGTCACTTTGGTCACAGCTGTGCCATCGAGCCTGTGACATAGCGCTCAGATATTCATTGGGCCTCACACAATCCAAAAGTGTCCAGTGTCCAAAAGTGTGTGCAGAGATTCAAAATTTCCCTTATCCTCTAGTCACTTTGGTCACAGCTGTGCCATCGAGCCTGTGACATAGCTCTCAGATATCAGTGGGCCTCACACAATCCAAAAGTGTCCAGTGTCCAAAAGTGTGTGCAGAGATTCAAAATCTCCCTTATCCTCTAGTCACTTTGGTCACAGCTGTGCCATCGAGCCTGTCACATAGCGCTCAGATATTCATTGGGCCTCACACAATCCAAAAGTGTCCAGTGTCCAAAAGTGTGTGCAGAGATTCAAAATCTCCCTTATCCTCTAGTCACTTTGGTCACAGCTGTGCCATCGAGCCTGTCACATAGCGCTCAGATATTCATTGGGCCTCACACAATCCAAAAGTGTCCAGTGTCCAAAAGTGTGTGCAGAGATTCAAAATCTCCCTTATCCTCTAGTCACTTTGGTCACATCTGTGCCATCGAGCCTGTCACATAGCGCTCAGATATCAGTGGGCCTCACACAATCCAAAAGTGTCCAGTGTCCAAAAGTGTGTGCAGAGATTCAAAATCTCCCTTATCCTCTAGTCACTTTGGTCACAGCTGTGCCATCGAGCCTGTCACATAGCGCTCAGATATTCATTGGGCCTCACACAATCCAAAAGTGTCCAGTGTCCAAAAGTGTGTGCAGAGATTCAAAATCTCCCTTATCCTCTAGTCACTTTGGTCACAGCTGTGCCATCGAGCCTGTCACATAGCGCTCAGATATTCATTGGGCCTCACACAATCCAAAAGTGTCCAGTGTCCAAAAGTGTGTGCAGAGATTCAAAATCTCCCTTATCCTCTAGTCACTTTGGTCACAGCTGTGCCATCGAGCCTGTGACATAGCGCTCAGATATTCATTGGGCCTCACACAATCCAAAAGTGTCCAGTGTCCAAAAGTGTGTGCAGAGATTCAAAATCTCCCTTATCCTCTAGTCACTTTGGTCACAGCTGTGCCATCGAGCCTGTGACATAGCGCTCAGATATTCATTGGGCCTCACACAATCCAAAATTGTCCAGTGTCCAAAAGTGTGTGCAGAGATTCAAAATCTCCCTTATCCTCTAGTCACTTTGGTCACAGCTGTGCCATCGAGCCTGTGACATAGCGCTCAGATATTCATTGGGCCTCACACAATCCAAAAGTGTCCAGTGTCCAAAAGTGTGTGCAGAGATTCAAAATCTCCCTTATCCTCTAGTCACTTTGGTCACAGCTGTGCCATCGAGCCTGTCACATAGCGCTCAGATATTCATTGGGCCTCACACAATCCAAAAGTGTCCAGTGTCCAAAAGTGTGTGCAGAGATTCAAAATCTCCCTTATCCTCTAGTCACTTTGGTCACAGCTGTGCCATCGAGCCTGTGACATAGCGCTCAGATATTCATTGGGCCTCACACAATCCAAAAGTGTCCAGTGTCCAAAATTGTGTGCAGAGATTCAAAATCTCGCTTATCCTCTAGTCACTTTGGTCACAGCTGTGCCATCGAGCCTGTGACATAGCGCTCAGATATTCATTGGGCCTCACACAATTCAAAAGTGTCCAGTGTCCAAAAGTGTGTGCAGAGATTCAAAATCTCCCTTATCCTCTAGTCACTTTGGTCACAGCTGTGCCATCGAGCCTGTGACATAGCGCTCAGATATTCATTGGGCCTCACACAATCCAAAAGTGTCCAGTGTCCAAAAGTGTGTGCAGAGATTCAAAATCTCCCTTATCCTGTAGTCACTTTGGTCACAGCTGTGCCATCGAGCCTGTGACATAGCGCTCAGATATTCATTGGGCCTCACACAATCCAAAAGTGTCCAGTGTCCAAAAGTGTGTGCAGAGATTCAAAATCTCCCTTATCCTCTAGTCACTTTGGTCACAGCTGTGCCATCGAGCCTGTGACATAGCGCTCAGATATTCATTGGGCCTCACACAATCCAGAAGTGTCCAGTGTCCAAAATTGTGTGCAGAGATTCAAAATCTCCCTTATCCTCTAGTCACTTTGGTCACAGCTGTGCCATCGAGCCTGTGACATAGCGCTCAGATATTCATTGGGCCTTACACAATTCAAAAGTGTCCAGTGTCCAAAAGTGTGTGCAGAGATTCAAAATCTCCCTTATCCTCTAGTCACTTTGGTCACAGCTGTGTCATCGAGCCTGTGACATAGCGCTCAGATATCAGTGGGCCTCACACAATCCAAAAGTGTCCAGTGTCCAAAAGTGTGTGCAGAGATTCAAAATCCCCCTTATCCTGTAGTCACTTTGGTCACAGCTGTGCCATCGAGCCTGTGACTTAGCGCTCAGATATTCATTGGGCCTCACACAATCCAAAAGTGTCCAGTGTCCAAAAGTGTGTGCAGAGTTTCAAAATCTCCCTTATCCTCTAGTCACTTTGCTCTCAGCTGTGCCATCGAGCCTGTGACATAGCGCTCAGATATCAGTGGGCCTCACACAATCCAAAAGTGTCCAGTGTCCAAAAGTGTGTGCAGAGATTCAAAATCTCCCTTATCCTGTAGTCACTTTGGTCACAGCTGTGCCATCGAGCCTGTCACATAGCGCTCAGATATTCATTGGGCCTCACACAATCCAAAAGTGTCCAGTGTCCAAAAGTGTGTGCAGAGTTTCAAAATCTCCCTTATCCTCTAGTCACTTTGCTCTCAGCTGTGCCATCGAGCCTGTGACATAGCGCTCAGATATCAGTGGGCCTCACACAATCCAAAAGTGTCCAGTTTCCAAAGGTGTGTGCAGAGATTCAAAATCTCCCTTATCCTCTAGACACTTTGGTCACCGCAGTGCCATAAAGCCTGTGACATAGCGCTCAGATATTCATTGGGCCTCACACAATCCAAAAGTGTCCAGTGTCCAAAAGTGTGTGCAGAGATTCAAAATCTCCCTTATCCTCTAGTCACTTTGGTCACAGCTGTGCCATCGAGCCTGTGACATAGCGCTCAGATATTCATTGGGCCTCACACAATCCAAAAGTGTCCAGTGTCCAAAAGTGTGTGCAGAGATTCAAAATCTCCCTTATCCTCTAGTCACTTTGGTCACAGCTGTGCCATCGAGCCTGTGACATAGCGCTCAGATATTCATTGGGCCTCACACAATCCAAAAGTGTCCAGTGTCCAAAAGTGTGTGCAGAGATTCAAAATCTCCCTTATCCTCTAGTCACTTTGGTCACAGCTGTGCCATCGAGCCTGTGACATAGCGCTCAGATATTCATTGGGCCTCACACAATCCAAAAGTGTCCAGTGTCCAAAAGTATGTGCAGAGATTCAAAATCTCCCTTATCCTCTAGTAACTTTGGTCACAGCTGTGCCATCGAGCCTATGACATAGCGCTCAGATATCAGTGGGCCTCACACAATCCAAAAGTGTCCAGTGTCCAAAAGTGTGTGCAGAGATTCAAAATCTCCCTTATCCTCTAGTCACTTTGCTCACAGCTGTGCCATCGAGCCTGTGACATAGCGCTCAGATATCAGTGGGCCTCACACAATCCAAAAGTGTCCAGTGTCCAAAAGTGTATGCTGAGATTCAAAATCTCCCTTATCCTCTAGTCACTTTGGTCACAGCTGTGCCATCGAGCCTGTGACATAGCGCTCAGATATTCATTGGGCCTCACACAATCCAAAAGTGTCCAGTGTCCAAAAGTGTGTGCAGAGATTCAAAATCTCCCTTATCCTGTAGTCACTTTGGTCACAGCTGTGCCATCGAGCCTGTGAGATAGCGCTCAGATATTCATTGGGCCTCACACAGTCCAAAAGTGTCCAGTGTCCAAAAGTGTGTGCAGAGATTCAAAATCTCCCTTATCCTCTAGTCACTTTGGTCACAGCTGTGCCATCGAGCCTGTGACATAGCGCTCAGATATTCATTGGGCCTCACACAATCCAAAAGTGTCCAGTGTCCAAAAGTGTGTGCAGAGATTCAAAATCTCCCTTATCCTCTAGTCACTTTGGTCACAGCTGTGCCATCGAGCCTGTGACATAGCGCTCAGATATTCATTGGGCCTCACACAATCCAAAAGTGTCCAGTGTCCAAAAGTGTGTGCAGAGATTCAAAATCTCCCTTATCCTCTAGTCACTTTGGTCACAGCTGTGCCGTCGAGCCTGTGACATAGCGCTAAGATATCAGTGGGCCTCACACAATCCAAAAGTGTCCAGTGTCCAAAAGTGTGTGCAGAGATTCAAAATCTCCCTTATCTTCTAGTCACTTTGCTCACAGCTGTGCCATAAAGCCTGTGACATAGTGCTCAGATATTCATTTGGCCTCACACAATCCAAAAGTGTCCAGTGTCCAAAAGTGTGTGAAGAGATTCAAAATCTCCCTTATCCTCTAGTCACTTTGGTCACAGCTGTGCCATGGAGCCTGTGACATAGCGCTCAGATATCAGTGGGCCTCACACAATCCAAAAGTGTCCAGTGTCCAAAAGTGTGTGCAGAGATTCAAAATCTCAATTATCCTCCAGTCACTTTGGTCACAGCTGTGCCATCGAGCCTGTCACATAGCGCTCAGATATTCATTGGGCCTCACACAATCCAAAAGTGTCCAGTGTCCAAAAGTGTGTGCAGAGATTCAAAATCTCCCTTATCCTCTAGTCACTTTGGTCACAGCTGTGCCATCGAGCCTGTCACATAGCGCTCAGATATTCATTGGGCCTCACACAATCCAAAAGTGTCCAGTGTCCAAAAGTGTGTGCAGAGATTCAAAATCTCCCTTATCCTCTAGTCACTTTGGTCACAGCTGTGCCATCGAGCCTGTCACATAGCGCTCAGATATCAGTGGGCCTCACACAATCCAAAAGTGTCCAGTGTCCAAAAGTGTGTGCAGAGATTCAAAATCTCCCTTATCCTCTAGGCACTTTGGTCACAGCTGTGCCATCGAGCCTGTAACATAGCGCTCAGATATTCATTGGGCCTCACACAATGCAAAATTGTCCAGTGTCCAAAAGTGTGTGCAGAGATTCAAAATCTCCCTTTTCCTCTAGTCACTTTGGTCACAGCTGTGCCATCGAGCCTGTCACATAGCGCTCAGATATTCATTGGGCCTCACACAATCCAAAAGTGTCCAGTGTCCAAAAGTGTGTGCAGAGATTCAAAATCTCCCTTATCCTCTAGTCACTTTGGTCACAGCTGTGCCATGGAGCCTGTGACATAGCGCTCAGATATCAGTGGGCCTCACACAATCCAAAAGTGTCCAGTGTCCAAAAGTGTGTGCAGAGATTCAAAATCTCCCTTATCCTCTAGTCACTTTGGTCACAGCTGTGCCATCGAGCCTGTGACATAGCGCTCAGATATCAGTGGGCCTCACACAATCCAAAAGTGTCCAGTGTAGAAAAATGTGTGCAGAGATTCAAAATCTCCCTTATCCTCTAGTCACTTTGGTCACAGCTGTGCCATCGAGCCTGTGACATAGCGCTCAGATATTCATTGGGCCTCACACAATCCAAAAGTGTCCAGTGTCCAAAAGTGTGTGCAGAGATTCAAAATCTCCCTTATCCTCTAGTCACTTTGGTCACAGCTGTGCCATTGAGCCTGTCACATAGCGCTCAGATATCAGTGGGCCTCACACAATCCAAAAGTGTCCAGTGTCCAAAAGTGTGTGCAGAGATTCAAAATCTCCCTTATCCTCTAGTCACTTTGGTCACAGCTGTGCCATCGAGCCTGTGACATAGCGCTCAGATATCAGTGGGCCTCACACAATGCAAAAGTGTCCAGTGTCCAAAAGTGTGTGCAGAGATTCAAAATCTCCCTTATCCTCTAGTCACTTTGGTCACAGCTGTGCCATCGAGCCTGTCACATAGCGCTCAGATATTCATTGGGCTTCACACAATCCAAAAGTGTCCAGTGTCCAAAAGTGTGTGCAGAGATTCAAAATCTCCCTTATCCTCTAGTCACTTTGGTCACAGCTGTGCCATCGAGCCTGTCACATAGCGCTCAGATATTCATTGGGCCTCACACAATCCAAAAGTGTCCAGTGTCCAAAAGTGTGTGCAGAGATTCAAAATCTCCCTTATCCTCTAGTCACTTTGGTCACAGCTGTGCCATCGAGCCTGTCACATAGCGCTCAGATATCATTGGGCCTCACACAATCCAAAAGTGTCCAGTGTACAAAAGTGTGTGCAGAGATTCAAAATCTCCCTTATCCTCTAGTCACTTTGGTCACAGCTGTGCCATCGAGCCTGTCACATAGCGCTCAGATATTCATTGGGCCTCACACAATCCAAAAGTGTCCAGTGTCCAAAAGTGTGTGCAGAGATTCAAAATCTCCCTTATCCTCTAGTCACTTTGGTCACAGCTGTGCCATCGAGCCTGTGACATAGCGCTCAGATATTCATTGGGCCTCACACAATCCAAAAGTGTCCAGTGTCCAAAATTGTGTGCAGAGATTCAAAATCTGCCTTATTCTCTAGTTACTTTGGTCACAGCTGTGCCATCGAGCCTGTCACATAGCGCTCAGATATTCATTGGGCCTCACACAATCCAAAAGTGTCCAGTGTCCAAAAGTGTGTGCAGAGATTCAAAATCTCCCTTATCCTCTAGTCACTTTGGTCACAGCTGTGCCATCGAGCCTGTGACATAGCGCTCAGATATTCATTGGGCCTCACACAATCCAAAAGTGTCCAGTGTCCAAAAGTGTGTGCAGAGATTCAAAATCTCCCTTATCCTCTAGTCACTTTGGTCACAGCTGTGCCATCGAGCCTGTGACATAGCGCTCAGATATTCATTGGGCCTCACACAATCCAAAAGTGTCCAGTGTCCAAAAGTGTGTGCAGAGATTCAAAATTTCCCTTATCCTCTAGTCACTTTGGTCACAGCTGTGCCATCGAGCCTGTGACATAGCTCTCAGATATCAGTGGGCCTCACACAATCCAAAAGTGTCCAGTGTCCAAAAGTGTGTGCAGAGATTCAAAATCTCCCTTATCCTCTAGTCACTTTGGTCACAGCTGTGCCATCGAGCCTGTCACATAGCGCTCAGATATTCATTGGGCCTCACACAATCCAAAAGTGTCCAGTGTCCAAAAGTGTGTGCAGAGATTCAAAATCTCCCTTATCCTCTAGTCACTTTGGTCACAGCTGTGCCATCGAGCCTGTCACATAGCGCTCAGATATTCATTGGGCCTCACACAATCCAAAAGTGTCCAGTGTCCAAAAGTGTGTGCAGAGATTCAAAATCTCCCTTATCCTCTAGTCACTTTGGTCACATCTGTGCCATCGAGCCTGTCACATAGCGCTCAGATATCAGTGGGCCTCACACAATCCAAAAGTGTCCAGTGTCCAAAAGTGTGTGCAGAGATTCAAAATCTCCCTTATCCTCTAGTCACTTTGGTCACAGCTGTGCCATCGAGCCTGTCACATAGCGCTCAGATATTCATTGGGCCTCACACAATCCAAAAGTGTCCAGTGTCCAAAAGTGTGTGCAGAGATTCAAAATCTCCCTTATCCTCTAGTCACTTTGGTCACAGCTGTGCCATCGAGCCTGTCACATAGCGCTCAGATATTCATTGGGCCTCACACAATCCAAAAGTGTCCAGTGTCCAAAAGTGTGTGCAGAGATTCAAAATCTCCCTTATCCTCTAGTCACTTTGGTCACAGCTGTGCCATCGAGCCTGTGACATAGCGCTCAGATATTCATTGGGCCTCACACAATCCAAAAGTGTCCAGTGTCCAAAAGTGTGTGCAGAGATTCAAAATCTCCCTTATCCTCTAGTCACTTTGGTCACAGCTGTGCCATCGAGCCTGTGACATAGCGCTCAGATATTCATTGGGCCTCACACAATCCAAAATTGTCCAGTGTCCAAAAGTGTGTGCAGAGATTCAAAATCTCCCTTATCCTCTAGTCACTTTGGTCACAGCTGTGCCATCGAGCCTGTGACATAGCGCTCAGATATTCATTGGGCCTCACACAATCCAAAAGTGTCCAGTGTCCAAAAGTGTGTGCAGAGATTCAAAATCTCCCTTATCCTCTAGTCACTTTGGTCACAGCTGTGCCATCGAGCCTGTCACATAGCGCTCAGATATTCATTGGGCCTCACACAATCCAAAAGTGTCCAGTGTCCAAAAGTGTGTGCAGAGATTCAAAATCTCCCTTATCCTCTAGTCACTTTGGTCACAGCTGTGCCATCGAGCCTGTGACATAGCGCTCAGATATTCATTGGGCCTCACACAATCCAAAAGTGTCCAGTGTCCAAAATTGTGTGCAGAGATTCAAAATCTCGCTTATCCTCTAGTCACTTTGGTCACAGCTGTGCCATCGAGCCTGTGACATAGCGCTCAGATATTCATTGGGCCTCACACAATTCAAAAGTGTCCAGTGTCCAAAAGTGTGTGCAGAGATTCAAAATCTCCCTTATCCTCTAGTCACTTTGGTCACAGCTGTGCCATCGAGCCTGTGACATAGCGCTCAGATATTCATTGGGCCTCACACAATCCAAAAGTGTCCAGTGTCCAAAAGTGTGTGCAGAGATTCAAAATCTCCCTTATCCTGTAGTCACTTTGGTCACAGCTGTGCCATCGAGCCTGTGACATAGCGCTCAGATATTCATTGGGCCTCACACAATCCAAAAGTGTCCAGTGTCCAAAAGTGTGTGCAGAGATTCAAAATCTCCCTTATCCTCTAGTCACTTTGGTCACAGCTGTGCCATCGAGCCTGTGACATAGCGCTCAGATATTCATTGGGCCTCACACAATCCAAATTGTCCAGTGTCCAAAATTGTGTGCAGAGATTCAAAATCTCCCTTATCCTCTAGTCACTTTGGTCACAGCTGTGCCATCGAGCCTGTGACATAGCGCTCAGATATTCATTGGGCCTTACACAATTCAAAAGTGTCCAGTGTCCAAAAGTGTGTGCAGAGATTCAAAATCTCCCTTATCCTCTAGTCACTTTGGTCACAGCTGTGTCATCGAGCCTGTGACATAGCGCTCAGATATCAGTGGGCCTCACACAATCCAAAAGTGTCCAGTGTCCAAAAGTGTGTGCAGAGATTCAAAATCCCCCTTATCCTGTAGTCACTTTGGTCACAGCTGTGCCATCGAGCCTGTGACATAGCGCTCAGCTATTCATTGGGCCTCACACAATCCAAAAGTGTCCAGTGTCCAAAAGTGTGTGCAGAGTTTCAAAATCTCCCTTATCCTCTAGTCACTTTGCTCTCAGCTGTGCCATCGAGCCTGTGACATAGCGCTCAGATATCAGTGGGCCTCACACAATCCAAAAGTGTCCAGTGTCCAAAAGTGTGTGCAGAGATTCAAAATCTCCCTTATCCTGTAGTCACTTTGGTCACAGCTGTGCCATCGAGCCTGTCACATAGCGCTCAGATATTCATTGGGCCTCACACAATCCAAAAGTGTCCAGTGTCCAAAAGTGTGTGCAGAGTTTCAAAATCTCCCTTATCCTCTAGTCACTTTGCTCTCAGCTGTGCCATCGAGCCTGTGACATAGCGCTCAGATATCAGTGGGCCTCACACAATCCAAAAGTGTCCAGTTTCCAAAGGTGTGTGCAGAGATTCAAAATCTCCCTTATCCTCTAGACACTTTGGTCACCGCAGTGCCATAGAGCCTGTGACATAGCGCTCAGATATTCATTGGGCCTCACACAATCCAAAAGTGTCCAGTGTCCAAAAGTGTGTGCAGAGATTCAAAATCTCCCTTATCCTCTAGTCACTTTGGTCACAGCTGTGCCATCGAGCCTGTGACATAGCGCTCAGATATTCATTGGGCCTCACACAATCCAAAAGTGTCCAGTGTCCAAAAGTGTGTGCAGAGATTCAAAATCTCCCTTATCCTCTAGTCACTTTGGTCACAGCTGTGCCATCGAGCCTGTGACATAGCGCTCAGATATTCATTGGGCCTCACACAATCCAAAAGTGTCCAGTGTCCAAAAGTGTGTGCAGAGATTCAAAATCTCCCTTATCCTCTAGTCACTTTGGTCACAGCTGTGCCATCGAGCCTGTGACATAGCGCTCAGATATTCATTGGGCCTCACACAATCCAAAAGTGTCCAGTGTCCAAAAGTATGTGCAGAGATTCAAAATCTCCCTTATCCTCTAGTAACTTTGGTCACAGCTGTGCCATCGAGCCTATGACATAGCGCTCAGATATCAGTGGGCCTCACACAATCCAAAAGTGTCCAGTGTCCAAAAGTGTGTGCAGAGATTCAAAATCTCCCTTATCCTCTAGTCACTTTGCTCACAGCTGTGCCATCGAGCCTGTGACATAGCGCTCAGATATCAGTGGGCCTCACACAATCCAAAAGTGTCCAGTGTCCAAAAGTGTATGCTGAGATTCAAAATCTCCCTTATCCTCTAGTCACTTTGGTCACAGCTGTGCCATCGAGCCTGTGATATAGCGCTCAGATATTCATTGGGCCTCACACAATCCAAAAGTGTCCAGTGTCCAAAAGTGTGTGCAGAGATTCAAAATCTCCCTTATCCTCTAGTCATTTTGGTCACAGCTGTGCCATCGAGCCTATGACATAGCGCTCAGATATCAGTGGGCCACACACAATCCAAACGTGTCCAGTGTCCAAAAGTGTGTGCAGAGATTCAAAATCTCCCTTATCCTCTAGTCACTTTAGTCACAGCTGTGCCATGAAGCCTGTGACATAGCACTCAGATATCAGTGGGCCTCACACAATCCAAAAGTGTCCAGTGTCCAAAAGTGTGTGCAGAGATTCAAAATCTCCCTTATCCTCTAGTCACTTTGTTCACAGCTGTGCCATCGAGCCTGTGACATAGCGCTCAGATATCAGTGGGCCTCACACAATCCAAAAGTGTCCAGTGTCCAAAAGTGTGTGCAGAGATTCAAAATCTCCCTTATCCTCTAGTCACTTTGGTCACAGCTGTGCCATCGAGCCTGTCACATAGCGCTCAGATATTCATTGGGCCTCACACAATCCAAAAGTGTCCAGTGTCCAAAAGTGTGTGCAGAGATTCAAAATCTCCCTTATCCTCTAGTCACTTTGGCCACAGCTGTGCCATCGAGCCTGTGACACAGCGCTCAGATATCAGTGGGCCTCACACAATCCAAAAGTGTCCAGTGTCCAAAAGTGTGTGCAGAGATTCAAAATCTCCCTTATCCTCTAGTCACTTTGGTCACAGCTGTGCCATCGAGCCTGTCACATAGCGCTCAGATATTCATTGGGCCTCACACAATCCAAAAGTGTCCAGTGTCCAAAAGTGTGTGCAGAGATTCAAAATCTCCCTTATCCTCTAGTCACTTTGGTCACAGCTGTGCCATCGAGCCTGTGACATAGCGCTCAGATATCAGTGGGCCTCACACAATCCAAAAGTGTCAAGTGTCCAAAAGTGTGTGCAGAGATTCAAAATCTCCCTTATCCTCTATTCACTTTGGTCACAGCTGTGCCATCGAGCCTGTGACATAGCGCTCAGATATTCATTGGGCCTCACACAATCCAAAAGTGTCCAGTGTCCAAAAGTGTGTGCAGAGATTCAGAATCTCGCTTATCCTCTAGTCACTTTGGTCACAGCTGTGCCATCGAGCCTGTCACATAGCGCTCAGATATCAGTGGGCCTCACACAATCCAAAAGTGTCCAGTGTCCAAAAGTGTGTGCAGAGATTCAAAATCTCCCTTATCCTCTATTCACTTTGGTCACAGCTGTGCCATCGAGCCTGTGACATAGCGTTCAGATATTCATTGGGCCTCACACAATCCAAAAGTGTCCAGTGTCCAAAAGTGTGTGCAGAGATTCAAAATCTCCCTTATACTCTAGTCACTTTGGTCACAGCTGTGCCATCGACCCTGTGACATAGCGCTCAGATATTCATTGGGCCTCACACAATCCAAAAGTGTCCAGTGTCCAAAAGTGTGTGCAGAGATTCAAAATCTCCCTTATCCTCTAGTCACTTTGGTCACAGCTGTGCCATCGAGCCTGTCACATAGCGCTCAGATATCAGTGGGCCTCACACAATCCAAAAGTGTCCAGTGTCCAAAAGTGTGTGCAGAGATTCAAAATCTCCCTTATCCTCTAGTCACTTTGGTCACAGCTGTGCCATCGATCCTGTCACATAACGCTCAGATATCAGTGGGCCTCACACAATCCAAAAGTGTCCAGTGTCCAAAAGTGTGTGCAGAGATTCAAAATCTCCCTTATCCTCTAGTCACTTTGGTCACAGCTGTGCCATCGAGCCTGTGACATAGCGCTCAGATATTCATTGGGCCTCACACAATCCAAAAGTGTCCAGTGTCCAAAAGTGTGTGCAGAGATTCAAAATCTCCCTTATCCTCTAGTCACTTTGGTCACAGCTGTGCCATCGAGCCTGTCACATAGCGCTCAGATATTCATTGGGCCTCACACAATCCAAAAGTGTCCAGTGTCCAAAAGTGTGTGCAGAGATTCAAAATCTCCCTTACCCTCTAGTCACTTTGGTCACAGCTGTGCCATCGAGCCTGTGACATAGCGCTCAGATATCAGTGGGCCTCACACAATCCAAAAGTGTCCAGTGTCCAAAAGTGTGTGCAGAGATTCAAAATCTCCCTTATCCTCTAGTCACTTTGGTCACAGCTGTGCCATCGAGCCTATCACATAGCGCTCAGATATTCATTGGGCCTCACACAATCCAAAAGTGTCCAGTGTCCAAAAGTGTGTGCAGAGATTCAAAATCTCCCTTATACTCTAGTCACTTTGGTCACAGCTGTGCCATCGACCCTGTGACATAGCGCTCAGATATTCATTGGGCCTCACACAATCCAAAAGTGTCCAGTGTCCAAAAGTGTGTGCAGAGATTCAAAATCTCCCTTATCCTCTAGTCACTTTGGTCACAGCTGTGCCATCGAGCCTGTCACATAGCGCTCAGATATCAGTGGGCCTCACACAATCCAAAAGTGTCCAGTGTCCAAAAGTGTGTGCAGAGATTCAAAATCTCCCTTATCCTCTAGTCACTTTGGTCACAGCTGTGCCATCGATCCTGTCACATAACGCTCAGATATCAGTGGGCCTCACACAATCCAAAAGTGTCCAGTGTCCAAAAGTGTGTGCAGAGATTCAAAATCTCCCTTATCCTCTAGTCACTTTGGTCACAGCTGTGCCATCGAGCCTGTGACATAGCGCTCAGATATTCATTGGGCCTCACACAATCCAAAAGTGTCCAGTGTCCAAAAGTGTGTGCAGAGATTCAAAATCTCCCTTATCCTCTAGTCACTTTGGTCACAGCTGTGCCATCGAGCCTGTCACATAGCGCTCAGATATTCATTGGGCCTCACACAATCCAAAAGTGTCCAGTGTCCAAAAGTGTGTGCAGAGATTCAAAATCTCCCTTACCCTCTAGTCACTTTGGTCACAGCTGTGCCATCGAGCCTGTGACATAGCGCTCAGATATCAGTGGGCCTCACACAATCCAAAAGTGTCCAGTGTCCAAAAGTGTGTGCAGAGATTCAAAATCTCCCTTATCCTCTAGTCACTTTGGTCACAGCTGTGCCATCGAGCCTATCACATAGCGCTCAGATATTCATTGGGCCTCACACAATCCAAAAGTGTCCAGTGTCCAAAAGTGTGTGCAGAGATTCAAAATCTCCCTTATCCTCTAGTCACTTTGGTCACAGCTGTGCCATCGAGCCTGTGACATAGCGCTCAGATATCAGTGGGCCTCACACAATCCAAAAGTGTCCAGTGTCCAAAAGTGTGTGCAGAGATTCAAAATCTCCCTTATCCTCTAGTCATTTTGGTCACAGCTGTGCCATCGAGCCTATGACATAGCGCTCAGATATCAGTGGGCCACACACAATCCAAACGTGTCCAGTGTCCAAAAGTGTGTGCAGAGATTCAAAATCTCCCTTATCCTCTAGTCACTTTAGTCACAGCTGTGCCATGAAGCCTGTGACATAGCACTCAGATATCAGTGGGCCTCACACAATCCAAAAGTGTCCAGTGTCCAAAAGTGTGTGCAGAGATTCAAAATCTCCCTTATCCTCTAATCACTTTGGTCACAGCTGTGCCATCGAGCCTGTGACACAGCGCTCAGATATCAGTGGGCCTCACACAATCCAAAAGTGTCCAGTGTCCAAAACTGTGTGCAGAGATTCAAAATCGCCCTTATCCTCTAGTCACTTTGGTCACAGCTGTGCCATCGAGCCTGTCACATAGCGCTCAGATATTCATTGGGCCTCACACAATCCAAAAGTGTCCAGTGTCCAAAAGTGTGTGCAGAGATTCAAAATCTCCCTTATCCTCTAGTCACTTTGGTCACAGCTGTGCCATCGAGCCTGTGACATAGCGCTCAGATATCAGTGGGCCTCACACAATCCAAAAGTGTCAAGTGTCCAAAAGTGTGTGCAGAGATTCAAAATCTCCCTTATCCTCTAGTCACTTTGGTCACAGCTGTGCCATCGAGCCTGTCACATAGCGCTCAGATATTCATTGGGCCTCACACAATCCAAAAGTGTCCAGTGTCCAAAAGTGTGTGCAGAGATTCAAAATCTCCCTTATCCTCTAGTCACTTTGGTCACAGCTGTGCCATCGAGCCTGTCACATAGTGCTCAGATATTCATTGGGCCTCACACAATCCAAAAGTGTCCAGTGTCCAAAAGTGTGTGCAGAGATTCAGAATCTCGCTTATCCTCTAGTCACTTTGGTCACAGCTGTGCCATCGAGCCTGTCACATAGCGCTCAGATATCAGTGGGCCTCACACAATCCAAAAGTGTCCAGTGTCCAAAAGTGTGTGCAGAGATTCAAAATCTCCCTTATCCTCTATTCACTTTGGTCACAGCTGTGCCATCGAGCCTGTGACATAGCGTTCAGATATGCATTGGGCCTCACACAATCCACAAGTGTCCAGTGTCCAAAAGTGTGTGCAGAGATTCAAAATCTCCCTTATACTCTAGTCACTTTGGTCACAGCTGTGCCATCGACCCTGTGACATAGCGCTCAGATATTCATTGGGCCTCACACAATCCAAAAGTGTCCAGTGTCCAAAAGTGTGTGCAGAGATTCAAAATCTCCCTTATCCTCTAGTCACTTTGGTCTCAGCTGTGCCATCGAGCCTGTCACATAGCGCTCAGATATCAGTGGGCCTCACACAATCCAAAAGTGTCCAGTGTCCAAAAGTGTGTGCAGAGATTCAAAATCTCCCTTATCCTCTAGTCACTTTGGTCACAGCTGTGCCATCGAGCCTGTCACATAACGCTCAGATATCAGTGGGCCTCACACAATCCAAAAGTGTCCAGTGTCCAAAAGTGTGTGCAGAGATTCAAAATCTCCCTTATCCTCTAGTCACTTTGGTCACAGCTGTGCCATCGAGCCTGTCACATAACGCTCAGATATTCATTGGGCCTCACACAATCCAAAAGTGTCCAGTGTCCAAAAGTGTGTGCAGAGATTCAAAATCTCCCTTATCCTCTAGTCACTTTGGTCACAGCTGTGCCATCGAGCCTGTGACATAGCGCTCAGATATTCATTGGGCCTCACACAATCCAAAAGTGTCCAGTGTCCAAAAGTGTGTGCAGAGATTCAAAATCTCCCTTATCCTCTAGTCACTTTGGTCACAGCTGTGCCATCGAGCCTGTGACATAGCGCTCAGATATTCATTGGGCCTCACACAATCCAAAAGTGTCCAGTGTCCAAAAGTGTGTGCAGAGATTCAAAATCTCCCTTATCCTCTAGTCACTTTGGTCACAGCTGTGCCATCGAGCCTGTCACATAGCGCTCAGATATTCATTGGGCCTCACACAATCCAAAAGTGTCCAGTGTCCAAAAGTGTGTGCAGAGATTCAAAATCTCCCTTACCCTCTAGTCACTTTGGTCACAGCTGTGCCATCGAGCCTGTGACATAGCGCTCAGATATCAGTGGGCCTCACGCAATCCAAAAGTGTCCAGTGTCCAAAAGTGTGTGCAGAGATTCAAAATCTCCCTTATCCTCTAGTCACTTTGGTCACAGCTGTGCCATCGAGCCTGTCACATAGCGCTCAGATATTCATTGGGCCTCACACAATCCAAAAGTGTCCAGTGTCCAAAAGTGTGTGCAGAGATTCAAAATCTCCCTTATCCTCTAGTCACTTTGGTCACAGCTGTGCCATCGAGCCTGTCACATAGCGCTCAGATATTCATTGGGCCTCACACAATCCAAAAGTGTCCAGTGTCCAAAAGTGTGTGCAGAGATTCAAAATCTCCCTTATCCTCTAGTCACTTTGGTCACAGCTGTGCCATCGAGCCTGTGACATAGCGTTCAGATATTCATTGGGCCTCACACATTCCAAAAGTGTCCAGTGTCAAAAAGTGTGTGCAGAGATTCAAAATCTCCCTTATCCTCTAGTCACTTTGGTCACAGCTGTGCCATCGAGCCTGTCACATAGCGCTCAGATATTCATTGGGCCTCACACAATCCAAAAGTGTCCAGTGTCCAAAAGTGTGCGCAGAGATTCAAAATCTCCCTTATCCTCTATTCACTTTGGTCACAGCTGTGCCATCGAGCCTGTCACATAGCGCTCAGATATTCATTGGGCCTCACACAATCCAAAAGTGTCCAGTGTCCAAAAGTGTGTGCAGAGATTCAAAATCTCCCTTATCCTCTAGTCACTTTGGTCACAGCTGTGCCATCGAGCCTGTCACATAGCGCTCAGATATCAGTGGGCCTCACACAATCCAAAAGTGTCCAGTGTCCAAAAGTGTGTGCAGAGATTCAAAATCTCCCTTATCCTCTAGTCACTTTGGTCACAGCTGTGCCATCGAGCCTGTCACATAACGCTCAGATATTCATTGGGCCTCACACAATCCAAAAGTGTCCAGTGTCCAAAAGTGTGTGCAGAGATTCAAAATCTCCCTTATCCTCTAGTCACTTTGGTCACAGCTGTGCCATCGAGCCTGTCACATAGCGCTCAGATATTCATTGGGCCTCACACAATCCAAAAGTGTCCAGTGTTCAAAAGTGTGTGCAGAGATTCAAAATCTCCCTTATCCTCTAGTCACTTTGGTCACAGCTGTGCCATCGAGCCTGTGACATAGCGCTCAGATATTCATTGGGCCTCACACAATCCAAAAGTGTCCAGTGTCCAAAAGTGTGTGCAGAGATTCAAAATCTCCCTTATCCTCTAGGCACTTTGGTCACAGCTGTGCCATCGAGCCTGTGACATAGCGCTCAGATATTCATTGGGCCTCACACAATCCAAAAGTGTCCAGTGTCCAAAAGTGTGTGCAGAGATTCAAAATCTCCCTTATCCTCTAGTCACTTTGGTCACAGCTGTGCCACCGAGCCTGTGACATAGCGCTCAGATATCAGTGGGCCTCACACAATCCAAAAGTGTCCAGTGTCCAAAAGTGTGTGCAGAGATTCAAAATCTCCCTTATCCTCTAGTCACTTTGGTCACAGCTGTGCCATCGAGCCTGTCACATAGCGCTCAGATATTCATTGGGCCTCACACAATCCAAAAGTGTCCAGTGTCAAAAAGTGTGTACAGAGATTCAAAATCTCCCTTATCCTCTAGTCACTTTGGTCACAGCTGTGCCATCGAGCCTGTGACATAGCGCTCAGATATTCATTGGGCCTCACACAATCCAAAAGTGTCCAGTGTCCAAAAGTGTGTGCAGAGATTCAAAATCTCCCTTATCCTCTAGTCACTTTGGTCACAGCTGTGCCATCGAGCCTGTGACATAGCGCTCAGATATTCATTGGGCCTCACACAATC
Source organism: Dendrobates tinctorius (assembly GCF_039654945.1). Taxonomy (NCBI): domain Eukaryota; kingdom Metazoa; phylum Chordata; class Amphibia; order Anura; family Dendrobatidae; genus Dendrobates; species Dendrobates tinctorius. The sequence goes on from NW_027361676.1 coordinate 54,116,162, forward strand.
CAAAAGTGTCCAGTGTCCAAAAGTGTGTGCAGAGATTCAAAATCTCCCTTATTCTCTAGTCACTTTGGTCACAGCTGTGCGATCGAGCCTGTGACATAGCGCTCAGATATCAGTGGGCCTCACACAATCCAAAAGTGTCCAGAGTCCAAAAGTGTGTGCAGAGATTCAAAATCTCCCTTATCCTCTAATCACTTTGGTCACAGCTGTGCCATCGAGCCTGTCACATAGCGCTCAGATATCAGTGGGCCTCACACAATCCAAAAGTGTCCAGTGTCCAAAAGTGTGTGCAGAGATTCAAAATCTCCCTTATCCTCTAGTCACTTTGGTCACAGCTGTGCCATCGAGCCTGTGACATAGCGCTCAGATATTCATTGGGCCTCACACATTCCAAAAGTGTCCAGTGTCAAAAAGTGTGTGCAGAGATTCAAAATCTCCCTTATCCTCTAGTCACTTTGGTCACAGCTGTGCCATCGAGCCTGTCACATAGCGCTCAGATATTCATTGGGCCTCACACAATCCAAAAGTGTCCAGTGTCCAAAAGTGTGCGCAGAGATTCAAAATCTCCCTTATCCTCTAGTCACTTTGGTCACAGCTGTGCCATCGAGCCTGTCACATAGCGCTCAGATATTCATTGGGCCTCACACAATCCAAAAGTGTCCAGTGTCCAAAAGTGTGTGCAGAGATTCAAAATCTCCCTTATCCTCTAGTCACTTTGGTCACAGCTGTGCCATCGAGCCTGTCACATAGCGCTCAGATATCAGTGGGCCTCACACAATCCAAAAGTGTCCAGTGTCCAAAAGTGTGTGCAGAGATTCAAAATCTCCCTTATCCTCTAGTCACTTTGGTCACAGCTGTGCCATCGAGCCTGTCACATAACGCTCAGATATTCATTGGGCCTCACACAATCCAAAAGTGTCCAGTGTCCAAAAGTGTGTGCAGAGATTCAAAATCTCCCTTATCCTCTAGTCACTTTGGTCACAGCTGTGCCATCGAGCCTGTGACATAGCGCTCAGATATTCATTGGGCCTCACACAATCCAAAAGTGTCCAGTGTCCAAAAGTGTGTGCAGAGATTCAAAATCTCCCTTATTCTCTAGTCACTTTGGTCACAGCTGTGCCATCGAGCCTGTCACATAGCGCTCAGATATTCATTGGGCCTCACACAATCCAAAAGTGTCCAGTGTTCAAAAGTGTGTGCAGAGATTCAAAATCTCCCTTATCCTCTAGTCACTTTGGTCACAGCTGTGCCATCGAGCCTGTGACATAGCGCTCAGATATTCATTGGGCCTCACACAATCCAAAAGTGTCCAGTGTCCAAAAGTGTGTGCAGAGATTCAAAATCTCCCTTATCCTCTAGGCACTTTGGTCACAGCTGTGCCATCGAGCCTGTGACATAGCGCTCAGATATTCATTGGGCCTCACACAATCCAAAAGTGTCCAGTGTCCAAAAGTGTGTGCAGAGATTCAAAATCTCCCTTATCCTCTAGTCACTTTGGTCACAGCTGTGCCACCGAGCCTGTGACATAGCGCTCAGATATCAGTGGGCCTCACACAATCCAAAAGTGTCCAGTGTCCAAAAGTGTGTGCAGAGATTCAAAATCTCCCTTATCCTCTAGTCACTTTGGTCACAGCTGTGCCATCGAGCCTGTGACATAGCGCTCAGATGTTCATTGGGCCTCACACAATCCAAAAGTGTCCAGTGTCCAAAAGTGTGTGCAGAGATTCAAAATCTCCCTTATCCTCTAGTCACTTTGGTCACAGCTGTGCCATCGAGCCTGTCACATAGCGCTCAGATATTCATTGGGCCTCACACAATCCAAAAGTGTCCAGTGTCCAAAAGTGTGTGCAGAGATTCAAAATCTCCCTTATCCTCTAGTCACTTTGGTCACAGCTGTGCCATCGAGCCTGTGACATAGCGCTCAGATATTCATTGGGCCTCACACAATCCAAAAGTGTCCAGTGTCCAAAAGTGTGTGCAGAGATTCAAAATCTCCCTTATCCTCTAGTCACTTTGGTCACAGCTGTGCCATCGAGCCTGTCACATAGCGCTCAGATATTCATTGGGCCATACACAATCCAAAAGTGTCCAGTGTCCAAAAGTGTGTGCAGAGATTCAAAATCTCCCTTATCCTATAGTCACTTTGGTCACAGCTGTGCCATCGAGCCTGTGACATAGCGCTCAGATATTCATTGGGCCTCACACAATCCAAAAGTGTCCAGTGTCCAAAAGTGTGTGCAGAGATTCAAAATCTCCCTTATCCTGTAGTCACTTTGGTCACAGCTGTGCCATCGAGCCTGTGAGATAGCGCTCAGATATTCATTGGGCCTCACACAATCCAAAAGTGTCCAGTGTCCAAAAGTGTGTGCAGAGATTCAAAATCTCCCTTATCCTCTAGTCACTTTGGTCACAGCTGTGCCATCGAGCCTGTGACATAGCGCTCAGATATTCATTGGGCCTCACACAATCCAAAAGTGTCCAGTGTCCAAAAGTGTGTGCAGAGATTCAAAATCTCCCTTATCCTCTAGTCACTTTGGTCACAGCTGTGCCATCGAGCCTGTGACATAGCGCTCAGATATTCATTGGGCCTCACACAATCCAAAAGTGTCCAGTGTCCAAAAGTGTGTGCAGAGATTCAAAATCTCCCTTATCCTCTAGTCACTTTGGTCACAGCTGTGCCGTCGAGCCTGTGACATAGCGCTAAGATATCAGTGGGCCTCACACAATCCAAAAGTGTCCAGTGTCCAAAAGTGTGTGCAGAGATTCAAAATCTCCCTTATCTTCTAGTCACTTTGCTCACAGCTGTGCCATCGAGCCTGTGACATAGCGCTCAGATATTCATTTGGCCTCACACAATCCAAAAGTGTCCAGTGTCCAAAAGTGTGTGAAGAGATTCAAAATCTCCCTTATCCTCTAGTCACTTTGGTCACAGCTGTGCCATGGAGCCTGTGACATAGCGCTCAGATATCAGTGGGCCTCACACAATCCAAAAGTGTCCAGTGTCCAAAAGTGTGTGCAGAGATTCAAAATCTCAATTATCCTCCAGTCACTTTGGTCACAGCTGTGCCATCGAGCCTGTCACATAGTGCTCAGATATTCATTGGGCCTCACACAATCCAAAAGTGTCCAGTGTCCAAAAGTGTGTGCAGAGATTCAAAATCTCCCTTATCCTCTAGTCACTTTGGTCACAGCTGTGCCATCGAGCCTGTGACATAGCGCTCAGATATTCATTGGGCCTCACACAATCCAAAAGTGTCCAGTGTCCAAAAGTGTGTGCAGAGATTCAAAATCTCCCTTATCCTCTAGTCACTTTGGTCACAGCTGTGCCATCGAGCCTGTCACATAGCGCTCAGATATTCATTGGGCCTCACACAATCCAAAAGTGTCCAGTGTCCAAAAGTGTGTGCAGAGATTCAAAATCTCCCTTTTCCTCTAGTCACTTTGGTCACAGCTGTGCCATCGAGCCTGTCACATAGCGCTCAGATATTCATTGGGCCTCACACAATCCAAAAGTGTCCAGTGTCCAAAAGTGTGTGCAGAGATTCAAAATCTCCCTTATCCTCTAGTCACTTTGGTCACAGCTGTGCCATGGAGCCTGTGACATAGCGCTCAGATATCAGTGGGCCTCACACAATCCAAAAGTGTCCAGTGTCCAAAAGTGTGTGCAGAGATTCAAAATCTCCCTTATCCTCTAGTCACTTTGGTCACAGCTGTGCCATCGAGCCTGTGACATAGCGCTCAGATATCAGTGGGCCTCACACAATCCAAAAGTGTCCAGTGTAGAAAAATGTGTGCAGAGATTCAAAATCTCCCTTATCCTCTAGTCACTTTGGTCAGAGCTGTGCCATCGAGCCTGTGACATAGCGCTCAGATATTCATTGGGCCTCACACAATCCAAAAGTGTCCAGTGTCCAAAAGTGTGTGCAGAGATTCAAAATCTCCCTTATCCTATAGTCACTTTGGTCACAGCTGTGCCATTGAGCCTGTCACATAGCGCTCAGATATCAGTGGGCCTCACACAATCCAAAAGTGTCCAGTGTCCAAAAGTGTGTGCAGAGATTCAAAATCTCCCTTATCCTCTAGTCACTTTGGTCACAGCTGTGCCATCGAGCCTGTGACATAGCGCTCAGATATCAGTGGGCCTCACACAATGCAAAAGTGTCCAGTGTCCAAAAGTGTGTGCAGAGATTCAAAATCTCCCTTATCCTCTAGTCACTTTGGTCACAGCTGTGCCATCGAGCCTGTCACATAGCGCTCAGATATTCATTGGGCTTCACACAATCCAAAAGTGTCCAGTGTCCAAAAGTGTGTGCAGAGATTCAAAATCTCCCTTATCCTCTAGTCACTTTGGTCACAGCTGTGCCATCGAGCCTGTCACATAGCGCTCAGATATTCATTGGGCCTCACACAATCCAAAAGTGTCCAGTGTCCAAAAGTGTGTGCAGAGATTCAAAATCTCCCTTATCCTCTAGTCACTTTGGTCACAGCTGTGCCATCGAGCCTGTCACATAGCGCTCAGATATCATTGGGCCTCACACAATCCAAAAGTGTCCAGTGTACAAAAGTGTGTGCAGAGATTCAAAATCTCCCTTATCCTCTAGTCACTTTGGTCACAGCTGTGCCATCGAGCCTGTCACATAGCGCTCAGATATTCATTGGGCCTCACACAATCCAAAAGTGTCCAGTGTCCAAAAGTGTGTGCAGAGATTCAAAATCTCCCTTATCCTCTAGTCACTTTGGTCACAGCTGTGCCATCGAGCCTGTCACATAGCGCTCAGATATTCATTGGGCCTCACACAATCCAAAAGTGTCCAGTGTCCAAAAGTGTGTGCAGAGATTCAAAATCTCCCTTATCCTCTAGTCACTTTGGTCACAGCTGTGCCATCGAGCCTGTGACATAGCGCTCAGATATTCATTGGGCCTCACACAATCCAAAAGTGTCCAGTGTCCAAAAGTGTGTGCAGAGATTCAAAATCTCCCTTATCCTCTAGTCACTTTGGTCACAGCTGTGCCATCGAGCCTGTGACATAGCGCTCAGATATCAGTGGGCCTCACACAATCCAAAAGTGTCCAGTGTCCAAAAGTGTGTGCAGAGATTCAAAATCTCCCTTATCCTCTAGTCACTTTGGTCACAGCTGTGCCATCGAGCCTGTGACATAGGTGCTCAGATATCAGTGGGCCTCACACAATCCAAAAGTGTCCAGTGTCCAAAAGTGTGTGCAGAGATTCAAAATTTCCCTTATCCTCTAGTCACTTTGGTCACAGCTGTGCCATCGAGCCTGTGACATAGCTCTCAGATATCAGTGGGCCTCACACAATCCAAAAGTGTCCAGTGTCCAAAAGTGTGTGCAGAGATTCAAAATCTCCCTTATCCTCTAGTCACTTTGGTCACAGCTGTGCCATCGAGCCTGTCACATAGCGCTCAGATATTCATTGGGCCTCACACAATCCAAAAGTGTCCAGTGTCCAAAAGTGTGTGCAGAGATTCAAAATCTCCCTTATCCTCTAGTCACTTTGGTCACAGCTGTGCCATCGAGCCTGTCACATAGCGCTCAGATATTCATTGGGCCTCACACAATCCAAAAGTGTCCAGTGTCCAAAAGTGTGTGCAGAGATTCAAAATCTCCCTTATCCTCTAGTCACTTTGGTCACAGCTGTGCCATCGAGCCTGTCACATAGCGCTCAGATATTCATTGGGCCTCACACAATCCAAAAGTGTCCAGTGTCCAAAAGTGTGTGCAGAGATTCAAAATCTCCCTTATCCTCTAGTCACTTTGGTCACAGCTGTGCCATCGAGCCTGTGACATAGCGCTCAGATATTCATTGGGCCTCACACAATCCAAAAGTGTCCAGTGTCCAAAAGTGTGTGCAGAGATTCAAAATCTCCCTTATCCTCTAGTCACTTTGGTCACAGCTGTGCCATCGAGCCTGTGACATAGCGCTCAGATATTCATTGGGCCTCACACAATCCAAAATTGTCCAGTGTCCAAAAGTGTGTGCAGAGATTCAAAATCTCCCTTATCCTCTAGTCACTTTGGTCACAGCTGTGCCATCGAGCCTGTGACATAGCTCTCAGATATTCATTGGGCCTCACACAATCCAAAAGTGTCCAGTGTCCAAAAGTGTGTGCAGAGATTCAAAATCTCCCTTATCCTCTAGTCACTTTGGTCACAGCTGTGCCATCGAGCCTGTCACATAGCGCTCAGATATTCATTGGGCCTCACACAATCCAAAAGTGTCCAGTGTCCAAAAGTGTGTGCAGAGATTCAAAATCTCCCTTATCCTCTAGTCACTTTGGTCACAGCTGTGCCATCGAGCCTGTGACATAGCGCTCAGATATTCATTGGGCCTCACACAATCCAAAAGTGTCCAGTGTCCAAAATTGTGTGCAGAGATTCAAAATCTCGCTTATCCTCTAGTCACTTTGGTCACAGCTGTGCCATCGAGCCTGTCACATAGCGCTCAGATATTCATTGGGCCTCACACAATCCAAAAGTGTCCAGTGTCCAAAATTGTGTGCAGAGATTCAAAATCTCGCTTATCCTCTAGTCACTTTGGTCACAGCTGTGCCATCGAGCCTGTGACATAGCGCTCAGATATTCATTGGGCCTCACACAATTCAAAAGTGTCCAGTGTCCAAAAGTGTGTGCAGAGATTCAAAATCTCCCTTATCCTCTAGTCACTTTGGTCACAGCTGTGCCATCGAGCCTGTGACATAGCGCTCAGATATTCATTGGGCCTCACACAATCCAAAAGTGTCCAGTGTCCAAAAGTGTGTGCAGAGATTCAAAATCTCCCTTATCCTGTAGTCACTTTGGTCACAGCTGTGCCATCGAGCCTGTGACATAGCGCTCAGATATTCATTGGGCCTCACACAATCCAAAAGTGTCCAGTGTCCAAAAGTGTGTGCAGAGATTCAAAATCTCCCTTATCCTCTAGTAACTTTGGTCACAGCTGTGCCATCGAGCCTGTGACATAGCGCTCAGATATTCATTGGGCCTCACACAATCCAAAAGTGTCCAGTGTCCAAAATTGTGTGCAGAGATTCAAAATCTCCCTTATCCTCTAGTCACTTTGGTCACAGCTGTGCCATCGAGCCTGTGACATAGCGCTCAGATATTCATTGGGCCTTACACAATTCAAAAGTGTCCAGTGTCCAAAAGTGTGTGCAGAGATTCAAAATCTCCCTTATCCTCTAGTCACTTTGGTCACAGCTGTGTCATCGAGCCTGTGACATAGCGCTCAGATATCAGTGGGCCTCACACAATCCAAAAGTGTCCAGTGTCCAAAAGTGTGTGCAGAGATTCAAAATCTCCCTTATCCTGTAGTCACTTTGGTCACAGCTGTGCCATCGAGCCTGTGACATAGCGCTCAGATATTCATTGGGCCTCACACAATCCAAAAGTGTCCAGTGTCCAAAAGTGTGTGCAGAGTTTCAAAATCTCCCTTATCCTCTAGTCACTTTGCTCTCAGCTGTGCCATCGAGCCTGTGACATAGCGCTCAGATATCAGTGGGCCTCACACAATCCAAAAGTGTCCAGTGTCCAAAAGTGTGTGCAGAGATTCATAATCTCCCTTATCCTGTAGTCACTTTGGTCACAGCTGTGCCATCGAGCCTGTCACATAGCGCTCAGATATTCATTGGGCCTCACACAATCCAAAAGTGTCCAGTGTCCAAAAGTGTGTGCAGAGTTTCAAAATCTCCCTTATCCTCTAGTCACTTTGCTCTCAGCTGTGCCATCGAGCCTGTGACATAGCGCTCAGATATCAGTGGGCCTCACACAATCCAAAAGTGTCCAGTGTCCAAAAGTGTGTGCAGAGATTCAAAATCTCCCTTATCCTCTAGACACTTTGGTCACAGCTGTGCCATAGAGCCTGTGACATAGCGCTCAGATATTCATTGGGCCTCACACAATCCAAAAGTGTCCAGTGTCCAAAAGTGTGTGCAGAGATTTAAAATCTCCCTTATCCTCTAGTCACTTTGGTCACAGCTGTGCCATCGAGCCTGTGACATAGCGCTCAGATATTCATTGGGCCTCACACAATCCAAAAGTGTCCAGTGTCCAAAAGTGTGTGCAGAGATTCAAAATCTCCCTTATCCTCTAGTCACTTTGGTCACAGCTGTGCCATCGAGCCTGTGACATAGCGCTCAGATATTCATTGGGCCTCACACAATCCAAAAGTGTCCAGTGTCCAAAAGTGTGTGCAGAGATTCAAAATCTCCCTTATCCTCTAGTCACTTTGGTCACAGCTGTGCCATCGAGCCTGTGACATAGCGCTCAGATATTCATTGGGCCTCACACAATCCAAAAGTGTCCAGTGTCCAAAAGTATGTGCAGAGATTCAAAATCTCCCTTATCCTCTAGTAACTTTGGTCATAGCTGTGCCATCGAGCCTATGACATAGCGCTCAGATATCAGTGGGCCTCACACAATCCAAAAGTGTCCAGTGTCCAAAAGTGTGTGCAGAGATTCAAAATCTCCCTTATCCTCTAGTCACTTTGCTCACAGCTGTGCCATCGAGCCTGTGACATAGCGCTCAGATATCAGTGGGCCTCACACAATCCAAAAGTGTCCAGTGTCCAAAAGTGTATGCTGAGATTCAAAATCTCCCTTATCCTCTAGTCACTTTGGTCACAGCTGTGCCATCGAGCCTGTGATATAGCGCTCAGATATTCATTGGGCCTCACACAATCCAAAAGTGTCCAGTGTCCAAAAGTGTGTGCAGAGATTCAAAATCTCCCTTATCCTCTAGTCATTTTGGTCACAGCTGTGCCATCGAGCCTATGACATAGCGCTCAGATATCAGTGGGCCACACACAATCCAAACGTGTCCAGTGTCCAAAAGTGTGTGCAGAGATTCAAAATCTCCCTTATCCTCTAGTCACTTTAGTCACAGCTGTGCCATGAAGCCTGTGACATAGCACTCAGATATCAGTGGGCCTCACACAATCCAAAAGTGTCCAGTGTCCAAAAGTGTGTGCAGAGATTCAAAATCTCCCTTATCCTCTAGTCACTTTGTTCACAGCTGTGCCATCGAGCCTGTGACATAGCGCTCAGATATCAGTGGGCCTCACACAATCCAAAAGTGTCCAGTGTCCAAAAGTGTGTGCAGAGATTCAAAATCTCCCTTATCCTCTAGTCACTTTGGTCACAGCTGTGCCATCGAGCCTGTCACATAGCGCTCAGATATTCATTGGGCCTCACACAATCCAAAAGTGTCCAGTGTCCAAAAGTGTGTGCAGAGATTCAAAATCTCCCTTATCCTCTAGTCACTTTGGTCACAGCTGTGCCATCGAGCCTGTGACATAGCGCTCAGATATCAGTGGGCCTCACACAATCCAAAAGTGTCCAGTGTCCAAAAGTGTGTGCAGAGATTCAAAATCTCCCTTATCCTCTAGTCACTTTGGTCACAGCTGTGCCATCGAGCCTGTGACATAGCGCTCAGATATTCATTGGGCCTCACACAATCCAAAAGTGTCCAGTGTCCAAAAGTGTGTGCAGAGATTCAAAATCTCCCTTATCCTCTAGTCACTTTGGTCACAGCTGTGCCATCGAGCCTGTCACATAGCGCTCAGATATTCATTGGGCCTCACACAATCCAAAAGTGTCCAGTGTCCAAAAGTGTGTGCAGAGATTCAGAATCTCGCTTATCCTCTAGTCACTTTGGTCACAGCTGTGCCATCGAGCCTGTGACATAGCGCTCAGATATCAGTGGGCCTCACACAATCCAAAAGTGTCCAGTGTCCAAAAGTGTGTTCAGAGATTCAAAATCTCCCTTATCCTCTAGTCACTTTGGTCACAGCTGTGCCATCGAGCCTGTGACATAGCGCTCAGATATTCATTGGGCCTCACACAATCCAAAAGTGTCCAGTGTCCAAAAGTGTGTGCAGAGATTCAAAATCTCCCTTATCCTCTAGTCACTTTGGTCACAGCTGTGCCATCGAGCCTTTGACATAGCGCTCAGATATTCATTGGGCCTCACACAATCCAAAAGTGTCCAGTGTCCACAAGTGTGTGCAGAGATTCAAAATCTCCCTTATCCTCTAGTCACTTTGGTCACAGCTGTGCATCGAGCCTGACACAAAGCGCTCAGATATTCATTGGGCCTCACACAATCCAAAAGTGTCCAGTGTCCAAAAGTGTGTGCAGAGATTCAAAATCTCCCTTATCCTCTAGTCACTTTGGTCACAGCTGTGCCATCGAGCCTGTGACATAGCGCTCAGATATTCATTGGGCCTCACACAATCCAAAAGTGTCCAGTGTCCAAAAGTGTGTGCAGAGATTCAAAATCTCCCTTATCCTCTAGTCACTTTGGTCACAGCTGTGCCATCGAGCCTGTGACATAGCGCTCAGATATTCATTGGGCCTCACACAATCCAAAAGTGTCCAGTGTCCAAAAGTGTGTGCAGAGATTCAAAATCTCCCTTATCCTCTAGTAACTTTGGTCACAGCTGTGCCATCAAGCCTGTGACATAGCGCTCAGATATCAGTGGGCCTCACACAATCCAAAAGTGTCCAGTGTCCAAAAGTGTGTGCAGAGATTCAAAATCTCCCTTATCCTCTAGTCACTTTGGTCACAGCTGTGCCATCGAGCCTGTGATATAGCGCTCAGATATTCATTGGGCCTCACACAATCCAAAAGTGTCCAGTGTCCAAAAGTGTGTGCAGAGATTCAAAATCTCCCTTATCCTCTAGTCATTTTGGTCACAGCTGTGCCATCGAGCCTATGACATAGCGCTCAGATATCAGTGGGCCACACACAATCCAAACGTGTCCTGTGTCCAAAAGTGTGTGCAGAGATTCAAAATCTCCCTTATCATCTAGTCACTTTAGTCACAGCTGTGCCATGAAGCCTGTGACATAGCACTCAGATATCAGTGGGCCTCACACAATCCAAAAGTGTCCAGTGTCCAAAAGTGTGTGCAGAGATTCAAAATCTCCCTTATCCTTTAGTCACTTTGTTCACAGCTGTGCCATCGAGCCTGTGACATAGCGCTCAGATATCAGTGGGCCTCACACAATCCAAAAGTGTCCAGTGTACAAAAGTGTGTGCAGAGATTCAAAATCTCCCTTATCCTCTAGTCACTTTGGTCACAGCTGTGCCATCGAGCCTGTCACATAGCGCTCAGATATTCATTGGGCCTCACACAATCCAAAAGTGTCCAGTGTCCAAAAGTGTGTGCAGAGATTCAAAATCTCCCTTATCCTCTAGTCACTTTGGTCACAGCTGTGCCATCGAGCCTGTGACATAGCGCTCAGATATCAGTGGGCCTCACACAATCCAAAAGTGTCCAGTGTCCAAAAGTGTGTGCAGAGATTAAAAATCTCCCTTATCCTCTAGTCACTTTGGTCACAGCTGTGCCATCGAGCCTGTGACATAGCGCTCAGATATTCATTGGGCCTCACACAATCCAAAAGTGTCCAGTGTCCAAAAGTGTGTGCAGAGATTCAAAATCTCCCTTATCCTCTAGTCACTTTGGTCACAGCTGTGCCATCGAGCCTGTGACATAGCGCTCAGATATTCATTGGGCCTCACACAATCCAAAAGTGTCCAGTGTCCAAAAGTGTGTGCAGAGATTCAAAATCTCCCTTATCCTCTAGTCACTTTGGTCACAGCTGTGCATCGAGCCTGTCACAAAGCGCTCAGATATTCATTGGGCCTCACACAATCCAAAAGTGTCCAGTGTCCAAAAGTGTGTGCAGAGATTCAAAATCTCCCTTATCCTCTAGTCACTTTGGTCACAGCTGTGCCATCGAGCCTGTGACATAGCGCTCAGATATTCATTGGGCCTCACACAATCCAAAAGTGTCAAGTGTCCAAAAGTGTGTGCAGAGATTCAAAATCTCCCTTATCCTCTAGTCACTTTGGTCACAGCTGTGCCATTGAGCCTGTGACATAGCGCTCAGATATTCATTGGGCCTCACACAATCCAAAAGTGTCCAGTGTCCAAAAGTGTGTGCAGAGATTCAATATCTCCCTTATCCTCTAGTCACTTTGGTCACAGCTGTGCCATCGAGCCTGTGACATAGTGCTCAGATATTCATTGGGCCTCACACAATCCAAAAGTGTCCAGTGTCCAAAAGTGTGTGCAGAGATTCAAAATCTCACTTACCCTCTAGTCACTTTGGTCACAGCTGTGCCATCGAGCCTGTGACATAGCGCTCAGATATCAGTGGGCCTCACACAATCCAAAAGTGTCCAGTGTCCAAAAGTGTGTGCAGAGATTCAAAATCTCCCTTATCCTCTAGTCACTTTGGTCACAGCTGTGCCATCGAGCCTGTCACATAGCGCTAAGATATTCATTGGGCCTCACACAATCCAAAAGTGTCCAGTGTCCAAAAGTGTGTGCAGAGATTCAAAATCTCCCTTATCCTCTAGTCACTTTGGTCACAGCTGTGCCATCGAGCCTGTCACATAGCGCTCAGGTATTCATTGGGCAACACACAATCCAAAAATGTCCAGTGTCCAAAAGTGTGTGCAGAGATTCAAAATCTCCCTTATCCTCTAGTCACTTTGGTCACAGCTGTGCCATCGAGCCTGTCACATAGCGCTCAGATATCAGTGGGCCTCACACAATCCAAAAGTGTCCAGTGTCCAAAAGTGTGTGCAGAGATTCAAAATCTCCCTTATCCTCTAGTCACTTTGGTCACAGCTGTGCCATCGAGCCTGTCACACAGCGCTCAGATATTCATTGGGCCTCACACAATCCAAAAGTGTCCAGTGTCCAAAAGTGTGTGCAGAGATTCAAAATCTCCCTTATCCTCTAGTCACTTTGGTCACAGCTGTGCCATCGAGCCTGTGACATAGCGCTCAGTTATTCATTGGGCCTCACACAATCCAAAAGTGTCCAGTGTCCAAAAGTGTGTGCAGAGATTCAAAATCTCCCTTATCCTCTAGTCACTTTGGTCACAGCTGTGCCATCGAGCCTGTCACATAGCGCTCAGATATTCATTGGGCCTCACACAATCCAAAAGTGTCCAGTGTCCAAAAGTGTGTGCAGAGATTCAAAATCTCCCTTATCCTCTAGTCAGTTTGGTCACAGCTGTGCCATCGAGCCTGTCACATAGCGCTCAGATATCAGTGGGCCTCACACAATCCAAAAGTGACCAGTGTCCAAAAGTGTGTGCAGAGATTCAAAATCTCCCTTATCCTCTAGTCACTTTGGTCACAGCTGTGCCATCGAGCCTGTCACATAGCGCTCAGATATTCATTAGGCTCACACAATCCAAAAGTGTCCAGTGTCCAAAAGTGTGTGCAGAGATTCAAAATCTCCCTTATCCTCTAGTCACTTTAGTCACAGCTGTGCCATGAAGCCTGTGACATAGCACTCAGATATCAGTGGGCCTCACACAATCCAAAAGTGTCCAGTGTCCAAAAGTGTGTGCAGAGATTCAAAATCTCCCTTATCCTCTAGTCACTTTGGTCACAGCTGTGCCATCGAGCCTGTCACATAGCGCTCAGTTATTCATTGGGCCTCACACAATCGAAAAGTGTCCAGTGTCCAAAAGTGTGTGCAGAGATTCAAAATCTCCCTTATCCTCTAGTCACTTTGGTCACAGCTGTGCCATCGAGCCTGTCACATAGCGCTCAGATATTCATTGGGCCTCACACAATCCAAAAGTGTCCAGTGTCCAAAAGTGTGTGCAGAGATTCAAAATCTCCCTTATCCTCTAGTCAGTTTGGTCACAGCTGTGCCATCGAGCCTGTCACATAGCGCTCAGATATCAGTGGGCCTCACACAATCCAAAAGTGTCCAGTGTCCAAAAGTGTGTGCAGAGATTCAAAATCTCCCTTATCCTCTATTCACTTTGGTCACAGCTGTGCCATCGAGCCTGTCACATAGCGCTCAGATATTCATTGGGCCTCACACAATCCAAAAATGTCCAGTGTCCAAAAGTGTGTGCAGAGATTCAAAATCTCCCTTATCCTCTAGTCACTTTAGTCACAGCTGTGCCATGAAGCCTGTGACATAGCACTCAGATATCAGTGGGCCTCACACAATCCAAAAGTGTCCAGTGTCCAAAAGTGTGTGCAGAGATTCAAAATCTCCCTTATCCTCTAGTCACTTTGGTCACAGCTGTGCCATCGAGCCTGTGACACAGCGCTCAGATATCAGTGGGCCTCACACAATCCAAAAGTGTCCAGTGTCCAAAACTGTGTGCAGAGATTCAAAATCGCCCTTATCCTCTAGTCACTTTGGTCACAGCTGTGCCATCGAGCCTGTCACATAGCGCTCAGATATTCATTGGGCCTCACACAATCCAAAAGTGTCCAGTGTCCAAAAGTGTGTGCAGAGATTCAAAATCTCCCTTATCCTCTAGTCACTTTGGTCACAGCTGTGCCATCGAGCCTGTGACATAGCGCTCAGATATCAGTGGGCCTCACACAATCCAAAAGTGTCCAGTGTCCAAAAGTGTGTGCAGAGATTCAAAATCTCCCTTATCCTCTAGTCACTTTGGTCACAGCTGTGCCATCGAGCCTGTCACATAGCGCTCAGATATTCATTGGGCCTCACACAATCCAAAAGTGTCCAGTGTCCAAAAGTGTGTGCAGAGATTCAAAATCTCCCTTATCCTCTAGTCACTTTGGTCACAGCTGTGCCATCGAGCCTGTCACATAGCGCTCAGATATCAGTGGGCCTCACACAATCCAAAAGTGTCCAGTGTCCAAAAGTGTGCGCAGAGATTCAAAATCTCCCTTATCCTCTAGTCACTTTGGTCACAGCTGTGCCATCGAGCCTGTGACATAGTGCTCAGATATTCATTGGGCCTCACACAATCCAAAAATGTCCAGTGTCCAAAAGTGTGTGCAGAGATTCAAAATCTCACTTACCCTCTAGTCACTTTGGTCACAGCTGTGCCATCGAGCCTGTGACATAGCGCTCAGATATCAGTGGGCCTCACACAATCCAAAAGTGTCCAGTGTCCAAAAGTGTGTGCAGAGATTCAAAATCTCCCTTATCCTCTAGTCACTTTGGTCACAGCTGTGCCATCGAGCCTGTCACATAGCGCTCAGATATTAATTGGGCCTCACACAATCCAAAAGTGTCCAGTGTCCAAAAGTGTGTGCAGAGATTCAAAATCTCCCTTATCCTCTAGTCAGTTTGGTCACAGCTGTGCCATCGAGCCTGTCACATAGCGCTCAGATATCAGTGGGCCTCACACAATCCAAAAGTGACCAGTGTCCAAAAGTGTGTGCAGAGATTCAAAATCTCCCTTATCCTCTAGTCACTTTGGTCACAGCTGTGCCATCGAGCCTGTCACATAGCGCTCAGATATTCATTGGGCCTCACACAATCCAAAAGTGTCCAGTGTCCAAAAGTGTGTGCAGAGATTCAAAATCTCCCTTATCCTCTAGTCACTTTAGTCACAGCTGTGCCATGAAGCCTGTGACATAGCACTCAGATATCAGTGGGCCTCACACAATCCAAAAGTGTCCAGTGTCCAAAAGTGTGTGCAGAGATTCAAAATCTCCCTTATCCTCTAGTCACTTTGGTCACAGCTGTGCCATCGAGCCTGTCACATAGCGCTCAGTTATTCATTGGGCCTCACACAATCCAAAAGTGTCCAGTGTCCAAAAGTGTGTGCAGAGATTCAAAATCTCCCTTATCCTCTAGTCACTTTGGTCACAGCTGTGCCATCGAGCCTGTCACATAGCGCTCAGATATTCATTGGGCCTCACACAATCCAAAAGTGTCCAGTGTCCAAAAGTGTGTGCAGAGATTCAAAATCTCCCTTATCCTCTAGTCAGTTTGGTCACAGCTGTGCCATCGAGCCTGTCACATAGCGCTCAGATATCAGTGGGCCTCACACAATCCAAAAGTGTCCAGTGTCCAAAAGTGTGTGCAGAGATTCAAAATCTCCCTTATCCTCTAGTCACTTTGGTCACAGCTGTGCCATCGAGCCTGTCACATAGCGCTCAGATATTCATTGGGCCTCACACAATCCAAAAATGTCCAGTGTCCAAAAGTGTGTGCAGAGATTCAAAATCTCCCTTATCCTCTAGTCACTTTAGTCACAGCTGTGCCATGAAGCCTGTGACATAGCACTCAGATATCAGTGGGCCTCACACAATCCAAAAGTGTCCAGTGTCCAAAAGTGTGTGCAGAGATTCAAAATCTCCCTTATCGTCTAGTCACTTTGGTCACAGCTGTGCCATCGAGCCTGTGACACAGCGCTCAGATATCAGTGGGCCTCACACAATCCAAAAGTGTCCAGTGTCCAAAACTGTGTGCAGAGATTCAAAATCGCCCTTATCCTCTAGTCACTTTGGTCACAGCTGTGCCATCGAGCCTGTCACATAGCGCTCAGATATTCATTGGGCCTCACACAATCCAAAAGTGTCCAGTGTCCAAAAGTGTGTGCAGAGATTCAAAATCTCCCTTATCCTCTAGTCACTTTGGTCACAGCTGTGCCATCGAGCCTGTGACATAGCGCTCAGATATCAGTGGGCCTCACACAATCCAAAAGTGTCAAGTGTACAAAAGTGTGTGCAGAGATTCAAAATCTCCCTTATCCTCTAGTCACTTTGGTCACAGCTGTGCCATCGAGCCTGTCACATAGCGCTCAGATATTCATTGGGCCTCACACAATCCAAAAGTGTCCAGTGTCCAAAAGTGTGTGCAGAGATTCAAAATCTCCCTTATACTCTAGTCACTTTGGTCACAGCTGTGCCATCGACCCTGTGACATAGCGCTCAGATATTCATTGGGCCTCACACAATCCAAAAGTGTCCAGTGTCCAAAAGTGTGTGCAGAGATTCAAAATCTCCCTTATCCTCTAGTCACTTTGGTCACAGCTGTGCCATCGAGCCTGTGACATAGCGCTCAGATATTCATTGGGCCTCACACAATCCAAAAGTGTCCAGTGTCCAAAAGTGTGTGCAGAGATTCAAAATCTCCCTTATCCTCTAGTCACTTTGGTCACAGCTGTGCCATTGAGCCTGTGACATAGCGCTCAGATATTCATTGGGCCTCACACAATCCAAAAGTGTCCAGTGTCCAAAAGTGTGTGCAGAGATTCAATATCTCCCTTATCCTCTAGTCACTTTGGTCACAGCTGTGCCATCGAGCCTGTGACATAGCGCTCAGATATTCATTGGGCCTCACACAATCCAAAAGTGTCCAGTGTCCAAAAGTGTGTGCAGAGATTCAAAATCTCACTTACCCTCTAGTCACTTTGGTCACAGCTGTGCCATCGAGCCTGTGACATAGCGCTCAGATATCAGTGGGCCTCACACAATCCAAAAGTGTCCAGTGTCCAAAAGCGTGTGCAGAGATTCAAAATCTCCCTTATCCTCTAGTCACTTTGGTCACAGCTGTGCCATCGAGCCTGTCACATAGCGCTAAGATATTCATTGGGCCTCACACAATCCAAAAGTGTCCAGTGTCCAAAAGTGTGTGCAGAGATTCAAAATCTCCCTTATCCTCTAGTCACTTTGGTCACAGCTGTGCCATCGAGCCTGTCACATAGCGCTCAGGTATTCATTGGGCCACACAAAATCCAAAAGTGTCCAGTGTACAAAAGTGTGTGCAGAGATTCAAAATCTCCCTTATCCTCTAGTCACTTTGGTCACAGCTGTGCCATCGAGCCTGTCACATAGCGCTCAGATATTCATTGGGCCTCACACAATCCAAAAGTGTCCAGTGTCCAAAAGTGTGTGCAGAGATTCAAAATCTCCCTTATCCTCTAGTCACTTTGGTCACAGCTGTGCCATCGAGCCTGTGACATAGCGCTCAGATATCAGTGGGCCTCACACAATCCAAAAGTGTCCAGTGTCCAAAAGTGTGTGCAGAGATTAAAAATCTCCCTTATCCTCTAGTCACTTTGGTCACAGCTGTGCCATCGAGCCTGTGACATAGCGCTCAGATATTCATTAGGCCTCACACAATCCAAAAGTGTCCAGTGATCAAAAGTGTGTGCAGAGATTCAAAATCTCCCTTATCCTCTAGTCACTTTGGTCACAGCTGTGCCATCGAGCCTGTCACATAGCGCTCAGATATTCATTGGGCCTCACACAATCCAAAAGTGTCCAGTGTCCAAAAGTGTGTGCAGAGATTCAGAATCTCTCTTATCCTCTAGTCACTTTGGTCACAGCTGTGCCATCGAGCCTGTTACATAGCGCTCAGATATCAGTGGGCCTCACACAATCCAAAAGTGTCCAGTGTCCAAAAGTGTGTTCAGAGATTCAAAATCTCCCTTATCCTCTAGTCACTTTGGTCACAGCTGTGCCATCGAGCCTGTGACATAGCGCTCAGATATTCATTGGGCCTCACACAATCCAAAAGTGTCCAGTGTCCAAAAGTGTGTGCAGAGATTCAAAATCTTCCTTATCCTCTAGTCACTTTGGTCATAGCTGTGCCATCGAGCCTGTGACATAGCGCTCAGATATTCATTGGGCCTCACACAATCCAAAAGTGTCCAGTGTCCAAAAGTGTGTGCAGAGATTCAAAATCTCCCTTATCCTCTAGTCACTTTGGTCACAGCTGTGCATCGAGCCTGTCACAAAGCGCTCAGATATTCATTGGGCCTCACACAATCCAAAAGTGTCCAGTGTCCAAAAGTGTGTGCAGAGATTCAAAATCTCCCTTATCCTCTAGTCACTTTGGTCACAGCTGTGCCATCGAGCCTGTGACATAGCGCTCAGATATTCATTGGGCCTCACACAATCCAAAAGTGTCCAGTGTCCAAAAGTGTGTGCAGAGATTCAAAATCTCCCTTATCCTCTAGTCACTTTGGTCACAGCTGTGCCATTGAGCCTGTGACATAGCGCTCAGATATTCATTGGGCCTCACACAATCCAAAAGTGTCCAGTGTCCAAAAGTGTGTGCAGAGATTCAATATCTCCCTTATCCTCTAGTCACTTTGGTCACAGCTGTGCCATCGAGCCTGTGACATAGTGCTCAGATATTCATTGGGCCTCACACAATCCAAAAGTGTCCAGTGTCCAAAAGTGTGTGCAGAGATTCAAAATCTCACTTACCCTCTAGTCACTTTGGTCACAGCTGTGCCATCGAGCCTGTGACATAGCGCTCAGATATCAGTGGGCCTCACACAATCCAAAAGTGTCCAGTGTCCAAAAGCGTGTGCAGAGATTCAAAATCTCCCTTATCCTCTAGTCACTTTGGTCACAGCTGTGCCATTGAGCCTGTCACATAGCGCTAAGATATTCATTGGGCCTCACACAATCCAAAAGTGTCCAGTGTCCAAAAGTGTATGCAGAGATTCAAAATCTCCCTTATCCTCTAGTCACTTTGGTCACAGCTGTGCCATCGAGCCTGTCACATAGCGCTCAGGTATTCATTGGGCCACACACAATCCAAAAGTGTCCAGTGTCCAAAAGTGTGTGCAGAGATTCAAAATCTCCCTTATCCTCTAGTCACTTTGGTCACAGCTGTGCCATCGAGCCTGTCACATAGCGCTCAGATATCAGTGGGCCTCACGCAATCCAAAAGTGTCCAGTGTCCAAAAGTGTGTGCAGAGATTCAAAATCTCCCTTATCCTCTAGTCACTTTGGTCACAGCTGTGCCATCGAGCCTGTCACACAGCGCTCAGATATTCATTGGGCCTCACACAATCCAAAAGTGTCCAGTGTCCAAAAGTGTGTGCAGAGATTCAAAATCTCCCTTATCCTCTAGTCACTTTGGTCACAGCTGTGCCATCGAGCTTGTGACATAGCACTCAGTTATTCATTGGGCCTCATACAATCCAAAAGTGTCCAGTGTCCAAAAGTGTGTGCAGAGATTCAAAATCTCCCTTATCCTCTAGTCACTTTGGTCACAGCTGTGCCATCGAGCCTGTCACATAGCGCTCAGATATTCATTGGGCCTCACACAATCCAAAAGTGTCCAGTGTCCAAAAGTGTGTGCAGAGATTCAAAATCTCCCTTATCCTCTAGTCAGTTTGGTCACAGCTGTGCCATCGAGCCTGTCACATAGCGCTCAGATATCAGTGGGCCTCACACAATCCAAAAGTGACCAGTGTCCAAAAGTGTGTGCAGAGATTCAAAATCTCCCTTATCCTCTAGTCACTTTGGTCACAGCTGTGCCATCGAGCCTGTCACATAGCGCTCAGATATTCATTGGGCCTCACACAATCCAAAAGTGTCCAGTGTCCAAAAGTGTGTGCAGAGATTCAAAATCTCCCTTATCCTCTAGTCACTTTAGTCACAGCTGTGCCATGAAGCCTGTGACATAGCACTCAGATATCAGTGGGCCTCACACAATCCAAAAGTGTCCAGTGTCCAAAAGTGTGTGCAGAGATTCAAAATCTCCCTTATCCTCTAGTCACTTTGGTCACAGCTGTGCCATCGAGCCTGTCACATAGCGCTCAGTTATTCATTGGGCCTCACACAATCCAAAAGTGTCCAGTGTCCAAAAGTGTGTGCAGAGATTCAAAATCTCCCTTATCCTCTAGTCACTTTGGTCACAGCTGTGCCATCGAGCCTGTCACATAGCGCTCAGATATTCATTGGGCCTCACACAATCCAAAAGTGTCCAGTGTCCAAAAGTGTGTGCAGAGATTCAAAATCTCCCTTATACTCTAGTCAGTTTGGTCACAGCTGTGCCATCGAGCCTGTCACATAGCGCTCAGATATCAGTGGGCCTCACACAATCCAAAAGTGTCCAGTGTCCAAAAGTGTGTGCAGAGATTCAAAATCTCCCTTATCCTCTAGTCACTTTGGTCACAGCTGTGCCATCGAGCCTGTCACATAGCGCTCAGATATTCATTGGGCCTCACACAATCCAAAAGTGTCCAGTGTCCAAAAGTGTGTGCAGAGATTCAAAATCTCCCTTATCCTCTAGTCACTTTAGTCACAGCTGTGCCATGAAGCCTGTGACATAGCACTCAGATATCAGTGGGCCTCACACAATCCAAAAGTGTCCAGTGTCCAAAAGTGTGTGCAGAGATTCAAAATCTCCCTTATCCTCTAGTCACTTTGGTCACAGCTGTGCCATCGAGCCTGTGACACAGCGCTCAGATATCAGTGGGCCTCACACAATCCAAAAGTGTACAGTGTCCAAAACTGTGTGCAGAGATTCAAAATCGCCCTTATCCTCCAGTCACTTTGGTCACAGCTGTGCCATCGAGCCTGTCACATAGCGCTCAGATATTCATTGGGCCTCACACAATCCAAAAGTGTCCAGTGTCCAAAAGTGTGTGCAGAGATTCAAAATCTCCCTTATCCTCTAGTCACTTTGGTCACAGCTGTGCCATCGAGCCTGTGACATAGCGCTCAGATATCAGTGGGCCTCACACAATCCAAAAGTGTCCAGTGTCCAAAAGTGTGTGCAGAGATTCAAAATCTCCCTTATCCTCTAGTCACTTTGGTCACAGCTGTGCCATCGAGCCTGTCACATAGCGCTCAGATATTCATTGGGCCTCACACAATCCAAAAGTGTCCAGTGTCCAAAAGTGTGTGCAGAGATTCAAAATCTCCCTTATCCTCTAGTCACTTTGGTCACAGCTGTGCCATCGAGCCTGTCACATAGTGCTCAGATATTCATTGGGCCTCACACAATCCAAAAGTGTCTAGTGTCCAAAAGTGTGTGCAGAGATTCAGAATCTCGCTTATCCTCTAGTCACTTTGGTCACAGCTGTGCCATCGAGCCTGTCACATAGCGCTCAGATATCAGTGGGCCTCACACAATCCAAAAGTGTCCAGTGTCCATAAGTGTGTGCAGAGATTCAAAATCTCCCTTATCCTCTATTCACTTTGGTCACAGCTGTGCCATCGAGCCTGTGACATAGCGTTCAGATATTCAATGAGCCTCACACAATCCAAAAGTGTCCAGTGTCCAAAAGTGTGTGCAGAGATTCAAAATCTCCCTTATACTCTAGTCACTTTGGTCACAGCTGTGCCATCGACCCTGTGACATAGCGCTCAGATATTCATTGGGCCTCACACAATCCAAAAGTGTCCAGTGTCCAAAAGTGTGTGCAGAGATTCAAAATCTCCCTTATCCTCTAGTCACTTTGGTCACAGCTGTGCCATCGAGCCTGTGACATAGCACTCAGATATTCATTGGGCCTCACACAATCCAAAAGTGTCCAGTGTCCAAAAGTGTGTGCAGAGATTCAAAATCTCACTTACCCTCTAGTCACTTTGGTCACAGCTGTGCCATCGAGCCTGTGACATAGCGCTCAGATATCAGTGGGCCTCACACAATCCAAAAGTGTCCAGTGTCCAAAAGCGTGTGCAGAGATTCAAAATCTCCCTTATCCTCTAGTCACTTTGGTCACAGCTGTGCCATCGAGCCTGTCACATAGCGCTGAGATATTCATTGGGCCTCACACAATCCAAAAGTGTCCAGTGTCCAAAAGTGTGTGCAGAGATTCAAAATCTCCCTTATCCTCTAGTCACTTTGGTCACAGCTGTGCCATCGAGCCTGTCACATAGCGCTCAGGTATTCATTGGGCCACACACAATCCAAAAGTGTCCAGTGTCCAAAAGTGTGTGCAGAGATTCAAAATCTCCCTTATCCTCTAGTCACTTTGGTCACAGCTGTGCCATCGAGCCTGTCACATAGCGCTCAGATATCAGTGGGCCTCACACAATACAAAAGTGTCCAGTGTCCAAAAGTGTGTGCAGAGATTCAAAATCTCCCTTATCCTCTAGTCACTTTGGTCACAGCTGTGCCATCGAGCCTGTCACACAGCGCTCAGATATTCATTGGGCCTCACACAATCCAAAAGTGTCCAGTGTCCAAAAGTGTGTGCAGAGATTCAAAATCTCCCTTATCCTCTAGTCACTTTGGTCACAGCTGTGCCATCGAGCCTGTGACATAGCGCTCAGATATTCATTGGGCCTCACACAATCCAAAAGTGTCCAGTGTCCAAAAGTGTGTGCAGAGATTCAAAATCTCCCTTATCCTCTAGTCACTTTGGTCACAGCTGTGCCATCGAGCCTGTGACATAGCGCTCAGTTATTCATTGGGCCTCACACAATCCAAAAGTGTCCAGTGTCCAAAAGTGTGTGCAGAGATTCAAAATCTCCCTTATCCTCTAGTCACTTTGGTCAAAGCTGTGCCATCGAGCCTGTCACATAGCGCTCAGATATTCATTGGGCCTCACACAATCCAAAAGTGTCCAGTGTCCAAAAGTGTGTGCAGAGATTCAAAATCTCCCTTATCCTCTAGTCACTTTGGTCACAGCTGTGCCATCGAGCCTGTCACATAGCGCTCAGATATTCATTGGGCCTCACACAATCCAAAAGTGTCCAGTGTCCAAAAGTGTGTGCAGAGATTCAAAATCTCCCTTATCCTCTAGTCACTTTTAGTCACATCTGTGCCATGAAGCCTGTGACATAGCACTCAGATATCAGTGGGCCTCACACAATCCAAAAGTGTCCAGTGTCCAAAACTGTGTGCAGAGATTCAAAATCGCCCTTATCCTCTAGTCACTTTGGTCACAGCTGTGCCATCGAGCCTGTCACATAGCGCTCAGATATTCATTGGGCCTCACACAATCCAAAAGTGTCCAGTGTCCAAAAGTGTGTGCAGAGATTCAATATCTCCCTTATCCTATAGTCACTTTGGTCACAGCTGTGCCATCGAGCCTGTGACATAGCGCTCAGATATCAGTGGGCCTCACACAATCCAAAAGTGTCCAGTGTCCAAAAGTGTGTGCAGAGATTCAAAATCTCCCTTATCCTCTAGTCACTTTGGTCACAGCTGTGCCATCGAGCCTGTCACATAGCGCTCAGATATTCATTGGGCCTCACACAATCCAAAAGTGTCCAGTGTCCAAAAGTGTGTGCAGAGATTCAAAATCTCCTTTATCCTCTAGTCACTTTGGTCACAGCTGTGCCATCGAGCCTGTCACATAGTGCTCAGATATTCATTGGGCCTCACACAATCCAAAAGTGTCCAGTGTCCAAAAGTGTGTGCAGAGATTCAGAATCTCGCTTATCCTCTAGTCACTTTGGTCACAGCTGTGACATCGAGCCTGTCACATAGCGCTCAGATATCAGTGGGCCTCACACAATCCAAAAGTGTCCAGTGTCCAAAAGTGTGTGCAGAGATTCAAAATCTCCCTTATCCTCTATTCACTTTGGTCACAGCTGTGCCATCGAGCCTGTGACATAGCGTTCAGATATTCATTGGGCCTCACACAATCCAAAAGTGTCCAGTGTCCAAAAGTATGTGCAGAGATTCAAAATCTCCCTTATCCTCTAGTCACTTTGGTCACAGCTGTGCCATCGAGCCTGTGACATAGCGCTCAGATATTCATTGGGCCTCACACAATCCAAAAGTGTCCAGTGTCCAAAAGTGTGTGCAGAGATTCAAAATCTCCCTTATCCTCTAGTCACTTTGGTCACAGCTGTGCCATCGAGCCTGTGACATAGCGCTCAGATATTCATTGGGCCTCACACAATCCAAAAGTGTCCAGTGTCCAAACGTGTGTGCAGAGATTCAAAATCTCCCTTATCCTCTAGTCACTTTGGTCACAGCTGTGCCATCGAGCCTGTCACATAGCGCTCAGATATTCATTGGGCCTCACACAATCCAAAAGTGTCCAGTGTCCAAAAGTGTGTGCAGAGATTCAAAATCTCCCTTATCCTCTAGTCACTTTGGTCACAGCTGTGCCATCGAGCCTGTGACATAGCGCTCAGATATCAGTGGGCCTCACACAATCCAAAAGTGTCCAGTGTCCAAAAGTGTGTGCAGAGATTCAAAATCTCCCTTATCCTCTAGTCACTTTGGTCACAGCTGTGCCATCGAGCCTGTCACATAGCGGTCAGATATTCATTGGGCCTCACACAAACCAAAAGTGTCCAGTGTCCAAAAGTGTGTGCAGAGATTCAAAATCTCCCTTATCCTCTAGTCACTTTGGTCACAGCTATGCCATCGAGCCTGTGACATAGCGCTCAGATATTCATTGGGCCTCACACAATCCAAAAGTGTCCAGTGTCCAAAAGTGTGTGCAGAGATTCAAAATCTCCCTTATCCTCTAGTCACTTTGGTCACAGCTGTGCCATCGAGCCTGTCACATAGCGCTCAGATATTCATTGGGCCTCACACAATCCAAAAGTGTCCAGTGTCCAAAAGTGTGTGCAGAGATTCAAAATCTCCCTTATCCTCTAGTCACTTTGGTCACAGCTGTGCCATCGAGCCTGTCACATAGCGCTCAGATATTCATTGGGCCTCACACAATCCAAAAGTGTCCAGTGTCCATAAGTGCGTGCAGAGATTCAAAATCTCCCTTATCCTCTAGTCACTTTGGTCACAGCTGTGCCATCGAGCCTGTGACATAGCGCTCAGATATCAGTGGGCCTCACACAATCCAAAAGTGTCCAGTGTCCAAAAGCGTGTGCAGAGATTCAAAATCTCCCTTATCCTTTAGTCACTTTGCTCACAGCTGTGCCATCGAGCCTGTGACATAGTGCTCAGATATCAGTGGGCCTCACACAATCCAAAAGTGTCCAGTGTCCAAAAGTGTGTGCAGAGATTCAAAATCTCCCTTATCCTCTAGTCACTTTGGTCACAGCTGTGCCATCGAGCCTGTCACATAGCGCTCAGATATTCATTGGGCCTCACACAATCCAAAAGTGTCCAGTGTCCAAAAGTGTGTGCAGAGATTCAAAATCTCCCTTATCCTCTAGTCACTTTGGTCACAGCTGTGCCATCGAGCCTGTCACATAGCTCTCAGATATTCATTGGGCCTCACACAATCCAAAAGTGTCCAGTGTCCAAAAGTGTGTGCAGAGATTCAAAATCTCCCTTATCCTCTAGTCACTTTGGTCACAGCTGTGCCATCGAGCCTGTGACATAGCGCTCAGATATTCATTGGGCCTCACACAATCCAAAAGTGTCCAGTGTCCAAAAGTGTGTGCAGAGATTCAAAATCTCCCTTATCCTCTAGTCACTTTGGTCACAGCTGTGCCATCGAGCCTGTCACATAGCGCTCAGATATTCATAGGGCCTCACACAATCCAAAAGTGTCCAGTGTCAAAAAGTGTGTGCAGAGATTCAAAATCTCCCTTATCCTCTAGTCACTTTGGTCACAGCTGTGCCATCGAGCCTGTCACATAGCGCTCAGATATTCATTGGGCCTCACACAATCCAAAAGTGTCCAGTGTCCAAAAGTGTGTGCAGAGATTCAAAATCTCCCTTATCCTCTAGTCACTTTGGTCACAGCTGTGCCATCGAGCCTGTGACATAGCGCTCAGATATTCATTGGGCCTCACACAATCCAAAAGTGTCCAGTGTCCAAAAGTGTGTGCAGAGATTCAAAATCTCCCTTATTCTCTAGTCACTTTGGTCACAGCTGTGCCATCGAGCCTGTGACATAGCGCTCAGATATCAGTGGGCCTCACACAATCCAAAAGTGTCCAGAGTCCAAAAGTGTGTGCAGAGATTCAAAATCTTCCATATCCTCTAGTCACTTTGGTCACAGCTGTGCCATCGAGCCTGTCACATAGCGTTCAGATATCAGTGGGCCTCACACAATCCAAAAGTGTCCAGTGTCCAAAAGTGTGTGCAGAGATTCAAAATCTCCCTTATCCTCTAGTCACTTTGGTCACAGCTGTGCCATCGAGCCTGTGACATAGCGCTCAGATATTCATTGGGCCTCACACATTCCAAAAGTGTCCAGTGTCCAAAAGTGTGTGCAGAGATTCAAAATCTCCCTTATCCTCTAGTCACTTTGGTCACAGCTGTGCCATCGAGCCTGTCACATAGCGCTCAGATATCAGTGGGCCTCACACAATCGAAAAGTGTCCAGTGTCAAAAAGTGTGTGCAGAGATTCAAAATCTC
This sequence comes from Dendrobates tinctorius, assembly GCF_039654945.1. Taxonomy (NCBI): domain Eukaryota; kingdom Metazoa; phylum Chordata; class Amphibia; order Anura; family Dendrobatidae; genus Dendrobates; species Dendrobates tinctorius. The sequence goes on from NW_027361676.1 coordinate 54,142,918, forward strand.
CCTTATCCTCTAGTCACTTTGGTCACAGCTGTGCCATCGAGCCAGTCACATAGCGCTCAGATATTCATTGGGCCTCACACAATCCAAAAGTGTCCAGTGTCCAAAAGTGTGTGCAGAGATTCAAAATCTCCCTTATCCTCTAGTCACTTTGGTCACAGCTGTGCCATCGAGCCTGTCACATAGCGCTCAGATATCAGTGGGCCTCACACAATCCAAAAGTGTCCAGTGTCCAAAAGTGTGTGCAGAGATTCAAAATCTCCCTTATCCTCTAGTCACTTTGGTCACAGCTGTGCCATCGAGCCTGTCACATAGCGCTCAGATATTCATTGGGCCTCACACAATCCAAAAGTGTCCAGTGTCCAAAAGTGTGTGCAGAGATTCAAAATCTCCCTTATCCTCTAGTCACTTTAGTCACATCTGTGCCATGAAGCCTGTGACATAGCACTCAGATATCAGTGGGCCTCACACAATCCAAAAGTGTCCAGTGTCCAAAAGTGTGTGCAGAGATTCAAAATCTCCCTTATCCTCTAGTCACTTTGGTCACAGCTGTGCCATCGAGCCTGTGACACAGCGCTCAGATATCAGTGGGCCTCACACAATCCAAAAGTGTCCAGTGTCCAAAACTGTGTGCAGAGATTCAAAATCGCCCTTATCCTCTAGTCACTTTGGTCACAGCTGTGCCATCGAGCCTGTCACATAGCGCTCAGATATTCATTGGGCCTCACACAATCCAAAAGTGTCCAGTGTCCAAAAGTGTGTGCAGAGATTCAAAATCTCCCTTATCCTCTAGTCACTTTGGTCACAGCTGTGCCATCGAGCCTGTGACATAGCGCTCAGATATCAGTGGGCCTCACACAATCCAAAAGTGTCCAGTGTCCAAAAGTGTGTGCAGAGATTCAAAATCTCCCTTATCCTCTAGTCACTTTGGTCACAGCTGTGCCATCGAGCCTGTCACATAGCGCTCAGATATTCATTGGGCCTCACACAATCCAAAAGTGTCCAGTGTCCAAAAGTGTGTGCAGAGATTCAAAATCTCCCTTATCCTCTAGTCACTTTGGTCACAGCTGTGCCATCGAGCCTGTCACATAGTGCTCAGATATTCATTGGGCCTCACACAATCCAAAAGTGTCCAGTGTCCAAAAGTGTGTGCAGAGATTCAGAATCTCGCTTATCCTCTAGTCACTTTGGTCACAGCTGTGCCATCGAGCCTGTCACATAGCGCTCAGATATCAGTGGGCCTCACACAATCCAAAAGTGTCCAGTGTCCAAAAGTGTGTGCAGAGATTCAAAATCTCCCTTATCCTCTATTCACTTTGGTCACAGCTGTGCCATCGAGCCTGTGACATAGCGTTCAGATATTCATTGGGCCTCACACAATCCAAAAGTGTCCAGTGTCCAAAAGTGTGTGCAGAGATTCAAAATCTCCCTTATCCTCTAGTCACTTTGGTCACAGCTGTGCCATCGAGCCTGTGACATAGCGCTCAGATATTCATTGGGCCTCACACAATCCAAAAGTGTCCAGTGTCCAAAAGTGTGTGCAGAGATTCAAAATCTCCCTTATCCTCTAGTCACTTTGGTCACAGCTGTGCCATCGAGCCTGTGACATAGCGCTCAGATATTCATTGGGCCTCACACAATCCAAAAGTGTCCAGTGTCCAAACGTGTGTGCAGAGATTCAAAATCTCCCTTATCCTCTAGTCACTTTGGTCACAGCTGTTCCATCGAGCCTGACACATAGCGCTCAGATATTCATTGGGCCTCACACAATCCAAAAGTGTCCAGTGTCCAAAAGTGTGTGCAGAGATTCAAAATCTCCCTTATCCTCTAGTCACTTTGGTCACAGCTGTGCCATCGAGCCTGTGACGTAGCGCTCAGATATCAGTGGGCCTCACACAATCCAAAAGTGTCCAGTGTCCAAAAGTGTGTGCAGAGATTCAAAATCTCCCTTATCCTCTAGTCACTTTGGTCACAGCTGTGCCATCGAGCCTGTCACATAGCGCTCAGATATTCATTGGGCCTCACACAATCCAAAAGTGTCCAGTGTCCAAAAGTGTGTGCAGAGATTCAAAATCTCCCTTATCCTCTAGTCACTTTGGTCACAGCTATGCCATCGAGCCTGTGACATAGCGCTCAGATATTCATTGGGCCTCACACAATCCAAAAGTGTCCAGTGTCCAAAAGTGTGTGCAGAGATTCAAAATCTCCCTTATCCTCTAGTCACTTTGGTCACAGCTGTGCCATCGAGCCTGTGACATAGCGCTCAGATATTCATTGGGCCTCACACAATCCAAAAGTGTCCAGTGTCCAAAAGTGTGTGCATAGATTCAAAATCTCCCTTATCCTCTAGTCACTTTGGTCACAGCTGTGCCATCGAGCCTGTCACATAGCGCTCAGATATTCATTGGGCCTCACACAATCCAAAAGTGTCCAGTGTCCAAAAGTGCGTGCAGAGATTCAAAATCTCCCTTATCCTCTAGTCACTTTGGTCACAGCTGTGCCATCGAGCCTTTGACATAGCGCTCAGATATCAGTGGGCCTCACACAATCCAAAAGTGTCCAGTGTCCAAAAGCGTGTGCAGAGATTCAAAATCTCCCTTATCCTTTAGTCACTTTGCTCACAGCTGTGCCATCGAGCCTGTGACATAGTGCTCAGATATCAGTGGGCCTCACACAATCCAAAAGTGTCCAGTGTCCAAAAGTGTGTGCAGAGATTCAAAATCTCCCTTATCCTCTAGTCACTTTGGTCACAGCTGTGCCATCGAGCCTGTCACATAGCGCTCAGATATTCATTGGGCCTCACACAATCCAAAAGTGTCCAGTGTCCAAAAGTGTGTGCAGAGATTCAAAATCTCCCTTATCCTCTAGTGACTTTGGTCACAGCTGTGCCATCGAGCCTGTCACATAGCTCTCAGATATTCATTGGGCCTCACACAATCCAAAAGTGTCCAGTGTCCAAAAGTGTGTGCAGAGATTCAAAATCTCCCTTATCCTCTAGTCACTTTGGTCACAGCTGTGCCATCGAGCCTGTGACATAGCGCTCAGATATTCATTGGGCCTCACACAATCCAAAAGTGTCCAGTGTCCAAAAGTGTGTGCAGAGATTCAAAATCTCCCTTATCCTCTAGTCACTTTGGTCACAGCTGTGCCATCGAGCCTGTCACATAGCGCTCAGATATTCATAGGGCCTCACACAATCCAAAAGTGTCCAGTGTCAAAAAGTGTGTGCAGAGATTCAAAATCTCCCTTATCCTCTAGTCACTTTGGTCACAGCTGTGCCATCGAGCCTGTCACATAGCGCTCAGATATTCATTGGGCCTCACACAATCCAAAAGTGTCCAGTGTCCAAAAGTGTGTGCAGAGATTCAAAATCTCCCTTATCCTCTAGTCACTTTGGTCACAGCTGTGCCATCGAGCCTGTGACATAGCGCTCAGATATTCATTGGGCCTCACACAATCCAAAAGTGTCCAGTGTCCAAAAGTGTGTGCAGAGATTCAAAATCTCCCTTATTCTCTAGTCACTTTGGTCACAGCTGTGCCATCGAGCCTGTGACATAGCGCTCAGATATCAGTGGGCCTCACACAATCCAAAAGTGTCCAGAGACCAAAAGTGTGTGCAGAGATTCAAAATCTTCCATATCCTCTAGTCACTTTGGTCACAGCTGTGCCATCGAGCCTGTCACATAGCGCTCAGATATCAGTGGGCCTCACACAATCCAAAAGTGTCCAGTGTCCAAAAGTGTGTGCAGAGATTCAAAATCTCCCTTATCCTCTAGTCACTTTGGTCACAGCTGTGCCATCGAGCCTGTCACATAGCGCTCAGATATTCATTGGGCCTCACACAATCCAAAAGTGTCCAGTGTCCAAAAGTGTGCGCAGAGATTCAAAATCTCCCTTATCCTCTAGTCACTTTGGTCACAGCTGTGCCATCGAGCCTGTCACATAGCGCTCAGATATTCATTGGGCCTCACACAATCCAAAAGTGTCCAGTGTCCAAAAGTGTGTGCAGAGATTCAAAATCTCTCTTATCCTCTAGTCACTTTGGTCACAGCTGTGCCATCGAGCCTGTGACATAGCGCTCAGATATTCATTGGGCCTCACACAATCCAAAAGTGTCCAGTGTCCAAAAGTGTGTGCAGAGATTCAAAATCTCCCTTATCCTCTAGTCACTTTGGTCACAGCTGTGCCATCGAGCCTGTGACATAGCGCTCAGATATCAGTGGGCCTCACACAATCCAAAAGTGTCCAGTGTCCAAAAGCGTGTGCAGAGATTCAAAATCTCCCTTATCCTTTAGTCACTTTGCTCACAGCTGTGCCATCGAGCCTGTGACATAGTGCTCAGATATCAGTGGGCCTCACACAATCCAAAAGTGTCCAGTGTCCAAAAGTGTGTGCAGAGATTCAAAATCTCCCTTATCCTCTAGTCACTTTGGTCACAGCTGTGCCATCGAGCCTGTGACATAGCGCTCAGATATTCATTGGGCCTCACACAATCCAAAAGTGTCCAGTGTCCAAAAGTGTGTGCAGAGATTCAAAATCTCCCTTATTCTCTAGTCACTTTGGTCACAGCTGTGCCATCGAGCCTGTGACATAGCGCTCAGATATTCATTGGGCCTCACACAATCCAAAAGTGTCCAGTGTTCAAAAGTGTGTGCAGAGATTCAAAATCTCCCTTATCCTCTAGTCACTTTGGTCACAGCTGTGCCATCGAGCCTGTGACATAGCGCTCAGATATTCATTGGGCCTCACACAATCCAAAAGTGTCCAGTGTCCAAAAGTGTGTGCAGAGATTCAAAATCTCTCTTATCCTCTAGTCACTTTGGTCACAGCTGTGCCATCGAGCCTGTGACATAGCGCTCAGATATTCATTGGGCCTCACACAATCCAAAAGTGTCCAGTGTCCAAAAGTGTGTGCAGAGATTCAAAATCTCCCTTATCCTCTAGTCACTTTGGTCACAGCTGTGCCATCGAGCCTGTGACATAGCGCTCAGATATCAGTGGGCCTCACACAATCCAAAAGTGTCCAGTGTCCAAAAGCGTGTGCAGAGATTCAAAATCTCCCTTATCCTTTAGTCACTTTGCTCACAGCTGTGCCATCGAGCCTGTGACATAGTGCTCAGATATCAGTGGGCCTCACACAATCCAAAAGTGTCCAGTGTCCAAAAGTGTGTGCAGAGATTCAAAATCTCCCTTATCCTCTAGTCACTTTGGTCACAGCTGTGCCATCGAGCCTCTCACATAGCGCTCAGATATTCATTGGGCCTCACACAATCCAAAAGTGTCCAGTGTCCAAAAGTGTGTGCAGAGATTCAAAATTTCCCTTATCCTCTAGTCACTTTGGTCACAGCTGTGCCATCGAGCCTGTCACATAGCTCTCAGATATTCATTGGGCCTCACACAATCCAAAAGTGTCCAGTGTCCAAAAGTGTGTGCAGAGATTCAAAATCTCCCTTATCCTCTAGTCACTTTGGTCACAGCTGTGCCATCGAGCCTGTGACATAGCGCTCAGATATTCATTGGGCCTCACACAATCCAAAAGTGTCCAGTGTCCAAAAGTGTGTGCAGAGATTCAAAATCTCCCTTATCCTCTAGTCACTTTGGACACAGCTGTGCCATCGAGCCTGTCACATAGCGCTCAGATATTCATTGGGCCTCACACAATCCAAAATTGTCCAGTGTCCAAAAGTGTGTGCAGAGATTCATAATCTCCCATATCCTCTAGTCACTTTGGTCACAGCTGTGCCATCGAGCCTATGACATAGCGCTCAGATATTCATTGGGCCTCACACAATCCAAAAGTGTCCAGTGTCCAAAAGTGTGTGCAGAGATTCAAAATCTCCCTTATTCTCTAGTCACTTTGGTCACAGCTGTGCCATCGAGCCTGTGACATAGCGCTCAGATATCAGTGGGCCTCACACAATCCAAAAGTGTCCAGAGTCCAAAAGTGTGTGCAGAGATTCAAAATCTTCCATATCCTCTAGTCACTTTGGTCACAGCTGTGCCATCGAGCCTGTCACATAGCGCTCAGATATCAGTGGGCCTCACACAATCGAAAAGTGTCCAGTGTCAAAAAGTTTGTGCAGAGATTCAAAATCTCCCTTATCCTCTAGTCACTTTGGTCACAGCTGTGCCATCGAGCCTGTGACATAGCGCTCAGATATCAGTGGGCCTCACACAATCCAAAAGTGTCCAGTGTCCAAAAGTGTGTGCAGAGATTAAAAATCTCCCTTATCCTCTAGTCACTTTGGTCACAGCTGTGCCATCGAGCCTGTCACATAGCGCTCAGATATTCATTGGGCCTCACACAATCCAAAAGTGTCCAGTGTCCAAAAGTGTGCGCAGAGATTCAAAATCTCCCTTATCCTCTAGTCACTTTGGTCACAGCTGTGCCATCGAGCCTGTCACATAGCGCTCAGATATTCATTGGGCCTCACACAATCCAAAAGTGTCCAGTGTCCAAAAGTGTGTGCAGAGATTCAAAATCTCCCTTATCCTCTAGTCACTTTGGTCACAGCTGTGCCATCGAGCCTGTCACATAACGCTCAGATATTCATTGGGCCTCACACAATCCAAAAGTGTCCAGTGTCCAAAAGTGTGTGCAGAGATTCAAAATCTCCCTTATCCTCTAGTCACTTTGGTCACAGCTGTGCCATCGAGCCTGTGACATAGCGCTCAGATATTCATTGGGCCTCACACAATCCAAAAGTGTCCAGTGTCCAAAAGTGTGTGCAGAGATTCAAAATCTCCCTTATTCTCTAGTCACTTTGGTCACAGCTGTGCCATCGAGCCTGTGACATAGCGCTCAGATATTCATTGGGCCTCACACAATCCAAAAGTGTCCAGTGTTCAAAAGTGTGTGCAGAGATTCAAAATCTCCCTTATCCTCTAGTCACTTTGGTCACAGCTGTGCCATCGAGCCTGTGACATAGCGCTCAGATATTCATTGGGCCTCACACAATCCAAAAGTGTCCAGTGTCCAAAAGTGTGTGCAGAGATTCAAAATCTCTCTTATCCTCTAGTCACTTTGGTCACAGCTGTGCCATCGAGCCTGTGACATAGCGCTCAGATATTCATTGGGCCTCACACAATCCAAAAGTGTCCAGTGTCCAAAAGTGTGTGCAGAGATTCAAAATCTCCCTTATCCTCTAGTCACTTTGGTCACAGCTGTGCCATCGAGCCTGTGACATAGCGCTCAGATATCAGTGGGCCTCACACAATCCAAAAGTGTCCAGTGTCCAAAAGTGTGTGCAGAGATTCAAAATCTCCCTTATCCTATAGTCACTTTGGTCACAGCTGTGCCATCGAGCCTGTGACATAGCGCTCAGATATCAGTGGGCCTCACACAATCCAAAAGTGTCCAGTGTCCAAAAGTTTGTGCAGAGATTCAAAATCTCCCTTATCCTCTAGTCACTTTGGTCACAGCTGTGCCATCGAGCCTGTGACATAGCGCTCAGATATCAGTGGGCCTCACACAATCCAAAAGTGTCCAGTGTCCAAAAGTGTGTGCAGAGATTCAAAATCTCCCTTATCCTCTAGTCACTTTGGTCACATCTGTGCCATCGAGCCTGTCACATAGCGCTCAGATATCAGTGGGCCTCACACAATCCAAAAGTGTCCAGTGTCCAAAAGTGTGTGCAGAGATTCAAAATCTCCCTTATCCTCTAGTCACTTTGGTCACAGCTGTGCCATCGAGCCTGTCACAAAGCGCTCAGATATTCATTGGGCCTCTCACAATCCAAAAGTGTCCAGTGTCCAAAAGTGTGTGCAGAGATTCAAAATCTCCCTTATCCTCTAGTCACTTTGGTCACAGCTGTGCCATCGAGCATGTCACATAGCGCTCAGATATTCATTGGGCCTCACACAATCCAAAAGTGTCCAGTGTCCAAAAGTGTGTGCAGAGATTCAAAATCTCCCTTATCCTCTAGTCACTTTGGTCACAGCTGTGCCATCGAGCCTGTGACATAGCGCTCAGATATTCATTGGGCCTCACACAATCCAAAAGTGTCCAGTGTCCAAAAGTGTGTGCAGAGATTCAAAATCTCCCTTATCCTGTAGTCACTTTGGTCACAGCTGTGCCATAGAGCCTGTCACATAGCGCTCAGATATTCATTGGGCCTCACACAATCCAAAAGTGTCCAGTGTCCAAAAGTGTGTGCAGAGATTCAAAATCTCCCTTATCCTCTAGTCACTTTGGTCACAGCTGTGCCATCGAGCCTGTGACATAGCGCTCAGATATTCATTGGGCCTCACACAATCCATTAGTGTCCAGTGTCCAAAAGTGTGTGCAGAGATTCAAAATCTCCCTTATCCTCTAGTCACTTTGGTCACAGCTGTGCCATCGAGCCTGTCACATAGCGCTCAGATATTCATTGGGCCTCACACAATCCAAAAGTGTCCAGTGTCCAAAAGTGTGTGCAGAGATTCAAAATCTCCCTTAACCTCTAGTCACTTTGGTCACAGCTGTGCCATCGAGCCTGTCACATAGCGCTCAGATATTCATTGGGCCTCACACAATCCAAAAGTGTCCAGTGTCCAAAAGTGTGTGCAGAGATTCAAAATCTCCCTTATCCTGTAGTCACTTTGGTCACAGCTGTGCCATCGAGCCTGTGACATAGCGCTCAGATATTCATTGGGCCTCACACAATCCAAAAGTGTCCAGTGTCCAAAAGTGTGTGCAGAGATTCAAAATCTCCCTTATCCTCTAGTCACTTTGGTCACAGCTGTGCCATCGAGCCTGTGACATAGCGTTCAGATATTCATTGGGCCTCACACAATCCAAAAGTGTCCAGTGTCCAAAAGTGTGTGCAGAGATTCAAAATCTCCCTTATCCTCTAGTCACTTTGGCCACAGCTGTGCCATCGAGCCTGTGACATAGCGCTCAGACATTCATTGGGCCTCACACAATCCAAAAGTGTCCAGTGTCCAAAAGTGTGTGCAGAGATTCAAAATCTCCCTTATCCTCTAGTCACTTTGGTCACAGCTGTGCCGTCGAGCCTGTGACATAGCGCTCAGATATCAGTGGGCCTCACACAATCCAAAAGTGTCCAGTGTCCAAAAGTGTGTGCAGAGATTCAAAATCTCCCTTATCTTCTAGTCACTTTGCTCACAGCTGTGCCATCGAGCCTGTGACATAGTGCTCAGATATCAGTGGGCCTCACACAATCCAAAAGTGTCCAGTGTCCAAAAGTGTGTGCAGAGATTCAAAATCTCCCTTATCCTCTAGTCACTTTGGTCACAGCTGTGCCATCGAGCCTGTGACATAGCGCTCAGATATTCATTGGGCCTCACACAATCCAAAAGTGTCCAGTGTCCAAAAGTGTGTGCAGAGATTCAAAATCTCCCTTATCCTGTAGTCACTTTGGTCACAGCTGTGCCATAGAGCCTGTCACATAGCGCTCAGATATTCATTGGGCCTCACACAATCCAAAAGTGTCCAGTGTCCAAAAGTGTGTGCAGAGATTCAAAATCTCCCTTATCATCTAGTCACTTTGGTCACAGCTGTGCCATCGAGCCTGTGACATAGCGCTCAGATATTCATTGGGCCTCACACAATCCATTAGTGTCCAGTGTCCAAAAGTGTGTGCAGAGATTCAAAATCTCCCTTATCCTCTAGTCACTTTGGTCACAGCTGTGCCATCGAGCCTGTCACATAGCGCTCAGATATTCATTGGGCCTCACACAATCCAAAAGTGTCCAGTGTCCAAAAGTGTGTGCAGAGATTCAAAATCTCCCTTAACCTCTAGTCACTTTGGTCACAGCTGTGCCATCGAGCCTGTCACATAGCGCTCAGATATTCATTGGGCCTCACACAATCCAAAAGTGTCCAGTGTCCAAAAGTGTGTGCAGAGATTCAAAATCTCCCTTATCCTGTAGTCACTTTGGTCACAGCTGTGCCATCGAGCCTGTGACATAGCGCTCAGATATTCATTGGGCCTCACACAATCCAAAAGTGTCCAGTGTCCAAAAGTGTGTGCAGAGATTCAAAATCTCCCTTATCCTCTAGTCACTTTGGTCACAGCTGTGCCATCGAGCCTGTGACATAGCGCTCAGATATTCATTGGGCCTCACACAATCCAAAAGTGTCCAGTGTCCAAAAGTGTGTGCAGAGATTCAAAATCTCCCTTATCCTCTAGTCACTTTGGTCACAGCTGTGCCATCGAGCCTGTGACATAGCGCTCAGACATTCATTGGGCCTCACACAATCCAAAAGTGTCCAGTGTCCAAAAGTGTGTGCAGAGATTCAAAATCTCCCTTATCCTCTAGTCACTTTGGTCACAGCTGTGCCGTCGAGCCTGTGACATAGCGCTCAGATATCAGTGGGCCTCACACAATCCAAAAGTGTCCAGTGTCCAAAAGTGTGTGCAGAGATTCAAAATCTCCCTTATCTTCTAGTCACTTTGCTCACAGCTGTGCCATCGAGCCTGTGACATAGCGCTCAGATATCAGAGGGCCTCACACAATCCAAAAGTGTCCAGTGTCCAAAAGTGTGTGCAGAGATTCAAAATCTCCCTTATCCTCTAGTCACTTTGGTCACAGCTGTGCCATCGAGCCTGTCACATAGCGCTCAGATATTCATTGGGCCTCACACAATCCAAAAGTGTCCAGTGTCCAAAAGTGTGTGCAGAGATTCAAAATCTCCTTTATCCTCTAGTCACTTTGGTCACAGCTGTGCCATCGAGCCTGTCACATAGTGCTCAGATATTCATTGGGCCTCACACAATCCAAAAGTGTCCAGTGTCCAAAAGTGTGTGCAGAGATTCAGAATCTCGCTTATCCTCTAGTCACTTTGGTCACAGCTGTGCCATCGAGCCTGTCACATAGCGCTCAGATATCAGTGGGCCTCACACAATCCAAAAGTGTCCAGTGTCCAAAAGTGTGTGCAGAGATTCAAAATCTCCCTTATCCTCTATTCACTTTGGTCACAGCTGTGCCATCGAGCCTGTGACATAGCGTTCAGATATTCATTGGGCCTCACACAATCCAAAAGTGTCCAGTGTCCAAAAGTGTGTGCAGAGATTCAAAATCTCCCTTATCCTCTAGTCACTTTGGTCACAGCTGTGCCATCGAGCCTGTGACATAGCGCTCAGATATTCATTGGGCCTCACACAATCCAAAAGTGTCCAGTGTCCAAAAGTGTGTGCAGAGATTCAAAATCTCCCTTATCCTCTAGTCACTTTGGTCACAGCTGTGCCATCGAGCCTGTGACATAGCGCTCAGATATTCATTGGGCCTCACACAATCCAAAAGTGTCCAGTGTCCAAACGTGTGTGCAGAGATTCAAAATCTCCCTTATCCTCTAGTCACTTTGGTCACAGCTGTGCCATCGAGCCTGTCACATAGCGCTCAGATATTCATTGGGCCTCACACAATCCAAAAGTGTCCAGTGTCCAAAAGTGTGTGCAGAGATTCAAAATCTCCCTTATCCTCTAGTCACTTTGGTCACAGCTGTGCCATCGAGCCTGTGACATAGCGCTCAGATATCAGTGGGCCTCACACAATCCAAAAGTGTCCAGTGTCCAAAAGTGTGTGCAGAGATTCAAAATCTCCCTTATCCTCTAGTCACTTTGGTCACAGCTGTGCCATCGAGCCTGTCACATAGCGCTCAGATATTCATTGGGCCTCACACAATCCAAAAGTGTCCAGTGTCCAAAAGTGTGTGCAGAGATTCAAAATCTCCCTTATCCTCTAGTCACTTTGGTCACAGCTATGCCATCGAGCCTGTGACATAGCGCTCAGATATTCATTGGGCCTCACACAATCCAAAAGTGTCCAGTGTCCAAAAGTGTGTGCAGAGATTCAAAATCTCCCTTATCCTCTAGTCACTTTGGTCACAGCTGTGCCATCGAGCCTGTGACATAGCGCTCAGATATTCATTGGGCCTCACACAATCCAAAAGTGTCCAGTGTCCAAAAGTGTGTGCAGAGATTCAAAATCTCCCTTATCCTCTAGTCACTTTGGTCACAGCTGTGCCATCGAGCCTGTGACATAGCGCTCAGACATTCATTGGGCCTCACACAATCCAAAAGTGTCCAGTGTCCAAAAGTGTGTGCAGAGATTCAAAATCTCCCTTATCCTCTAGTCACTTTGGTCACAGCTGTGCCGTCGAGCCTGTGACATAGCGCTCAGATATCAGTGGGCCTCACACAATCCAAAAGTGTCCAGTGTCCAAAAGTGTGTGCAGAGATTCAAAATCTCCCTTATCTTCTAGTCACTTTGCTCACAGCTGTGCCATCGAGCCTGTGACATAGCGCTCAGATATCAGTGGGCCTCACACAATCCAAAAGTGTCCAGTGTCCAAAAGTGTGTGCAGAGATTCAAAATCTCCCTTATCCTCTAGTCACTTTGGTCACAGCTGTGCCATCGAGCCTGTCACATAGCGCTCAGATATTCATTGGGCCTCACACAATCCAAAAGTGTCCAGTGTCCAAAAGTGTGTGCAGAGATTCAAAATCTCCTTTATCCTCTAGTCACTTTGGTCACAGCTGTGCCATCGAGCCTGTCACATAGTGCTCAGATATTCATTGGGCCTCACACAATCCAAAAGTGTCCAGTGTCCAAAAGTGTGTGCAGAGATTCAGAATCTCGCTTATCCTCTAGTCACTTTGGTCACAGCTGTGCCATCGAGCCTGTCACATAGCGCTCAGATATCAGTGGGCCTCACACAATCCAAAAGTGTCCAGTGTCCAAAAGTGTGTGCAGAGATTCAAAATCTCCCTTATCCTCTATTCACTTTGGTCACAGCTGTGCCATCGAGCCTGTGACATAGCGTTCAGATATTCATTGGGCCTCACACAATCCAAAAGTGTCCAGTTTCCAAAAGTGTGTGCAGAGATTCAAAATCTCCCTTATCCTCTAGTCAGTTTGGTCACAGCTGTGCCATCAAGACTGTCACATAGCGCTCAGATATCAGTGGGCCTCACACAATCCAAAAGTGACCAGTGTCCAAAAGTGTGTGCAGAGATTCAAAATCTCCCTTATCCTCTAGTCAGTTTGGTCACAGCTGTGCCATCAAGACTGTCACATAGCGCTCAGATATCAGTGGGCCTCACACAATCCAAAAGTGACCAGTGTCCAAAAGTGTGTGCAGAGATTCAAAATCTCCCTTATCCTCTACTCACTTTGGTCACAGCTGTGCCATCGAGCCTGTCACATAGCGCTCAGATATTCATTGGGCCTCACACAATCCAAAAGTGTCCAGTGTCCAAAAGTGTGTGCAGAGATTCAAAATCTCCCTTATCCTCTAGTCACTTTAGTCACAGCTGTGCCATGAAGCCTGTGACATAGCACTCAGATATCAGTGGGCCTCACACAATCCAAAAGTGTCCAGTGTCCAAAAGTGTGTGCAGAGATTCAAAATCTCCCTTATCCTCTAGTCACTTTGGTCACAGCTGTGCCATCGAGCCTGTCACATAGCGCTCAGTTATTCATTGGGCCTCACACAATCCAAAAGTGTCCAGTGTCCAAAAGTGTGTGCAGAGATTCAAAATCTCCCTTATCCTCTAGTCACTTTGGTCACAGCTGTGCCATCGAGCCTGTCACATAGCGCTCAGATATTCATTGGGCCTCACACAATCCAAAAGTGTCCAGTGTCCAAAAGTGTGTGCAGAGATTCAAAATCTCCCTTATCCTCTAGTCAGTTTGGTCACAGCTGTGCCATCGAGCCTGTCACATAGCGCTCAGATATCAGTGGGCCTCACACAATCCAAAAGTGTCCAGTGTCCAAAAGTGTGTGCAGAGATTCAAAATCTCCCTTATCCTCTATTCACTTTGGTCACAGCTGTGCCATCGAGCCTGTCACATAGCGCTCAGATATTCATTGGGCCTCACACAATCCAAAAATGTCCAGTGTCCAAAAGTGTGTGCAGAGATTCAAAATCTCCCTTATCCTCTAGTCACTTTAGTCACAGCTGTGCCATGAAGCCTGTGACATAGCACTCAGATATCAGTGGGCCTCACACAATCCAAAAGTGTCCAGTGTCCAAAAGTGTGTGCAGAGATTCAAAATCTCCCTTATCCTCTAGTCACTTTGGTCACAGCTGTGCCATCGAGCCTGTGACACAGCGCTCAGATATCAGTGGGCCTCACACAATCCAAAAGTGTCCAGTGTCCAAAACTGTGTGCAGAGATTCAAAATCGCCCTTATCCTCTAGTCACTTTGGTCACAGCTGTGCCATCGAGCCTGTCACATAGCGCTCAGATATTCATTGGGCCTCACACAATCCAAAAGTGTCCAGTGTCCAAAAGTGTGTGCAGAGATTCAAAATCTCCCTTATCCTCTAGTCACTTTGGTCACAGCTGTGCCATCGAGCCTGTGACATAGCGCTCAGATATCAGTGGGCCTCACACAATCCAAAAGTGTCCAGTGTCCAAAAGTGTGTGCAGAGATTCAAAATCTCCCTTATCCTCTAGTCACTTTGGTCACAGCTGTGCCATCGAGCCTGTCACATAGCGCTCAGATATTCATTGGGCCTCACACAATCCAAAAGTGTCCAGGGTCCAAAAGTGTGTGCAGAGATTCAAAATCTCCCTTATCCTCTAGTCACTTTGGTCACAGCTGTGCCATCGAGCCTGTCACATAGCGCTCAGATATCAGTGGGCCTCACACAATCCAAAAGTGTCCAGTGTCCAAAAGTGTGCGCAGAGATTCAAAATCTCCCTTATCCTCTAGTCACTTTGGTCACAGCTGTGCCATCGAGCCTGTGACATAGTGCTCAGATATTCATTGGGCCTCACACAATCCAAAAATGTCCAGTGTCCAAAAGTGTGTGCAGAGATTCAAAATCTCACTTACCCTCTAGTCACTTTGGTCACAGCTGTGCCATCGAGCCTGTGACATAGCGCTCAGATATCAGTGGGCCTCACACAATCCAAAAGTGTCCAGTGTCCAAAAGTGTGTGCAGAGATTCAAAATCTCCCTTATCCTCTAGTCACTTTGGTCACAGCTGTGCCATCGAGCCTGTCACATAGCGCTCAGATATTAATTGGGCCTCACACAATCCAAAAGTGTCCAGTGTCCAAAAGTGTGTGCAGAGATTCAAAATCTCCCTTATCCTCTAGTCAGTTTGGTCACAGCTGTGCCATCGAGCCTGTCACATAGCGCTCAGATATCAGTGGGCCTCACACAATCCAAAAGTGACCAGTGTCCAAAAGTGTGTGCAGAGATTCAAAATCTCCCTTATCCTCTAGTCACTTTGGTCACAGCTGTGCCATCGAGCCTGTCACATAGCGCTCAGATATTCATTGGGCCTCACACAATCCAAAAGTGTCCAGTGTCCAAAAGTGTGTGCAGAGATTCAAAATCTCCCTTATCCTCTAGTCACTTTAGTCACAGCTGTGCCATGAAGCCTGTGACATAGCACTCAGATATCAGTGGGCCTCACACAATCCAAAAGTGTCCAGTGTCCAAAAGTGTGTGCAGAGATTCAAAATCTCCCTTATCCTCTAGTCACTTTGGTCACAGCTGTGCCATCGAGCCTGTCACATAGCGCTCAGTTATTCATTGGGCCTCACACAATCCAAAAGTGTCCAGTGTCCAAAAGTGTGTGCAGAGATTCAAAATCTCCCTTATCCTCTAGTCACTTTGGTCACAGCTGTGCCATCGAGCCTGTCACATAGCGCTCAGATATTCATTGGGCCTCACACAATCCAAAAGTGTCCAGTGTCCAAAAGTGTGTGCAGAGATTCAAAATCTCCCTTATCCTCTAGTCAGTTTGGTCACAGCTGTGCCATCGAGCCTGTCACATAGCGCTCAGATATCAGTGGGCCTCACACAATCCAAAAGTGTCCAGTGTCCAAAAGTGTGTGCAGAGATTCAAAATCTCCCTTATCCTCTAGTCACTTTGGTCACAGCTGTGCCATCGAGCCTGTCACATAGAGCTCAGATATTCATTGGGCCTCACACAATCCAAAAATGTCCAGTGTCCAAAAGTGTGTGCAGAGATTCAAAATCTCCCTTATCCTCTAGTCACTTTAGTCACAGCTGTGCCATGAAGCCTGTGACATAGCACTCAGATATCAGTGGGCCTCACACAATCCAAAAGTGTCCAGTGTCCAAAAGTGTGTGCAGAGATTCAAAATCTCCCTTATCGTCTAGTCACTTTGGTCACAGCTGTGCCATCGAGCCTGTGACACAGCGCTCAGATATCAGTGGGCCTCACACAATCCAAAAGTGTCCAGTGTCCAAAACTGTGTGCAGAGATTCAAAATCGCCCTTATCCTCTAGTCACTTTGGTCACAGCTGTGCCATCGAGCCTGTCACATAGCGCTCAGATATTCATTGGGCCTCACACAATCCAAAAGTGTCCAGTGTCCAAAAGTGTGTGCAGAGATTCAAAATCTCCCTTATCCTCTAGTCACTTTGGTCACAGCTGTGCCATCGAGCCTGTGACATAGCGCTCAGATATCAGTGGGCCTCACACAATCCAAAAGTGTCAAGTGTACAAAAGTGTGTGCAGAGATTCAAAATCTCCCTTATCCTCTAGTCACTTTGGTCACAGCTGTGCCATCGAGCCTGTCACATAGCGCTCAGATATTCATTGGGCCTCACACAATCCAAAAGTGTCCAGTGTCCAAAAGTGTGTGCAGAGATTCAAAATCTCCCTTATACTCTAGTCACTTTGGTCACAGCTGTGCCATCGACCCTGTGACATAGCGCTCAGATATTCATTGGGCCTCACACAATCCAAAAGTGTCCAGTGTCCAAAAGTGTGTGCAGAGATTCAAAATCTCCCTTATCCTCTAGTCACTTTGGTCACAGCTGTGCCATCGAGCCTGTGACATAGCGCTCAGATATTCATTGGGCCTCACACAATCCAAAAGTGTCCAGTGTCCAAAAGTGTGTGCAGAGATTCAAAATCTCCCTTATCCTCTAGTCACTTTGGTCACAGCTGTGCCATTGAGCCTGTGACATAGCGCTCAGATATTCATTGGGCCTCACACAATCCAAAAGTGTCCAGTGTCCAAAAGTGTGTGCAGAGATTCAATATCTCCCTTATCCTCTAGTCACTTTGGTCACAGCTGTGCCATCGAGCCTGTGACATAGCGCTCAGATATTCATTGGGCCTCACACAATCCAAAAGTGTCCAGTGTCCAAAAGTGTGTGCAGAGATTCAAAATCTCACTTACCCTCTAGTCACTTTGGTCACAGCTGTGCCATCGAGCCTGTGACATAGCGCTCAGATATCAGTGGGCCTCACACAATCCAAAAGTGTCCAGTGTCCAAAAGCGTGTGCAGAGATTCAAAATCTCCCTTATCCTCTAGTCACTTTGGTCACAGCTGTGCCATCGAGCCTGTCACATAGCGCTAAGATATTCATTGGGCCTCACACAATCCAAAAGTGTCCAGTGTCCAAAAGTGTGTGCAGAGATTCAAAATCTCCCTTATCCTCTAGTCACTTTGGTCACAGCTGTGCCATCGAGCCTGTCACATAGCGCTCAGGTATTCATTGGGCCACACAAAATCCAAAAGTGTCCAGTGTACAAAAGTGTGTGCAGAGATTCAAAATCTCCCTTATCCTCTAGTCACTTTGGTCACAGCTGTGCCATCGAGCCTGTCACATAGCGCTCAGATATTCATTGGGCCTCACACAATCCAAAAGTGTCCAGTGTCCAAAAGTGTGTGCAGAGATTCAAAATCTCCCTTATCCTCTAGTCACTTTGGTCACAGCTGTGCCATCGAGCCTGTGACATAGCGCTCAGATATCAGTGGGCCTCACACAATCCAAAAGTGTCCAGTGTCCAAAAGTGTGTGCAGAGATTAAAAATCTCCCTTATCCTCTAGTCACTTTGGTCACAGCTGTGCCATCGAGCCTGTGACATAGCGCTCAGATATTCATTAGGCCTCACACAATCCAAAAGTGTCCAGTGATCAAAAGTGTGTGCAGAGATTCAAAATCTCCCTTATCCTCTAGTCACTTTGGTCACAGCTGTGCCATCGAGCCTGTCACATAGCGCTCAGATATTCATTGGGCCTCACACAATCCAAAAGTGTCCAGTGTCCAAAAGTGTGTGCAGAGATTCAGAATCTCTCTTATCCTCTAGTCACTTTGGTCACAGCTGTGCCATCGAGCCTGTTACATAGCGCTCAGATATCAGTGGGCCTCACACAATCCAAAAGTGTCCAGTGTCCAAAAGTGTGTTCAGAGATTCAAAATCTCCCTTATCCTCTAGTCACTTTGGTCACAGCTGTGCCATCGAGCCTGTGACATAGCGCTCAGATATTCATTGGGCCTCACACAATCCAAAAGTGTCCAGTGTCCAAAAGTGTGTGCAGAGATTCAAAATCTTCCTTATCCTCTAGTCACTTTGGTCATAGCTGTGCCATCGAGCCTGTGACATAGCGCTCAGATATTCATTGGGCCTCACACAATCCAAAAGTGTCCAGTGTCCAAAAGTGTGTGCAGAGATTCAAAATCTCCCTTATCCTCTAGTCACTTTGGTCACAGCTGTGCATCGAGCCTGTCACAAAGCGCTCAGATATTCATTGGGCCTCACACAATCCAAAAGTGTCCAGTGTCCAAAAGTGTGTGCAGAGATTCAAAATCTCCCTTATCCTCTAGTCACTTTGGTCACAGCTGTGCCATCGAGCCTGTGACATAGCGCTCAGATATTCATTGGGCCTCACACAATCCAAAAGTGTCCAGTGTCCAAAAGTGTGTGCAGAGATTCAAAATCTCCCTTATCCTCTAGTCACTTTGGTCACAGCTGTGCCATTGAGCCTGTGACATAGCGCTCAGATATTCATTGGGCCTCACACAATCCAAAAGTGTCCAGTGTCCAAAAGTGTGTGCAGAGATTCAATATCTCCCTTATCCTCTAGTCACTTTGGTCACAGCTGTGCCATCGAGCCTGTGACATAGTGCTCAGATATTCATTGGGCCTCACACAATCCAAAAGTGTCCAGTGTCCAAAAGTGTGTGCAGAGATTCAAAATCTCACTTACCCTCTAGTCACTTTGGTCACAGCTGTGCCATCGAGCCTGTGACATAGCGCTCAGATATCAGTGGGCCTCACACAATCCAAAAGTGTCCAGTGTCCAAAAGCGTGTGCAGAGATTCAAAATCTCCCTTATCCTCTAGTCACTTTGGTCACAGCTGTGCCATTGAGCCTGTCACATAGCGCTAAGATATTCATTGGGCCTCACACAATCCAAAAGTGTCCAGTGTCCAAAAGTGTATGCAGAGATTCAAAATCTCCCTTATCCTCTAGTCACTTTGGTCACAGCTGTGCCATCGAGCCTGTCACATAGCGCTCAGGTATTCATTGGGCCACACACAATCCAAAAGTGTCCAGTGTCCAAAAGTGTGTGCAGAGATTCAAAATCTCCCTTATCCTCTAGTCACTTTGGTCACAGCTGTGCCATCGAGCCTGTCACATAGCGCTCAGATATCAGTGGGCCTCACGCAATCCAAAAGTGTCCAGTGTCCAAAAGTGTGTGCAGAGATTCAAAATCTCCCTTATCCTCTAGTCACTTTGGTCACAGCTGTGCCATCGAGCCTGTCACACAGCGCTCAGATATTCATTGGGCCTCACACAATCCAAAAGTGTCCAGTGTCCAAAAGTGTGTGCAGAGATTCAAAATCTCCCTTATCCTCTAGTCACTTTGGTCACAGCTGTGCCATCGAGCTTGTGACATAGCACTCAGTTATTCATTGGGCCTCATACAATCCAAAAGTGTCCAGTGTCCAAAAGTGTGTGCAGAGATTCAAAATCTCCCTTATCCTCTAGTCACTTTGGTCACAGCTGTGCCATCGAGCCTGTCACATAGCGCTCAGATATTCATTGGGCCTCACACAATCCAAAAGTGTCCAGTGTCCAAAAGTGTGTGCAGAGATTCAAAATCTCCCTTATCCTCTAGTCAGTTTGGTCACAGCTGTGCCATCGAGCCTGTCACATAGCGCTCAGATATCAGTGGGCCTCACACAATCCAAAAGTGACCAGTGTCCAAAAGTGTGTGCAGAGATTCAAAATCTCCCTTATCCTCTAGTCACTTTGGTCACAGCTGTGCCATCGAGCCTGTCACATAGCGCTCAGATATTCATTGGGCCTCACACAATCCAAAAGTG
Organism: Dendrobates tinctorius; assembly: GCF_039654945.1. NCBI lineage: Eukaryota > Metazoa > Chordata > Amphibia > Anura > Dendrobatidae > Dendrobates > Dendrobates tinctorius. The sequence continues at coordinate 54,162,978 of NW_027361676.1, forward strand.
TCCAGTGTCCAAAAGTGTGTGCAGAGATTCAAAATCTCCCTTATCCTCTAGTCACTTTAGTCACAGCTGTGCCATGAAGCCTGTGACATAGCACTCAGATATCAGTGGGCCTCACACAATCCAAAAGTGTCCAGTGTCCAAAAGTGTGTGCAGAGATTCAAAATCTCCCTTATCCTCTAGTCACTTTGGTCACAGCTGTGCCATCGAGCCTGTCACATAGCGCTCAGTTATTCATTGGGCCTCACACAATCCAAAAGTGTCCAGTGTCCAAAAGTGTGTGCAGAGATTCAAAATCTCCCTTATCCTCTAGTCACTTTGGTCACAGCTGTGCCATCGAGCCTGTCACATAGCGCTCAGATATTCATTGGGCCTCACACAATCCAAAAGTGTCCAGTGTCCAAAAGTGTGTGCAGAGATTCAAAATCTCCCTTATACTCTAGTCAGTTTGGTCACAGCTGTGCCATCGAGCCTGTCACATAGCGCTCAGATATCAGTGGGCCTCACACAATCCAAAAGTGTCCAGTGTCCAAAAGTGTGTGCAGAGATTCAAAATCTCCCTTATCCTCTAGTCACTTTGGTCACAGCTGTGCCATCGAGCCTGTCACATAGCGCTCAGATATTCATTGGGCCTCACACAATCCAAAAGTGTCCAGTGTCCAAAAGTGTGTGCAGAGATTCAAAATCTCCCTTATCCTCTAGTCACTTTAGTCACAGCTGTGCCATGAAGCCTGTGACATAGCACTCAGATATCAGTGGGCCTCACACAATCCAAAAGTGTCCAGTGTCCAAAAGTGTGTGCAGAGATTCAAAATCTCCCTTATCCTCTAGTCACTTTGGTCACAGCTGTGCCATCGAGCCTGTGACACAGCGCTCAGATATCAGTGGGCCTCACACAATCCAAAAGTGTACAGTGTCCAAAACTGTGTGCAGAGATTCAAAATCGCCCTTATCCTCCAGTCACTTTGGTCACAGCTGTGCCATCGAGCCTGTCACATAGCGCTCAGATATTCATTGGGCCTCACACAATCCAAAAGTGTCCAGTGTCCAAAAGTGTGTGCAGAGATTCAAAATCTCCCTTATCCTCTAGTCACTTTGGTCACAGCTGTGCCATCGAGCCTGTGACATAGCGCTCAGATATCAGTGGGCCTCACACAATCCAAAAGTGTCCAGTGTCCAAAAGTGTGTGCAGAGATTCAAAATCTCCCTTATCCTCTAGTCACTTTGGTCACAGCTGTGCCATCGAGCCTGTCACATAGCGCTCAGATATTCATTGGGCCTCACACAATCCAAAAGTGTCCAGTGTCCAAAAGTGTGTGCAGAGATTCAAAATCTCCCTTATCCTCTAGTCACTTTGGTCACAGCTGTGCCATCGAGCCTGTCACATAGTGCTCAGATATTCATTGGGCCTCACACAATCCAAAAGTGTCTAGTGTCCAAAAGTGTGTGCAGAGATTCAGAATCTCGCTTATCCTCTAGTCACTTTGGTCACAGCTGTGCCATCGAGCCTGTCACATAGCGCTCAGATATCAGTGGGCCTCACACAATCCAAAAGTGTCCAGTGTCCATAAGTGTGTGCAGAGATTCAAAATCTCCCTTATCCTCTATTCACTTTGGTCACAGCTGTGCCATCGAGCCTGTGACATAGCGTTCAGATATTCAATGAGCCTCACACAATCCAAAAGTGTCCAGTGTCCAAAAGTGTGTGCAGAGATTCAAAATCTCCCTTATACTCTAGTCACTTTGGTCACAGCTGTGCCATCGACCCTGTGACATAGCGCTCAGATATTCATTGGGCCTCACACAATCCAAAAGTGTCCAGTGTCCAAAAGTGTGTGCAGAGATTCAAAATCTCCCTTATCCTCTAGTCACTTTGGTCACAGCTGTGCCATCGAGCCTGTGACATAGCACTCAGATATTCATTGGGCCTCACACAATCCAAAAGTGTCCAGTGTCCAAAAGTGTGTGCAGAGATTCAAAATCTCACTTACCCTCTAGTCACTTTGGTCACAGCTGTGCCATCGAGCCTGTGACATAGCGCTCAGATATCAGTGGGCCTCACACAATCCAAAAGTGTCCAGTGTCCAAAAGCGTGTGCAGAGATTCAAAATCTCCCTTATCCTCTAGTCACTTTGGTCACAGCTGTGCCATCGAGCCTGTCACATAGCGCTGAGATATTCATTGGGCCTCACACAATCCAAAAGTGTCCAGTGTCCAAAAGTGTGTGCAGAGATTCAAAATCTCCCTTATCCTCTAGTCACTTTGGTCACAGCTGTGCCATCGAGCCTGTCACATAGCGCTCAGGTATTCATTGGGCCACACACAATCCAAAAGTGTCCAGTGTCCAAAAGTGTGTGCAGAGATTCAAAATCTCCCTTATCCTCTAGTCACTTTGGTCACAGCTGTGCCATCGAGCCTGTCACATAGCGCTCAGATATCAGTGGGCCTCACACAATACAAAAGTGTCCAGTGTCCAAAAGTGTGTGCAGAGATTCAAAATCTCCCTTATCCTCTAGTCACTTTGGTCACAGCTGTGCCATCGAGCCTGTCACACAGCGCTCAGATATTCATTGGGCCTCACACAATCCAAAAGTGTCCAGTGTCCAAAAGTGTGTGCAGAGATTCAAAATCTCCCTTATCCTCTAGTCACTTTGGTCACAGCTGTGCCATCGAGCCTGTGACATAGCGCTCAGATATTCATTGGGCCTCACACAATCCAAAAGTGTCCAGTGTCCAAAAGTGTGTGCAGAGATTCAAAATCTCCCTTATCCTCTAGTCACTTTGGTCACAGCTGTGCCATCGAGCCTGTGACATAGCGCTCAGTTATTCATTGGGCCTCACACAATCCAAAAGTGTCCAGTGTCCAAAAGTGTGTGCAGAGATTCAAAATCTCCCTTATCCTCTAGTCACTTTGGTCAAAGCTGTGCCATCGAGCCTGTCACATAGCGCTCAGATATTCATTGGGCCTCACACAATCCAAAAGTGTCCAGTGTCCAAAAGTGTGTGCAGAGATTCAAAATCTCCCTTATCCTCTAGTCACTTTGGTCACAGCTGTGCCATCGAGCCTGTCACATAGCGCTCAGATATTCATTGGGCCTCACACAATCCAAAAGTGTCCAGTGTCCAAAAGTGTGTGCAGAGATTCAAAATCTCCCTTATCCTCTAGTCACTTTTAGTCACATCTGTGCCATGAAGCCTGTGACATAGCACTCAGATATCAGTGGGCCTCACACAATCCAAAAGTGTCCAGTGTCCAAAACTGTGTGCAGAGATTCAAAATCGCCCTTATCCTCTAGTCACTTTGGTCACAGCTGTGCCATCGAGCCTGTCACATAGCGCTCAGATATTCATTGGGCCTCACACAATCCAAAAGTGTCCAGTGTCCAAAAGTGTGTGCAGAGATTCAATATCTCCCTTATCCTATAGTCACTTTGGTCACAGCTGTGCCATCGAGCCTGTGACATAGCGCTCAGATATCAGTGGGCCTCACACAATCCAAAAGTGTCCAGTGTCCAAAAGTGTGTGCAGAGATTCAAAATCTCCCTTATCCTCTAGTCACTTTGGTCACAGCTGTGCCATCGAGCCTGTCACATAGCGCTCAGATATTCATTGGGCCTCACACAATCCAAAAGTGTCCAGTGTCCAAAAGTGTGTGCAGAGATTCAAAATCTCCTTTATCCTCTAGTCACTTTGGTCACAGCTGTGCCATCGAGCCTGTCACATAGTGCTCAGATATTCATTGGGCCTCACACAATCCAAAAGTGTCCAGTGTCCAAAAGTGTGTGCAGAGATTCAGAATCTCGCTTATCCTCTAGTCACTTTGGTCACAGCTGTGACATCGAGCCTGTCACATAGCGCTCAGATATCAGTGGGCCTCACACAATCCAAAAGTGTCCAGTGTCCAAAAGTGTGTGCAGAGATTCAAAATCTCCCTTATCCTCTATTCACTTTGGTCACAGCTGTGCCATCGAGCCTGTGACATAGCGTTCAGATATTCATTGGGCCTCACACAATCCAAAAGTGTCCAGTGTCCAAAAGTATGTGCAGAGATTCAAAATCTCCCTTATCCTCTAGTCACTTTGGTCACAGCTGTGCCATCGAGCCTGTGACATAGCGCTCAGATATTCATTGGGCCTCACACAATCCAAAAGTGTCCAGTGTCCAAAAGTGTGTGCAGAGATTCAAAATCTCCCTTATCCTCTAGTCACTTTGGTCACAGCTGTGCCATCGAGCCTGTGACATAGCGCTCAGATATTCATTGGGCCTCACACAATCCAAAAGTGTCCAGTGTCCAAACGTGTGTGCAGAGATTCAAAATCTCCCTTATCCTCTAGTCACTTTGGTCACAGCTGTGCCATCGAGCCTGTCACATAGCGCTCAGATATTCATTGGGCCTCACACAATCCAAAAGTGTCCAGTGTCCAAAAGTGTGTGCAGAGATTCAAAATCTCCCTTATCCTCTAGTCACTTTGGTCACAGCTGTGCCATCGAGCCTGTGACATAGCGCTCAGATATCAGTGGGCCTCACACAATCCAAAAGTGTCCAGTGTCCAAAAGTGTGTGCAGAGATTCAAAATCTCCCTTATCCTCTAGTCACTTTGGTCACAGCTGTGCCATCGAGCCTGTCACATAGCGGTCAGATATTCATTGGGCCTCACACAAACCAAAAGTGTCCAGTGTCCAAAAGTGTGTGCAGAGATTCAAAATCTCCCTTATCCTCTAGTCACTTTGGTCACAGCTATGCCATCGAGCCTGTGACATAGCGCTCAGATATTCATTGGGCCTCACACAATCCAAAAGTGTCCAGTGTCCAAAAGTGTGTGCAGAGATTCAAAATCTCCCTTATCCTCTAGTCACTTTGGTCACAGCTGTGCCATCGAGCCTGTCACATAGCGCTCAGATATTCATTGGGCCTCACACAATCCAAAAGTGTCCAGTGTCCAAAAGTGTGTGCAGAGATTCAAAATCTCCCTTATCCTCTAGTCACTTTGGTCACAGCTGTGCCATCGAGCCTGTCACATAGCGCTCAGATATTCATTGGGCCTCACACAATCCAAAAGTGTCCAGTGTCCATAAGTGCGTGCAGAGATTCAAAATCTCCCTTATCCTCTAGTCACTTTGGTCACAGCTGTGCCATCGAGCCTGTGACATAGCGCTCAGATATCAGTGGGCCTCACACAATCCAAAAGTGTCCAGTGTCCAAAAGCGTGTGCAGAGATTCAAAATCTCCCTTATCCTTTAGTCACTTTGCTCACAGCTGTGCCATCGAGCCTGTGACATAGTGCTCAGATATCAGTGGGCCTCACACAATCCAAAAGTGTCCAGTGTCCAAAAGTGTGTGCAGAGATTCAAAATCTCCCTTATCCTCTAGTCACTTTGGTCACAGCTGTGCCATCGAGCCTGTCACATAGCGCTCAGATATTCATTGGGCCTCACACAATCCAAAAGTGTCCAGTGTCCAAAAGTGTGTGCAGAGATTCAAAATCTCCCTTATCCTCTAGTCACTTTGGTCACAGCTGTGCCATCGAGCCTGTCACATAGCTCTCAGATATTCATTGGGCCTCACACAATCCAAAAGTGTCCAGTGTCCAAAAGTGTGTGCAGAGATTCAAAATCTCCCTTATCCTCTAGTCACTTTGGTCACAGCTGTGCCATCGAGCCTGTGACATAGCGCTCAGATATTCATTGGGCCTCACACAATCCAAAAGTGTCCAGTGTCCAAAAGTGTGTGCAGAGATTCAAAATCTCCCTTATCCTCTAGTCACTTTGGTCACAGCTGTGCCATCGAGCCTGTCACATAGCGCTCAGATATTCATAGGGCCTCACACAATCCAAAAGTGTCCAGTGTCAAAAAGTGTGTGCAGAGATTCAAAATCTCCCTTATCCTCTAGTCACTTTGGTCACAGCTGTGCCATCGAGCCTGTCACATAGCGCTCAGATATTCATTGGGCCTCACACAATCCAAAAGTGTCCAGTGTCCAAAAGTGTGTGCAGAGATTCAAAATCTCCCTTATCCTCTAGTCACTTTGGTCACAGCTGTGCCATCGAGCCTGTGACATAGCGCTCAGATATTCATTGGGCCTCACACAATCCAAAAGTGTCCAGTGTCCAAAAGTGTGTGCAGAGATTCAAAATCTCCCTTATTCTCTAGTCACTTTGGTCACAGCTGTGCCATCGAGCCTGTGACATAGCGCTCAGATATCAGTGGGCCTCACACAATCCAAAAGTGTCCAGAGTCCAAAAGTGTGTGCAGAGATTCAAAATCTTCCATATCCTCTAGTCACTTTGGTCACAGCTGTGCCATCGAGCCTGTCACATAGCGTTCAGATATCAGTGGGCCTCACACAATCCAAAAGTGTCCAGTGTCCAAAAGTGTGTGCAGAGATTCAAAATCTCCCTTATCCTCTAGTCACTTTGGTCACAGCTGTGCCATCGAGCCTGTGACATAGCGCTCAGATATTCATTGGGCCTCACACATTCCAAAAGTGTCCAGTGTCCAAAAGTGTGTGCAGAGATTCAAAATCTCCCTTATCCTCTAGTCACTTTGGTCACAGCTGTGCCATCGAGCCTGTCACATAGCGCTCAGATATCAGTGGGCCTCACACAATCGAAAAGTGTCCAGTGTCAAAAAGTGTGTGCAGAGATTCAAAATCTCCCTTATCCTCTAGTCACTTTGGTCACAGCTGTGCCATCGAGCCAGTCACATAGCGCTCAGATATTCATTGGGCCTCACACAATCCAAAAGTGTCCAGTGTCCAAAAGTGTGTGCAGAGATTCAAAATCTCCCTTATCCTCTAGTCACTTTGGTCACAGCTGTGCCATCGAGCCTGTCACATAGCGCTCAGATATCAGTGGGCCTCACACAATCCAAAAGTGTCCAGTGTCCAAAAGTGTGTGCAGAGATTCAAAATCTCCCTTATCCTCTAGTCACTTTGGTCACAGCTGTGCCATCGAGCCTGTCACATAGCGCTCAGATATTCATTGGGCCTCACACAATCCAAAAGTGTCCAGTGTCCAAAAGTGTGTGCAGAGATTCAAAATCTCCCTTATCCTCTAGTCACTTTAGTCACATCTGTGCCATGAAGCCTGTGACATAGCACTCAGATATCAGTGGGCCTCACACAATCCAAAAGTGTCCAGTGTCCAAAAGTGTGTGCAGAGATTCAAAATCTCCCTTATCCTCTAGTCACTTTGGTCACAGCTGTGCCATCGAGCCTGTGACACAGCGCTCAGATATCAGTGGGCCTCACACAATCCAAAAGTGTCCAGTGTCCAAAACTGTGTGCAGAGATTCAAAATCGCCCTTATCCTCTAGTCACTTTGGTCACAGCTGTGCCATCGAGCCTGTCACATAGCGCTCAGATATTCATTGGGCCTCACACAATCCAAAAGTGTCCAGTGTCCAAAAGTGTGTGCAGAGATTCAAAATCTCCCTTATCCTCTAGTCACTTTGGTCACAGCTGTGCCATCGAGCCTGTGACATAGCGCTCAGATATCAGTGGGCCTCACACAATCCAAAAGTGTCCAGTGTCCAAAAGTGTGTGCAGAGATTCAAAATCTCCCTTATCCTCTAGTCACTTTGGTCACAGCTGTGCCATCGAGCCTGTCACATAGCGCTCAGATATTCATTGGGCCTCACACAATCCAAAAGTGTCCAGTGTCCAAAAGTGTGTGCAGAGATTCAAAATCTCCCTTATCCTCTAGTCACTTTGGTCACAGCTGTGCCATCGAGCCTGTCACATAGTGCTCAGATATTCATTGGGCCTCACACAATCCAAAAGTGTCCAGTGTCCAAAAGTGTGTGCAGAGATTCAGAATCTCGCTTATCCTCTAGTCACTTTGGTCACAGCTGTGCCATCGAGCCTGTCACATAGCGCTCAGATATCAGTGGGCCTCACACAATCCAAAAGTGTCCAGTGTCCAAAAGTGTGTGCAGAGATTCAAAATCTCCCTTATCCTCTATTCACTTTGGTCACAGCTGTGCCATCGAGCCTGTGACATAGCGTTCAGATATTCATTGGGCCTCACACAATCCAAAAGTGTCCAGTGTCCAAAAGTGTGTGCAGAGATTCAAAATCTCCCTTATCCTCTAGTCACTTTGGTCACAGCTGTGCCATCGAGCCTGTGACATAGCGCTCAGATATTCATTGGGCCTCACACAATCCAAAAGTGTCCAGTGTCCAAAAGTGTGTGCAGAGATTCAAAATCTCCCTTATCCTCTAGTCACTTTGGTCACAGCTGTGCCATCGAGCCTGTGACATAGCGCTCAGATATTCATTGGGCCTCACACAATCCAAAAGTGTCCAGTGTCCAAACGTGTGTGCAGAGATTCAAAATCTCCCTTATCCTCTAGTCACTTTGGTCACAGCTGTTCCATCGAGCCTGACACATAGCGCTCAGATATTCATTGGGCCTCACACAATCCAAAAGTGTCCAGTGTCCAAAAGTGTGTGCAGAGATTCAAAATCTCCCTTATCCTCTAGTCACTTTGGTCACAGCTGTGCCATCGAGCCTGTGACGTAGCGCTCAGATATCAGTGGGCCTCACACAATCCAAAAGTGTCCAGTGTCCAAAAGTGTGTGCAGAGATTCAAAATCTCCCTTATCCTCTAGTCACTTTGGTCACAGCTGTGCCATCGAGCCTGTCACATAGCGCTCAGATATTCATTGGGCCTCACACAATCCAAAAGTGTCCAGTGTCCAAAAGTGTGTGCAGAGATTCAAAATCTCCCTTATCCTCTAGTCACTTTGGTCACAGCTATGCCATCGAGCCTGTGACATAGCGCTCAGATATTCATTGGGCCTCACACAATCCAAAAGTGTCCAGTGTCCAAAAGTGTGTGCAGAGATTCAAAATCTCCCTTATCCTCTAGTCACTTTGGTCACAGCTGTGCCATCGAGCCTGTGACATAGCGCTCAGATATTCATTGGGCCTCACACAATCCAAAAGTGTCCAGTGTCCAAAAGTGTGTGCATAGATTCAAAATCTCCCTTATCCTCTAGTCACTTTGGTCACAGCTGTGCCATCGAGCCTGTCACATAGCGCTCAGATATTCATTGGGCCTCACACAATCCAAAAGTGTCCAGTGTCCAAAAGTGCGTGCAGAGATTCAAAATCTCCCTTATCCTCTAGTCACTTTGGTCACAGCTGTGCCATCGAGCCTTTGACATAGCGCTCAGATATCAGTGGGCCTCACACAATCCAAAAGTGTCCAGTGTCCAAAAGCGTGTGCAGAGATTCAAAATCTCCCTTATCCTTTAGTCACTTTGCTCACAGCTGTGCCATCGAGCCTGTGACATAGTGCTCAGATATCAGTGGGCCTCACACAATCCAAAAGTGTCCAGTGTCCAAAAGTGTGTGCAGAGATTCAAAATCTCCCTTATCCTCTAGTCACTTTGGTCACAGCTGTGCCATCGAGCCTGTCACATAGCGCTCAGATATTCATTGGGCCTCACACAATCCAAAAGTGTCCAGTGTCCAAAAGTGTGTGCAGAGATTCAAAATCTCCCTTATCCTCTAGTGACTTTGGTCACAGCTGTGCCATCGAGCCTGTCACATAGCTCTCAGATATTCATTGGGCCTCACACAATCCAAAAGTGTCCAGTGTCCAAAAGTGTGTGCAGAGATTCAAAATCTCCCTTATCCTCTAGTCACTTTGGTCACAGCTGTGCCATCGAGCCTGTGACATAGCGCTCAGATATTCATTGGGCCTCACACAATCCAAAAGTGTCCAGTGTCCAAAAGTGTGTGCAGAGATTCAAAATCTCCCTTATCCTCTAGTCACTTTGGTCACAGCTGTGCCATCGAGCCTGTCACATAGCGCTCAGATATTCATAGGGCCTCACACAATCCAAAAGTGTCCAGTGTCAAAAAGTGTGTGCAGAGATTCAAAATCTCCCTTATCCTCTAGTCACTTTGGTCACAGCTGTGCCATCGAGCCTGTCACATAGCGCTCAGATATTCATTGGGCCTCACACAATCCAAAAGTGTCCAGTGTCCAAAAGTGTGTGCAGAGATTCAAAATCTCCCTTATCCTCTAGTCACTTTGGTCACAGCTGTGCCATCGAGCCTGTGACATAGCGCTCAGATATTCATTGGGCCTCACACAATCCAAAAGTGTCCAGTGTCCAAAAGTGTGTGCAGAGATTCAAAATCTCCCTTATTCTCTAGTCACTTTGGTCACAGCTGTGCCATCGAGCCTGTGACATAGCGCTCAGATATCAGTGGGCCTCACACAATCCAAAAGTGTCCAGAGACCAAAAGTGTGTGCAGAGATTCAAAATCTTCCATATCCTCTAGTCACTTTGGTCACAGCTGTGCCATCGAGCCTGTCACATAGCGCTCAGATATCAGTGGGCCTCACACAATCCAAAAGTGTCCAGTGTCCAAAAGTGTGTGCAGAGATTCAAAATCTCCCTTATCCTCTAGTCACTTTGGTCACAGCTGTGCCATCGAGCCTGTCACATAGCGCTCAGATATTCATTGGGCCTCACACAATCCAAAAGTGTCCAGTGTCCAAAAGTGTGCGCAGAGATTCAAAATCTCCCTTATCCTCTAGTCACTTTGGTCACAGCTGTGCCATCGAGCCTGTCACATAGCGCTCAGATATTCATTGGGCCTCACACAATCCAAAAGTGTCCAGTGTCCAAAAGTGTGTGCAGAGATTCAAAATCTCTCTTATCCTCTAGTCACTTTGGTCACAGCTGTGCCATCGAGCCTGTGACATAGCGCTCAGATATTCATTGGGCCTCACACAATCCAAAAGTGTCCAGTGTCCAAAAGTGTGTGCAGAGATTCAAAATCTCCCTTATCCTCTAGTCACTTTGGTCACAGCTGTGCCATCGAGCCTGTGACATAGCGCTCAGATATCAGTGGGCCTCACACAATCCAAAAGTGTCCAGTGTCCAAAAGCGTGTGCAGAGATTCAAAATCTCCCTTATCCTTTAGTCACTTTGCTCACAGCTGTGCCATCGAGCCTGTGACATAGTGCTCAGATATCAGTGGGCCTCACACAATCCAAAAGTGTCCAGTGTCCAAAAGTGTGTGCAGAGATTCAAAATCTCCCTTATCCTCTAGTCACTTTGGTCACAGCTGTGCCATCGAGCCTGTGACATAGCGCTCAGATATTCATTGGGCCTCACACAATCCAAAAGTGTCCAGTGTCCAAAAGTGTGTGCAGAGATTCAAAATCTCCCTTATTCTCTAGTCACTTTGGTCACAGCTGTGCCATCGAGCCTGTGACATAGCGCTCAGATATTCATTGGGCCTCACACAATCCAAAAGTGTCCAGTGTTCAAAAGTGTGTGCAGAGATTCAAAATCTCCCTTATCCTCTAGTCACTTTGGTCACAGCTGTGCCATCGAGCCTGTGACATAGCGCTCAGATATTCATTGGGCCTCACACAATCCAAAAGTGTCCAGTGTCCAAAAGTGTGTGCAGAGATTCAAAATCTCTCTTATCCTCTAGTCACTTTGGTCACAGCTGTGCCATCGAGCCTGTGACATAGCGCTCAGATATTCATTGGGCCTCACACAATCCAAAAGTGTCCAGTGTCCAAAAGTGTGTGCAGAGATTCAAAATCTCCCTTATCCTCTAGTCACTTTGGTCACAGCTGTGCCATCGAGCCTGTGACATAGCGCTCAGATATCAGTGGGCCTCACACAATCCAAAAGTGTCCAGTGTCCAAAAGCGTGTGCAGAGATTCAAAATCTCCCTTATCCTTTAGTCACTTTGCTCACAGCTGTGCCATCGAGCCTGTGACATAGTGCTCAGATATCAGTGGGCCTCACACAATCCAAAAGTGTCCAGTGTCCAAAAGTGTGTGCAGAGATTCAAAATCTCCCTTATCCTCTAGTCACTTTGGTCACAGCTGTGCCATCGAGCCTCTCACATAGCGCTCAGATATTCATTGGGCCTCACACAATCCAAAAGTGTCCAGTGTCCAAAAGTGTGTGCAGAGATTCAAAATCTCCCTTATCCTCTAGTCACTTTGGTCACAGCTGTGCCATCGAGCCTGTCACATAGCTCTCAGATATTCATTGGGCCTCACACAATCCAAAAGTGTCCAGTGTCCAAAAGTGTGTGCAGAGATTCAAAATCTCCCTTATCCTCTAGTCACTTTGGTCACAGCTGTGCCATCGAGCCTGTGACATAGCGCTCAGATATTCATTGGGCCTCACACAATCCAAAAGTGTCCAGTGTCCAAAAGTGTGTGCAGAGATTCAAAATCTCCCTTATCCTCTAGTCACTTTGGACACAGCTGTGCCATCGAGCCTGTCACATAGCGCTCAGATATTCATTGGGCCTCACACAATCCAAAATTGTCCAGTGTCCAAAAGTGTGTGCAGAGATTCATAATCTCCCATATCCTCTAGTCACTTTGGTCACAGCTGTGCCATCGAGCCTATGACATAGCGCTCAGATATTCATTGGGCCTCACACAATCCAAAAGTGTCCAGTGTCCAAAAGTGTGTGCAGAGATTCAAAATCTCCCTTATTCTCTAGTCACTTTGGTCACAGCTGTGCCATCGAGCCTGTGACATAGCGCTCAGATATCAGTGGGCCTCACACAATCCAAAAGTGTCCAGAGTCCAAAAGTGTGTGCAGAGATTCAAAATCTTCCATATCCTCTAGTCACTTTGGTCACAGCTGTGCCATCGAGCCTGTCACATAGCGCTCAGATATCAGTGGGCCTCACACAATCGAAAAGTGTCCAGTGTCAAAAAGTTTGTGCAGAGATTCAAAATCTCCCTTATCCTCTAGTCACTTTGGTCACAGCTGTGCCATCGAGCCTGTGACATAGCGCTCAGATATCAGTGGGCCTCACACAATCCAAAAGTGTCCAGTGTCCAAAAGTGTGTGCAGAGATTAAAAATCTCCCTTATCCTCTAGTCACTTTGGTCACAGCTGTGCCATCGAGCCTGTCACATAGCGCTCAGATATTCATTGGGCCTCACACAATCCAAAAGTGTCCAGTGTCCAAAAGTGTGCGCAGAGATTCAAAATCTCCCTTATCCTCTAGTCACTTTGGTCACAGCTGTGCCATCGAGCCTGTCACATAGCGCTCAGATATTCATTGGGCCTCACACAATCCAAAAGTGTCCAGTGTCCAAAAGTGTGTGCAGAGATTCAAAATCTCCCTTATCCTCTAGTCACTTTGGTCACAGCTGTGCCATCGAGCCTGTCACATAACGCTCAGATATTCATTGGGCCTCACACAATCCAAAAGTGTCCAGTGTCCAAAAGTGTGTGCAGAGATTCAAAATCTCCCTTATCCTCTAGTCACTTTGGTCACAGCTGTGCCATCGAGCCTGTGACATAGCGCTCAGATATTCATTGGGCCTCACACAATCCAAAAGTGTCCAGTGTCCAAAAGTGTGTGCAGAGATTCAAAATCTCCCTTATTCTCTAGTCACTTTGGTCACAGCTGTGCCATCGAGCCTGTGACATAGCGCTCAGATATTCATTGGGCCTCACACAATCCAAAAGTGTCCAGTGTTCAAAAGTGTGTGCAGAGATTCAAAATCTCCCTTATCCTCTAGTCACTTTGGTCACAGCTGTGCCATCGAGCCTGTGACATAGCGCTCAGATATTCATTGGGCCTCACACAATCCAAAAGTGTCCAGTGTCCAAAAGTGTGTGCAGAGATTCAAAATCTCTCTTATCCTCTAGTCACTTTGGTCACAGCTGTGCCATCGAGCCTGTGACATAGCGCTCAGATATTCATTGGGCCTCACACAATCCAAAAGTGTCCAGTGTCCAAAAGTGTGTGCAGAGATTCAAAATCTCCCTTATCCTCTAGTCACTTTGGTCACAGCTGTGCCATCGAGCCTGTGACATAGCGCTCAGATATCAGTGGGCCTCACACAATCCAAAAGTGTCCAGTGTCCAAAAGTGTGTGCAGAGATTCAAAATCTCCCTTATCCTATAGTCACTTTGGTCACAGCTGTGCCATCGAGCCTGTGACATAGCGCTCAGATATCAGTGGGCCTCACACAATCCAAAAGTGTCCAGTGTCCAAAAGTTTGTGCAGAGATTCAAAATCTCCCTTATCCTCTAGTCACTTTGGTCACAGCTGTGCCATCGAGCCTGTGACATAGCGCTCAGATATCAGTGGGCCTCACACAATCCAAAAGTGTCCAGTGTCCAAAAGTGTGTGCAGAGATTCAAAATCTCCCTTATCCTCTAGTCACTTTGGTCACATCTGTGCCATCGAGCCTGTCACATAGCGCTCAGATATCAGTGGGCCTCACACAATCCAAAAGTGTCCAGTGTCCAAAAGTGTGTGCAGAGATTCAAAATCTCCCTTATCCTCTAGTCACTTTGGTCACAGCTGTGCCATCGAGCCTGTCACAAAGCGCTCAGATATTCATTGGGCCTCTCACAATCCAAAAGTGTCCAGTGTCCAAAAGTGTGTGCAGAGATTCAAAATCTCCCTTATCCTCTAGTCACTTTGGTCACAGCTGTGCCATCGAGCATGTCACATAGCGCTCAGATATTCATTGGGCCTCACACAATCCAAAAGTGTCCAGTGTCCAAAAGTGTGTGCAGAGATTCAAAATCTCCCTTATCCTCTAGTCACTTTGGTCACAGCTGTGCCATCGAGCCTGTGACATAGCGCTCAGATATTCATTGGGCCTCACACAATCCAAAAGTGTCCAGTGTCCAAAAGTGTGTGCAGAGATTCAAAATCTCCCTTATCCTGTAGTCACTTTGGTCACAGCTGTGCCATAGAGCCTGTCACATAGCGCTCAGATATTCATTGGGCCTCACACAATCCAAAAGTGTCCAGTGTCCAAAAGTGTGTGCAGAGATTCAAAATCTCCCTTATCCTCTAGTCACTTTGGTCACAGCTGTGCCATCGAGCCTGTGACATAGCGCTCAGATATTCATTGGGCCTCACACAATCCATTAGTGTCCAGTGTCCAAAAGTGTGTGCAGAGATTCAAAATCTCCCTTATCCTCTAGTCACTTTGGTCACAGCTGTGCCATCGAGCCTGTCACATAGCGCTCAGATATTCATTGGGCCTCACACAATCCAAAAGTGTCCAGTGTCCAAAAGTGTGTGCAGAGATTCAAAATCTCCCTTAACCTCTAGTCACTTTGGTCACAGCTGTGCCATCGAGCCTGTCACATAGCGCTCAGATATTCATTGGGCCTCACACAATCCAAAAGTGTCCAGTGTCCAAAAGTGTGTGCAGAGATTCAAAATCTCCCTTATCCTGTAGTCACTTTGGTCACAGCTGTGCCATCGAGCCTGTGACATAGCGCTCAGATATTCATTGGGCCTCACACAATCCAAAAGTGTCCAGTGTCCAAAAGTGTGTGCAGAGATTCAAAATCTCCCTTATCCTCTAGTCACTTTGGTCACAGCTGTGCCATCGAGCCTGTGACATAGCGTTCAGATATTCATTGGGCCTCACACAATCCAAAAGTGTCCAGTGTCCAAAAGTGTGTGCAGAGATTCAAAATCTCCCTTATCCTCTAGTCACTTTGGCCACAGCTGTGCCATCGAGCCTGTGACATAGCGCTCAGACATTCATTGGGCCTCACACAATCCAAAAGTGTCCAGTGTCCAAAAGTGTGTGCAGAGATTCAAAATCTCCCTTATCCTCTAGTCACTTTGGTCACAGCTGTGCCGTCGAGCCTGTGACATAGCGCTCAGATATCAGTGGGCCTCACACAATCCAAAAGTGTCCAGTGTCCAAAAGTGTGTGCAGAGATTCAAAATCTCCCTTATCTTCTAGTCACTTTGCTCACAGCTGTGCCATCGAGCCTGTGACATAGCGCTCAGATATCAGTGGGCCTCACACAATCCAAAAGTGTCCAGTGTCCAAAAGTGTGTGCAGAGATTCAAAATCTCCCTTATCCTCTAGTCACTTTGGTCACAGCTGTGCCATCGAGCCTGTGACATAGCGCTCAGATATTCATTGGGCCTCACACAATCCAAAAGTGTCCAGTGTCCAAAAGTGTGTGCAGAGATTCAAAATCTCCCTTATCCTGTAGTCACTTTGGTCACAGCTGTGCCATAGAGCCTGTCACATAGCGCTCAGATATTCATTGGGCCTCACACAATCCAAAAGTGTCCAGTGTCCAAAAGTGTGTGCAGAGATTCAAAATCTCCCTTATCATCTAGTCACTTTGGTCACAGCTGTGCCATCGAGCCTGTGACATAGCGCTCAGATATTCATTGGGCCTCACACAATCCATTAGTGTCCAGTGTCCAAAAGTGTGTGCAGAGATTCAAAATCTCCCTTATCCTCTAGTCACTTTGGTCACAGCTGTGCCATCGAGCCTGTCACATAGCGCTCAGATATTCATTGGGCCTCACACAATCCAAAAGTGTCCAGTGTCCAAAAGTGTGTGCAGAGATTCAAAATCTCCCTTAACCTCTAGTCACTTTGGTCACAGCTGTGCCATCGAGCCTGTCACATAGCGCTCAGATATTCATTGGGCCTCACACAATCCAAAAGTGTCCAGTGTCCAAAAGTGTGTGCAGAGATTCAAAATCTCCCTTATCCTGTAGTCACTTTGGTCACAGCTGTGCCATCGAGCCTGTGACATAGCGCTCAGATATTCATTGGGCCTCACACAATCCAAAAGTGTCCAGTGTCCAAAAGTGTGTGCAGAGATTCAAAATCTCCCTTATCCTCTAGTCACTTTGGTCACAGCTGTGCCATCGAGCCTGTGACATAGCGCTCAGATATTCATTGGGCCTCACACAATCCAAAAGTGTCCAGTGTCCAAAAGTGTGTGCAGAGATTCAAAATCTCCCTTATCCTCTAGTCACTTTGGTCACAGCTGT
Source organism: Dendrobates tinctorius (assembly GCF_039654945.1). Classification (NCBI taxonomy): domain Eukaryota; kingdom Metazoa; phylum Chordata; class Amphibia; order Anura; family Dendrobatidae; genus Dendrobates; species Dendrobates tinctorius. The sequence goes on from NW_027361676.1 coordinate 54,179,779, forward strand.
GCCATCGAGCCTGTGACATAGCGCTCAGACATTCATTGGGCCTCACACAATCCAAAAGTGTCCAGTGTCCAAAAGTGTGTGCAGAGATTCAAAATCTCCCTTATCCTCTAGTCACTTTGGTCACAGCTGTGCCGTCGAGCCTGTGACATAGCGCTCAGATATCAGTGGGCCTCACACAATCCAAAAGTGTCCAGTGTCCAAAAGTGTGTGCAGAGATTCAAAATCTCCCTTATCTTCTAGTCACTTTGCTCACAGCTGTGCCATCGAGCCTGTGACATAGCGCTCAGATATCAGAGGGCCTCACACAATCCAAAAGTGTCCAGTGTCCAAAAGTGTGTGCAGAGATTCAAAATCTCCCTTATCCTCTAGTCACTTTGGTCACAGCTGTGCCATCGAGCCTGTCACATAGCGCTCAGATATTCATTGGGCCTCACACAATCCAAAAGTGTCCAGTGTCCAAAAGTGTGTGCAGAGATTCAAAATCTCCTTTATCCTCTAGTCACTTTGGTCACAGCTGTGCCATCGAGCCTGTCACATAGTGCTCAGATATTCATTGGGCCTCACACAATCCAAAAGTGTCCAGTGTCCAAAAGTGTGTGCAGAGATTCAGAATCTCGCTTATCCTCTAGTCACTTTGGTCACAGCTGTGCCATCGAGCCTGTCACATAGCGCTCAGATATCAGTGGGCCTCACACAATCCAAAAGTGTCCAGTGTCCAAAAGTGTGTGCAGAGATTCAAAATCTCCCTTATCCTCTATTCACTTTGGTCACAGCTGTGCCATCGAGCCTGTGACATAGCGTTCAGATATTCATTGGGCCTCACACAATCCAAAAGTGTCCAGTGTCCAAAAGTGTGTGCAGAGATTCAAAATCTCCCTTATCCTCTAGTCACTTTGGTCACAGCTGTGCCATCGAGCCTGTGACATAGCGCTCAGATATTCATTGGGCCTCACACAATCCAAAAGTGTCCAGTGTCCAAAAGTGTGTGCAGAGATTCAAAATCTCCCTTATCCTCTAGTCACTTTGGTCACAGCTGTGCCATCGAGCCTGTGACATAGCGCTCAGATATTCATTGGGCCTCACACAATCCAAAAGTGTCCAGTGTCCAAACGTGTGTGCAGAGATTCAAAATCTCCCTTATCCTCTAGTCACTTTGGTCACAGCTGTGCCATCGAGCCTGTCACATAGCGCTCAGATATTCATTGGGCCTCACACAATCCAAAAGTGTCCAGTGTCCAAAAGTGTGTGCAGAGATTCAAAATCTCCCTTATCCTCTAGTCACTTTGGTCACAGCTGTGCCATCGAGCCTGTGACATAGCGCTCAGATATCAGTGGGCCTCACACAATCCAAAAGTGTCCAGTGTCCAAAAGTGTGTGCAGAGATTCAAAATCTCCCTTATCCTCTAGTCACTTTGGTCACAGCTGTGCCATCGAGCCTGTCACATAGCGCTCAGATATTCATTGGGCCTCACACAATCCAAAAGTGTCCAGTGTCCAAAAGTGTGTGCAGAGATTCAAAATCTCCCTTATCCTCTAGTCACTTTGGTCACAGCTATGCCATCGAGCCTGTGACATAGCGCTCAGATATTCATTGGGCCTCACACAATCCAAAAGTGTCCAGTGTCCAAAAGTGTGTGCAGAGATTCAAAATCTCCCTTATCCTCTAGTCACTTTGGTCACAGCTGTGCCATCGAGCCTGTGACATAGCGCTCAGATATTCATTGGGCCTCACACAATCCAAAAGTGTCCAGTGTCCAAAAGTGTGTGCAGAGATTCAAAATCTCCCTTATCCTCTAGTCACTTTGGTCACAGCTGTGCCATCGAGCCTGTGACATAGCGCTCAGACATTCATTGGGCCTCACACAATCCAAAAGTGTCCAGTGTCCAAAAGTGTGTGCAGAGATTCAAAATCTCCCTTATCCTCTAGTCACTTTGGTCACAGCTGTGCCGTCGAGCCTGTGACATAGCGCTCAGATATCAGTGGGCCTCACACAATCCAAAAGTGTCCAGTGTCCAAAAGTGTGTGCAGAGATTCAAAATCTCCCTTATCTTCTAGTCACTTTGCTCACAGCTGTGCCATCGAGCCTGTGACATAGCGCTCAGATATCAGTGGGCCTCACACAATCCAAAAGTGTCCAGTGTCCAAAAGTGTGTGCAGAGATTCAAAATCTCCCTTATCCTCTAGTCACTTTGGTCACAGCTGTGCCATCGAGCCTGTCACATAGCGCTCAGATATTCATTGGGCCTCACACAATCCAAAAGTGTCCAGTGTCCAAAAGTGTGTGCAGAGATTCAAAATCTCCTTTATCCTCTAGTCACTTTGGTCACAGCTGTGCCATCGAGCCTGTCACATAGTGCTCAGATATTCATTGGGCCTCACACAATCCAAAAGTGTCCAGTGTCCAAAAGTGTGTGCAGAGATTCAGAATCTCGCTTATCCTCTAGTCACTTTGGTCACAGCTGTGCCATCGAGCCTGTCACATAGCGCTCAGATATCAGTGGGCCTCACACAATCCAAAAGTGTCCAGTGTCCAAAAGTGTGTGCAGAGATTCAAAATCTCCCTTATCCTCTATTCACTTTGGTCACAGCTGTGCCATCGAGCCTGTGACATAGCGTTCAGATATTCATTGGGCCTCACACAATCCAAAAGTGTCCAGTTTCCAAAAGTGTGTGCAGAGATTCAAAATCTCCCTTATCCTCTAGTCACTTTGGTCACAGCTGTGCCATCGAGCCTGTGACATAGCGCTCAGATATTCATTGGGCCTCACACAATCCAAAAGTGTCCAGTGTCCAAAAGTGTGTGCAGAGATTCAAAATCTCCCTTATCCTCTAGTCACTTTGGTCACAGCTGTGCCATCGAGCCTGTGACATAGCGCTCAGATATTCATTGGGCCTCACACAATCCAAAAGTGTCCAGTGTCCAAACGTGTGTGCAGAGATTCAAAATCTCCCTTATCCTCTAGTCACTTTGGTCACAGCTGTGCCATCGAGCCTGTCACATAGCGCTCAGATATTCATTGGGCCTCACACAATCCAAAAGTGTCCAGTGTCCAAAAGTGTGTGCAGAGATTCAAAATCTCCCTTATCCTCTAGTCACTTTGGTCACAGCTGTGCCATCGAGCCTGTGACATAGCGCTCAGATATCAGTGGGCCTCACACAATCCAAAAGTGTCCAGTGTCCAAAAGTGTGTGCAGAGATTCAAAATCTCCCTTATCCTCTAGTCACTTTGGTCACAGCTGTGCCATCGAGCCTGTCACATAGCGCTCAGATATTCATTGGGCCTCACACAATCCAAAAGTGTCCAGTGTCCAAAAGTGTGTGCAGAGATTCAAAATCTCCCTTATCCTCTAGTCACTTTGGTCACAGCTGTGCCATCGAGCCTGTCACATAGCTCTCAGATATTCATTGGGCCTCACACAATCCAAAAGTGTCCAGTGTCCAAAAGTGTGTGCAGAGATTCAAAATCTCCCTTATCCTCTAGTCACTTTGGTCACAGCTGTGCCATCGAGCCTGTGACATAGCGCTCAGATATTCATTGGGCCTCACACAATCCAAAAGTGTCCAGTGTCCAAAAGTGTGTGCAGAGATTCAAAATCTCCCTTATCCTCTAGTCACTTTGGTCACAGCTGTGCCATCGAGCCTGTCACATAGCGCTCAGATATTCATTGGGCCTCACACAATCCAAAAGTGTCCAGTGTCCAAAAGTGTGTGCAGAGATTCAAAATCTCCCTTATCCTTTAGTCACTTTGGTCACAGCTGTGCCATCGAGCCTGTCACATAGCGCTCAGATATTCATTTGGCCTCACACAATCCAAAAGTGTCCAGTGTCCAAAAGTGTGTGAAGAGATTCAAAATCTCCCTTATCCTCTAGTCACTTTGGTCACAGCTGTGCCATGGAGCCAGTGACATAGCGCTCAGATATCAGTGGGCATCACACAATCCAAAAGTGTCCAGTGTCCAAAAGTGTGTGCAGAGATTCAAAATCTCCCTTATCCTGTAGTCACTTTGGTCACAGCTGTGCCATCGAGCCTGTGACATAGCGCTCAGATATTCATTGGGCCTCACACAATCCAAAAGTGTCCAGTGTCCAAAAGTGTGTGCAGAGATTCAAAATCTCCCTTATCCTCTAGTCACTTTGGTCACAGCTGTGCCATCGAGCCTGTGACATAGCGCTCAGATATTCATTGGGCCTCACACAATCCAAAAGTGTCCAGTGTCCAAAAGTGTGTGCAGAGATTCAAAATCTCCCTTATCCTCTAGTCACTTTGGTCACAGCTGTGCCATCGAGCCTGTGACATAGCGCTCAGACATTCATTGGGCCTCACACAATCCAAAAGTGTCCAGTGTCCAAAAGTGTGTGCAGAGATTCAAAATCTCCCTTATCCTCTAGTCACTTTGGTCACAGCTGTGCCGTCGAGCCTGTGACATAGCGCTCAGATATCAGTGGGCCTCACACAATCCAAAAGTGTCCAGTGTCCAAAAGTGTGTGCAGAGATTCAAAATCTCCCTTATCTTCTAGTCACTTTGCTCACAGCTGTGCCATCGAGCCTGTGACATAGCGCTCAGATATCAGAGGGCCTCACACAATCCAAAAGTGTCCAGTGTCCAAAAGTGTGTGCAGAGATTCAAAATCTCCCTTATCCTCTAGTCACTTTGGTCACAGCTGTGCCATCGAGCCTGTCACATAGCGCTCAGATATTCATTGGGCCTCACACAATCCAAAAGTGTCCAGTGTCCAAAAGTGTGTGCAGAGATTCAAAATCTCCTTTATCCTCTAGTCACTTTGGTCACAGCTGTGCCATCGAGCCTGTCACATAGTGCTCAGATATTCATTGGGCCTCACACAATCCAAAAGTGTCCAGTGTCCAAAAGTGTGTGCAGAGATTCAGAATCTCGCTTATCCTCTAGTCACTTTGGTCACAGCTGTGCCATCGAGCCTGTCACATAGCGCTCAGATATCAGTGGGCCTCACACAATCCAAAAGTGTCCAGTGTCCAAAAGTGTGTGCAGAGATTCAAAATCTCCCTTATCCTCTATTCACTTTGGTCACAGCTGTGCCATCGAGCCTGTGACATAGCGTTCAGATATTCATTGGGCCTCACACAATCCAAAAGTGTCCAGTGTCCAAAAGTGTGTGCAGAGATTCAAAATCTCCCTTATCCTCTAGTCACTTTGGTCACAGCTGTGCCATCGAGCCTGTGACATAGCGCTCAGATATTCATTGGGCCTCACACAATCCAAAAGTGTCCAGTGTCCAAAAGTGTGTGCAGAGATTCAAAATCTCCCTTATCCTCTAGTCACTTTGGTCACAGCTGTGCCATCGAGCCTGTGACATAGCGCTCAGATATTCATTGGGCCTCACACAATCCAAAAGTGTCCAGTGTCCAAACGTGTGTGCAGAGATTCAAAATCTCCCTTATCCTCTAGTCACTTTGGTCACAGCTGTGCCATCGAGCCTGTCACATAGCGCTCAGATATTCATTGGGCCTCACACAATCCAAAAGTGTCCAGTGTCCAAAAGTGTGTGCAGAGATTCAAAATCTCCCTTATCCTCTAGTCACTTTGGTCACAGCTGTGCCATCGAGCCTGTGACATAGCGCTCAGATATCAGTGGGCCTCACACAATCCAAAAGTGTCCAGTGTCCAAAAGTGTGTGCAGAGATTCAAAATCTCCCTTATCCTCTAGTCACTTTGGTCACAGCTGTGCCATCGAGCCTGTCACATAGCGCTCAGATATTCATTGGGCCTCACACAATCCAAAAGTGTCCAGTGTCCAAAAGTGTGTGCAGAGATTCAAAATCTCCCTTATCCTCTAGTCACTTTGGTCACAGCTATGCCATCGAGCCTGTGACATAGCGCTCAGATATTCATTGGGCCTCACACAATCCAAAAGTGTCCAGTGTCCAAAAGTGTGTGCAGAGATTCAAAATCTCCCTTATCCTCTAGTCACTTTGGTCACAGCTGTGCCATCGAGCCTGTGACATAGCGCTCAGATATTCATTGGGCCTCACACAATCCAAAAGTGTCCAGTGTCCAAAAGTGTGTGCAGAGATTCAAAATCTCCCTTATCCTCTAGTCACTTTGGTCACAGCTGTGCCATCGAGCCTGTGACATAGCGCTCAGACATTCATTGGGCCTCACACAATCCAAAAGTGTCCAGTGTCCAAAAGTGTGTGCAGAGATTCAAAATCTCCCTTATCCTCTAGTCACTTTGGTCACAGCTGTGCCGTCGAGCCTGTGACATAGCGCTCAGATATCAGTGGGCCTCACACAATCCAAAAGTGTCCAGTGTCCAAAAGTGTGTGCAGAGATTCAAAATCTCCCTTATCTTCTAGTCACTTTGCTCACAGCTGTGCCATCGAGCCTGTGACATAGCGCTCAGATATCAGTGGGCCTCACACAATCCAAAAGTGTCCAGTGTCCAAAAGTGTGTGCAGAGATTCAAAATCTCCCTTATCCTCTAGTCACTTTGGTCACAGCTGTGCCATCGAGCCTGTCACATAGCGCTCAGATATTCATTGGGCCTCACACAATCCAAAAGTGTCCAGTGTCCAAAAGTGTGTGCAGAGATTCAAAATCTCCTTTATCCTCTAGTCACTTTGGTCACAGCTGTGCCATCGAGCCTGTCACATAGTGCTCAGATATTCATTGGGCCTCACACAATCCAAAAGTGTCCAGTGTCCAAAAGTGTGTGCAGAGATTCAGAATCTCGCTTATCCTCTAGTCACTTTGGTCACAGCTGTGCCATCGAGCCTGTCACATAGCGCTCAGATATCAGTGGGCCTCACACAATCCAAAAGTGTCCAGTGTCCAAAAGTGTGTGCAGAGATTCAAAATCTCCCTTATCCTCTATTCACTTTGGTCACAGCTGTGCCATCGAGCCTGTGACATAGCGTTCAGATATTCATTGGGCCTCACACAATCCAAAAGTGTCCAGTGTCCAAAAGTGTGTGCAGAGATTCAAAATCTCCCTTATCCTCTAGTCACTTTGGTCACAGCTGTGCCATCGAGCCTGTGACATAGCGCTCAGATATTCATTGGGCCTCACACAATCCAAAAGTGTCCAGTGTCCAAAAGTGTGTGCAGAGATTCAAAATCTCCCTTATCCTCTAGTCACTTTGGTCACAGCTGTGCCATCGAGCCTGTGACATAGCGCTCAGATATTTATTGGGCCTCACACAATCCAAAAGTGTCCAGTGTCCAAACGTGTGTGCAGAGATTCAAAATCTCCCTTATCCTCTAGTCACTTTGGTCACAGCTGTGCCATCGAGCCTGTCACATAGCGCTCAGATATTCATTGGGCCTCACACAATCCAAAAGTGTCCAGTGTCCAAAAGTGTGTGCAGAGATTCAAAATCTCCCTTATCCTCTAGTCACTTTGGTCACAGCTGTGCCATCGAGCCTGTGACATAGCGCTCAGATATCAGTGGGCCTCACACAATCCAAAAGTGTCCAGTGTCCAAAAGTGTGTGCAGAGATTCAAAATCTCCCTTATCCTCTAGTCACTTTGGTCACAGCTGTGCCATCGAGCCTGTCACATAGCGCTCAGATATTCATTGGGCCTCACACAATCCAAAAGTGTCCAGTGTCCAAAAGTGTGTGCAGAGATTCAAAATCTCCCTTATCCTCTAGTCACTTTGGTCACAGCTATGCCATCGAGCCTGTGACATAGCGCTCAGATATTCATTGGGCCTCACACAATCCAAAAGTGTCCAGTGTCCAAAAGTGTGTGCAGAGATTCAAAATCTCCCTTATCCTCTAGTCACTTTGGTCACAGCTGTGCCATCGAGCCTGTGACATAGCGCTCAGATATTCATTGGGCCTCACACAATCCAAAAGTGTCCAGTGTCCAAAAGTGTGTGCAGAGATTCAAAATCTCCCTTATCCTCTAGTCACTTTGGTCACAGCTGTGCCATCGAGCCTGTCACATAGCGCTCAGATATTCATTGGGCCTCACACAATCCAAAAGTGTCCAGTGTCCAAAAGTGCGTGCAGAGATTCAAAATCTCCCTTATCCTCTAGTCACTTTGGTCACAGCTGTGCCATCGAGCCTGTGACATAGCGCTCAGATATCAGTGGGCCTCACACAATCCAAAAGTGTCCAGTGTCCAAAAGCGTGTGCAGAGATTCAAAATCTCCCTTATCCTTTAGTCACTTTGCTCACAGCTGTGCCATCGAGCCTGTGACATAGTGCTCAGATATCAGTGGGCCTCACACAATCCAAAAGTGTCCAGTGTCCAAAAGTGTGTGCAGAGATTCAAAATCTCCCTTATCCTCTAGTCACTTTGGTCACAGCTGTGCCATCGAGCCTGTCACATAGCGCTCAGATATTCATTGGGCCTCACACAATCCAAAAGTGTCCAGTGTCCAAAAGTGTGTGCAGAGATTCAAAATCTCCCTTATCCTCTAGTCACTTTGGTCACAGCTGTGCCATCGAGCCTGTCACATAGCTCTCAGATATTCATTGGGCCTCACACAATCCAAAAGTGTCCAGTGTCCAAAAGTGTGTGCAGAGATTCAAAATCTCCCTTATCCTCTAGTCACTTTGGTCACAGCTGTGCCATCGAGCCTGTGACATAGCGCTCAGATATTCATTGGGCCTCACACAATCCAAAAGTGTCCAGTGTCCAAACGTGTGTGCAGAGATTCAAAATCTCCCTTATCCTCTAGTCACTTTGGTCACAGCTGTGCCATCGAGCCTGTCACATAGCGCTCAGATATTCATTGGGCCTCACACAATCCAAAAGTGTCCAGTGTCCAAAAGTGTGTGCAGAGATTCAAAATCTCCCTTATCCTCTAGTCACTTTGGTCACAGCTGTGCCATCGAGCCTGTCACATAGCGCTCAGATATTCATTTGGCCTCACACAATCCAAAAGTGTCCAGTGTCCAAAAGTGTGTGAAGAGATTCAAAATCTCCCTTATCCTCTAGTCACTTTGGTCACAGCTGTGCCATGGAGCCTGTGACATAGCGCTCAGATATCAGTGGGCATCACACAATCCAAAAGTGTCCAGTGTCCAAAAGTGTGTGCAGAGATTCAAAATCTCCCTTATCCTCTAGTCACTTTGGTCACAGCTGTGCCATCGAGTCTGTCACATAGCGCTCAGATATTCATTGGGCCTCACACAATCCAAAAGTGTCCAGTGTCCAAAAGTGTGTGCAGAGATTCAAAATCTCCCTTATCCTCTAGTTACTTTGGTCACAGCTGTGCCATCGAGCCTGTCACATAGCGCTCAGATATTCATTGGGCCTCACACAATCCAAAAGTGTCCAGTGTCCAAAAGTGTGTGCAGAGATTCAAAATCTCCCTTATCCTCTAGTCACTTTGGTCACAGCTGTGCCATCGAGCCTGTCACATAGCGCTCAGATATTCATTGGGCCTCACACAATCCAAAAGTGTCCAGTGTCCAAACGTGTGTGCAGAGATTCAAAATCTCCCTTATCCTCTAGTCACTTTGGTCACAGCTGTGCCATCGAGCCTGTCACATAGCGCTCAGATATTCATTGGGCCTCACACAATCCAAAAGTGTCCAGTGTCCAAAAGTGTGTGCAGAGATTCAAAATCTCCCTTATCCTCTAGTCACTTTGGTCACAGCTGTGCCATCGAGCCTGTGACATAGCGCTCAGATATCAGTGGGCCTCACACAATCCAAAAGTGTCCAGTGTCCAAAAGTGTGTGCAGAGATTCAAAATCTCCCTTATCCTCTAGTCACTTTGGTCACAGCTGTGCCATCGAGCCTGTCACATAGCGCTCAGATATTCATTGGGCCTCACACAATCCAAAAGTGTCCAGTGTCCAAAAGTGTGTGCAGAGATTCAAAATCTCCCTTATCCTCTAGTCACTTTGGTCACAGCTATGCCATCGAGCCTGTGACATAGCGCTCAGATATTCATTGGGCCTCACACAATCCAAAAGTGTCCAGTGTCCAAAAGTGTGTGCAGAGATTCAAAATCTCCCTTATCCTCTAGTCACTTTGGTCACAGCTGTGCCATCGAGCCTGTGACATAGCGCTCAGATATTCATTGGGCCTCACACAATCCAAAAGTGTCCAGTGTCCAAAAGTGTGTGCAGAGATTCAAAATCTCCCTTATCCTCTAGTCACTTTGGTCACAGCTGTGCCATCGAGCCTGTGACATAGCGCTCAGACATTCATTGGGCCTCACACAATCCAAAAGTGTCCAGTGTCCAAAAGTGTGTGCAGAGATTCAAAATCTCCCTTATCCTCTAGTCACTTTGGTCACAGCTGTGCCGTCGAGCCTGTGACATAGCGCTCAGATATCAGTGGGCCTCACACAATCCAAAAGTGTCCAGTGTCCAAAAGTGTGTGCAGAGATTCAAAATCTCCCTTATCTTCTAGTCACTTTGCTCACAGCTGTGCCATCGAGCCTGTGACATAGCGCTCAGATATCAGTGGGCCTCACACAATCCAAAAGTGTCCAGTGTCCAAAAGTGTGTGCAGAGATTCAAAATCTCCCTTATCCTCTAGTCACTTTGGTCACAGCTGTGCCATCGAGCCTGTCACATAGCGCTCAGATATTCATTGGGCCTCACACAATCCAAAAGTGTCCAGTGTCCAAAAGTGTGTGCAGAGATTCAAAATCTCCTTTATCCTCTAGTCACTTTGGTCACAGCTGTGCCATCGAGCCTGTCACATAGTGCTCAGATATTCATTGGGCCTCACACAATCCAAAAGTGTCCAGTGTCCAAAAGTGTGTGCAGAGATTCAGAATCTCGCTTATCCTCTAGTCACTTTGGTCACAGCTGTGCCATCGAGCCTGTCACATAGCGCTCAGATATCAGTGGGCCTCACACAATCCAAAAGTGTCCAGTGTCCAAAAGTGTGTGCAGAGATTCAAAATCTCCCTTATCCTCTATTCACTTTGGTCACAGCTGTGCCATCGAGCCTGTGACATAGCGTTCAGATATTCATTGGGCCTCACACAATCCAAAAGTGTCCAGTGTCCAAAAGTGTGTGCAGAGATTCAAAATCTCCCTTATCCTCTAGTCACTTTGGTCACAGCTGTGCCATCGAGCCTGTGACATAGCGCTCAGATATTCATTGGGCCTCACACAATCCAAAAGTGTCCAGTGTCCAAAAGTGTGTGCAGAGATTCAAAATCTCCCTTATCCTCTAGTCACTTTGGTCACAGCTGTGCCATCGAGCCTGTGACATAGCGCTCAGATATTCATTGGGCCTCACACAATCCAAAAGTGTCCAGTGTCCAAACGTGTGTGCAGAGATTCAAAATCTCCCTTATCCTCTAGTCACTTTGGTCACAGCTGTGCCATCGAGCCTGTCACATAGCGCTCAGATATTCATTGGGCCTCACACAATCCAAAAGTGTCCAGTGTCCAAAAGTGTGTGCAGAGATTCAAAATCTCCCTTATCCTCTAGTCACTTTGGTCACAGCTGTGCCATCGAGCCTGTGACATAGCGCTCAGATATCAGTGGGCCTCACACAATCCAAAAGTGTCCAGTGTCCAAAAGTGTGTGCAGAGATTCAAAATCTCCCTTATCCTCTAGTCACTTTGGTCACAGCTGTGCCATCGAGCCTGTCACATAGCGCTCAGATATTCATTGGGCCTCACACAATCCAAAAGTGTCCAGTGTCCAAACGTGTGTGCAGAGATTCAAAATCTCCCTTATCCTCTAGTCACTTTGGTCACAGCTATGCCATCGAGCCTGTGACATAGCGCTCAGATATTCATTGGGCCTCACACAATCCAAAAGTGTCCAGTGTCCAAAAGTGTGTGCAGAGATTCAAAATCTCCCTTATCCTCTAGTCACTTTGGTCACAGCTGTGCCATCGAGCCTGTGACATAGCGCTCAGATATTCATTGGGCCTCACACAATCCAAAAGTGTCCAGTGTCCAAAAGTGTGTGCAGAGATTCAAAATCTCCCTTATCCTCTAGTCACTTTGGTCACAGCTGTGCCATCGAGCCTGTCACATAGCGCTCAGATATTCATTGGGCCTCACACAATCCAAAAGTGTCCAGTGTCCAAAAGTGCGTGCAGAGATTCAAAATCTCCCTTATCCTCTAGTCACTTTGGTCACAGCTGTGCCATCGAGCCTGTGACATAGCGCTCAGATATCAGTGGGCCTCACACAATCCAAAAGTGTCCAGTGTCCAAAAGCGTGTGCAGAGATTCAAAATCTCCCTTATCCTTTAGTCACTTTGCTCACAGCTGTGCCATCGAGCCTGTGACATAGTGCTCAGATATCAGTGGGCCTCACACAATCCAAAAGTGTCCAGTGTCCAAAAGTGTGTGCAGAGATTCAAAATCTCCCTTATCCTCTAGTCACTTTGGTCACAGCTGTGCCATCGAGCCTGTCACATAGCGCTCAGATATTCATTGGGCCTCACACAATCCAAAAGTGTCCAGTGTCCAAAAGTGTGTGCAGAGATTCAAAATCTCCCTTATCCTCTAGTCACTTTGGTCACAGCTGTGCCATCGAGCCTGTCACATAGCTCTCAGATGTTCATTGGGCCTCACACAATCCAAAAGTGTCCAGTGTCCAAAAGTGTGTGCAGAGATTCAAAATCTCCCTTATCCTCTAGTCACTTTGGTCACAGCTGTGCCATCGAGCCTGTGACATAGCGCTCAGATATTCATTGGGCCTCACACAATCCAAAAGTGTCCAGTGTCCAAAAGTGTGTGCAGAGATTCAAAATCTCCCTTATCCTCTAGTCACTTTGGTCACAGCTGTGCCATCGAGCCTGTCACATAGCGCTCAGATATTCACTGGGCCTCACACAATCCAAAAGTGTCCAGTGTCAAAAAGTGTGTGCAGAGATTCAAAATCTCCCTTATCCTCTAGTCACTTTGGTCACAGCTGTGCCATCGAGCCTGTCACATAGCGCTCAGATATTCATTGGGCCTCACACAATCCAAAAGTGTCCAGTGTCCAAAAGTGTGTGCAGAGATTCAAAATCTCCCTTATCCTCTAGTCACTTTGGTCACAGCTGTGCCATCGAGCCTGTGACATAGCGCTCAGATATTCATTGGGCCTCACACAATCCAAAAGTGTCCAGTGTCCAAAAGTGTGTGCAGAGATTCAAAATCTCCCTTATTCTCTAGTCACTTTGGTCACAGCTGTGCCATCGAGCCTGTCACATAGCGCTCAGATATCAGTGGGCCTCACACAATCCAAAAGTGTCCAGAGTCCAAAAGTGTGTGCAGAGATTCAAAATCTTCCATATCCTCTAGTCACTTTGGTCACAGCTGTGCCATCGAGCCTGTCACATAGCGCTCAGATATCAGTGGGCCTCACACAATCCAAAAGTGTCCAGTGTCCAAAAGTGTGTGCAGAGATTCAAAATCTCCCTTATCCTCTAGTCACTTTGGTCACAGCTGTGCCATCGAGCCTGTGACATAGCGCTCAGATATTCATTGGGCCTCACACATTCCAAAAGTGTCCAGTGTCCAAAAGTGTGTGCAGAGATTCAAAATCTCCCTTATCCTCTAGTCACTTTGGTCACAGCTGTGCCATCGAGCCTGTCACATAGCGCTCAGATATCAGTGGGCCTCACACAATCGAAAAGTGTCCAGTGTCAAAAAGTGTGTGCAGAGATTCAAAATCTCCCTTATCCTCTAGTCACTTTGGTCACAGCTGTGCCATCGAGCCTGTCACATAGCGCTCAGATATTCATTGGGCCTCACACAATCCAAAAGTGTCCAGTGTCCAAAAGTGTGTGCAGAGATTCAAAATCTCCCTTATCCTCTAGTCACTTTGGTCACAGCTGTGCCATCGAGCCTGTCACATAGAGCTCAGATATCAGTGGGCCTCACACAATCCAAAAGTGTCCAGTGTCCAAAAGTGTGTGCAGAGATTCAAAATCTCCCTTATCCTCTAGTCACTTTGGTCACAGCTGTGCCATCGAGCCTGTCACATTGCGCTCAGATATTCATTGGGCCTCACACAATCCAAAAGTGTCCAGTGTCCAAAAGTGTGTGCAGAGATTCAAAATCTCCCTTATCCTCTAGTCACTTTAGTCACATCTGTGCCATGAAGCCTGTGACATAGCACTCAGATATCAGTGGGCCTCACACAATCCAAAAGTGTCCAGTGTCCAAAAGTGTGTGCAGAGATTCAAAATCTCCCTTATCCTCTAGTCACTTTGGTCACAGCTGTGCCATCGAGCCTGTGACACAGCGCTCAGATATCAGTGGGCCTCACACAATCCAAAAGTGTCCAGTGTCCAAAACTGTGTGCAGAGATTCAAAATCACCCTTATCCTCTAGTCACTTTGGTCACAGCTGTGCCATCGAGCCTGTCACATAGCGCTCAGATATTCATTGGGCCTCACACAATCCAAAAGTGTCCAGTGTCCAAAAGTGTGTGCAGAGATTCAAAATCTCCCTTATCCTCTAGTCACTTTGGTCACAGCTGTGCCATCGAGCCTGTGACATAGCGCTCAGATATCAGTGGGCCTCACACAATCCAAAAGTGTCCAGTGTCCAAAAGTGTGTGCAGAGATTCAAAATCTCCCTTATCCTCTAGTCACTTTGGTCACAGCTGTGCCATCGAGCCTGTCACATAGCGCTCAGATATTCATTGGGCCTCACACAATCCAAAAGTGTCCAGTGTCCAAAAGTGTGTGCAGAGATTCAAAATCTCCCTTATCCTCTAGTCACTTTGGTCACAGCTGTGCCATCGAGCCTGTCACATAGTGCTCAGATATTCATTGGGCCTCACACAATCCAAAAGTGTCCAGTGTCCAAAAGTGTGTGCAGAGATTCAGAATCTCGCTTATCCTCTAGTCACTTTGGTCACAGCTGTGCCATCGAGCCTGTCACATAGCGCTCAGATATCAGTGGGCCTCACACAATCCAAAAGTGTCCAGTGTCCAAAAGTGTGTGCAGAGATTCAAAATCTCCCTTATCCTCTATTGACTTTGGTCACAGATGTGCCATCGAGCCTGTGACATAGCGTTCAGATATTCATTGGGCCTCACACAATCCAAAAGTGTCCAGTGTCCAAAAGTGTGTGCAGAGATTCAAAATCTCCCTTATCCTCTAGTCACTTTGGTCACAGCTGTGCCATCGAGCCTGTGACATAGCGCTCAGATATTCATTGGGCCTCACACAATCCAAAAGTGTCCAGTGTCCAAAAGTGTGTGCAGAGATTCAAAATCTCCCTTATCCTCTAGTCACTTTGGTCACAGCTGTGCCATCGAGCCTGTGACATAGCGCTCAGATATTCATTGGGCCTCACACAATCCAAAAGTGTCCAGTGTCCAAACGTGTGTGCAGAGATTCAAAATCTCCCTTATCCTCTAGTGACTTTGGTCACAGCTGTGCCATCGAGCCTGTCACATAGCGCTCAGATATTCATTGGGCCTCACACAATCCAAAAGTGTCCAGTGTCCAAAAGTGCGTGCAGAGATTCAAAATCTCCCTTATCCTCTAGTCACTTTGGTCACAGCTGTGCCATCGAGCCTGTGACATAGCGCTCAGATATCAGTGGGCCTCACACAATCCAAAAGTGTCCAGTGTCCAATAGCGTGTGCATAGATTCAAAATCTCCCTTATCCTTTAGTCACTTTGCTCACAGCTGTGCCATCGAGCCTGTGACATAGTGCTCAGATATCAGTGGGCCTCACACAATCCAAAAGTGTCCAGTGTCCAAAAGTGTGTGCAGAGATTCAAAATCTCCCTTATCCTCTAGTCACTTTGGTCACAGCTGTGCCATCGAGCCTGTCACATAGCGCTCAGATATTCATTGGGCCTCACACAATCCAAAAGTGTCCAGTGTCCAAAAGTGTGTGCAGAGATTCAAAATCTCCCTTATCCTCTAGTCACTTTGGTCACAGCTGTGCCATCGAGCCTGTCACATAGCTCTCAGATATTCATTGGGCCTCACACAATCCAAAAGTGTCCAGTGTCCAAAAGTGTGTGCAGAGATTCAAAATCTCCCTTATCCTCTAGTCACTTTGGTCACAGCTGTGCCATCGAGCCTGTGACATAGCGCTCAGATATTCATTGGGCCTCACACAATCCAAAAGTGTCCAGTGTCCAAACGTGTGTGCAGAGATTCAAAATCTCCCTTATCCTCTAGTCACTTTGGTCACAGCTGTGCCATCGAGCCTGTCACATAGCGCTCAGATATTCATTGGGCCTCACACAATCCAAAAGTGTCCAGTGTCCAAAAGTGTGTGCAGAGATTCAAAATCTCCCTTATCCTCTAGTCACTTTGGTCACAGCTGTGCCATCGAGCCTGTCACATAGCTCTCAGATATTCATTGGGCCTCACACAATCCAAAAGTGTCCAGTGTCCAAAAGTGTGTGCAGAGATTCAAAATCTCCCTTATCCTCTAGTCACTTTGGTCACAGCTGTGCCATCGAGCCTGTGACATAGCGCTCAGATATTCATTGGGCCTCACACAATCCAAAAGTGTCCAGTGTCCAAACGTGTGTGCAGAGATTCAAAATCTCCCTTATCCTCTAGTCACTTTGGTCACAGCTGTGCCATCGAGCCTGTCACATAGCGCTCAGATATTCATTGGGCCTCACACAATCCAAAAGTGTCCAGTGTCCAAAAGTGTGTGCAGAGATTCAAAATCTCCCTTATCCTCTAGTCACTTTGGTCACAGCTGTGCCATCGAGCCTGTGACATAGCGCTCAGATATCAGTGGGCCTCACACAATCCAAAAGTGTCCAGTGTCCAAAAGTGTGTGCAGAGATTCAAAATCTCCCTTATCCTCTAGTCACTTTGGTCACAGCTGTGCCATCGAGCCTGTCACATAGCGCTCAGATATTCATTGGGCCTCACACAATCCAAAAGTGTCCAGTGTCCAAAAGTGTGTGCAGAGATTCAAAATCTCCCTTATCCTCTAGTCACTTTGGTCACAGCTATGCCATCGAGCCTGTGACATAGCGCTCAGATATTCATTGGGCCTCACACAATCCAAAAGTGTCCAGTGTCCAAAAGTGTGTGCAGAGATTCAAAATCTCCCTTATCCTCTAGTCATTTTGGTCACAGCTGTGCCATCGAGCCTGTGACATAGCGCTCAGATATTCATTGGGCCTCACACAATCCAAAAGTGTCCAGTGTCCAAAAGTGTGTGCAGAGATTCAAAATCTCCCTTATCCTCTAGTCACTTTGGTCACAGCTGTGCCATCGAGCCTGTGACATAGCGCTCAGACATTCATTGGGCCTCACACAATCCATAAGTGTCCAGTGTCCAAAAGTGTGTGCAGAGATTCAAAATCTCCCTTATCCTCTAGTCACTTTGGTCACAGCTGTGCCGTCGAGCCTGTGACATAGCGCTCAGATATCAGTGGGCCTCACACAATCCAAAAGTGTCCAGTGTCCAAAAGTGTGTGCAGAGATTCAAAATCTCCCTTATCTTCTAGTCACTTTGCTCACAGCTGTGCCATCGAGCCTGTGACATAGCGCTCAGATATCAGTGGGCCTCACACAATCCAAAAGTGTCCAGTGTCCAAAAGTGTGTGCAGAGATTCAAAATCTCCCTTATCCTCTAGTCACTTTGGTCACAGCTGTGCCATCGAGCCTGTCACATAGCGCTCAGATATTCATTGGGCCTCACACAATCCAAAAGTGTCCAGTGTCCAAAAGTGTGTGCAGAGATTCAAAATCTCCTTTATCCTCTAGTCACTTTGGTCACAGCTGTGCCATCGAGCCTGTCACATAGTGCTCAGATATTCATTGGGCCTCACACAATCCAAAAGTGTCCAGTGTCCAAAAGTGTGTGCAGAGATTCAGAATCTCGCTTATCCTCTAGTCACTTTGGTCACAGCTGTGCCATCGAGCCTGTCACATAGCGCTCAGATATCAGTGGGCCTCACACAATCCAAAAGTGTCCAGTGTCCAAAAGTGTGTGCAGAGATTCAAAATCTCCCTTATCCTCTATTTACTTTGGTCACAGCTGTGCCATCGAGCCTGTGACATAGCGTTCAGATATTCATTGGGCCTCACACAATCCAAAAGTGTCCAGTGTCCAAAAGTGTGTGCAGAGATTCAAAATCTCCCTTATCCTCTAGTCACTTTGGTCACAGCTGTGCCATCGAGCCTGTGACATAGCGCTCAGATATTCATTGGGCCTCACACAATCCAAAAGTGTCCAGTGTCCAAAAGTGTGTGCAGAGATTCAAAATCTCCCTTATCCTCTACTCACTTTGGTCACAGCTGTGCCATCGAGCCTGTGACATAGCGCTCAGATATTCATTGGGCCTCACACAATCCAAAAGTGTCCAGTGTCCAAACGTGTGTGCAGAGATTCAAAATCTCCCTTATCCTCTAGTCACTTTGGTCACAGCTGTGCCATCGAGCCTGTCACATAGCGCTCAGATATTCATTGGGCCTCACACAATCCAAAAGTGTCCAGTGTCCAAAAGTGTGTGCAGAGATTCAAAATCTCCCTTATCCTCTAGTCACTTTGGTCACAGCTGTGCCATCGAGCCTGTGACATAGCGCTCAGATATCAGTGGGCCTCACACAATCCAAAAGTGTCCAGTGTCCAAAAGTGTGTGCAGAGATTCAAAATCTCCCTTATCCTCTAGTCACTTTGGTCACAGCTGTGCCATCGAGCCTGTCACATAGCGCTCAGATATTCATTGGGCCTCACACAATCCAAAAGTGTCCAGTGTCCAAAAGTGTGTGCAGAGATTCAAAATCTCCCTTATCCTCTAGTCACTTTGGTCACAGCTATGCCATCGAGCCTGTGACATAGCGCTCAGATATTCATTGGGCCTCACACAATCCAAAAGTGTCCAGTGTCCAAAAGTGTGTGCAGAGATTCAAAATCTCCCTTATCCTCTAGTCACTTTGGTCACAGCTGTGCCATCGAGCCTGTGACATAGCGCTCAGTTATTCATTGGGCCTCACACAATCCAAAAGTGTCCAGTGTCCAAAAGTGTGTGCAGAGATTCAAAATCTCCCTTATCCTCTAGTCACTTTGGTCACAGCTGTGCCATCGAGCCTGTGACATAGCGCTCAGACATTCATTGGGCCTCACACAATCCAAAAGTGTCCAGTGTCCAAAAGTGTGTGCAGAGATTCAAAATCTCCCTTATCCTCTAGTCGCTTTGGTCACAGCTGTGCCGTCGAGCCTGTGACATAGCGCTCAGATATCAGTGGGCCTCACACAATCCAAAAGTGTCCAGTGTCCAAAAGTGTGTGCAGAGATTCAAAATCTCCCTTATCTTCTAGTCACTTTGCTCACAGCTGTGCCATCGAGCCTGTGACATAGCGCTCAGATATCAGTGGGCCTCACACAATCCAAAAGTGTCCAGTGTCCAAAAGTGTGTGCAGAGATTCAAAATCTCCCTTATCCTCTAGTCACTTTGGTCACAGCTGTGCCATCGAGCCTGTCACATAGCGCTCAGATATTCATTGGGCCTCACACAATCCAAAAGTGTCCAGTGTCCAAAAGTGTGTGCAGAGATTCAAAATCTCCTTTATCCTCTAGTCACTTTGGTCACAGCTGTGCCATCGAGCCTGTCACATAGTGCTCAGATATTCATTGGGCCTCACACAATCCAAAAGTGTCCAGTGTCCAAAAGTGTGTGCAGAGATTCAGAATCTCGCTTATCCTCTAGTCACTTTGGTCACAGCTGTGCCATCGAGCCTGTCACATAGCGCTCAGATATCAGTGGGCCTCACACAATCCAAAAGTGTCCAGTGTCCAAAAGTGTGTGCAGAGATTCAAAATCTCCCTTATCCTCTATTCACTTTGGTCACAGCTGTGCCATCGAGCCTGTGACATAGCGTTCAGATATTCATTGGGCCTCACACAATCCAAAAGTGTCCAGTGTCCAAAAGTGTGTGCAGAGATTCAAAATCTCCCTTATCCTCTAGTCACTTTGGTCACAGCTGTGCCATCGAGCCTGTGACATAGCGCTCAGATATTCATTGGGCCTCACACAATCCAAAAGTGTCCAGTGTCCAAAAGTGTGTGCAGAGATTCAAAATCTCCCTTATCCTCTAGTCACTTTGGTCACAGCTGTGCCATCGAGCCTGTCACATAGCGCTCAGATATTCATTGGGCCTCACACAATCCAAAAGTGTCCAGTGTCCAAACGTGTGTGCAGAGATTCAAAATCTCCCTTATCCTCTAGTCACTTTGGTCACAGCTGTGCCATCGAGCCTGTCACATAGCGCTCAGATATTCATTGGGCCTCACACAATCCAAAAGTGTCCAGTGTCCAAAAGTGTGTGCAGAGATTCAAAATCTCCCTTATCCTCTAGTCACTTTGGTCACAGCTGTGCCATCGAGCCTGTGACATAGCGCTCAGATATCAGTGGGCCTCACACAATCCAAAAGTGTCCAGTGTCCAAAAGTGTGTGCAGAGATTCAAAATCTCCCTTATCCTCTAGTCACTTTGGTCACAGCTGTGCCATCGAGCCTGTCACATAGCGCTCAGATATTCATTGGGCCTCACACAATCCAAAAGTGTCCAGTGTCCAAACGTGTGTGCAGAGATTCAAAATCTCCCTTATCCTCTAGTCACTTTGGTCACAGCTATGCCATCGAGCCTGTGACATAGCGCTCAGATATTCATTGGGCCTCACACAATCCAAAAGTGTCCAGTGTCCAAAAGTGTGTGCAGAGATTCAAAATCTCCCTTATCCTCTAGTCACTTTGGTCACAGCTGTGCCATCGAGCCTGTGACATAGCGCTCAGATATTCATTGGGCCTCACACAATCCAAAAGTGTCCAGTGTCCAAAAGTGTGTGCAGAGATTCAAAATCTCCCTTATCCTCTAGTCACTTTGGTCACAGCTGTGCCATCGAGCCTGTCACATAGCGCTCAGATATTCATTGGGCCTCACACAATCCAAAAGTGTCCAGTGTCCAAAAGTGCGTGCAGAGATTCAAAATCTCCCTTATCCTCTAGTCACTTTGGTCACAGCTGTGCCATCGAGCCTGTGACATAGCGCTCAGATATCAGTGGGCCTCACACAATCCAAAAGTGTCCAGTGTCCAAAAGCGTGTGCAGAGATTCAAAATCTCCCTTATCCTTTAGTCACTTTGCTCACAGCTGTGCCATCGAGCCTGTGACATAGTGCTCAGATATCAGTGGGCCTCACACAATCCAAAAGTGTCCAGTGTCCAAAAGTGTGTGCAGAGATTCAAAATCTCCCTTATCCTCTAGTCACTTTGGTCACAGCTGTGCCATCGAGCCTGTCACATAGCGCTCAGATATTCATTGGGCCTCACACAATCCAAAAGTGTCCAGTGTCCAAAAGTGTGTGCAGAGATTCAAAATCTCCCTTATCCTCTAGTCACTTTGGTCACAGCTGTGCCATCGAGCCTGTCACATAGCTCTCAGATGTTCATTGGGCCTCACACAATCCAAAAGTGTCCAGTGTCCAAAAGTGTGTGCAGAGATTCAAAATCTCCCTTATCCTCTAGTCACTTTGGTCACAGCTGTGCCATCGAGCCTGTGACATAGCGCTCAGATATTCATTGGGCCTCACACAATCCAAAAGTGTCCAGTGTCCAAAAGTGTGTGCAGAGATTCAAAATCTCCCTTATCCTCTAGTCACTTTGGTCACAGCTGTGCCATCGAGCCTGTCACATAGCGCTCAGATATTCACTGGGCCTCACACAATCCAAAAGTGTCCAGTGTCAAAAAGTGTGTGCAGAGATTCAAAATCTCCCTTATCCTCTAGTCACTTTGGTCACAGCTGTGCCATCGAGCCTGTCACATAGCGCTCAGATATTCATTGGGCCTCACACAATCCAAAAGTGTCCAGTGTCCAAAAGTGTGTGCAGAGATTCAAAATCTCCCTTATCCTCTAGTCACTTTGGTCACAGCTGTGCCATCGAGCCTGTGACATAGCGCTCAGATATTCATTGGGCCTCACACAATCCAAAAGTGTCCAGTGTCCAAAAGTGTGTGCAGAGATTCAAAATCTCCCTTATTCTCTAGTCACTTTGGTCACAGCTGTGCCATCGAGCCTGTCACATAGCGCTCAGATATCAGTGGGCCTCACACAATCCAAAAGTGTCCAGAGTCCAAAAGTGTGTGCAGAGATTCAAAATCTTCCATATCCTCTAGTCACTTTGGTCACAGCTGTGCCATCGAGCCTGTCACATAGCGCTCAGATATCAGTGGGCCTCACACAATCCAAAAGTGTCCAGTGTCCAAAAGTGTGTGCAGAGATTCAAAATCTCCCTTATCCTCTAGTCACTTTGGTCACAGCTGTGCCATCGAGCCTGTGACATAGCGCTCAGATATTCATTGGGCCTCACACATTCCAAAAGTGTCCAGTGTCCAAAAGTGTGTGCAGAGATTCAAAATCTCCCTTATCCTCTAGTCACTTTGGTCACAGCTGTGCCATCGAGCCTGTCACATAGCGCTCAGATATCAGTGGGCCTCACACAATCGAAAAGTGTCCAGTGTCAAAAAGTGTGTGCAGAGATTCAAAATCTCCCTTATCCTCTAGTCACTTTGGTCACAGCTGTGCCATCGAGCCTGTCACATAGCGCTCAGATATTCATTGGGCCTCACACAATCCAAAAGTGTCCAGTGTCCAAAAGTGTGTGCAGAGATTCAAAATCTCCCTTATCCTCTAGTCACTTTGGTCACAGCTGTGCCATCGAGCCTGTCACATAGAGCTCAGATATCAGTGGGCCTCACACAATCCAAAAGTGTCCAGTGTCCAAAAGTGTGTGCAGAGATTCAAAATCTCCCTTATCCTCTAGTCACTTTGGTCACAGCTGTGCCATCGAGCCTGTCACATTGCGCTCAGATATTCATTGGGCCTCACACAATCCAAAAGTGTCCAGTGTCCAAAAGTGTGTGCAGAGATTCAAAATTTCCCTTATCCTCTAGTCACTTTAGTCACATCTGTGCCATGAAGCCTGTGACATAGCACTCAGATATCAGTGGGCCTCACACAATCCAAAAGTGTCCAGTGTCCAAAAGTGTGTGCAGAGATTCAAAATCTCCCTTATCCTCTAGTCACTTTGGTCACAGCTGTGCCATCGAGCCTGTGACACAGCGCTCAGATATCAGTGGGCCTCACACAATCCAAAAGTGTCCAGTGTCCAAAACTGTGTGCAGAGATTCAAAATCACCCTTATCCTCTAGTCACTTTGGTCACAGCTGTGCCATCGAGCCTGTCACATAGCGCTCAGATATTCATTGGGCCTCACACAATCCAAAAGTGTCCAGTGTCCAAAAGTGTGTGCAGAGATTCAAAATCTCCCTTATCCTCTAGTCACTTTGGTCACAGCTGTGCCATCGAGCCTGTGACATAGCGCTCAGATATCAGTGGGCCTCACACAATCCAAAAGTGTCCAGTGTCCAAAAGTGTGTGCAGAGATTCAAAATCTCCCTTATCCTCTAGTCACTTTGGTCACAGCTGTGCCATCGAGCCTGTCACATAGCGCTCAGATATTCATTGGGCCTCACACAATCCAAAAGTGTCCAGTGTCCAAAAGTGTGTGCAGAGATTCAAAATCTCCTTTATCCTCTAGTCACTTTGGTCACAGCTGTGCCATCGAGCCTGTCACATAGTGCTCAGATATTCATTGGGCCTCACACAATCCAAAAGTGTCCAGTGTCCAAAAGTGTGTGCAGAGATTCAGAATCTCGCTTATCCTCTAGTCACTTTGGTCACAGCTGTGCCATCGAGCCTGTCACATAGCGCTCAGATATCAGTGGGCCTCACACAATCCAAAAGTGTCCAGTGTCCAAAAGTGTGTGCAGAGATTCAAAATCTCCCTTATCCTCTATTCACTTTGGTCACAGATGTGCCATCGAGCCTGTGACATAGCGTTCAGATATTCATTGGGCCTCACACAATCCAAAAGTGTCCAGTGTCCAAAAGTGTGTGCAGAGATTCAAAATCTCCCTTATCCTCTAGTCACTTTGGTCACAGCTGTGCCATCGAGCCTGTGACATAGCGCTCAGATATTCATTGGGCCTCACACAATCCAAAAGTGTCCAGTGTCCAAAAGTGTGTGCAGAGATTCAAAATCTCCCTTATCCTCTAGTCACTTTGGTCACAGCTGTGCCATCGAGCCTGTGACATAGCGCTCAGATATTCATTGGGCCTCACACAATCCAAAAGTGTCCAGTGTCCAAACGTGTGTGCAGAGATTCAAAATCTCCCTTATCCTCTAGTGACTTTGGTCACAGCTGTGCCATCGAGCCTGTCACATAGCGCTCAGATATTCATTGGGCCTCACACAATCCAAAAGTGTCCAGTGTCCAAAAGTGCGTGCAGAGATTCAAAATCTCCCTTATCCTCTAGTCACTTTGGTCACAGCTGTGCCATCGAGCCTGTGACATAGCGCTCAGATATCAGTGGGCCTCACACAATCCAAAAGTGTCCAGTGTCCAATAGCGTGTGCATAGATTCAAAATCTCCCTTATCCTTTAGTCACTTTGCTCACAGCTGTGCCATCGAGCCTGTGACATAGTGCTCAGATATCAGTGGGCCTCACACAATCCAAAAGTGTCCAGTGTCCAAAAGTGTGTGCAGAGATTCAAAATCTCCCTTATCCTCTAGTCACTTTGGTCACAGCTGTGCCATCGAGCCTGTCACATAGCGCTCAGATATTCATTGGGCCTCACACAATCCAAAAGTGTCCAGTGTCCAAAAGTGTGTGCAGAGATTCAAAATCTCCCTTATCCTCTAGTCACTTTGGTCACAGCTGTGCCATCGAGCCTGTCACATAGCTCTCAGATATTCATTGGGCCTCACACAATCCAAAAGTGTCCAGTGTCCAAAAGTGTGTGCAGAGATTCAAAATCTCCCTTATCCTCTAGTCACTTTGGTCACAGCTGTGCCATCGAGCCTGTGACATAGCGCTCAGATATTCATTGGGCCTCACACAATCCAAAAGTGTCCAGTGTCCAAACGTGTGTGCAGAGATTCAAAATCTCCCTTATCCTCTAGTCACTTTGGTCACAGCTGTGCCATCGAGCCTGTCACATAGCGCTCAGATATTCATTGGGCCTCACACAATCCAAAAGTGTCCAGTGTCCAAAAGTGTGTGCAGAGATTCAAAATCTCCCTTATCCTCTAGTCACTTTGGTCACAGCTGTGCCATCGAGCCTGTCACATAGCTCTCAGATATTCATTGGGCCTCACACAATCCAAAAGTGTCCAGTGTCCAAAAGTGTGTGCAGAGATTCAAAATCTCCCTTATCCTCTAGTCACTTTGGTCACAGCTGTGCCATCGAGCCTGTGACATAGCGCTCAGATATTCATTGGGCCTCACACAATCCAAAAGTGTCCAGTGTCCAAACGTGTGTGCAGAGATTCAAAATCTCCCTTATCCTCTAGTCACTTTGGTCACAGCTGTGCCATCGAGCCTGTCACATAGCGCTCAGATATTCATTGGGCCTCACACAATCCAAAAGTGTCCAGTGTCCAAAAGTGTGTGCAGAGATTCAAAATCTCCCTTATCCTCTAGTCACTTTGGTCACAGCTGTGCCATCGAGCCTGTGACATAGCGCTCAGATATCAGTGGGCCTCACACAATCCAAAAGTGTCCAGTGTCCAAAAGTGTGTGCAGAGATTCAAAATCTCCCTTATCCTCTAGTCACTTTGGTCACAGCTGTGCCATCGAGCCTGTCACATAGCGCTCAGATATTCATTGGGCCTCACACAATCCAAAAGTGTCCAGTGTCCAAAAGTGTGTGCAGAGATTCAAAATCTCCCTTATCCTCTAGTCACTTTGGTCACAGCTATGCCATCGAGCCTGTGACATAGCGCTCAGATATTCATTGGGCCTCACACAATCCAAAAGTGTCCAGTGTCCAAAAGTGTGTGCAGAGATTCAAAATCTCCCTTATCCTCTAGTCACTTTGGTCACAGCTGTGCCATCGAG
The DNA here is from genome assembly GCF_039654945.1 of Dendrobates tinctorius. Taxonomy (NCBI): domain Eukaryota; kingdom Metazoa; phylum Chordata; class Amphibia; order Anura; family Dendrobatidae; genus Dendrobates; species Dendrobates tinctorius. Next base: position 54,205,599 of record NW_027361676.1, read on the forward strand.
CCTGTGACATAGCGCTCAGATATTCATTGGGCCTCACACAATCCAAAAGTGTCCAGTGTCCAAAAGTGTGTGCAGAGATTCAAAATCTCCCTTATCCTCTAGTCACTTTGGTCACAGCTGTGCCATCGAGCCTGTGACATAGCGCTCAGACATTCATTGGGCCTCACACAATCCAAAAGTGTCCAGTGTCCAAAAGTGTGTGCAGAGATTCAAAATCTCCCTTATCCTCTAGTCACTTTGGTCACAGCTGTGCCGTCGAGCCTGTGACATAGCGCTCAGATATCAGTGGGCCTCACACAATCCAAAAGTGTCCAGTGTCCAAAAGTGTGTGCAGAGATTCAAAATCTCCCTTATCTTCTAGTCACTTTGCTCACAGCTGTGCCATCGAGCCTGTGACATAGCGCTCAGATATCAGTGGGCCTCACACAATCCAAAAGTGTCCAGTGTCCAAAAGTGTGTGCAGAGATTCAAAATCTCCCTTATCCTCTAGTCACTTTGGTCACAGCTGTGCCATCGAGCCTGTCACATAGCGCTCAGATATTCATTGGGCCTCACACAATCCAAAAGTGTCCAGTGTCCAAAAGTGTGTGCAGAGATTCAAAATCTCCTTTATCCTCTAGTCACTTTGGTCACAGCTGTGCCATCGAGCCTGTCACATAGTGCTCAGATATTCATTGGGCCTCACACAATCCAAAAGTGTCCAGTGTCCAAAAGTGTGTGCAGAGATTCAGAATCTCGCTTATCCTCTAGTCACTTTGGTCACAGCTGTGCCATCGAGCCTGTCACATAGCGCTCAGATATCAGTGGGCCTCACACAATCCAAAAGTGTCCAGTGTCCAAAAGTGTGTGCAGAGATTCAAAATCTCCCTTATCCTCTATTCACTTTGGTCACAGCTGTGCCATCGAGCCTGTGACATAGCGTTCAGATATTCATTGGGCCTCACACAATCCAAAAGTGTCCAGTGTCCAAAAGTGTGTGCAGAGATTCAAAATCTCCCTTATCCTCTAGTCACTTTGGTCACAGCTGTGCCATCGAGCCTGTGACATAGCACTCAGATATTCATTGGGCCTCACACAATCCAAAAGTGTCCAGTGTCCAAAAGTGTGTGCAGAGATTCAAAATCTCCCTTATCCTCTACTCACTTTGGTCACAGCTGTGCCATCGAGCCTGTGACATAGCGCTCAGATATTCATTGGGCCTCACACAATCCAAAAGTGTCCAGTGTCCAAACGTGTGTGCAGAGATTCAAAATCTCCCTTATCCTCTAGTCACTTTGGTCACAGCTGTGCCATCGAGCCTGTCACATAGCGCTCAGATATTCATTGGGCCTCACACAATCCAAAAGTGTCCAGTGTCCAAAAGTGTGTGCAGAGATTCAAAATCTCCCTTATCCTCTAGTCACTTTGGTCACAGCTGTGCCATCGAGCCTGTGACATAGCGCTCAGATATCTGTGGGCCTCACACAATCCAAAAGTGTCCAGTGTCCAAAAGTGTGTGCAGAGATTCAAAATCTCCCTTATCCTCTAGTCACTTTGGTCACAGCTGTGCCATCGAGCCTGTCACATAGCGCTCAGATATTCATTGGGCCTCACACAATCCAAAAGTGTCCAGTGTCCAAAAGTGTGTGCAGAGATTCAAAATCTCCCTTATCCTCTAGTCACTTTGGTCACAGCTATGCCATCGAGCCTGTGACATAGCGCTCAGATATTCATTGGGCCTCACACAATCCAAAAGTGTCCAGTGTCCAAAAGTGTGTGCAGAGATTCAAAATCTCCCTTATCCTCTAGTCACTTTGGTCACAGCTGTGCCATCGAGCCTGTGACATAGCGCTCAGTTATTCATTGGGCCTCACACAATCCAAAAGTGTCCAGTGTCCAAAAGTGTGTGCAGAGATTCAAAATCTCCCTTATCCTCTAGTCACTTTGGTCACAGCTGTGCCATCGAGCCTGTCACATAGCGCTCAGATATTCATTGGGCCTCACACAATCCAAAAGTGTCCAGTGTCCAAAAGCGTGTGCAGAGATTCAAAATCTCCCTTATCCTTTAGTCACTTTGCTCACAGCTGTGCCATCGAGCCTGTGACATAGTGCTCAGATATCAGTGGGCCTCACACAATCCAAAAGTGTCCAGTGTCCAAAAGTGTGTGCAGAGATTCAAAATCTCCCTTATCCTCTAGTCACTTTGGTCACAGCTGTGCCATCGAGCCTGTCACATAGCGCTCAGATATTCATTGGGCCTCACACAATCCAAAAGTGTCCAGTGTCCAAAAGTGTGTGCAGAGATTCAAAATCTCCCTTATCCTCTAGTCACTTTGGTCACAGCTGTGCCATCGAGCCTGTCACATAGCTCTCAGATATTCATTGGGCCTCACACAATCCAAAAGTGTCCAGTGTCCAAAACTGTGTGCAGAGATTCAAAATCTCCCTTATCCTCTAGTCACTTTGGTCACAGCTGTGCCATCGAGCCTGTGACATAGCGCTCAGATATTCATTGGGCCTCACACAATCCAAAAGTGTCCAGTGTCCAAAAGTGTGTGCAGAGATTCAAAATCTCCCTTATCCTCTAGTCACTTTGGTCACAGCTGTGCCATCGAGCCTGTCACATAGCGCTCAGATATTCACTGGGCCTCACACAATCCAAAAGTGTCCAGTGTCAAAAAGTGTGTGCAGAGATTCAAAATCTCCCTTATCCTCTAGTCACTTTGGTCACAGCTGTGCCATCGAGCCTGTCACATAGCGCTCAGATATTCATTGGGCCTCACACAATCCAAAAGTGTCCAGTGTCCAAAAGTGTGTGCAGAGATTCAAAATCTCCCTTATCCTCTAGTCACTTTGGTCACAGCTGTGCCATCGAGCCTGTGACATAGCGCTCAGATATTCATTGGGCCTCACACAATCCAAAAGTGTCCAGTGTCCAAAAGTGTGTGCAGAGATTCAAAATCTCCCTTATTCTCTAGTCACTTTGGTCACAGCTGTGCCATCGAGCCTGTGACATAGCGCTCAGATATCAGTGGGCCTCACACAATCCAAAAGTGTCCAGAGTCCAAAAGTGTGTGCAGAGATTCAAAATCTTCCATATCCTCTAGTCACTTTGGTCACAGCTGTGCCATCGAGCCTGTCACATAGCGCTCAGATATCAGTGGGCCTCACACAATCCAAAAGTGTCCAGTGTCCAAAAGTGTGTGCAGAGATTCAAAATCTCCCTTATCCTCTAGTCACTTTGGTCACAGCTGTGCCATCGAGCCTGTGACATAGCGCTCAGATATTCATTGGGCCTCACACATTCCAAAAGTGTCCAGTGTCCAAAAGTGTGTGCAGAGATTCAAAATCTCCCTTATCCTCTAGTCACTTTGGTCACAGCTGTGCCATCGAGCCTGTCACATAGCGCTCAGATATCAGTGGGCCTCACACAATCGAAAAGTGTCCAGTGTCAAAAAGTGTGTGCAGAGATTCAAAATCTCCCTTATCCTCTAGTCACTTTGGTCACAGCTGTGCCATCGAGCCTGTCACATAGCGCTCAGATATTCATTGGGCCTCACACAATCCAAAAGTGTCCAGTGTCCAAAAGTGTGTGCAGAGATTCAAAATCTCCCTTATCCTCTAGTCACTTTGGTCACAGCTGTGCCATCGAGCCTGTCACATAGAGCTCAGATATCAGTGGGCCTCACACAATCCAAAAGTGTCCAGTGTCCAAAAGTGTGTGCAGAGATTCAAAATCTCCCTTATCCTCTAGTCACTTTGGTCACAGCTGTGCCATCGAGCCTGTCACATAGCGCTCAGATATTCATTGGGCCTCACACAATCCAAAAGTGTCCAGTGTCCAAAAGTGTGTGCAGAGATTCAAAATCTCCCTTATCCTCTAGTCACTTTAGTCACATCTGTGCCATGAAGCCTGTGACATAGCACTCAGATATCAGTGGGCCTCACACAATCCAAAAGTGTCCAGTGTCCAAAAGTGTGTGCAGAGATTCAAAATCTCCCTTATCCTCTAGTCACTTTGGTCACAGCTGTGCCATCGAGCCTGTGACACAGCGCTCAGATATCAGTGGGCCTCACACAATCCAAAAGTGTCCAGTGTCCAAAACTGTGTGCAGAGATTCAAAATCACCCTTATCCTCTAGTCACTTTGGTCACAGCTGTGCCATCGAGCCTGTCACATAGCGCTCAGATATTCATTGGGCCTCACACAATCCAAAAGTGTCCAGTGTCCAAAAGTGTGTGCAGAGATTCAAAATCTCCCTTATCCTCTAGTCACTTTGGTCACAGCTGTGCCATCGAGCCTGTGACATAGCGCTCAGATATCAGTGGGCCTCACACAATCCAAAAGTGTCCAGTGTCCAAAAGTGTGTGCAGAGATTCAAAATCTCCCTTATCCTCTAGTCACTTTGGTCACAGCTGTGCCATCGAGCCTGTCACATAGCGCTCAGATATTCATTGGGCCTCACACAATCCAAAAGTGTCCAGTGTCCAAAAGTGTGTGCAGAGATTCAAAATCTCCCTTATCCTCTAGTCACTTTGGTCACAGCTGTGCCATCGAGCCTGTCACATAGTGCTCAGATATTCATTGGGCCTCACACAATCCAAAAGTGTCCAGTGTCCAAAAGTGTGTGCAGAGATTCAGAATCTCGCTTATCCTCTAGTCACTTTGGTCACAGCTGTGCCATCGAGCCTGTCACATAGCGCTCAGATATCAGTGGGCCTCACACAATCCAAAAGTGTCCAGTGTCCAAAAGTGTGTGCAGAGATTCAAAATCTCCCTTATCCTCTATTCATTTTGGTCACAGCTGTGCCATCGAGCCTGTGACATAGCGTTCAGATATTCATTGGGCCTCACACAATCCAAAAGTGTCCAGTGTCCAAAAGTGTGTGCAGAGATTCAAAATCTCCCTTATCCTCTAGTCACTTTGGTCACAGCTGTGCCATCGAGCCTGTGACATAGCGCTCAGATATTCATTGGGCCTCACACAATCCAAAAGTGTCCAGTGTCCAAAAGTGTGTTCAGAGATTCAAAATCTCCCTTAACCTCTAGTCACTTTGGTCACAGCTGTGCCATCGAGCCTGTGACATAGCGCTCAGATATTCATTGGGCCTCACACAATCCAAAAGTGTCCAGTGTCCAAACGTGTGTGCAGAGATTCAAAATCTCCCTTATCCTCTAGTCACTTTGGTCACAGCTGTGCCATCGAGCCTGTCACATAGCGCTCAGATATTCATTGGGCCTCACACAATCCAAAAGTGTCCAGTGTCCAAAAGTGTGTGCAGATATTCAAAATCTCCCTTATCCTCTAGTCACTTTGGTCACAGCTGTGCCATCGAGACTGTGACGTAGCGCTCAGATATCAGTGGGCCTCACACAATCCAAAAGTGTCCAGTGTCCAAAAGTGTGTGCAGAGATTCAAAATCTCCCTTATCCTCTAGTCACTTTGGTCACAGCTATGCCATCGAGCCTGTGACATAGCGCTCAGATATTCATTGGGCCTCACACAATCCAAAAGTGTCCAGTGTCCAAAAGTGTGTGCAGAGATTCAAAATCTCCCTTATCCTTTAGTCACTTTGGTCACAGCTGTGCCATCGAGCCTGTGACATAGCGCTCAGATATTCATTGGGCCTCACACAATCCAAAAGTGTCCAGTGTCCAAAAGTGTGTGCAGAGATTCAAAATCTCCCTTATCCTCTAGTCACTTTGGTCACAGCTGTGCCATCGAGCCTGTCACATAGCGCTCAGATATTCATTGGGCCTCACACAATCCAAAAGTGTCCAGTGTCCAAAAGTGCGTGCAGAGATTCAAAATCTCCCTTATCCTCTAGTCACTTTGGTCACAGCTGTGCCATCGAGCCTGTGACATAGCGCTCAGATATCAGTGGGCCTCACACAATCCAAAAGTGTCCAGTGTCCAAAAGCGTGTGCAGAGATTTAAAATCTCCCTTATCCTTTAGTCACTTTGCTCACAGCTGTGCCATCGAGCCTGTGACATAGTGCTCAGATATCAGTGGGCCTCACACAATCCAAAAGTGTCCAGTGTCCAAAAGTGTGTGCAGAGATTCAAAATCTCCCTTATCCTCTAGTCACTTTGGTCACAGCTGTGCCATCGAGCCTGTCACATAGCGCTCAGATATTCATTGGGCCTCACACAATCCAAAAGTGTCCAGTGTCCAAAAGTGTGTGCAGAGATTCAAAATCTCCCTTATCCTCTGGTCACTTTGGTCACAGCTGTGCCATCGAGCCTGTCACATAGCTCTCAGATATTCATTGGGCCTCACACAATCCAAAAGTGTCCAGTGTCCAAAAGTGTGTGCAGAGATTCAAAATCTCCCTTATCCTCCAGTCACTTTGGTCACAGCTGTGCCATCGAGCCTGTGACATAGCGCTCAGATATTCATTGGGCCTCACACAATCCAAAAGTGTCCAGTGTCCAAAAGTGTGTGCAGAGATTCAAAATCTCCCTTATCCTCTAGTCACTTTGGTCACAGCTGTGCCATCGAGCCTGTGACATAGCGCTCAGATATTCATTGGGCCTCACACAATCCAAAAGTGTCCAGTGTCCAAAAGTGTGTGCAGAGATTCAAAATCTCCCTTATCCTCTAGTCACTTTGGTCACAGCTGTGCCATCGAGCCTGTCACATAGCGCTCAGATATTCATTGGGCCTCACACAATCCAAAAGTGTCCAGTGTCCAAAAGTGCGTGCAGAGATTCAAAATCTCCCTTATCCTCTAGTCACTTTGGTCACAGCTGTGCCATCGAGCCTGTGACATAGCGCTCAGATATCAGTGGGCCTCACACAATCCAAAAGTGTCCAGTGTCCAAAAGCGTGTGCAGAGATTTAAAATCTCCCTTATCCTTTAGTCACTTTGCTCACAGCTGTGCCATCGAGCCTGTGACATAGTGCTCAGATATCAGTGGGCCTCACACAATCCAAAAGTGTCCAGTGTCCAAAAGTGTGTGCAGAGATTCAAAATCTCCCTTATCCTCTAGTCACTTTGGTCACAGCTGTGCCATCGAGCCTGTCACATAGCGCTCAGATATTCATTGGGCCTCACACAATCCAAAAGTGTCCAGTGTCCAAAAGTGTGTGCAGAGATTCAAAATCTCCCTTATCCTCTGGTCACTTTGGTCACAGCTGTGCCATCGAGCCTGTCACATAGCTCTCAGATATTCATTGGGCCTCACACAATCCAAAAGTGTCCAGTGTCCAAAAGTGTGTGCAGAGATTCAAAATCTCCCTTATCCTCCAGTCACTTTGGTCACAGCTGTGCCATCGAGCCTGTGACATAGCGCTCAGATATTCATTGGGCCTCACACAATCCAAAAGTGTCCAGTGTCCAAAAGTGTGTGCAGAGATTCAAAATCTCCCTTATCCTCTAGTCACTTTGGTCACAGCTGTGCCATCGAGCCTGTGACATAGCGCTCAGATATTCATTGGGCCTCACACAATCCAAAAGTGTCCAGTGTCCAAAAGTGTGTGCAGAGATTCAAAATCTCCCTTATCCTCTAGTCACTTTGGTCACAGCTGTGCCATCGAGCCTGTGACATAGCGCTCAGATATTCATTGGGCCTCACACAATCCAAAAGTGTCCAGTGTCCAAAAGTGTGTGCAGAGATTCAAAATCTCCCTTATTCTCTAGTCACTTTGGTCACAGCTGTGCCATCGAGCCTGTGACATAGCGCTCAGATATCAGTGGGCCTCACACAATCCAAAAGTGTCCAGAGTCCAAAAGTGTGTGCAGAGATTCAAAATCTTCCATATCCTCTAGTCACTTTGGTCACAGCTGTGCCAACGAGCCTGTCACATAGCGCTCAGATATCAGTGGGCCTCACACAATCCAAAAGTGTCCAGTGTCCAAAAGTGTGTGCAGAGATTCAAAATCTCCCTTATCCTCTAGTCACTTTGGTCACAGCTGTGCCATCGAGCCTGTGACATAGCGCTCAGATATTCATTGGGCCTCACACATTCCAAAAGTGTCCATTGCCCAAAAGTGTGTGCAGAGATTCAAAATCTCCCTTATCCTCTAGTCACTTTGGTCATAGCTTTGCCATCGAGCCTGTCACATAGAGCTCAGATATCAGTGGGCCTCACACAATCGAAAAGTGTCCAGTGTCAAAAAGTGTGTGCAGAGATTCAAAATCTCCCTTATCCTCTAGTCACTTTGGTCACAGCTGTGCCATCGAGCCTGTGACATAGCGCTCAGATATCAGTGGGCCTCACACAATCCAAAAGTGTCCAGTGTCCAAAAGTGTGTGCAGAGATTAAAAATCTCCCTTATCCTCTAGTCACTTTGGTCACAGCTGTGCCATCGAGCCTGTCACATAGCGCTCAGATATTCATTGGGCCTCACACAATCCAAAAGTGTCCAGTGTCCAAAAGTGTGCGCAGAGATTCAAAATCTCCCTTATCCTCTAGTCACTTTGGTCACAGCTGTGCCATCGAGCCTGTCACATAGCGCTCAGATATTCATTGGGCCTCACACAATCCAAAAGTGTCCAGTGTCCAAAAGTGTGTGCAGAGATTCAAAATCTCCCTTATCCTCTAGTCACTTTGGTCACAGCTGTGCCATCGAGCCTGTCACATAACGCTCAGATATTCATTGGGCCTCACACAATCCAAAAGTGTCCAGTGTCCAAAAGTGTGTGCAGAGATTCAAAATCTCCCTTATCCTCTAGTCACTTTGGTCACAGCTGTGCCATCGAGCCTGTGACATAGCGCTCAGATATTCATTGGGCCTCACACAATCCAAAAGTGTACAGTGTCCAAAAGTGTGTGCAGAGATTCAAAATCTCCCTTATTCTCTAGTCACTTTGGTCACAGCTGTGCCATCGAGCCTGTGACATAGCGCTCAGATATTCATTGGGCCTCACACAATCCAAAAGTGTCCAGTGTTCAAAAGTGTGTGCAGAGATTCAAAATCTCCCTTATCCTCTAGTCACTTTGGTCACAGCTGTGCCATCGAGCCTGTGACATAGCGCTCAGATATTCATTGGGCCTCACACAATCCAAAAGTGTCCAGTGTCCAAAAGTGTGTGCAGAGATTCAAAATCTCTCTTATCCTCTAGTCACTTTGGTCACAGCTGTGCCATCGAGCCTGTGACATAGCGCTCAGATATTCATTGGGCCTCACACAATCCAAAAGTGTCCAGTGTCCAAAAGTGTGTGCAGAGATTCAAAATCTCCCTTATCCTCTAGTCACTTTGGTCACAGCTGTGCCATCGAGCCTGTGACATAGCGCTCAGATATCAGTGGGCCTCACACAATCCAAAAGTGTCCAGTGTCCAAAAGTGTGTGCAGAGATTCAAAATCTCCCTTATCCTATAGTCACTTTGGTCACAGCTGTGCCATCGAGCCTGTGACATAGCGCTCAGATATCAGTGGGCCTCACACAATCCAAAAGTGTCCAGTGACCAAATGTGTGTGCAGAGATTCAAAATCTCCCTTATCCTCTAGTCACTTTGGTCACAGCTGTGCCATCGAGCCTGTGACATAGCGCTCAGATATCAGTGGGCCTCACACAATCCAAAAGTGTCCAGTGTCCAAAAGTGTGTGCAGAGATTCAAAATCTCCCTTATCCTCTAGTCACTTTGGTCACATCTGTGCCATCGAGCCTGTCACATAGCGCTCAGATATCAGTGGGCCTCACACAATCCAAAAGTGTCCAGTGTCCAAAAGTGTGTGCAGAGATTCAAAATCTCCCTTTTCCTCTAGTCACTTTGGTCACAGCTGTGCCATCGAGCCTGTCACAAAGCGCTCAGATATTCATTGGGCCTCACACAATCCAAAAGTGTCCAGTGTCCAAAAGTGTGTGCAGAGATTCAAAATCTCCCTTTTCCTCTAGTCACTTTGGTCACAGCTGTGCCATCGAGCATGTCACATAGCGCTCAAATATTCATTGGGCCTCACACAATCCAAAAGTGTCCAGTGTCCAAAAGTGTGTGCAGAGATTCAAAATCTCCCTTATCCTCTAGTCACTTTGGTCACAGCTGTGCCATCGAGCCTGTGACATAGCGCTCAGATATTCATTGGGCCTCACACAATCCAAAAGTGTCCAGTGTCCAAAAGTGTGTGCAGAGATTCAAAATCTCCCTTATCCTGTAGTCACTTTGGTCACAGCTGTGCCATAGAGCCTGTCACATAGCGCTCAGATATTCATTGGGCCTTACACAATCCAAAAGTGTCCAGTGTCCAAAAGTGTGTGCAGAGAATCAAAATCTCCCTTATCCTCTAGTCACTTTGGTCACAGCTGTGCCATCGAGCCTGTGACATAGCGCTCAGATATTCATTGGGCCTCACACAATCCATAAGTGTCCAGTGTCCAAAAGTGTGTGCAGAGATTCAAAATCTCCCTTATCCTCTAGTCACTTTGGTCACAGCTGTGCCATCGAGCCTGTCACATAGCGCTCAGATATTCATTGGGCCTCACACAATCCAAAAGTGTCCAGTGTCCAAAAGTGTGTGCAGAGATTCAAAATCTCCCTTAACCTCTAGTCACTTTGGTCACAGCTGTGCCATCGAGCCTGTCACATAGCGCTCAGATATTCATTGGGCCTCACACAATCCAAAAGTGTCCAGTGTCCAAAAGTGTGTGCAGAGATTCAAAATCTCCCTTATCCTGTAGTCACTTTGGTCACAGCTGTGCCATCGAGCCTGTGACATAGCGCTCAGATATTCATTCGGCCTCACACAATCCAAAAGTGTCCAGTGTCCAAAAGTGTGTGCAGAGATTCAAAATCTCCCTTATCCTCTAGTCACTTTGGTCACAGCTGTGCCATCGAGCCTGTGACATAGCGCTCAGATATTCATTGGGCCTCACACAATCCAAAAGTGTCCAGTGTCCAAAAGTGTGTGCAGAGATTCAAAATCTCCCTTATTCTCTAGTCACTTTGGTCACAGCTGTGCCATCGAGCCTGTGACATAGCGCTCAGACATTCATTGGGCCTCACACAATCCAAAAGTGTCCAGTGTCCAAAAGTGTGTGCAGAGATTCAAAATCTCCCTTATCCTCTAGTCACTTTGGTCACAGCTGTGCCGTCGAGCCTGTGACATAGCGCTCAGATATCAGTGGGCCTCACACAATCCAAAAGTGTCCAGTGTCCAAAAGTGTGTGCAGAGATTCAAAATCTCCCTTATCTTCTAGTCACTTTGCTCACAGCTGTGCCATCGAGCCTGTGACATAGCGCTCAGATAACAGTGGGCCTCACACAATCCAAAAGTGTCCAGTGTCCAAAAGTGTGTGCAGAGATTCAAAATCTCCCTTATCCTCTAGTCACTTTGGTCACAGCTGTGCCATCGAGCCTGTCACATAGCGCTCAGATATTCATTTGGCCTCACACAATCCAAAAGTGTCCAGTGTCCAAAAGTGTGTGAAGAGATTCAAAATCTCCCTTATCCTCTAGTCACTTTGGTCACAGCTGTGCCATGGAGCCTGTGACATAGCGCTCAGATATCAGTGGGCATCACACAATCCAAAAGTGTCCAGTGTCCAAAAGTGTGTGCAGAGATTCAAAATCTCCCTTATCCTCTAGTCACTTTGGTCACAGCTGTGCCATCGAGCCTGTCACATAGCGCTCAGATATTCATTGGGCCTCACACAATCCAAAAGTGTCCAGTGTCCAAAAGTGTGTGCAGAGATTCAAAATCTCCCTTATCCTCTAGTCACTTTGGTCACAGCTGTGCCATCGAGCCTGTCACATAGCGCTCAGATATTCATTGGGCCTCACACAATCCAAAAGTGTCCAGTGTCCAAAAGTGTGTGCAGAGATTCAAAATCTCCCTTATCCTCTAGTCACTTTGGTCACAGCTGTGCCATCGAGCCTGTCACATAGCGCTCAGATATCAGTGGGCCTCACACAATCCAAAAGTGTCCAGTGTCCAAAAGTGTGTGCAGAGATTCAAAATCTCCCTTATCCTCTTGTCACTTTGGTCACAGCTGTGCCATCGAGCCTGTAACATAGCGCTCAGATATTCATTGGGCCTCACACAATCCAAAAGTGTCCAGTGTCCTAAAGTGTGTGCAGAGATTCAAAATCTCCCTTTTCCTCTAGTCACTTTGGTCAAAGCTATGCCATCGAGCCTGTCACATAGCGCTCAGATATTCATTGGGCCTCTCACAATCCAAAAGTGTCCAGTGTCCAAAAGTGAGTGCAGAGGTTCAAAATCTCCCTTATCCTCTAGTCACTTTGGTCACAGCTGTGCCATCGAGCCTGTGACATAGCGCTCAGATATCAGTGGGCCTCACACAATCCAAAAGTGTCCAGTGTCCAAAAGTGTGTGCAGAGATTCAAAATCTCCCTTATCCTCTAGTCACTTTGGTCACAGCTGTGCCATCGAGCCTGTGACATAGCGCTCAGATATCAGTGGGCCTCACACAATCCAAAAGTGTCCAGTGTCCAAAAGTGTGTGCAGAGATTCAAAATCTCCCTTATCCTCTAGTCACTTTGGTCACAGCTGTGCCATCGAGCCTGTGACATAGCGCTCAGATATTCATTGGGCCTCACACAATCCAAAAGTGTCCAGTGTCCAAAAGTGTGTGCAGAGATTCAAAATCTCCCTTATCCTCTAGTCACTTTGGTCACAGCTGTGCCATCGAGCCTGTGACATAGCGCTCAGATATTCATTGGGCCTCACACAATCCAAAAGTGTCCAGTGTCCAAAAGTGTGTGCAGAGATTCAAAATCTCCCTTATCCTCTAGTCACTTTGGTCACAGCTGTGCCATCGAGCCTGTCACATAGCGCTCAGATATTCATTGGGCCTCACACAATCCAAAAGTGTCCAGTGTCCAAAAGTGTGTGCAGAGATTCAAAATCTCCCTTATCCTCTAGTCACTTTGGTCACAGCTGTGCCATCGAGCCTGTGACATAGCGCTCAGATGTTCATTGGGCCTCACACAATCCAAAAGTGTCCAGTGTCCAAAAGTGTGTGCAGAGATTCAAAATCTCCCTTATTCTCTAGTCACTTTGGTCACAGCTGTGCCATCGAGCCTGTGACATAGCGCTCAGATATCAGTGGGCCTCACACAATCCAAAAGTGTCCAGAGTCCAAAAGTGTGTGCAGAGATTCAAAATCTTCCATATCCTCTAGTCACTTTGGTCACAGCTGTGCCATCGAGCCTGTCACATAGCGCTCAGATATCAGTGGGCCTCACACAATCCAAAAGTGTCCAGTGTCCAAAAGTGTGTGCAGAGATTCAAAATCTCCCTTATCCTCTAGTCACTTTGGTCACAGCTGTGCCATCGAGCCTGTGACATAGCGCTCAGATATTCATTGGGCCTCACACATTCCAAAAGTGTCCAGTGTCCAAAAGTGTGTGCAGAGATTTCAAAATCTCCCTTATCCTCTAGTCACTTTGGTCACAGCTGTGCCATCGAGCCTGTCACATAGAGCTCAGATATCAGTGGGCCTCACACAATCGAAAAGTGTCCAGTGTCAAAAAGTGTGTGCAGAGATTCAAAATCTCCCTTATCCTCTAGTCACTTTGGTCACAGCTGTGCCATCGAGCCTGTGACATAGCGCTCAGATATCAGTGGGCCTCACACAATCCAAAAGTGTCCAGTGTCCAAAAGTGTGTGCAGAGATTAAAAATCTCCCTTATCCTCTAGTCACTTTGGTCACAGCTGTGCCATCGAGCCTGTCACATAGCGCTCAGATATTCATTGGGCCTCACACAATCCAAAAGTGTCCAGTGTCCAAAAGTGTGCGCAGAGATTCAAAATCTCCCTTATCCTCTAGTCACTTTGGTCACAGCTGTGCCATCGAGCCTGTCACATAGCGCTCAGATATTCATTGGGCCTCACACAATCCAAAAGTGTCCAGTGTCCAAAAGTGTGTGCAGAGATTCAAAATCTCCCTTATCCTCTAGTCACTTTGGTCACAGCTGTGCCATCGAGCCTGTCACATAACGCTCAGATATTCATTGGGCCTCACACAATCCAAAAGTGTCCAGTGTCCAAAAGTGTGTGCAGAGATTCAAAATCTCCCTTATCCTCTAGTCACTTTGGTCACAGCTGTGCCATCGAGCCTGTGACATAGCGCTCAGATATTCATTGGGCCTCACACAATCCAAAAGTGTACAGTGTCCAAAAGTGTGTGCAGAGATTCAAAATCTCCCTTATTCTCTAGTCACTTTGGTCACAGCTGTGCCATCGAGCCTGTGACATAGCGCTCAGATATTCATTGGGCCTCACACAATCCAAAAGTGTCCAGTGTTCAAAAGTGTGAGCAGAGATTCAAAATCTCCCTTATCCTCTAGTCACTTTGGTCACAGCTGTGCCATCGAGCCTGTGACATAGCGCACAGATATTCATTGGGCCTCACACAATCCAAAAGTGTCCAGTGTCCAAAAGTGTGTGCAGAGATTCAAAATCTCTCTTATCCTCTAGTCACTTTGGTCACAGCTGTGCCATCGAGCCTGTGACATAGCGCTCAGATATTCATTGGGCCTCACACAATCCAAAAGTGTCCAGTGTCCAAAAGTGTGTGCAGAGATTCAAAATCTCCCTTATCCTCTAGTCACTTTGGTCACAGCTGTGCCATCGAGCCTGTGACATAGCGCTCAGATATCAGTGGGCCTCACACAATCCAAAAGTGTCCAGTGTCCAAAAGTGTGTGCAGAGATTCAAAATCTCCCTTATCCTATAGTCACTTTGGTCACAGCTGTGCCATCGAGCCTGTGACATAGCGCTCAGATATCAGTGGGCCTCACACAATCCAAAAGTGTCCAGTGTCCAAATGTGTGTGCAGAGATTCAAAATCTCCCTTATCCTCTAGTCACTTTGGTCACAGCTGTGCCATCGAGCCTGTGACATAGCGCTCAGATATCAGTGGGCCTCACACAATCCAAAAGTGTCCAGTGTCCAAAAGTGTGTGCAGAGATTCAAAATCTCCCTTATCCTCTAGTCACTTTGGTCACATCTGTGCCATCGAGCCTGTCACATAGCGCTCAGATATCAGTGGGCCTCACACAATCCAAAAGTGTCCAGTGTCCAAAAGTGTGTGCAGAGATTCAAAATCTCCCTTATCCTCTAGTCACTTTGGTCACAGCTGTGCCATCGAGCCTGTCACAAAGCGCTCAGATATTCATTGGGCCTCACACAATCCAAAAGTGTCCAGTGTCCAAAAGTGTGTGCAGAGATTCAAAATCTCCCTTATCCTCTAGTCACTTTGGTCACAGCTGTGCCATCGAGCATGTCACATAGCGCTCAGATATTCATTGGGCCTCACACAATCCAAAAGTGTCCAGTGTCCAAAAGTGTGTGCAGAGATTCAAAATCTCCCTTATCCTCTAGTCACTTTGGTCACAGCTGTGCCATCGAGCCTGTGACATAGCGCTCAGATATTCATTGGGCCTCACACAATCCAAAAGTGTCCAGTGTCCAAAAGTGTGTGCAGAGATTCAAAATCTCCCTTATCCTGTAGTCACTTTGGTCACAGCTGTGCCATAGAGCCTGTCACATAGCGCTCAGATATTCATTGGGCCTTACACAATCCAAAAGTGTCCAGTGTCAAAAAGTGTGTGCAGAGATTCAAAATCTCCCTTATCCTCTAGTCACTTTGGTCACAGCTGTGCCATCGAGCCTGTGACATAGCGCTCAGATATTCATTGGGCCTCACACAATCCAAAAGTGTCCAGTGTCCAAAAGTGTGTGCAGAGATTCAAAATCTCCCTTATCCTCTAGTCACTTTGGTCACAGCTGTGCCATCGAGCCTGTCACATAGCGCTCAGATATTCATTGGGCCTCACACAATCCAAAAGTGTCCAGTGTCCAAAAGTGTGTGCAGAGATTCAAAATCTCCCTTAACCTCTAGTCACTTTGGTCACAGCTGTGCCATCGAGCCTGTCACATAGCGCTCAGATATTCATTGGGCCTCACACAATCCAAAAGTGTCCAGTGTCCAAAAGTGTGTGCAGAGATTCAAAATCTCCCTTATCCTGTAGTCACTTTGGTCACAGCTGTGCCATCGAGCCTGTGACATAGCGCTCAGATATTCATTCGGCCTCACACAATCCAAAAGTGTCCAGTGTCCAAAAGTGTGTGCAGAGATTCAAAATCTCCCTTATCCTCTAGTCACTTTGGTCACAGCTGTGCCATCGAGCCTGTGACATAGCGCTCAGATATTCATTGGGCCTCACACAATCCAAAAGTGTCCAGTGTCCAAAAGTGTGTGCAGAGATTCAAAATCTCCCTTATCCTCTAGTCACTTTGGTCACAGCTGTGCCATCGAGCCTGTGACATAGCGCTCAGACATTCATTGGGCCTCACACAATCCAAAAGTGTCCAGTGTCCAAAAGTGTGTGCAGAGATTCAAAATCTCCCTTATCCTCTAGTCACTTTGGTCACAGCTGTGCCGTCGAGCCTGTGACATAGCGCTCAGATATCAGTGGGCCTCACACAATCCAAAAGTGTCCAGTGTCCAAAAGTGTGTGCAGAGATTCAAAATCTCCCTTATCTTCTAGTCACTTTGCTCACAGCTGTGCCATCGAGCCTGTGACATAGCGCTCAGATAACAGTGGGCCTCACACAATCCAAAAGTGTCCAGTGTCCAAAAGTGTGTGCAGAGATTCAAAATCTCCCTTATCCTCTAGTCACTTTGGTCACAGCTGTGCCATCGAGCCTGTCACATAGCGCTCAGATATTCATTTGGCCTCACACAATCCAAAAGTGTCCAGTGTCCAAAAGTGTGTGAAGAGATTCAAAATCTCCCTTATCCTCTAGTCACTTTGGTCACAGCTGTGCCATGGAGCCTGTGACATAGCGCTCAGATATCAGTGGGCATCACACAATCCAAAAGTGTCCAGTGTCCAAAAGTGTGTGCAGAGATTCAAAATCTCCCTTATCCTCTAGTCACTTTGGTCACAGCTGTGCCATCGAGCCTGTCACATAGCGCTCAGATATTCATTGGGCCTCACACAATCCAAAAGTGTCCAGTGTCCAAAAGTGTGTGCAGAGATTCAAAATCTCCCTTATCCTCTAGTCACTTTGGTCACAGCTGTGCCATCGAGCCTGTCACATAGCGCTCAGATATTCATTGGGCCTCACACAATCCAAAAGTGTCCAGTGTCCAAAAGTGTGTGCAGAGATTCAAAATCTCCCTTATCCTCTAGTCACTTTGGTCACAGCTGTGCCATCGAGCCTGTCACATAGCGCTCAGATATCAGTGGGCCTCACACAATCCAAAAGTGTCCAGTGTCCAAAAGTGTGTGCAGAGATTCAAAATCTCCCTTATCCTCTTGTCACTTTGGTCACAGCTGTGCCATCGAGCCTGTAACATAGCGCTCAGATATTCATTGGGCCTCACACAATCCAAAAGTGTCCAGTGTCCTAAAGTGTGTGCAGAGATTCAAAATCTCCCTTTTCCTCTAGTCACTTTGGTCACAGCTATGCCATCGAGCCTGTCACATAGCGCTCAGATATTCATTGGGCCTCTCACAATCCAAAAGTGTCCAGTGTCCAAAAGTGAGTGCAGAGGTTCAAAATCTCCCTTATCCTCTAGTCACTTTGGTCACAGCTGTGCCATCGAGCCTGTGACATAGCGCTCAGATATCAGTGGGCCTCACACAATCCAAAAGTGTCCACGTGTCCAAAAGTGTGTGCAGAGATTCAAAATCTCCCTTATCCTCTAGTCACTTTGGTCACAGCTGTGCCATCGAGCCTGTGACATAGCGCTCAGATATCAGTGGGCCTCACACAATCCAAAAGTGTCCAGTGTCCAAAAGTGTGTGCAGAGATTCAAAATCTCCCTTATCCTCTAGTCACTTTGGTCACAGCTGTGCCATCGAGCCTGTGACATAGCGCTCAGATATTCATTGGGCCTCACACAATCCAAAAGTGTCCAGTGTCCAAAAGTGTGTGCAGAGATTCAAAATCTCCCTTATCCTCTAGTCACTTTGGTCACAGCTGTGCCATCGAGCCTGTCACATAGCGCTCAGATATCAGTGGGCCTCACACAATCCAAAAGTGTCCAGTGTCCAAAAGTGTGTGCAGAGATTCAAAATCTCCCTTATCCTCTAGTCACTTTTTTCACAGCTGTGCCATCGAGTCTGTGACATAGCGCTCAGATATCAGTGGGCCTCACACAATGCAAAAGTGTCCAGTGTCCAAAAGTGTGTGCAGAGATTCAAAATCTCCCTTATCCTCTAGTCACTTTGGTCACAGCTGTGCCATCGAGCCTGTCACATAGCGCTCAGATATTCATTGGGCCTCACACAATCCAAAAGTGTCCAGTGTCCAAAAGTGTGTGCAGAGATTCAAAATCTCCCTTATCCTCTAGTCACTTTGGTCACAGCTGTGGCATTGAGCCTGTCACATAGCGCTCAGATATTCATTGGGCCTCACACAATCCAAAAGTGTCCAGTGTCCAAAAGTGTGTGCAGAGATTCAAAATCTCCCTTATCCTCTAGTCACTTTGGTCACAGCTGTGACATCGAGCCTGTCACATAGCGCTCAGATATCATTGGGCCTCACACAATCCAAAAGTGTCCAGTGTACAAAAGTGTGTGCAGAGATTCAATATCTCCCTTATCCTCTAGTCACTTTGCTCACAGCTGTGCCATCGAGCCTGTCACATAGCGCTCAGATATTCATTGGGCCTCACACAATCCAAAAGTGTCCAGTGTCCAAAAGTGTGTGCAGAGATTCAAAATCTCCCTTATCCTTTAGTCACTTTGGTCACAGCTGTGCCATCGAGCCTGTGACATAGCGCTCAGATATTCATTGGGCCTCACACAATCCAAAAGTGTCCAGTGTCCAAAAGTGTGTGCAGAGATTCAAAATCTGCCTTATTCTCTAGTCACTTTGGTCACAGCTGTGCCATCGAGCCTGTCACATAGCGCTCAGATATTCATTGGGCCTCACACAATCCAAAAGTGTCCAGTGTCCAAAAGTGTGTGCAGAGATTCAAAATCTCCCTTATCCTCTAGTCACTTTGGTCACAGCTGTGCCATCGAGCCTGTGACATAGCGCTCAGATATTCATTGGGCCTCACACAATCCAAAAGTGTCCAGTGTCCAAAAGTGTGTGCAGAGATTCAAAATCTCCCTTATCCTCTAGTCACTTTGGTCACAGCTGTGCCATCGAGCCTGTGACATAGCGCTCAGATATTCATTGGGCCTCACACAATCCAAAAGTGTCCAGTGTCCAAAAGTGTGTGCAGAGATTCAAAATCTCCCTTATCCTCAAGTCACTTTGGTCACAGCTGTGCCATCGAGCCTGTGACATAGCGCTCAGATATCAGTGGGACTCACACAATCCAAAAGTGTCCAGTGTCCAAAAGTGTGTGCAGAGATTCAAAATCTCCCTTATCCTCTAGTCACTTTGGTCACAGCTGTGCCATCGAGCCTGTGACATAGCGCTCAGATATCAGTGGGCCTCACACAATCCAAAAGTGTCCAGTGTCCAAAAGTGTGTGCAGAGATTCAAAATCTCCCTTATCCTCTAGTCACTTTGGTCACAGCTGTGCCATCGAGCCTGTGACATAGCTCTCAGATATCAGTGGGCCTCACACAATCCAAAAGTGTCCAGTGTCCAAAAGTGTGTGCAGAGATTCAAAATCTCCCTTATCCTCTAGTCACTTTGGTCACAGCTGTGCCATCGAGCCTGTCACATAGCGCTCAGATATTCATTGGGCCTCACACAATCCAAAAGTGTCCAGTGTCCAAAAGTGTGTGCAGAGATTCAAAATCTCCCTTATCCTCTAGTCACTTTGGTCACAGCTGTGCCATCGAGCCTGTCACATAGCGCTCAGATATTCATTGGGCCTCACACAATCCAAAAGTGTCCAGTGTCCAAAAGTGTGTGCAGAGATTCAAAATCTCCCTTATCCTCTAGTCACTTTGGTAACATCTGTGCCATCGAGCCTGTCACATAGCGCTCAGATATCAGTGGGCCTCACACAATCCAAAAGTGTCCAGTGTCCAAAAGTGTGTGCAGAGATTCAAAATCTCCCTTATCCTCTAGTCACTTTGGTCACAGCTGTGACATCGAGCCTGTCACATAGCGCTCAGATATCATTGGGCCTCACACAATCCAAAAGTGTCCAGTGTACAAAAGTGTGTGCAGAGATTCAAAATCTCCCTTGTCCTCTAGTCACTTTGCTCACAGCTGTGCCATCGAGCCTGTCACATAGCGCTCAGATATTCATTGGGCCTCACACAATCCAAAAGTGTCCAGTGTCCAAAAGTGTGTGCAGAGATTCAAAATCTCCCTTATCCTCTAGTCACTTTGGTCACAGCTGTGCCATCGAGCCTGTGACATAGCGCTCAGATATTCATTGGGCCTCACACAATCCAAAAGTGTCCAGTGTCCAAAAGTGTGTGCAGAGATTCAAAATCTGCCTTATTCTCTAGTCACTTTGGTCACAGCTGTGCCATCGAGCCTGTCACATAGCGCTCAGATATTCATTGGGCCTCACACAATCCAAAAGTGTCCAGTGTCCAAAAGTGTGTGCAGAGATTCAAAATCTCCCTTATCCTCTAGTCACTTTGGTCACAGTTGTGCCATCGAGCCTGTGACATAGCGCTCAGATATTCAATGGGCTTCACACAATCCAAAAGTGTCCAGTGTCCAAAAGTGTGTGCAGAGATTCAAAATCTCCCTTATCCTCTAGTCACTTTGGTCACAGCTGTGCCATCGAGCCTGTGACATAGCGCTCAGATATCAGTGGGCCTCACACAATCCAAAAGTGTCCAGTGTCCAAAAGTGTGTGCAGAGATTCAAAATCTCCCTTATCCTCTAGTCACTTTGGTCACAGCTGTGCCATCGAGCCTGTGACATAGCGCTCAGATATCAGTGGGCCTCACACAATCCAAAAGTGTCCAGTGTCCAAAAGTGTGTGCAGAGATTCAAAATCTCCCTTATCCTCTAGTCACTTTGGTCACAGCTGTGCCATCGAGCCTGTGACATAGCTCTCAGATATCAGTGGGCCTCACACAATCCAAAAGTGTCCAGTGTCCAAAAGTGTGTGCAGAGATTCAAAATCTCCCTTATCCTCTAGTCACTTTGGTCACAGCTGTGCCATCGAGCCTGTCACATAGCGCTCAGATATTCATTGGGCCTCACACAATCCAAAAGTGTCCAGTGTCCAAAAGTGTGTGCAGAGATTCAAAATCTCCCTTATCCTCTAGTCACTTTGGTCACAGCTGTGCCATCGAGCCTGTCACATAGCGCTCAGATATTCATTGGGCCTCACACAATCCAAAAGTGTCCAGTGTCCAAAAGTGTGTGCAGAGATTCAAAATCTCCCTTATCCTCTAGTCACTTTGGTAACATCTGTGCCATCGAGCCTGTCACATAGCGCTCAGATATCAGTGGGCCTCACACAATCCAAAAGTGTCCAGTGTCCAAAAGTGTGTGCAGAGATTCAAAATCTCCCTTATCCTCTAGTCACTTTGGTCACAGCTGTGCCATCGAGCCTGTGACATAGCGCTCAGATATTCATTGGGCCTCACACAATCCAAAAGTGTCCAGTGTCCAAAAGTGTGTGCAGAGATTCAAAATCTCCCTTATCCTCTAGTCACTTTGGTCACAGCTGTGCCATCGAGCATGTCACATAGCGCTCAGATATTCATTGGGCCTCACACAATCCAAAAGTGTCCAGTGTCCAAAAGTGTGTGCAGAGATTCAAAATCTCCCTTATCCTCTAGTCACTTTGGTCACAGCTGTGCCATCGAGCCTGTGACATAGTGCTCAGATATTCATTGGGCCTCACACAATCCAAAAGTGTCCAGTGTCCAAAAGTGTGTGCAGAGATTCAAAATCTCCCTTATCCTCTAGTCACTTTGGTCACAGCTGTGCCATCGAGCCTGTGACATAGCGCTCCGATATTCATTGGGCCTCACACAATCCAAAAGTGTCCAGTGTCCAAAATTGTGTGCAGAGATACAAAATCTCCCTTATCCTCTAGTCACTTTGGTCACAGCTGTGCCATCGAGCCTGTGACATAGCGCTCAGATATTCATTGGGCCTCACACAATTCAAAAGTGTCCAGTGTCCAAAAGTGTGTGCAGAGATTCAAAATCTCCCTTATCCTGTAGTCACTTTGGTCACAGCTGTGCCATCGAGCCTGTGACATAGCGCTCAGATATTCATTGGGCCTCACACAATCCAAAAGTGTCCAGTGTCCAAAAGTGTGTGCAGAGATTCAAAATCTCCCTTATCCTCTAGTCACTTTGGTCACAGCTGTGCCATCGAGCCTGTGACATAGCGCTCAGATATTCATTGGGCCTCACACAATCCAAAAGTGTCCAGTGTCCAAAAGTGTGTGCAGAGATTCAAAATCTCCCTTATCCTCTAGTCACTTTGGTCACAGCTGTGCCATCGAGCCTGTGACATAGCGCTCAGATATTCATTGGGCCTCACACAATCCAAAAGTGTCCAGTGTCCAAAAGTGTGTGCAGAGATTCAAAATCTCCCTTATCCTCTAGTCACTTTGGTCACAGCTGTGCCATCGAGCCTGTGACATAGCGCTCAGATATTCATTGGGCCTCACACAATCCAAAAGTGTCCAGTGTCCAAAAGTGTGTGCAGAGATTCAAAATCTCCCTTATCCTGTAGTCACTTTGGTCACAGCTGTGCCATCGAGCCTGTGACATAGCGCTCAGATATTCATTGGGCCTCACACAATCCAAAAGTGTCCAGTGTCCAAAAGTGTGTGCAGAGATTCAAAATCTCCCTTATCCTCTAGTCACTTTGGTCACAGCTGTGCCATCGAGCCTGTGACATAGCGCTCAGATATTCATTGGGCCTCACACAATCCAAAAGTGTCCAGTGTCCAAAATTGTGTGCAGAGATTCAAAATCTCCCTTATCCTCTAGTCACTTTGGTCACAGCTGTGCCATCGAGCCTGTGACATAGCGCTCAGATATTCATTGGGCCTTACACAATTCAAAAGTGTCCAGTGTCCAAAAGTGTGTGCAGAGATTCAAAATCTCCCTTATCCTCTAGTCACTTTGGTCACAGCTGTGCCATCGAGCCTGTGACATAGCGCTCAGATATCAGTGGGCCTCACACAATCCAAAAGTGTCCAGTGTCCAAAAGTGTGTGCAGAGTTTCAAAATCTCCCTTATCCTCTAGTCACTTTGCTCTCAGCTGTGCCATCGAGCCTGTGACATAGCGCTCAGATATCAGTGGGCCTCACACAATTCAAAAGTGTCCAGTGTCCAAAAGTGTGTGCAGAGATTCAAAATCTCCCTTATCCTCTAGTCACTTTGGTCACAGCTGTGCCATCGAGCCTGTCACATAGTGCTCAGATATTCATTGGGCCTCACACAATCCAAAAGTGTCCAGTGTCCAAAAGTGTGTGCAGAGATTCAAAATCTCCCTTATCCTCTAGACACTTTGGTCACAGCTGTGCCATAGAGCCTGTGACATAGCGCTCAGATATTCATTGGGCCTCACACAATCCAAAAGTGTCCAGTGTCCAAAAGTGTGTGCAGAGATTCAAAATCTCCCTTATCCTGTAGTCACTTTGGTCACAGCTGTGCCATCGAGCCTGTGACATAGTGCTCAGATATTCATTGGGCCTCACACAATCCAAAAGTGTCCAGTGTCCAAAAGTGTGTGCAGAGATTCAAAATCTCCCTTATCCTCTAGTCACTTTGGTCACAGCTGTGCCATCGAGCCTGTGACATAGCGCTCAGATATTCATTGGGCCTCACACAATCCAAAAGTGTCCAGTGTCCAAAAGTGTGTGCAGAGATTCAAAATCTCCCTTATCCTCTAGTAACTTTGGTCACAGCTGTGCCATCGAGCCTGTGACATAGCGCTCAGATATCAGTGGGCCTCACACAATCCAAAAGCGTCCAGTGTCCAAAAGTGTGTGCAGAGATTCAAAATCTCCCTTATCCTCTAGTCACTTTGCTCACAGCTGTGCCATCGAGCCTGTCACATAGCGCTCAGATATCAGTGGGCCTCACACAATCCAAAAGTGTCCAGTGTCCAAAAGTGTGTGCAGAGATTCAAAATCTCCCTTATCCTCTAGTCACTTTGGTCACAGCTGTGCCATCGAGCCTGTGATATAGCGCTCAGATATTCATTGGGCCTCACACAATCCAAAAGTGTCCAGTGTCCAAAAGTGTGTGCAGAGATTCAAAATCTCCCTTATCCTCTAGTCATTTTGGTCACAGCTGTGCCATCGAGCCTGTGACATAGCGCTCAGATATCAGTGGGCCTCACACAATCCAAACGTGTCCAGTGTCCAAAAGTGTGTGCAGAGATTCAAAATCTCCCTTATCCTCTAGTCACTTTAGTCACAGCTGTGCCATGAAGCCTGTGACATAGCACTCAGATATCAGTGGGCCTCACACAATCCAAAAGTGTCCAGTGTCCAAAAGTGTGTGCAGAGATTCAAAATCTCCCTTATCCTCTAGTCACTTTGGTCACAGCTGTGCCATCGAGCCTGTCACATAGCGCTCAGATATTCATTGGGCCTCACACAATCCAAAAGTGTCCAGTGTCCAAAAGTGTGTGCAGAGATTCAAAATCTCCCTTATCCTCTAGTCACTTTAGTCACAGCTGTGCCATGAAGCCTGTGACATAGCACTCAGATATCAGTGGGCCTCACACAATCCAAAAGTGTCCAGTGTCCAAAAGTGTGTGCAGAGATTCAAAATCTCCCTTATCCTCTAGTCACTTTGGTCACAGCTGTGCCATCGAGCCTGTGACACAGCGCTCAGATATCAGTGGGCCTCACACAATCCAAAAGTGTCCAGTGTCCAAAAGTGTGTGCAGAGATTCAAAATCTCCCTTATCCTCTAGTCACTTTGGTCACAGCTGTGCCATCGAGCCTGTCACATAGCGCTCAGATATTCATTGGGCCTCACACAATCCAAAAGTGTCCAGTGTCCAAAAGTGTGTGCAGAGATTCAAAATCTCCCTTATCCTCTAGTCACTTTGGTCACAGCTGTGCCATCGAGCCTGTGACATAGCGCTCAGATATCAGTGGGCCTCACACAATCCAAAAGTGTCCAGTGTCCAAAAGTGTGTGCAGAGATTCAAAATCTCCCTTATCCTCTAGTCACTTTGGTCACAGCTGTGCCATCGAGCCTGTCACATAGCGCTCAGATATTCATTGGGCCTCACACAATCCAAAAGTGTCCAGTGTCCAAAAGTGTGTGCAGAGATTCAAAATCTCCCTTATCCTCTAGTCACTTTGGTCACAGCTGTGCCATCGAGCCTGTCACATAGTGCTCAGATATTCATTGGGCCTCACACAATCCAAAAGTGTCCAGTGTCCAAAAGTGTGTGCAGAGATTCAGAATCTCGCTTATCCTCTAGTCACTTTGGTCACAGCTGTGCCATCGAGCCTGTCACATAGCGCTCAGATATCAGTGGGCCTCACACAATCCAAAAGTGTCCAGTGTCCAAAAGTGTGTGCAGAGATTCAAAATCTCCCTTATCCTCTATTCACTTTGGTCACAGCTGTGCCATCGAGCCTGTGACATAGCGTTCAGATATTCATTGGGCCTCACACAATCCAAAAGTGTCCAGTGTCCAAAAGTGTGTGCAGAGATTCAAAATCTCCCTTATCCTCTAGTCACTTTGGTCACAGCTGTGCCATCGAGCCTGTCACATATCGCTCAGATATTCATTGGGCCTCACACAATCCAAAAGTGTCCAGTGTCCAAAAGTGTGTGCAGAGATTCAAAATCTCCCTTATCCTCTAGTCACTTTGGTCACAGCTGTGCCATCGAGCCTGTGACATAGCGCTCAGATATTCATTGGGCCTCACACAATCCAAAAGTGTGCAGTGTCCAAAAGTGTGTGCAGAGATTCAAAATCTCCCTTATCCTCTAGTCACTTTGGTCACAGCTGTGCCATCGAGCCTGTGACATAGCGCTCAGATATTCATTGGGCCTCACACAATCCAAAAGTGTCCAGTGTCCAAAAGTGTGTGCAGAGATTCAAAATCTCCCTTATCCTCTAGTCACTTTGGTCACAGCTGTGCCATCGAGCCTGTCACATAGCGCTCAGATATTCATTGGGACTCACACAATCCAAAAGTGTCCAGTGTCCAAAAGTGTGTGCAGAGATTCAAAATCTCCCTTATCCTCTAGTCACTTTGGTCACAGCTGTGCCATCGAGCCTGTGACATAGCGCTCAGATATCAGTGGGCCTCACACAATCCAAAAGTGTCCAGTGTCCAAAAGTGTGTGCAGAGATTCAAAATCTCCCTTATCCTCTAGTCACTTTTGTCACAGCTGTGCCATCGAGCCTGTCACATAGCGCTCAGATATTCATTGGGCCTCACACAATCCAAAAGTGTCCAGTGTCCAAAAGTGTGTGCAGAGATTCAAAATCTCCCTTATCCTCTAGTCACTTTGGTCACAGCTATGCCATCGAGCCTGTGACATAGCGCTCAGATATTCATTGGGCCTCACACAATCCAAAAGTGTCCAGTGTCCAAAAGTGTGTGCAGAGATTCAAAATCTCCCTTATCCTCTAGTCACTTTGGTCACAGCTGTGCCATCGAGCCTGTGACATAGCGCTCAGATATTCATTGGGCCTCACACAATCAAAAAGTGTCCAGTGTCCCAAAGTGTGTGCAGAGATTCAAAATCTCCCTTATCCTCTAGTCACTTTGGTCACAGCTGTGCCATCGAGCCTGTGACATAGCGCTCAGATATTCATTGGGCCTCACACAATCCAAAAGTGTCCAGTGTCCAAAAGTGTGTGCAGAGATTCAAAATCTCCCTTATCCTCTAGTCACTTTGGTCACAGCTGTGCCATCGAGCCTGTGACATAGCGCTCAGATATCAGTGGGCCTCACACAATCCAAAAGTGTCCAGTGTCCAAAAGCGTGTGCAGAGATTCAAAATCTCCCTTATCCTTTAGTCACTTTGCTCACAGCTGTGCCATCGAGCCTGTGACATAGTGCTCAGATATCAGTGGGCCTCACACAATCCAAAAGTGTCCAGTGTCCAAAAGTGTGTGCAGAGATTCAAAATCTCCCTTATCCTCTAGTCACTTTGGTCACAGCTGTGCCATCGAGCCTGTGACATAGCGCTCAGATATTCATTGGGCCTCACACAATCCAAAAGTGTCCAGTGTCCAAAAGTGTGTGCAGAGATTCAAAATCTCCCTTATCCTCTAGTCACTTTGGTCACAGCTGTGCCATCGAGCCTGTCACATACCTCTCAGATATTCATTGGGCCTCACACAATCCAAAAGTGTCCAGTGTCCAAAAGTGGGTGAAGAGATTCAAAATCTCCCTTATCCTTTAGTCACTTTGGTCACAGCTGTGCCATCGAGCCTGTGACATAGCGCTCAGATATTCATTGGGCCTCACACAATCCAAAAGTGTCCAGTGTCCAAAAGTGTGTGCAGAGATTCAAAATCTCCCTTATCCTCTAGTCACTTTGGTCACAGCTGTGCCATCGAGCCTGTCACATAGCGCTCAGATATCAGTGGGCCTCACACAATCCAAAAGTGTCCAGTGTCCAAAAGTGTGTGCAGAGATTCAAAATCTTCCTTATCCTCTAGTCACTTTGGTCACAGCTGTGCCATCGAGCCTGTGACATAGCGCTCAGATATTCATTGGGCCTCACACAATCCAAAAGTGTCCAGTGTCCAAAAGTGTGTGCAGAGATTCAAAATCTCCCTTATCCTCTAGTCACTTTAGTCACAGCTGTGCCATGAAGCCTGTGACATAGCACTCAGATATCAGTGGGCCTCACACAATCCAAAAGTGTCCAGTGTCCAAAAGTGTGTGCAGAGATTCAAAATCTCCCTTATCCTCTAGTCACATTGGTCACAGCTGTGCCATCGAGCCTGTGACATAGCGCTCAGATATCAGTGGGCCACACACAATCCAAAAGTGTCCAGTGTCCAAAAGTGTGTGCAGAGATTCAAAATCTCCCTTATCCTCTAGTCACTTTGGTCACAGCTGTGCCATCGAGCCTGTCACATAGCGCTCAGATATTCACTGGGCCTCACACAATCCAAAAGTGTCCAGTGTCCAAAAGTGTGTGCAGAGATTCAAAATCTCCCTTATCCTCTAGTCACTTTGGTCACAGCTGTGCCATCGAGCCTGTGACATAGCGCTCAGATATCAGTGGGTCTCACACAATCCAAAAGTGTCCAGTGTCCAAAAGTGTGTGCAGAGATTCAAAATCTCCCTTATCCTCTAGTCACTTTGGTCACAGCTGTGCCATCGAGCCTGTGACATAGCGCTCAGATATTCATTGGGCCTCACACAATCCAAAAGTGTCCAGTGTCCAAAAGTGTGTGCAGAGATTGAAAATCTCCCTTATCCTCTAGTCACTTTGGTCACAGCTGTGCCATCGAGCCTGTCACATAGCGCTCAGATATTCATTGGGCCTCACACAATCCAAAAGTGTCCAGTGTCCAAAAGTGTGTGCAGAGATTCAGAATCTCGCTTATCCTCTAGTCACTTTGGTCACAGCTGTGCCATCGAGCCTGTCACATAGCGCTCAGATATCAGTGGGCCTCACACAATCCAAAAGTGTCCAGTGTCCAAAAGTGTGTGCAGAGATTCAAAATCTCCCTTATCCTCTATTCACTTTGGTCACAGCTGTGCCATCGAGCCTGTGACATAGCGCTCAGATATTCATTGGGCCTCACACAATCCAAAAGTGTCCAGTGTCCAAAAGTATGTGCAGAGATTCAAAATCTCCCTTATCCTCTAGTCACTTTGGTCACAGCTGTGCCATCGATCCTGTGACATAGCGCTCAGATATTCATTGGGCCTCACACAATCCAAAAGTGTCCAGTGTCCAAAATTGTGTGCAGAGATTCAAAATCTCCCTTATCCTCTAGTCACTTTGGTCACAGCTGTGCCATCGAGCCTGTCACATAGCGCTCAGATATTCATTGGGCCTCACACAATCCAAAAGTGTCCAGTGTCCAAAAGTGTGTGCAGAGATTCAAAATCTCCCTTATCCTCTAGTCACTTTGGTCACAGCTGTGCCATCGAGCCTGTCACATAGCGCTCAGATATTCATTTGGCCTCACACAATCCAAAAGTGTCCAGTGTCCAAAAGTGTGTGCAGAGATTCAAAATCTCCCTTATCCTCTAGTCACTTTGGTCACAGCTGTGCCATCGAGCCTGTCACATAGCGCTCAGATATTCATTGGGGCTCACACAATCCAAAAGTGTCCAGTGTCCAAAAGTGTGTGCAGAGATTCAAAATCTCCCTTATCCTCTAGTCACTTTGGTCACAGCTGTGCCATCGAGCCTGTCACATAGCGCTCAGATATTCATTGGGCCTCACACAATCCAAAAGTGTCCAGTGTCCAAAAGTGTGTGCAGAGATTCAAAATCTCCCTTATCCTCTAGTCACTTTGGTCACAGCTGTGCCATCAAGCCTGTCACATAGCGCTCAGATAATCATTGGGCCTCACACAATCCAAAAGTGTCCAGTGTCCAAAAGTGTGTGCAGAGATACAAAATCTCCCTTATCTTCTAGTCACTTTGGTCACAGCTGTGCCATCGAGCCTGTGACATAGCGCTCAGATATTCATTGGGCCTCACACAATCCAAAAGTGTCCAGTGTCCAAAAGTGTGTGCAGAGATTCAAAATCTCCCTTATCCTCTAGTCACTTTGGTCACAGCTGTGCCATCGAGCCTGTGACATAGCGCTCAGATATCAGTGGGTCTCACACAATCCAAAAGTGTCCAGTGTCCAAAAGCGTGTGCAGAGATTCAAAATCTCCCTTATCCTTTAGTTACTTTGCTCACAGCTGTGCCATCGAGCCTGTGACATAGTGCTCAGATATCAGTGGGCCTCACACAATCCAAAAGTGTCCAGTGTCCAAAAGTGTGTGCAGAGATTCAAAATCTCCCTTATCCTCTAGTCACTTTGGTCACAGCTGTGCCATCGAGCCTGTCACATAGCGCTCAGATATTCATTGGGCCTCACACAATCCAAAAGTGTCCAGTGTCCAAAAGTGTGTGCAGAGATTCAAAATCTCCCTTATCCTCTAGTCACTTTGGTCACAGCTGTGCCATCGAGCCTGTCACATAGCTCTCAGATATTCATTGGCCCTCATACAATCCAAAAGTGTCCAGTGTCCAAAAGTGTGTGCAGAGATTCAAAATCTCCCTTATCCTCCAGTCACTTTGGTCACAGCTGTGCCATCGAGCCTGTGACATAGCGCTCAGATATTCATTGGGCCTCACACAATCCAAAAGTGTCCAGTGTCCAAAAGTGTGTGCAGAGATTCAAAATCTCCCTTATCCTCTAGTCACTTTGGTCACAGCTGTGCCATCGAACCTGTCACATAGCGCTCAGATATCAGTGGGCCTCACACAATCCAAAAGTGTCCAGTGTCCAAAAGTGTGTGCAGAGATTCAAAATCTCCCTTATCCTCTAGTCACTTTAGTCACAGCTATGCCATGAAGCCTGTTACATAGCACTCAGATATCAGTGGGCCTCACACAATCCAAAAGTGTCCAGTGTCCAAAAGTGTGTGCAGAGATTCAAAATCTCCCTTATCCTCTAGTCACTTTAGTCACAGCTATGCCATGAAGCCTGTGACATAGCACTCAGATATCAGTGGGCCTCACACAATCCAAAAGTGTCCAGTGTCCAAAAGTGTGTGCAGAGATTCAAAATCTCCCTTATCCTCTAGTCACTTTGGTCACAGCTGTGCCATCGAGCCTGTGACATAGCGCTCAGATATCAGTGGGCCTCACACAATCCAAAAGTGTCCAGTGTCCAAAAGTTTGTGCAGAGATTCAAAATCTCCCTTATCCTCTAGTCACTTTGGTCACAGCTGTGCCATCGAGCCTGTCACATAGCGCTCAGATATTCATTGGGCCTCACACAATCCAAAAGTGTCCAGTGTCCAAAAGTGTGTGCAGAGATTCAAAATCTCCCTTATCCTCTAGTCACTTTGGTCACAGCTGTGCCATCGAGCCTGTCACATAGCGCTCAGATATTCATTGGGCCTCACACAATCCAAAAGTGTCCAGTGTCCAAAAGTGTGTGCAGAGATTCAGAATCTCACTGATCCTCTAGTCACTTTGGTCACAGCTGTGCCATCGAGCCTGTCACATAGCGCTCAGATATCAGTGGGCCTCACACAATCCAAAAGTGTCCAGTGTCCAAAAGTGTGTGCAGAGATTCAAAATCTCCCTTATCCTCTATTCACTTTGGTCACAGCTGTGCCATTGAGCCTGTGATATAGCGCTCAGATATTCATTGAGCCTCACACAATACAAAAGTGTCCAGTGTCCAAAAGTGTGTGCAGAGATTCAAAATCTCCCTTATCCTCTAGTCACTTTGGTCACAGCTGTGCCATCGATCCTGTGACATAGCGCTCAGATATTCATTGGGCCTCACACAATCCAAAAGTGTCCAGTGTCCAAAATTGTGTGCAGAGATTCAAAATCTCCCTTATCCTCTAGTCACTTTGGTCACAGTTGTGCCATCGAGCCTGTCACATAGCGCTCAGATATTCATTGGGCCTCACACAATCCAAAAGTGTCCAGTGTCCAAAAGTGTGTGCAGAGATTCAAAATCTCCCTTATCCTCTAGTCACTTTGGTCACAGCTGTGCCATCGAGCCTGTCACATAGCGCTCAGATATTCATTGGGCCTCACACTATCCAAAAGTGTCCAGTGTCCAAAAGTGTGTGCAGAGATTCAAAATCTCCCTTATCCTCTAGTCACTTTGGTCACAGCTGTGCCATCGATCCTGTGACATAGCGCTCAGATATTCATTGGGGCTCACACAATCCAAAAGTGTCCAGTGTCCAAAAGTGTGTGCAGAGATTCAAAATCTCCCTTATCCTCTAGTCACTTTGGTCACAGCTGTGCCATCGAGCCTGTGACATAGCGCTCAGATATTCATTGGGCCTCACACAATCAAAAAGTGTCCAGTGTCCAAAAGTGTGTGCAGAGATTCAAAATCTCCCTTATCCTCTAGTCACTTTGGTCACAGCTGTGCCATCGAGCCTGTGACATAGCGCTCAGATATTCATTGGGCCTCACACAATCCAAAAGTGTCCAGTGTTCAAAAGTGTGTGCAGAGATTCAAAATCTCCCTTATCCTCTAGTCACTTTGGTCACAGCTGTGCCATTGAGCCTGTGACATAGCGCTCAGATATCAGTGGGCCTCACACAATCCAAAAGTGTCCAGTGTTCAAAAGTGTGTGCAGAGATTCAAAATCTCCCTTATCCTCTAGTCACTTTGGTCACAGCTGTGCCATCGAGCCTGTGACATAGCGCTCAGATATCAGTGGGCCTCACACAATCCAAAAGTGTCCAGTGTCCAAAAGTGTGTGCAGAGATTCAAAATCTCCCTTATCCTCTAGTCACTTTGGTCACAGCTGTGCCATCGAGCCTGTGACATAGCGCTCAGATATTCATTGGGCCTCACACAATCCAAAAGTGTCCAGTGTCCAAAAGTGTGTGCAGAGATTCAAAATCTCCCTTATCCTCTAGTCACTTTGGTCACAGCTGTGCCATTGAGCCTGTCACATAGCGCTCAGATATCAGTGGGCCTCACACAATCCAAAAGTGTCCAGTGTCCAAAAGTGTGTGCAGAGATTCAAAATCTTCCTTATCCTTTAGTCACTTTGGTCACAGCTGTGCCATCGAGCCTGTGACATAGCGCTCAGATATTCATTGGGCCTCACACAATCCAAAAGTGTCCAGTGTCCAAAAGTGTGTTCAGAGATACAAAATCTCCCTTATC
Source organism: Dendrobates tinctorius (assembly GCF_039654945.1). Lineage (NCBI taxonomy): Eukaryota > Metazoa > Chordata > Amphibia > Anura > Dendrobatidae > Dendrobates > Dendrobates tinctorius. Next base: position 54,238,241 of record NW_027361676.1, read on the forward strand.
CTCTAGTCACTTTAGTCACAGCTGTGCCATGAAGCCTGTGACATAGCACTCAGATATCAGTGGGCCTCACACAATCCAAAAGTGTCCAGTGTCCAAAAGTGTGTGCAGAGATTCAAAATCTCCCTTATCCTCTAGTCACATTGGTCACAGCTGTGCCATCGAGCCTGTGACATAGCGCTCAGATATCAGTGGGCCACACACAATCCAAAAGTGTCCAGTGTCCAAAAGTGTGTACAGAGATTCAAAATCTCCCTTATCCTCTAGTCACTTTGGTCACAGCTGTGCCATCGAGCCTGTCACATAGCGCTCAGATATTCACTGGGCCTCACACAATCCAAAAGTGTCCAGTGTCCAAAAGTGTGTGCAGAGATTCAAAATCTCCCTTATCCTCTAGTCACTTTGGTCACAGCTGTGCCATCGAGCCTGTCACATAGCGCTCAGATATCAGTGGGCCTCACACAATCCAAAAGTGTCCAGTGTCCAAAAGTGTGTGCAGAGATTCAAAATCTCCCTTATCCTCTAGTCACTTTGGTCACAGCTGTGCCATCGAGCCTGTCACATAGCGCTCAGATATTCATTGGGCCTCACACAATCCAAAAGTGTCCAGTGTCCAAAAGTGTGTGCAGAGATTCAAAATCTCCCTTATCCTCTAGTCACTTTGGTCACAGCTGTGCCATCGAGCCTGTCACATAGCGCTCAGATATTCATTGGGCCTCACACAATCCAAAAGTGTCCAGTGTCCAAAAGTGTGTGCAGAGATTCAGAATCTCGCTTATCCTCTAGTCACTTTGGTCACAGCTGTGCCATCGAGCCTGTCACATAGCGCTCAGATATCAGTGGGCCTCACACAATCCAAAAGTGTCCAGTGTCCAAAAGTGTGTGCAGAGATTCAAAATCTCCCTTATCCTCTAGTCACTTTGGTCACAGCTGTGCCATCGAGCCTGTCACATAGCGCTCAGAAATTCATTGGGCCTCACACAATCCAAAAGTGTCCAGTGTCCAAAAGTGTGTGCAGAGATTCAAAATCTCCCTTATCCTCTAGACACTTTGGTCACAGCTGTGCCATAGAGCCTGTGACATAGCGCTCAGATATTCATTGGGCCTCACACAACCCAAAAGTGTCCAGTGTCCAAAAGTGTGTGCAGAGATTCAAAATCTCCCTTATCCTCTAGTCACTTTGGTCACAGCTGTGCCATCGAGCCTGTGACATAGCGCTCAGATATTCATTGGGCCTCACACAATCCAAAAGTGTCCAGTGTCCAAAAGTGTGTGCAGAGATTCAAAATCTCCCTTATCCTCTAGTCACTTTGGTCACAGCTGTGCCATCGAGCCTGTCACATAGCGCTCAGATATTCATTGGGCCTCACACAATCCAAAAGTGTCCAGTGTCCAAAAGTGTGTGCAGAGATTCAAAATCTCCCTTATCCTCTAGTAACTTTGGTCACAGCTGTGCCATCGAGCCTGTGACATAGCTCTCAGATATCAGTGGGCCTAACACAATCCAAAAGTGTCCAGTGTCCAAAAGTGTGTGCAGAGATTCAAAATCTCCCTTATCCTCTAGTCACTTTGCTCACAGCTGTGCCATCGAGCCTGTGACATAGCGCTCAGATATCAGTGGGCCTCACACAATCCAAAAGTGTCCAGTGTCCAAAAGTGTGTGCTGAGATTCAAAATCTCCCTTATCCTCTAGTCACTTTGGTCACAGCTGTGCCATCGAGCCTGTGACATAGCGCTCAGATATTCATTGGGCCTCACACAATCCAAAAGTGTCCAGTGTCCAAAAGTGTGTGCAGAGATTCAAAATCTCCCTTATCCTCTAGTCACTTTGGTCACAGCTGTGCCATCGAGCCTGTGACATAGCGCTCAGATATCAGTGGGCCTCACACAATCCAAAAGTGTCCAGTGTCCAAAAGCGTGTGCAGAGATTCAAAATCTCCCTTATCCTTTAGTCACTTTGCTCACAGCTGTGCCATCGAGCCTGTGACATAGTGCTCAGATATCAGTGGGCCTCACACAATCCAAAAGTGTCCAGTGTCCAAAAGTGTGTGCAGAGATTCAAAATCTCCCTTATCCTCTAGTCACTTTCTTCACAGCTGTGCCATCGAGCCTGTGACATAGCGCTCAGATATCAGTGGGCCTCACACAATCCAAAAGTGTCCAGTGTCCAAAAGTGTGTGCAGAGATTCAAAATCTCCCTTATCCTCTAGTCACTTTGGTCACAGCTGTGCCATCGAGCCTGTCACATAGCGCTCAGATATTCATTGGGCCTCACACAATCCAAAAGTGTCCAGTGTCCAAAAGTGTGTGCAGAGATTCAAAATCTCCCTTATCCTCTACTCACTTTGGTCACAGCTGTGCCATCGAGCCTGTGACATAGCGCTCAGATATCAGTGGGCCTCACACAATCCAAAAGTGTCCAGTGTCCAAAAGTGTGTGCAGAGATTCAAAATCTCCCTTATCCTCTAGTCACTTTGGTCACAGCTGTGCCATCGAGCCTGTGACATAGCGCTCAGATATTCATTGGGCCTCACACAATCCAAAAGTGTCCAGTGTCCAAAAGTGTGTGCAGAGATTCAAAATCTCCCTTATCCTCTAGTCACTTTGGTCACAGCTGTGCCATCGAGCCTGTCACATAGCGCTCAGATATTCATTGGGCCTCACACAATCCAAAAGTGTCCAGTGTCCAAAAGTGTGTGCAGAGATTCAGAATCTCGCTTAACCTCTAGTCACTTTGGTCACAGCTGTGCCATCGAGCCTGTAACATAGCGCTCAGATATCAGTGGGCCTCACACAATCCAAAAGTGTCCAGTGTCCAAAAGTGTGTGCAGAGATTCAAAATCTCCCTTATCCTCTAGTCACTTTGGTCACAGCTGTGCCATCGAGCCTGTGACATAGCGCTCAGATATTCATTGGGCCTCACACAATCCAAAAGTGTCCAGTGTCCAAAAGTGTGTGCAGAGATTCAAAATCTCCCTTATCCTCTAGTCACTTTGGTCACAGCTGTGCCATCGAGCCTGTGACATAGCGCTCAGATATTCATTGGGCCTCACACAATCCAAAAGTGTCCAGTGTCCAAAAGTGTGTGCAGAGATTCAAAATCTCCCTTATCCTCTAGTCACTTTGGTCACAGCTGTGCCATCGAGCCTGTGACATAGCGCTCAGATATCAGTGGGCCTCACACAATCCAAAAGTGTCCAGTGTCCAAAAGCGTGTGCAGAGATTCAAAATCTCCCTTATCCTTTAGTCACTTTGCTCACAGCTGTGCCATCGAGCCTGTGACATAGTGCTCAGATATCAGTGGGCCTCACACAATCCAAAAGTGTCCAGTGTCCAAAAGTGTGTGCAGAGATTCAAAATCTCCCTTATCCTCTATTCACTTTGGTCACAGCTGTGCAATCGAGCCTGTGACATAGCGCTCAGATATTCATTGGGCCTCACACAATCCAAAAGTGTCCAGTGTCCAAAAGTGTGTGCAGAGATTCAAAATCTCCCTTATCCTCTAGTCACTTTGGTCACAGCTGTGCCATCGAGCCTGTCACATACCTCTCAGATATTCATTGGGCCTCACACAATCCAAAAGTGTCCAGTGTCCAAAAGTGTGTGAAGAGATTCAAAATCTCCCTTATCCTCTAGTCACTTTGGTCACAGCTGTGCCATCGAGCCTGTGACATAGCGCTCAGATATTCATTGGGCCTCACACAATCCAAAAGTGTCCAGTGTCCAAAAGTGTGTGCAGAGATTCAAAATCTCCCTTATCCTCTAGTCACTTTGGTCACAGCTGTGCCATCGAGCCTGTCACATAGCGCTCAGATATCAGTGGGCCTCACACAATCCAAAAGTGTCCAGTGTCCAAAAGTGTGTGCAGAGATTCAAAATCTTCCTTATCCTCTAGTCACTTTGGTCACAGCTGTGCCATCGAGCCTGTGACATAGCGCTCAGATATTCATTGGGCCTCACACAATCCAAAAGTGTCCAGTGTCCAAAAGTGTGTGCAGAGATTCAAAATCTCCCTTATCCTCTAGTAACTTTGGTCACAGCTGTGCCATCGAGCCTGTGACATAGCTCTCAGATATCAGTGGGCCTAACACAATCCAAAAGTGTCCAGTGTCCAAAAGTGTGTGCAGAGATTCAAAATCTCCCTTATCCTCTAGTCACTTTGCTCACAGCTGTGCCATCGAGCCTGTGACATAGCGCTCAGATATCAGTGGGCCTCACACAATCCAAAAGTGTCCAGTGTCCAAAAGTGTGTGCTGAGATTCAAAATCTCCCTTATCCTCTAGTCACTTTGGTCACAGCTGTGCCATCGAGCCTGTGATATAGCGCTCAGATATTCATTGGGCCTCACACAATCCAAAAGTGTCCAGTGTCCAAAAGTGTGTGCAGAGATTCAAAATCTCCCTTATCCTCTAGTCATTTTGGTCACAGCTGTGCCATCGAGCCTGTGACATAGCGCTCAGATATCAGTGGGCCTCACACAATCCAAACGTGTCCAGTGTCCAAAAGTGTGTGCAGAGATTCAAAATCTCCCTTATCCTCTAGTCACTTTAGTCACAGCTGTGCCATGAAGCCTGTGACATAGCACTCAGATATCAGTGGGCCTCACACAATCCAAAAGTGTCCAGTGTCCAAAAGTGTGTGCAGAGATTCAAAATCTCCCTTATCCTCTACTCACTTTGGTCACAGCTGTGCCATCGAGCCTGTGACATAGCGCTCAGATATCAGTGGGCCTCACACAATCCAAAAGTGTCCAGTGTCCAAAAGTGTGTGCAGAGATTCAAAATCTCCCTTATCCTCTAGTCACTTTGGTCACAGCTGTGCCATCGAGCCTGTGACATAGCGCTCAGATATTCATTGGGCCTCACACAATCCAAAAGTGTCCAGTGTCCAAAAGTGTGTGCAGAGATTCAAAATCTCCCTTATCCTCTAGTCACTTTGGTCACAGCTGTGCTATCGAGCCTGTCACATAGCGCTCAGATATTCATTGGGCCTCACACAATCCAAAAGTGTCCAGTGTCCAAAAGTGTGTGCAGAGATTCAGAATCTCGCTTATCCTCTAGTCACTTTGGTCACAGCTGTGCCATCGAGCCTGTAACATAGCGCTCAGATATCAGTGGGCCTCACACAATCCAAAAGTGTCCAGTGTCCAAAAGTGTGTGCATTGATTCAAAATCTCCCTTATCCTCTAGTCACTTTGGTCACAGCTGTGCCATCGAGCCTGTGACATAGCGCTCAGATATTCATTGGGCCTCACACAATCCAAAAGTGTCCAGTGTCCAAAAGTGTGTGCAGAGATTCAAAATCTCCCTTATCCTCTAGTCACTTTGGTCACAGCTGTGCCATCGAGCCTGTGACATAGCGCTCAGATATTCATTGGGCCTCACACAATCCAAAAGTGTCCAGTGTCCAAAAGTGTGTGCAGAGATTCAAAATCTCCCTTATCCTCTAGTCACTTTGGTCACAGCTGTGCCATCGAGCCTGTGACATAGCGCTCAGATATCAGTGGGCCTCACACAATCCAAAAGTGTCCAGTGTCCAAAAGCGTGTGCAGAGATTCAAAATCTCCCTTATCCTTTAGTCACTTTGCTCACAGCTGTGCCATTGAGCCTGTGACATAGTGCTCAGATATCAGTGGGCCTCACACAATCCAAAAGTGTCCAGTGTCCAAAAGTGTGTGCAGAGATTCAAAATCTCCCTTATCCTCTAGTCACTTTGGTCACAGCTGTGCCATCGAGCCTGTGACATAGCGCTCAGATATTCATTGGGCCTCACACAATCCAAAAGTGTCCAGTGTCCAAAAGTGTGTGCAGAGATTCAAAATCTCCCTTATCCTCTAGTCACTTTGGTCACAGCTGTGCCATCGAGCCTGTCACATACCTCTCAGATATTCATTGGGCCTCACACAATCCAAAAGTGTCCAGTGTCCAAAAGTGTGTGAAGAGATTCAAAATCTCCCTTATCCTCTAGTCACTTTGGTCACAGCTGTGCCATCGAGCCTGTGACATAGCGCTCAGATATTCATTGGGCCTCACACAATCCAAAAGTGTCCAGTGTCCAAAAGTGTGTGCAGAGATTCAAAATCTCCCTTATCCTCTAGTCACTTTGGTCACAGCTGTGCCATCGAGCCTGTCACATAGCGCTCAGATATCAGTGGGCCTCACACAATCCAAAAGTGTCCAGTGTCCAAAAGTGTGTGCAGAGATTCAAAATCTTCCTTATCCTCTAGTCACTTTGGTCACAGCTGTGCCATCGAGCCTGTGACATAGCGCTCAGATATTCATTGGGCCTCACACAATCCAAAAGTGTCCAGTGTCCAAAAGTGTGTGCAGAGATTCAAAATCTCCCTTATCCTCTAGTCACTTTAGTCACAGCTGTGCCATGAAGCCTGTGACATAGCACTCAGATATCAGTGGGCCTCACACAATCCAAAAGTGTCCAGTGTCCAAAAGTGTGTGCAGAGATTCAAAATCTCCCTTATCCTCTAGTCACATTGGTCACAGCTGTGCCATCGAGCCTGTGACATAGCGCTCAGATATCAGTGGGACACACACAATCCAAAAGTGTCCAGTGTCCAAAAGTGTGTGCAGAGATTCAAAATCTCCCTTATCCTCTAGACACTTTGGTCACAGCTGTGCCATAGAGCCTGTGACATAGCGCTCAGATATTCATTGGGCCTCACACAACCCAAAAGTGTCCAGTGTCCAAAAGTGTGTGCAGAGATTCAAAATCTCCCTTATCCTCTAGTCACTTTGGTCACAGCTGTGCCATCGAGCCTGTGACATAGCGCTCAGATATTCATTGGGCCTCACACAATCCAAAAGTGTCCAGTGTCCAAAAGTGTGTGCAGAGATTCTAAATATCCCTTATCCTGTAGTCACTTTGGTCACAGCTGTGCCATCGAGCCTGTGACATAGCGCTCAGATATTCATTGGGCCTCACACAATCCAAAAGTGTCCAGTGTCCAAAAGTGTGTGCAGAGATTCAAAATCTCCCTTATCCTCTAGTCACTTTGGTCACAGCTGTGCCATCGAGCCTGTGACATAGCGCTCAGATATTCATTGGGCCTCACACAATCCAAAAGTGTCCAGTGTCCAAAAGTGTGTGCAGAGATTCTAAATCTCCCTTATGCTGTAGTCACTTTGGTCACAGCTGTGCCATCGAGCCTGTGACATAGCGCTCAGATATTCATTGGGCCTCACACAATCCAAAAGTGTCCAGTGTCCAAAAGTGTGTGCAGAGATTCAAAATCTCCCTTATCCTCTAGTCACTTTGGTCACAGCTGTGCCATCGAGCCTGTCACATAGCGCTCAGATATTCATTGGGCCTCACACAATCCAAAAGTGTCCAGTGTCCAAAAGTGTGTGCAGAGATTCAAAATCTCCCTTATCCTCTAGTCACTTTGGTCACAGCTGTGCCATCGAGCCTGTGACATAGCGCTCAGATATCAGTGGGCCTCACACAATCCAAAAGTGTCCAGTGTCCAAAAGTGTGTGCAGAGATTCAAAATCTCCCTTATCCTCTAGTCACTTTGGTCACAGCTGTGCCATCGAGCCTGTCACATAGCGCTCAGATATTCATTGGGCCTCACACAATCCAAAAGTGTCCAGTGTCCAAAAGTGTGTGCAGAGATTCAAAATCTCCCTTATCCTCTAGTCACTTTGGTCACAGCTGTGCCATCGAGCCTGTCACATAGTGCTCAGATATTCATTGGGCCTCACACAATCCAAAAGTGTCCAGTGTCCAAAAGTGTGTGCAGAGATTCAGAATCTCGCTTATCCTCTAGTCACTTTGGTCACAGCTGTGCCATCGAGCCTGTCACATAGCGCTCAGATATCAGTGGGCCTCACACAATCCAAAAGTGTCCAGTGTCCAAAAGTGTGTGCAGAGATTCAAAATCTCCCTTATCCTCTATTCACTTTGGTCACAGCTGTGCCATCGAGCCTGTGACATAGCGTTCATATATTCATTGGGCCTCACACAATCCAAAAGTGTCCAGTGTCCAAAAGTGTGTGCAGAGATTCAAAATCTCCCTTATCCTCTAGTCACTTTGGTCACAGCTGTGCCATCGAGCCTGTCACATATCGCTCAGATATTCATTGGGCCTCACACAATCCAAAAGTGTCCAGTGTCCAAAAGTGTGTGCAGAGATTCAAAATCTCCCTTATCCTCTAGTCACTTTGGTCACAGCTGTGCCATCGAGCCTGTGACATAGCGCTCAGATATTCATTGATCCTCACACAATCCAAAAGTGTCCAGTGTCCAAAAGTGTGTGCAGAGATTCAAAATCTCCCTTATCCTCTAGTCACTTTGGTCACAGCTGTGCCATCGAGCCTGTGACATAGCGCTCAGATATTCATTGGGCCTCACACAATCAAAAAGTGTCCAGTGTCCAAAAGTGTGTGCAGAGATTCAAAATCTCCCTTATCCTCTAGTCACTTTGGTCACAGCTGTGCCATCGAGCCTGTCACATAGCGCTCAGATATTCATTGGGCCTCACACAATCCAAAAGTGTCCAGTGTCCAAAAGTGTGTGCAGAGATTCAAAATCTCCCTTATCCTCTAGTCACTTTGGTCACAGCTGTGCCATCGAGCCTGTGACATAGCGCTCAGATATCAGTGGGCCTCACACAATCCAAAAGTGTCCAGTGTCCAAAAGTGTGTGCAGAGATTCAAAATCTCCCTTATCCTCTAGTCACTTTGGTCACAGCTGTGCCATCGAGCCTGTGACATAGCGCTCAGATATTCATTGGGCCTCACACAATCCAAAAGTGTCCAGTGTCCAAAAGTGTGTGCAGAGATTCTAAATCTCCCTTATCCTGTAGTCACTTTGGTCACAGCTGTGCCATCGAGCCTGTGACATAGCGCTCAGATATTCATTGGGCCTCACACAATCCAAAAGTGTCCAGTGTCCAAAAGTGTGTGCAGAGATTCAAAATCTCCCTTATCCTCTAGTCACTTTGGTCACAGCTGTGCCATCGAGCCTGTCACATAGCGCTCAGATATTCATTGGGCCTCACACGATCCAAAAGTGTCCAGTGTCCAAAAGTGTGTGCAGAGATTCAAAATCTCCCTTATCCTCTAGTAACTTTGGTCACAGCTGTGCCATCGAGCCTGTGACATAGCTCTCAGATATCAGTGGGCCTAACACAATCCAAAAGTGTCCAGTGTCCAAAAGTGTGTGCAGAGATTCAAAATCTCCCTTATCCTCTAGTCACTTTGCTCACAGCTGTGCCATCGAGCCTGTGACATAGCGCTCAGATATCAGTGGGCCTCACACAATCCAAAAGTGTCCAGTGTCCAAAAGTGTGTGCTGAGATTCAAAATCTCCCTTATCCTCTAGTCACTTTGGTCACAGCTGTGCCATCGAGCCTGTGACATAGCGCTCAGATATTCATTGGGCCTCACACAATCCAAAAGTGTCCAGTGTCCAAAAGTGTGTGCAGAGATTCAAAATCTCCCTTATCCTCTAGTCACTTTGGTCACAGCTGTGCCATCGAGCCTGTGACATAGCGCTCAGATATCAGTGGGCCTCACACAATCCAAAAGTGTCCAGTGTCCAAAAGCGTGTGCAGAGATTCAAAATCTCCCTTATCCTTTAGTCACTTTGCTCACAGCTGTGCCATCGAGCCTGTGACATAGTGCTCAGATATCAGTGGGCCTCACACAATCCAAAAGTGTCCAGTGTCCAAAAGTGTGTGCAGAGATTCAAAATCTCCCTTATCCTCTAGTCACTTTCTTCACAGCTGTGCCATCGAGCCTGTGACATAGCGCTCAGATATCAGTGGGCCTCACACAATCCAAAAGTGTCCAGTGTCCAAAAGTGTGTGCAGAGATTCAAAATCTCCCTTATCCTCTAGTCACTTTGGTCACAGCTGTGCCATCGAGCCTGTCACATAGCGCTCAGATATTCATTGGGCCTCACACAATCCAAAAGTGTCCAGTGTCCAAAAGTGTGTGCAGAGATTCAAAATCTCCCTTATCCTCTACTCACTTTGGTCACAGCTGTGCCATCGAGCCTGTGACATAGCGCTCAGATATCAGTGGGCCTCACACAATCCAAAAGTGTCCAGTGTCCAAAAGTGTGTGCAGAGATTCAAAATCTCCCTTATCCTCTAGTCACTTTGGTCACAGCTGTGCCATCGAGCCTGTGACATAGCGCTCAGATATTCATTGGGCCTCACACAATCCAAAAGTGTCCAGTGTCCAAAAGTGTGTGCAGAGATTCAAAATCTCCCTTATCCTCTAGTCACTTTGGTCACAGCTGTGCCATCGAGCCTGTCACATAGCGCTCAGATATTCATTGGGCCTCACACAATCCAAAAGTGTCCAGTGTCCAAAAGTGTGTGCAGAGATTCAGAATCTCGCTTATCCTCTAGTCACTTTGGTCACAGCTGTGCCATCGAGCCTGTAACATAGCGCTCAGATATCAGTGGGCCTCACACAATCCAAAAGTGTCCAGTGTCCAAAAGTGTGTGCAGAGATTCAAAATCTCCCTTATCCTCTAGTCACTTTGGTCACAGCTGTGCCATCGAGCCTGTGACATAGCGCTCAGATATTCATTGGGCCTCATACAATCCAAAAGTGTCCAGTGTCCAAAAGTGTGTGCAGAGATTCAAAATCTCCCTTATCCTCTAGTCACTTTGGTCACAGCTGTGCCATCGAGCCTGTGACATAGCGCTCAGATATTCATTGGGCCTCACACAATCCAAAAGTGTCCAGTGTCCAAAAGTGTGTGCAGAGATTCAAAATCTCCCTTATCCTCTAGTCACTTTGGTCACAGCTGTGCCATCGAGCCTGTGACATAGCGCTCAGATATCAGTGGGCCTCACACAATCCAAAAGTGTCCAGTGTCCAAAAGCGTGTGCAGAGATTCAAAATCTCCCTTATCCTTTAGTCACTTTGCTCACAGCTGTGCCATCGAGCCTGTGACATAGTGCTCAGATATCAGTGGGCCTCACACAATCCAAAAGTGTCCAGTGTCCAAAAGTGTGTGCAGAGATTCAAAATCTCCCTTATCCTCTATTCACTTTGGTCACAGCTGTGCCATCGAGCCTGTGACATAGCGCTCAGATATTCATTGGGCCTCACACAATCCAAAAGTGTCCAGTGTCCAAAAGTGTGTGCAGAGATTCAAAATCTCCCTTATCCTCTAGTCACTTTGGTCACAGCTGTGCCATCGAGCCTGTGACATAGCGCTCAGATATTCATTGGGCCTCACACAATCCAAAAGTGTCCAGTGTCCAAAAGTGTGTGCAGAGATTCAAAATCTCCCTTATCCTCTAGTCACTTTGGTCACAGCTGTGCCATCGAGCCTGTCACATAGCGCTCAGATATCAGTGGGCCTCACACAATCCAAAAGTGTCCAGTGTCCAAAAGTGTGTGCAGAGATTCAAAATCTTCCTTATCCTCTAGTCACTTTGGTCACAGCTGTGCCATCGAGCCTGTGACATAGCGCTCAGATATTCATTGGGCCTCACACAATCCAAAAGTGTCCAGTGTCCAAAAGTGTGTGCAGAGATTCAAAATCTCCCTTATCCTCTAGTAACTTTGGTCACAGCTGTGCCATCGAGCCTGTGACATAGCTCTCAGATATCAGTGGGCCTAACACAATCCAAAAGTGTCCAGTGTCCAAAAGTGTGTGCAGAGATTCAAAATCTCCCTTATCCTCTAGTCACTTTGCTCACAGCTGTGCCATCGAGCCTGTGACATAGCGCTCAGATATCAGTGGGCCTCACACAATCCAAAAGTGTCCAGTGTCCAAAAGTGTGTGCTGAGATTCAAAATCTCCCTTATCCTCTAGTCACTTTGGTCACAGCTGTGCCATCGAGCCTGTGATATAGCGCTCAGATATTCATTGGGCCTCACACAATCCAAAAGTGTCCAGTGTCCAAAAGTGTGTGCAGAGATTCAAAATCTCCCTTATCCTCTAGTCATTTTGGTCACAGCTGTGCCATCGAGCCTGTGACATAGCGCTCAGATGTCAGTGGGCCTCACACAATCCAAACGTGTCCAGTGTCCAAAAGTGTGTGCAGAGATTCAAAATCTCCCTTATCCTCTAGTAACTTTGGTCACAGCTGTGCCATCGAGCCTGTGACATAGCTCTCAGATATCAGTGGGCCTAACACAATCCAAAAGTGTCCAGTGTCCAAAAGTGTGTGCAGAGATTCAAAATCTCCCTTATCCTCTAGTCACTTTGCTCACAGCTGTGCCATCGAGCCTGTGACATAGCGCTCAGATATCAGTGGGCCTCACACAATCCAAAAGTGTCCAGTGTCCAAAAGTGTGTGCTGAGATTCAAAATCTCCCTTATCCTCTAGTCACTTTGGTCACAGCTGTGCCATCGAGCCTGTGATATAGCGCTCAGATATTCATTGGGCCTCACACAATCCAAAAGTGTCCAGTGTCCAAAAGTGTGTGCAGAGATTCAAAATCTCCCTTATCCTCTAGTCATTTTGGTCACAGCTGTGCCATCGAGCCTGTGACATAGCGCTCAGATGTCAGTGGGCCTCACACAATCCAAACGTGTCCAGTGTCCAAAAGTGTGTGCAGAGATTCAAAATCTCCCTTATCCTCTAGTAACTTTAGTCACAGCTGTGCCATGAAGCCTGTGACATAGCACTCAGATATCAGTGGGCCTCACACAATCCAAAAGTGTCCAGTGTCCAAAAGTGTGTGCAGAGATTCAAAATCTCCCTTATCCTCTAGTCACTTTGGTCACAGCTGTGCCATCGAGCCTGTCACATAGCGCTCAGATATTCATTGGGCCTCACACAATCCAAAAGTGTCCAGTGTCCAAAAGTGTGTGCAGAGATTCAAAATCTCCCTTATCCTCTACTCACTTTGGTCACAGCTGTGCCATCGAGCCTGTGACATAGCGCTCAGATATCAGTGGGCCTCACACAATCCAAAAGTGTCCAGTGTCCAAAAGTGTGTGCAGAGATTCAAAATCTCCCTTATCCTCTAGTCACTTTGGTCACAGCTGTGCCATCGAGCCTGTCACATAGCGCTCAGATATTCATTGGGCCTCACACAATCCAAAAGTGTCCAGTGTCCAAAAGTGTGTGCAGAGATTCAAAATCTCCCTTATCCTCTACTCACTTTGGTCACAGCTGTGCCATCGAGCCTGTGACATAGCGCTCAGATATCAGTGGGCCTCACACAATCCAAAAGTGTCCAGTGTCCAAAAGTGTGTGCAGAGATTCAAAATCTCCCTTATCCTCTAGTCAATTTGGTCACAGCTGTGCCATCGAGCCTGTGACATAGCGCTCAGATATTCATTGGGCCTCACACAATCCAAAAGTGTCCAGTGTCCAAAAGTGTGTGCAGAGATTCAAAATCTCCCTTATCCTCTAGTCACTTTGGTCACAGCTGTGCCATCGAGCCTGTCACATAGCGCTCAGATATTCATTGGGCCTCACACAATCCAAAAGTGTCCAGTGTCCAAAAGTGTGTGCAGAGATTCAGAATCTCGCTTATCCTCTAGTCACTTTGGTCACAGCTGTGCCATCGAGCCTGTAACATAGCGCTCAGATATCAGTGGGCCTCACACAATCCAAAAGTGTCCAGTGTCCAAAAGTGTGTGCAGAGATTCAAAATCTCCCTTATCCTCTAGTCACTTTGGTCACAGCTGTGCCATCGAGCCTGTGACATAGCGCTCAGATATTCATTGGGCCTCATACAATCCAAAAGTGTCCAGTGTCCAAAAGTGTGTGCAGAGATTCAAAATCTCCCTTATCCTCTAGTCACTTTGGTCACAGCTGTGCCATCGAGCCTGTGACATAGCGCTCAGATATTCATTGGGTCTCACACAATCCAAAAGTGTCCAGTGTCCAAAAGTGTGTGCAGAGATTCAAAATCTCCCTTATCCTCTAGTCACTTTGGTCACAGCTGTGCCATCGAGCCTGTGACATAGCGCTCAGATATCAGTGGGCCTCACACAATCCAAAAGTGTCCAGTGTCCAAAAGCGTGTGCAGAGATTCAAAATCTCCCTTATCCTTTAGTCACTTTGCTCACAGCTGTGCCATCGAGCCTGTGACATAGCGCTCAGATATCAGTGGGCCTCACACAATCCAAAAGTGTCCAGTGTCCAAAAGTGTGTGCTGAGATTCAAAATCTCCCTTATCCTCTAGTCACTTTGGTCACAGCTGTGCCATCGAGCCTGTGATATAGCGCTCAGATATTCATTGGGCCTCACACAATCCAAAAGTGTCCAGTGTCCAAAAGTGTGTGCAGAGATTCAAAATCTCCCTTATCCTCTAGTCATTTTGGTCACAGCTGTGCCATCGAGCCTGTGACATAGCGCTCAGATGTCAGTGGGCCTCACACAATCCAAACGTGTCCAGTGTCCAAAAGTGTGTGCAGAGATTCAAAATCTCCCTTATCCTCTAGTCACTTTAGTCACAGCTGTGCCATGAAGCCTGTGACATAGCACTCAGATATCAGTGGGCCTCACACAATCCAAAAGTGTCCAGTGTCCAAAAGTGTGTGCAGAGATTCAAAATCTCCCTTATCCTCTACTCACTTTGGTCACAGCTGTGCCATCGAGCCTGTGACATAGCGCTCAGATATCAGTGGGCCTCACACAATCCAAAAGTGTCCAGTGTCCAAAAGTGTGTGCAGAGATTCAAAATCTCCCTTATCCTCTAGTCACTTTGGTCACAGCTGTGCCATCGAGCCTGTGACATAGCGCTCAGATATTCATTGGGCCTCACACAATCCAAAAGTGTCCAGTGTCCAAAAGTGTGTGCAGAGATTCAAAATCTCCCTTATCCTCTAGTCACTTTGGTCACAGCTGTGCTATCGAGCCTGTCACATAGCGCTCAGATATTCATTGGGCCTCACACAATCCAAAAGTGTCCAGTGTCCAAAAGTGTGTGCAGAGATTCAGAATCTCGCTTATCCTCTAGTCACTTTGGTCACAGCTGTGCCATCGAGCCTGTAACATAGCGCTCAGATATCAGTGGGCCTCACACAATCCAAAAGTGTCCAGTGTCCAAAAGTGTGTGCAGAGATTCAAAATCTCCCTTATCCTCTAGTCACTTTGGTCACAGCTGTGCCATCGAGCCTGTGACATAGCGCTCAGATATTCATTGGGCCTCACACAATCCAAAAGTGTCCAGTGTCCAAAAGTGTGTGCAGAGATTCAAAATCTCCCTTATCCTCTAGTCACTTTGGTCACAGCTGTGCCATCGAGCCTGTGACATAGCGCTCAGATATCAGTGGGCCTCACACAATCCAAAAGTGTCCAGTGTCCAAAAGCGTGTGCAGAGATTCAAAATCTCCCTTATCCTTTAGTCACTTTGCTCACAGCTGTGCCATCGAGCCTGTGACATAGTGCTCAGATATCAGTGGGCCTCACACAATCCAAAAGTGTCCAGTGTCCAAAAGTGTGTGCAGAGATTCAAAATCTCCCTTATCCTCTAGTCACTTTGGTCACAGCTGTGCCATCGAGCCTGTGACATAGCGCTCAGATATTCATTGGGCCTCACACAATCCAAAAGTGTCCAGTGTCCAAAAGTGTGTGCAGAGATTCAAAATCTCCCTTATCCTCTAGTCACTTTGGTCACAGCTGTGCCATCGAGCCTGTCACATACCTCTCAGATATTCATTGGGCCTCACACAATCCAAAAGTGTCCAGTGTCCAAAAGTGTGTGAAGAGATTCAAAATCTCCCTTATCCTCTAGTCACTTTGGTCACAGCTGTGCCATCGAGCCTGTGACATAGCGCTCAGATATTCATTGGGCCTCACACAATCCAAAAGTGTCCAGTGTCCAAAAGTGTGTGCAGAGATTCAAAACCTCCCTTATCCTCTAGTCACTTTGGTCACAGCTGTGCCATCGAGCCTGTCACATAGCGCTCAGATATCAGTGGGCCTCACACAATCCAAAAGTGTCCAGTGTCCAAAAGTGTGTGCAGAGATTCAAAATCTTCCTTATCCTCTAGTCACTTTGGTCACAGCTGTGCCATCGAGCCTGTGACATAGCGCTCAGATATTCATTGGGCCTCACACAATCCAAAAGTGTCCAGTGTCCAAAAGTGTGTGCAGAGATTCAAAATCTCCCTTATCCTCTAGTCACTTTAGTCACAGCTGTGCCATGAAGCCTGTGACATAGCACTCAGATATCAGTGGGCCTCACACAATCCAAAAGTGTCCAGTGTCCAAAAGTGTGTGCAGAGATTCAAAATCTCCCTTATCCTCTAGTCACATTGGTCACAGCTGTGCCATCGAGCCTGTGACATAGCGCTCAGATATCAGTGGGACACACACAATCCAAAAGTGTCCAGTGTCCAAAAGTGTGTGCAGAGATTCAAAATCTCCCTTATCCTCTAGACACTTTGGTCACAGCTGTGCCATAGAGCCTGTGACATAGCGCTCAGATATTCATTGGGCCTCACACAACCCAAAAGTGTCCAGTGTCCAAAAGTGTGTGCAGAGATTCAAAATCTCCCTTATCCTCTAGTCACTTTGGTCACAGCTGTGCCATCGAGCCTGTGACATAGCGCTCAGATATTCATTGGGCCTCACACAATCCAAAAGTGTCCAGTGTCCAAAAGTGTGTGCAGAGATTCTAAATATCCCTTATCCTGTAGTCACTTTGGTCACAGCTGTGCCATCGAGCCTGTGACATAGCGCTCAGATATTCATTGGGCCTCACACAATCCAAAAGTGTCCAGTGTCCAAAAGTGTGTGCAGAGATTCAAAATCTCCCTTATCCTCTAGTCACTTTGGTCACAGCTGTGCCATCGAGCCTGTGACATAGCGCTCAGATATTCATTGGGCCTCACACAATCCAAAAGTGTCCAGTGTCCAAAAGTGTGTGCAGAGATTCTAAATCTCCCTTATCCTGTAGTCACTTTGGTCACAGCTGTGCCATCGAGCCTGTGACATAGCGCTCATATATTCATTGGGCCTCACACAATCCAAAAGTGTCCAGTGTCCAAAAGTGTGTGCAGAGATTCAAAATCTCCCTTATCCTCTAGTCACTTTGGTCACAGCTGTGCCATCGAGCCTGTCACATAGCGCTCAGATATTCATTGGGCCTCACACAATCCAAAAGTGTCCAGTGTCCAAAAGTGTGTGCAGAGATTCAAAATCTCCCTTATCCTCTAGTAACTTTGGTCACAGCTGTGCCATCGAGCCTGTGACATAGCGCTCAGATATCAGTGGGCCTCACACAATCCAAAAGTGTCCAGTGTCCAAAAGTGTGTGCAGAGATTCAAAATCTCCCTTATCCTCTAGTCACTTTGCTCACAGCTGTGCCATCGAGCCTGTGACATAGCGCTCAGATATCAGTGGGCCTCACACAATCCAAAAGTGTCCAGTGTCCAAAAGTGTGTGCTGAGATTCAAAATCTCCCTTATCCTCTAGTCACTTTGGTCACAGCTGTGCCATCGAGCCTGTGATATAGCGCTCAGATATTCATTGGGCCTCACACAATCCAAAAGTGTCCAGTGTCCAAAAGTGTGTGCAGAGATTCAAAATCTCCCTTATCCTCTAGTCATTTTGGTCACAGCTGTGCCATCGAGCCTGTGACATAGCGCTCAGATATCAGTGGGCCTCACACAATCCAAACGTGTCCAGTGTCCAAAAGTGTGTGCAGAGATTCAAAATCTCCCTTATCCTCTAGTCACTTTAGTCACAGCTGTGCCATGAAGCCTGTGACATAGCACTCAGATATCAGTGGGCCTCACACAATCCAAAAGTGTCCAGTGTCCAAAAGTGTGTGCAGAGATTCAAAATCTCCCTTATCCTCTAGTCACTTTGTTCACAGCTGTGCCATCGAGCCTGTGACATAGCGCTCAGATATCAGTGGGCCTCACACAATCCAAAAGTGTCCAGTGTCCAAAAGTGTGTGCAGAGATTCAAAATCTCCCTTATCCTCTAGTCACTTTGGTCACAGCTGTGCCATCGAGCCTGTCACATAGCGCTCAGATATTCATTGGGCCTCACACAATCCAAAAGTGTCCAGTGTCCAAAAGTGTGTGCAGAGATTCAAAATCTCCCTTATCCTCTACTCACTTTGGTCACAGCTGTGCCATCGAGCCTGTGACATAGCGCTCAGATATCAGTGCTCCTCACACAATCCAAAAGTGTCCAGTGTCCAAAAGTGTGTGCAGAGATTCAAAATCTCCCTTATCCTCTAGTCACTTTGGTCACAGCTGTGCCATCGAGCCTGTGACATAGCGCTCAGATATTCATTGGGCCTCACACAATCCAAAAGTGTCCAGTGTCCAAAAGTGTGTGCAGAGATTCAAAATCTCCCTTATCCTCTAGTCACTTTGGTCACAGCTGTGCCATCGAGCCTGTCACATAGCGCTCAGATATTCATTGGGCCTCACACAATCCAAAAGTGTCCAGTGTCCAAAAGTGTGTGCAGAGATTCAGAATCTCGCTTATCCTCTAGTCACTTTGGTCACAGCTGTGCCATCGAGCCTGTAACATAGCACTCAGATATCAGTGGGCCTCACACAATCCAAAAGTGTCCAGTGTCCAAAAGTGTGTTCAGAGATTCAAAATCTCCCTTATCCTCTAGTCACTTTGGTCACAGCTGTGCCATCGAGCCTGTGACATAGCGCTCAGATATTCATTGGGCCTCACACAATCCAAAAGTGTCCAGTGTCCAAAAGTGTGTGCAGAGATTCAAAATCTCCCTTATCCTCTAGTCAGTTTGGTCACAGCTGTGCCATCGAGCCTGTGACATAGCGCTCAGATATTCATTGGGCCTCACACAATCCAAAAGTGTCCAGTGTCCAAAAGTGTGTGCAGAGATTCAAAATCTCCCTTATCCTCTAGTCACTTTGGTCACAGCTGTGCCATCGAGCCTGTGACATAGCGCTCAGATATCAGTGGGCCTCACACAATCCAAAAGTGTCCAGTGTCCAAAAGCGTGTGCAGAGATTCAAAATCTCCCTTATCCTTTAGTCACTTTGCTCACAGCTGTGCCATCGAGCCTGTGACATAGTGCTCAGATATCAGTGGGCCTCACACAATCCAAAAGTGTCCAGTGTCCAAAAGTGTGTGCAGAGATTCAAAATCTCCCTTATCCTCTAGTCACTTTGGTCACAGCTGTGCCATCGAGCCTGTGACATAGCGCTCAGATATTCATTGGGCCTCACACAATCCAAAAGTGTCCAGTGTCCAAAAGTGTGTGCAGAGATTCAAAATCTCCCTTATCCTCTAGTCACTTTGGTCACAGCTGTGCCATCGAGCCTGTCACATACCTCTCAGATATTCACTGGGCCTCACACAATCCAAAAGTGTCCAGTGTCCAAAAGTGTGTGAAGAGATTCAAAATCTCCCTTATCCTCTAGTCACTTTGGTCACAGCTGTGCCATCGAGCCTGTGACATAGCGCTCAGATATTCATTGGGCCTCACACAATCCAAAAGTGTCCAGTGTCCAAAAGTGTGTGCAGAGATTCAAAATCTCCCTTATCCTCTAGTCACTTTGGTCACAGCTGTGCCATCGAGCCTGTCACATAGCGCTCAGATATCAGTGGGCCTCACACAATCCAAAAGTGTCCAGTGTCCAAAAGTGTGTGCAGAGATTCAAAATCTTCCTTATCCTCTAGTCACTTTGGTCACAGCTGTGCCATCGAGCCTGTGACATAGCGCTCAGATATTCATTGGGCCTCACACAATCCAAAAGTGTCCAGTGTCCAAAAGTGTGTGCAGAGATTCAAAATCTCCCTAATCCTCTAGTCACTTTAGTCACAGCTGTGCCATGAAGCCTGTGACATAGCACTCAGATATCAGTGGGCCTCACACAATCCAAAAGTGTCCAGTGTCCAAAAGTGTGTGCAGAGATTCAAAATCTCCCTTATCCTCTAGTCACATTGGTCACAGCTGTGCCATCGAGCCTGTGACATAGCGCTCAGATATCAGTGGGCCACACACAATCCAAAAGTGTCCAGTGT
This sequence comes from Dendrobates tinctorius, assembly GCF_039654945.1. Taxonomy (NCBI): domain Eukaryota; kingdom Metazoa; phylum Chordata; class Amphibia; order Anura; family Dendrobatidae; genus Dendrobates; species Dendrobates tinctorius. Next base: position 54,258,153 of record NW_027361676.1, read on the forward strand.
CCAAAAGTGTGTGCAGAGATTCAAAATCTCCCTTATCCTCTAGTCACTTTGGTCACAGCTGTGCCATCGAGCCTGTCACATAGCGCTCAGATATTCACTGGGCCTCACACAATCCAAAAGTGTCCAGTGTCCAAAAGTGTGTGCAGAGATTCAAAATCTCCCTTATCCTCTAGTCACTTTGGTCACAGCTGTGCTATCGAGCCTGTGACATAGCGCTCAGATATCAGTGGGCCTCACACAATCCAAAAGTGTCCAGTGTCCAAAAGTGTGTGCAGAGATTCAAAATCTCCCTTATCCTCTAGTCACTTTGGTCACAGCTGTGCCATCGAGCCTGTGACATAGCGCTCAGATATTCATTGGGCCTCACACAATCCAAAAGTGTCCAGTGTCCAAAAGTGTGTGCAGAGATTCAAAATCTCCCTTATCCTCTAGTCACTTTGGTCACAGCTGTGCCATCGAGCCTGTCACATAGCGTTCAGATATTCATTGGGCCTCACACAATCCAAAAGTGTCCAGTGTCCAAAAGTGTGTGCAGAGATTCAGAATCTCGCTTATCCTCTAGTCACTTTGGTCACAGCTGTGCCATCGAGCCTGTCACATAGCGCTCAGATATCAGTGGGCCTCACACAATCCAAAAGTGTCCAGTGTCCAAAAGTGTGTGCAGAGATTCAAAATCTCCCTTATCCTCTATTCACTTTGGTCACAGCTGTGCCATCGAGCCTGTGACATAGCGCTCAGATATTCATTGGGCCTCACACAATCCAAAAGTGTCCAGTGTCCAAAAGTGTGTGCAGAGATTCAAAATCTCCCTTATCCTCTAGTCACTTTGGTCACAGCTGTGCCATCGATCCTGTGACATAGCGCTCAGATATTCATTGGGCCTCACACAATCCAAAAGTGTCCAGTGTCCAAAATTGTGTGCAGAGATTCAAAATCTCCCTTATCCTCTAGTCACTTTGGTCACAGCTGTGCCATCGAGCCTGTCACATAGCGCTCAGATATTCATTGGGCCTCACACAATCCAAAAGTGTCCAGTGTCCAAAAGTGTGTGCAGAGATTCAAAATCTCCCTTATCCTCTAGTCACTTTGGTCACAGCTGTGCCATCGAGCCTGTCACATAGCGCTCAGATATTCATTTGGCCTCACACAATCCAAAAGTGTCCAGTGTCCAAAAGTGTGTGCAGAGATTCAAAATCTCCCTTATCCTCTAGTCACTTTGGTCACAGCTGTGCCATCGAGCCTGTCACATAGCGCTCAGATATTCATTGGGCCTCACACAATCCAAAAGTGTCCAGTGTCCAAAAGTGTGTGCAGAGATTCAAAATCTCCCTTATCCTCTAGTCACTTTGGTCACAGCTGTGCCATCGAGCCTGTCACATAGCGCTCAGATATTCATTGGGCCTCACACAATCCAAAAGTGTCCAGTGTCCAAAAGTGTGTGCAGAGATTCAAAATCTCCCTTATCCTCTAGTCACTTTGGTCACAGCTGTGCCATCAAGCCTGTCACATAGCGCTCAGATATTCATTGGGCCTCACACAATCCAAAAGTGTCCAGTGTCCAAAAGTGTGTGCAGAGATTCAAAATCTCCCTTATCCTCTAGTCATTTGGTCACAGCTGTGACATCGAGCCTGTGACATAGCACTCAGATATTCATTGGGCCTCACACAATCCAAAAGTGTCCAGTGTCCAAAAGTGTGTGCAGAGACACAAAATCTCCCTTATCGTCTAGTCACTTTGGTCACAGCTGTGCCATCGAGCCTGTCACATAGCGCTCAGATATTCATTGGGCCTCACACAATCCAAAAGTGTCCAGTGTCCAAAAGTGTGTGCAGAGATTCAAAATCTCCCTTATCCTCTAGTCACTTTGGTCACAGCTGTGCCATCGAGCCTGTGACATAGCGCTCAGATATCAGTGGGTCTCACACAATCCAAAAGTGTCCAGTGTCCAAAAGCGTGTGCAGAGATTCAAAATCTCCCTTATCCTTTAGTCACTTTGCTCACAGCTGTGCCATCGAGCCTGTGACATAGTGCTCAGATATCAGTGGGCCTCACACAATCCAAAAGTGTCCAGTGTCCAAAAGTGTGTGCAGAGATTCAAAATCTCCCTTATCCTCTAGTCACTTTGGTCACAGCTGTGCTATCGAGCCTGTCACATAGCGCTCAGATATTCATTGGGCCTCACACAATCCAAAAGTGTCCAGTGTCCAAAAGTGTGTGCAGAGATTCAAAATCTCCCTTATCCTCTAGTCACTTTGGTCACAGCTGTGCCATCGAGCCTGTCACATAGCTCTCAGATATTCATTGGCCCTCATACAATCCAAAAGTGTCCAGTGTCCAAAAGTGTGTGCAGAGATTCAAAATCTCCCTTATCCTCCAGTCACTTTGGTCACAGCTGTGCCATCGAGCCTGTGACATAGCGCTCAGATATTCATTGGGCCTCACACAATCCAAAAGTGTCCAGTGTCCAAAAGTGTGTGCAGAGATTCAAAATCTCCCTTATCCTCTAGTCACTTTGGTCACAGCTGTGCCATCGAGCCTGTCACATAGCGCTCAGATATCAGTGGGCCTCACACAATCCAAAAGTGTCCAGTGTCCAAAAGTGTGTGCAGAGATTCAAAATCTCCCTTATCCTCTAGTCACTTTAGTCACAGCTATGCCATGAAGCCTGTGACATAGCACTCAGATATCAGTGGGCCTCACACAATCCAAAAGTGTCCAGTGTCCAAAAGTGTGTGCAGAGATTCAAAATCTCCCTTATCCTCTAGTCACTTTAGTCACAGCTATGCCATGAAGCCTGTGACATAGCACTCAGATATCAGTGGGCCTCACACAATCCAAAAGTGTCCAGTGTCCAAAAGTGTGTGCAGAGATTCAAAATCTCCCTTATCCTCTAGTCACTTTGGTCACAGCTGTGCCATCGAGCCTGTGACATAGCGCTCAGATATCAGTGGGCCTCACACAATCCAAAAGTGTCCAGTGTCCAAAAGTTTGTGCAGAGATTCAAAATCTCCCTTATCCTCTAGTCACTTTGGTCACAGCTGTGCCATCGAGCCTGTCACATAGCGCTCAGATATTCATTGGGCCTCACACAATCCAAAAGTGTCCAGTGTCCAAAAGTGTGTGCAGAGATTCAAAATCTCCCTTATCCTCTAGTCACTTTGGTCACAGCTGTGCCATCGAGCCTGTCACATAGCGCTCAGATATTCATTGGGCCTCACACAATCCAAAAGTGTCCAGTGTCCAAAAGTGTGTGCAGAGATTCAGAATCTCGCTGATCCTCTAGTCACTTTGGTCACAGCTGTGCCATCGAGCCTGTCACATAGCGCTCAGATATCAGTGGGCCTCACACTTTCCAAAAGTGTCCAGTGTCCAAAAGTGTGTGCAGAGATTCAAAATCTCCCTTATCCTCTATTCACTTTGGTCACAGCTGTGCCATTGAGCCTGTGATATAGCGCTCAGATATTCATTGAACCTCACACAATACAAAAGTGTCCAGTGTCCAAAAGTGTGTGCAGAGATTCAAAATCTCCCTTATCCTCTAGTCACTTTGGTCACAGCTGTGCCATCGATCCTGTGACATAGCGCTCAGATATTCATTGGGCCTCACACAATCCAAAAGTGTCCATTGTCCAAAATTGTGTGCAGAGATTCAAAATCTCCCTTATCCTCTAGTCACTTTGGTCACAGCTGTGCCATCGAGCCTGTCACATAGCGCTCAGATATTCATTGGGCCTCACACAATCCAAAAGTGTCCAGTGTCCAAAAGTGTGTGCAGAGATTCAAAATCTCCCTTATCCTCTAGTCACTTTGGTCACAGCTGTGCCATCGAGCCTGTCACATAGCGCTCAGATATTCATTGGGCCTCACACTATCCAAAAGTGTCCAGTGTCCAAAAGTGTGTGCAGAGATTCAAAATCTCCCTTATCCTCTAGTCACTTTGGTCACAGCTGTGCCATCGATCCTGTGACATAGCGCTCAGATATTCATTGGGGCTCACACAATCCAAAAGTGTCCAGTGTCCAAAAGTGTGTGCAGAGATTCAAAATCTCCCTTATCCTCTAGTCACTTTGGTCACAGCTGTGCCATCGAGCCTGTGACATAGCGCTCAGATATTCATTGGGCCTCACACAATCAAAAAGTGTCCAGTGTCCAAAAGTGTGTGCAGAGATTCAAAATCTCCCTTATCCTCTAGTCACTTTGGTCACAGCTGTGCCATCGAGCCTGTGACATAGCGCTCAGATATTCATTGGGCCTCACACAATCCAAAAGTGTCCAGTGTCCAAAAGTGTGTGCAGAGATTCAAAATCTCCCTTATCCTCTAGTCACTTTGGTCACAGCTGTGCCATCGAGCCTGTGACATAGCGCTCAGATATCAGTGGGCCTCACACAATCCAAAAGTGTCCAGTGTCCAAAAGCGTGTGCAGAGATTCAAAATCTCCCTTATCCTTTAGTCACTTTGCTCACAGCTGTGCCATCGAGCCTGTGACATAGTGCTCAGATATCAGTGGGCCTCACACAATCCAAAAGTGTCCAGTGTCCAAAAGTGTGTGCAGAGATTCAAAATCTCCCTTATCCTCTAGTCACTTTGGTCACAGCTGTGCCATCGAGCCTGTGACATAGCGCTCAGATATTCATTGGGCCTCACACAATCCAAAAGTGTCCAGTGTCCAAAAGTGTGTGCAGAGATTCAAAATCTCCCTTATCCTCTAGTCACTTTGGTCACAGCTGTGTCATCGAGCCTGTCACATACCTCTCAGATATTCATTGGGCCTCACACAATCCAAAAGTGTCCAGTGTCCAAAAGTGTGTGAAGAGATTCAAAATCTCCCTTATCCTCTAGTCACTTTGGTCACAGCTGTGCCATCGAGCCTGTGACATAGCGCTCAGATATTCATTGGGCCTCACACAATCCAAAAGTATCCAGTGTCCAAAAGTGTGTGCAGAGATTCAAAATCTCCCTTATCCTCTAGTCACTTTGGTCACAGCTGTGCCATCGAGCCTGTCACATAGCGCTCAGATATCAGTGGGCCTCACACAATCCAAAAGTGTCCAGTGTCCAAAATTGTGTGCAGAGATTCAAAATCTTCCTTATCCTCTAGTCACTTTGGTCACAGCTGTGCCATCGAGCCTGAGACATAGCGCTCAGATATTCATTGGGCCTCACACAATCCAAAAGTGTCCAGTGTCCAAAAGTGTGTGCAGAGATTCAAATTCTCCCTTATCCTCTAGTCACTTTAGTCACAGCTGTGCCATGAAGCCTGTGACATAGCACTCAGATATCAGTGGGCCTCACACAATCCAAAAGTGTCCAGTGTCCAAAAGTGTGTGCAGAGATTCAAAATCTCCCTTATCCTCTAGTCACATTGGTCACAGCTGTGCCATCGAGCCTGTGACATAGCGCTCAGATATCAGTGGGCCACACACAATCCAAAAGTGTCCAGTGTCCAAAAGTGTGTGCAGAGATTCAAAATCTCCCTTATCCTCTAGTCACTTTGGTCACAGCTGTGCCATCGAGCCTGTCACATAGCGCTCAGATATTCACTGGGCATCACACAATCCAAAAGTGTCCAGTGTCCAAAAGTGTGTGCAGAGATTCAAAATCTCCCTTATCCTCTAGTCACTTTGGTCACAGCTGTGCCATCGAGCCTGTGACATAGCGCTCAGATATCAGTGGGCCTCACACAATCCAAAAGTGTCCAGTGTCCAAAAGTGTGTGCAGAGATTCAAAATCTCCCTTATCCTCTAGTCACTTTGGTCACAGCTGTGCCATCGAGCCTGTCACATAGCGCTCAGATATTCATTGGGCCTCACACAATCCAAAAGTGTCCAGTGTCCAAAAGTGTGTGCAGAGATTCAAAATCTCCCTTATCCTCTAGTCACTTTGGTCACAGCTGTGCCATCGAGCCTGTCACATAGCGCTCAGATATTCATTGGGCCTCACACAATCCAAAAGTGTCCAGTGTCCAAAAGTGTGTGCAGAGATTCAGAATCTCGCTTATCGTCTAGTCACTTTGGTCACAGCTGTGCCATCGAGCCTGTCACATAGCGCTCCGATATCAGTGGGCCTCACACAATCCAAAAGTGTCCAGTGTCCAAAAGTGTGTGCAGAGATTCAAAATCTCCCTTATCCTCTAGTCACTTTGGTCACAGCTGTGCCATCGAGCCTGTCACATAGCGCTCAGAAATTCATTGGGCCTCACACAATCCAAAAGTGTCCAGTGTCCAAAAGTGTGTGCAGAGATTCAAAATCTCCCTTATCCTCTAGACACTTTGGTCACAGCTGTGCCATAGAGCCTGTGACATAGCGCTCAGATATTCATTGGGCCTCACACAACCCAAAAGTGTCCAGTGTCCAAAAGTGTGTGCAGAGATTCAAAATCTCCCTTATCCTCTTGTCACTTTGGTCACAGCTGTGCCATCGAGCCTGTGACATAGCGCTCAGATATTCATTGGGCCTCACACAATCCAAAAGTGTCCAGTGTCCAAAAGTGTGTGCAGAGATTCAAAATCTCCCTTATCCTCTAGTCACTTTGGTCACAGCTGTGCCATCGAGCCTGTCACATAGCGCTCAGATATTCATTGGGCCTCACACAATCCAAAAGTGTCCAGTGTCCAAAAGTGTGTGCAGAGATTCAGAATCTCGCTTATCCTCTAGTCACTTTGGTCACAGCTGTGCCATCGAGCCTGTCACATAGCGCTCAGATATCAATGGGCCTCACACAATCCAAAAGTGTCCAGTGTCCAAAAGTGTGTGCAGAGATTCAAAATCTCCCTTATCCTCTATTCACTTTGGTCACAGCTGTGCCATCGAGCCTGTGACATAGCGCTCAGATATTCATTGGGCCTCACACAATCCAAAAGTGTCCAGTGTCCAAAAGTGTGTGCAGAGATTCAAAATCTCCCTTATCCTCTAGTCACTTTGGTCACAGCTGTGCCATCGATCCTGTGACATAGCGCTCAGATATTCATTGGGCCTCACACAATCCAAAAGTGTCCAGTGTCCAAAATTGTGTGCAGAGATTCAAAATCTCCCTTATTCTCTAGTCACTTTGGTCACAGCTGTGCCATCGAGCCTGTCACATAGCGCTCAGATATTCATTGGGCCTCACACAATCCAAAAGTGTCCAGTGTCCAAAAGTGTGTGCAGAGATTCAAAATCTCCCTTATCCTCTAGTCACTTTGGTCACAGCTGTGCCATCGAGCCTGTCACATAGCGCTCAGATATTCATTTGGCCTCACACAATCCAAAAGTGTCCAGTGTCCAAAAGTGTGTGCAGAGATTCAAAATCTCCCTTATCCTCTAGTCACTTTCGTCACAGCTGTGCCATCGAGCCTGTCACATAGCGCTCAGATATTCATTGGGGCTCACACAATCCAAAAGTGTCCAGTGTCCAAAAGTGTGTGCAGAGATTCAAAATCTCCCTTTTCCTCTAGTCACTTTGGTCACAGCTGTGCCATCGAGCCTGTCACATAGCGCTCAGATATTCATTGGGCCTCACACAATCCAAAAGTGTCCAGTGTCCAAAAGTGTGTGCAGAGATTCAAAATCTCCCTTATCCTCTAGTCACTTTGGTCACAGCTGTGCCATGAAGCCTGTCACATAGCGCTCAGATATTCATTGGGCCTCACACAATCCAAAAGTGTCCAGTGTCCAAAAGTGTGTGCAGAGATTCAAAATCTCCCTTATCCTCTAGTCATTTGGTCACAGCTGTGACATCGAGCCTGTGACATAGCACTCAGATATTCATTGGGCCTCACACAATCCAAAAGTGTCCAGTGTCCAAAAGTGTGTGCAGAGACACAAAATCTCCCTTATCTTCTAGTCACTTTGGTCACAGCTGTGCCATCGAGCCTGTCACATAGCGCTCAGATATTCATTGGGCCTCACACAATCCAAAAGTGTCCAGTGTCCAAAAGTGTGTGCAGAGATTCAAAATCTCCCTTATCCTCTAGTCACTTTGGTCACAGCTGTGCCATCGAGCCTGTGACATAGCGCTCAGATATCAGTGGGTCTCACACAATCCAAAAGTGTCCAGTGTCCAAAAGCGTGTGCAGAGATTCAAAATCTCCCTTATCCTTTAGTCACTTTGCTCACAGCTGTGCCATCGAGCCTGTGACATAGTGCTCAGATATCAGTGGGCCTCACACAATCCAAAAGTGTCCAGTGTCCAAAAGTGTGTGCAGAGATTCAAAATCTCCCTTATCCTCTAGTCACTTTGGTCACAGCTGTGCTATCGAGCCTGTCACATAGCGCTCAGATATTCATTGGGCCTCACACAATCCAAAAGTGTCCAGTGTCCAAAAGTGTGTGCAGAGATTCAAAATCTCCCTTATCCTCTAGTCACTTTGGTCACAGATGTGCCATCGAGCCTGTCACATAGCTCTCAGATATTCATTGGCCCTCATACAATCAAAAAGTGTCCAGTGTCCAAAAGTGTGTGCAGAGATTCAAAATCTCCCTTATCCTCCAGTCACTTTGGTCACAGCTGTGCCATCGAGCCTGTGACATAGCGCTCAGATATTCATTGGGCCTCACACAATCCAAAAGTGTCCAGTGTCCAAAAGTGTGTGCAGAGATTCAAAATCTCCCTTATCCTCTAGTCACTTTGGTCACAGCTGTGCCATCGAGCCTGTCACATAGCGCTCAGATATCAGTGGGCCTCACACAATCCAAAAGTGTCCAGTGTCCAAAAGTGTGTGCAGAGATTCAAAATCTCCCTTATCCTCTAGTCACTTTAGTCACAGCTATGCCATGAAGCCTGTGACATAGCACTCAGATATCAGTGGGCCTCACACAATCCAAAAGTGTCCAGTGTCCAAAAGTGTGTGCAGAGATTCAAAATCTCCCTTATCCTCTAGTCACTTTAGTCACAGCTATGCCATGAAGCCTGTGACATAGCACTCAGATATCAGTGGGCCTCACACAATCCAAAAGTGTCCAGTGTCCAAAAGTGTGTGCAGAGATTCAAAATCTCCCTTATCCTCTAGTCACTTTGGTCACAGCTGTGCCATCGAGCCTGTGACATAGCGCTCAGATATCTGTGGGCCTCACACAATCCAAAAGTGTCCAGTGTCCAAAAGTTTGTGCAGAGATTCAAAATCTCCCTTATCCTCTAGTCACTTTGGTCACAGCTGTGCCATCGAGCCTGTCACATAGCGCTCAGATATTCATTGGGCCTCACACAATCCAAAAGTGTCCAGTGTCCAAAAGTGTGTGCAGAGATTCAAAATCTCCCTTATCCTCTAGTCACTTTGGTCACAGCTGTGCCATCGAGCCTGTCACATAGCGCTCAGATATTCATTGGGCCTCACACAATCCAAAAGTGTCCAGTGTCCAAAAGTGTGTGCAGAGATTCAGAATCTCGCTGATCCTCTAGTCACTTTGGTCACAGCTGTGCCATCGAGCCTGTCACATAGCGCTCAGATATCAGTGGGCCTCACACAATCCAAAAGTGTCCAGTGTCCAAAAGTGTGTGCAGAGATTCAAAATCTCCCTTATCCTCTATTCACTTTGGTCACAGCTGTGCCATTGAGCCTGTGATATAGCGCTCAGATAGTCATTGAGCCTCACACAATACAAAAGTGTCCAGTGTCCAAAAGTGTGTGCAGAGATTCAAAATCTCCCTTATCCTCTAGTCACTTTGGTCACAGCTGTGCCATCGATCCTGTGACATAGCGCTCAGATATTCATTGGGCCTCACACAATCCAAAAGTGTCCATTGTCCAAAATTGTGTGCAGAGATTCAAAATCTCCCTTATCCTCTAGTCACTTTGGTCACAGCTGTGCCATCGAGCCTGTCACATAGCGCTCAGATATTCATTGGGCCTCACACAATCCAAAAGTGTCCAGTGTCCAAAAGTGTGTGCAGAGATTCAAAATCTCCCTTATCCTCTAGTCACTTTGGTCACAGCTGTGCCATCGAGCCTGTCACATAGCGCTCAGATATTCATTGGGCCTCACACTATCCAAAAGTGTCCAGTGTCCAAAAGTGTGTGCAGAGATTCAAAATCTCCCTTATCCTCTAGTCACTTTGGTCACAGCTGTGCCATCGATCCTGTGACATAGCGCTCAGATATTCATTGGGGCTCACACAATCCAAAAGTGTCCAGTGTCCAAAAGTGTGTGCAGAGATTCAAAATCTCCCTTATCCTCTAGTCACTTTGGTCACAGCTGTGCCATCGAGCCTGTGACATAGCGCTCAGATATTCATTGGGCCTCACACAATCAAAAAGTGTCCAGTGTCCAAAAGTGTGTGCAGAGATTCAAAATCTCCCTTATCCTCTAGTCACTTTGGTCACAGCTGTGCATCGAGCCTGTCACAAAGCGCTCAGATATTCATTGGGCCTCACACAATCCAAAAGTGTCCAGTGTCCAAAAGTGTGTGCAGAGATTCAAAATCTCCCTTATCCTCTAGTCACTTTGGTCACAGCTGTGCCATCGAGCCTGTGACATAGCGCTCAGATATTCATTGGGCCTCACACAACCCAAAAGTGTCCAGTGTCCAAAAGTGTGTGCAGAGATTCAAAATCTCCCTTATCCTCTAGTCACTTTGGTCACAGCTGTGCCATTGAGCCTGTGACATAGCGCTCAGATATTCATTGGGCCTCACACAATCCAAAAGTTTCCAGTGTCCAAAAGTGTGTGCAGAGATTCAATATCTCCCTTATCCTCTAGTCACTTTGGTCACAGCTGTGCCATCGAGCCTGTGACATAGCGCTCAGATATTCATTGGGCCTCACACAATCCAAAAGTGTCCAGTGTCCAAAAGTGTGTGCAGAGATTCAAAATCTCACTTATCCTCTAGTCACTTTGGTCACAGCTGTGCCATCGAGCCTGTGACATAGCACTCAGATATCAGTGGGCCTCACACAATCCAAAAGTGTCCAGTGTCCAAAAGTGTGTGCAGAGATTCAAAATCTCCCTTATCCTCTAGTCACTTTGGTCACAGCTGTGCCATCGAGCCTGTCACATAGCGCTCAGATATTCATTGGGCCTCACACAATCCAAAAGTGTCCAGTGTCCAAAAGTGTGTGCAGAGATTCAAAATCTCCCTTATCCTCTAGTCACTTTAGTCACAGCTGTGCCATGAAGCCTGTGACATAGCACTCAGATATCAGTGGGCCTCACACAATCCAAAAGTGTCCAGTGTCCAAAAGTGTGTGCAGAGATTCAAAATCTCCCTTATCCTCTAGTCACTTTGGTCACAGCTGTGCCATCGAGCCTGTGACACAGCGCTCAGATATCAGTGGGCCTCACACAATCCAAAAGTGTCCAGTGTCCAAAAGTGTGTGCAGAGATTCAAAATCTCCCTTATCCTCTAGTCACTTTGGTCACAGCTGTGCCATCGAGCCTGTCACATAGCGCTCAGATATTCATTGGGCCTCACACAATCCAAAAGTGTCCAGTGTCCAAAAGTGTGTGCAGAGATTCAAAATCTCCCTTATCCTCTAGTCACTTTGGTCACAGCTGTGCCATCGAGCCTGTGACATAGCGCTCAGATATCAGTGGGCCTCACACAATCCAAAAGTGTCCAGTGTCCAAAAGTGTGTGCAGAGATTCAAAATCTCCCTTATCCTCTTGTCACTTTGGTCACAGCTGTGCCATCGAGCCTGTCACATAGCGCTCAGATATTCATTGGGCCTCACACAATCCAAAAGTGTCCAGTGTCCAAAAGTGTGTGCAGAGATTCAAAATCTCCCTTATCCTCTAGTCACTTTGATCACAGCTGTGCCATCGAGCCTGTCACATAGTGCTCAGATATTCATTGGGCCTCACACAATCCAAAAGTGTCCAGTGTCCAAAAGTGTGTGCAGAGATTCAGAATCTCGCTTATCCTCTAGTCACTTTGGTCACAGCTGTGCCATGGAGCCTGTCACATAGCGCTCAGATATCAGTGGGCCTCACACAATCCAAAAGTGTCCAGTGTCCAAAAGTGTGTGCAGAGATTCAAAATCTCCCTTATCCTCTATTCACTTTGGTCACAGCTGTGCCATCGAGCCTGTGACATAGCGTTCAGATATTCATTGGGCCTCACACAATCCAAAAGTGTCCAGTGTCCAAAAGTGTGTGCAGAGATTCAAAATCTCCCTTATCCTCTAGTCACTTTGGTCACAGCTGTGCCATCGAGCCTGTCACATATCGCTCAGATATTCATTGGGCCTCACACAATCCAAAAGTGTCCAGTGTCCAAAAGTGTGTGCAGAGATTCAAAATCTCCCTTATCCTCTAGTCACTTTAGTCACAGCTGTGCCATGAAGCCTGTGACATAGCACTCAGATATCAGTGGGCCTCACACAATCCAAAAGTGTCCAGTGTCCAAAAGTGTGTGCAGAGATTCAAAATCTCCCTTATCCTCTAGTCACATTGGTCACAGCTGTGCCATCGAGCCTGTGACATAGCGCTCAGATATCAGTGGGACACACACAATCCAAAAGTGTCCAGTGTCCAAAAGTGTGTGCAGAGATTCAAAATCTCCCTTATCCTCTAGACACTTTGGTCACAGCTGTGCCATAGAGTGTGTGACATAGCGCTCAGATATTCATTGGGCCTCACACAACCCAAAAGTGTCCAGTGTCCAAAAGTGTGTGCAGAGATTCAAAATCTCCCTTATCCTCTAGTCACTTTGGTCACAGCTGTGCCATCGAGCCTGTGACATAGCGCTCAGATATGCATTGGGCCTCACACAATCCAAAAGTGTCCAGTGTCCAAAAGTGTGTGCAGAGATTCTAAATATCCCTTATCCTGTAGTCACTTTGGTCACAGCTGTGCCATCGAGCCTGTGACATAGCGCTCAGATATTCATTGGGCCTCACACAATCCAAAAGTGTCCAGTGTCCAAAAGTGTGTGCAGAGATTCAAAATCTCCCTTATCCTCTAGTCACTTTGTTCACAGCTGTGCCATCGAGCCTGTGACATAGCGCTCAGATATTCATTGGGCCTCACACAATCCAAAAGTGTCCAGTGTCCAAAAGTGTGTGCAGAGATTCTAAATCTCCCTTATCCTGTAGTCACTTTGGTCACAGCTGTGCCATCGAGCCTGTGACATAGCGCTCAGATATTCATTGGGCCTCACACAATCCAAAAGTGTCCAGTGTCCAAAAGTGTGTGCAGAGATTCAAAATCTCCCTTATCCTCTAGTCACTTTGGTCACAGCTGTGCCATCGAGCCTGTCACATAGCGCTCAGATATTCATTGGGCCTCACACAATCCAAAAGTGTCCAGTGTCCAAAAGTGTGTGCAGAGATTCAAAATCTCCCTTATCCTCTAGTAACTTTGGTCACAGCTGTGCCATCGAGCCTGTGACATAGCGCTCAGATATCAGTGGGCCTCACACAATCCAAAAGTGTCCAGTGTCCAAAAGTGTGTGCAGAGATTCAAAATCTCCCTTATCCTCTAGTCACTTTGGTCACAGCTGTGCCATCGAGCCTGTGACATAGCGCTCAGATATCAGTGGGCCTCACACAATCCAAAAGTGTCCAGTGTCCAAAAGTGTGTGCTGAGATTCAAAATCTCCCTTATCCTCTAGTCACTTTGGTCACAGCTGTGCCATCGAGCCTGTGATATAGCGCTCAGATATTCATTGGGCCTCACACAATCCAAAAGTGTCCAGTGTCCAAAAGTGTGTGCAGAGATTCAAAATCTCCCTTATCCTCTAGTCATTTTGGTCACAGCTGTGCCATCGAGCCTGTCACATAGCGCTCAGATATCAGTGGGCCTCACACAATCCAAACGTGTCCAGTGTCCAAAAGTGTGTGCAGAGATTCAAAATCTCCCTTATCCTCTAGTCACTAGAGTCACAGCTGTGCCATGAAGCCTGTGACATAGCACTCAGATATCAGTGGGCCTCACACAATCCAAAAGTGTCCAGTGTCCAAAAGTGTGTGCAGAGATTCAAAATCTCCCTTATCCTCTAGTCACTTTGTTCACAGCTGTGCCATCGAGCCTGTGACATAGCGCTCAGATATCAGTGGGCCTCACACAATCCAAAAGTGTCCAGTGTCCAAAAGTGTGTGCAGAGATTCAAAATCTCCCTTATCCTCTAGTCACTTTGGTCACAGCTGTGCCATCGAGCCTGTCACATAGCGCTCAGATATTCATTGGGCCTCACACAATCCAAAAGTGTCCAGTGTCCAAAAGTGTGTGCAGAGATTCAAAATCTCCCTTATCCTCTAGTCACTTTGGTCACAGCTGTGCCATCGAGCCTGTGACATAGCGCTCAGATATCAGTGGGCCTCACACAATCCAAAAGTGTCCAGTGTCCAAAAGTGTGTGCAGAGATTCAAAATCTCCCTTATCCTCTAGTCACTTTGGTCACAGCTGTGCCATCGAGCCTGTGACATAGCGCTCAGATATTCATTGGGCCTCACACAATCCAAAAGTGTCCAGTGTCCAAAAGTGTGTGCAGAGATTCAAAATCTCCCTTATCCTCTAGTCACTTTGGTCACAGCTGTGCCATCGAGCCTGTCACATAGCGCTCAGATATTCATTGGGCCTCACACAATCCAAAAGTGTCCAGTGTCCAAAAGTGTGTGCAGAGATTCAGAATCTCGCTTATCCTCTAGTCACTTTGGTCACAGCTGTGCCATCGAGCCTGTAACATAGCACTCAGATATCAGTGGGCCTCACACAATCCAAAAGTGTCCAGTGTCCAAAAGTGTGTTCAGAGATTCAAAATCTCCCTTATCCTCTAGTCACTTTGGTCACAGCTGTGCCATCGAGCCTGTGACATAGCGCTCAGATATTCATTGGGCCTCACACAATCCAAAAGTGTCCAGTGTCCAAAAGTGTGTGCAGAGATTCAAAATCTCCCTTATCCTCTAGTCACTTTGGTCACAGCTGTGCCATCGAGCCTGTGACATAGCGCTCAGATATTCATTGGGCCTCACACAATCCAAAAGTGTCCAGTGTCCAAAAGTGTGTGCAGAGATTCAAAATCTCCCTTATCCTCTAGTCACTTTGGTCACAGCTGTGCCATCGAGCCTGTGACATAGCGCTCAGATATCAGTGGGCCTCACACAATCCAAAAGTGTCCAGTGTCCAAAAGCGTGTGCAGAGATTCAAAATCTCCCTTATCCTCTAGTCACTTTGGTCACAGCTGTGCCATCGAGCCTGTGACATAGCGCTCAGATATTCATTGGGCCTCACACAATCCAAAAGTGTCCAGTGTCCAAAAGTGTGTGCAGAGATTCAAAATCTCCCTTATCCTCTAGTCACTTTGGTCACAGCTGTGCCATCGAGCCTGTCACATACCTCTCAGATATTCATTGGGCCTCACACAATCCAAAAGTGTCCAGTGTCCAAAAGTGTGTGAAGAGATTCAAAATCTCCCTTATCCTCTAGTCACTTTGGTCACAGCTGTGCCATCGAGCCTGTGACATAGCGCTCAGATATTCATTGGGCCTCACACAATCCAAAAGTGTCCAGTGTCCAAAAGTGTGTGCAGAGATTCAAAATCTCCCTTATCCTCTAGTCACTTTGGTCACAGCTGTGCCATCGAGCCTGTCACATAGCGCTCAGATATCAGTGGGCCTCACACAATCCAAAAGTGTCCAGTGTCCAAAAGTGTGTGCAGAGATTCAAAATCTTCCTTATCCTCTAGTCACTTTGGTCACAGCTGTGCCATCGAGCCTGTGACATAGCGCTCAGATATTCATTGGGCCTCACACAATCCAAAAGTGTCCAGTGTCCAAAAGTGTGTGCAGAGATTCAAAATCTCCCTAATCCTCTAGTCACTTTAGTCACAGCTGTGCCATGAAGCCTGTGACATAGCACTCAGATATCAGTGGGCCTCACACAATCCAAAAGTGTCCAGTGTCCAAAAGTGTGTGCAGAGATTCAAAATCTCCCTTATCCTCTAGTCACATTGGTCACAGCTGTGCCATCGAGCCTGTGACATAGCGCTCAGATATCAGTGGGCCACACACAATCCAAAAGTGTCCAGTGTCCAAAAGTGTGTGCAGAGATTCAAAATCTCCCTTATCCTCTAGTCACTTTGGTCACAGCTGTGCCATCGAGCCTGTCACATAGCGCTCAGATATTCACTGGGCCTCACACAATCCAAAAGTGTCCAGTGTCCAAAAGTGTGTGCAGAGATTCAAAATCTCCCTTATCCTCTAGTCACTTTGGTCACAGCTGTGCCATCGAGCCTGTGACATAGCGCTCAGATATCAGTGGGCCTCACACAATCCAAAAGTGTCCAGTGTCCAAAAGTGTGTGCAGAGATTCAAAATCTCCCTTATCCTCTAGTCACTTTGGTCACAGCTGTGCCATCGAGCCTGTGACATAGCGCTCAGATATTCATTGGGCCTCACACAATCCAAAAGTGTCCAGTGTCCAAAAGTGTGTGCAGAGATTCAAAATCTCCCTTATCCTCTAGTCACTTTGGTCACAGCTGTGCCATCGAGCCTGTCACATAGCGCTCAGATATTCATTGGGCCTCACACAATCCAAAAGTGTCCAGTGTCCAAAAGTGTGTGCAGAGATTCAGAATCTCGCTTATCCTCTAGTCACTTTGGTCACAGCTGTGCCATCGAGCCTGTCACATAGCGCTCAGATATCAGTGGGCCTCACACAATCCAAAAGTGTCCAGTGTCCAAAAATGTGTGCAGAGATTCAAAATCTCCCTTATCCTCTATTCACTTTGGTCACAGCTGTGCCATCGAGCCTGTGACATAGCGCTCAGATATTCATTGGGCCTCACACAATCCAAAAGTGTCCAGTGTCCAAAAGTGTGTGCAGAGATTCAAAATCTCCCTTATCCTCTAGTCACTTTGGTCACAGCTGTGCCATCGATCCTGTGACATAGCGCTCAGATATTCATTGGGCCTCACACAATCCAAAAGTGTCCAGTGTCCAAAATTGTGTGCAGAGATTCAAAATCTCCCTTATCCTCTAGTCACTTTGGTCACAGCTGTGCCATCGAGCCTGTCACATAGCGCTCAGATATTCATTGGGCCTCACACAATCCAAAAGTGTCCAGTGTCCAAAAGTGTGTGCAGAGATTCAAAATCTCCCTTATCCTCTAGTCACTTTGGTCACAGCTGTGCCATCGAGCCTGTCACATAGCGCTCAGATATTCATTTGGCCTCACACAATCCAAAAGTGTCCAGTGTCCAAAAGTGTGTGCAGAGATTCAAAATCTCCCTTATCCTCTTGTCACTTTGGTCACAGCTGTGCCATCGAGCCTGTCACATAGCGCTCAGATATTCATTGGGCCTCACACAATCCAAAAGTGTCCAGTGTCCAAAAGTGTGTGCAGAGATTCAAAATCTCCCTTATCCTCTAGTCACTTTGGTCACAGCTGTGCCATCGAGCCTGTCACATAGCGCTCAGATATTCATTGGGCCTCACACAATCCAAAAGTGTCCAGTGTCCAAAAGTGTGTGCAGAGATTCAAAATCTCCCTTATCCTCTAGTCACTTTGGTCACAGCTGTGCCATCAAGCCTGTCACATAGCGCTCAGATATTCATTGGGCCTCACACAATCCAAAAGTGTCCAGTGTCCAAAAGTGTGTGCAGAGATTCAAAATCTCCCTTATCCTTTAGTCACTTTGCTCACAGCTGTGCCATCGAGCCTGTGACATAGTGCTCAGATATCAGTGGGCCTCACACAATCCAAAAGTGTCCAGTGTCCAAAAGTGTGTGCAGAGATTCAAAATCTCCCTTATCCTCTAGTCACTTTGGTCACAGCTGTGCCATCGAGCCTGTGACATAGCGCTCAGATATTCATTGGGCCTCACACAATCCAAAAGTGTCCAGTGTCCAAAAGTGTGTGCAGAGATTCAAAATCTCCCTTATCCTCTAGTCACTTTGGTCACAGCTGTGCCATCGAGCCTGTCACATACCTCTCAGATATTCATTGGGCCTCACACAATCCAAAAGTGTCCAGTGTCCAAAAGTGTGTGAAGAGATTCAAAATCTCCCTTATCCTCTAGTCACTTTGGTCACAGCTGTGCCATCGAGCCTGTGACATAGCGCTCAGATATTCATTGGGCCTCACACAATCCAAAAGTATCCAGTGTCCAAAAGTGTGTGCAGAGATTCAAAATCTCCCTTATCCTCTAGTCACTTTGGTCACAGCTGTGCCATCGAGCCTGTCACATAGCGCTCAGATATCAGTGGGCCTCACACAATCCAAAAGTGTCCAGTGTCCAAAATTGTGTGCAGAGATTCAAAATCTTCCTTATCCTCTAGTCACTTTGGTCACAGCTGTGCCATCGAGCCTGTGACATAGCGCTCAGATATTCATTGGGCCTCACACAATCCAAAAGTGTCCAGTGTCCAAAAGTGTGTGCAGAGATTCAAAATCTCCCTTATCCTCTAGTCACTTTAGTCACAGCTGTGCCATGAAGCCTGTGACATAGCACTCAGATATCAGTGGGCCTCACACAATCCAAAAGTGTCCAGTGTCCAAAAGTGTGTGCAGAGATTCAAAATCTCCCTTATCCTCTAGTCACATTGGTCACAGCTGTGCCATCGAGCCTGTGACATAGCGCTCAGATATCAGTGGGCCACACACAATCCAAAAGTGTCCAGTGTCCAAAAGTGTGTGCAGAGATTCAAAATCTCCCTTATCCTCTAGTCACTTTGGTCACAGCTGTGCCATCGAGCCTGTCACATAGCGCTCAGATATTCACTGGGCATCACACAATCCAAAAGTGTCCAGTGTCCAAAAGTGTGTGCAGAGATTCAAAATCTCCCTTATCCTCTAGTCACTTTGGTCACAGCTGTGCCATCGAGCCTGTGACATAGCGCTCAGATATCAGTGGGCCTCACACAATCCAAAAGTGTCCAGTGTCCAAAAGTGTGTGCAGAGATTCAAAATCTCCCTTATCCTCTAGTCACTTTGGTCACAGCTGTGCCATCGAGCCTGTCACATAGCGCTCAGATATTCATTGGGCCTCACACAATCCAAAAGTGTCCAGTGTCCAAAAGTGTGTGCAGAGATTCAAAATCTCCCTTATCCTCTAGTCACTTTGGTCACAGCTGTGCCATCGAGCCTGTCACATAGCGCTCAGATATTCATTGGGCCTCACACAATCCAAAAGTGTCCAGTGTCCAAAAGTGTGTGCAGAGATTCAGAATCTCGCTTATCCTCTAGTCACTTTGGTCACAGCTGTGCCATCGAGCCTGTCACATAGCGCTCAGATATCAGTGGGCCTCACACAATCCAAAAGTGTCCAGTGTCCAAAAGTGAGTGCAGAGATTCAAAATCTCCCTTATCCTCTAGTCACTTTGGTCACAGCTGTGCCATCGAGCCTGTCACATAGCGCTCAGAAATTCATTGGGCCTCACACAATCCAAAAGTGTCCAGTGTCCAAAAGTGTGTGCAGAGATTCAAAATCTCCCTTATGCTCTAGACACTTTGGTCACAGCTGTGCCATAGAGCCTGTGACATAGCGCTCAGATATTCATTGGGCCTCACACAACCCAAAAGTGTCCAGTGTCCAAAAGTGTGTGCAGAGATTCAAAATCTCCCTTATCCTCTAGTCACTTTGGTCACAGCTGTGCCATCGAGCCTGTGACATAGCGCTCAGATATTCATTGGGCCTCACACAATCCAAAAGTGTCCAGTGTCCAAAAGTGTGTGCAGAGATTCAAAATCTCCCTTATCCTCTAGTCACTTTGGTCACAGCTGTGCCATCGAGCCTGTGACATAGCGCTCAGATATTCATTGGGCCTCACACAATCCAAAAGTGTCCAGTGTCCAAAAGTGTGTGCAGAGATTCAGAATCTCGCTTATCCTCTAGTCACTTTGGTCACAGCTGTGCCATCGAGCCTGTCACATAGCGCTCAGATATCAGTGGGCCTCACACAATCCAAAAGTGTCCAGTGTCCAAAAGTGTGTGCAAAGATTCAAAATCTCCCTTATCCTCTATTCAATTTGGTCACAGCTGTGCCATCGAGCCTGTGACATAGCGCTCAGATATTCATTGGGCCTCACACAATCCAAAAGTGTCCAGTGTCCAAAAGTGTGTGCAGAGATTCAAAATCTCCCTTATCCTCTAGTCACTTTGGTCACAGCTGTGCCATCGATCCTGTGACATAGCGCTCAGATATTCATTGGGCCTCACACAATCCAAAAGTGTCCAGTGTCCAAAATTGTGTGCAGAGATTCAAAATCTCCCTTATTCTCTAGTCACTTTGGTCACAGCTGTGCCATCGAGCCTGTCACATAGCGCTCAGATATTCATTGGGCCTCACACAATCCAAAAGTGTCCAGTGTCCAAAAGTGTGTGCAGAGATTCAAAATCTCCCTTATCCTCTAGTCACTTTGGTCACAGCTTTGCCATCGAGCCTGTCACATAGCGCTCAGATATTCATTTGGCCTCACACAATCCAAAAGTGTCCAGTGTCCAAAAGTGTGTGCAGAGATTCAAAATCTCCCTTATCCTCTAGTCACTTTGGTCACAGCTGTGCCATCGAGCCTGTCACATAGCGCTCAGATATTCATTGGGGCTCACACAATCCAAAAGTGTCCAGTGTCCAAAAGTGTGTGCAGAGATTCAAAATCTCCCTTATCCTCTAGTCACTTTGGTCACAGCTGTGCCATCGAGCCTGTCACATAGCGCTCAGATATTCATTGGGCCTCACACAATCCAAAAGTGTCCAGTGTCCAAAAGTGTGTGCAGAGATTCAAAATCTCCCTTATCCTCTAGTCACTTTGGTCACAGCTGTGCCATCAAGCCTGTCACATAGCGCTCAGATATTCATTGGGCCTCACACAATCCAAAAGTGTCCAGTGTCCAAAAGTGTGTGCAGAGATTCAAAATCTCCCTTATCCTCTAGTCATTTGGTCACAGCTGTGACATCGAGCCTGTGACATAGCACTCAGATATTCATTGGGCCTCACACAATCCAAAAGTGTCCAGTGTCCAAAAGTGTGTGCAGAGACACAAAATCTCCCTTATCTTCTAGTCACTTTGGTCACAGCTGTGCCATCGAGCCTGTCACATAGCGCTCAGATATTCATTGGGCCTCACACAATCCAAAAGTGTCCAGTGTCCAAAAGTGTGTGCAGAGATTCAAAATCTCCCTTATCCTCTAGTCACTTTGGTCACAGCTGTGCCATCGAGCCTGTGACATAGCGCTCAGATATCAGTGGGTCTCACACAATCCAAAAGTGTCCAGTGTCCAAAAGCGTGTGCAGAGATTCAAAATCTCCCTTATCCTTTAGTCACTTTGCTCACAGCTGTGCCATCGAGCCTGTGACATAGTGCTCAGATATCAGTGGGCCTCACACAATCCAAAAGTGTCCAGTGTCCAAAAGTGTGTGCAGAGATTCAAAATCTCCCTTATCCTCTAGTCACTTTGGTCACAGCTGTGCTATCGAGCCTGTCACATAGCGCTCAGATATTCATTGGGCCTCACACAATCCAAAAGTGTCCAGTGTCCAAAAGTGTGTGCAGAGATTCAAAATCTCCCTTATCCTCTAGTCACTTTGGTCACAGCTGTGCCATCGAGCCTGTCACATAGCTCTCAGATATTCATTGGCCCTCATACAATCAAAAAGTGTCCAGTGTCCAAAAGTGTGTGCAGAGATTCAAAATCTCCCTTATCCTCCAGTCACTTTGGTCACAGCTGTGCCATCGAGCCTGTGACATAGCGCTCAGATATTCATTGGGCCTCACACAATCCAAAAGTGTCCAGTGTCCAAAAGTGTGTGCAGAGATTCAAAATCTCCCTTATCCTCTAGTCACTTTGGTCACAGCTGTGCCATCGAGCCTGTCACATAGCGCTCAGATATCAGTGGGCCTCACACAATCCAAAAGTGTCCAGTGTCCAAAAGTGTGTGCAGAGATTCAAAATCTCCCTTATCCTCTAGTCACTTTAGTCACAGCTATGCCATGAAGCCTGTGACATAGCACTCAGATATCAGTGGGCCTCACACAATCCAAAAGTGTCCAGTGTCCAAAAGTGTGTGCAGAGATTCAAAATCTCCCTTATCCTCTAGTCACTTTAGTCACAGCTATGCCATGAAGCCTGTGACATAGCACTCAGATATCAGTGGGCCTCACACAATCCAAAAGTGTCCAGTGTCCAAAAGTGTGTGCAGAGATTCAAAATCTCCCTTATCCTCTAGTCACTTTGGTCACAGCTGTGCCATCGAGCCTGTGACATAGCGCTCAGATATCAGTGGGCCTCACACAATCCAAAAGTGTCCAGTGTCCAAAAGTTTGTGCAGAGATTCAAAATCTCCCTTATCCTCTAGTCACTTTGGTCACAGCTGTGCCATCGAGCCTGTCACATAGCGCTCAGATATTCATTGGGCCTCACACAATCCAAAAGTGTCCAGTGTCCAAAAGTGTGTGCAGAGATTCAAAATCTCCCTTATCCTCTAGTCACTTTGGTCACAGCTGTGCCATCGAGCCTGTCACATAGCGCTCAGATATTCATTGGGCCTCACACAATCCAAAAGTGTCCAGTGTCCAAAAGTGTGTGCAGAGATTCAGAATCTCGCTGATCCTCTAGTCACTTTGGTCACAGCTGTGCCATCGAGCCTGTCACATAGCGCTCAGATATCAGTGGGCCTCACACAATCCAAAAGTGTCCAGTGTCCAAAAGTGTGTGCAGAGATTCAAAATCTCCCTTATCCTCTATTCACTTTGGTCACAGCTGTGCCATTGAGCCTGTGATATAGCGCTCAGATAGTCATTGAGCCTCACACAATACAAAAGTGTCCAGTGTCCAAAAGTGTGTGCAGAGATTCAAAATCTCCCTTATCCTCTAGTCACTTTGGTCACAGCTGTGCCATCGATCCTGTGACATAGCGCTCAGATATTCATTGGGCCTCACACAATCCAAAAGTGTCCATTGTCCAAAATTGTGTGCAGAGATTCAAAATCTCCCTTATCCTCTAGTCACTTTGGTCACAGCTGTGCCATCGAGCCTGTCACATAGCGCTCAGATATTCATTGGGCCTCACACAATCCAAAAGTGTCCAGTGTCCAAAAGTGTGTGCAGAGATTCAAAATCTCCCTTATCCTCTAGTCACTTTGGTCACAGCTGTGCCATCGAGCCTGTCACATAGCGCTCAGATATTCATTGGGCCTCACACTATCCAAAAGTGTCCAGTGTCCAAAAGTGTGTGCAGAGATTCAAAATCTCCCTTATCCTCTAGTCACTTTGGTCACAGCTGTGCCATCGATCCTGTGACATAGCGCTCAGATATTCATTGGGGCTCACACAATCCAAAAGTGTCCAGTGTCCAAAAGTGTGTGCAGAGATTCAAAATCTCCCTTATCCTCTAGTCACTTTGTTCACAGCTGTGCCATCGAGCCTGTGACATAGCGCTCAGATATTCATTGGGCCTCACACAATCAAAAAGTGTCCAGTGTCCAAAAGTGTGTGCAGAGATTCAAAATCTCCCTTATCCTCTAGTCACTTTGGTCACAGCTGTGCATCGAGCCTGTCACAAAGCGCTCAGATATTCATTGGGCCTCACACAATCCAAAAGTGTCCAGTGTCCAAAAGTGTGTGCAGAGATTCAAAATCTCCCTTATCCTCTAGTCACTTTGGTCACAGCTGTGCCATCGAGCCTGTCACATAGCGCTCAGATATTCATTGGGCCTCACACAACCCAAAAGTGTCCAGTGTCCAAAAGTGTGTGCAGAGATTCAAAATCTCCCTTATCCTCTAGTCACTTTGGTCACAGCTGTGCCATTGAGCCTGTGACATAGCGCTCAGATATTCATTGGGCCTCACACAATCCAAAAGTTTCCAGTGTCCAAAAGTGTGTGCAGAGATTCAATATCTCCCTTATCCTCTAGTCACTTTGGTCACAGCTGTGCCATCGAGCCTGTGACATAGCGCTCAGATATTCATTGGGCCTCACACAATCCAAAAGTGTCCAGTGTCCAAAAGTGTGTGCAGAGATTCAAAATCTCACTTATCCTCTAGTCACTTTGGTCACAGCTGTGCCATCGAGCCTGTGACATAGCGCTCAGATATCAGTGGGCCTCACACAATCCAAAAGTGTCCAGTGTCCAAAAGCGTGTGCAGAGATTCAAAATCTCCCTTATCCTCTAGTCACTTTGGTCACAGCTGTGCCATCGAGCCTGTCACATAGCGCTAAGATATTCATTGGGCCTCACAAAATCCAAAAGTGTCCAGTGTCCAAAAGTGTGTGCAGAGATTCAAAATCTCCCTTATCCTCTAGTCACTTTGGTCACAGCTGTGCCATCGAGCCTGTCACATAGCGCTCAGGTATTCATTGGGCCACACACAATCCAAAAGTGTCCAGTGTCCAAAAGTGTGTGCAGAGATTCAAAATCTCCCTTATCCTCTAGTCACTTTGGTCACAGCTGTGCCATCGAGCCTGTCACATAGCGCTCAGATATCAGTGGGCCTCACACAATCCAAAAGTGTCCAGTGTCCAAAAGTGTGTGCAGAGATTCAAAATCTCCCTTATCCTCTAGTCACTTTGGTCACAGCTGTGCCATCGAGCCTGTCACACAGCGCTCAGATATTCATTGGGCCTCACACAATGCAAAAGTGTCCAGTGTCCAAAAGTGTGTGCAGAGATTCAAAATCTCCCTTATCCTCTAGTCACTTTGGTCACAGCTGTGCCATCGAGCCTGTGACATAGCGCTCAGATATTCATTGGGCCTCACACAATCCAAAAGTGTCCAGTGTCCAAAAGTGTGTTCAGAGATTCAAAATCTCCCTTATCCTCTAGTCACTTTGGTCACAGCTGTGCCATCGAGCCTGTGACATAGCGCTCAGATATTCATTGGGCCTCACACAATCCAAAAGTGTCCAGTGTCCAAAAGTGTGTGCAGAGATTCAAAATCTCCCTTATCCTCTAGTCACTTTGGTCACAGCTGTGCCATCGAGCCTGTCACACAGCGCTCAGATATTCATTGGGCCTCACACAATGCAAAAGTGTCCAGTGTCCAAAAGTGTGTGCAGAGATTCAAAATCTCCCTTATCCTCTAGTCACTTTGGTCACAGCTGTGCCATCGAGCCTGTGACATAGCGCTCAGATATTCATTGGGCCTCACACAATCCAAAAGTGTCCAGTGTCCAAAAGTGTGTTCAGAGATTCAAAATCTCCCTTATCCTCTAGTCACTTTGGTCACAGCTGTGCCATCGAGCCTGTGACATAGCGCTCAGATATTCATTGGGCCTCACACAATCCAAAAGTGTCCAGTGTCCAAAAGTGTGTGCAGAGATTCAAAATCTCCCTTATCCTCTAGTCACTTTGGTCACAGCTGTGCCATCGAGCCTGTCACATAGCGCTCAGATATCAGTGGGCCTCACACAATCCAAAAGTGTCCAGTGTCCAAAAGTGTGTGCAGAGATTCAAAATCTCCCTTATCCTCTAGTCACTTTGGTCACAGCTGTGCCATCGAGCCTGTCACATAGCGCTCAGATATTCATTGGGCCTCACACAATCCAAAAGTGTCCAGTGTCCAAAAGTGTGTGCAGAGATTCAAAATCTCCCTTATCCTCTAGTCACTTTAGTCACAGCTGTGCCCTGAAGCCTGTGACATAGCACTCAGATATCAGTGGGCCTCACACAATCCAAAAGTGTCCAGTGTCCAAAAGTGTGTGCAGAGATTCAAAATCTCCCTTATCCTCTAGTCACTTTGGTCACAGCTGTGCCATCGAGCCTGTGACACAGCGCTCAGATATCAATGGGCCTCACACAATCCAAAAGTGTCCAGTGTCCAAAAGTGTGTGCAGAGATTCAAAATCTCCCTTATCCTCTAGTCACTTTGGTCACAGCTGTGCCATCGAGCCTGTCACATAGCGCTCAGATATTCATTGGGCCTCACACAATCCAAAAGTGTCCAGTGTCCAAAAGTGTGTGCAGAGATTCAAAATCTCCCTTATCCTCTAGTCACTTTGGTCACAGCTGTGCCATCGAGCCTGTGACATAGCGCTCAGATATCAGTGGGCCTCACACAATCCAAAAGTGTCCAGTGTCCAAAAGTGTGTGCAGAGATTCAAAATCTCCCTTATCCTCTTGTCACTTTGGTCACAGCTGTGCCATCGAGCCTGTCACATAGCGCTCAGATATTCATTGGGCCTCACACAATCCAAAAGTGTCCAGTGTCCAAAAGTGTGTGCAGAGATTCAAAATCTCCCTTATCCTCTAGTCACTTTGGTCACAGCTGTGCCATCGAGCCTGTCACATAGTGCTCAGATATTCATTGGGCCTCACACAATCCAAAAGTGTCCAGTGTCCAAAAGTGTGTGCAGAGATTCAGAATCTCGCTTATCCTCTAGTCACTTTGGTCACAGCTGTGCCATCGAGCCTGTCACATAGCGCTCAGATATCAGTGGGCCTCACACAATCCAAAAGTGTCCAGTGTCCAAAAGTGTGTGCAGAGATTCAAAATCTCCCTTATCCTCTAGTCACTTTGGTCACAGCTGTGCCATCGAGCCTGTCACATAGCGCTCAGATATCAGTGGGCCTCACACAATCCAAAAGTGTCCAGTGTCCAAAAGTGTGTGCAGAGATTCAAAATCTCCCTTATCCTCTAGTCACTTTGGTCACAGCTGTGCCATCGAGCCTGTCACACAGCGCTCAGATATTCATTGGGCCTCACACAATGCAAAAGTGTCCAGTGTCCAAAAGTGTGTGCAGAGATTCAAAATCTCCCTTATCCTCTAGTCACTTTGGTCACAGCTGTGCCATCGAGCCTGTGACATAGCGCTCAGATATTCATTGGGCCTCACACAATCCAAAAGTGTCCAGTGTCCAAAAGTGTGTGCAGAGATTCAAAATCTCCCTTATCCTCTAGTCACTTTGGTCACAGCTGTGCCATCGAGCCTGTGACATAGCGCTCAGATATTCATTGGGCCTCACACAATCCAAAAGTGTCCAGTGTCCAAAAGTGTGTTCAGAGATTCAAAATCTCCCTTATCCTCTAGTCACTTTGGTCACAGCTGTGCCATCGAGCCTGTGACATAGCGCTCAGATATTCATTGGGCCTCACACAATCCAAAAGTGTCCAGTGTCCAAAAGTGTGTGCAGAGATTCAAAATCTCCCTTATCCTCTAGTCACTTTGGTCACAGCTGTGCCATCGAGCCTGTCACATAGCGCTCAGATATCAGTGGGCCTCACACAATCCAAAAGTGTCCAGTGTCCAAAAGTGTGTGCAGAGATTCAAAATCTCCCTTATCCTCTAGTCACTTTGGTCACAGCTGTGCCATCGAGCCTGTCACATAGCGCTCAGATATTCATTGGGCCTCACACAATCCAAAAGTGTCCAGTGTCCAAAAGTGTGTGCAGAGATTCAAAATCTCCCTTATCCTCTAGTCACTTTAGTCACAGCTGTGCCATGAAGCCTGTGACATAGCACTCAGATATCAGTGGGCCTCACACAATCCAAAAGTGTCCAGTGTCCAAAAGTGTGTGCAGAGATTCAAAATCTCCCTTATCCTCTAGTCACTTTGGTCACAGCTGTGCCATCGAGCCTGTGACACAGCGCTCAGATATCAATGGGCCTCACACAATCCAAAAGTGTCCAGTGTCCAAAAGTGTGTGCAGAGATTCAAAATCTCCCTTATCCTCTAGTCACTTTGGTCACAGCTGTGCCATCGAGCCTGTCACATAGCGCTCAGATATTCATTGGGCCTCACACAATCCAAAAGTGTCCAGTGTCCAAAAGTGTGTGCAGAGATTCAAAATCTCCCTTATCCTCTAGTCACTTTGGTCACAGCTGTGCCATCGAGCCTGTGACATAGCGCTCAGATATCAGTGGGCCTCACACAGTCCAAAAGTGTCCAGTGTCCAAAAGTGTGTGCAGAGATTCAAAATCTCCCTTATCCTCTTGTCACTTTGGTCACAGCTGTGCCATCGAGCCTGTCACATAGCGCTCAGATATTCATTGGGCCTCACACAATCCAAAAGTGTCCAGTGTCCAAAAGTGTGTGCAGAGATTCAAAATCTCCCTTATCCTCTAGTCACTTTGGTCACAGCTGTGCCATCGAGCCTGTCACATAGTGCTCAGATATTCATTGGGCCTCACACAATCCAAAAGTGTCCAGTGTCCAAAAGTGTGTGCAGAGATTCAGAATCTCGCTTATCCTCTAGTCACTTTGGTCACAGCTGTGCCATCGAGCCTGTCACATAGCGCTCAGATATCAGTGGGCCTCACACAATCCAAAAGTGTCCAGTGTCCAAAAGTGTGTGCAGAGATTCAAAATCTCCCTTATCCTCTATTCACTTT
The DNA here is from genome assembly GCF_039654945.1 of Dendrobates tinctorius. Lineage (NCBI taxonomy): Eukaryota > Metazoa > Chordata > Amphibia > Anura > Dendrobatidae > Dendrobates > Dendrobates tinctorius. The sequence goes on from NW_027361676.1 coordinate 54,286,337, forward strand.
GGTCACAGCTGTGCCATCGAGCCTGTGACATAGCGTTCAGATATTCATTGGGCCTCACACAATCCAAAAGTGTCCAGTGTCCAAAAGTGTGTGCAGAGATTCAAAATCTCCCTTATCCTCTAGTCACTTTGGTCACAGCTGTGCCATCGAGCCTGTCACATATCGCTCAGATATTCATTGGGCCTCACACAATCCAAAAGTGTCCAGTGTCCAAAAGTGTGTGCAGAGATTCAAAATCTCCCTTATCCTCTAGTCACTTTGGTCACAGCTGTGCCATCGAGCCTGTGACATAGCGCTCAGATATTCATTGGGCCTCACACAATCCAAAAGTGTCCAGTGTCCAAAAGTGTGTGCAGAGATTCAAAATCTCCCTTATCCTCTAGTCACTTTGGTCACAGCTGTGCCATCGAGCCTGTGACATAGCGCTCAGATATTCATTGGGCCTCACACAATCCAAAAGTGTCCAGTGTCCAAAAGTGTGTGCAGAGATTCAAAATCTCCCTTATCCTCTAGTCACTTTGGTCACAGCTGTGCCATCGAGCCTGTCACATAGCGCTCAGATATTCATTGGGCCTCACACAATCCAAAAGTGTCCAGTGTCCAAAAGTGTGTGCAGAGATTCAAAATCTCCCTTATCCTCTAGTCACTTTGGTCACAGCTGTGCCATCGAGCCTGTGACATAGCGCTCAGATATCAGTGTGCCTCACACAATCCAAAAGTGTCCAGTGTCCAAAAGTGTGTGCAGAGATTCAAAATCTCCCTTATCCTCTAGTCACTTTTGTCACAGCTGTGCCATCGAGCCTGTCACATAGCGCTCAGATATTCATTGGGCCTCACACAATCCAAAAGTGTCCAGTGTCCAAAAGTGTGTGCAGAGATTCAAAATCTCCCTTATCCTCTAGTCACTTTGGTCACAGCTATGCCATCGAGCCTGTGACATAGCGCTCAGATATTCATTGGGCCTCACACAATCCAAAAGTGTCCAGTGTCCAAAAGTGTGTGCAGAGATTCAAAATCTCCCTTATCCTCTAGTCACTTTGGTCACAGCTGTGCCATCGAGCCTGTGACATAGCGCTCAGATATTCATTGGGCCTCACACAATCAAAAAGTGTCCAGTGTCCAAAAGTGTGTGCAGAGATTCAAAATCTCCCTTATCGTCTAGTCACTTTGGTCACAGCTGTGCCATGGAGCCTGTGACATAGCGCTCAGATATTCATTGGGCCTCACACAATCCAAAAGTGTCCAGTGTCCAAAAGTGTGTGCAGAGATTCAAAATCTCCCTTATCCTCTAGTCACTTTGGTCACAGCTGTGCCATCGAGCCTGTGACATAGCGCTCAGATATCAGTGGGCCTCACACAATCCAAAAGTGTCCAGTGTCCAAAAGCGTGTGCAGAGATTCAAAATCTCCCTTATCCTTTAGTCACTTTGCTCTCAGCTGTGCCATCGTGCCTGTGACATAGTGCTCAGATATCAGTGGGCCTCACACAATCCAAAAGTGTCCAGTGTCCAAAAGTGTGTGCAGAGATTCAAAATCTCCCTTATCCTCTAGTCACTTTGGTCACAGCTGTGCCATCGAGCCTGTGACATAGCGCTCAGATATTCATTGGGCCTCACACAATCCAAAAGTGTCCAGTGTCCAAAAGTGTGTGCAGAGATTCAAAATCTCCCTTATCCTCTAGTCACTTTGGTCACAGCTGTGCCATCGAGCCTGTCACATACCTCTCAGATATTCATTGGGCCTCACACAATCCAAAAGTGTCCAGTGTCCAAAAGTGTGTGAAGAGATTCAAAATCTCCCTTATCCTCTAGTCACTTTGGTCACAGCTGTGCCATCGAGCCTGTGACATAGCGCTCAGATATTCATTGGGCCTCACACAATCCAAAAGTGTCCAGTGTCCAAAAGTGTGTGCAGAGATTCACAATCTCCCTTATCCTCTAGTCACTTTGGTCACAGCTGTGCCATCGAGCCTGTGACATAGCGCTCAGATATCAGTGGGCCTCACACAATCCAAAAGTGTCCAGTGTCCAAAAGTGTGTGCAGAGATTCAAAATCTCCCTTATCCTCTAGTCACTTTGGTCACAGCTGTGCCAACGAGCCTGTCACATAGCGCTCAGATATTCATTGGGCCTCACACAATCCAAAAGTGTCCAGTGTCCAAAAGTGTGTGCAGAGATTCAAAATCTCCCTTATCCTCTAGTCACTTTGGTCACAGCTGTGCCATCGAGCCTGTCACATAGCGCTCAGATATTCATTGGGCCTCACACAATCCAAAAGTGTCCAGTGTCCAAAAGTGTGTGCAGAGATTCAGAATCTCGCTTATCCTCTAGTCACTTTGGTCACAGCTGTGCCATCGAGCCTGTCACATGGCGCTCAGATATCAGTGGGCCTCACACAATCCAAAAGTGTCCAGTGTCCAAAAGTGTGTGCAGAGATTCAAAATCTCCCTTATCCTCTATTCACTTTGGTCACAGCTGTGCCATCGAGCCTGTGACATAGCGCTCAGATATTCATTGGGCCTCACACAATCCAAAAGTGTCCAGTGTCCAAAAGTGTGTGCAGAGATTCAAAATCTCCCTTATCCTCTAGTCACTTTGGTCACAGCTGTGCCATCGATCCTGTGACATAGCGCTCAGATATTCATTGGGCCTCACACAATCCAAAAGTGTCCAGTGTCCAAAATTGTGTGCAGAGATTCAAAATCTCCCTTATCCTCTAGTCACTTTGGTCACAGCTGTGCCATCGAGCCTGTCACATAGCGCTCAGATATTCATTGGGCCTCACACAATCCAAAAGTGTCCAGTGTCCAAAAGTGTGTGCAGAGATTCAAAATCTCCCTTATCCTCTAGTCACTTTGGTCACAGCTGTGCCATCGAGCCTGTCACATAGCGCTCAGATATTCATTGGGCCTCACACAATCCAAAAGTGTCCAGTGTCCAAAAGTGTGTGCAGAGATTCAAAATCTCCCTTATCCTCTAGTCACTTTGGTCACAGCTGTGCCATCGAGCCTGTCACATAGCGCTCAGATATTCATTGGGGCTCACACAATCCAAAAGTGTCCAGTGTCCAAAAGTGTGTGCAGAGATTCAAAATCTCCCTTATCCTCTAGTCATTTGGTCACAGCTGTGACATCGAGCCTGTGACATAGCAGTCAGATATTCATTGGGCCTCACACAATCCAAAAGTGTCCAGTGTCCAAAAGTGTGTGCAGAGATTCAAAATCTCCCTTATCTTCTAGTCACTTTGGTCACAGCTGTGCCATCGAGCCTGTCACATAGCGCTCAGATATTCATTGGGCCTCACACAATCCAAAAGTGTCCAGTGTCCAAAAGTGTGTGCAGAGATTCAAAATCTCCCTTATCCTCTAGTCACTGGTCACAGCTGTGCCATCGAGCCTGTGACATAGCGCTCAGATATCAGTGGGTCTCACACAATCCAAAAGTGTCCAGTGTCCAAAAGCGTGTGCAGAGATTCAAAATCTCCCTTTTCCTTTAGTCACTTTGCTCACAGCTGTGCCATCGAGCCTGTGACATAGTGCTCAGATATCAGTGGGCCTCACACAATCCAAAAGTGTCCAGTGTCCAAAAGTGTGTGCAGAGATTCAAAATCTCCCTTATCCTCTAGTCACTTTGGTCACAGCTGTGCCATCGAGCCTGTCACATAGCGCTCAGATATTCATTGGGCCTCACACAATCCAAAAGTGTCCAGTGTCCAAAAGTGTGTGTAGAGATTCAAAATCTCCCTTATCCTCTAGTCACTTTGGTCACAGCTGTGCCATCTAGCCTGTTACATATCTCTCAGATATTCATTGGGCCTCATACAATCCAAAAGTGTCCAGTGTCCAAAAGTGTGTGCAGAGATTCAAAATCTCCCTTATCCTCCAGTCACTTTGGTCACAGCTGTGCCATCGAGCCTGTGACATAGCGCTCAGATATTCATTGGGCCTCACACAATCCAAAAGTGTCCAGTGTCCAAAAGTGTGTGCAGAGATTCAAAATCTCCCTTATCTTCTAGTCACTTTGGTCACAGCTGTGCCATCGAGCCTGTCACATAGCGCTCAGATATTCATTGGGCCTCACACAATCCAAAAGTGTCCAGTGTCCAAAAGTGTGTGCAGAGATTCAAAATCTCCCTTATCCTCTAGTCACTTCGGTCACAGCTGTGCCATCGAGCCTGTGACATAGCGCTCAGATATCAGTGGGTCTCACACAATCCAAAAGTGTCCAGTGTCCAAAAGCGTGTGCAGAGATTCAAAATCTCCCTTTTCCTTTAGTCACTTTGCTCACAGCTGTGCCATCGAGCCTGTGACATAGTGCTCAGATATCAGTGGGCCTCACACAATCCAAAAGTGTCCAGTGTCCAAAAGTGTGTGCAGAGATTCAAAATCTCCCTTATCCTCTAGTCACTTTGGTCACAGCTGTGCCATCGAGCCTGTCACATAGCGCTCAGATATTCATTGGGCCTCACACAATCCAAAAGTGTCCAGTGTCCAAAAGTGTGTGCAGAGATTCAAAATCTCCCTTATCCTCTAGTCACTTTGGTCACAGCTGTGCCATCGAGCCTGTTACATAGCTCTCAGATATTCATTGGGCCTCATACAATCCAAAAGTGTCCAGTGTCCAAAAGTGTGTGCAGAGATTCAAAATCTCCCTTATCCTTCAGTCACTTTGGTCACAGCTGTGCCATCGAGCCTGTTACATAGCTCTCAGATATTCATTGGGCCTCATACAATCCAAAAGTGTCCAGTGTCCAAAAGTGTGTGCAGAGATTCAAAATCTCCCTTATCCTCTAGTCACTTTGGTCACAGCTGTGCCATCGAGCCTGTCACATAGCGCTCAGATATCAGTGGGCCTCACACAATCCAAAAGTGTCCAGTGTCCAAAAGTGTGTGCAGAGATTCAAAATCTCCCTTATCCTCTAGTCACTTTAGTCACAGCTATGTCATGAAGGCTGTGACATAGCACTCAGATATCAGTGGGCCTCACACAATCCAAAAGTGTCCAGTGTCCAAAAGTGTGTGCAGAGATTCAAAATCTCCCTTATCCTCTAGTCACTTTAGTCACAGCTATGCCATGAAGCCTGTGACATAGCACTCAGATATCAGTGGGCCTCACACAATCCAAAAGTGTCCAGTGTCCAAAAGTGTGTGCAGAGATTCAAAATCTCCCTTATCCTCTAGTCACTTTGGTCACAGCTGTGCCATCGAGCCTGTGACATAGCGCTCAGATATCAGTGGGCCTCACACAATCCAAAAGTGTCCAGTGTCCAAAAGTTTGTGCAGAGATTCAAAATCTCCCTTATCCTCTAGTCACTTTGGTCACAGCTGTGCCATCGAGCCTGTCACATAGCGCTCAGATATTCATTGGGCCTCACACAATCCAAAAGTGTCCAGTGTCCAAAAGTGTGTGCAGAGATTCAAAATCTCCCTTATACTCTAGTCACTTTGGTCACAGCTGTGCCATCGAACCTGTCACATAGCGCTCAGATATTCATTGGGCCTCACACAATCCAAAAGTGTCCAGTGTCCAAAAGTGTGTGCAGAGATTCAGAATCTCGCTTATCCTCTAGTCACTTTGGTCACAGCTGTGCCATCGAGCCTGTCACATAGCGCTCAGATATCAGTGGGCCTCACACAATCCAAAAGTGTCCAGTGTCCAAAAGTGTGTGCAGAGATTCAAAATCTCCCTTATCCTCTATTCACTTTGGTCACAGCTGTGCCATTGAGCCTGTGATATAGCGCTCAGATATTCATTGAGCCTCACACAATCCAAAAGTGTCCAGTGTCCAAAAGTGTGTGCAGAGATTCAAAATCTCCCTTATCCTCTAGTCACTTTGGTCACAGCTGTGCCATCGATCCTGTGACATAGCGCTCAGATATTCATTGGGCCTCACACAATCCAAAAGTGTCCAGTGTCCAAAATTGTGTGCAGAGATTCAAAATCTCCCTTATCCTCTAGTCACTTTGGTCACAGCTGTGCCATCGAGCCTGTCACATAGCGCTCAGATATTCATTGGGCCTCACACAATCCAAAAGTGTCCAGTGTCCAAAAGTGTGTGCAGAGATTCAAAATCTCCCTTATCCTCTAGTCACTTTGGTCACAGCTGTGCCATCGAGCCTGTCACATAGCGCTCAGATATTCATTGGGCCTCACACTATCCAAAAGTGTCCAGTGTCCAAAAGTGTGTGCAGAGATTCAAAATCTCCCTTATCCTCTAGTCACTTTGGTCACAGCTGTGCCATCGATCCTGTGACATAGCGCTCAGATATTCATTGGGGCTCACACAATCCAAAAGTGTCCAGTGTCCAAAAGTGTGTGCAGAGATTCAAAATCTCCCTTATCCTCTAGTCACTTTGGTCACAGCTGTGCCATCGAGCCTGTGACATAGCGCTCAGATATTCATTGGGCCTCACACAATCCAAAAGTGTCCAGTGTCCAAAAGTGTGTGCAGAGATTCAAAATCTCCCTTATCCTCTAGTCATTTGGTCACAGCTGTGCCATCGAGCCTGTGACATAGCACTCAGATATTCATTGGGCCTCACACAATCCAAAAGTGTCCAGTGTCCAAAAGTGTGTGCAGAGATTCAAAATCTCCCTTATCCTCTAGTCACTTTGGTCACAGCTGTGCCATCGAGCCTGTGATATAGCGCTCAGATATCAGTGGGCCTCACACAATCCAAAAGTGTCCAGTGTCCAAAAATGTGTGCAGAGATTCAAAATCTCCCTTATCCTCTAGTCACTTTGGTCACAGCTGTGCCATCGAGCCTGTGACATAGCGCTCAGATATCAGTGGGCCTCACACATTCCAAAAGTTTCCAGTGTCCAAAAGTGTGTGCAGAGATTCAAAATCTCCCTTATCCTCTAGTCACTTTGGTCACAGCTGTGCCATCGAGCCTGTGACATAGCGCTCAGATATTCATTGGGCCTCACACAATCCAAAAGTGTCCAGTGTCCAAAAGTGTGTGAAGAGATTCAAAATCTCCCTTATCCTCTAGTCACTTTGGTCACAGCTGTGCCATCGAGCCTGTGACATAGCGATCAGATATCAGTGGGCCTCACACAATCCAAAAGTGTCCAGTGTCCAAAAGTGTGTGCAGAGATTCAAAATCTCCCTTATCCTCTAGTCACTTTAGTCACAGCTGTGCCATCGAGCCTGTCACATAGCGCTCAGATATCAGTGGGCCTCACACAATCCAAAAGTGTCCAGTGTCCAAAAGTGTGTGCAGAGATTCAAAATCTCCCTTATCCTCTAGTCACTTTGGTCACAGCTGTGCCATCGAGCCTGTCACATAGCGCTCAGATATCAGTGGGCCTCACACAATCCAAAAGTGTCCAGTGTCCAAAAGTGTGTGCAGAGATTCAAAATCTCCCTTATCCTCTATTCACTTTGGTCACAGCTGTGCCATTGAGCCTGTGATATAGCGCTCAGATATTCATTGAGCCTCACACAATCCAAAAGTGTCCAGTGTCCAAAAGTGTGTGCAGAGATTCAAAATCTCCCTTATCCTCTAGTCACTTTGGTCACAGCTGTGCCATCGATCCTGTGACATAGCGCTCAGATATTCATTGGGCCTCACACAATCCAAAAGTGTCCAGTGTCCAAAATTGTGTGCAGAGATTCAAAATCTCCCTTATCCTCTAGTCACTTTGGTCACAGCTGTGCCATCGAGCCTGTCACATAGCGCTCAGATATTCATTGGGCCTCACACAATCCAAAAGTGTCCAGTGTCCAAAAGTGTGTGCAGAGATTCAAAATCTCCCTTATCCTCTAGTCACTTTGGTCACAGCTGTGCCATCGAGCCTGTCACATAGCGCTCAGATATTCATTGGGCCTCACACTATCCAAAAGTGTCCAGTGTCCAAAAGTGTGTGCAGAGATTCAAAATCTCCCTTATCCTCTAGTCACTTTGGTCACAGCTGTGCCATCGATCCTGTGACATAGCGCTCAGATATTCATTGGGGCTCACACAATCCAAAAGTGTCCAGTGTCCAAAAGTGTGTGCAGAGATTCAAAATCTCCCTTATCCTCTAGTCACTTTGGTCACAGCTGTGCCATCGAGCCTGTCACATAGCGCTCAGATATTCATTGGGCCTCACACAATCCAAAAGTGTCCAGTGTCCAAAAGTGTGTGCAGAGATTCAAAATCTCCCTTATCCTCTAGTCATTTGGTCACAGCTGTGCCATCGAGCCTGTGACATAGCACTCAGATATTCATTGGGCCTCACACAATCCAAAAGTGTCCAGTGTCCAAAAGTGTGTGCAGAGATTCAAAATCTCCCTTATCCTCTAGTCACTTTGGTCACAGCTGTGCCATCGAGCCTGTGATATAGCGCTCAGATATCAGTGGGCCTCACACAATCCAAAAGTGTCCAGTGTCCAAAAGTGTGTGCAGAGATTCAAAATCTCCCTTATCCTCTAGTCACTTTGGTCACAGCTGTGCCATCGAGCCTGTGACATAGCGCTCAGATATCAGTGGGCCTCACACATTCCAAAAGTTTCCAGTGTCCAAAAGTGTGTGCAGAGATTCAAAATCTCCCTTATCCTCTAGTCACTTTGGTCACAGCTGTGCCATCGAGCCTGTGACATAGCGCTCAGATATTCATTGGGCCTCACACAATCCAAAAGTGTCCAGTGTCCAAAAGTGTGTGAAGAGATTCAAAATCTCCCTTATCCTCTAGTCACTTTGGTCACAGCTGTGCCATCGAGCCTGTGACATAGCGATCAGATATCAGTGGGCCTCACACAATCCAAAAGTGTCCAGTGTCCAAAAGTGTGTGCAGAGATTCAAAATCTCCCTTATCCTCTAGTCACTTTAGTCACAGCTGTGCCATCGAGCCTGTCACATAGCGCTCAGATATCAGTGGGCCTCACACAATCCAAAAGTGTCCAGTGTCCAAAAGTGTGTGCAGAGATTCAAAATCTCCCTTATCCTCTAGTCACTTTGGTCACAGCTGTGCCATCGAGCCTGTCACATAGCGCTCAGATATTCATTGGGCCTCACACAATCCAAAAGTGTCCAGTGTCCAAAAGTGTGTGCAGAGATTCAAAATCTCCCTTATCATCTAGTCACTTTGGTCACAGCTGTGCCATCGAGCCTGTCACATAGCGCTCATATATTCATTGGGCCTCACACAATCCAAAAGTGTCCAGTGTCCAAAAGTGTGTGCAGAGATTCAAAATCTCCCTTATCCTCTAGTCACTTTGGTCACAGCTGTGCCATCGAGCCTGTCACATAGCGCTCAGATATTCATTGGGCCTCACACAGTCCAAAAGTGTCAAGTGTCCAAAAATGTGTGCAGAGATTCAGAATCTCCCTTATCCTCTAGTCACTTTGGTCACAGCTGTGCCATCGAGCCTGTCACATAGCGCTCAGATATTCATTGGGACTCACACAATCCAAAAGTGTCCAGTGTCGAAAAGTGTGTGCAGAGATTCAAAATATCCCTTATCCTCTAGTCACTTTGGTCACAGCTGTGCCATCGAGCCTGTGACATAGCACTCAGATATTCATTGGGCCTCACACAATCCAAAAGTGTCCAGTGTCCAAAAGTGTGTGCAGAGATTCAAAATCTCCCTTATCCTCTAGTCACTTTGGTCACAGCTGTGCCATTGAGCCTGTGACATATCGATCAGATATCAGTGGGCCTCACACAATCCAAAAGTGTCCAGTGTCCAAAAGTGTGTGCAGAGATTCAAAATCTCCCTTATCCTCTAGTCACTTTAGTCACAGCTGTGCCATCGAGCCTGTCACATAGCGCTCAGATATCAGTGGGCCTCACACAATCCAAAAGTGTCCAGTGTCCAAAAGTGTGTGCAGAGATTCAAAATCTCCCTTATCCTCTAGTCACTTTGGTCACAGCTGTGCCATCGAGCCTGTCACATAGCGCTCAGATATTCATTGGGCCTCACACAATCCAAAAGTGTCCAGTGTCCAAAAGTGTGTGCAGAGATTCAAAATCTCCCTTATCCTCTAGTCACTTTGGTCACAGCTGTGCCATCGAGCCTGTGACATAGCGCTCAGATATTCATTGGGCCTCACACAATCCAAAAGTGTCCAGTGTCCAAAAGTGTGTGCAGAGATTCAAAATCTCCCTTATCCTCTAGTCACTTTGGTCACAGCTGTGCCATCGAGCCTGTCACATAGCGCTTAGATATTCATTGGGCCTCACACAATCCAAAAGTGTCCAGTGTCCAAAAATGTGTGCAGAGATTCAGAATCTCCCTTATCCTCTAGTCACTTTGGTCACATCTGTGCCATCGAGCCTGTCACATAGCGCTCAGATATTCATTGGGACTCACACAATCCAAAAGTGTCCAGTGTCGAAAAGTGTGTGCAGAGATTCAAAATCTCCCTTATCCTCTAGTCACTTTGGTCACAGCTGTGCCATCGAGCCTGTCACATAGCGCTCAGATATTCATTGGGCCTCACACAATCCAAAAGTGTCCAGTGTCCAAAAGTGTGTGCAGAGATTCAAAATCTCCCTTATCCTCTAGTCACTTTGGTCACAGCTGTGCCATCGAGCCTGTGACATAGCGCTCAGATATCAGTGGGCCTCACACAATCCAAAAGTGTCCAGTGTCCAAAAGTGTGTGCAGAGATTCAAAATCTCCCTTATCCTCTAGTCACTTTGGTCACAGCTGTGCCATCGAGCCTGTGACATAGCGCTCAGATATTCATTGGGCCTCACACAATCCAAAAGTGTCCAGTGTCCAAAAGTGTGTGCAGAGATTCAAAATCTCCCTTATCCTCTAGTCACTTTGGTCACAGCTGTGCCATCGAGCCTGTGACATAGCGCTCAGATATTCATTGGGCCTCACACAATCCAAAAGTGTCCAGTCTCAAAAAGTGTGTGCAGAGATTCAAAATATCCCTTATCCTCTAGTCACTTTGGTCACAGCTGTGCCATCGAGCCTGTCACATAGCGCTCAGATATTCATTGGGCCTCACACAATCCAAAAGTGTCCAGTGTCCAAAAGTGTGTGCAGAGATTCAAAATCTCCCTTATGCTCTAGTCACTTTGGTCACAGCTGTGCCATTGAGCCTGTCACATAGCGCTCAGATATCAGTGGTCCTCACACAATCCAAAAGTGTCCAGTGTCCAAAAGTGTGTGCAGAGATTCAAAATCTCCCTTATCCTCTAGTCACTTTGGTCACAGCTGTGCCATCGAGCCTGTGACATAGCGCTCAGATATTCATTGGGCCTCACACAATCCAAAAGTGTCCAGTGTCCAAAAGTGTGTGCAGAGATTCAAAATCTCCCTTATCCTCTTGTCACTTTAGTCACAGCTGTGCCATGAAGCCTGTGACATAGCACTCAGATATCAGTGGGCCTCACACAATCCAAAAGTGTCCAGTGTCCAAAAGTGTGTGCAGAGATTCAAAATCTCCCTTATCCTCTAGTCACTTTGGTCACAGCTGTGCCATCGAGCCTGTCACATAGCGCTCAGATATTCATTGGGCCTCACACAATCCAAAAGTGTCCAGTGTCCAAAAGTGTGTGCAGAGATTCAAAATCTCCCTTATCCTCTAGTCATTTGGTCACAGCTGTGCCATCGAGCCTGTGACATAGCACTCAGATATTCATTGGGCCTCACACAATCCAAAAGTGTCCAGTGTCCAAAAGTGTGTGCAGAGATTCAAAATCTCCCTTATCCTCTAGTCACTTTGGTCACAGCTGTGCCATCGAGCCTGTGATATAGCGCTCAGATATCAATGGGCCTCACACAATCCAAAAGTGTCCAGTGTCCAAAAGTGTGTGCAGAGATTCAAAATCTCCCCTATCCTTTAGTCACTTTGCTCACAGATGTGCCATCGAGCCTGTGACATAGCGCTCAGATATTCATTGGGCCTCACTGTGATGTACAATGTCTGTGAGGTATGGGGTTTTGTCTACAAAATATGATGTTTTCTGTTGTAACTTTCCAGAAAAATCCAGCCCTCTATGCCAATGCAGGCTGTCAGCTCATGCAGCACCTTCCCCCCTCCTCTTTTCGCCCATGGCTCACTCACACACTGACCAGTGCCCCCTGCCTGGGCTAGCTCTGAAACCTTAAACCACTTCCTCTGGAAGAGCAGGAATGTTAATTAGCTAGACCATCTTCCTCACACCATTTGGCTTCTCTCAGCTGAAAGAGAAAAAAAAGTGCGGGAACTAAACTCTTTGTTTGAAACCAGGAGTCTGAATAAAACAATAAGGGATTGTCCCGCGAAAACCATACCCAGCAGAAATATAAAAATCATATTTCTGCGATCCGAGCAGACCCAGCTTCGCTGTGGTGCCTGTTGCAAAACTCTCGGATGTCCAGAACCTGAGATATGATTTGCGCCCAAATGGACGGTCATATCGCATAGATGTTTGATGTTTTCTTGATGGGCTCATTACGCTGGGAAACATGATACCACTGATGAGTCCATACCAGCTTCTCCCATAAAGTTATAGCTAATCTAAGTTTTGTAGCCAAAACATAACTTGGATAAGAGAGGTGGGATCAACCCAGAATGCACCTCTCCGTGATGTCACATAGGAAAGTCTATAAGGCATTTCCTGGGCAAACCAGGTCAGAACAGCTGCAGAGTCGGTGCTGACAAGAACTCCAGATGAATGGAGACGTGTGGCTCCTCCCCCCTTAAAGCCGCATGGTCTGCCTAAGGAACAATATGGAACTGTGAGTGTAATCTCTTTGTTTTCTCCACTTTTATTTTATACCTGTACTGTACATATTTTATGTCTCAATTTTATAGCAACTTTTATCTGTAATCACTGTCCTCTTTCGGAAAATAAATGAAATTATTTAGATCTGTCTCCATGCTCTAAGAATCGAACTATACGCCTTTGATAGATAATCGCTACTAATTCAAGGGGTTTGCCACGGACCCTCTTAATTTAACACTGTGAATTAAGTAACCGTGACTGGTGGCAGCGCGTTGTGTACGGCTATTACGGCTTGCTGGCAGTCTAGAAGGGTCTTATATTGCTGAGTAAGGGGCTTCAGCCACAGCATTGATAATTCCCTTACTGCAGAAGCCTAATTGCCGGTTCACAACAGGCAGCCCGTCCGGCGACTAATTATCCTAGGTGCAGTTCCCTGACTGACCTGAGGGTAAGGGGGGCGCCGGAGAGCTGCGAGTTCCAAAGTGGAACTGAGAAAGTGGGATATACATAAATCCCCGCAGTACTTGGAAGATTGATAGCAGTGGTGGGGCATCCAAATTAAACTCCCCCTGCGGCAAATTGTAGAGCGAGATTAGCTTGCTGGATATTTTTGGTCACATGGTGCCAGTGTTGGGATAACTAAGATAAGCCCCACTGCGCCTGTGATAGCCGTGTGCCGGCATTGTGTCACGCCCCTCCGTCCGCTGATACACCCGTGTCAGTGGTGGGACTGTGACATAGTGGTGACACAGGGTCCGCTGTCCATCGCGTTTTGGTGGCAGCGGGACTCCCGTTAGTGTCGCCCGTAAGTGGACGAACGGCGGTGGGCTGTTCGTCACATATTGGTGGCAGAGCGGTGGGATAATCCTAGAGCATTAGTGATTTGGTTTGAGCAATCATTCCTCTCACTAAAGACCTGCACGGTTCCTGCGGGAATCCTGCATCATAGGTTTTGGAGAACAGACTCAGTGGTTACTAGTCCTGAGACATTAGTGTGTACTTGCAAGTATCCCCCTCCCGTTTCTTCGTTTTTCTTTTTCTATCTTTTATTTGGCAACCATGGCGGCGATGACAGTGGAGTGGTATCAGAAGCAGAAAAAGGACACCCTTGCTGGGTTATGCACGTACCGAGGCATAGACGCCGCAGGAGGAACCAAAGATCAAATGATCGCGGCTCTAGTGCAGCTGGACAACGGCCAGAATCCAGCGAGCGCAGAAGTTGGCCCAAGTTGCCATGGGGCTGCAGCAGAGGCTCCACTCCTGAGCGCTGGCCCCACATTCAACCAGAACGGGGTGGACCCCTATCTGCAAATGGCCTTGGACGAACTCCCCGCCGAAGACAGGGATGGGCGGGTGAGGCTGATCCAGCAATATCGGCAGGAGGCCCAAGCCGAACGTGAGCGCCAAGCTGAGGCTGAGAGGGTCGAGCGTCAAGCCCAGGCTGAGAGAGCTGAGCGCCATGCAGAAGCTCAGAGGGCCCATGAGCTGGAGATGCTCCAGCGGGGGTGGAATGCCCCCACAGCCCGAAGCCGTGAGCCCAGCAGCGTCCAGACTCCTAAACCCCGGCCAGAGCATTTTCCCGTGATGGAAAAGGATGGGGACTTGGACACGTTCCTGCGAGCCTTTGAGAAAGCCTGCAGACAGTACCAGCTGCCTAGAGACCAATGGGCAAGGTACTTGACCCCAGGGCTAAAAGGCAAAGCCCTGGAGGCATTTGCTTCTCTTCCGCCAGAAGCCGATGACGACTATGACGCCATAAAGCAGGCGCTGATCGCCAAATACCGGCTGACACCTGAGGTATACCGAAAGAAGTTCCGACACCTCCAACGTGGCCCACACGATAGCTACAGTGATGTGGTGCAAGGACTCAGGACCCACTTTGACCAGTGGATCCATGGACTGTCCGTTGAAACCTTTGAGCAGCTACGGGACCTGATGATCAAAGACCAGTTCCTGCATCTCTGCCCAGCTGAGGTCCGACAGTTCATCCTGGACCGCGAACCAACGAACGCGGACAAAGCGGCGCAGATCGCCGACAACCACGAGGCCAACCGGAAGCCCGAGACGCGGAGGCCAGTCACCACCAGCTGGAAAGGGGGTAAGCCAGCAACCAACCCCAATGCCCCAGCTGGCCGTCCCTCCGGAGGCCCTGTCCCTGTTGCCAACAACAGGCCGGCTACTGACAGTCGCCTGTGTCACCACTGCCAGCGGCCTGGTCACTTCTTTTACGCCTGTCCGAACAGGCCGAAGAACCCCCCAGCCAAGGCCCCCGGGCCCAACGCCTCTGTTCTTTTGGTGGGAGGTGTGGTTGGGAGGGCTGACGACAACGTTCAACCTGTTCAGGTGGGGGCCCGTCTTGCTACAGGCCTCAAGGACACCGGGGCTGAACGAACCCTCATCCGTCCTGGACTGGCGGCCCCTGAAGAGTTTGTTGAGGGGAAAACCCTGACTGTCACCGGGATTGGAGGCACCCGTTGTCCCTTGCCAGTGGCACGAGTTTATCTCGATTGGGGTGCTGGGAGCGGGTTGAGGGAGGTGGGAGTGTCTGAAAATTTGCCCACTGATGTTTTATTGGGGACTGACTTGGGGAGGATGGTTGCATACTATGTCCCTGACACCCTTCCCCAAACTGATAATAAGGGTAACGTTAACCCTGATGATGTTGATGATGGGAAACTGAATGTGTTACCTGCTAATGCCTTGATGAGTAATGATGCAACTAACAACCATTCTTTCCCAAGGTATGATGCTGATGTGATTGTACCAAAGCAAACTGATAACCATTCTTTTCCTAGGAATGATGATGTTGATGTATCTGTGCCGACAGAACCCGTTAACCCTTTCTTTGAAACGGTAGATGTGTCCACAGGTACCGAGGTGCTCAGCCCCGTCACTCTGCGGAGTGAGACGGCTGAGGAACCCCTGGCAGGAGCAAGCAACGGTGCTCAAGAGAATGGGGAGGTGCATGGGGACCATGAGGAAGGTAATGCCATGCAGCTGACCAGTGCCACCGAGGAAGGTAACTGGCCCATAAGTAGCACTGCTCCTAAAGTGTTGGGGGTGGATGGGGAGGTAGAGCCCAGGGCAGCACCAGCTGGTGGGTCTGCAGAAATCCCCAGGGAGACAGCATACATAGCAGCTGTCACACGCAGTCAGAGTGCCCAGATCGCAGGTAACGCACTGTCTTCTGGACCCTCTGCTGCTACAGGAGAGACTGAACCAGAGGTGAACCCAGAGCCGGTTCCAGAGGGTCCCAGTAAAGGAGGTACCCTGACGTCACTTCTGACAGCCTCCAGCATGGAGTTCCAGGCTGCTCTGCACTCAGATGCCAGCCTGGAGAAATTGAGAGGTCTCGCCGAGACGCCCACCTCCAAGTCTGATAAGGAGAGGGTGTTCTGGGAACGAGGAAGGTTGTACCGGGAGACGGTACCCGGAGATCCTAAAAAGGAGTGGTTGAGGGAAAGACAGCTGGTCGTCCCCTATCAGTTCAGAACTGAGTTGTTGCGGATTGCCCATGAGATTCCACTCGCTGGACACTTGGGGATCAGCAAAACAAAGGCACGGCTGTCTCAACACTTCTATTGGCCCAAGATGGGGACAGATGTAACACACTACTGCCGCTCCTGTGCCACCTGTCAAAAAGTGGGTAAGGCGGGGCCTGCTCTTAAGGCTCCCCTTATTCCTTTGCCGGTGATAGAGGAGCCTTTCCAGAGAATCGCGGTGGACATTGTAGGACCGCTGTCCGTCCCCAGCAGCTCCGGAAAGCGATACATTCTCACCGTGGTAGACTACGCTACCCGGTACCCAGAGGCAGTAGCTCTGTCTTCAACCAGGGCAGATAAGGTGGCTGACGCACTGGTGACCATCTTTTCAAGGGTAGGATTTCCCAGGGAGATGCTTACCGATCAAGGGCCCCAATTCATGTCTCGCCTAATGGAGGCTCTCTGTGAGAAAATGCAGGTGACGCACCTGGTATCGAGTCCGTATCACCCACAGACTAATGGTTTGTGTGAACGCTTCAACGGTACCCTCAAACAGATGCTCCGCATACTGGTTGAGACCCAAGGGCGCGACTGGGAGCGGTACCTCCCACACCTGCTGTTCGCTTACAGAGAAGTTCCGCAGGCCTCGACCGGGTTCTCCCCCTTCGAGCTCCTGTATGGCAGGCGAGTCCGGGGACCCCTTGGGTTGATAAGAGAATCCTGGGAAGATGAGCCAAACCCCACAGAAGTGTCCATCGTGGATTATGTCATGCGCTTCCGTGACAAGATGCAGACCTTGACGCAGTTGGTGCATGACAACATGACGCAGGCTCAGGCTGACCAGAAGCACTGGTACGACCAGAACGCCCGGGAGCGGACCTACCAGGTGGGTCAAAAGGTGTGGGCGCTGGTCCCTGTACCAACGGATAAGCTTCAGGCAGCCTGGGAAGGCCCATACGTCGTCCACCAACAGCTCAACCCGGTCACCTACGTGGTCACGCTTGACCATGCTCGGGGTAGGCGCAAGGCCTTTCACGTCAACATGCTGAAGGCGCACTACGAACGTGAAGCTTGCGTCCTACCGGTCTGCAATCTGCCAGAGGATGGGGAGGAAGATTCCCTCCTGGACATGCTGGCCCAGGCCAAGGCCAATGGGTCCATTGAGGACATGGAGATAAGTGGTTCGCTCACCGTGTCCCAGCGGTTGCAGTTGATGGCCACCCTGGAACTCTTCCGGCCCGTGTTCACCAACCGTCCTGGGAGGACGGAGTTAGCGGTTCATGAGGGGGACACCGGGAATCATGCCCCATTACGGCGAACACCTTATCGGATCTCTGAAACGGTGCAACAAGTCATGCGCCAAGAGATCGATGAGATGCTAAGGCTGGGGGTGATTCGATGGTCAAAAGGTGCGTGGGCTTCACCTGTAGTCCTCGTGCCTAAAAAGGATCGAACCACCCGGTTCTGCGTGGACTACAGGGGGCTCAACGCCATCACAACCTCTGATGCCCACCCGATGCCGCGCATCGAGGATCTGCTCGAGCGGTTGACAAACGCCAACTACATATCCATCATGGATTTGAGTCGGGGATACTGGCAGATTCCCCTGAGCCCTGAGGCGCAGGAGAAATCCGCCTTTATCACCCCCTTTGGACTGTACGAGTCCACGGTCATGCCCTTCGGCATGAAGAATGCCCCTGCCACTTTCCAGCGGATGGTCAACCACCTGCTTCGGGGACTGGAGGAGTACGCCGTGGCATACTTAGACGATATTGCCGTCTTCAGTTCCACCTGGGAGGAACACCTTCAGCACCTCCAGGAGGTGCTCAAGCGTCTTCACCAGGCAGGCCTGACCATCAAGCCGGGGAAGTGCCAGATAGGCATGCACAAGGTCCACTACCTGGGGCACCGGGTAGGCGGGGGTTCCATGAGTCCGGAGCCAGAAAAAGTGGACGCAATCGTGTCCTGGCCCACCCCCAGGACCAAGAAACAGGTGAAGTCCTTCTTGGGCACTGCAGGGTACTATAGGCGGTTCGTACAGGACTATAGCGCCCTTGCCAAACCCTTGACTGACCTCACCAAGCAGAGGCTACCCCAAACAGTCAACTGGACAGATGACTGTGAGGCGGCTTTCCAAGCTTTGAAAGCAGCCCTGTGCAACTCTCCAGTGTTGAGAGCAGTCGACAGCAGTCGCCCGTTTCTGGTACAGACCGACGCCAGCGAGTTTGGCCTCGGTGCTGTGCTTAGCCAGGTCGACTCGGGGGACCAAGAGCACCCCGTGTTGTACCTGAGCCGGAAACTTTTGCCGAGGGAAGTGGCATACTCGACCATCGAGAAGGAGTGTCTGGCCATGGTGTGGGCACTGCAGCGTTTGCAGCCCTACCTGTATGGGCGCGCCTTCACGGTGGTAACCGACCACAACCCTCTGAGCTGGTTGCACACAGTGTCCGGAACCAATGGAAGGTTGCTCCGCTGGAGCCTTGCCCTTCAACAGTACGACTTCACTGTAAAACACAGGAAGGGCAGCGAAAACGGCAATGCCGATGGGTTGTCCCGCCGGGGCGAACCCGCTGAGGTGCGCATGGCCGATTACCGAGAGGTAATGCCTCCTTAGCGCCCTCTTAAGGGGGGAGGTGTGATGTACAATGTCTGTGAGGTATGGGGTTTTGTCTACAAAATATGATGTTTTCTGTTGTAACTTTCCAGAAAAATCCAGCCCTCTATGCCAATGCAGGCTGTCAGCTCATGCAGCACCTTCCCCCCTCCTCTTTTCGCCCATGGCTCACTCACACACTGACCAGTGCCCCCTGCCTGGGCTAGCTCTGAAACCTTAAACCACTTCCTCTGGAAGAGCAGGAATGTTAATTAGCTAGACCATCTTCCTCACACCATTTGGCTTCTCTCAGCTGAAAGAGAAAAAAAAGTGCGGGAACTAAACTCTTTGTTTGAAACCAGGAGTCTGAATAAAACAATAAGGGATTGTCCCGCGAAAACCATACCCAGCAGAAATATAAAAATCATATTTCTGCGATCCGAGCAGACCCAGCTTCGCTGTGGTGCCTGTTGCAAAACTCTCGGATGTCCAGAACCTGAGATATGATTTGCGCCCAAATGGACGGTCATATCGCATAGATGTTTGATGTTTTCTTGATGGGCTCATTACGCTGGGAAACATGATACCACTGATGAGTCCATACCAGCTTCTCCCATAAAGTTATAGCTAATCTAAGTTTTGTAGCCAAAACATAACTTGGATAAGAGAGGTGGGATCAACCCAGAATGCACCTCTCCGTGATGTCACATAGGAAAGTCTATAAGGCATTTCCTGGGCAAACCAGGTCAGAACAGCTGCAGAGTCGGTGCTGACAAGAACTCCAGATGAATGGAGACGTGTGGCTCCTCCCCCCTTAAAGCCGCATGGTCTGCCTAAGGAACAATATGGAACTGTGAGTGTAATCTCTTTGTTTTCTCCACTTTTATTTTATACCTGTACTGTACATATTTTATGTCTCAATTTTATAGCAACTTTTATCTGTAATCACTGTCCTCTTTCGGAAAATAAATGAAATTATTTAGATCTGTCTCCATGCTCTAAGAATCGAACTATACGCCTTTGATAGAAAATCGCTACTAATTCAAGGGGTTTGCCACGGACCCTCTTAATTTAACACTGTGAATTAAGTAACCGTGACTGGTGGCAGCGCGTTGTGTACGGCTATTACGGCTTGCTGGCAGTCTAGAAGGGTCTTATATTGCTGAGTAAGGGGCTTCAGCCACAGCATTGATAATTCCCTTACTGCAGAAGCCTAATTGCCGGTTCACAACAGGCAGCCCGTCCGGCGACTAATTATCCTAGGTGCAGTTCCCTGACTGACCTGAGGGTAAGGGGGGCGCCGGAGAGCTGCGAGTTCCAAAGTGGAACTGAGAAAGTGGGATATACATAAATCCCCGCAGTACTTGGAAGATTGATAGCAGTGGTGGGGCATCCAAATTAAACTCCCCCTGCGGCAAATTGTAGAGCGAGATTAGCTTGCTGGATATTTTTGGTCACATGGTGCCAGTGTTGGGATAACTAAGATAAGCCCCACTGCGCCTGTGATAGCCGTGTGCCGGCATTGTGTCACGCCCCTCCGTCCGCTGATACACCCGTGTCAGTGGTGGGACTGTGACATAGTGGTGACACAGGGTCCGCTGTCCGTCGCGTTTTGGTGGCAGCGGGACTCCCGTTAGTGTCGCCCGTAAGTGGACGAACGGCGGTGGGCTGTTCGTCACACTCACACAATCCAAAAGTGTCCAGTGTCCAAAAGTGTGTGCAGAGATTCAAAATCTCCCTTATCCTCTAGTCACTTTGGTCACAGCTGTGCCATTGAGCCTGTGACATAGCGATCAGATATCAGTGGGCCTCACACAATCCAAAAGTGTCCAGTGTCCAAAAGTGTGTGCAGAGATTCAAAATCTCCCTTATCCTCTAGTCACTTTAGTCACAGCTGTGCCATCGAGCCTGTCACATAGCGCTCAGATATCAGTGGGCCTCACACAATCCAAAAGTGTCCAGTGTCCAAAAGTGTGTGCAGAGATTCAAAATCTCCCTTATCCTCTAGTCACTTTGGTCACAGCTGTGCCATCGAGCCTGTCACATAGCGCTCAGATATTCATTGGGCCTCACACAATCCAAAAGTGTCCAGTGTCCAAAAGTGTGTGCAGAGATTCAAAATCTCCCTTATCCTCTAGTCACTTTGGTCACAGCTGTGCCATCGAGCCTGTCACATAGCGCTCAGATATTCATTGGGCCTCACACAATCCAAAAGTGTCCAGTGTCCAAAAGTGTGTGCCGAGATTCAAAATCTCCCTTATCCTCTAGTCACTTTGGTCACAGCTGTGCCATCGAGCCTGTCACATAGCGCTTAGATATTCATTGGGCCTCACACAATCCAAAAGTGTCCAGTGTCCAAAAATGTGTGCAGAGATTCAGAATCTCCCTTATCCTCTAGTCACTTTGGTCACATCTGTGCCATCGAGCCTGTCACATAGCGCTCAGATATTCATTGGGACTCACACAATCCAAAAGTGTCCAGTGTCGAAAAGTTTGTGCAGAGATTCAAAATCTCCATTATCCTCTAGTCACTTTGGTCACAGCTGTGCCATCGAGCCTGTCACATAGCGCTCAGATATTCATTGGGCCTCACACAATCCAAAAGTGTCCAGTGTCCAAAAGAGTGTGCAGAGATTCAAAATCTCCCTTATCCTCTAGTCACTTTGGTCACAGCTGTGCCATCGAGCCTGTGACATAGCGTTCAGATATCAGTGGGCCTCACACAATCCAAAAGTGTCCAGTGTCTAAAAGTGTGTGAAGAGATTCAAAATCTCCCTTATCCTCTAGTCACTTTGGTCACAGCTGTGCCATCGAGCCTGTGACATAGCGCTCAGATATTCATTGGGCCTCACACAATCCAAAAGTGTCCAGTGTCCAAAAGTGTGTGCAGAGATTCAAAATCTCCCTTATCCTCTAGTCACTTTGGTCACAGCTGTGCCATCGAGCCTGTGACATAGCGCTCAGATATTCATTGGGCCTCACACAATCCAAAAATGTCCAGTCTCAAAAAGTGTGTGCAGAGATTCAAAATATCCCTTATCCTCTAGTCACTTTGGTCACAGCTGTGCCATCGAGCCTGTCACATAGCGCTCAGATATTCATTGGGCCTCACACAATCCAAAAGTGTCCAGTGTCCAAAAGTGTGTGCAGAGATTCAAAATCTCCCTTATGCTCTAGTCACTTTGGTCACAGCTGTGCCATTGAGCCTGTCACATAGCGCTCAGATATCAGTGGTCCTCACACAATCCAAAAGTGTCCAGTGTCCAAAAGTGTGTGCAGAGATTCAAAATCTCCCTTATCCTCTAGTCACTTTGGTCACAGCTGTGCCATCGAGCCTGTGACATAGCGCTCAGATATTCATTGGGCCTCACACAATCCAAAAGTGTCCAGTGTCCAAAAGTGTGTGCAGAGATTCAAAATCTCCCTTATCCTCTTGTCACTTTAGTCACAGCTGTACCATGAAGCCTGTGACATAGCACTCAGATATCAGTGGGCCTCACACAATCCAAAAGTGTCCAGTGTCCAAAAGTGTGTGCACAGATTCAAAATCTCCCTTATCCTCTAGTCACTTTGGTCACAGCTGTGCCATCGAGCCTGTCACATAGCGCTCAGATATTCATTGGGCCTCACACAATCCAAAAGTGTCCAGTGTCCAAAAGTGTGTGCAGAGATTCAAAATCTCCCTTATCCTCTAGTCATTTGGTCACAGCTGTGCCATCGAGCCTGTGACATAGCACTCAGATATTCATTGGGCCTCACACAATCCAAAAGTGTCCAGTGTCCAAAAGTGTGTGAAGAGATTCAAAATCTCCCTTATCCTCTAGTCACTTTGGTCACAGCTGTGCCATCGAGCCTGTGATATAGCGCTCAGATATCAGTGGGCCTCACACAATCCAAAAGTGTCCAGTGTCCAAAAGTGTGTGCAGAGATTCAAAATCTCCCCTATCCTTTAGTCACTTTGCTCACAGATGTGCCATCGAGCCTGTGACATAGCGCTCAGATATCAGTGGGCCTCACACATTCCAAAAGTGTCCAGTGTCCAAAAGTGTGTGCAGAGATTCAAAATCTCCCTTATTCTCTAGTCACTTTGGTCACAGCTGTGCCATCGAGCCTGTGACATAGCGCTCAGATATTCATTGGGCCTCACACAATCCAAAAGTGTCCAGTGTCCAAAAGTGTGTGCAGAGATTCAAAATCTCCCTTATCCTCTAGTCACTTTGGTCGCAGCTGTGCCATCGAGCCTGTGACATAGCGATCAGATATCAGTGGGCCTCACACAATCCAAAAGTGTCCAGTGTCCAAAAGTGTGTGCAGAGACTCAAAATCTCCCTTATCCTCTAGTCACTTTAGTCACAGCTGTGCCATCGAGCCTGTCACATAGCACTCAGATATCAGTGGGCCTCACACAATCCAAAAGTGTCCAGTGTCCAAAAGTGTGTGCAGAGATTCAAAATCTCCCTTATCCTCTAGTCACTTTGGTCACAGCTGTGCCATCGAGCCTGTCACATAGCGCTCAGATATTCATTGGGCCTCACACAATCCAAAAGTGTCCAGTGTCCAAAAGTGTGTGCAGAGATTCAAAATCTCCCTTATCCTCTAGTCACTTTGGTCACAGCTGTGCCATCGAGCCTGTCACATAGCGCTCAGATATTCATTGGGCCTCACACAATCCAAAAGTGTCCAGTGTCCAAAAGTGTTTGCAGAGATTCAAAATTTGCCTTATCCTCTAGTCACTTTGGTCACAGCTGTGCCATCGAGCCTGTCACATAGCGCTCAGATATTCATTGGGCCTCACACAATCCAATAGTGTCCAGTGTCCAAAAATGTGTGCAGAGATTCAAAATCTCCCTTATCCTCTAGTCACTTTGGTCACAGCTGTGCCATCGAGCCTGTCACATAGCGCTCAGATATTCATTGGGCCTCACACAATCCAAAAGTGTCCAGTGTCGAAAAGTGTGTGCAGAGATTCAAAATCTCCCTTATCCTCTAGTCACTTTGGTCACAGCTGTGCCATCGAGCCTGTCACATAGCGCTCAGATATTCATTGGGCCTCACACAATCCAAAAGTGTCCAGTGTCCAAAAGAGTGTGCAGAGATTCAAAATCTCCCTTATCCTCTAGTCACTTTGGTCACAGCTGTGCCATCGAGCCTGTGAAATAGCGCTCAGATATCAGTGGGCCTCACACAATCCAAAAGTGTCCAGTGTCCAAAAGTGTGTGCAGAGATTCAAAATCTCCCTTATCCTCTAGTCACTTTGGTCACAGCTGTGCCATCGAGCCTGTGACATAGCGCTCAGATATTCATTGGGCCTCACACAATCCAAAAGTGTCCAGTGTCCAAAAGTGTGTGCAGAGATTCAAAATCTCCCTTATCCTCTAGTCACTTTGGTCACAGCTGTGCCATCGAGCCTGTGACATAGCGCTCAGATATTCATTGGGCCTCACACAATCCAAAAGTGTCCAGTGTCCAAAAGTGTGTGCAGAGATTTAAAATCTCCCTTATCCTCTAGTCACTTTGGTCACAGATGTGCCATCGAGCCTGTGACATAGCGCTCAGATATTCATTGGGCCTCACACAATCCAAAAGTGAACAGTGTCCAAAAGTGTGTGCAGAGATTCAAAATCTCCCTTATCCTCTAGTCACTTTGGTCACAGCTTTGCCATCGAGCCTGTGACATAGCGCTCAGATATCAGTGGGCCTCACACAATCCAAAAGTGTCCAGTGTCCAAAAGCGTGTGCAGAGATTCAAAATCTCCCTTATCCTCTATTCACTTTGGTCACAGCTGTGCCATCGAGCCTGTGACATAGCGCTCAGATATCAGTGGGCCTCACACAATCCAAAAGTGTCCAGTGTCCAAAAGTGTGTGCAGAGATTCAAAATCTCCCTTATCCTCTAGTCACTTTGGTCACAGCTGTGCCATCGAGTCTGTCACATAGCGCTCAGATATTCATTGGGCCTCACACAATCCAAAAGTGTCCAGTGTCCAAAAGTGTGTGCAGAGATTCAAAATCTCCCTTATCCTCTAGTCACTTTGGTAACAGCTGTGCCATCGAGCCTGTCACATAGCGCTCAGGTATTCATTGGGCCTCACACAATCCAAAAGTGTCCAGTGTCCAAAAGTGTGTGCAGAGATTCAAAATCTCCCTTATCCTCTAGTCACTTTGGTCACAGCTGTGCCATCGAGCCTGTCACATAGCGCTCAGATATCAGTGTGCCTCACACAATCCAAAAGTGTCCAGTGTCCAAAAGTGTGTGCAGAGATTCAAAATCTCCCTTATCCTCTAGTCACTTTGGTCACAGCTGTGCCATCGAGCCTGTCACATAGCGCTCAGATATTCATTGGGCCTCACACAATCCAAAAGTGTCCAGTGTCCAAAAGTGTGTGCAGAGATTCAAAATCTCCCTTTTCCTCTAGTCACTTTGGTCACAGCTGTGCCATCGAGCCTGTCACATAGCGCTCAGATATTCATTGGGCCTCACACAATCCAAAAGTGTCCAGTGTCCAAAAGTGTGTGTAGAGATTCACAATCTCCCTTATCCTCTAGTCACTTTGGTCACAGCTGTGCCATCGAGCCTGTCACATAGCGCTCAGATATTCATTGGGCCTCACACAATCCAAAAGTGTCCAGTGTCCAAAAGTGTGTGCAGAGATTCAAAATCTCCCTTATCATCTAGTCACTTTAGTCACAGCTGTGCCATGAAGCCTGTGACATAGCACTCAGATATCAGTGGGCCTCACACAATCCAAAAGTGTCCAGTGTCCAAAAGTGTGTGCAGAGATTCAAAATCTTCCTTATCCTCTAGTCACTTTGGTCACAGCTGTGCCATCGAGCCTGTGACATAGCGCTCAGATATCAGTGGGCCTCACACAATCCAAAAGTGTCCAGTGTCCAAAAGTGTGTGCAGAGATTCAAAATCTCCCTTATCCTCTAGTCACTTTGGTCACAGCTGTGCCATCGAGCCTGTCACATAGCGCTCAGATATTCATTGGGCCTCACACAATCCAAAAGTGTCCAGTGTCCAAAACTGTGTGCAGAGATTCAAAATCTCCCTTATCCTCTAGTCACTTTGGTTACAGCTGTGCCATCGAGCCTGTGACATAGCGCTCAGATATCAGTGGGCCTCACACAATCCAAAAGTGTCCAGTGTCCAAAAGTGTGTGCAGAGATTCAAAATCTCCCTTATCCTCTAGTCACTTTGTTCACAGCTGTGCCATCGAGCCTGTCACATAGCGCTCAGATATTCATTGGGCCTCACACAATCCAAAAGTGTCCAGTGTCCAAAAGTGTGTGCAGAGATTCAAAATCTCCCTTATCCTCTAGTCACTTTGGTCACAGCTGTGCCATCGAGCCTGCGACATAGCGCTCAGATATCAGTGGGCCTCACACAATCCAAAAGTGTCCAGTGTCCAAAAGTGTGTGCAGAGATTCAAAATCTCCCTTATCCTCTAGTCCCTTTGGTCACAGCTGTGCCATCGAGCCTGTCACATAGCGCTCAGTTATTCATTGGGCCTCACACAATCCAAAAGTGTCCAGTGTCAAAAAGTGTGTGCAGAGATTCAAAATCTCCCTTATCCTCTAGTCACTTTAGTCACAGCTGTGCCATGAAGCCTGTGGCATAGCACTCAGATATCAGTGGGCCTCACACAATCGAAAAGTGTCCAGTGTCCAAAAGTGTGTGCAGAGATTCAAAATCTCCCTTATCCTCTAGTGACTTTGCTCACAGCTGTGCCATCGAGCCTGTGACATAGCGCTCAGATATCAGTGGGCCTCACACAATCCAAAAGTGTCCAGTGTCCAAAAGTGTGTGCATAGATTCAAAATCTCCCTTATCTTCTAGTCACTTTGGTCACAGCTGTGCCATCGAGCCTTTCACATAGCGCTCAGATATTCATTGGGCCTCACAGAATCCAAAAGTGTCCAGTGTCCAAAAGTGTGTGCAGAGATTCAAAATCTCCCTTATCCTCTAGTCACTTTGGTCACAGCTGTGCCATCGAGCCTGTCACATAGCGCTCAGATATTCATTGGGCCTCACACAATCCAAAAGTGTCCAGTGTCCAAAAGTGTGTGCAGAGATTCAGAATCTCGCTTATCCTCTAGTCACTTTGGTCACAGCTGTGCCATCGAGCCTGTCACATAGCGCTCAGATATCAGTGGGCCTCACACAATCCAAAAGTGTCCAGTGTCCAAAAGTGTGTGCAGAGATTCAAAATCTCCCTTATCCTCTAGTCACTTTGGTCACAGCTGTGCCATCGAGCCTGTGACATAGTGCTCAGATATTCATTGGGCCTCACACAATCCAAAAGTGTACAGTGTCCAAAAGTGTGTGCAGAGATTCAAAATCTCCCTTATCCTCTAGTCACTTTGGTCACAGCTGTGCCATCGAGCCTGTGACAGCGCTCAGATATTCATTGGGCCTCACACAATCCAAAAGTGTCCAGTGTCCAAAAGTGTGTGCAGAGATTCAAAATCTCCCTTATCCTCTAGTCACTTTGGTCACAGCTGTGCCATCGAGCCTGTGACATAGCGCTCAGATATTCATTGGGCCTCACACAATCCAAAAGTGTCCAGTGTCCAAAAGTGTGTGCAGAGATTCAAAATCTCCCTTATCCTCTAGTCACTTTGGTCACAGCTGTGCCATCGAGCCTGTCACATAGCGCTCAGATATTCATTGGGCCTCACACAATCCAAAAGTGTCCAGTGTCCAAAAGTGTGTGCAGAGATTCAAAATCTCCCTTATCCTCTAGTCACTTTGGTCACAGCTGTGCCATCGAGCCTGTCACATAGCGCTCAGATATTCATTGGGCCTCACACAATCCAAAAGTGTCCAGTGTACAAAAGTGTGTGCAGAGATTCAAAATCTCCCTTATCCTCTAGTCACTTTGGTTACAGCTGTGCCATCGAGCCTGTGACATAGCGCTCAGATATCAGTGGGCCTCACACAATCCAAAAGTGTCCAGTGTCCAAAAGTGTGTGCAGAGATTCAAAATCTCCCTTATCCTCTAGTCACTTTGGTCACAGCTGTGCCATCGAGCCTGTCACATAGCGCTCAGATATTCATTGGGCCTCACACAATCCAAAAGTGTCCAGTGTCCAAAAGTGTGTGCAGAGATTCAAAATCTCCCTTATCCTCTAGTCACTTTAGTCACAGCTGTGCCATGAAGCCTGTGGCATAGCACTCAGATATCAGTGGGCCTCACACAATCCAAAAGTGTCCAGTGTCCAAAAGTGTGTGCAGAGATTCAAAATCTCCCTTATCCTCTAGTCATTTGGTCACAGCTGTGCCATCGAGCCTGTGACATAGCACTCAGATATTCATTGGGCCTCACACAATCCAAAAGTGTCCAGTGTCCAAAAGTGTGTGAAGAGATTCAAAATCTCCCTTATCCTCTAGTCACTTTGGTCACAGCTGTGCCATCGAGCCTGTGATATAGCGCTCAGATATCAGTGGGCCTCACACAATCCAAAAGTGTCCAGTGTCCAAAAGTGTGTGCAGAGATTCAAAATCTCCCCTATCCTTTAGTCACTTTGCTCACAGATGTGCCATCGAGCCTGTGACATAGCGCTCAGATATCAGTGGGCCTCACACATTCCAAAAGTGTCCAGTGTCCAAAAGTGTGTGCAGAGATTCAAAATCTCCCTTATTCTCTAGTCACTTTGGTCACAGCTGTGCCATCGAGCCTGTGACATAGCGCTCAGATATTCATTGGGCCTCACACAATCCAAAAGTGTCCAGTGTCCAAAAGTGTGTGCAGAGATTCAAAATCTCCCTTATCCTCTAGTCACTTTGGTCGCAGCTGTGCCATCGAGCCTGTGACATAGCGATCAGATATCAGTGGGCCTCACACAATCCAAAAGTGTCCAGTGTCCAAAAGTGTGTGCAGAGATTCAAAATCTCCCTTATCCTCTAGTCACTTTAGTCACAGCTGTGCCATCGAGCCTGTCACATAGCACTCAGATATCAGTGGGCCTCACACAATCCAAAAGTGTCCAGTGTCCAAAAGTGTGTGCAGAGATTCAAAATCTCCCTTATCCTCTAGTCACTTTGGTCACAGCTGTGCCATCGAGCCTGTCACATAGCGCTCAGATATTCATTGGGCCTCACACAATCCAAAAGTGTCCAGTGTCCAAAAGTGTGTGCAGAGATTCAAAATCTCCCTTATCCTCTAGTCACTTTGGTCACAGCTGTGCCATCGAGCCTGTCACATAGCGCTCAGATATTCATTGGGCCTCACACAATCCAAAAGTGTCCAGTGTCCAAAAGTGTTTGCAGAGATTCAAAATTTGCCTTATCCTCTAGTCACTTTGGTCACAGCTGTGCCATCGAGCCTGTCACATAGCGCTCAGATATTCATTGGGCCTCACACAATCCAATAGTGTCCAGTGTCCAAAAATGTGTGCAGAGATTCAAAATCTCCCTTATCCTCTAGTCACTTTGGTCACAGCTGTGCCATCGAGCCTGTCACATAGCGCTCAGATATTCATTGGGCCTCACACAATCCAAAAGTGTCCAGTGTCGAAAAGTGTGTGCAGAGATTCAAAATCTCCCTTATCCTCTAGTCACTTTGGTCACAGCTGTGCCATCGAGCCTGTCACATAGCGCTCAGATATTCATTGGGCCTCACACAATCCAAAAGTGTCCAGTGTCCAAAAGAGTGTGCAGAGATTCAAAATCTCCCTTATCCTCTAGTCACTTTGGTCACAGCTGTGCCATCGAGCCTGTGAAATAGCGCTCAGATATCAGTGGGCCTCACACAATCCAAAAGTGTCCAGTGTCCAAAAGTGTGTGCAGAGATTCAAAATCTCCCTTATCCTCTAGTCACTTTGGTCACAGCTGTGCCATCGAGCCTGTGACATAGCGCTCAGATATTCATTGGGCCTCACACAATCCAAAAGTGTCCAGTGTCCAAAAGTGTGTGCAGAGATTCAAAATCTCCCTTATCCTCTAGTCACTTTGGTCACAGCTGTGCCATCGAGCCTGTGACATAGCGCTCAGATATTCATTGGGCCTCACACAATCCAAAAGTGTCCAGTGTCCAAAAGTGTGTGCAGAGATTTAAAATCTCCCTTATCCTCTAGTCACTTTGGTCACAGCTGTGCCATCGAGCCTGTGACATAGCGCTCAGATATTCATTGGGCCTCACACAATCCAAAAGTGAACAGTGTCCAAAAGTGTGTGCAGAGATTCAAAATCTCCCTTATCCTCTAGTCACTTTGGTCACAGCTGTGCCATCGAGCCTGTGACATAGCGCTCAGATATCAGTGGGCCTCACACAATCCAAAAGTGTCCAGTGTCCAAAAGCGTGTGCAGAGATTCAAAATCTCCCTTATCCTCTATTCACTTTGGTCACAGCTGTGCCATCGAGCCTGTGACATAGCGCTCAGATATCAGTGGGCCTCACACAATCCAAAAGTGTCCAGTGTCCAAAAGTGTGTGCAGAGATTCAAAATCTCCCTTATCCTCTAGTCACTTTGGTCACAGCTGTGCCATCGAGTCTGTCACATAGCGCTCAGATATTCATTGGGCCTCACACAATCCAAAAGTGTCCAGTGTCCAAAAGTGTGTGCAGAGATTCAAAATCTCCCTTATCCTCTAGTCACTTTGGTAACAGCTGTGCCATCGAGCCTGTCACATAGCGCTCAGGTATTCATTGGGCCTCACACAATCCAAAAGTGTCCAGTGTCCAAAAGTGTGTGCAGAGATTCAAAATCTCCCTTATCCTCTAGTCACTTTGGTCACAGCTGTGCCATCGAGCCTGTCACATAGCGCTCAGATATCAGTGTGCCTCACACAATCCAAAAGTGTCCAGTGTCCAAAAGTGTGTGCAGAGATTCAAAATCTCCCTTATCCTCTAGTCACTTTGGTCACAGCTGTGCCATCGAGCCTGTCACATAGCGCTCAGATATTCATTGGGCCTCACACAATCCAAAAGTGTCCAGTGTCCAAAAGTGTGTGCAGAGATTCAAAATCTCCCTTATCCTCTAGTCACTTTGGTCACAGCTGTGCCATCGAGCCTGTCACATAGCGCTCAGATATTCATTGGGCCTCACACAATCCAAAAGTGTCCAGTGTCCAAAAGTGTGTGTAGAGATTCACAATCTCCCTTATCCTCTAGTCACTTTGGTCACAGCTGTGCCATCGAGCCTGTCACATAGCGCTCAGATATTCATTGGGCCTCACACAATCCAAAAGTGTCCAGTGTCCAAAAGTGTGTGCAGAGATTCAAAATCTCCCTTATCCTCTAGTCACTTTAGTCACAGCTGTGCCATGAAGCCTGTGACATAGCACTCAGATATCAGTGGGCCTCACACAATCCAAAAGTGTCCAGTGTCCAAAAGTGTGTGCAGAGATTCAAAATCTTCCTTATCCACTTGTCACTTTGGTCACAGCTGTGCCATCGAGCCTGTGACATAGCGCTCAGATATCAGTGGGCCTCACACAATCCAAAAGTGTCCAGTGTCCAAAAGTGTGTGCAGAGATTCAAAATCTCCCTTATCCTCTAGTCACTTTGGTCACAGCTGTGCCATCGAGCCTGTCACATAGCGCTCAGATATTCATTGGGCCTCACACAATCCAAAAGTGTCCAGTGTCCAAAAGTGTGTGCAGAGATTCAAAATCTCCCTTATCCTCTAGTCACTTTGGTTACAGCTGTGCCATCGAGCCTGTGACATAGCGCTCAGATATCAGTGGGCCTCACACAATCCAAAAGTGTCCAGTGTCCAAAAGTGTGTGCAGAGATTCAAAATCTCCCTTATCCTCTAGTCACTTTGTTCACAGCTGTGCCATCGAGCCTGTCACATAGCGCTCAGATATTCATTGGGCCTCACACAATCCAAAAGTGTCCAGTGTCCAAAAGTGTGTGCAGAGATTCAAAATCTCCCTTATCCTCTAGTCACTTTGGTCACAGCTGTGCCATCGAGCCTGCGACATAGCGCTCAGATATCAGTGGGCCTCACACAATCCAAAAGTGTCCAGTGTCCAAAAGTGTGTGCAGAGATTCAAAATCTCCCTTATCCTCTAGTCCCTTTGGTCACAGCTGTGCCATCGAGCCTGTCACATAGCGCTCAGTTATTCATTGGGCCTCACACAATCCAAAAGTGTCCAGTGTCAAAAAGTGTGTGCAGAGATTCAAAATCTCCCTTATCCTCTAGTCACTTTAGTCACAGCTGTGCCATGAAGCCTGTGGCATAGCACTCAGATATCAGTGGGCCTCACACAATCCAAAAGTGTCCAGTGTCCAAAAGTGTGTGCAGAGATTCAAAATCTCCCTTATCCTCTAGTGACTTTGCTCACAGCTGTGCCATCGAGCCTGTGACATAGCGCTCAGATATCAGTGGGCCTCACACAATCCAAAAGTGTCCAGTGTCCAAAAGTGTGTGCATAGATTCAAAATCTCCCTTATCTTCTAGTCACTTTGGTCACAGCTGTGCCATCGAGCCTGTCACATAGCGCTCAGATATTCATTGGGCCTCACAGAATCCAAAAGTGTCCAGTGTCCAAAAGTGTGTGCAGAGATTCAAAATCTCCCTTATCCTCTAGTCACTTTGGTCACAGCTGTGCCATCGAGCCTGTCACATAGCGCTCAGATATTCATTGGGCCTCACACAATCCAAAAGTGTCCAGTGTCCAAAAGTGTGTGCAGAGATTCAGAATCTCGCTTATCCTCTAGTCACTTTGGTCACAGCTGTGCCATCGAGCCTGTCACATAGCGCTCAGATATCAGTGGGCCTCACACAATCCAAAAGTGTCCAGTGTCCAAAAGTGTGTGCAGAGATTCAAAATCTCCCTTATCCTCTAGTCACTTTGGTCACAGCTGTGCCATCGAGCCTGTGACATAGTGCTCAGATATTCATTGGGCCTCACACAATCCAAAAGTGTCCAGTGTCCAAAAGTGTGTGCAGAGATTCAAAATCTCCCTTATCCTCTAGTCACTTTGGTCACAGCTGTGCCATCGAGCCTGTGACAGCGCTCAGATATTCATTGGGCCTCACACAATCCAAAAGTGTCCAGTGTCCAAAAGTGTGTGCAGAGATTCAAAATCTCCCTTATCCTCTAGTCACTTTGGTCACAGCTGTGCCATCGAGCCTGTGACATAGCGCTCAGATATTCATTGGGCCTCACACAATCCAAAAGTGTCCAGTGTCCAAAAGTGTGTGCAGAGATTCAAAATCTCCCTTATCCTCTAGTCACTTTGGTCACAGCTGTGCCATCGAGCCTGTCACATAGCGCTCAGATATTCATTGGGCCTCACACAATCCAAAAGTGTCCAGTGTCCAAAAGTGTGTGCAGAGATTCAAAATCTCCCTTATCCTCTAGTCACTTTGGTCACAGCTGTGCCATCGAGCCTGTCACATAGCGCTCAGATATTCATTGGGCCTCACACAATCCAAAAGTGTCCAGTGTCCAAAAGTGTGTGCAGAGATTCAAAATCTCCCTTATCCTCTAGTCACTTTGGTTACAGCTGTGCCATCGAGCCTGTGACATAGCGCTCAGATATCAGTGGGCCTCACACAATCCAAAAGTGTCCAGTGTCCAAAAGTGTGTGCAGAGATTCAAAATCTCCCTTATCCTCTAGTCACTTTGGTCACAGCTGTGCCATCGAGCCTGTCACATAGCG
This sequence comes from Dendrobates tinctorius, assembly GCF_039654945.1. NCBI lineage: Eukaryota > Metazoa > Chordata > Amphibia > Anura > Dendrobatidae > Dendrobates > Dendrobates tinctorius. The sequence continues at coordinate 54,319,682 of NW_027361676.1, forward strand.
CTCAGATATTCATTGGGCCTCACACAATCCAAAAGTGTCCAGTGTCCAAAAGTGTGTGCAGAGATTCAAAATCTCCCTTATCCTCTAGTCACTTTGGTCACAGCTGTGCCATCGAGCCTGTGACATAGCGCTCAGATATCAGTGGGCCTCACACAATTCAAAAGTGTCCAGTGTCCAAAAGTGTGTGCAGAGATTCAAAATCTCCCTTATCCTCTAGTCACTTTGGTCACAGCTGTGCCATCGAGCCTGTCACATAGCGCTCAGATATTCATTGGGCCTCACACAATCCAAAAGTGTCCAGTGTCCAAAAGTGTGTGCAGAGATTCAAAATCTCCCTTATCCTCTAGTCACTTTAGTCACAGCTGTGCCATGAAGCCTGTGGCATAGCACTCAGATATCAGTGGGCCTCACACAATCCAAAAGTGTCCAGTGTCCAAAAGTGTGTGCAGAGATTCAAAATCTCCCTTATCCTCTAGTCACTTTGCTCACAGCTGTGCCATCGAGCCTGTGACATAGCGCTCAGATATCAGTGGGCCTCACACAATCCAAAAGTGTCCAGTGTCCAAAAGTGTGTGCAGAGATTCAAAATCTCCCTTATCCTCTAGTCACTTTGGTCACAGCTGTGCCATCGAGCCTGTCACATAGCGCTCAGATATTCATTGGGCCTCACACAATCCAAAAGTGTCCAGTGTCCAAAAGTGTGTGCAGAGATTCAAAATCTCCCTTATCCTCTAGTCACTTTGGTCACAGCTGTGCCATCGAGCCTGTCACATAGCGCTCAGATATTCATTGGGCCTCACACAATCCAAAAGTGTCCAGTGTCCAAAAGTGTGTGCAGAGATTCAAAATCTCCCTTATCCTCTAGTCACTTTGGTCACAGCTGTGCCATCGAGCCTGTCACATAGCGCTCAGATATTCATTGGGCCTCACACAATCCAAAAGTGTCCAGTGTCCAAAAATGTGTGCAGAGATTCAAAATCTCTCTTATCCTCTAGTCACTTTGGTCACAGCTGTGCCATCGAGCCTGTCACATAGCGCTCAGATATTCATTGGGCCTCACACAATCCAAAAGTGTCCAGTGTCGAAAAGTGTGTGCAGAGATTCAAAATCTCCCTTATCCTCTAGTCACTTTGGTCACAGCTGTGCCATCGAGCCTGTCACATAGCGCTCAGATATTCATTGGGCCTCACACAATCCAAAAGTGTCCAGTGTCCAAAAGTGTGTGCAGAGATTCAGAATCTCGCTTATCCTCTAGTCACTTTGGTCACAGCTGTGCCATCGAGCCTGTGACAGCGCTCAGATATTCATTGGGCCTCACACAATCCAAAAGTGTCCAGTGTCCAAAAGTGTGTGCAGAGATTCAAAATCTCCCTTATCCTCTAGTCACTTTGGTCACAGCTGTGCCATCGAGCCTGTGACATAGCGCTCAGATATTCATTGGGCCTCACACAATCCAAAAGTGTCCAGTGTCCAAAAGTGTGTGCAGAGATTCAAAATCTCCCTTATTCTCTAGTCACTTTGGTCACAGCTGTGCCATCGAGCCTGTCACATAGCGCTCAGATATTCATTGGGCCTCACACAATCCAAAAGTGTCCAGTGTCCAAAAGTGTGTGCAGAGATTCAAAATCTCCCTTATCCTCTAGTCACTTTGGTCACAGCTGTGTCTTCGAGCCTGTCACATAGCGCTCAGATATTCATTGGGCCTCACACAATCCAAAAGTATCCAGTGTCCAAAAGTGTGTGCAGAGATTCAGAATCTCGCTTATCCTCTAGTCACTTTGGTCACAGCTGTGCCATCGAGCCTGTGACATAGCGCTCAGATATCAGTGGGCCTCACACAATTCAAAAGTGTCCAGTGTCCAAAAGTGTGTGCAGAGATTCAAAATCTCCCTTATCCTCTATTCACTTTGGTCACAGCTGTGCCATCGAGCCTGTGACATAGCGCTCAGATATTCATTGGGCCTCACACAATCCAAAAGTGTCCAGTGTCCAAAAGTGTGTGCAGAGATTCAAAATCTCCCTTATCCTCTAGTCACTTTGGTCACAGCTGTGCCATCGAGCCAGTGACAGCGCTCAGATATTCATTGGGCCTCACACAATCCAAAAGTGTCCAGTGTCCAAAAGTGTGTGCAGAGATTCAAAATCTCCCTTATCCTCTAGTCACTTTGGTCACAGCTGTGCCATCGAGCCTGTGACATAGCGCTCAGATATTCATTGGGCCTCACACAATCCAAAAGTGTCCAGTGTCCAAAAGTGTGTGCAGAGATTCAAAATCTCCCTTATCCTCTAGTCACTTTGGTCACAGCTGTGCCATCGAGCCTGTCACATAGCGCTCAGATATTCATTGGGCCTCACACAATCCAAAAGTGTCCAGTGTCCAAAAGTGTGTGCAGAGATTCAAAATCTCCCTTATCCTCTAGTCACTTTGGTCACAGCTGTGCCATCGAGCCTGTCACATAGCGCTCAGATATTCATTGGGCCTCACACAATCCAAAAGTGTCCAGTGTCCAAAAGTGTGTGCAGAGATTCAAAATCTCCCTTATCCTCTAGTCACTTTGGTCACAGCTGTGCCATCGAGCCTGTCACATAGCGCTCAGATATTCATTGGGCCTCACACAATCCAAAAGTGTCCAGTGTCCAAAAGCTTGTGAAGAGATTCAAAATCTCCGTTATCCTTTAGTCACGTTGCTCACAGCTGTGCCATCGAGCCTGTGACATAGCGCTCAGATATCAGTGGGCCTCACACAATCCAAAAGGGTCCAGTGTCCAAAAGTGTGTGCAGAGATTCAAAATCTCCCTTATCCTCTAGTCACTTTGGTCACAGCTGTGCCATCGAGCCTTTCACATAGCGCTCAGATATTCATTGGGCCTCACACAATCCAAAAGTGTCCAGTGTCCAAAAGTGTGTGCAGAGATTCAAAATCTCCCTTATCCTCTAGTCACTTTGGTCACAGCTGTGCCATCGAGCCTGTCACATAGCGCTCAGATATTCATTGGGCCTCACACAATCCAAAAGTGTCCAGTGTTCAAAAGTGTGTGCAGAGATTCAGAATCTCACTTATCCTCTAGTCACTTTGGTCACAGCTGTGCCATCGAGCCTGTGACATAGCGCTCAGATATCAGTGGGCCTTACACAATCCAAAAGTGTCCAGTGTCCAAAAGTGTGTGCAGAGATTCAAAATCTCCCTTATCCTCTATTCACTTTGGTCACAGCTGTGCCATCGAGCCTGTGACATAGCGCTCAGATATTCATTGGGCCTCACACAATCCAAAAGTGTCCAGTGTCCAAAAGTGTGTGCAGAGATTCAAAATCTCCCTTATCCTCTAGTCACTTTGGTCACAGCTATGCCATCGAGCCTGTGACATAGCGCTCAGATATTCATTGGGCCTCACACAATCCAAAAGTGTCCAGTGTCCAAAAGTGTGTGCAGAGATTCAAAATCTCCCTTATCCTCTAGTCACTTTGGTCACAGCTGTGCCGTCGAGCCTGTGACATAGCACTCAGATATTCATTGGGCCTCACACAATCCAAAAGTGTCCAGTGTCCAAAAGTGTGTGCAGAGATTCAAAATCTCCCTTATCCTCTAGTCACTATGGTCACAGCTGTGCCATCGAGCCTGTGACATAGCGCTCAGATATCAGTGGGCCTCACACAATCCAAAAGTGTCCAGTGTCCAAAAGTGTGTGCAGAGATTCAAAATCTCCCTTATCCTCTAGTCACTTTGGTCACAGCTGTGCCATCGAGCCTGTGACATAGCGCTCAGATATTCATTGGGCCTCACACAATCCAAAAGTGTCCAGTGTCCAAAAGTGTGTGCAGAGATTCAAAATCTCCCTTATCCTCTAGTCACTTTGGTCACAGCTGTGCCATCGAGCCTGTGACATAGCGCTCAGATATTCATTGGGCCTCACACAATCCAAAAGTGTCCAGTCTCAAAAAGTGTGTGCAGAGATTCAAAATCTTCCTTATCCTCTAGTCACTTTGGTCACAGCTGTGCCATCGTGCCTGTGACATAGCGCTCAGATATTCATTGGGCCTCACACAATCCAAAAGTGTCCAGTGTCCAAAAGTGTGTGCAGAGATTCAAAATCTCCCTTATCCTCTAGTCACTTTGGTCACAGCTGTGCCATCGAGCCTGTCACATAGCGCTCAGATATCAGTGGGCCTCACACAATCCAAAAGTGTCCAGTGTCCAAAAGTGTGTGCAGAGATTCAAAATCTCCCTTATCCTCTAGTCACTTTGGTCACAGCTGTGCCATCGAGCCTGTGACATAGCGCTCAGATATTCATTGGGCCTCACACAATCCAAAAGTGTCCAGTGTCCAAAAGTGTGTGCAGAGATTCAAAATCTCCCTTATCCTCTAGTCACTTTAGTCACAGCTGTGCCATGAAGCCTGTGACATAGCACTCAGATATCAGTGGGCCTCACACAATCCAAAAGTGTCCAGTGTCCAAAAGTGTGTGCAGAGATTCAAAATCTCCCTTATCATCTAGTCACTTTGGTCACATCTGTGCCATCGAGCCTGTGACATAGCGCTCAGATATCAGTGGGCCTCACAGAATCCAAAAGTGTCCAGTGTCCAAAAGTGTGTGCAGAGATTCAAAATCTCCCTTATCCTCTAGTCACTTTTTGTCACAGCTGTGCCATCGAGCCTGTCACATAGCGCTCAGATATTCATTGGGCCTCACACAATCCAAAAGTGTCCAGTGTCCAAAAGTGTGTGCAGAGATTCAAAATCTCCCTTATCCTCTAGTCACTTTGGTCATAGCTGTGCCATCGAGCCTGTGACATAGCGCTCAGATATCAGTGGGCCTCACACAATCCAAAAGTGTCCAGTGTCCAAAAGTGTGTGCAGAGATTCAAAATCTCCCTTATCCTCTAGTCACTTTGGTCACAGCTGTGCCATCGAGACTGTGACATAGCGCTCAGATATTCATTGGGCCTCACACAATCCAAAACTGTCCAGTGTCCAAAAGTGTGTGCAGAGATTCAAAATCTCCCTTATCCTCTAGTCACTTTGGTCACAGCTGTGCCATCGAGCCTGTGACATAGCGCTCAGATATTCATTGGGCCTCACACAATCCAAAAGTGTCCAGTGTCCAAAAGTGTGTGCAGAGATTCAAAATCTCCCTTATCCTCTAGTCACTTTGGTCACAGCTGTGCCATCGAGCCTGTCACATAGCGCTCAGATATTCATTGGGCCTCACACAATCCAAAAGTGTCCAGTGTCCAAAAGTGTGTGCAGAGATTCAAAATCTCCCTTATCCTCTAGTCACTTTGGTCACAGCTGTGCCATCGAGCCTGTGACATAGCGCTCAGATATCAGTGGGCCTCACACAATCCAAAAGTGTCCAGTGTCCAAAAGCGTGTGCAGAGATTCAAAATCTCCCTTATCCTCTATTCACTTTGCTCACAGCTGTGCCATCGAGCCTGTGACATAGCGCTCAGATATCAGTGGGCCTCACACAATCCAAAAGTGTCCAGTGTCCAAAAGTGTGTGCAGAGATTCAAAATCTCCCTTATCCTCTAGTCACTTTGGTCACAGCTGTGCCATCGAGCCTGTCACATAGCGCTCAGATATCAGTGGTCCTCACACAATCTAAAAGTGTCCAGTGTCCAAAAGTGTGTCCAGAGATTCAAAATCTCCCTTATCCTCTAGTCACTTTGGTCACAGCTGTGCCATCGAGCCTGTCATATAGCGCTCAGATATTCATTGGGCCTCACACAATCCAAAAGTGTCCAGTGTCCAAAAGTGTGTGCAGAGATTCAAAATCTCCCTTATCCTCTAGTCACTTTGGTCACAGCTGTGCCATCGAGCCTGTCACATAGCGCTCAGATATTCATTGGGCCTCACACAATCCAAAAGTGTCCAGTGTCCAAAAGTGTGTGTAGAGATTCAAAATCTCCCTTATCCTCTAGTCACTTTGGTCACAGCTGTGCCATCGAGCCTGTGACATAGCGCTCAGATATTCACTGGGCCTCACACAATCCAAAAGTGTCCAGTGTCCAAAAGTGTGTGCAGAGATTCAAAATCTCCCTTATCCTCTAGTCACTTTGGTCACAGCTGTGCCATCGAGCCTGTGACATAGCGCTCAGATATTCATTGGGCCTCACACAATCCAAAAGTGTCCAGTGTCCAAAAGTGTATGCAGAGATTCAAAATCTCCCTTATCCTCTAGTCACTTTGGTCACAGCTGTGCCATCGAGCCTGTGACATAGCGCTCAGATATCAGTGGGCCTCACACAATCCAAAAGTGTCCAGTGTCCAAAAGTGTGTGCAGAGATTCAAAATCTCCCTTATCCTCTAGACACTTTGGTCACAGCTGTGCCATCGAGCCTGTCACATAGCGCTCAGATATTCATTGGGCCTCACACAATCCAAAAGTGTCCAGTGTCCAAAAGTGTGTGCAGAGATTCAAAATCTCCCTTATCCTCTAGTCACTTTAGTCACAGCTGTGCCATGAAGCCTGTGACATAGCACTCAGATATCAGTGGGCCTCACACAATCCAAAAGTGTCCAGTGTCCAAAAGTGTGTGCAGAGATTCAAATTCTCCCTTATCCTCTAGTCACTTTGGTCACAGCTGTGCCATCGAGTCTGTCACATAGCGCTCAGATATTCATTGGGCCTCACACAATCCAAAAGTGTCCAGTGTCCAAAAGTGTGTGCAGAGATTCAAAATCTCCCTTATCCTCTAGTCACTTTAATCACAGCTGTGCCATGAAGCCTGTGACATAGCACTCAGATATCAGTGGGCCTCACACAATCCAAAAGTGTCCAGTGTCCAAAAGTGTGTGCAGAGATTCAAATTCTCCCTTATCCTCTAGTCACTTTGGTCACAGCTGTGCCATCGAGTCTGTCACATAGCGCTCAGATATTCATTGGGCCTCACACAATCCAAAAGTGTCCAGTGTCCAAAAGTGTGTGCAGAGATTCAAAATCTCCCTTATCCTCTAGTCACTTTGGTCACAGCTGTGCCATCGTGCCTGTGACATAGCGCTCAGATATCAGTGGGCCTCACACAATCCATAAGTGTCCAGTGTCCAAAAGTGTGTGAAGAGATTCAAAATCTCCCTTATCCTCTAGTCACTTTGGTCACAGCTGTGCCATCGAGCCTGTCACATAGCGCTCAGATATTCATTGGGCCTCACACAATCCAAAAGTGTCCAGTGTCCAAAAGTGTGTGCAGAGATTCAAAATCTCCCTTATCCTCTAGTCACTTTGGTCACAGCTGTGCCATCGACCCTGTGACATAGCTCTCAGATATCAGTGGGCCTCACACAATTCAAAAGTGTCCAGTGTCCAAAAGTGTGTGCAGAGATTCAAAATCTCCCTTATCCTCTAGTCACTTTGGTCACAGCTGTGCCATCGAGCCTGTCACATAGCGCTCAGATATCAGTGGGCCTCACACAATCCAAAAGTGTCCGGTGTCCAAAAGTGTGTGCAGAGATTCAAAATCTCCCTTATCCTCTAGTCACTTTGGTCACAGCTGTGCCATCGAGCCTGTCACATAGCGCTCAGATATTCATTGGGCCTCACACAATCCAAAAGTGTCTAGTGTCCAAAAGTGTGTGCAGAGATTCAAAATCTCCCTTATCCTCTAGTCACTTTGGTCACAGCTGTGCCATCGAGCCTGTCACATAGCGCTCAGATATTCATTGGTCCTCACACAATCCAAAAGTGTCCAGTGTCCAAAAGTGTGTGCAGAGATTCAGAATCTCACTTATCCTCTAGTCACTTTGGTCACAGCTGTGCCATCGAGCCTGTCACATAGCGCTCAGATATCAGTGGGCCTCACACAATCCAAAAGTGTCCAGTGTCCAAAAGAGTGTGCAGAGATTCAAAATCTCCCTTATCCTCTAGTCACTTTGGTCACAGCTGTGCCATCGAGCCTGTGACATAGCGCTCAGATATTCATTGGGCCTCACACAATCCAAAAGTGTCCAGTGTCCAAAAGTGTGTGCAGAGATTCAAAATCTCAATTATCCTCTAGTCACTTTGGTCACAGCTGTGCCATCGAGCCTGTGACAGCGCTCAGATATTCATTGGGCCTCACACAATCCAAAAGTGTCCAGTGTCTAAAAGTGTGTGCAGAGATTCAAAATCTCCCTTATCCTCTAGTCACTTTGGTCACAGCTGTGCCATCGAGCCTGTGACATAGCGCTCAGATATTCATTGGGCCTCACACAATCCAAAAGTGTCCAGTGTCCAAAAGTGTGTGCAGAGATTCAAAATCTCCCTTATCCTCTAGTCACTTTGGTCACAGCTGTGCCATCGAGCATGTCACATAGCGCTCAGATATTCATTGGGCCTCACACAATCCAAAAGTGTCCAGTGTCCAAAAGTGTGTGCAGAGATTCAAAATCTCCCTTATCCTCTAGTCACTTTGGTCACAGCTGTGCCATAGAGCCTGTCACATAGCGCTCAGATATTCATTGGGCCTCACACAATCCAATAGTGTCCAGTGTCCAAAAGTGTGTGCAGAGATTCAAAATCTCCCTTATCCTCTAGTCACTTTGGTCACCGCTGTGCCATCGAGCCTGTGACATAGCGCTCAGATATTCATTGGACCTCACACAATCCAAAAGTGTCCAGTGTCCAAAAGTGTGTGCAGAGATTCAAAATCTCCCTTATCCTCTAGTCACTTTGGTCACAGCTGTGCCATCAAGCCTGTGACATAGCGCTCAGATATCAGTGGGCCTCACACAATCCAAAAGTGTCCAGTGTCCAAAAGCATGTGAAGAGATTCAAAATCTCCGTTATCCTTTAGTCACTTTGCTCACAGCTGTGCCATCGAGCCTGTGACATAGCGCTCAGATATCAGTGGGTCTCACACAATCCAAAAGTGTCCAGTGTCCAAAAGTGTGTGCAGAGATTCAAAATCTCCCTTATCCTCTAGTCACTTTGGTCACAGCTGTGCCATCGAGCCTGTGACATAGCGCTCAGATATTCATTGGGCCTCACACAATCCAAAAGTGTCCAGTGTCCAAAAGTGTGTGCAGAGATTCAAAATCTCCCTTATCCTCTTGTCAATTTGGTCACAGCTGTGCCATCGAGCCTGTCACATAGCGCTCAGATATCAGTGGGCCTCACACAATCCAAAAGGGTCCAGTGTCCAAAAGTGTGTGCAGAGATTCAAAATCTCCCTTATCCTCTAGTCACTTTGGTCACAGCTATGCCATCGAGCCTGTGACATAGCGCTCAGATATTCATTGGGGCTCACACAATCCAAAAGTGTCCAGTGTCCAAAAGTGTGTGCAGAGATTCAAAATCTCCCTTATCCTCTAGTCACTTTGGTCACAGCTGTGCCATCGAGCCTGTGACATAGCGCTCAGATATTCATTGGGCCTCACACAATCCAAAAGTGTCCAGTGTCCAAAAGTGTGTGCAGAGATTCAAAATCTCCCTTATCCTCTAGTCACTTTGGTCACAGCTGTGCCATCGAGCCTGTGACATAGCGCTCAGATATTCATTGGGCCTCACACAATCCAAAAGTGTCCAGTGTCCAAAAGTGTGTGCAGAGATTCAAAATCTCCCTTATCCTCTAGTCACTTTGGTCACAGCTGTGCCATTGAGCCTGTGACATAGCGCTCAGATATCAGTGGGCCTCACACAATCCAAAAGTGTCCAGTGTCCAAAAGTGTGTGCAGAGATTCAAAATCTCCCTTATCCTCTAGTCACTTTGGTCACAGCTGTGCCATCGAGCCGGTGACATAGCGCTCAGATATTAGTGGGCCTCACACAATCCAAAAGTGTCCAGTGTCCAAAAGTGTGTGCAGAGATTCAAAATCTCCCTTATCCTCTAGTCACTTTGGTCACAGCTGTGCCATCGAGCCTGTCACATAGCGCTCAGATATTCATTAGGCCTCACACAATCCAAAAGTGTCCAGTGTCCAAAAGTTTGTGCAGACATTCAAAATCTCCCTTATCCTCTAGTCACTTTGGTCACAGCTGTGCCATCGAGCCTGTGACATAGCGCTCAGATATTAGTGGGCCTCACACAATCCAAAAGTGTCCAGTGTCCAAAAGTGTGTGCACAGATTCAAAATCTCCCTTATCCTCTAGTCACTTTGGTCACAGCTGTGCCATCGAGCCTGTCACATAGCGCTCAGATATTCATTGGGCCTCACACAATCCAAAAGTGTCCAGTGTCCAAAAGTGTGTGCAGAGCTTCTAAATCTCCCTTATCCTCCAGTCACTTTGGTCACAGCTGTGCCATCGAGCCTGTGACATAGCGCTCAGATATTCATTGGGCCTCACACAATCCAAAAGTGTCCAGTGTCCAAAAGTGTGTGCAGAGATTCAAAATCTCCCTTATCCTCTAGTCACTTTGGTCACAGCTGTGCCATCGAGCCTGTGACATAGCGCTCAGATATTCATTGGGCCTCACACAATCCAACAGTGTCCAGTGTCCAAAAGTGTGTGCAGAGATTCAAAATCTCCCTTATCCTCTAGTCACTTTGGTCACAGCTGTGCCATCGAGCCTGTCACATAGCGCTCAGATATTCATTGGGCCTCACACAATCCAAAAGTGTCCAGTGTCCAAAAGTGTGTGCAGAGCTTCAAAATCTCCCTTATCCTCCAGTCACTTTGGTCACAGCTGTGCCATCGAGCCTGTGACATAGCGCTCAGATATTCATTGGGCCTCACACAATCCAAAAGTGTCCAGTGTCCAAAAGTGTGTGCAGAGATTCAAAATCTCCCTTATCCTCTAGTCACTTTGGTCACAGCTGTGCCATCGAGCCTGTGACATAGCGCTCAGATATTCATTGGGCCTCACACAATCCAACAGTGTCCAGTGTCCAAAAGTGTGTGCAGAGATTCAAAATCTCCCTTATCCTCTAGTCACTTTGGTCACAGCTGTGCCATCGAGCCTGTCACATAGCGCTCAGATATCAGTGAGCCTCACACAGTCCAAAAGTGTCCAGTGTCCAAAAGTGTGTGCAGAGATTCAAAATCTCCCTTATCCTCTAGTCACTTTGGTCACAGCTGTGCCATCGAGCCTGTCACATAGCGCTCAGATATTCATTGGGCCTCACACAATCCAAAAGTGTCCAGTGTCCTAAAGTGTGTGCAGAGATTCAAAATCTCCCTTATCCTCTATTCACTTTGTTCACAGCTGTGCCATCGAGCCTGTCACATAGCGCTCAGATATTCATTGGGCCTCACACAATCCAAAAGTGTCCAGTGTCCAAAAGTGTGTGCAGAGATTCAGAATCGCGCTTATCCTCTAGTCACTTTGGTCACAGCTGTGCCATCGAGCCTGTCACATAGCGCTCAGATATCAGTGGGCCTCACACAAACCAAAAGTGTCCAGTGTCCTAAAGTGTGTGCAGAGATTCAAAATCTCCCTTATCCTCTAGTCACTTTGGTCACAGCTGTGCCATCGAGCCTGTCACATAGCGCTCAGATATTCATTGGGCCTCACACAATCCAAAAGTGTCCAGTGTCCAAAAGTGTGTGCAGAGATTCAGAATCTCGCTTATCCTCTAGTCACTTTGGTCACAGCTGTGCCATCGAGCCTGTCACATAGCGCTCAGATATCAGTGGGCCTCACACAATCCAAAAGTGTCCAGTGTCCAAAAGTGTGTGCAGAGATTCAAAATCTCCCTTATCCTCTAGTCACTTTGGTCACAGCTGTGCCATCGATCCTGTGACATAGCGCTCAGATATTCATTGGGCCTCACACAATCCAAAAGTGTCCAGTGTCCAAAATTGGGTGCAGAGATTCAAAATCTCCCTTATCCTCTAGTCACTTTGGTCACAGCTGTGCCATCGAGCCTGTCACATAGCGCTCAGATATTCATTGGGCCTCACACAATCCAAAAGTGTCCAGTGTCCAAAAGTGTGTGCAGAGAATCAAAATCTCCTTTATCCTCTAGTCACTTTGGTCACAGCTGTGCCATCGAGCCTGTCACATAGCGCTCAGATATTCATTGGGCCTCACACAATCCAAAAGTGTCCAGTGTCCAAAAGTGTGTGCAGAGATTCAAAATCTCCCTTATCCTCTAGTCACTTTGGTCACAGCTGTGCCATCGAGCCTGTGACATAGCGCTCAGATATTCATTGGGCCTCACACAATCCAAAAGTGTCCAGTGTCCAAAAGTGTGTGCAGAGATTCAAAATCTCCCTTATCCTCTAGTCACTTTGGTCACAGCTGTGCCATCGAGCCTGTGACATAGCGCTCAGATATCAGTGGGCCTCACACAATCCAAAAGTGTACAGTGTCCAAAAGTGTGTGCAGAGATTCAAAATCTCCCTTATCCTCTAGTCACTTTAGTCACAGCTGTGCCATCGAGCCTGTCACATAGCGCTCAGATATCAGTGGGCCTCACACAATTCAAAAGTGTCCAGTGTCCAAAAGTGTGTGCAGAGATTCAAAATCTCCCTTATCCTCTAGTCACTTTGGTCACAGCTGTGCCATCGAGCCTGTCACATAGCGCTCAGATATTCATTGGGCCTCACACAATCCAAAAGTGTCCAGTGTCCAAAAGTGTGTGCAGAGATTCAAAATCTCCCTTATCCTCTAGTCACTTTGGTCACAGCTGTGCCATCGAGCCTGTGACATATCGCTCAGATATTCATTGGGCCTCACACAATCCAAAAGTGTCCAGTGTCCAAAAGTGTGTGCAGAGATTCAAAATCTCCCTTATCCTCTAGTCACTTTGGTCACAGCTGTGCCATCGAGCCTGTCACATAGCGCTCAGATATTCATTGGGCCTCACACAATCCAAAAGTGTCCAGTGTCCAAAAGTGTGTGCAGAGATTCAAAATCTCCCTTATCCTCTAGTCACTTTGGTCACAGCTGTGCCATCGAGCCTGTCACATAGCGCTCAGATATTCATTGGGCCTCACACAATCCAAAAGTGTCCAGTGTCGAAAAGTGTGTGCAGAGATTCAAAATCTCCCTTATCCTCTAGTCACTTTGGTCACAGCTGTGCCATCGAGCCTGTCACATAGCGCTCAGATATTCATTGGGCCTCACACAATCCAAAAGTGGCCAGTGTCCAAAAGTGTGTGCAGAGATTCAAAATCTCCCTTATCCTCTAGTCACTTTGGTCACAGCTGTGCCATCGAGCCTGTGACATAGCGCTCAGATATTCATTGGGCCTCACACAATCCAAAAGTGTCCAGTGTCCAAAAGTGTGTGCAGAGATTCAAAATCTCCCTTATCCTCTAGTCACTTTGGTCACAGCTGTGCCATCGAGCCTGTGACATAGCGCTCAGATATTCATTGGGCCTCACACAATCCAAAAGTGTCCAGTGTCCAAAAGTGTGTGCAGCGATTCAAAATCTCCCTTATCCTCTAGTCACTTTGGTCACAGCTGTGCCATCGAGCCTGTGACATAGCGCTCAGATATTAGTGGGCCTCACACAATCCAAAAGTGTCCAGTGTCCAAAAGTGTGTGCAGAGATTCAAAATCTCCCTTATCCTCTAGTCACTTTGGTCACAGCTGTGCCATCGAGCCTGTCACATAGCGCTCAGATATTCATTGGGCCTCACACAATCCAAAAGTGTCCAGTGTCCAAAAGTGTGTGCAGAGATTCAAAATCTCCCTTATCCTCTAGTCACTTTGGTCACAGCTGTGCCATCGAGCCTGTGACATAGCGCTCAGATATTAGTGGGCCTCACACAATCCAAAAGTGTCCAGTGTCCAAAAGTGTGTGCAGAGATTCAAAATCTCCCTTATCCTCTAGTCACTTTGGTCACAGCTGTGCCATCGAGCCTGTCACATAGCGCTCAGATATCAGTGGGCCTCACACAATCCAAAAGTGTCCAGTGTCCAAAAGTGTGTGCAGAGATTCAAAATCTCCCTTATCCTCTAGTCACTTTGGTCACAGCTGTGCCATCGAGCCTGTCACATAGCGCTCAGATATTCATTGGGCCTCACACAATCCAAAAGTGTCCAGTGTCCAAAAGTGTGTGCAGAGATTCAAAATCTCCCTTATCCTCTAGTCACTTTCGTCACAGCTGTCCCATCGAGCCTGTGACATAGCGCTCAGATATTCATTGGGCCTCACACAATCCAAAAGTGTCCAGTGTCCAAAAGTGTGTGCAGAGATTCAAAATCTCCCTTATCCTCTAGTCACTTTGCTCACAGCTGTGCCATCGAGCCTGTGACATAGCGCTCAGATATTCATTGGGCCTCACACAATCCAAAAGTGTCCAGTGTCCAAAAGTGTGTGCAGAGATTCAAAATCTCCCTTATCCTCTAGTCACTTTGGTCACAGCTGTGCCATCGAACCTGTCACATAGCGCTCAGATATCAGTGAGCCTCACACAATCCCAAAGTGTCCAGTGTCCAAAAGTGTGTGCAGAGATTCAAAATCTCCCTTATCCTCTAGTCACTTTGGTCACAGCTGTGCCATCGAGCCTGTCACATAGCGCTCAGATATTCATTGGGCCTCACACAATCCAAAAGTGTCCAGTGTCCAAAAGTGTGTGCAGAGATTCAAAATCTCCCTTATCCTCTAGTCACTTTGGTCACAGCTGTGCCATCGAGCCAGTGACATAGCGCTCAGATATTCATTGGGCCTCACACAATCCAAAAGTGTCCAGTGTCCAAAAGTGTGTGCAGAGATTCACAATCTCCCTTATCCTCTAGTCACTTTGGTCACAGCTGTGCCATCGAGCCTGTCACATAGCGCTCAGATATTCATTGGGCCTCACACAATCCAAAAGTGTCCAGTGTCCAAAAATGTGTGCAGAGATTCAAAATCTCCCTTATCCTCTAGTCACTTTGGTCACAGCTGTGCCATCGAGCCTGTCACATAGCGCTCAGATATTCATTGGGCCTCACACAATCCAAAAGTGTCCAGTGTCCAAAAGTGTGTGCAGAGATTCAAAATCTCCCTTATCCTCTAGTCACTTTGGTCACAGCTGTGCCATCGAGCCTGTCACATAGCGCTCAGATATCAGTGGGCCTCACACAATCCAAAAGTGTCCAGTGTCCAAAAGTGTGTGCAGAGATTCAAAATCTCCCTTATCCTCTAGTCACTTTGGTCACAGCTGTGCCATCGAGCCTGTCACATAGCGCTCAGATATTCATTGGGCCTCACACAATCCAAAAGTGTCCAGTGTCCAAAAGTGTGTGCAGAGATTCAAAATCTCCCTTATCCTCTAGTCACTTTGGTCACAGCTGTGCCATCGAGCCTGTCACATAGCGCTCAGATATCAGTGGGCCTCACACAATCCAAAAGTGTCCAGTGTCCAAAAGTGTGTGCAGAGATTCAAAATCTCCCTTATGCTCTAGTCACTTTGGTCACAGCTGTGCCATCGAGCCTGTGACATAGCGCTCAGATATTCATTGGGCCTCACACAATCCAAAAGTGTCCAGTGTCCAAAAGTGTGTGCAGAGATTCAAAATCTCCCTTATCCTCTAGTCACTTTGGTCACAGCTGTGCCATCGAGCCTGTCACATAGCGCTCAGATATTCATTGGGCCTCACACAATCCAAAAGTGTCCAGTGTCCAAAAGTGTGTGCAGAGATTCAAAATCTCCCTTATCCTCTAGTCACTTTGGTCACAGCTGTGCCATCGAGCCTGTCACATAGCGCTCAGATATTCATTGGGCCTCACACAATCCAAAAGTGTCCAGTGTCCAAAAGTGTGTGCAGAGATTCAAAATCTCCCTTATCCTCTGGTCACTTTGGTCACAGCTGTGCCATCGAGCCTGTGATATAGCGCTCAGATATCAGTGGGCCTCACACAATCCAAAAGTGTCCAGTGTCCAAAAACGTGTGCAGAGATTCAAAATCTCCCTTATCCTTTAGTCACTTTGCTCACAGCTGTGCCATTGAGCCTGTGACATAGCGCTCAGATATCAGTGGGCCGCAAACAATCCAAAAGTGTCCAGTGTCCAAAAGTGTGTGCAGAGATTCAAAATCTCCCTTATCCTCTAGTCACTTTGGTCACAGCTGTGCCATCGAGCCTGTCACATAGCGCTCAGATATTCATTGGGCCTCACACAATCCAAAAGTGTCCAGTGTCCAAAAGTGTGTGCAGAGATTCAAAATCTCCCTTATCCTCTAGTCACTTTGGTCACAGCTGTGCCATCGAGCCTGTCACATAGCGCTCAGATATTCATTGGGCCTCACACAATCCAAAAGTGTCCAGTGTTCAAAAGTGTGTGCAGAGATTCAAAATCTCCCTTATCCTCTAGTCACTTTGGTCACAGCTGTGCCATCGAGCCTGTCACATAGCGCTCAGATATCAGTGGGCCTCACACAATCCAAAAGTGTCCAGTGTCCAAAAGTGTGTGCAGAGATTCAAAATCTCTCTTATCCTCTAGTCACTTTGGTCACAGCTGTGCCATCGAGCCTGTCACATAGCGCTCAGATATTCATTGGGCCTAACACAATCCAAAAGTGTCCAGTGTCCAAAAGTGTGTGCAGAGATTCAAAATCTCCCTTATCCTCTAGTCACTTTGGTCACAGCTGTGCCATCGAGCCTGTCACATAGCGCTCAGATATTCATTGGGCCTCACACAATCCAAAAGTGTCCAGTGTCCAAAAGTGTGTGCAGAGATTCAAAATCTCCCTTATCCTCTAGTCACTTTGGTCACAGCTGTGCCATCGAGCCTGTCACATAGCGATCAGATATTCATTGGGCCTCACACAATCCAAAAGTGTCCAGTGTCCAAAAGTGTGTGCAGAGATTCAAAATCTCCCTTATCCTCTAGTCACTTTGGTCACAGCTGTGCCATCGAGCCTGTCACATAGCGCTCAGATATTCATTGGGCCTCACACAATCCAAAAGTGTCCAGTGTCCAAAAGTGTGTGCAGAGATTCAAAATCTCCCTTATCCTCTAGTCACTTTGGTCACAGCTGTGCCATCGAGCCTGTCACATAGCGCTCAGATATCAGTGGGCCTCACACAATCCAAAAGTGTCCAGTGTCCAAAAGTGTGTGCAGAGATTCAAAATCTCCCTTATCCTCTAGTCACTTTGGTCACAGCTGTGCCATCGAGCCTGTCACATAGCGCTCAGATATTCATTGGGCCTCACACAATCCAAAAGTGTCCAGTGTCCAAAAGTGTGTGCAGAGATTCAAATTCTCCCTTATCCTCTAGTCACTTTGGTCACAGCTGTGCCATCGAGCCTGTGATATAGCGCTCAGATATCAGTGGGCCTCACACAATCCAAAAGTGTCCAGTGTCCAAAAACGTGTGCAGAGATTCAAAATCTCCCTTATCCTTTAGTCATTTTGCTCACAGCTGTGCCATCGAGCCTGTGACATAGCGCTCAGATATCAGTGGGCCTCACACAATCCAAAAGTGTCCAGTGTCCAAAAGTGTGTGCAGAGATTCAAAATCTCCCTTATCCTCTAGTCACTTTGGTCACAGCTGTGCCATCGAGCCTGTCACATAGCGCTCAGATATTCATTGGGCCTCACACAATCCAAAAGTGTCCAGTGTTCAAAAGTGTGTGCAGAGATTCAAAATCTCCCTTATCCTCTAGTCACTTTGGTCACAGCTGTGCCATCGAGCCTCTCACATAGCGCTCAGATATCAGTGGGCCTCACACAATCCAAAAGTGTCCAGTGTCCAAAAGTGTGTGCAGAGATACAAAATCTCCCTTATCCTCTAGTCACTTTGGTCACAGCTGTGCCATCGAGCCTGTCACATAGCGCTCAGATATTCATTGGGCCTCACACAATCCAAAAGTGTCCAGTGTCCAAAAGTGTGTGCAGAGATTCAAAATCTCCCTTATCCTCTAGTCACTTTGGTCACAGCTGTGCCATCGAGCCTGTCACATAGCGATCAGATATTCATTGGGCCTCACACAATCCAAAAGTGTCCAGTGTCCAAAAGTGTGTGCAGAGATTCAAAATCTCCCTTATCCTCTAGTCACTTTGGTCACAGCTGTGCCATCGAGCCTGTCACATAGCGCTCAGATATTCATTGGGCCTCACACAATCCAAAAGTGTCCAGTGTCCAAAAGTGTGTGCAGAGATTCAAAATCTCCCTTATCCTCTAGTCACTTTGGTCACAGCTGTGCCATCGAGCCTGTCACATAGCGCTCAGATATCAGTGGGCCTCACACAATCCAAAAGTGTCCAGTGTCCAAAAGTGTGTGCAGAGATTCAAAATCTCCCTTATCCTCTAGTCACTTTGGTCACAGCTGTGCCATCGAGCCTGTCACATAGCGCTCAGATATTCATTGGGCCTCACACAATCCAAAAGTGTCCAGTGTCCAAAAGTGTGTGCAGAGATTCAAAATCTCCCTTATCCTCTAGTCACTTTGGTCACAGCTGTGCCATCGAGCCTGTGATATAGCGCTCAGATATCAGTGGGCCTCACACAATCCAAAAGTGTCCAGTGTCCAAAAACGTGTGCAGAGATTCAAAATCTCCCTTATCCTTTAGTCATTTTGCTCACAGCTGTGCCATCGAGCCTGTGACATAGCGCTCAGATATCAGTGGGCCTCACACAATCCAAAAGTGTCCAGTGTCCAAAAGTGTGTGCAGAGATTCAAAATCTCCCTTATCCTCTAGTCACTTTGGTCACAGCTGTGCCATCGAGCCTGTCACATAGCGCTCAGATATTCATTGGGCCTCACACAATCCAAAAGTGTCCAGTGTCCAAAAGTGTGTGCAGAGATTCAAAATCTCCCTTATCCTCTAGTCACTTTGGTCACAGCTGTGCCATCGAGCCTGTCACATAGCGCTCAGATATTCATTGGGCCTCACACAATCCAAAAGTGTCCAGTGTTCAAAAGTGTGTGCAGAGATTCAAAATCTCCCTTATCCTCTAGTCACTTTGGTCACAGCTGTGCCATCGAGCCTCTCACATAGCGCTCAGATATCAGTGGGCCTCACACAATCCAAAAGTGTCCAGTGTCCAAAAGTGTGTGCAGAGATACAAAATCTCCCTTATCCTCTAGTCACTTTGGTCACAGCTGTGCCATCGAGCCTGTCACATAGCGCTCAGATATCAGTGGGCCTCACACAATCCAAAAGTGTCCAGTGTCCAAAAGTGTGTGCAGAGATACAAAATCTCCCTTATCCTCTAGTCACTTTGGTCACAGCTGTGCCATCGAGCCTGTCACATAGCGCTCAGATATTCATTGGGCCTCACACAATCCAAAAGTGTCCAGTGTCCAAAAGTGTGTGCAGAGATTCAAAATCTCCCTTATCCTCTAGTCACTTTGGTCACAGCTGTGCCATCGAGCCTGTCACATAGCGCTCAGATATCAGTGGGCCTCACACAATCCAAAAATGTCCAGTGTCCAAAAGTGTGTGCAGAGATTCAAAATCTCCCTTATCCTCTAGTCACTTTGGTCACAGCTGTGCCATCGAGCCTGTCACATAGCGCTCAGATATCCATTGGGCCTCACACAATACAAAAGTGTCCAGTGTCCAAAAGTGTGTGCAGAGATTCAAAATCTCCCTTATCCTCTAGTCACTTTGGTCACAGCTGTGCCATCGAGCCTGTGACATAGCGCTCAGATATTCATTGGGCCTCACACAATCCAAAAGTGTCCAGTGTCCAAAAGTGTGTGCAGAGATTCAAAATCTCCCTTATCCTCTAGTCACTTTGGTCACAGCTGTGCCATCGAGCCCGTGACATAGCGCTCAGATATTCATTGGGCCTCACACAATCCAAAAGTGTCCAGTGTCTAAAAGTGTGTGCAGAGATTCAAAATCTCCCTTATCCTCTAGTCACATTGGTCACAGCTGTGCCATCGAGCCTGTGACATAGCGCTCAGATATCAGTGGGCCTCACACAATCCAAAAGTGTCCAGTGTCCAAAAGTGTGTGCAGAGATTCAAAATCTCTCTTATTCTCTAGTCACTTTGGTCACAGCTGTGCCATTGAGCCTGTGACAGAGCGCTCAGATATCAGTGGGCCTCACACAATCCAAAAGTGTCCAGTGTCCAAAAGTGTGTGCAGAGATTCAAAATCTCCCTTATCCTCTAGTCACTTTGGTCACAGCTGTGCCATCGAGCCTGTCACATAGCGCTCAGATATTCATTGGGCCTCACACAATCCAAAAGTGTCCAGTGTCCAAAAGTGTGTGCAGAGATTCAAAATCTCCCTTATCCTCTAGTCACTTTGGTCACAGCTGTGCCATCGAGCCTGTCACATAGCGCTCAGATATTCATTGGGCCTCACACAATCCAAAAGTGTCCAGTGTCCAAAAGTGTGTGCAGAGATTCAAAATCTCCCTTATCCTCTAGTCACTTTGGTCACAGCTGTGCCATCGAGCCTGTCACATAGCGCTCAGATATTCATTGGGCCTCACACAATCCAAAAGTGTCCAGTGTCCAAAAGTGTGTGCAGAGATTCAAAATCTCCCTTATCCTCTAGTCACTTTGGTCACAGCTGTGCTATCGAGCCTGTGACATAGCGCTCAGATATCAGTGGGCCTCACACAATCCAAAAGTGTCCAGTGTCCAAAAGTGTGTGCAGAGATTCAAAATCTCCCTTATCCTCTAGTCACTTTGGTCACAGCTGTGCAATCGAGCCTGTGACATAGCGCTCAGATATTCATTGGGCCTCACACAATCCAAAAGTGTCCAGTGTCCAAAAGTGTGTGCAGAGATTCAAAATCTCCATTATCCTCTAGTCACTTTGGTCACAGCTGTGCCATCGAGCCTGTCACATAGCGCTCATATATTCATTGGGCCTCACACAATCCAAAAGTGTCCAGTGTCCAAAAGTGTGTGCAGAGATTCAGAATCTCGCTTATCCTCTAGTCACTTTGGTCACAGCTGTGCCATCGAGCCTGTGACATAGCGCTCAGATATCAGTGGGCCTTACACAATCCAAAAGTGTCCAGTGTCCAAAAGTGTGTGCAGAGATTCAAAATCTCCCTTATCCTCTATTCACTTTGGTCACAGCTGTGCCATCGAGCCTGTGACATAGCACTCAGATATTCATTGGGCCTCACACAATCCAAAAGTGTCCAGTGTTCAAAAGTGTGTGCAGAGATTCAAAATCTCCCTTATCCTCTAGTCACTTTGGTCACAGCTGTGCCATCGAGCCTGTCACATAGCGCTCAGATATCAGTGGGCCTCACACAATCCAAAAGTGTCCAGTGTCCAAAAGTGTGTGCAGAGATTCAAAATCTCTCTTATCCTCTAGTCACTTTGGTCACAGCTGTGCCATCGAGCCTGTCACATAGCGCTCAGATATTCATTGGGCCTAACACAATCCAAAAGTGTCCAGTGTCCAAATGTGTGTGCAGAGATTCAAAATCTCCCTTATCCTCTAGTCACTTTGGTCACAGCTGTGCCATCGAGCCTGTCACATAGCGCTCAGATATTCATTGGGCCTCACACAATCCAAAAGTGTCCAGTGTCCAAAAGTGTGTGCAGAGATTCAAAATCTCCCTTATCCTCTAGTCACTTTGGTCACAGCTGTGCCATCGAGCCTGTCACATAGCGCTCAGATATTCATTGGGCCTCACACAATCCAAAAGTGTCCAGTGTCCAAAAGTGTGTGCAGAGATTCAAAATCTCCCTTATCCTCTAGTCACTTTGGTCACAGCTGTGCCATCGATCCTGTCACATAGCGCTCAGATATTCATTGGGCCTCACACAATCCAAAAGTGTCCAGTGTCGAAAAGTGTGTGCAGAGATTCAAAATCTCCCTTATCCTCTAGTCACTTTGGTCACAGCTGTGCCATCGAGCCTGTCACATAGCGCTCAGATATCAGTGGGCCTCACACAATCCAAAAGTGTCCAGTGTCCAAAAGTGTGTGCAGAGATACAAAATCTCCCTTATCCTCTAGTCACTTTGGTCACAGCTGTGCCATCGAGCCTGTCACATAGCGCTCAGATATTCATCGGGCCTCACACAATCCAAAAGTGTCCAGTGTCCAAAAGTGTGTGCAGAGATTCAAAATCTCCCTTATCCTCTAGTCACTTTGGTCACAGCTGTGCCATCGAGCCTGTCACATAGCGCTCAGATATCAGTGGGCCTCACACAATCCAAAAATGTCCAGTGTCCAAAAGTGTGTGCAGAGATTCAAAATCTCCCTTATCCTCTAGTCACTTTGGTCACAGCTGTGCCATCGAGCCTGTCACATAGCGCTCAGATATTCATTGGGCCTCACACAATCCAAAAGTGTCCAGTGTCCAAAAGTGTGTGCAGAGATTCAAAATCTCCCTTATCCTCTAGTCACTTTGGTCACAGCTGTGCCATCGAGCCTGTCACATAGCGCTCAGATATCAGTGGGCCTCACACAATCCAAAAGTGTCCAGTGTCCAAAAGTGTGTGCAGAGATTCAAAATCTCCCTTATCCTCTAGTCACTTTGGTCACAGCTGTGCCATCGAGCCTGTCACATAGCGCTCAGATATTCATTGGGCCTCACACAATCCAAAAGTGTCCAGTGTCCAAAAGTGTGTGCAGAGATTCAAAATCTCCCTTATCCTCTAGTCACTTTGGTCACAGCTGTGCCATCGAGCCTGTCACATAGCGCTCAGATATCAGTGGGCCTCACACAATCCAAAAGTGTCCAGTGTCCAAAAGTGTGTGCAGAGATTCAAAATCTCCCTTATCCTCTAGTCACTTTGGTCACAGCTGTGCCATCGAGCCTGTGACATAGCGCTCAGATATTCATTGGGCCTCACACAATCCAAAAGTGTCCAGTGTCCAAAAGTGTGTGCAGAGATTCAAAATCTCCCTTATCCTCTAGTCACTTTGGTCACAGCTGTGCCATCGAGCCTGTCACATAGCGCTCAGATATTCATTGGGCCTCACACAATCCAAAAGTGTCCAGTGTCCAAAAGTGTGTGCAGAGATTCAAAATCTCCCTTATCCTCTAGTCACTTTGGTCACAGCTGTGCCATCGAGCCTTTCACATAGCGCTCAGATATTCATTGGGCCTCACACAATCCAAAAGTGTCCAGTGTCCAAAAGTGTGTGCAGAGATTCAAAATCTCCCTTATCCTCTAGTCACTTTGGTCACAGCTGTGCCATCGAGCCTGTGATATAGCGCTCAGATATCAGTGGGCCTCACACAATCCAAAAGTGTCCAGTGTCCAAAAACGTGTGCAGAGATTCAAAATCTCCCTTATCCTTTAGTCACTTTGCTCACAGCTGTGCCATTGAGCCTGTGACATAGCGCTCAGATATCAGTGGGCCGCACACAATCCAAAAGTGTCCAGTGTCCAAAAGTGTGTGCAGAGATTCAAAATCTCCCTTATCCTCTAGTCATTTTGGTCACAGCTGTGCCATCGAGCCTGTCACATAGCGCTCAGATATTCATTGGGCCTCACACAATCCAAAAGTGTCCAGTGTCCAAAAGTGTGTGCAGAGATTCAAAATCTCCCTTATCCTCTAGTCACTTTGGTCACAGCTGTGCCATCGAGCCTGTCACATAGCGCTCAGATATTCATTGGGCCTCACACAATCCAAAAGTGTCCAGTGTTCAAAAGTGTGTGCAGAGATTCAAAATCTCCCTTATCCTCTAGTCACTTTGGTCACAGCTGTGCCATCGAGCCTGTCACATAGCGCTCAGATATCAGTGGGCCTCACACAATCCAAAAGTGTCCAGTGTCCAAAAGTGTGTGCAGAGATTCAAAATCTCTCTTATCCTCTAGTCACTTTGGTCACAGCTGTGCCATCGAGCCTGTCACATAGCGCTCAGATATTCATTGGGCCTAACACAATCCAAAAGTGTCCAGTGTCCAAAAGTGTGTGCAGAGATTCAAAATCTCCCTTATCCTCTAGTCACTTTGGTCACAGCTGTGCCATCGAGCCTGTCACATAGCGCTCAGATATTCATTGGGCCTCACACAATCCAAAAGTGTCCAGTGTCCAAAAGTGTGTGCAGAGATTCAAAATCTCCCTTATCCTCTAGTCACTTTGGTCACAGCTGTGCCATCGAGCCTGTCACATAGCGCTCAGATATCAGTGGGCCTCACACAATCCAAAAGTGTCCAGTGTCCAAAAGTGTGTGCAGAGATTCAAAATCTCCCTTATCCTCTAGTCACTTTGGTCACAGCTGTGCCATCGAGCCTGTCACATAGCGCTCAGATATTCATTGGGCCTCACACAATCCAAAAGTGTCCAGTGTCCAAAAGTGTGTGCAGAGATTCAAATTCTCCCTTATCCTCTAGTCACTTTGGTCACAGCTGTGCCATCGAGCCTGTGATATAGCGCTCAGATATCAGTGGGCCTCACACAATCCAAAAGTGTCCAGTGTCCAAAAACGTGTGCAGAGATTCAAAATCTCCCTTATCCTTTAGTCATTTTGCTCACAGCTGTGCCATCGAGCCTGTGACATAGCGCTCAGATATCAGTGGGCCTCACACAATCCAAAAGTGTCCAGTGTCCAAAAGTGTGTGCAGAGATTCAAAATCTCCCTTATCCTCTAGTCACTTTGGTCACAGCTGTGCCATCGAGCCTGTCACATAGCGCTCAGATATTCATTGGGCCTCACACAATCCAAAAGTGTCCAGTGTTCAAAAGTGTGTGCAGAGATTCAAAATCTCCCTTATCCTCTAGTCACTTTGGTCACAGCTGTGCCATCGAGCCTCTCACATAGCGCTCAGATATCAGTGGGCCTCACACAATCCAAAAGTGTCCAGTGTCCAAAAGTGTGTGCAGAGATACAAAATCTCCCTTATCCTCTAGTCACTTTGGTCACAGCTGTGCCATCGAGCCTGTCACATAGCGCTCAGATATTCATTGGGCCTCACACAATCCAAAAGTGTCCAGTGTCCAAAAGTGTGTGCAGAGATTCAAAATCTCCCTTATCCTCTAGTCACTTTGGTCACAGCTGTGCCATCGAGCCTGTCACATAGCGATCAGATATTCATTGGGCCTCACACAATCCAAAAGTGTCCAGTGTCCAAAAGTGTGTGCAGAGATTCAAAATCTCCCTTATCCTCTAGTCACTTTGGTCACAGCTGTGCCATCGAGCCTGTCACATAGCGCTCAGATATTCATTGGGCCTCACACAATCCAAAAGTGTCCAGTGTCCAAAAGTGTGTGCAGAGATTCAAAATCTCCCTTATCCTCTAGTCACTTTGGTCACAGCTGTGCCATCGAGTCTGTCACATAGCGCTCAGATATTCATTGGGCCTCACACAATCCAAAAGTGTCCAGTGTCCAAAAGTGTGTGCAGAGATTCAAAATCTCCCTTATCCTCTGGTCACTTTGGTCACAGCTGTGCCATCGAGCCTGTGATATAGCGCTCAGATATCAGTGGGCCTCACACAATCCAAAAGTGTCCAGTGTCCAAAAACGTGTGCAGAGATTCAAAATCTCCCTTATCCTTTAGTCACTTTGCTCACAGCTGTGCCATTGAGCCTGTGACATAGCGCTCAGATATCAGTGGGCCGCACACAATCCAAAAGTGTCCAGTGTCCAAAAGTGTGTGCAGAGATTCAAAATCTCCCTTATCCTCTAGTCACTTTGGTCACAGCTGTGCCATCGAGCCTGTCACATAGCGCTCAGATATTCATTGGGCCTCACACAATCCAAAAGTGTCCAGTGTCCAAAAGTGTGTGCAGAGATTCAAAATCTCCCTTATCCTCTAGTCACTTTGGTCACAGCTGTGCCATCGAGCCTGTCACATAGCGCTCAGATATTCATTGGGCCTCACACAATCCAAAAGTGTCCAGTGTTCAAAAGTGTGTGCAGAGATTCAAAATCTCCCTTATCCTCTAGTCACTTTGGTCACAGCTGTGCCATCGAGCCTGTCACATAGCGCTCAGATATCAGTGGGCCTCACACAATCCAAAAGTGTCCAGTGTCCAAAAGTGTGTGCAGAGATTCAAAATCTCTCTTATCCTCTAGTCACTTTGGTCACAGCTGTGCCATCGAGCCTGTCACATAGCGCTCAGATATTCATTGGGCCTAACACAATCCAAAAGTGTCCAGTGTCCAAAAGTGTGTGCAGAGATTCAAAATCTCCCTTATCCTCTAGTCACTTTGGTCACAGCTGTGCCATCGAGCCTGTCACATAGCGCTCAGATATTCATTGGGCCTCACACAATCCAAAAGTGTCCAGTGTCCAAAAGTGTGTGCAGAGATTCAAAATCTCCCTTATCCTCTAGTCACTTTGGTCACAGCTGTGCCATCGAGCCTGTCACATAGCGATCAGATATTCATTGGGCCTCACACAATCCAAAAGTGTCCAGTGTCCAAAAGTGTGTGCAGAGATTCAAAATCTCCCTTATCCTCTAGTCACTTTGGTCACAGCTGTGCCATCGAACCTGTCACATAGCGCTCAGATATTCATTGGGCCTCACACAATCCAAAAGTGTCCAGTGTCCAAAAGTGTGTGCAGAGATTCAAAATCTCCCTTATCCTCTAGTCACTTTGGTCAGAGCTGTGCCATCGAGCCTGTCACATAGCGCTCAGATATCAGTGGGCCTCACACAATCCAAAAGTGTCCAGTGTCCAAAAGTGTGTGCAGAGATTCAAAATCTCCCTTATCCTCTAGTCACTTTGGTCACAGCTGTGCCATCGAGCCTGTCACATAGCGCTCAGATATTCATTGGGCCTCACACAATCCAAAAGTGTCCAGTGTCCAAAAGTGTGTGCAGAGATTCAAATTCTCCCTTATCCTCTAGTCACTTTGGTCACAGCTGTGCCATCGAGCCTGTGATATAGCGCTCAGATATCAGTGGGCCTCACACAATCCAAAAGTGTCCAGTGTCCAAAAACGTGTGCAGAGATTCAAAATCTCCCTTATCCTTTAGTCATTTTGCTCACAGCTGTGCCATCGAGCCTGTGACATAGCGCTCAGATATCAGTGGGCCTCACACAATCCAAAAGTGTCCAGTGTCCAAAAGTGTGTGCAGAGATTCAAAATCTCCCTTATCCTCTAGTCACTTTGGTCACAGCTGTGCCATCGAGCCTGTCACATAGCGCTCAGATATTCATTGGGCCTCACACAATCCAAAAGTGTCCAGTGTTCAAAAGTGTGTGCAGAGATTCAAAATCTCCCTTATCCTCTAGTCACTTTGGTCACAGCTGTGCCATCGAGCCTCTCACATAGCGCTCAGATATCAGTGGGCCTCACACAATCCAAAAGTGTCCAGTGTCCAAAAGTGTGTGCAGAGATTCAAAATCTCCCTTATCCTCTAGTCACTTTGGTCACAGCTGTGCCATCGAGCCTGTCACATAGCGCTCAGATATTCATTGGGCCTCACACAATCCAAAAGTGTCCAGTGTCCAAAAGTGTGTGCAGAGATTCAAAATCTCCCTTATCCTCTAGTCACTTTGGTCACAGCTGTGCCATCGAGCCTGTCACATAGCGATCAGATATTCATTGGGCCTCACACAATCCAAAAGTGTCCAGTGTCCAAAAGTGTGTGCAGAGATTCAAAATCTCCCTTATCCTCTAGTCACTTTGGTCACAGCTGTGCCATCGAGCCTGTCACATAGCGCTCAGATATTCATTGGGCCTCACACAATCCAAAAGTGTCCAGTGTCCAAAAGTGTGTGCAGAGATTCAAAATCTCCCTTATCCTCTAGTCACTTTGGTCACAGCTGTGCCATCGAGCCTGTCACATAGCGCTCAGATATCAGTGGGCCTCACACAATCCAAAAGTGTCCAGTGTCCAAAAGTGTGTGCAGAGATTCAAAATCTCCCTTATCCTCTAGTCACTTTGGTCACAGCTGTGCCATCGAGCCTGTCACATAGCGCTCAGATATTCATTGGGCCTCACACAATCCAAAAGTGTCCAGTGTCCAAAAGTGTGTGCAGAGATTCAAAATCTCCCTTATCCTCTAGTCACTTTGGTCACAGCTGTGCCATCGAGCCTGTGATATAGCGCTCAGATATCAGTGGGCCTCACACAATCCAAAAGTGTCCAGTGTCCAAAAACGTGTGCAGAGATTCAAAATCTCCCTTATCCTTTAGTCATTTTGCTCACAGCTGTGCCATCGAGCCTGTGACATAGCGCTCAGATATCAGTGGGCCTCACACAATCCAAAAGTGTCCAGTGTCCAAAAGTGTGTGCAGAGATTCAAAATCTCCCTTATCCTCTAGTCACTTTGGTCACAGCTGTGCCATCGAGCCTGTCATATAGCGCTCAGATATTCATTGGGCCTCACACAATCCAAAAGTGTCCAGTGTCCAAAAGTGTGTGCAGAGATTCAAAATCTCCCTTATCCTCTAGTCACTTTGGTCACAGCTGTGCCATCGAGCCTGTCACATAGCGCTCAGATATTCATTGGGCCTCACACAATCCAAAAGTGTCCAGTGTTCAAAAGTGTGTGCAGAGATTCAAAATCTCCCTTATCCTCTAGTCACTTTGGTCACAGCTGTGCCATCGAGCCTCTCACATAGCGCTCAGATATCAGTGGGCCTCACACAATCCAAAAGTGTCCAGTGTCCAAAAGTGTGTGCAGAGATACAAAATCTCCCTTATCCTCTAGTCACTTTGGTCACAGCTGTGCCATCGAGCCTGTCACATAGCGCTCAGATATCAGTGGGCCTCACACAATCCAAAAGTGTCCAGTGTCCAAAAGTGTGTGCAGAGATACAAAATCTCCCTTATCCTCTAGTCACTTTGGTCACAGCTGTGCCATCGAGCCTGTCACATAGCGCTCAGATATTCATTGGGCCTCACACAATCCAAAAGTGTCCAGTGTCCAAAAGTGTGTGCAGAGATTCAAAATCTCCCTTATCCTCTAGTCACTTTGGTCACAGCTGTGCCATCGAGCCTGTCACATAGCGCTCAGATATTCATTGGGCCTCACACAATCCAAAAGTGTCCAGTGTCCAAAAGTGTGTGCAGAGATTCAAAATCTCCCTTATCCTCTAGTCACTTTGGTCACAGCTGTGCCATCGAGTCTGTCACATAGCGCTCAGATATTCATTGGGCCTCACACAATCCAAAAGTGTCCAGTGTCCAAAAGTGTGTGCAGAGATTCAAAATCTCCCTTATCCTCTGGTCACTTTGGTCACAGCTGTGCCATCGAGCCTGTGATATAGCGCTCAGATATCAGTGGGCCTCACACAATCCAAAAGTGTCCAGTGTCCAAAAACGTGTGCAGAGATTCAAAATCTCCCTTATCCTTTAGTCACTTTGCTCACAGCTGTGCCATTGAGCCTGTGACATAGCGCTCAGATATCAGTGGGCCGCACACAATCCAAAAGTGTCCAGTGTCCAAAAGTGTGTGCAGAGATTCAAAATCTCCCTTATCCTCTAGTCACTTTGGTCACAGCTGTGCCATCGAGCCTGTCACATAGCGCTCAGATATTCATTGGGCCTCACACAATCCAAAAGTGTCCAGTGTCCAAAAGTGTGTGCAGAGATTCAAAATCTCCCTTATCCTCTAGTCACTTTGGTCACAGCTGTGCCATCGAGCCTGTCACATAGCGCTCAGATATTCATTGGGCCTCACACAATCCAAAAGTGTCCAGTGTTCAAAAGTGTGTGCAGAGATTCAAAATCTCCCTTATCCTCTAGTCACTTTGGTCACAGCTGTGCCATCGAGCCTGTCACATAGCGCTCAGATATCAGTGGGCCTCACACAATCCAAAAGTGTCCAGTGTCCAAAAGTGTGTGCAGAGATTCAAAATCTCTCTTATCCTCTAGTCACTTTGGTCACAGCTGTGCCATCGAGCCTGTCACATAGCGCTCAGATATTCATTGGGCCTAACACAATCCAAAAGTGTCCAGTGTCCAAAAGTGTGTGCAGAGATTCAAAATCTCCCTTATCCTCTAGTCACTTTGGTCACAGCTGTGCCATCGAGCCTGTCACATAGCGCTCAGATATTCATTGGGCCTCACACAATCCAAAAGTGTCCAGTGTCCAAAAGTGTGTGCAGAGATTCAAAATCTCCCTTATCCTCTAGTCACTTTGGTCACAGCTGTGCCATCGAGCCTGTCACATAGCGATCAGATATTCATTGGGCCTCACACAATCCAAAAGTGTCCAGTGTCCAAAAGTGTGTGCAGAGATTCAAAATCTCCCTTATCCTCTAGTCACTTTGGTCACAGCTGTGCCATCGAACCTGTCACATAGCGCTCAGATATTCATTGGGCCTCACACAATCCAAAAGTGTCCAGTGTCCAAAAGTGTGTGCAGAGATTCAAAATCTCCCTTATCCTCTAGTCACTTTGGTCAGAGCTGTGCCATCGAGCCTGTCACATAGCGCTCAGATATCAGTGGGCCTCACACAATCCAAAAGTGTCCAGTGTCCAAAAGTGTGTGCAGAGATTCAAAATCTCCCTTATCCTCTAGTCACTTTGGTCACAGCTGTGCCATCGAGCCTGTCACATAGCGCTCAGATATTCATTGGGCCTCACACAATCCAAAAGTGTCCAGTGTCCAAAAGTGTGTGCAGAGATTCAAATTCTCCCTTATCCTCTAGTCACTTTGGTCACAGCTGTGCCATCGAGCCTGTGATATAGCGCTCAGATATCAGTGGGCCTCACACAATCCAAAAGTGTCCAGTGTCCAAAAACGTGTGCAGAGATTCAAAATCTCCCTTATCCTTTAGTCATTTTGCTCACAGCTGTGCCATCGAGCCTGTGACATAGCGCTCAGATATCAGTGGGCCTCACACAATCCAAAAGTGTCCAGTGTCCAAAAGTGTGTGCAGAGATTCAAAATCTCCCTTATCCTCTAGTCACTTTGGTCACAGCTGTGCCATCGAGCCTGTCACATAGCGCTCAGATATTCATTGGGCCTCACACAATCCAAAAGTGTCCAGTGTTCAAAAGTGTGTGCAGAGATTCAAAATCTCCCTTATCCTCTAGTCACTTTGGTCACAGCTGTGCCATCGAGCCTCTCACATAGCGCTCAGATATCAGTGGGCCTCACACAATCCAAAAGTGTCCAGTGTCCAAAAGTGTGTGCAGAGATTCAAAATCTCCCTTATCCTCTAGTCACTTTGGTCACAGCTGTGCCATCGAGCCTGTCACATAGCGCTCAGATATTCATTGGGCCTCACACAATCCAAAAGTGTCCAGTGTCCAAAAGTGTGTGCAGAGATTCAAAATCTCCCTTATCCTCTAGTCACTTTGGTCACAGCTGTGCCATCGAGCCTGTCACATAGCGATCAGATATTCATTGGGCCTCACACAATCCAAAAGTGTCCAGTGTCCAAAAGTGTGTGCAGAGATTCAAAATCTCCCTTATCCTCTAGTCACTTTGGTCACAGCTGTGCCATCGAGCCTGTCACATAGCGCTCAGATATTCATTGGGCCTCACACAATCCAAAAGTGTCCAGTGTCCAAAAGTGTGTGCAGAGATTCAAAATCTCCCTTATCCTCTAGTCACTTTGGTCACAGCTGTGCCATCGAGCCTGTCACATAGCGCTCAGATATCAGTGGGCCTCACACAATCCAAAAGTGTCCAGTGTCCAAAAGTGTGTGCAGAGATTCAAAATCTCCCTTATCCTCTAGTCACTTTGGTCACAGCTGTGCCATCGAGCCTGTCACATAGCGCTCAGATATTCATTGGGCCTCACACAATCCAAAAGTGTCCAGTGTCCAAAAGTGTGTGCAGAGATTCAAAATCTCCCTTATCCTCTAGTCACTTTGGTCACAGCTGTGCCATCGAGCCTGTGATATAGCGCTCAGATATCAGTGGGCCTCACACAATCCAAAAGTGTCCAGTGTCCAAAAACGTGTGCAGAGATTCAAAATCTCCCTTATCCTTTAGTCATTTTGCTCACAGCTGTGCCATCGAGCCTGTGACATAGCGCTCAGATATCAGTGGGCCTCACACAATCCAAAAGTGTCCAGTGTCCAAAAGTGTGTGCAGAGATTCAAAATCTCCCTTATCCTCTAGTCACTTTGGTCACAGCTGTGCCATCGAGCCTGTCATATAGCGCTCAGATATTCATTGGGCCTCACACAATCCAAAAGTGTCCAGTGTTCAAAAGTGTGTGCAGAGATTCAAAATCTCCCTTATCCTCTAGTCACTTTGGTCACAGCTGTGCCATCGAGCCTCTCACATAGCGCTCAGATATCAGTGGGCCTCACACAATCCAAAAGTGTCCAGTGTCCAAAAGTGTGTGCAGAGATACAAAATCTCCCTTATCCTCTAGTCACTTTGGTCACAGCTGTGCCATCGAGCCTGTCACATAGCGCTCAGATATCAGTGGGCCTCACACAATCCAAAAGTGTCCAGTGTCCAAAAGTGTGTGCAGAGATACAAAATCTCCCTTATCCTCTAGTCACTTTGGTCACAGCTGTGCCATCGAGCCTGTCACATAGCGCTCAGATATTCATTGGGCCTCACACAATCCAAAAGTGTCCAGTGTCCAAAAGTGTGTGCAGAGATTCAAAATCTCCCTTATCCTCTAGTCACTTTGGTCACAGCTGTGCCATCGAGCCTGTCACATAGCGCTCAGATATCAGTGGGCCTCACACAATCCAAAAATGTCCAGTGTCCAAAAGTGTGTGCAGAGATTCAAAATCTCCCTTATCCTCTAGTCACTTTGGTCACAGCTGTGCCATCGAGCCTGTCACATAGCGTTCAGATATCCATTGGGCCTCACACAATACAAAAGTGTCCAGTGTCCAAAAGTGTGTGCAGAGATTCAAAATCTCCCTTATCCTCTAGTCACTTTGGTCACAGCTGTGCCATCGAGCCTGTGACATAGCGCTCAGATATTCATTGGGCCTCACACAATCCAAAAGTGTCCAGTGTCCAAAAGTGTGTGCAGAGATTCAAAATCTCCCTTATCCTCTAGTCACTTTGGTCACAGCTGTGCCATCGAGCCCGTGACATAGCGCTCAGATATTCATTGGGCCTCACACAATCCAAAAGTGTCCAGTGTCTAAAAGTGTGTGCAGAGATTCAAAATCTCCCTTATCCTCTAGTCACATTGGTCACAGCTGTGCCATCGAGCCTGTGACATAGCGCTCAGATATCAGTGGGCCTCACACAATCCAAAAGTGTCCAGTGTCCAAAAGTGTGTGCAGAGATTCAAAATCTCTCTTATTCTCTAGTCACTTTGGTCACAGCTGTGCCATCGAGCCTGTGACAGAGCGCTCAGATATCAGTGGGCCTCACACAATCCAAAAGTGTCCAGTGTCCAAAAGTGTGTGCAGAGATTCAAAATCTCCCTTATCCTCTAGTCACTTTGGTCACAGCTGTGCCATCGAGCCTGTCACATAGCGCTCAGATATTCATTGGGCCTCACACAATCCAAAAGTGTCCAGTGTCCAAAAGTGTGTGCAGAGATTCAAAATCTCCCTTATCCTCTAGTCACTTTGGTCACAGCTGTGCCATCGAGCCTGTCACATAGCGCTCAGATATTCATTGGGCCTCACACAATCCAAAAGTGTCCAGTGTCCAAAAGTGTGTGCAGAGATTCAAAATCTCCCTTATCCTCTAGTCACTTTGGTCACAGCTGTGCCATCGAGCCTGTCACATAGCGCTCAGATATTCATTGGGCCTCACACAATCCAAAAGTGTCCAGTGTCCAAAAGTGTGTGCAGAGATTCAAAATCTCCCTTATCCTCTAGTCACTTTGGTCACAGCTGTGCTATCGAGCCTGTGACATAGCGCTCAGATATCAGTGGGCCTCACACAATCCAAAAGTGTCCAGTGTCCAAAAGTGTGTGCAGAGATTCAAAATCTCCCTTATCCTCTAGTCACTTTGGTCACAGCTGTGCAATCGAGCCTGTGACATAGCGCTCAGATATTCATTGGGCCTCACACAATCCAAAAGTGTCCAGTGTCCAAAAGTGTGTGCAGAGATTCAAAATCTCCATTATCCTCTAGTCACTTTGGTCACAGCTGTGCCATCGAGCCTGTCACATAGCGCTCATATATTCATTGGGCCTCACACAATCCAAAAGTGTCCAGTGTCCAAAAGTGTGTGCAGAGATTCAGAATCTCGCTTATCCTCTAGTCACTTTGGTCACAGCTGTGCCATCGAGCCTGTGACATAGCGCTCAGATATCAGTGGGCCTTACACAATCCAAAAGTGTCCAGTGTCCAAAAGTGTGTGCAGAGATTCAAAATCTCCCTTATCCTCTATTCACTTTGGTCACAGCTGTGCCATCGAGCCTGTGACATAGCACTCAGATATTCATTGGGCCTCACACAATCCAAAAGTGTCCAGTGTTCAAAAGTGTGTGCAGAGATTCAAAATCTCCCTTATCCTCTAGTCACTTTGGTCACAGCTGTGCCATCGAGCCTGTCACATAGCGCTCAGATATCAGTGGGCCTCACACAATCCAAAAGTGTCCAGTGTCCAAAAGTGTGTGCAGAGATTCAAAATCTCTCTTATCCTCTAGTCACTTTGGTCACAGCTGTGCCATCGAGCCTGTCACATAGCGCTCAGATATTCATTGGGCCTAACACAATCCAAAAGTGTCCAGTGTCCAAATGTGTGTGCAGAGATTCAAAATCTCCCTTATCCTCTAGTCACTTTGGTCACAGCTGTGCCATCGAGCCTGTCACATAGCGCTCAGATATTCATTGGGCCTCACACAATCCAAAAGTGTCCAGTGTCCAAAAGTGTGTGCAGAGATTCAAAATCTCCCTTATCCTCTAGTCACTTTGGTCACAGCTGTGCCATCGAGCCTGTCACATAGCGCTCAGATATTCATTGGGCCTCACACAATCCAAAAGTGTCCAGTGTCCAAAAGTGTGTGCAGAGATTCAAAATCTCCCTTATCCTCTAGTCACTTTGGTCACAGCTGTGCCATCGATCCTGTCACATAGCGCTCAGATATTCATTGGGCCTCACACAATCCAAAAGTGTCCAGTGTCCAAAAGTGTGTGCAGAGATTCAAAATCTCCCTTATCCTCTAGTCACTTTGGTCACAGCTGTGCCATCGAGCCTGTCACATAGCGCTCAGATATTCATTGGGCCTCACACAATCCAAAAGTGTCCAGTGTCCAAAAGTGTGTGCAGAGATTCAAAATCTCCCTTATCCTCTAGTCACTTTGGTCACAGCTGTGCCATCGATCCTGTCACATAGCGCTCAGATATTCATTGGGCCTCACACAATCCAAAAGTGTCCAGTGTCCAAAAGTGTGTGCAGAGATTCAAAATCTCCCTTATCCTCTAGTCACTTTGGTCACAGCTGTGCCATCGAGCCTGTCACATAGCGCTCAGATATCAGTGGGCCTCACACAATCCAAAAGTGTCCAGTGTTCAAAAGTGTGTGCAGAGATTCAAAATCTCCCTTATCCTCTAGTCACTTTGGTCACAGCTGTGCCATCGAGCCTCTCACATAGCGCTCAGATATCAGTGGGCCTCACACAATCCAAAAGTGTCCAGTGTCCAAAAGTGTGTGCAGAGATACAAAATCTCCCTTATCCTCTAGTCACTTTGGTCACAGCTGTGCCATCGAGCCTGTCACATAGCGCTCAGATATCAGTGGGCCTCACACAATCCAAAAGTGTCCAGTGTCCAAAAGTGTGTGCAGAGATACAAAATCTCCCTTATCCTCTAGTCACTTTGGTCACAGCTGTGCCATCGAGCCTGTCACATAGCGCTCAGATATTCATTGGGCCTCACACAATCCAAAAGTGTCCAGTGTCCAAAAGTGTGTGCAGAGATTCAAAATCTCCCTTATCCTCTAGTCACTTTGGTCACAGCTGTGCCATCGAGCCTGTCACATAGCGCTCAGATATCAGTGGGCCTCACACAATCCAAAAATGTCCAGTGTCCAAAAGTGTGTGCAGAGATTCAAAATCTCCCTTATCCTCTAGTCACTTTGGTCACAGCTGTGCCATCGAGCCTGTCACATAGCGCTCAGATATCCATTGGGCCTCACACAATACAAAAGTGTCCAGTGTCCAAAAGTGTGTGCAGAGATTCAAAATCTCCCTTATCCTCTAGTCACTTTGGTCACAGCTGTGCCATCGAGCCTGTGACATAGCGCTCAGATATTCATTGGGCCTCACACAATCCAAAAGTGTCCAGTGTCCAAAAGTGTGTGCAGAGATTCAAAATCTCCCTTATCCTCTAGTCACTTTGGTCACAGCTGTGCCATCGAGCCCGTGACATAGCGCTCAGATATTCATAGGGCCTCACACAATCCAAAAGTGTCCAGTGTCTAAAAGTGTGTGCAGAGATTCAAAATCTCCCTTATCCTCTAGTCACATTGGTCACAGCTGTGCCATCGAGCCTGTGACATAGCGCTCAGATATCAGTGGGCCTCACACAATCCAAAAGTGTCCAGTGTCCAAAAGTGTGTGCAGAGATTCAAAATCTCTCTTATTCTCTAGTCACTTTGGTCACAGCTGTGCCATCGAGCCTGTGACAGAGCGCTCAGATATCAGTGGGCCTCACACAATCCAAAAGTGTCCAGTGTCCAAAAGTGTGTGCAGAGATTCAAAATCTCCCTTATCCTCTAGTCACTTTGGTCACAGCTGTGCCATCGAGCCTGTCACATAGCGCTCAGATATCAGTGGGCCTCACACAATCCAAAAGTGTCCAGTGTCCAAAAGTGTGTGCAGAGATTCAAAATCTCTCTTATCCTCTAGTCACTTTGGTCACAGCTGTGCCATCGAGCCTGTCACATAGCGCTCAGATATTCATTGGGCCTAACACAATCCAAAAGTGTCCAGTGTCCAAAAGTGTGTGCAGAGATTCAAAATCTCTCTTATTCTCTAGTCACTTTGGTCACAGCTGTGCCATCGAGCCTGTGACAGAGCGCTCAGATATCAGTGGGCCTCACACAATCCAAAAGTGTCCAGTGTCCAAAAGTGTGTGCAGAGATTCAAAATCTCCCTTATCCTCTAGTCACTTTGGTCACAGCTGTGCCATCGAGCCTGTCACATAGCGCTCAGATATTCATTGGGCCTCACACAATCCAAAAGTGTCCAGTGTCTAAAAGTGTGTGCAGAGATTCAAAATCTCCCTTATCCTCTAGTCACATTGGTCACAGCTGTGCCATCGAGCCTGTGACATAGCGCTCAGATATCAGTGGGCCTCACACAATGCAAAAGTGTCCAGTGTCCAAAAGTGTGTGCAGAGATTCAAAATCTCTCTTATTCTCTAGTCACTTTGGTCACAGCTGTGCCATCGAGCCTGTGACAGAGCGCTCAGATATCAGTGGGCCTCACACAATCCAAAAGTGTCCAGTGTCCAAAAGTGTGTGCAGAGATTCAAAATCTCCCTTATCCTCTAGTCACTTTGGTCACAGCTGTGCCATCGAGCCTGTCACATAGCGCTCAGATATTCATTGGGCCTCACACAATCCAAAAGTGTCCAGTGTCCAAAAGTGTGTGCAGAGATTCAAAATCTCCCTTATCCTCTAGTCACTTTGGTCACAGCTGTGCCATCGAGCCTGTCACATAGCGCTCAGATATTCATTGGGCCTCACACAATCCAAAAGTGTCCAGTGTCCAAAAGTGTGTGCAGAGATTCAAAATCTCCCTTATCCTCTAGTCACTTTGGTCACAGCTGTGCCATCGAGCCTGTCACATAGCGCTCAGATATTCATTGGGCCTCACACAATCCAAAAGTGTCCAGTGTCCAAAAGTGTGTGCAGAGATTCAAAATCTCCCTTATCCTCTAGTCACTTTGGTCACAGCTGTGCTATCGAGCCTGTGACATAGCGCTCAGATATCAGTGGGCCTCACACAATCCAAAAGTGTCCAGTGTCCAAAATTGTGTGCAGAGATTCAAAATCTCCCTTATCCTCTAGTCACTTTGGTCACAGCTGTGCAATCGAGCCTGTGACATAGCGCTCAGATATTCATTGGGCCTCACACAATCCAAAAGTGTCCAGTGTCCAAAAGTGTGTGCAGAGATTCAAAATCTCCATTATCCTCTAGTCACTTTGGTCACAGCTGTGCCATCGAGCCTGTCACATAGCGCTCAGATATTCATTGGGCCTCACACAATCCAAAAGTGTCCAGTGTCCAAAAGTGTGTGCAGAGATTCAAAATCTCCCTTATCCTCTAGTCACTTTGGTCACAGCTGTGCCATCGAGCCTGTCACATAGCGCTCAGATATCAGTGGGCCTCACACAATCCAAAAGTGTCCAGTGTCCAAAAGTGTGTGCAGAGATTCAAAATCTCCCTTATCCTCTAGTCACTTTGGTCACAGCTGTGCCATCGAGCCTGTCACATAGCGCTCAGATATTCATTGGGCCTCACACAATCCAAAAGTGTCCAGTGTCCAAAAGTGTGTGCAGAGATTCAAAATCTCCCTTATCCTCTAGTCACTTTGGTCACAGCTGTGCCATCGAGCCTGTCACATAGCGCTCAGATATCAGTGGGCCTCACACAATCCAAAAGTGTCCAGTGTCCAAAAACGTGTGCAGAGATTCAAAATCTCCCTTATCCTTTAGTCACTTTGCTCACAGCTGTGCCATTGAGCCTGTGACATAGCGCTCAGATATCAGTGGGCCGCACACAATCCAAAAGTGTCCAGTGTCCAAAAGTGTGTGCAGAGATTCAAAATCTCCCTTATCCTCTAGTCACTTTGGTCACAGCTGTGCCATCGAGCCTGTCACATAGCGCTCAGATATTCATTGGGCCTCACACAATCCAAAAGTGTCCAGTGTCCAAAAGTGTGTGCAGAGATTCAAAATCTCCCTTATCCTCTAGTCACTTTGGTCACAGCTGTGCCATCGAGCCTGTCACATAGCGCTCAGATATTCATTGGGCCTCACACAATCCAAAAGTGTCCAGTGTTCAAAAGTGTGTGCAGAGATTCAAAATCTCCCTTATCCTCTAGTCACTTTGGTCACAGCTGTGCCATCGAGCCTGTCACATAGCGCTCAGATATCAGTGGGCCTCACACAATCCAAAAGTGTCCAGTGTCCAAAAGTGTGTGCAGAGATTCAAAATCTCTCTTATCCTCTAGTCACTTTGGTCACAGCTGTGCCATCGAGCCTGTCACATAGCGCTCAGATATTCATTGGGCCTAACACAATCCAAAAGTGTCCAGTGTCCAAAAGTGTGTGCAGAGATTCAAAATCTCCCTTATCCTCTAGTCACTTTGGTCACAGCTGTGCCATCGAGCCTGTCACATAGCGCTCAGATATTCATTGGGCCTCACACAATCCAAAAGTGTCCAGTGTCCAAAAGTGTGTGCAGAGATTCAAAATCTCCCTTATCCTCTAGTCACTTTGGTCACAGCTGTGCCATCGAGCCTGTCACATAGCGATCAGATATTCATTGGGCCTCACACAATCCAAAAGTGTCCAGTGTCCAAAAGTGTGTGCAGAGATTCAAAATCTCCCTTATCCTCTAGTCACTTTGGTCACAGCTGTGCCATCGAGCCTGTCACATAGCGCTCAGATATTCATTGGGCCTCACACAATCCAAAAGTGTCCAGTGTCCAAAAGTGTGTGCAGAGATTCAAAATCTCCCTTATCCTCTAGTCACTTTGGTCACAGCTGTGCCATCGAGCCTGTCACATAGCGCTCAGATATCAGTGGGCCTCACACAATCCAAAAGTGTCCAGTGTCCAAAAGTGTGTGCAGAGATTCAAAATCTCCCTTATCCTCTAGTCACTTTGGTCACAGCTGTGCCATCGAGCCTGTCACATAGCGCTCAGATATTCATTGGGCCTCACACAATCCAAAAGTGTCCAGTGTCCAAAAGTGTGTGCAGAGATTCAAAATCTCCCTTATCCTCTAGTCACTTTGGTCACAGCTGTGCCATCGAGCCTGTCACATAGCGCTCAGATATTCATTGGGCCTCACACAATCCAAAAGTGTCCAGTGTCCAAAAGTGTGTGCAGAGATTCAAAATCTCCCTTATCCTCTAGTCACTTTGGTCACAGCTGTGCTATCGAGCCTGTGACATAGCGCTCAGATATCAGTGGGCCTCACACAATCCAAAAGTGTCCAGTGTCCAAAAGTGTGTGCAGAGATTCAAAATCTCCCTTATCCTCTAGTCACTTTGGTCACAGCTGTGCAATCGAGCCTGTGACATAGCGCTCAGATATTCATTGGGCCTCACACAATCCAAAAGTGTCCAGTGTCCAAAAGTGTGTGCAGAGATTCAAAATCTCCATTATCCTCTAGTCACTTTGGTCACAGCTGTGCCATCGAGCCTGTCACATAGCGCTCATATATTCATTGGGCCTCACACAATCCAAAAGTGTCCAGTGTCCAAAAGTGTGTGCAGAGATTCAGAATCTCGCTTATCCTCTAGTCACTTTGGTCACAGCTGTGCCATCGAGCCTGTGACATAGCGCTCAGATATCAGTGGGCCTTACACAATCCAAAAGTGTCCAGTGTCCAAAAGTGTGTGCAGAGATTCAAAATCTCCCTTATCCTCTATTCACTTTGGTCACAGCTGTGCCATCGAGCCTGTGACATAGCACTCAGATATTCATTGGGCCTCACACAATCCAAAAGTGTCCAGTGTTCAAAAGTGTGTGCAGAGATTCAAAATCTCCCTTATCCTCTAGTCACTTTGGTCACAGCTGTGCCATCGAGCCTGTCACATAGCGCTCAGATATCAGTGGGCCTCACACAATCCAAAAGTGTCCAGTGTCCAAAAGTGTGTGCAGAGATTCAAAATCTCTCTTATCCTCTAGTCACTTTGGTCACAGCTGTGCCATCGAGCCTGTCACATAGCGCTCAGATATTCATTGGGCCTAACACAATCCAAAAGTGTCCAGTGTCCAAATGTGTGTGCAGAGATTCAAAATCTCCCTTATCCTCTAGTCACTTTGGTCACAGCTGTGCCATCGAGCCTGTCACATAGCGCTCAGATATTCATTGGGCCTCACACAATCCAAAAGTGTCCAGTGTCCAAAAGTGTGTGCAGAGATTCAAAATCTCCCTTATCCTCTAGTCACTTTGGTCACAGCTGTGCCATCGAGCCTGTCACATAGCGCTCAGATATTCATTGGGCCTCACACAATCCAAAAGTGTCCAGTGTCCAAAAGTGTGTGCAGAGATTCAAAATCTCCCTTATCCTCTAGTCACTTTGGTCACAGCTGTGCCATCGATCCTGTCACATAGCGCTCAGATATTCATTGGGCCTCACACAATCCAAAAGTGTCCAGTGTCCAAAAGTGTGTGCAGAGATTCAAAATCTCCCTTATCCTCTAGTCACTTTGGTCACAGCTGTGCCATCGAGCCTGTCACATAGCGCTCAGATATTCATTGGGCCTCACACAATCCAAAAGTGTCCAGTGTCCAAAAGTGTGTGCAGAGATTCAAAATCTCCCTTATCCTCTAGTCACTTTGGTCACAGCTGTGCCATCGATCCTGTCACATAGCGCTCAGATATTCATTGGGCCTCACACAATCCAAAAGTGTCCAGTGTCCAAAAGTGTGTGCAAAGATTCAAAATCTCCCTTATCCTCTAGTCACTTTGGTCACAGCTGTGCCATCGAGCCTGTCACATAGCGCTCAGATATCAGTGGGCCTCACACAATCCAAAAGTGTCCAGTGTTCAAAAGTGTGTGCAGAGATTCAAAATCTCCCTTATCCTCTAGTCACTTTGGTCACAGCTGTGCCATCGAGCCTCTCACATAGCGCTCAGATATCAGTGGGCCTCACACAATCCAAAAGTGTCCAGTGTCCAAAAGTGTGTGCAGAGATACAAAATCTCCCTTATCCTCTAGTCACTTTGGTCACAGCTGTGCCATCGAGCCTGTCACATAGCGCTCAGATATCAGTGGGCCTCACACAATCCAAAAGTGTCCAGTGTCCAAAAGTGTGTGCAGAGATACAAAATCTCCCTTATCCTCTAGTCACTTTGGTCACAGCTGTGCCATCGAGCCTGTCACATAGCGCTGAGATATTCATTGGGCCTCACACAATCCAAAAGTGTCCAGTGTCCAAAAGTGTGTGCAGAGATTCAAAATCTCCCTTATCCTCTAGTCACTTTGGTCACAGCTGTGCCATCGAGCCTGTCACATAGCGCTCAGATATCAGTGGGCCTCACACAATCCAAAAATGTCCAGTGTCCAAAAGTGTGTGCAGAGATTCAAAATCTCCCTTATCCTCTAGTCACTTTGGTCACAGCTGTGCCATCGAGCCTGTCACATAGCGCTCAGATATCCATTGGGCCTCACACAATACAAAAGTGTCCAGTGTCCAAAAGTGTGTGCAGAGATTCAAAATCTCCCTTATCCTCTAGTCACTTTGGTCACAGCTGTGCCATCGAGCCTGTGACATAGCGCTCAGATATTCATTGGGCCTCACACAATCCAAAAGTGTCCAGTGTCCAAAAGTGTGTGCAGAGATTCAAAATCTCCCTTATCCTCTAGTCACTTTGGTCACAGCTGTGCCATCGAGCCCGTGACATAGCGCTCAGATATTCATAGGGCCTCACACAATCCAAAAGTGTCCAGTGTCTAAAAGTGTGTGCAGAGATTCAAAATCTCCCTTATCCTCTAGTCACATTGGTCACAGCTGTGCCATCGAGCCTGTGACATAGCGCTCAGATATCAGTGGGCCTCACACAATCCAAAAGTGTCCAGTGTCCAAAAGTGTGTGCAGAGATTCAAAATCTCTCTTATTCTCTAGTCACTTTGGTCACAGCTGTGCCATCGAGCCTGTGACAGAGCGCTCAGATATCAGTGGGCCTCACACAATCCAAAAGTGTCCAGTGTCCAAAAGTGTGTGCAGAGATTCAAAATCTCCCTTATCCTCTAGTCACTTTGGTCACAGCTGTGCCATCGAGCCTGTCACATAGCGCTCAGATATTCATTGGGCCTCACACAATCCAAAAGTGTCCAGTGTCTAAAAGTGTGTGCAGAGATTCAAAATCTCCCTTATCCTCTAGTCACATTGGTCACAGCTGTGCCATCGAGCCTGTGACATAGCGCTCAGATATCAGTGGGCCTCACACAATGCAAAAGTGTCCAGTGTCCAAAAGTGTGTGCAGAGATTCAAAATCTCTCTTATTCTCTAGTCACTTTGGTCACAGCTGTGCCATCGAGCCTGTGACAGAGCGCTCAGATATCAGTGGGCCTCACACAATCCAAAAGTGTCCAGTGTCCA
This sequence comes from Dendrobates tinctorius, assembly GCF_039654945.1. Lineage (NCBI taxonomy): Eukaryota > Metazoa > Chordata > Amphibia > Anura > Dendrobatidae > Dendrobates > Dendrobates tinctorius. The sequence goes on from NW_027361676.1 coordinate 54,362,501, forward strand.
AAAGTGTGTGCAGAGATTCAAAATCTCCCTTATCCTCTAGTCACTTTGGTCACAGCTGTGCCATCGAGCCTGTCACATAGCGCTCAGATATTCATTGGGCCTCACACAATCCAAAAGTGTCCAGTGTCCAAAAGTGTGTGCAGAGATTCAAAATCTCCCTTATCCTCTAGTCACTTTGGTCACAGCTGTGCCATCGAGCCTGTCACATAGCGCTCAGATATTCATTGGGCCTCACACAATCCAAAAGTGTCCAGTGTCCAAAAGTGTGTGCAGAGATTCAAAATCTCCCTTATCCTCTAGTCACTTTGGTCACAGCTGTGCCATCGAGCCTGTCACATAGCGCTCAGATATTCATTGGGCCTCACACAATCCAAAAGTGTCCAGTGTCCAAAAGTGTGTGCAGAGATTCAAAATCTCCCTTATCCTCTAGTCACTTTGGTCACAGCTGTGCTATCGAGCCTGTGACATAGCGCTCAGATATCAGTGGGCCTCACACAATCCAAAAGTGTCCAGTGTCCAAAAGTGTGTGCAGAGATTCAAAATCTCCCTTATCCTCTAGTCACTTTGGTCACAGCTGTGCAATCGAGCCTGTGACATAGCGCTCAGATATTCATTGGGCCTCACACAATCCAAAAGTGTCCAGTGTCCAAAAGTGTGTGCAGAGATTCAAAATCTCCATTATCCTCTAGTCACTTTGGTCACAGCTGTGCCATCGAGCCTGTCACATAGCGCTCAGATATTCATTGGGCCTCACACAATCCAAAAGTGTCCAGTGTCCAAAAGTGTGTGCAGAGATTCAAAATCTCCCTTATCCTCTAGTCACTTTGGTCACAGCTGTGCCATCGAGCCTGTCACATAGCGCTCAGATATCAGTGGGCCTCACACAATCCAAAAGTGTCCAGTGTCCAAAAGTGTGTGCAGAGATTCAAAATCTCCCTTATCCTCTAGTCACTTTGGTCACAGCTGTGCCATCGAGCCTGTCACATAGCGCTCAGATATTCATTGGGCCTCACACAATCCAAAAGTGTCCAGTGTCCAAAAGTGTGTGCAGAGATTCAAAATCTCCCTTATCCTCTAGTCACTTTGGTCACAGCTGTGCCATCGAGCCTGTCACATAGCGCTCAGATATCAGTGGGCCTCACACAATCCAAAAGTGTCCAGTGTCCAAAAACGTGTGCAGAGATTCAAAATCTCCCTTATCCTTTAGTCACTTTGCTCACAGCTGTGCCATTGAGCCTGTGACATAGCGCTCAGATATCAGTGGGCCGCACACAATCCAAAAGTGTCCAGTGTCCAAAAGTGTGTGCAGAGATTCAAAATCTCCCTTATCCTCTAGTCACTTTGGTCACAGCTGTGCCATCGAGCCTGTCACATAGCGCTCAGATATTCATTGGGCCTCACACAATCCAAAAGTGTCCAGTGTCCAAAAGTGTGTGCAGAGATTCAAAATCTCCCTTATCCTCTAGTCACTTTGGTCACAGCTGTGCCATCGAGCCTGTCACATAGCGCTCAGATATTCATTGGGCCTCACACAATCCAAAAGTGTCCAGTGTTCAAAAGTGTGTGCAGAGATTCAAAATCTCCCTTATCCTCTAGTCACTTTGGTCACAGCTGTGCCATCGAGCCTGTCACATAGCGCTCAGATATCAGTGGGCCTCACACAATCCAAAAGTGTCCAGTGTCCAAAAGTGTGTGCAGAGATTCAAAATCTCTCTTATCCTCTAGTCACTTTGGTCACAGCTGTGCCATCGAGCCTGTCACATAGCGCTCAGATATTCATTGGGCCTAACACAATCCAAAAGTGTCCAGTGTCCAAAAGTGTGTGCAGAGATTCAAAATCTCCCTTATCCTCTAGTCACTTTGGTCACAGCTGTGCCATCGAGCCTGTCACATAGCGCTCAGATATTCATTGGGCCTCACACAATCCAAAAGTGTCCAGTGTCCAAAAGTGTGTGCAGAGATTCAAAATCTCCCTTATCCTCTAGTCACTTTGGTCACAGCTGTGCCATCGAGCCTGTCACATAGCGATCAGATATTCATTGGGCCTCACACAATCCAAAAGTGTCCAGTGTCCAAAAGTGTGTGCAGAGATTCAAAATCTCCCTTATCCTCTAGTCACTTTGGTCACAGCTGTGCCATCGAGCCTGTCACATAGCGCTCAGATATTCATTGGGCCTCACACAATCCAAAAGTGTCCAGTGTCCAAAAGTGTGTGCAGAGATTCAAAATCTCCCTTATCCTCTAGTCACTTTGGTCACAGCTGTGCCATCGAGCCTGTCACATAGCGCTCAGATATCAGTGGGCCTCACACAATCCAAAAGTGTCCAGTGTCCAAAAGTGTGTGCAGAGATTCAAAATCTCCCTTATCCTCTAGTCACTTTGGTCACAGCTGTGCCATCGAGCCTGTCACATAGCGCTCAGATATTCATTGGGCCTCACACAATCCAAAAGTGTCCAGTGTCCAAAAGTGTGTGCAGAGATTCAAATTCTCCCTTATCCTCTAGTCACTTTGGTCACAGCTGTGCCATCGAGCCTGTGATATAGCGCTCAGATATCAGTGGGCCTCACACAATCCAAAAGTGTCCATTGTCCAAAAACGTGTGCAGAGATTCAAAATCTCCCTTATCCTTTAGTCATTTTGCTCACAGCTGTGCCATCGAGCCTGTGACATAGCGCTCAGATATCAGTGGGCCTCACACAATCCAAAAGTGTCCAGTGTCCAAAAGTGTGTGCAGAGATTCAAAATCTCCCTTATCCTCTAGTCACTTTGGTCACAGCTGTGCCATCGAGCCTGTCACATAGCGCTCAGATATTCATTGGGCCTCACACAATCCAAAAGTGTCCAGTGTTCAAAAGTGTGTGCAGAGATTCAAAATCTCCCTTATCCTCTAGTCACTTTGGTCACAGCTGTGCCATCGAGCCTCTCACATAGCGCTCAGATATCAGTGGGCCTCACACAATCCAAAAGTGTCCAGTGTCCAAAAGTGTGTGCAGAGATACAAAATCTCCCTTATCCTCTAGTCACTTTGGTCACAGCTGTGCCATCGAGCCTGTCACATAGCGCTCAGATGTTCATTGGGCCTCACACAATCCAAAAGTGTCCAGTGTCCAAAAGTGTGTGCAGAGATTCAAAATCTCCCTTATCCTCTAGTCACTTTGGTCACAGCTGTGCCATCGAGCCTGTCACATAGCGATCAGATATTCATTGGGCCTCACACAATCCAAAAGTGTCCAGTGTCCAAAAGTGTGTGCAGAGATTCAAAATCTCCCTTATCCTCTAGTCACTTTGGTCACAGCTGTGCCATCGAGCCTGTCACATAGCGCTCAGATATTCATTGGGCCTCACACAATCCAAAAGTGTCCAGTGTCCAAAAGTGTGTGCAGAGATTCAAAATCTCCCTTATCCTCTAGTCACTTTGGTCACAGCTGTGCCATCGAGCCTGTCACATAGCGCTCAGATATCAGTGGGCCTCACACAATCCAAAAGTGTCCAGTGTCCAAAAGTGTGTGCAGAGATTCAAAATCTCCCTTATCCTCTAGTCACTTTGGTCACAGCTGTGCCATCGAGCCTGTCACATAGCGCTCAGATATTCATTGGGCCTCACACAATCCAAAAGTGTCCAGTGTCCAAAAGTGTGTGCAGAGATTCAAAATCTCCCTTATCCTCTAGTCACTTTGGTCACAGCTGTGCCATCGAGCCTGTGATATAGCGCTCAGATATCAGTGGGCCTCACACAATCCAAAAGTGTCCAGTGTCCAAAAACGTGTGCAGAGATTCAAAATCTCCCTTATCCTTTAGTCATTTTGCTCACAGCTGTGCCATCGAGCCTGTGACATAGCGCTCAGATATCAGTGGGCCTCACACAATCCAAAAGTGTCCAGTGTCCAAAAGTGTGTGCAGAGATTCAAAATCTCCCTTATCCTCTAGTCACTTTGGTCACAGCTGTGCCATCGAGCCTGTCACATAGCGCTCAGATATTCATTGGGCCTCACACAATCCAAAAGTGTCCAGTGTCCAAAAGTGTGTGCAGAGATTCAAAATCTCCCTTATCCTCTAGTCACTTTGGTCACAGCTGTGCCATCGAGCCTGTCACATAGCGCTCAGATATTCATTGGGCCTCACACAATCCAAAAGTGTCCAGTGTTCAAAAGTGTGTGCAGAGATTCAAAATCTCCCTTATCCTCTAGTCACTTTGGTCACAGCTGTGCCATCGAGCCTCTCACATAGCGCTCAGATATCAGTGGGCCTCACACAATCCAAAAGTGTCCAGTGTCCAAAAGTGTGTGCAGAGATACAAAATCTCCCTTATCCTCTAGTCACTTTGGTCACAGCTGTGCCATCGAGCCTGTCACATAGCGCTCAGATATCAGTGGGCCTCACACAATCCAAAAGTGTCCAGTGTCCAAAAGTGTGTGCAGAGATACAAAATCTCCCTTATCCTCTAGTCACTTTGGTCACAGCTGTGCCATCGAGCCTGTCACATAGCGCTCAGATATTCATTGGGCCTCACACAATCCAAAAGTGTCCAGTGTCCAAAAGTGTGTGCAGAGATTCAAAATCTCCCTTATCCTCTAGTCACTTTGGTCACAGCTGTGCCATCGAGCCTGTCACATAGCGCTCAGATATCAGTGGGCCTCACACAATCCAAAAATGTCCAGTGTCCAAAAGTGTGTGCAGAGATTCAAAATCTCCCTTATCCTCTAGTCACTTTGGTCACAGCTGTGCCATCGAGCCTGTCACATAGCGCTCAGATATCCATTGGGCCTCACACAATACAAAAGTGTCCAGTGTCCAAAAGTGTGTGCAGAGATTCAAAATCTCCCTTATCCTCTAGTCACTTTGGTCACAGCTGTGCCATCGAGCCTGTGACATAGCGCTCAGATATTCATTGGGCCTCACACAATCCAAAAGTGTCCAGTGTCCAAAAGTGTGTGCAGAGATTCAAAATCTCCCTTATCCTCTAGTCACTTTGGTCACAGCTGTGCCATCGAGCCCGTGACATAGCGCTCAGATATTCATTGGGCCTCACACAATCCAAAAGTGTCCAGTGTCTAAAAGTGTGTGCAGAGATTCAAAATCTCCCTTATCCTCTAGTCACATTGGTCACAGCTGTGCCATCGAGCCTGTGACATAGCGCTCAGATATCAGTGGGCCTCACACAATCCAAAAGTGTCCAGTGTCCAAAAGTGTGTGCAGAGATTCAAAATCTCTCTTATTCTCTAGTCACTTTGGTCACAGCTGTGCCATCGAGCCTGTGACAGAGCGCTCAGATATCAGTGGGCCTCACACAATCCAAAAGTGTCCAGTGTCCAAAAGTGTGTGCAGAGATTCAAAATCTCCCTTATCCTCTAGTCACTTTGGTCACAGCTGTGCCATCGAGCCTGTCACATAGCGCTCAGATATTCATTGGGCCTCACACAATCCAAAAGTGTCCAGTGTCCAAAAGTGTGTGCAGAGATTCAAAATCTCCCTTATCCTCTAGTCACTTTGGTCACAGCTGTGCCATCGAGCCTGTCACATAGCGCTCAGATATTCATTGGGCCTCACACAATCCAAAAGTGTCCAGTGTCCAAAAGTGTGTGCAGAGATTCAAAATCTCCCTTATCCTCTAGTCACTTTGGTCACAGCTGTGCCATCGAGCCTGTCACATAGCGCTCAGATATTCATTGGGCCTCACACAATCCAAAAGTGTCCAGTGTCCAAAAGTGTGTGCAGAGATTCAAAATCTCCCTTATCCTCTAGTCACTTTGGTCACAGCTGTGCTATCGAGCCTGTGACATAGCGCTCAGATATCAGTGGGCCTCACACAATCCAAAAGTGTCCAGTGTCCAAAAGTGTGTGCAGAGATTCAAAATCTCCCTTATCCTCTAGTCACTTTGGTCACAGCTGTGCAATCGAGCCTGTGACAAAGCGCTCAGATATTCATTGGGCCTCACACAATCCAAAAGTGTCCAGTGTCCAAAAGTGTGTGCAGAGATTCAAAATCTCCATTATCCTCTAGTCACTTTGGTCACAGCTGTGCCATCGAGCCTGTCGCATAGCGCTCATATATTCATTGGGCCTCACACAATCCAAAAGTGTCCAGTGTCCAAAAGTGTGTGCAGAGATTCAGAATCTCGCTTATCCTCTAGTCACTTTGGTCACAGCTGTGCCATCGAGCCTGTGACATAGCGCTCAGATATCAGTGGGCCTTACACAATCCAAAAGTGTCCAGTGTCCAAAAGTGTGTGCAGAGATTCAAAATCTCCCTTATCCTCTATTCACTTTGGTCACAGCTGTGCCATCGAGCCTGTGACATAGCACTCAGATATTCATTGGGCCTCACACAATCCAAAAGTGTCCAGTGTTCAAAAGTGTGTGCAGAGATTCAAAATCTCCCTTATCCTCTAGTCACTTTGGTCACAGCTGTGCCATCGAGCCTGTCACATAGCGCTCAGATATCAGTGGGCCTCACACAATCCAAAAGTGTCCAGTGTCCAAAAGTGTGTCCAGAGATTCAAAATCTCTCTTATCCTCTAGTCACTTTGGTCACAGCTGTGCCATCGAGCCTGTCACATAGCGCTCAGATATTCATTGGGCCTAACACAATCCAAAAGTGTCCAGTGTCCAAATGTGTGTGCAGAGATTCAAAATCTCCCTTATCCTCTAGTCACTTTGGTCACAGCTGTGCCATCGAGCCTGTCACATAGCGCTCAGATATTCATTGGGCCTCACACAATCCAAAAGTGTCCAGTGTCCAAAAGTGTGTGCAGAGATTCAAAATCTCCCTTATCCTCTAGTCACTTTGGTCACAGCTGTGCCATCGAGCCTGTCACATAGCACTCAGATATTCATTGGGCCTCACACAATCCAAAAGTGTCCAGTGTCCAAAAGTGTGTGCAGAGATTCAAAATCTCCCTTATCCTCTAGTCACTTTGGTCACAGCTGTGCCATCGATCCTGTCACATAGCGCTCAGATATTCATTGGGCCTCACACAATCCAAAAGTGTCCAGTGTCCAAAAGTGTGTGCAGAGATTCAAAATCTCCCTTATCCTCTAGTCACTTTGGTCACAGCTGTGCCATCGAGCCTGTCACATAGCGCTCAGATATCAGTGGGCCTCACACAATCCAAAAGTGTCCAGTGTCCAAAAGTGTGTGCAGAGATACAAAATCTCCCTTATCCTCTAGTCACTTTGGTCACAGCTGTGCCATCGAGCCTGTCACATAGCGCTCAGATATTCATTGGGCCTCACACAATCCAAAAGTGTCCAGTGTCCAAAAGTGTGTGCAGAGATTCAAAATCTCCCTTATCCTCTAGTCACTTTGGTCACAGCTGTGCCATCGAGCCTGTCACATAGCGCTCAGATATCAGTGGGCCTCACACAATCCAAAAATGTCCAGTGTCCAAAAGTGTGTGCAGAGATTCAAAATCTCCCTTATCCTCTAGTCACTTTGGTCACAGCTGTGCCATCGAGCCTGTCACATAGCGCTCAGATATTCATTGGGCCTCACACAATCCAAAAGTGTCCAGTGTCCAAAAGTGTGTGCAGAGATTCAAAATCTCCCTTATCCTCTAGTCACTTTGGTCACAGCTGTGCCATCGAGCCTGTGACATAGCGCTCAGATATTCATTGGGCCTCACACAATCCAAAAGTGTCCAGTGTCCAAAAGTGTGTGCAGAGATTCAAAATCTCCCTTATCCTCTAGTCACTTTGGTCACAGCTGTGCCATCGAGCCCGTGACATAGCGCTCAGATATTCATTGGGCCTCACACAATCCAAAAGTGTCCAGTGTCTAAAAGTGTGTGCAGAGATTCAAAATCTCCCTTATCCTCTAGTCACATTGGTCACAGCTGTGCCATCGAGCCTGTGACATAGCGCTCAGATATCAGTGGGCCTCACACAATCCAAAAGTGTCCAGTGTCCAAAAGTGTGTGCAGAGATTCAAAATCTCCCTTATTCTCTAGTCACTTTGGTCACAGCTGTGCCATCGAGCCTGTGACAGAGCGCTCAGATATCAGTGGGCCTCACACAATCCAAAAGTGTCCAGTGTCCAAAAGTGTGTGCAGAGATTCAAAATCTCCCTTATCCTCTAGTCACTTTGGTCACAGCTGTGCCATCGAGCCTGTCACATAGCGCTCAGATATTCATTGGGCCTCACACAATCCAAAAGTGTCCAGTGTCCAAAAGTGTGTGCAGAGATTCAAAATCTCCCTTATCCTCTAGTCACTTTGGTCACAGCTGTGCCATCGATCCTGTCACATAGCGCTCAGATATTCATTGGGCCTCACACAATCCAAAAGTGTCCAGTGTCCAAAAGTGTGTGCAGAGATTCAAAATCTCCCTTATCCTCTAGTCACTTTGGTCACAGCTGTGCCATCGAGCCTGTCACATAGCGCTCAGATATCAGTGGGCCTCACACAATCCAAAAGTGTCCAGTGTCCAAAAGTGTGTGCAGAGATACAAAATCTCCCTTATCCTCTAGTCACTTTGGTCACAGCTGTGCCATCGAGCCTGTCACATAGCGCTCAGATATTCATTGGGCCTCACACAATCCAAAAGTGTCCAGTGTCCAAAAGTGTGTGCAGAGATTCAAAATCTCCCTTATCCTCTAGTCACTTTGGTCACAGCTGTGCCATCGAGCCTGTCACATAGCGCTCAGATATCAGTGGGCCTCACACAATCCAAAAATGTCCAGTGTCCAAAAGTGTGTGCAGAGATTCAAAATCTCCCTTATCCTCTAGTCACTTTGGTCACAGCTGTGCCATCGAGCCTGTCACATAGCGCTCAGATATTCATTGGGCCTCACATAATCCAAAAGTGTCCAGTGTCCAAAAGTGTGTGCAGAGATTCAAAATCTCCATTATCCTCTAGTCACTTTGGTCACAGCTGTGCCATCGAGCCTGTGACATAGCGCTCAGATATTCATTGGGCCTCACACAATCCAAAAGTGTCCAGTGTCCAAAAGTGTGTGCAGAGATTCAAAATCTCCCTTATCCTCTAGTCACTTTGGTCACAGCTGTGCCATCGAGCCCGTGACATAGCGCTCAGATATTCATTGGGCCTCACACAATCCAAAAGTGTCCAGTGTCTAAAAGTGTGTGCAGAGATTCAAAATCTCCCTTAACCTCTAGTCACATTGGTCACAGCTGTGCCATCGAGCCTGTGACATAGCGCTCAGATATCAGTGGGCCTCACACAATCCAAAAGTGTCCAGTGTCCAAAAGTGTGTGCAGAGATTCAAAATCTCCCTTATTCTCTAGTCACTTTGGTCACAGCTGTGCCATCGAGCCTGTGACAGAGCGCTCAGATATCAGTGGGCCTCACACAATCCAAAAGTGTCCAGTGTCCAAAAGTGTGTGCAGAGATTCAAAATCTCCCTTATCCTCTAGTCACTTTGGTCACAGCTGTGCCATCGAGCCTGTCACATAGCGCTCAGATATTCATTGGGCCTCACACAATCCAAAAGTGTCCAGTGTCCAAAAGTGTGTGCAGAGATTCAAAATCTCCCTTATCCTCTAGTCACTTTGGTCACAGCTGTGCCATCGAGCCTGTCACATAGCGCTCAGATGTTCATTGGGCCTCACACAATCCAAAAGTGTCCAGTGTCCAAAAGTGTGTGCAGAGATTCAAAATCTCCCTTATCCTCTAGTCACTTTGGTCACAGCTGTGCCATCGAGCCTGTCACATAGCGCTCAGATATTCATTGGGCCTCACACAATCCAAAAGTGTCCAGTGTCCAAAAGTGTGTGCAGAGATTCAAAATCTCCCTTATCCTCTAGTCACTTTGGTCACAGCTGTGCTATCGAGCCTGTGACATAGCGCTCAGATATCAGTGGGCCTCACACAATCCAAAAGTGTCCAGCGTCCAAAAGTATGTGCAGAGATTCAAAATCTCCCTTATCCTCTAGTCACTTTGGTCACAGCTGTGCAATCGAGCCTGTGACATAGCGCTCAGATATTCATTGGGCCTCACACAATCCAAAAGTGTCCAGTGTCCAAAAGTGTGTGCAGAGATTCAAAATCTCCATTATCCTCTAGTCACTTTGGTCACAGCTGTGCCATCGAGCCTGTCACATAGCGCTCATATATTCATTGGGCCTCACACAATCCAAAAGTGTCCAGTGTCCAAAAGTGTGTGCAGAGATTCAGAATCTCGCTTATCCTCTAGTCACTTTGGTCACAGCTGTGCCATCGAGCCTGTGACATAGCGCTCAGATATCAGTGGGCCTTACACAATCCAAAAGTGTCCAGTGTCCAAAAGTGTGTGCAGAGATTCAAAATCTCCCTTATCCTCTATTCACTTTGGTCACAGCTGTGCCATCGAGCCTGTGACATAGCGCTCAGATATTCATTGGGCCTCACACAATCCAAAAGTGTCCAGTGTCCAAAAGTGTGTGCAGAGATTCAAAATCTCCCTTATCCTCTAGTCACTTTGGTCACAGCTATGCCATCTAGCCTGTGACATAGCGCTCAGATATTCATTGGGCCTCACACAATCCAAAAGTGTCCAGTGTCCAAAAGTGTGTGCAGAGATTCAAAATCTCTCTTATCCTCTAGTCACTTTGGTCACAGCTGTGCCATCGAGCCTGTGACATAGCGCTCAGATATTCATTGGGCCTCACACAATCCAAAAGTGTCCAGTGTCCAAAAGTGTGTGCAGAGATTCAAAATCTCCCTTATCCTCTAGTCACTTTGGTCACAGCTGTGCCATCGAGCCTGTCACATAGCGCTCAGATATTCATTGGGCCTCACACAATCCAAAAGTGTCCAGTGTCCAAAAGTGTGTGCAGAGATTCAAAATCTCCCTTATCCTCTAGTCACTTTGGTCACAGCTGTGCCATCGAGCCTGTCACATAGTGCTCAGATATTCATTGGGCCTCACACAATCCAAAAGTGTCCAGTGTCCAAAAGTGTGTGCAGAGATTCAGAATCTCGCTTATCCTCTAGTCACTTTGGTCACAGCTGTGCCATCTAGCCTGTCACATAGCGCTCAGATATCAGTGGGCCTCACACAATCCAAAAGTGTCCAGTGTCCAAAAGTGTGTGCAGAGATTCAAAATCTCCCTTATCCTCTATTCACTTTGGTCACAGCTGTGCCATCGAGCCTGTGACATAGCGTTCAGATATTCATTGGGCCTCACACAATCCAAAAGTGTCCAGTGTCCAAAAGTGTGTGCAGAGATTCAAAATCTCCCTTATCCTCTAGTCACTTTGGTCACAGCTGTGCCATCGAGCCTGTCACATATCGCTCAGATATTCATTGGGCCTCACACAATCCAAAAGTGTCCAGTGTCCAAAAGTGTGTGCAGAGATTCAAAATCTCCCATATCCTCTAGTCACTTTGGTCACAGCTGTGCCATCGAGCCTGTGACATAGCGCTCAGATATTCATTGGGCCTCACACAATCCAAAAGTGTCCAGTGTCCAAAAGTGTGTGCAGAGATTCAAAATCTCCCTTATCCTCTAGTCACTTTGGTCACAGCTGTGCCATCGAGCCTGTGACATAGCGCTCAGATATTCATTGGGCCTCACACAATCCAAAAGTGTCCAGTGTCCAAAAGTGTGTGCAGAGATTCAAAATCTCCCTTATCCTCTAGTCACTTTGGTCACAGCTGTGCCATCGAGCCTGTCACATAGCGCTCAGATATTCATTGGGCCTCACACAATCCAAAAGTGTCCAGTGTCCAAAAGTGTGTGCAGAGATTCAAAATCTCCCTTATCCTCTAGTCACTTTGGTCACAGCTGTGCCATCGAGCCTGTGACATAGCGCTCAGATATCAGTGGGCCTCACACAATCCAAAAGTGTCCAGTGTCCAAAAGTGTGTGCAGAGATTCAAAATCTCCCTTATCCTCTAGTCACTTTTGTCACAGCTGTGCCATCGAGCCTGTGACATAGCGCTCAGATATCAGTGGGCCTCACACAATCCAAAAGTGTCCAGTGTCCAAAAGCGTGTGCAGAGATTCAAAATCTCCCTTATCCTTTAGTCACTTTGCTCACAGCTGTGCCATCGAGCCTGTGACATAGTGCTCAGATATCAGTGGGCCTCACACAATCCAAAAGTGTCCAGTGTCCAAAAGTGTGTGCAGAGATTCAAAATCTCCCTTATCCTCTAGTCACTTTGGTCACAGCTGTGCCATCAAGCCTGTCACATACCTCTCAGATATTCATTGGGCCTCACACAATCCAAAAGTGTCCAGTGTCCAAAAGTGTGTGAAGAGATTCAAAATCTCCCTTATCCTCTAGTCACTTTGGTCACAGCTGTGCCATCGAGCCTGTGACATAGCGCTCAGATATTCATTGGGCCTCACACAATCCAAAAGTGTCCAGTGTCCAAAAGTGTGTGCAGAGATTCAAAATCTCCCTTATCCTCTAGTCACTTTGGTCACAGCTGTGCTATCGAGCCTGTGACATAGCGCTCAGATATCAGTGGGCCTCACACAATCCAAAAGTGTCCAGTGTCCAAAAGTGTGTGCAGAGATTCAAAATCTCCCTTATCCTCTAGTCACTTTGGTCACAGCTGTGCCATCGAGCCTGTCACATAGCGCTCAGATATTCATTGGGCCTCACACAATCCAAAAGTGTCCAGTGTCCAAAAGTGTGTGCAGAGATTCAAAATCTCCCTTATCCTCTAGTCACTTTGGTCACAGCTGTGCCATCGAGCCTGTCACATAGCGCTCAGATATTCATTGGGCCTCACACAATCCAAAAGTGTCCAGTGTCCAAAAGTGTGTGCAGAGATTCAGAATCTCGCTTATCCTCTAGTCACTTTGGTCACAGCTGTGCCATCGAGCCTGTCACATGGCGCTCAGATATCAGTGGGCCTCACACAATCCAAAAGTGTCCAGTGTCCAAAAGTGTGTGCAGAGATTCAAAATCTCCCTTATCCTCTAGTCACTTTGGTCACAGCTGTGCCATCGAGCCTGTGACATAGCGCTCAGATATTCATTGGGCCTCACACAATCCAAAAGTGTCCAGTGTCCAAAATTGTGTGCAGAGATTCAAAATCTCCCTTATCCTCTAGTCACTTTGGTCACAGCTGTGCCATCGAGCCTGTCACATAGCGCTCAGATATTCATTGGGCCTCACACAATCCAAAAGTGTCCAGTGTCCAAAAGTGTGTGCAGAGATTCAAAATCTCCCTTATCCTCTAGTCACTTTGGTCACAGCTGTGCCATCGAGCCTGTGACATAGCGCTCAGATATCAGTGGGTCTCACACAATCCAAAAGTGTCCAGTGTCCAAAAGCGTGTGCAGAGATTCAAAATCTCCCTTTTCCTTTAGTCACTTTGCTCACAGCTGTGCCATCGAGCCTGTGACATAGTGCTCAGATATCAGTGGGCCTCACACAATCCAAAAGTGTCCAGTGTCCAAAAGTGTGTGCAGAGATTCAAAATCTCCCTTATCCTCTAGTCACTTTGGTCACAGCTGTGCCATCGAGCCTGTCACATAGCGCTCAGATATTCATTGGGCCTCACACAATCCAAAAGTGTCCAGTGTCCAAAAGTGTGTGCAGAGATTCAAAATCTCCCTTATCCTCTAGTCACTTTGGTCACAGCTGTGCCATCGAGCCTGTTACATATCTCTCAGATATTCATTGGGCCTCATACAATCCAAAAGTGTCCAGTGTCCAAAAGTGTGTGCAGAGATTCAAAATCTCCCTTATCCTCCAGTCACTTTGGTCACAGCTGTGCCATCGAGCCTGTGACATAGCGCTCAGATATTCATTGGGCCTCACACAATCCAAAAGTGTCCAGTGTCCAAAAGTGTGTGCAGAGATTCAAAATCTCCCTTATCTTCTAGTCACTTTGGTCACAGCTGTGCCATCGAGCCTGTCACATAGCGCTCAGATATTCATTGGGCCTCACACAATCCAAAAGTGTCCAGTGTCCAAAAGTGTGTGCAGAGATTCAAAATCTCCCTTATCCTCTGGTCACTTCGGTCACAGCTGTGCCATCGAGCCTGTGACATAGCGCTCAGATATCAGTGGGTCTCACACAATCCAAAAGTGTCCAGTGTCCAAAAGTGTGTGCAGAGATTCAAAATCTCCCTTTTCCTTTAGTCACTTTGCTCACAGCTGTGCCATCGAGCCTGTGACATAGTGCTCAGATATCAGTGGGCCTCACACAATCCAAAAGTGTCCAGTGTCCAAAAGTGTGTGCAGAGATTCAAAATCTCCCTTATCCTCTAGTCACTTTGGTCACAGCTGTGCCATCGAGCCTGTCACATAGCGCTCAGATATTCATTGGGCCTCACACAATCCAAAAGTGTCCAGTGTCCAAAAGTGTGTGCAGAGATTCAAAATCTCCCTTATCCTCTAGTCACTTTGGTCACAGCTGTGCCATCGAGCCTGTTACATAGCTCTCAGATATTCATTGGGCCTCATACAATCCAAAAGTGTCCAGTGTCCAAAAGTGTGTGCAGAGATTCAAAATCTCCCTTATCCTCCAGTCACTTTGGTCACAGCTGTGCCATCGAGCCTGTGACATAGCGCTCAGATATTCATTGGGCCTCACACAATCCAAAAGTGTCCAGTGTCCAAAAGTGTGTGCAGAGATTCAAAATCTCCCTTATCCTCTAGTCACTTTGGTCACAGCTGTGCCATCGAGCCTGTCACATAGCGCTCAGATATCAGTGGGCCTCACACAATCCAAAAGTGTCCAGTGTCCAAAAGTGTGTGCAGAGGTTCAAAATCTCCCTTATCCTCTAGTCACTTTAGTCACAGCTATGTCATGAAGGCTGTGACATAGCACTCAGATATCAGTGGGCCTCACACAATCCAAAAGTGTCCAGTGTCCAAAAGTGTGTGCAGAGATTCAAAATCTCCCTTATCCTCTAGTCACTTTAGTCACAGCTATGCCATGAAGCCTGTGACATAGCACTCAGATATCAGTGGGCCTCACACAATCCAAAAGTGTCCAGTGTCCAAAAGTGTGTGCAGAGATTCAAAATCTCCCTTATCCTCTAGTCACTTTGGTCACAGCTGTGCCATCGAGCCTGTGACATAGCGCTCAGATATCAGTGGGCCTCACACAATCCAAAAGTGTCCAGTGTCCAAAAGTTTGTGCAGAGATTCAAAATCTCCCTTATCCTCTAGTCACTTTGGTCACAGCTGTGCCATCGAGCCTGTCACATAGCGCTCAGATATTCATTGGGCCTCACACAATCCAAAAGTGTCCAGTGTCCAAAAGTGTGTGCAGAGATTCAAAATCTCCCTTATCCTCTAGTCACTTTGGTCACAGCTGTGCCATCGAGCCTGTCACATAGCGCTCAGATATTCATTGGGCCTCACACAATCCAAAAGTGTCCAGTGTCCAAAAGTGTGTGCAGAGATTCAGAATCTCGCTTATCCTCTAGTCACTTTGGTCACAGCTGTGCCATCGAGCCTGTCACATAGCGCTCAGATATCAGTGGGCCTCACACAATCCAAAAGTGTCCAGTGTCCAAAAGTGTGTGCAGAGATTCAAAATCTCCCTTATCCTCTATTCACTTTGGTCACAGCTGTGCCATTGAGCCTGTGATATAGCGCTCAGATATTCATTGAGCCTCACACAATCCAAAAGTGTCCAGTGTCCAAAAGTGTGTGCAGAGATTCAAAATCTCCCTTATCCTCTAGTCACTTTGGTCACAGCTGTGCCATCGATCCTGTGACATAGCGCTCAGATATTCATTGGGCCTCACACAATCCAAAAGTGTCCAGTGTCCAAAATTGTGTGCAGAGATTCAAAATCTCCCTTATCCTCTAGTCACTTTGGTCACAGCTGTGCCATCGAGCCTGTCACATAGCGCTCAGATATTCATTGGGCCTCACACAATCCAAAAGTGTCCAGTGTCCAAAAGTGTGTGCAGAGATTCAAAATCTCCCTTATCCTCTAGTCACTTTGGTCACAGCTGTGCCATCGAGCCTGTCACATAGCGCTCAGATATTCATTGGGCCTCACACAATCCAAAAGTGTCCAGTGTCCAAAAGTGTGTGCAGAGATTCAAAATCTCCCTTATCCTCTAGTCATTTGGTCACAGCTGTGCCATCGAGCCTGTGACATAGCACTCAGATATTCATTGGGCCTCACACAATCCAAAAGTGTCCAGTGTCCAAAAGTGTGTGCAGAGATTCAAAATCTCCCTTATCCTCTAGTCACTTTGGTCACAGCTGTGCCATCGAGCCTGTCACATAGCGCTCAGATATTCATTGGGCCTCACACAATCCAAAAGTGTCCAGTGTCCAAAAGTGTGTGCAGAGATTCAAAATCTCCCTTATCCTCTAGTCACTTTGGTCACAGCTGTGCCATCGAGCCTGTTACATAGCTCTCAGATATTCATTGGGCCTCATACAATCCAAAAGTGTCCAGTGTCCAAAAGTGTGTGCAGAGATTCAAAATCTCCCTTATCCTCCAGTCACTTTGGTCACAGCTGTGCCATCGAGCCTGTGACATAGCGCTCAGATATTCATTGGGCCT
The DNA here is from genome assembly GCF_039654945.1 of Dendrobates tinctorius. Lineage (NCBI taxonomy): Eukaryota > Metazoa > Chordata > Amphibia > Anura > Dendrobatidae > Dendrobates > Dendrobates tinctorius. Next base: position 54,378,937 of record NW_027361676.1, read on the forward strand.
CACACAATCCAAAAGTGTCCAGTGTCCAAAAGTGTGTGCAGAGATTCAAAATCTCCCTTATCCTCTAGTCACTTTGGTCACAGCTGTGCCATCGAGCCTGTCACATAGCGCTCAGATATCAGTGGGCCTCACACAATCCAAAAGTGTCCAGTGTCCAAAAGTGTGTGCAGAGGTTCAAAATCTCCCTTATCCTCTAGTCACTTTAGTCACAGCTATGTCATGAAGGCTGTGACATAGCACTCAGATATCAGTGGGCCTCACACAATCCAAAAGTGTCCAGTGTCCAAAAGTGTGTGCAGAGATTCAAAATCTCCCTTATCCTCTAGTCACTTTAGTCACAGCTATGCCATGAAGCCTGTGACATAGCACTCAGATATCAGTGGGCCTCACACAATCCAAAAGTGTCCAGTGTCCAAAAGTGTGTGCAGAGATTCAAAATCTCCCTTATCCTCTAGTCACTTTGGTCACAGCTGTGCCATCGAGCCTGTGACATAGCGCTCAGATATCAGTGGGCCTCACACAATCCAAAAGTGTCCAGTGTCCAAAAGTTTGTGCAGAGATTCAAAATCTCCCTTATCCTCTAGTCACTTTGGTCACAGCTGTGCCATCGAGCCTGTCACATAGCGCTCAGATATTCATTGGGCCTCACACAATCCAAAAGTGTCCAGTGTCCAAAAGTGTGTGCAGAGATTCAAAATCTCCCTTATCCTCTAGTCACTTTGGTCACAGCTGTGCCATCGAGCCTGTCACATAGCGCTCAGATATTCATTGGGCCTCACACAATCCAAAAGTGTCCAGTGTCCAAAAGTGTGTGCAGAGATTCAGAATCTCGCTTATCCTCTAGTCACTTTGGTCACAGCTGTGCCATCGAGCCTGTCACATAGCGCTCAGATATCAGTGGGCCTCACACAATCCAAAAGTGTCCAGTGTCCAAAAGTGTGTGCAGAGATTCAAAATCTCCCTTATCCTCTATTCACTTTGGTCACAGCTGTGCCATTGAGCCTGTGATATAGCGCTCAGATATTCATTGAGCCTCACACAATCCAAAAGTGTCCAGTGTCCAAAAGTGTGTGCAGAGATTCAAAATCTCCCTTATCCTCTAGTCACTTTGGTCACAGCTGTGCCATCGATCCTGTGACATAGCGCTCAGATATTCATTGGGCCTCACACAATCCAAAAGTGTCCAGTGTCCAAAATTGTGTGCAGAGATTCAAAATCTCCCTTATCCTCTAGTCACTTTGGTCACAGCTGTGCCATCGAGCCTGTCACATAGCGCTCAGATATTCATTGGGCCTCACACAATCCAAAAGTGTCCAGTGTCCAAAAGTGTGTGCAGAGATTCAAAATCTCCCTTATCCTCTAGTCACTTTGGTCACAGCTGTGCCATCGAGCCTGTCACATAGCGCTCAGATATTCATTGGGCCTCACACAATCCAAAAGTGTCCAGTGTCCAAAAGTGTGTGCAGAGATTCAAAATCTCCCTTATCCTCTAGTCATTTGGTCACAGCTGTGCCATCGAGCCTGTGACATAGCACTCAGATATTCATTGGGCCTCACACAATCCAAAAGTGTCCAGTGTCCAAAAGTGTGTGCAGAGATTCAAAATCTCCCTTATCCTCTAGTCACTTTGGTCACAGCTGTGCCATCGAGCCTGTGATATAGCGCTCAGATATCAGTGGGCCTCACACAATCCAAAAGTGTCCAGTGTCCAAAAGTGTGTGCAGAGATTCAAAACCTCCCTTATCCTCTAGTCACTTTGGTCACAGCTGTGCCATCGAGCCTGTGACATAGCGCTCAGATATCAGTGGGCCTCACACATTCCAAAAGTTTCCAGTGTCCAAAAGTGTGTGCAGAGATTCAAAATCTCCCTTATCCTCTAGTCACTTTGGTCACAGCTGTGCCATCGATCCTGTGACATAGCGCTCAGATATTCATTGGGCCTCACACAATCCAAAAGTGTCCAGTGTCCAAAATTGTGTGCAGAGATTCAAAATCTCCCTTATCCTCTAGTCACTTTGGTCACAGCTGTGCCATCGAGCCTGTCACATAGCGCTCAGATATTCATTGGGCCTCACACAATCCAAAAGTGTCCAGTGTCCAAAAGTGTGTGCAGAGATTCAAAATCTCCCTTATCCTCTAGTCACTTTGGTCACAGCTGTGCCATCGAGCCTGTCACATAGCGCTCAGATATTCATTGGGCCTCACACAATCCAAAAGTGTCCAGTGTCCAAAAGTGTGTGCAGAGATTCAAAATCTCCCTTATCCTCTAGTCACTTTGGTCACAGCTGTGCCATCGAGCCTGTCACATAGCGCTCAGATATTCATTGGGGCTCACACAATCCAAAAGTGTCCAGTGTCCAAAAGTGTGTGCAGAGATTCAAAATCTCCCTTATCCTCTAGTCATTTGGTCACAGCTGTGACATCGAGCCTGTGACATAGCACTCAGATATTCATTGGGCCTCACACAATCCAAAAGTGTCCAGTGTCCAAAAGTGTGTGCAGAGATTCAAAATCTCCCTTATCTTCTAGTCACTTTGGTCACAGCTGTGCCATCGAGCCTGTCACATAGCGCTCAGATATTCATTGGGCCTCACACAATCCAAAAGTGTCCAGTGTCCAAAAGTGTGTGCAGAGATTCAAAATCTCCCTTATCCTCTAGTCACTTTGGTCACAGCTGTGCCATCGAGCCTGTGACATAGCGCTCAGATATCAGTGGGTCTCACACAATCCAAAAGTGTCCAGTGTCCAAAAGCGTGTGCAGAGATTCAAAATCTCCCTTTTCCTTTAGTCAATTTGCTCACAGCTGTGCCATCGAGCCTGTGACATAGTGCTCAGATATCAGTGGGCCTCACACAATCCAAAAGTGTCCAGTGTCCAAAAGTGTGTGCAGAGATTCAAAATCTCCCTTATCCTCTAGTCACTTTGGTCACAGCTGTGCCATCGAGCCTGTCACATAGCGCTCAGATATTCATTGGGCCTCACACAATCCAAAAGTGTCCAGTGTCCAAAAGTGTGTGCAGAGATTCAAAATCTCCCTTATCCTCTAGTCACTTTGGTCACAGCTGTGCCATCGAGCCTGTTACATATCTCTCAGATATTCATTGGGCCTCATACAATCCAAAAGTGTCCAGTGTCCAAAAGTGTGTGCAGAGATTCAAAATCTCCCTTATCCTCCAGTCACTTTGGTCACAGCTGTGCCATCGAGCCTGTCACATAGCGCTCAGATATTCATTGGGCCTCACACAATCCAAAAGTGTCCAGTGTCCAAAAGTGTGTGCAGAGATTCAAATTCTCCCTTATCCTCTAGTCACTTTGGTCACAGCTGTGCCATCGAGCCTGTGATATAGCGCTCAGATATCAGTGGGCCTCACACAATCCAAAAGTGTCCATTGTCCAAAAACGTGTGCAGAGATTCAAAATCTCCCTTATCCTTTAGTCATTTTGCTCACAGCTGTGCCATCGAGCCTGTGACATAGCGCTCAGATATCAGTGGGCCTCACACAATCCAAAAGTGTCCAGTGTCCAAAAGTGTGTGCAGAGATTCAAAATCTCCCTTATCCTCTAGTCACTTTGGTCACAGCTGTGCCATCGAGCCTGTCACATAGCGCTCAGATATTCATTGGGCCTCACACAATCCAAAAGTGTCCAGTGTTCAAAAGTGTGTGCAGAGATTCAAAATCTCCCTTATCCTCTAGTCACTTTGGTCACAGCTGTGCCATCGAGCCTCTCACATAGCGCTCAGATATCAGTGGGCCTCACACAATCCAAAAGTGTCCAGTGTCCAAAAGTGTGTGCAGAGATACAAAATCTCCCTTATCCTCTAGTCACTTTGGTCACAGCTGTGCCATCGAGCCTGTCACATAGCGCTCAGATATTCATTGGGCCTCACACAATCCAAAAGTGTCCAGTGTCCAAAAGTGTGTGCAGAGATTCAAAATCTCCCTTATCCTCTAGTCACTTTGGTCACAGCTGTGCCATCGAGCCTGTCACATAGCGATCAGATATTCATTGGGCCTCACACAATCCAAAAGTGTCCAGTGTCCAAAAGTGTGTGCAGAGATTCAAAATCTCCCTTATCCTCTAGTCACTTTGGTCACAGCTGTGCCATCGAGCCTGTCACATAGCGCTCAGATATTCATTGGGCCTCACACAATCCAAAAGTGTCCAGTGTCCAAAAGTGTGTGCAGAGATTCAAAATCTCCCTTATCCTCTAGTCACTTTGGTCACAGCTGTGCCATCGAGCCTGTCACATAGCGCTCAGATATCAGTGGGCCTCACACAATCCAAAAGTGTCCAGTGTCCAAAAGTGTGTGCAGAGATTCAAAATCTCCCTTATCCTCTAGTCACTTTGGTCACAGCTGTGCCATCGAGCCTGTCACATAGCGCTCAGATATTCATTGGGCCTCACACAATCCAAAAGTGTCCAGTGTCCAAAAGTGTGTGCAGAGATTCAAAATCTCCCTTATCCTCTAGTCACTTTGGTCACAGCTGTGCCATCGAGCCTGTGATATAGCGCTCAGATATCAGTGGGCCTCACACAATCCAAAAGTGTCCAGTGTCCAAAAACGTGTGCAGAGATTCAAAATCTCCCTTATCCTTTAGTCATTTTGCTCACAGCTGTGCCATCGAGCCTGTGACATAGCGCTCAGATATCAGTGGGCCTCACACAATCCAAAAGTGTCCAGTGTCCAAAAGTGTGTGCAGAGATTCAAAATCTCCCTTATCCTCTAGTCACTTTGGTCACAGCTGTGCCATCGAGCCTGTCACATAGCGCTCAGATATTCATTGGGCCTCACACAATCCAAAAGTGTCCAGTGTCCAAAAGTGTGTGCAGAGATTCAAAATCTCCCTTATCCTCTAGTCACTTTGGTCACAGCTGTGCCATCGAGCCTGTCACATAGCGCTCAGATATTCATTGGGCCTCACACAATCCAAAAGTGTCCAGTGTTCAAAAGTGTGTGCAGAGATTCAAAATCTCCCTTATCCTCTAGTCACTTTGGTCACAGCTGTGCCATCGAGCCTCTCACATAGCGCTCAGATATCAGTGGGCCTCACACAATCCAAAAGTGTCCAGTGTCCAAAAGTGTGTGCAGAGATACAAAATCTCCCTTATCCTCTAGTCACTTTGGTCACAGCTGTGCCATCGAGCCTGTCACATAGCGCTCAGATATCAGTGGGCCTCACACAATCCAAAAGTGTCCAGTGTCCAAAAGTGTGTGCAGAGATACAAAATCTCCCTTATCCTCTAGTCACTTTGGTCACAGCTGTGCCATCGAGCCTGTCACATAGCGCTCAGATATTCATTGGGCCTCACACAATCCAAAAGTGTCCAGTGTCCAAAAGTGTGTGCAGAGATTCAAAATCTCCCTTATCCTCTAGTCACTTTGGTCACAGCTGTGCCATCGAGCCTGTCACATAGCGCTCAGATATCAGTGGGCCTCACACAATCCAAAAATGTCCAGTGTCCAAAAGTGTGTGCAGAGATTCAAAATCTCCCTTATCCTCTAGTCACTTTGGTCACAGCTGTGCCATCGAGCCTGTCACATAGCGCTCAGATATCCATTGGGCCTCACACAATACAAAAGTGTCCAGTGTCCAAAAGTGTGTGCAGAGATTCAAAATCTCCCTTATCCTCTAGTCACTTTGGTCACAGCTGTGCCATCGAGCCTGTGACATAGCGCTCAGATATTCATTGGGCCTCACACAATCCAAAAGTGTCCAGTGTCCAAAAGTGTGTGCAGAGATTCAAAATCTCCCTTATCCTCTAGTCACTTTGGTCACAGCTGTGCCATCGAGCCCGTGACATAGCGCTCAGATATTCATTGGGCCTCACACAATCCAAAAGTGTCCAGTGTCTAAAAGTGTGTGCAGAGATTCAAAATCTCCCTTATCCTCTAGTCACATTGGTCACAGCTGTGCCATCGAGCCTGTGACATAGCGCTCAGATATCAGTGGGCCTCACACAATCCAAAAGTGTCCAGTGTCCAAAAGTGTGTGCAGAGATTCAAAATCTCTCTTATTCTCTAGTCACTTTGGTCACAGCTGTGCCATCGAGCCTGTGACAGAGCGCTCAGATATCAGTGGGCCTCACACAATCCAAAAGTGTCCAGTGTCCAAAAGTGTGTGCAGAGATTCAAAATCTCCCTTATCCTCTAGTCACTTTGGTCACAGCTGTGCCATCGAGCCTGTCACATAGCGCTCAGATATTCATTGGGCCTCACACAATCCAAAAGTGTCCAGTGTCCAAAAGTGTGTGCAGAGATTCAAAATCTCCCTTATCCTCTAGTCACTTTGGTCACAGCTGTGCCATCGAGCCTGTCACATAGCGCTCAGATATTCATTGGGCCTCACACAATCCAAAAGTGTCCAGTGTCCAAAAGTGTGTGCAGAGATTCAAAATCTCCCTTATCCTCTAGTCACTTTGGTCACAGCTGTGCCATCGAGCCTGTCACATAGCGCTCAGATATTCACTGGGCCTCACACAATCCAAAAGTGTCCAGTGTCCAAAAGTGTGTGCAGAGATTCAAAATCTCCCTTATCCTCTAGTCACTTTGGTCACAGCTGTGCTATCGAGCCTGTGACATAGCGCTCAGATATCAGTGGGCCTCACACAATCCAAAAGTGTCCAGTGTCCAAAAGTGTGTGCAGAGATTCAAAATCTCCCTTATCCTCTAGTCACTTTGGTCACAGCTGTGCAATCGAGCCTGTGACAAAGCGCTCAGATATTCATTGGGCCTCACACAATCCAAAAGTGTCCAGTGTCCAAAAGTGTGTGCAGAGATTCAAAATCTCCATTATCCTCTAGTCACTTTGGTCACAGCTGTGCCATCGAGCCTGTCGCATAGCGCTCATATATTCATTGGGCCTCACACAATCCAAAAGTGTCCAGTGTCCAAAAGTGTGTGCAGAGATTCAGAATCTCGCTTATCCTCTAGTCACTTTGGTCACAGCTGTGCCATCGAGCCTGTGACATAGCGCTCAGATATCAGTGGGCCTTACACAATCCAAAAGTGTCCAGTGTCCAAAAGTGTGTGCAGAGATTCAAAATCTCCCTTATCCTCTATTCACTTTGGTCACAGCTGTGCCATCGAGCCTGTGACATAGCACTCAGATATTCATTGGGCCTCACACAATCCAAAAGTGTCCAGTGTTCAAAAGTGTGTGCAGAGATTCAAAATCTCCCTTATCCTCTAGTCACTTTGGTCACAGCTGTGCCATCGAGCCTGTCACATAGCGCTCAGATATCAGTGGGCCTCACACAATCCAAAAGTGTCCAGTGTCCAAAAGTGTGTCCAGAGATTCAAAATCTCTCTTATCCTCTAGTCACTTTGGTCACAGCTGTGCCATCGAGCCTGTCACATAGCGCTCAGATATTCATTGGGCCTAACACAATCCAAAAGTGTCCAGTGTCCAAATGTGTGTGCAGAGATTCAAAATCTCCCTTATCCTCTAGTCACTTTGGTCACAGCTGTGCCATCGAGCCTGTCACATAGCGCTCAGATATTCATTGGGCCTCACACAATCCAAAAGTGTCCAGTGTCCAAAAGTGTGTGCAGAGATTCAAAATCTCCCTTATCCTCTAGTCACTTTGGTCACAGCTGTGCCATCGAGCCTGTCACATAGCGCTCAGATATTCATTGGGCCTCACACAATCCAAAAGTGTCCAGTGTCCAAAAGTGTGTGCAGAGATTCAAAATCTCCCTTATCCTCTAGTCACTTTGGTCACAGCTGTGCCATCGATCCTGTCACATAGCGCTCAGATATTCATTGGGCCTCACACAATCCAAAAGTGTCCAGTGTCCAAAAGTGTGTGCAGAGATTCAAAATCTCCCTTATCCTCTAGTCACTTTGGTCACAGCTGTGCCATCGAGCCTGTCACATAGCGCTCAGATATCAGTGGGCCTCACACAATCCAAAAGTGTCCAGTGTCCAAAAGTGTGTGCAGAGATACAAAATCTCCCTTATCCTCTAGTCACTTTGGTCACAGCTGTGCCATCGAGCCTGTCACATAGCGCTCAGATATTCATTGGGCCTCACACAATCCAAAAGTGTCCAGTGTCCAAAAGTGTGTGCAGAGATTCAAAATCTCCCTTATCCTCTAGTCACTTTGGTCACAGCTGTGCCATCGAGCCTGTCACATAGCGCTCAGATATCAGTGGGCCTCACACAATCCAAAAATGTCCAGTGTCCAAAAGTGTGTGCAGAGATTCAAAATCTCCCTTATCCTCTAGTCACTTTGGTCACAGCTGTGCCATCGAGCCTGTCACATAGCGCTCAGATATTCATTGGGCCTCACACAATCCAAAAGTGTCCAGTGTCCAAAAGTGTGTGCAGAGATTCAAAATCTCCCTTATCCTCTAGTCACTTTGGTCACAGCTGTGCCATCGAGCCTGTGACATAGCGCTCAGATATTCATTGGGCCTCACACAATCCAAAAGTGTCCAGTGTCCAAAAGTGTGTGCAGAGATTCAAAATCTCCCTTATCCTCTAGTCACTTTGGTCACAGCTGTGCCATCGAGCCCGTGACATAGCGCTCAGATATTCATTGGGCCTCACACAATCCAAAAGTGTCCAGTGTCTAAAAGTGTGTGCAGAGATTCAAAATCTCCCTTATCCTCTAGTCACATTGGTCACAGCTGTGCCATCGAGCCTGTGACATAGCGCTCAGATATCAGTGGGCCTCACACAATCCAAAAGTGTCCAGTGTCCAAAAGTGTGTGCAGAGATTCAAAATCTCCCTTATTCTCTAGTCACTTTGGTCACAGCTGTGCCATCGAGCCTGTGACAGAGCGCTCAGATATCAGTGGGCCTCACACAATCCAAAAGTGTCCAGTGTCCAAAAGTGTGTGCAGAGATTCAAAATCTCCCTTATCCTCTAGTCACTTTGGTCACAGCTGTGCCATCGAGCCTGTCACATAGCGCTCAGATATTCATTGGGCCTCACACAATCCAAAAGTGTCCAGTGTCCAAAAGTGTGTGCAGAGATTCAAAATCTCCCTTATCCTCTAGTCACTTTGGTCACAGCTGTGCCATCGATCCTGTCACATAGCGCTCAGATATTCATTGGGCCTCACACAATCCAAAAGTGTCCAGTGTCCAAAAGTGTGTGCAGAGATTCAAAATCTCCCTTATCCTCTAGTCACTTTGGTCACAGCTGTGCCATCGAGCCTGTCACATAGCGCTCAGATATCAGTGGGCCTCACACAATCCAAAAGTGTCCAGTGTCCAAAAGTGTGTGCAGAGATACAAAATCTCCCTTATCCTCTAGTCACTTTGGTCACAGCTGTGCCATCGAGCCTGTCACATAGCGCTCAGATATTCATTGGGCCTCACACAATCCAAAAGTGTCCAGTGTCCAAAAGTGTGTGCAGAGATTCAAAATCTCCCTTATCCTCTAGTCACTTTGGTCACAGCTGTGCCATCGAGCCTGTCACATAGCGCTCAGATATCAGTGGGCCTCACACAATCCAAAAATGTCCAGTGTCCAAAAGTGTGTGCAGAGATTCAAAATCTCCCTTATCCTCTAGTCACTTTGGTCACAGCTGTGCCATCGAGCCTGTCACATAGCGCTCAGATATTCATTGGGCCTCACATAATCCAAAAGTGTCCAGTGTCCAAAAGTGTGTGCAGAGATTCAAAATCTCCATTATCCTCTAGTCACTTTGGTCACAGCTGTGCCATCGAGCCTGTGACATAGCGCTCAGATATTCATTGGGCCTCACACAATCCAAAAGTGTCCAGTGTCCAAAAGTGTGTGCAGAGATTCAAAATCTCCCTTATCCTCTAGTCACTTTGGTCACAGCTGTGCCATCGAGCCCGTGACATAGCGCTCAGATATTCATTGGGCCTCACACAATCCAAAAGTGTCCAGTGTCTAAAAGTGTGTGCAGAGATTCAAAATCTCCCTTAACCTCTAGTCACATTGGTCACAGCTGTGCCATCGAGCCTGTGACATAGCGCTCAGATATCAGTGGGCCTCACACAATCCAAAAGTGTCCAGTGTCCAAAAGTGTGTGCAGAGATTCAAAATCTCCCTTATTCTCTAGTCACTTTGGTCACAGCTGTGCCATCGAGCCTGTGACAGAGCGCTCAGATATCAGTGGGCCTCACACAATCCAAAAGTGTCCAGTGTCCAAAAGTGTGTGCAGAGATTCAAAATCTCCCTTATCCTCTAGTCACTTTGGTCACAGCTGTGCCATCGAGCCTGTCACATAGCGCTCAGATATTCATTGGGCCTCACACAATCCAAAAGTGTCCAGTGTCCAAAAGTGTGTGCAGAGATTCAAAATCTCCCTTATCCTCTAGTCACTTTGGTCACAGCTGTGCCATCGAGCCTGTCACATAGCGCTCAGATGTTCATTGGGCCTCACACAATCCAAAAGTGTCCAGTGTCCAAAAGTGTGTGCAGAGATTCAAAATCTCCCTTATCCTCTAGTCACTTTGGTCACAGCTGTGCCATCGAGCCTGTCACATAGCGCTCAGATATTCATTGGGCCTCACACAATCCAAAAGTGTCCAGTGTCCAAAAGTGTGTGCAGAGATTCAAAATCTCCCTTATCCTCTAGTCACTTTGGTCACAGCTGTGCTATCGAGCCTGTGACATAGCGCTCAGATATCAGTGGGCCTCACACAATCCAAAAGTGTCCAGCGTCCAAAAGTATGTGCAGAGATTCAAAATCTCCCTTATCCTCTAGTCACTTTGGTCACAGCTGTGCAATCGAGCCTGTGACATAGCGCTCAGATATTCATTGGGCCTCACACAATCCAAAAGTGTCCAGTGTCCAAAAGTGTGTGCAGAGATTCAAAATCTCCATTATCCTCTAGTCACTTTGGTCACAGTTGTGCCATCGAGCCTGTCACATAGCGCTCATATATTCATTGGGCCTCACACAATCCAAAAGTGTCCAGTGTCCAAAAGTGTGTGCAGAGATTCAGAATCTCGCTTATCCTCTAGTCACTTTGGTCACAGCTGTGCCATCGAGCCTGTGACATAGCGCTCAGATATCAGTGGGCCTTACACAATCCAAAAGTGTCCAGTGTCCAAAAGTGTGTGCAGAGATTCAAAATCTCCCTTATCCTCTATTCACTTTGGTCACAGCTGTGCCATCGAGCCTGTGACATAGCGCTCAGATATTCATTGGGCCTCACACAATCCAAAAGTGTCCAGTGTCCAAAAGTGTGTGCAGAGATTCAAAATCTCCCTTATCCTCTAGTCACTTTGGTCACAGCTATGCCATCTAGCCTGTGACATAGCGCTCAGATATTCATTGGGCCTCACACAATCCAAAAGTGTCCAGTGTCCAAAAGTGTGTGCAGAGATTCAAAATCTCTCTTATCCTCTAGTCACTTTGGTCACAGCTGTGCCATCGAGCCTGTGACATAGCGCTCAGATATTCATTGGGCCTCACACAATCCAAAAGTGTCCAGTGTCCAAAAGTGTGTGCAGAGATTCAAAATCTCCCTTATCCTCTAGTCACTTTGGTCACAGCTGTGCCATCGAGCCTGTCACATAGCGCTCAGATATTCATTGGGCCTCACACAATCCAAAAGTGTCCAGTGTCCAAAAGTGTGTGCAGAGATTCAAAATCTCCCTTATCCTCTAGTCACTTTGGTCACAGCTGTGCCATCGAGCCTGTCACATAGTGCTCAGATATTCATTGGGCCTCACACAATCCAAAAGTGTCCAGTGTCCAAAAGTGTGTGCAGAGATTCAGAATCTCGCTTATCCTCTAGTCACTTTGGTCACAGCTGTGCCATCTAGCCTGTCACATAGCGCTCAGATATCAGTGGGCCTCACACAATCCAAAAGTGTCCAGTGTCCAAAAGTGTGTGCAGAGATTCAAAATCTCCCTTATCCTCTATTCACTTTGGTCACAGCTGTGCCATCGAGCCTGTGACATAGCGTTCAGATATTCATTGGGCCTCACACAATCCAAAAGTGTCCAGTGTCCAAAAGTGTGTGCAGAGATTCAAAATCTCCCTTATCCTCTAGTCACTTTGGTCACAGCTGTGCCATCGAGCCTGTCACATATCGCTCAGATATTCATTGGGCCTCACACAATCCAAAAGTGTCCAGTGTCCAAAAGTGTGTGCAGAGATTCAAAATCTCCCTTATCCTCTAGTCACTTTGGTCACAGCTGTGCCATCGAGCCTGTGACATAGCGCTCAGATATTCATTGGGCCTCACACAATCCAAAAGTGTCCAGTGTCCAAAAGTGTGTGCAGAGATTCAAAATCTCCCTTATCCTCTAGTCACTTTGGTCACAGCTGTGCCATCGAGCCTGTGACATAGCGCTCAGATATTCATTGGGCCTCACACAATCCAAAAGTGTCCAGTGTCCAAAAGTGTGTGCAGAGATTCAAAATCTCCCTTATCCTCTAGTCACTTTGGTCACAGCTGTGCCATCGAGCCTGTCACATAGCGCTCAGATATTCATTGGGCCTCACACAATCCAAAAGTGTCCAGTGTCCAAAAGTGTGTGCAGAGATTCAAAATCTCCCTTATCCTCTAGTCACTTTGGTCACAGCTGTGCCATCGAGCCTGTGACATAGCGCTCAGATATCAGTGGGCCTCACACAATCCAAAAGTGTCCAGTGTCCAAAAGTGTGTGCAGAGATTCAAAATCTCCCTTATCCTCTAGTCACTTTTGTCACAGCTGTGCCATCGAGCCTGTGACATAGCGCTCAGATATCAGTGGGCCCCACACAATCCAAAAGTGTCCAGTGTCCAAAAGCGTGTGCAGAGATTCAAAATCTCCCTTATCCTTTAGTCACTTTGCTCACAGCTGTGCCATCGAGCCTGTGACATAGTGCTCAGATATCAGTGGGCCTCACACAATCCAAAAGTGTCCAGTGTCCAAAAGTGTGTGCAGAGATTCAAAATCTCCCTTATCCTCTAGTCACTTTGGTCACAGCTGTGCCATCAAGCCTGTCACATACCTCTCAGATATTCATTGGGCCTCACACAATCCAAAAGTGTCCAGTGTCCAAAAGTGTGTGAAGAGATTCAAAATCTCCCTTATCCTCTAGTCACTTTGGTCACAGCTGTGCCATCGAGCCTGTGACATAGCGCTCAGATATTCATTGGGCCTCACACAATCCAAAAGTGTCCAGTGTCCAAAAGTGTGTGCAGAGATTCAAAATCTCCCTTATCCTCTAGTCACTTTGGTCACAGCTGTGCTATCGAGCCTGTGACATAGCGCTCAGATATCAGTGGGCCTCACACAATCCAAAAGTGTCCAGTGTCCAAAAGTGTGTGCAGAGATTCAAAATCTCCCTTATCCTCTAGTCACTTTGGTCACAGCTGTGCCATCGAGCCTGTCACATAGCGCTCAGATATTCATTGGGCCTCACACAATCCAAAAGTGTCCAGTGTCCAAAAGTGTGTGCAGAGATTCAAAATCTCCCTTATCCTCTAGTCACTTTGGTCACAGCTGTGCCATCGAGCCTGTCACATAGCGCTCAGATATTCATTGGGCCTCACACAATCCAAAAGTGTCCAGTGTCCAAAAGTGTGTGCAGAGATTCAGAATCTCGCTTATCCTCTAGTCACTTTGGTCACAGCTGTGCCATCGAGCCTGTCACATGGCGCTCAGATATCAGTGGGCCTCACACAATCCAAAAGTGTCCAGTGTCCAAAAGTGTGTGCAGAGATTCAAAATCTCCCTTATCCTCTAGTCACTTTGGTCACAGCTGTGCCATCGAGCCTGTGACATAGCGCTCAGATATTCATTGGGCCTCACACAATCCAAAAGTGTCCAGTGTCCAAAATTGTGTGCAGAGATTCAAAATCTCCCTTATCCTCTAGTCACTTTGGTCACAGCTGTGCCATCGAGCCTGTCACATAGCGCTCAGATATTCATTGGGCCTCACACAATCCAAAAGTGTCCAGTGTCCAAAAGTGTGTGCAGAGATTCAAAATCTCCCTTATCCTCTAGTCACTTTGGTCACAGCTGTGCCATCGAGCCTGTCACATAGCGCTCAGATATTCATTGGGCCTCACACAATCCAAAAGTGTCCAGTGTCCAAAAGTGTGTGCAGAGATTCAAAATCTCCCTTATCCTCTAGTCACTTTGGTCACAGCTGTGCCATCGAGCCTGTCACATAGCGCTCAGATATTCATTGGGGCTCACACAATCCAAAAGTGTCCAGTGTCCAAAAGTGTGTGCAGAGATTCAAAATCTCCCTTATCCTCTAGTCATTTGGTCACAGCTGTGACATCGAGCCTGTGACATAGCACTCAGATATTCATTGGGCCTCACACAATCCAAAAGTGTCCAGTGTCCAAAAGTGTGTGCAGAGATTCAAAATCTCCCTTATCTTCTAGTCACTTTGGTCACAGCTGTGCCATCGAGCCTGTCACATAGCGCTCAGATATTCATTGGGCCTCACACAATCCAAAAGTGTCCAGTGTCCAAAAGTGTGTGCAGAGATTCAAAATCTCCCTTATCCTCTAGTCACTTTGGTCACAGCTGTGCCATCGAGCCTGTGACATAGCGCTCAGATATCAGTGGGTCTCACACAATCCAAAAGTGTCCAGTGTCCAAAAGCGTGTGCAGAGATTCAAAATCTCCCTTTTCCTTTAGTCACTTTGCTCACAGCTGTGCCATCGAGCCTGTGACATAGTGCTCAGATATCAGTGGGCCTCACACAATCCAAAAGTGTCCAGTGTCCAAAAGTGTGTGCAGAGATTCAAAATCTCCCTTATCCTCTAGTCACTTTGGTCACAGCTGTGCCATCGAGCCTGTCACATAGCGCTCAGATATTCATTGGGCCTCACACAATCCAAAAGTGTCCAGTGTCCAAAAGTGTGTGCAGAGATTCAAAATCTCCCTTATCCTCTAGTCACTTTGGTCACAGCTGTGCCATCGAGCCTGTTACATATCTCTCAGATATTCATTGGGCCTCATACAATCCAAAAGTGTCCAGTGTCCAAAAGTGTGTGCAGAGATTCAAAATCTCCCTTATCCTCCAGTCACTTTGGTCACAGCTGTGCCATCGAGCCTGTGACATAGCGCTCAGATATTCATTGGGCCTCACACAATCCAAAAGTGTCCAGTGTCCAAAAGTGTGTGCAGAGATTCAAAATCTCCCTTATCTTCTAGTCACTTTGGTCACAGCTGTGCCATCGAGCCTGTCACATAGCGCTCAGATATTCATTGGGCCTCACACAATCCAAAAGTGTCCAGTGTCCAAAAGTGTGTGCAGAGATTCAAAATCTCCCTTATCCTCTGGTCACTTCGGTCACAGCTGTGCCATCGAGCCTGTGACATAGCGCTCAGATATCAGTGGGTCTCACACAATCCAAAAGTGTCCAGTGTCCAAAAGTGTGTGCAGAGATTCAAAATCTCCCTTTTCCTTTAGTCACTTTGCTCACAGCTGTGCCATCGAGCCTGTGACATAGTGCTCAGATATCAGTGGGCCTCACACAATCCAAAAGTGTCCAGTGTCCAAAAGTGTGTGCAGAGATTCAAAATCTCCCTTATCCTCTAGTCACTTTGGTCACAGCTGTGCCATCGAGCCTGTCACATAGCGCTCAGATATTCATTGGGCCTCACACAATCCAAAAGTGTCCAGTGTCCAAAAGTGTGTGCAGAGATTCAAAATCTCCCTTATCCTCTAGTCACTTTGGTCACAGCTGTGCCATCGAGCCTGTTACATAGCTCTCAGATATTCATTGGGCCTCATACAATCCAAAAGTGTCCAGTGTCCAAAAGTGTGTGCAGAGATTCAAAATCTCCCTTATCCTCCAGTCACTTTGGTCACAGCTGTGCCATCGAGCCTGTGACATAGCGCTCAGATATTCATTGGGCCTCACACAATCCAAAAGTGTCCAGTGTCCAAAAGTGTGTGCAGAGATTCAAAATCTCCCTTATCCTCTAGTCACTTTGGTCACAGCTGTGCCATCGAGCCTGTCACATAGCGCTCAGATATCAGTGGGCCTCACACAATCCAAAAGTGTCCAGTGTCCAAAAGTGTGTGCAGAGGTTCAAAATCTCCCTTATCCTCTAGTCACTTTAGTCACAGCTATGTCATGAAGGCTGTGACATAGCACTCAGATATCAGTGGGCCTCACACAATCCAAAAGTGTCCAGTGTCCAAAAGTGTGTGCAGAGATTCAAAATCTCCCTTATCCTCTAGTCACTTTAGTCACAGCTATGCCATGAAGCCTGTGACATAGCACTCAGATATCAGTGGGCCTCACACAATCCAAAAGTGTCCAGTGTCCAAAAGTGTGTGCAGAGATTCAAAATCTCCCTTATCCTCTAGTCACTTTGGTCACAGCTGTGCCATCGAGCCTGTGACATAGCGCTCAGATATCAGTGGGCCTCACACAATCCAAAAGTGTCCAGTGTCCAAAAGTTTGTGCAGAGATTCAAAATCTCCCTTATCCTCTAGTCACTTTGGTCACAGCTGTGCCATCGAGCCTGTCACATAGCGCTCAGATATTCATTGGGCCTCACACAATCCAAAAGTGTCCAGTGTCCAAAAGTGTGTGCAGAGATTCAAAATCTCCCTTATCCTCTAGTCACTTTGGTCACAGCTGTGCCATCGAGCCTGTCACATAGCGCTCAGATATTCATTGGGCCTCACACAATCCAAAAGTGTCCAGTGTCCAAAAGTGTGTGCAGAGATTCAGAATCTCGCTTATCCTCTAGTCACTTTGGTCACAGCTGTGCCATCGAGCCTGTCACATAGCGCTCAGATATCAGTGGGCCTCACACAATCCAAAAGTGTCCAGTGTCCAAAAGTGTGTGCAGAGATTCAAAATCTCCCTTATCCTCTATTCACTTTGGTCACAGCTGTGCCATTGAGCCTGTGATATAGCGCTCAGATATTCATTGAGCCTCACACAATCCAAAAGTGTCCAGTGTCCAAAAGTGTGTGCAGAGATTCAAAATCTCCCTTATCCTCTAGTCACTTTGGTCACAGCTGTGCCATCGATCCTGTGACATAGCGCTCAGATATTCATTGGGCCTCACACAATCCAAAAGTGTCCAGTGTCCAAAATTGTGTGCAGAGATTCAAAATCTCCCTTATCCTCTAGTCACTTTGGTCACAGCTGTGCCATCGAGCCTGTCACATAGCGCTCAGATATTCATTGGGCCTCACACAATCCAAAAGTGTCCAGTGTCCAAAAGTGTGTGCAGAGATTCAAAATCTCCCTTATCCTCTAGTCACTTTGGTCACAGCTGTGCCATCGAGCCTGTCACATAGCGCTCAGATATTCATTGGGCCTCACACAATCCAAAAGTGTCCAGTGTCCAAAAGTGTGTGCAGAGATTCAAAATCTCCCTTATCCTCTAGTCATTTGGTCACAGCTGTGCCATCGAGCCTGTGACATAGCACTCAGATATTCATTGGGCCTCACACAATCCAAAAGTGTCCAGTGTCCAAAAGTGTGTGCAGAGATTCAAAATCTCCCTTATCCTCTAGTCACTTTGGTCACAGCTGTGCCATCGAGCCTGTCACATAGCGCTCAGATATTCATTGGGCCTCACACAATCCAAAAGTGTCCAGTGTCCAAAAGTGTGTGCAGAGATTCAAAATCTCCCTTATCCTCTAGTCACTTTGGTCACAGCTGTGCCATCGAGCCTGTTACATAGCTCTCAGATATTCATTGGGCCTCATACAATCCAAAAGTGTCCAGTGTCCAAAAGTGTGTGCAGAGATTCAAAATCTCCCTTATCCTCCAGTCACTTTGGTCACAGCTGTGCCATCGAGCCTGTGACATAGCGCTCAGATATTCATTGGGCCTCACACAATCCAAAAGTGTCCAGTGTCCAAAAGTGTGTGCAGAGATTCAAAATCTCCCTTATCCTCTAGTCACTTTGGTCACAGCTGTGCCATCGAGCCTGTCACATAGCGCTCAGATATCAGTGGGCCTCACACAATCCAAAAGTGTCCAGTGTCCAAAAGTGTGTGCAGAGGTTCAAAATCTCCCTTATCCTCTAGTCACTTTAGTCACAGCTATGTCATGAAGGCTGTGACATAGCACTCAGATATCAGTGGGCCTCACACAATCCAAAAGTGTCCAGTGTCCAAAAGTGTGTGCAGAGATTCAAAATCTCCCTTATCCTCTAGTCACTTTAGTCACAGCTATGCCATGAAGCCTGTGACATAGCACTCAGATATCAGTGGGCCTCACACAATCCAAAAGTGTCCAGTGTCCAAAAGTGTGTGCAGAGATTCAAAATCTCCCTTATCCTCTAGTCACTTTGGTCACAGCTGTGCCATCGAGCCTGTGACATAGCGCTCAGATATCAGTGGGCCTCACACAATCCAAAAGTGTCCAGTGTCCAAAAGTTTGTGCAGAGATTCAAAATCTCCCTTATCCTCTAGTCACTTTGGTCACAGCTGTGCCATCGAGCCTGTCACATAGCGCTCAGATATTCATTGGGCCTCACACAATCCAAAAGTGTCCAGTGTCCAAAAGTGTGTGCAGAGATTCAAAATCTCCCTTATCCTCTAGTCACTTTGGTCACAGCTGTGCCATCGAGCCTGTCACATAGCGCTCAGATATTCATTGGGCCTCACACAATCCAAAAGTGTCCAGTGTCCAAAAGTGTGTGCAGAGATTCAGAATCTCGCTTATCCTCTAGTCACTTTGGTCACAGCTGTGCCATCGAGCCTGTCACATAGCGCTCAGATATCAGTGGGCCTCACACAATCCAAAAGTGTCCAGTGTCCAAAAGTGTGTGCAGAGATTCAAAATCTCCCTTATCCTCTATTCACTTTGGTCACAGCTGTGCCATTGAGCCTGTGATATAGCGCTCAGATATTCATTGAGCCTCACACAATCCAAAAGTGTCCAGTGTCCAAAAGTGTGTGCAGAGATTCAAAATCTCCCTTATCCTCTAGTCACTTTGGTCACAGCTGTGCCATCGATCCTGTGACATAGCGCTCAGATATTCATTGGGCCTCACACAATCCAAAAGTGTCCAGTGTCCAAAATTGTGTGCAGAGATTCAAAATCTCCCTTATCCTCTAGTCACTTTGGTCACAGCTGTGCCATCGAGCCTGTCACATAGCGCTCAGATATTCATTGGGCCTCACACAATCCAAAAGTGTCCAGTGTCCAAAAGTGTGTGCAGAGATTCAAAATCTCCCTTATCCTCTAGTCACTTTGGTCACAGCTGTGCCATCGAGCCTGTCACATAGCGCTCAGATATTCATTGGGCCTCACACAATCCAAAAGTGTCCAGTGTCCAAAAGTGTGTGCAGAGATTCAAAATCTCCCTTATCCTCTAGTCATTTGGTCACAGCTGTGCCATCGAGCCTGTGACATAGCACTCAGATATTCATTGGGCCTCACACAATCCAAAAGTGTCCAGTGTCCAAAAGTGTGTGCAGAGATTCAAAATCTCCCTTATCCTCTAGTCACTTTGGTCACAGCTGTGCCATCGAGCCTGTGATATAGCGCTCAGATATCAGTGGGCCTCACACAATCCAAAAGTGTCCAGTGTCCAAAAGTGTGTGCAGAGATTCAAAACCTCCCTTATCCTCTAGTCACTTTGGTCACAGCTGTGCCATCGAGCCTGTGACATAGCGCTCAGATATCAGTGGGCCTCACACATTCCAAAAGTTTCCAGTGTCCAAAAGTGTGTGCAGAGATTCAAAATCTCCCTTATCCTCTAGTCACTTTGGTCACAGCTGTGCCATCGATCCTGTGACATAGCGCTCAGATATTCATTGGGCCTCACACAATCCAAAAGTGTCCAGTGTCCAAAATTGTGTGCAGAGATTCAAAATCTCCCTTATCCTCTAGTCACTTTGGTCACAGCTGTGCCATCGAGCCTGTCACATAGCGCTCAGATATTCATTGGGCCTCACACAATCCAAAAGTGTCCAAAAGTGTGTGCAGAGATTCAAAATCTCCCTTATCCTCTAGTCACTTTGGTCACAGCTGTGCCATCGAGCCTGTCACATAGCGCTCAGATATTCATTGGGCCTCACACAATCCAAAAGTGTCCAGTGTCCAAAAGTGTGTGCAGAGATTCAAAATCTCCCTTATCCTCTAGTCACTTTGGTCACAGCTGTGCCATCGAGCCTGTCACATAGCGCTCAGATATTCATTGGGGCTCACACAATCCAAAAGTGTCCAGTGTCCAAAAGTGTGTGCAGAGATTCAAAATCTCCCTTATCCTCTAGTCATTTGGTCACAGCTGTGACATCGAGCCTGTGACATAGCACTCAGATATTCATTGGGCCTCACACAATCCAAAAGTGTCCAGTGTCCAAAAGTGTGTGCAGAGATTCAAAATCTCCCTTATCTTCTAGTCACTTTGGTCACAGCTGTGCCATCGAGCCTGTCACATAGCGCTCAGATATTCATTGGGCCTCACACAATCCAAAAGTGTCCAGTGTCCAAAAGTGTGTGCAGAGATTCAAAATCTCCCTTATCCTCTAGTCACTTTGGTCACAGCTGTGCCATCGAGCCTGTGACATAGCGCTCAGATATCAGTGGGTCTCACACAATCCAAAAGTGTCCAGTGTCCAAAAGCGTGTGCAGAGATTCAAAATCTCCCTTTTCCTTTAGTCACTTTGCTCACAGCTGTGCCATCGAGCCTGTGACATAGTGCTCAGATATCAGTGGGCCTCACACAATCCAAAAGTGTCCAGTGTCCAAAAGTGTGTGCAGAGATTCAAAATCTCCCTTATCCTCTAGTCACTTTGGTCACAGCTGTGCCATCGAGCCTGTCACATAGCGCTCAGATATTCATTGGGCCTCACACAATCCAAAAGTGTCCAGTGTCCAAAAGTGTGTGCAGAGATTCAAAATCTCCCTTATCCTCTAGTCACTTTGGTCACAGCTGTGCCATCGAGCCTGTTACATATCTCTCAGATATTCATTGGGCCTCATACAATCCAAAAGTGTCCAGTGTCCAAAAGTGTGTGCAGAGATTCAAAATCTCCCTTATCCTCCAGTCACTTTGGTCACAGCTGTGCCATCGAGCCTGTGACATAGCGCTCAGATATTCATTGGGCCTCACACAATCCAAAAGTGTCCAGTGTCCAAAAGTGTGTGCAGAGATTCAAAATCTCCCTTATCTTCTAGTCACTTTGGTCACAGCTGTGCCATCGAGCCTGTCACATAGCGCTCAGATATTCATTGGGCCTCACACAATCCAAAAGTGTCCAGTGTCCAAAAGTGTGTGCAGAGATTCAAAATCTCCCTTATCCTCTGGTCACTTCGGTCACAGCTGTGCCATCGAGCCTGTGACATAGCTCTCAGATATTCATTGGGCCTCATACAATCCAAAAGTGTCCAGTGTCCAAAAGTGTGTGCAGAGATTCAAAATCTCCCTTATCCTCTAGTCACTTTGGTCACAGCTGTGCCATCGAGCCTGTCACATAGCGCTCAGATATCAGTGGGCCTCACACAATCCAAAAGTGTCCAGTGTCCAAAAGTGTGTGCAGAGGTTCAAAATCTCCCTTATCCTCTAGTCACTTTAGTCACAGCTATGTCATGAAGGCTGTGACATAGCACTCAGATATCAGTGGGCCTCACACAATCCAAAAGTGTCCAGTGTCCAAAAGTGTGTGCAGAGATTCAAAATCTCCCTTATCCTCTAGTCACTTTAGTCACAGCTATGCCATGAAGCCTGTGACATAGCACTCAGATATCAGTCGGCCTCACACAATCAAAAAGTGTCCAGTGTCCAAAAGTGTGTGCAGAGATTCAAAATCTCCCTTATCCTCTAGTCACTTTGGTCACAGCTGTGCCATCGAGCCTGTGACATAGCGCTCAGATATCAGTGGGCCTCACACAATCCAAAAGTGTCCAGTGTCCAAAAGTTTGTGCAGAGATTCAAAATCTCCCTTATCCTCTAGTCACTTTGGTCACAGCTGTGCCATCGAGCCTGTCACATAGCGCTCAGATATTCATTGGGCCTCACACAATCCAAAAGTGTCCAGTGTCCAAAAGTGTGTGCAGAGATTCAAAATCTCCCTTATCCTCTAGTCACTTTGGTCACAGCTGTGCCATCGAGCCTGTCACATAGCGCTCAGATATTCATTGGGCCTCACACAATCCAAAAGTGTCCAGTGTCCAAAAGTGTGTGCAGAGATTCAGAATCTCGCTTATCCTCTAGTCACTTTGGTCACAGCTGTGCCATCGAGCCTGTCACATAGCGCTCAGATATCAGTGGGCCTCACACAATCCAAAAGTGTCCAGTGTCCAAAAGTGTGTGCAGAGATTCAAAATCTCCCTTATCCTCTATTCACTTTGGTCACAGCTGTGCCATTGAGCCTGTGATATAGCGCTCAGATATTCATTGAGCCTCACACAATCCAAAAGTGTCCAGTGTCCAAAAGTGTGTGCAGAGATTCAAAATCTCCCTTATCCTCTAGTCACTTTGGTCACAGCTGTGCCATCGATCCTGTGACATAGCGCTCAGATATTCATTGGGCCTCACACAATCCAAAAGTGTCCAGTGTCCAAAATTGTGTGCAGAGATTCAAAATCTCCCTTATCCTCTAGTCACTTTGGTCACAGCTGTGCCATCGAGCCTGTCACATAGCGCTCAGATATTCATTGGGCCTCACACAATCCAAAAGTGTCCAGTGTCCAAAAGTGTGTGCAGAGATTCAAAATCTCCCTTATCCTCTAGTCACTTTGGTCACAGCTGTGCCATCGAGCCTGTCACATAGCGCTCAGATATTCATTGGGCCTCACACAATCCAAAAGTGTCCAGTGTCCAAAAGTGTGTGCAGAGATTCAAAATCTCCCTTATCCTCTAGTCATTTGGTCACAGCTGTGCCATCGAGCCTGTGACATAGCACTCAGATATTCATTGGGCCTCACACAATCCAAAAGTGTCCAGTGTCCAAAAGTGTGTGAAGAGATTCAAAATCTCCCATATCCTCTAGTCACTTTGGTCACAGCTGTGCCATCGAGCCTGTGACATAGCGATCAGATATCAGTGGGCCTCACACAATCCAAAAGTGTCCAGTGTCCAAAAGTGTGTGCAGAGATTCAAAATCTCCCTTATCCTCTAGTCACTTTAGTCACAGCTGTGCCATCGAGCCTGTCACATAGCGCTCAGATATCAGTGGGCCTCACACAATCCAAAAGTGTCCAGTGTCCAAAAGTGTGTGCAGAGATTCAAAATCTCCCTTATCCTCTAGTCACTTTGGTCACAGCTGTGCCATCGAGCCTGTCACATAGCGCTCAGATATTCATTGGGCCTCACACAATCCAAAAGTGTCCAGTGTCCAAAAGTGTGTGCAGAGATTCAAAATCTCCCTTATCCTCTAGTCACTTTGGTCACAGCTGTGCCATCGAGCCTGTCACATAGCGCTCATATATTCATTGGGCCTCACACAATCCAAAAGTGTCCAGTGTCCAAAAGTGTGTGCAGAGATTCAAAATCTCCCTTATCCTCTAGTCACTTTGGTCACAGCTGTGCCATCGAGCCTGTCACATAGCGCTCAGATATTCATTGGGCCTCACACAATCCAAAAGTGTCAAGTGTCCAAAAATGTGTGCAGAGATTCAGAATCTCCCTTATCCTCTAGTCACTTTGGTCACAGCTGTGCCATCGAGCCTGTCACATAGCGCTCAGATATTCATTGGGACTCACACAATCCAAAAGTGTTCAGTGTCGAAAAGTGTGTGCAGAGATTCAAAATCTCCCTTATCCTCTAGTCACTTTGGTCACAGCTGTGCCATCGAGCCTGTGACATAGCACTCAGATATTCATTGGGCCTCACACAATCCAAAAGTGTCCAGTGTCCAAAAGTGTGTGCAGAGATTCAAAATCTCCCTTATCCTCTAGTCACTTTGGTCACAGCTGTGCCATTGAGCCTGTGACATAGCGATCAGATATCAGTGGGCCTCACACAATCCAAAAGTGTCCAGTGTCCAAAAGTGTGTGCAGAGATTCAAAATCTCCCTTATCCTCTAGTCACTTTAGTCACAGCTGTGCCATTGAGCCTGTCACATAGCGCTCAGATATCAGTGGGCCTCACACAATCCAAAAGTGTCCAGTGTCCAAAAGTGTGTGCAGAGATTCAAAATCTCCCTTATCCTCTAGTCACTTTGGTCACAGCTGTGCCATCGAGCCTGTGACATAGCGCTCAGATATCAGTGGGCCTCACACAATCCAAAAGTGTCCAGTGTCCAAAAGTGTGTGCAGAGATACAAAATCTCCCTTATCCTCTAGTCACTTTGGTCACAGCTGTGCCATCGAGCCTGTCACATAGCGCTCAGATATTCATTGGGCCTCACACAATCCAAAAGTGTCCAGTGTCCAAAAGTGTGTGCAGAGATTCAAAATCTCCCTTATCCTCTAGTCACTTTGGTCACAGCTGTGCCATCGAGCCTGTCACATAGCGCTCAGATATCAGTGGGCCTCACACAATCCAAAAATGTCCAGTGTCCAAAAGTGTGTGCAGAGATTCAAAATCTCCCTTATCCTCTAGTCACTTTGGTCACAGCTGTGCCATCGAGCCTGTCACATAGCGCTCAGATATTCATTGGGCCTCACACAATCCAAAAGTGTCCAGTGTCCAAAAGTGTGTGCAGAGATTCAAAATCTCCCTTATCCTCTAGTCACTTTGGTCACAGCTGTGCCATCGAGCCTGTCACATAGCGCTCAGATATCAGTGGGCCTCACACAATCCAAAAGTGTCCAGTGTCCAAAAGTGTGTGCAGAGATTCAAAATCTCCCTTATCCTCTAGTCACTTTGGTCACAGCTGTGCCATCGAGCCTGTCACATAGCGCTCAGATATTCATTGGGCCTCACACAATCCAAAAGTGTCCAGTGTCCAAAAGTGTGTGCAGAGATTCAAAATCTCCCTTATCCTCTAGTCACTTTGGTCACAGCTGTGCCATCGAGCCTGTCACATAGCGCTCAGATATCAGTGGGCCTCACACAATCCAAAAGTGTCCAGTGTCCAAAAGTGTGTGCAGAGATTCAAAATCTCCCTTATCCTCTAGTCACTTTGGTCACAGCTGTGCCATCGAGCCTGTGACATAGCGCTCAGATATTCATTGGGCCTCACACAATCCAAAAGTGTCCAGTGTCCAAAAGTGTGTGCAGAGATTCAAAATCTCCCTTATCCTCTAGTCACTTTGGTCACAGCTGTGCCATCGAGCCTGTCACATAGCGCTCAGATATTCATTGGGCCTCACACAATCCAAAAGTGTCCAGTGTCCAAAAGTGTGTGCAGAGATTCAAAATCTCCCTTATCCTCTAGTCACTTTGGTCACAGCTGTGCCATCGAGCCTTTCACATAGCGCTCAGATATTCATTGGGCCTCACACAATCCAAAAGTGTCCAGTGTCCAAAAGTGTGTGCAGAGATTCAAAATCTCCCTTATCCTCTAGTCACTTTGGTCACAGCTGTGCCATCGAGCCTGTGATATAGCGCTCAGATATCAGTGGGCCTCACACAATCCAAAAGTGTCCAGTGTCCAAAAACGTGTGCAGAGATTCAAAATCTCCCTTATCCTTTAGTCACTTTGCTCACAGCTGTGCCATTGAGCCTGTGACATAGCGCTCAGATATCAGTGGGCCGCACACAATCCAAAAGTGTCCAGTGTCCAAAAGTGTGTGCAGAGATTCAAAATCTCCCTTATCCTCTAGTCATTTTGGTCACAGCTGTGCCATCGAGCCTGTCACATAGCGCTCAGATATTCATTGGGCCTCACACAATCCAAAAGTGTCCAGTGTCCAAAAGTGTGTGCAGAGATTCAAAATCTCCCTTATCCTCTAGTCACTTTGGTCACAGCTGTGCCATCGAGCCTGTCACATAGCGCTCAGATATTCATTGGGCCTCACACAATCCAAAAGTGTCCAGTGTTCAAAAGTGTGTGCAGAGATTCAAAATCTCCCTTATCCTCTAGTCACTTTGGTCACAGCTGTGCCATCGAGCCTGTCACATAGCGCTCAGATATCAGTGGGCCTCACACAATCCAAAAGTGTCCAGTGTCCAAAAGTGTGTGCAGAGATTCAAAATCTCTCTTATCCTCTAGTCACTTTGGTCACAGCTGTGCCATCGAGCCTGTCACATAGCGCTCAGATATTCATTGGGCCTAACACAATCCAAAAGTGTCCAGTGTCCAAAAGTGTGTGCAGAGATTCAAAATCTTCCTTATCCTCTAGTCACTTTGGTCACAGCTGTGCCATCGAGCCTGTCACATAGCGCTCAGATATTCATTGGGCCTCACACAATCCAAAAGTGTCCAGTGTCCAAAAGTGTGTGCAGAGATTCAAAATCTCCCTTATCCTCTAGTCACTTTGGTCACAGCTGTGCCATCGGGCCTGTCACATAGCGATCAGATATTCATTGGGCCTCACACAATCCAAAAGTGTCCAGTGTCCAAAAGTGTGTGCAGAGATTCAAAATCTCCCTTATCCTCTAGTCACTTTGGTCACAGCTGTGCCATCGAGCCTGTCACATAGCGCTCAGATATTCATTGGGCCTCACACAATCCAAAAGTGTCCAGTGTCCAAAAGTGTGTGCAGAGATTCAAAATCTCCCTTATCCTCTAGTCACTTTGGTCACAGCTGTGCCATCGAGCCTGTCACATAGCGCTCAGATATCAGTGGGCCTCACACAATCCAAAAGTGTCCAGTGTCCAAAAGTGTGTGCAGAGATTCAAAATCTCCCTTATCCTCTAGTCACTTTGGTCACATCTGTGCCATCGAGCCTGTCACATAGCGCTCAGATATTCATTGGGCCTCACACAATCCAAAAGTGTCCAGTGTCCAAAAGTGTGTGCAGAGATTCAAATTCTCCCTTATCCTCTAGTCACTTTGGTCACAGCTGTGCCATCGAGCCTGTGATATAGCGCTCAGATATCAGTGGGCCTCACACAATCCAAAAGTGTCCAGTGTCCAAAAACGTGTGCAGAGATTCAAAATCTCCCTTATCCTTTAGTCATTTTGCTCACAGCTGTGCCATCGAGCCTGTGACATAGCGCTCAGATATCAGTGGGCCTCACACAATCCAAAAGTGTCCAGTGTCCAAAAGTGTGTGCAGAGATTCAAAATCTCCCTTATCCTCTAGTCACTTTGGTCACAGCTGTGCCATCGAGCCTGTCACATAGCGCTCAGATATTCATTGGGCCTCACACAATCCAAAAGTGTCCAGTGTTCAAAAGTGTGTGCAGAGATTCAAAATCTCCCTTATCCTCTAGTCACTTTGGTCACAGCTGTGCCATCGAGCCTCTCACATAGCGCTCAGATATCAGTGGGCCTCACACAATCCAAAAGTGTCCAGTGTCCAAAAGTGTGTGCAGAGATACAAAATCTCCCTTATCCTCTAGTCACTTTGGTCACAGCTGTGCCATCGAGCCTGTCACATAGCGCTCAGATATTCATTGGGCCTCACACAATCCAAAAGTGTCCAGTGTCCAAAAGTGTGTGCAGAGATTCAAAATCTCCCTTATCCTCTAGTCACTTTGGTCACAGCTGTGCCATCGAGCCTGTCACATAGCGATCAGATATTCATTGGGCCTCACACAATCCAAAAGTGTCCAGTGTCCAAAAGTGTGTGCAGAGATTCAAAATCTCCCTTATCCTCTAGTCACTTTGGTCACAGCTGTGCCATCGAGCCTGTCACATAGCGCTCAGATATTCATTGGGCCTCACACAATCCAAAAGTGTCCAGTGTCCAAAAGTGTGTGCAGAGATTCAAAATCTCCCTTATCCTCTAGTCACTTTGGTCACAGCTGTGCCATCGAGCCTGTCACATAGCGCTCAGATATTCATTGGGCCTCACACAATCCAAAAGTGTCCAGTGTCCAAAAGTGTGTGCAGAGATTCAAAATCTCCCTTATCCTCTGGTCACTTTGGTCACAGCTGTGCCATCGAGCCTGTGATATAGCGCTCAGATATCAGTGGGCCTCACACAATCCAAAAGTGTCCAGTGTCCAAAAACGTGTGCAGAGATTCAAAATCTCCCTTATCCTTTAGTCACTTTGCTCACAGCTGTGCCATTGAGCCTGTGACATAGCGCTCAGATATCAGTGGGCCGCACACAATCCAAAAGTGTCCAGTGTCCAAAAGTGTGTGCAGAGATTCAAAATCTCCCTTATCCTCTAGTCACTTTGGTCACAGCTGTGCCATCGAGCCTGTCACATAGCGCTCAGATATTCATTGGGCCTCACACAATCCAAAAGTGTCCAGTGTCCAAAAGTGTGTGCAGAGATTCAAAATCTCCCTTATCCTCTAGTCACTTTGGTCACAGCTGTGCCATCGAGCCTGTCACATAGCGCTCAGATATTCATTGGGCCTCACACAATCCAAAAGTGTCCAGTGTTCAAAAGTGTGTGCAGAGATTCAAAATCTCCCTTATCCTCTAGTCACTTTGGTCACAGCTGTGCCATCGAGCCTGTCACATAGCGCTCAGATATCAGTGGGCCTCACACAATCCAAAAGTGTCCAGTGTCCAAAAGTGTGTGCAGAGGTTCAAAATCTCCCTTATCCTCTAGTCACTTTAGTCACAGCTATGTCATGAAGGCTGTGACATAGCACTCAGATATCAGTGGGCCTCACACAATCCAAAAGTGTCCAGTGTCCAAAAGTGTGTGCAGAGATTCAAAATCTCCCTTATCCTCTAGTCACTTTAGTCACAGCTATGCCATGAAGCCTGTGACATAGCACTC
The DNA here is from genome assembly GCF_039654945.1 of Dendrobates tinctorius. Taxonomy (NCBI): domain Eukaryota; kingdom Metazoa; phylum Chordata; class Amphibia; order Anura; family Dendrobatidae; genus Dendrobates; species Dendrobates tinctorius. Next base: position 54,407,555 of record NW_027361676.1, read on the forward strand.
AGATATCAGTGGGCCTCACACAATCCAAAAGTGTCCAGTGTCCAAAAGTGTGTGCAGAGATTCAAAATCTCCCTTATCCTCTAGTCACTTTGGTCACAGCTGTGCCATCGAGCCTGTGACATAGCGCTCAGATATCAGTGGGCCTCACACAATCCAAAAGTGTCCAGTGTCCAAAAGTTTGTGCAGAGATTCAAAATCTCCCTTATCCTCTAGTCACTTTGGTCACAGCTGTGCCATCGAGCCTGTCACATAGCGCTCAGATATTCATTGGGCCTCACACAATCCAAAAGTGTCCAGTGTCCAAAAGTGTGTGCAGAGATTCAAAATCTCCCTTATCCTCTAGTCACTTTGGTCACAGCTGTGCCATCGAGCCTGTCACATAGCGCTCAGATATTCATTGGGCCTCACACAATCCAAAAGTGTCCAGTGTCCAAAAGTGTGTGCAGAGATTCAGAATCTCGCTTATCCTCTAGTCACTTTGGTCACAGCTGTGCCATCGAGCCTGTCACATAGCGCTCAGATATCAGTGGGCCTCACACAATCCAAAAGTGTCCAGTGTCCAAAAGTGTGTGCAGAGATTCAAAATCTCCCTTATCCTCTATTCACTTTGGTCACAGCTGTGCCATTGAGCCTGTGATATAGCGCTCAGATATTCATTGAGCCTCACACAATCCAAAAGTGTCCAGTGTCCAAAAGTGTGTGCAGAGATTCAAAATCTCCCTTATCCTCTAGTCACTTTGGTCACAGCTGTGCCATCGATCCTGTGACATAGCGCTCAGATATTCATTGGGCCTCACACAATCCAAAAGTGTCCAGTGTCCAAAATTGTGTGCAGAGATTCAAAATCTCCCTTATCCTCTAGTCACTTTGGTCACAGCTGTGCCATCGAGCCTGTCACATAGCGCTCAGATATTCATTGGGCCTCACACAATCCAAAAGTGTCCAGTGTCCAAAAGTGTGTGCAGAGATTCAAAATCTCCCTTATCCTCTAGTCACTTTGGTCACAGCTGTGCCATCGAGCCTGTCACATAGCGCTCAGATATTCATTGGGCCTCACACAATCCAAAAGTGTCCAGTGTCCAAAAGTGTGTGCAGAGATTCAAAATCTCCCTTATCCTCTAGTCATTTGGTCACAGCTGTGCCATCGAGCCTGTGACATAGCACTCAGATATTCATTGGGCCTCACACAATCCAAAAGTGTCCAGTGTCCAAAAGTGTGTGCAGAGATTCAAAATCTCCCTTATCCTCTAGTCACTTTGGTCACAGCTGTGCCATCGAGCCTGTCACATAGCGCTCAGATATTCATTGGGCCTCACACAATCCAAAAGTGTCCAGTGTCCAAAAGTGTGTGCAGAGATTCAAAATCTCCCTTATCCTCTAGTCACTTTGGTCACAGCTGTGCCATCGAGCCTGTTACATAGCTCTCAGATATTCATTGGGCCTCATACAATCCAAAAGTGTCCAGTGTCCAAAAGTGTGTGCAGAGATTCAAAATCTCCCTTATCCTCCAGTCACTTTGGTCACAGCTGTGCCATCGAGCCTGTGACATAGCGCTCAGATATTCATTGGGCCTCACACAATCCAAAAGTGTCCAGTGTCCAAAAGTGTGTGCAGAGATTCAAAATCTCCCTTATCCTCTAGTCACTTTGGTCACAGCTGTGCCATCGAGCCTGTCACATAGCGCTCAGATATCAGTGGGCCTCACACAATCCAAAAGTGTCCAGTGTCCAAAAGTGTGTGCAGAGGTTCAAAATCTCCCTTATCCTCTAGTCACTTTAGTCACAGCTATGTCATGAAGGCTGTGACATAGCACTCAGATATCAGTGGGCCTCACACAATCCAAAAGTGTCCAGTGTCCAAAAGTGTGTGCAGAGATTCAAAATCTCCCTTATCCTCTAGTCACTTTAGTCACAGCTATGCCATGAAGCCTGTGACATAGCACTCAGATATCAGTGGGCCTCACACAATCCAAAAGTGTCCAGTGTCCAAAAGTGTGTGCAGAGATTCAAAATCTCCCTTATCCTCTAGTCACTTTGGTCACAGCTGTGCCATCGAGCCTGTGACATAGCGCTCAGATATCAGTGGGCCTCACACAATCCAAAAGTGTCCAGTGTCCAAAAGTTTGTGCAGAGATTCAAAATCTCCCTTATCCTCTAGTCACTTTGGTCACAGCTGTGCCATCGAGCCTGTCACATAGCGCTCAGATATTCATTGGGCCTCACACAATCCAAAAGTGTCCAGTGTCCAAAAGTGTGTGCAGAGATTCAAAATCTCCCTTATCCTCTAGTCACTTTGGTCACAGCTGTGCCATCGAGCCTGTCACATAGCGCTCAGATATTCATTGGGCCTCACACAATCCAAAAGTGTCCAGTGTCCAAAAGTGTGTGCAGAGATTCAGAATCTCGCTTATCCTCTAGTCACTTTGGTCACAGCTGTGCCATCGAGCCTGTCACATAGCGCTCAGATATCAGTGGGCCTCACACAATCCAAAAGTGTCCAGTGTCCAAAAGTGTGTGCAGAGATTCAAAATCTCCCTTATCCTCTATTCACTTTGGTCACAGCTGTGCCATTGAGCCTGTGATATAGCGCTCAGATATTCATTGAGCCTCACACAATCCAAAAGTGTCCAGTGTCCAAAAGTGTGTGCAGAGATTCAAAATCTCCCTTATCCTCTAGTCACTTTGGTCACAGCTGTGCCATCGATCCTGTGACATAGCGCTCAGATATTCATTGGGCCTCACACAATCCAAAAGTGTCCAGTGTCCAAAATTGTGTGCAGAGATTCAAAATCTCCCTTATCCTCTAGTCACTTTGGTCACAGCTGTGCCATCGAGCCTGTCACATAGCGCTCAGATATTCATTGGGCCTCACACAATCCAAAAGTGTCCAGTGTCCAAAAGTGTGTGCAGAGATTCAAAATCTCCCTTATCCTCTAGTCACTTTGGTCACAGCTGTGCCATCGAGCCTGTCACATAGCGCTCAGATATTCATTGGGCCTCACACAATCCAAAAGTGTCCAGTGTCCAAAAGTGTGTGCAGAGATTCAAAATCTCCCTTATCCTCTAGTCATTTGGTCACAGCTGTGCCATCGAGCCTGTGACATAGCACTCAGATATTCATTGGGCCTCACACAATCCAAAAGTGTCCAGTGTCCAAAAGTGTGTGCAGAGATTCAAAATCTCCCTTATCCTCTAGTCACTTTGGTCACAGCTGTGCCATCGAGCCTGTGATATAGCGCTCAGATATCAGTGGGCCTCACACAATCCAAAAGTGTCCAGTGTCCAAAAGTGTGTGCAGAGATTCAAAACCTCCCTTATCCTCTAGTCACTTTGGTCACAGCTGTGCCATCGAGCCTGTGACATAGCGCTCAGATATCAGTGGGCCTCACACATTCCAAAAGTTTCCAGTGTCCAAAAGTGTGTGCAGAGATTCAAAATCTCCCTTATCCTCTAGTCACTTTGGTCACAGCTGTGCCATCGATCCTGTGACATAGCGCTCAGATATTCATTGGGCCTCACACAATCCAAAAGTGTCCAGTGTCCAAAATTGTGTGCAGAGATTCAAAATCTCCCTTATCCTCTAGTCACTTTGGTCACAGCTGTGCCATCGAGCCTGTCACATAGCGCTCAGATATTCATTGGGCCTCACACAATCCAAAAGTGTCCAGTGTCCAAAAGTGTGTGCAGAGATTCAAAATCTCCCTTATCCTCTAGTCACTTTGGTCACAGCTGTGCCATCGAGCCTGTCACATAGCGCTCAGATATTCATTGGGCCTCACACAATCCAAAAGTGTCCAGTGTCCAAAAGTGTGTGCAGAGATTCAAAATCTCCCTTATCCTCTAGTCACTTTGGTCACAGCTGTGCCATCGAGCCTGTCACATAGCGCTCAGATATTCATTGGGGCTCACACAATCCAAAAGTGTCCAGTGTCCAAAAGTGTGTGCAGAGATTCAAAATCTCCCTTATCCTCTAGTCATTTGGTCACAGCTGTGACATCGAGCCTGTGACATAGCACTCAGATATTCATTGGGCCTCACACAATCCAAAAGTGTCCAGTGTCCAAAAGTGTGTGCAGAGATTCAAAATCTCCCTTATCTTCTAGTCACTTTGGTCACAGCTGTGCCATCGAGCCTGTCACATAGCGCTCAGATATTCATTGGGCCTCACACAATCCAAAAGTGTCCAGTGTCCAAAAGTGTGTGCAGAGATTCAAAATCTCCCTTATCCTCTAGTCACTTTGGTCACAGCTGTGCCATCGAGCCTGTGACATAGCGCTCAGATATCAGTGGGTCTCACACAATCCAAAAGTGTCCAGTGTCCAAAAGCGTGTGCAGAGATTCAAAATCTCCCTTTTCCTTTAGTCACTTTGCTCACAGCTGTGCCATCGAGCCTGTGACATAGTGCTCAGATATCAGTGGGCCTCACACAATCCAAAAGTGTCCAGTGTCCAAAAGTGTGTGCAGAGATTCAAAATCTCCCTTATCCTCTAGTCACTTTGGTCACAGCTGTGCCATCGAGCCTGTCACATAGCGCTCAGATATTCATTGGGCCTCACACAATCCAAAAGTGTCCAGTGTCCAAAAGTGTGTGCAGAGATTCAAAATCTCCCTTATCCTCTAGTCACTTTGGTCACAGCTGTGCCATCGAGCCTGTTACATATCTCTCAGATATTCATTGGGCCTCATACAATCCAAAAGTGTCCAGTGTCCAAAAGTGTGTGCAGAGATTCAAAATCTCCCTTATCCTCCAGTCACTTTGGTCACAGCTGTGCCATCGAGCCTGTGACATAGCGCTCAGATATTCATTGGGCCTCACACAATCCAAAAGTGTCCAGTGTCCAAAAGTGTGTGCAGAGATTCAAAATCTCCCTTATCTTCTAGTCACTTTGGTCACAGCTGTGCCATCGAGCCTGTCACATAGCGCTCAGATATTCATTGGGCCTCACACAATCCAAAAGTGTCCAGTGTCCAAAAGTGTGTGCAGAGATTCAAAATCTCCCTTATCCTCTGGTCACTTCGGTCACAGCTGTGCCATCGAGCCTGTGACATAGCGCTCAGATATCAGTGGGTCTCACACAATCCAAAAGTGTCCAGTGTCCAAAAGCGTGTGCAGAGATTCAAAATCTCCCTTTTCCTTTAGTCACTTTGCTCACAGCTGTGCCATCGAGCCTGTGACATAGTGCTCAGATATCAGTGGGCCTCACACAATCCAAAAGTGTCCAGTGTCCAAAAGTGTGTGCAGAGATTCAAAATCTCCCTTATCCTCTAGTCACTTTGGTCACAGCTGTGCCATCGAGCCTGTCACATAGCGCTCAGATATTCATTGGGCCTCACACAATCCAAAAGTGTCCAGTGTCCAAAAGTGTGTGCAGAGATTCAAAATCTCCCTTATCCTCTAGTCACTTTGGTCACAGCTGTGCCATCGAGCCTGTTACATAGCTCTCAGATATTCATTGGGCCTCATACAATCCAAAAGTGTCCAGTGTCCAAAAGTGTGTGCAGAGATTCAAAATCTCCCTTATCCTCCAGTCACTTTGGTCACAGCTGTGCCATCGAGCCTGTGACATAGCGCTCAGATATTCATTGGGCCTCACACAATCCAAAAGTGTCCAGTGTCCAAAAGTGTGTGCAGAGATTCAAAATCTCCCTTATCCTCTAGTCACTTTGGTCACAGCTGTGCCATCGAGCCTGTCACATAGCGCTCAGATATCAGTGGGCCTCACACAATCCAAAAGTGTCCAGTGTCCAAAAGTGTGTGCAGAGGTTCAAAATCTCCCTTATCCTCTAGTCACTTTAGTCACAGCTATGTCATGAAGGCTGTGACATAGCACTCAGATATCAGTGGGCCTCACACAATCCAAAAGTGTCCAGTGTCCAAAAGTGTGTGCAGAGATTCAAAATCTCCCTTATCCTCTAGTCACTTTAGTCACAGCTATGCCATGAAGCCTGTGACATAGCACTCAGATATCAGTCGGCCTCACACAATCAAAAAGTGTCCAGTGTCCAAAAGTGTGTGCAGAGATTCAAAATCTCCCTTATCCTCTAGTCACTTTGGTCACAGCTGTGCCATCGAGCCTGTGACATAGCGCTCAGATATCAGTGGGCCTCACACAATCCAAAAGTGTCCAGTGTCCAAAAGTTTGTGCAGAGATTCAAAATCTCCCTTATCCTCTAGTCACTTTGGTCACAGCTGTGCCATCGAGCCTGTCACATAGCGCTCAGATATTCATTGGGCCTCACACAATCCAAAAGTGTCCAGTGTCCAAAAGTGTGTGCAGAGATTCAAAATCTCCCTTATCCTCTAGTCACTTTGGTCACAGCTGTGCCATCGAGCCTGTCACATAGCGCTCAGATATTCATTGGGCCTCACACAATCCAAAAGTGTCCAGTGTCCAAAAGTGTGTGCAGAGATTCAGAATCTCGCTTATCCTCTAGTCACTTTGGTCACAGCTGTGCCATCGAGCCTGTCACATAGCGCTCAGATATCAGTGGGCCTCACACAATCCAAAAGTGTCCAGTGTCCAAAAGTGTGTGCAGAGATTCAAAATCTCCCTTATCCTCTATTCACTTTGGTCACAGCTGTGCCATTGAGCCTGTGATATAGCGCTCAGATATTCATTGAGCCTCACACAATCCAAAAGTGTCCAGTGTCCAAAAGTGTGTGCAGAGATTCAAAATCTCCCTTATCCTCTAGTCACTTTGGTCACAGCTGTGCCATCGATCCTGTGACATAGCGCTCAGATATTCATTGGGCCTCACACAATCCAAAAGTGTCCAGTGTCCAAAATTGTGTGCAGAGATTCAAAATCTCCCTTATCCTCTAGTCACTTTGGTCACAGCTGTGCCATCGAGCCTGTCACATAGCGCTCAGATATTCATTGGGCCTCACACAATCCAAAAGTGTCCAGTGTCCAAAAGTGTGTGCAGAGATTCAAAATCTCCCTTATCCTCTAGTCACTTTGGTCACAGCTGTGCCATCGAGCCTGTCACATAGCGCTCAGATATTCATTGGGCCTCACACAATCCAAAAGTGTCCAGTGTCCAAAAGTGTGTGCAGAGATTCAAAATCTCCCTTATCCTCTAGTCATTTGGTCACAGCTGTGCCATCGAGCCTGTGACATAGCACTCAGATATTCATTGGGCCTCACACAATCCAAAAGTGTCCAGTGTCCAAAAGTGTGTGAAGAGATTCAAAATCTCCCATATCCTCTAGTCACTTTGGTCACAGCTGTGCCATCGAGCCTGTGACATAGCGATCAGATATCAGTGGGCCTCACACAATCCAAAAGTGTCCAGTGTCCAAAAGTGTGTGCAGAGATTCAAAATCTCCCTTATCCTCTAGTCACTTTAGTCACAGCTGTGCCATCGAGCCTGTCACATAGCGCTCAGATATCAGTGGGCCTCACACAATCCAAAAGTGTCCAGTGTCCAAAAGTGTGTGCAGAGATTCAAAATCTCCCTTATCCTCTAGTCACTTTGGTCACAGCTGTGCCATCGAGCCTGTCACATAGCGCTCAGATATTCATTGGGCCTCACACAATCCAAAAGTGTCCAGTGTCCAAAAGTGTGTGCAGAGATTCAAAATCTCCCTTATCCTCTAGTCACTTTGGTCACAGCTGTGCCATCGAGCCTGTCACATAGCGCTCATATATTCATTGGGCCTCACACAATCCAAAAGTGTCCAGTGTCCAAAAGTGTGTGCAGAGATTCAAAATCTCCCTTATCCTCTAGTCACTTTGGTCACAGCTGTGCCATCGAGCCTGTCACATAGCGCTCAGATATTCATTGGGCCTCACACAATCCAAAAGTGTCAAGTGTCCAAAAATGTGTGCAGAGATTCAGAATCTCCCTTATCCTCTAGTCACTTTGGTCACAGCTGTGCCATCGAGCCTGTCACATAGCGCTCAGATATTCATTGGGACTCACACAATCCAAAAGTGTTCAGTGTCGAAAAGTGTGTGCAGAGATTCAAAATCTCCCTTATCCTCTAGTCACTTTGGTCACAGCTGTGCCATCGAGCCTGTGACATAGCACTCAGATATTCATTGGGCCTCACACAATCCAAAAGTGTCCAGTGTCCAAAAGTGTGTGCAGAGATTCAAAATCTCCCTTATCCTCTAGTCACTTTGGTCACAGCTGTGCCATTGAGCCTGTGACATAGCGATCAGATATCAGTGGGCCTCACACAATCCAAAAGTGTCCAGTGTCCAAAAGTGTGTGCAGAGATTCAAAATCTCCCTTATCCTCTAGTCACTTTAGTCACAGCTGTGCCATTGAGCCTGTCACATAGCGCTCAGATATCAGTGGGCCTCACACAATCCAAAAGTGTCCAGTGTCCAAAAGTGTGTGCAGAGATTCAAAATCTCCCTTATCCTCTAGTCACTTTGGTCACAGCTGTGCCATCGAGCCTGTGACATAGCGCTCAGATATCAGTGGGCCTCACACAATCCAAAAGTGTCCAGTGTCCAAAAGTGTGTGCAGAGATACAAAATCTCCCTTATCCTCTAGTCACTTTGGTCACAGCTGTGCCATCGAGCCTGTCACATAGCGCTCAGATATTCATTGGGCCTCACACAATCCAAAAGTGTCCAGTGTCCAAAAGTGTGTGCAGAGATTCAAAATCTCCCTTATCCTCTAGTCACTTTGGTCACAGCTGTGCCATCGAGCCTGTCACATAGCGCTCAGATATCAGTGGGCCTCACACAATCCAAAAATGTCCAGTGTCCAAAAGTGTGTGCAGAGATTCAAAATCTCCCTTATCCTCTAGTCACTTTGGTCACAGCTGTGCCATCGAGCCTGTCACATAGCGCTCAGATATTCATTGGGCCTCACACAATCCAAAAGTGTCCAGTGTCCAAAAGTGTGTGCAGAGATTCAAAATCTCCCTTATCCTCTAGTCACTTTGGTCACAGCTGTGCCATCGAGCCTGTCACATAGCGCTCAGATATCAGTGGGCCTCACACAATCCAAAAGTGTCCAGTGTCCAAAAGTGTGTGCAGAGATTCAAAATCTCCCTTATCCTCTAGTCACTTTGGTCACAGCTGTGCCATCGAGCCTGTCACATAGCGCTCAGATATTCATTGGGCCTCACACAATCCAAAAGTGTCCAGTGTCCAAAAGTGTGTGCAGAGATTCAAAATCTCCCTTATCCTCTAGTCACTTTGGTCACAGCTGTGCCATCGAGCCTGTCACATAGCGCTCAGATATCAGTGGGCCTCACACAATCCAAAAGTGTCCAGTGTCCAAAAGTGTGTGCAGAGATTCAAAATCTCCCTTATCCTCTAGTCACTTTGGTCACAGCTGTGCCATCGAGCCTGTGACATAGCGCTCAGATATTCATTGGGCCTCACACAATCCAAAAGTGTCCAGTGTCCAAAAGTGTGTGCAGAGATTCAAAATCTCCCTTATCCTCTAGTCACTTTGGTCACAGCTGTGCCATCGAGCCTGTCACATAGCGCTCAGATATTCATTGGGCCTCACACAATCCAAAAGTGTCCAGTGTCCAAAAGTGTGTGCAGAGATTCAAAATCTCCCTTATCCTCTAGTCACTTTGGTCACAGCTGTGCCATCGAGCCTTTCACATAGCGCTCAGATATTCATTGGGCCTCACACAATCCAAAAGTGTCCAGTGTCCAAAAGTGTGTGCAGAGATTCAAAATCTCCCTTATCCTCTAGTCACTTTGGTCACAGCTGTGCCATCGAGCCTGTGATATAGCGCTCAGATATCAGTGGGCCTCACACAATCCAAAAGTGTCCAGTGTCCAAAAACGTGTGCAGAGATTCAAAATCTCCCTTATCCTTTAGTCACTTTGCTCACAGCTGTGCCATTGAGCCTGTGACATAGCGCTCAGATATCAGTGGGCCGCACACAATCCAAAAGTGTCCAGTGTCCAAAAGTGTGTGCAGAGATTCAAAATCTCCCTTATCCTCTAGTCATTTTGGTCACAGCTGTGCCATCGAGCCTGTCACATAGCGCTCAGATATTCATTGGGCCTCACACAATCCAAAAGTGTCCAGTGTCCAAAAGTGTGTGCAGAGATTCAAAATCTCCCTTATCCTCTAGTCACTTTGGTCACAGCTGTGCCATCGAGCCTGTCACATAGCGCTCAGATATTCATTGGGCCTCACACAATCCAAAAGTGTCCAGTGTTCAAAAGTGTGTGCAGAGATTCAAAATCTCCCTTATCCTCTAGTCACTTTGGTCACAGCTGTGCCATCGAGCCTGTCACATAGCGCTCAGATATCAGTGGGCCTCACACAATCCAAAAGTGTCCAGTGTCCAAAAGTGTGTGCAGAGATTCAAAATCTCTCTTATCCTCTAGTCACTTTGGTCACAGCTGTGCCATCGAGCCTGTCACATAGCGCTCAGATATTCATTGGGCCTAACACAATCCAAAAGTGTCCAGTGTCCAAAAGTGTGTGCAGAGATTCAAAATCTCCCTTATCCTCTAGTCACTTTGGTCACAGCTGTGCCATCGAGCCTGTCACATAGCGCTCAGATATTCATTGGGCCTCACACAATCCAAAAGTGTCCAGTGTCCAAAAGTGTGTGCAGAGATTCAAAATCTCCCTTATCCTCTAGTCACTTTGGTCACAGCTGTGCCATCGGGCCTGTCACATAGCGATCAGATATTCATTGGGCCTCACACAATCCAAAAGTGTCCAGTGTCCAAAAGTGTGTGCAGAGATTCAAAATCTCCCTTATCCTCTAGTCACTTTGGTCACAGCTGTGCCATCGAGCCTGTCACATAGCGCTCAGATATTCATTGGGCCTCACACAATCCAAAAGTGTCCAGTGTCCAAAAGTGTGTGCAGAGATTCAAAATCTCCCTTATCCTCTAGTCACTTTGGTCACAGCTGTGCCATCGAGCCTGTCACATAGCGCTCAGATATCAGTGGGCCTCACACAATCCAAAAGTGTCCAGTGTCCAAAAGTGTGTGCAGAGATTCAAAATCTCCCTTATCCTCTAGTCACTTTGGTCACAGCTGTGCCATCGAGCCTGTCACATAGCGCTCAGATATTCATTGGGCCTCACACAATCCAAAAGTGTCCAGTGTCCAAAAGTGTGTGCAGAGATTCAAATTCTCCCTTATCCTCTAGTCACTTTGGTCACAGCTGTGCCATCGAGCCTGTGATATAGCGCTCAGATATCAGTGGGCCTCACACAATCCAAAAGTGTCCAGTGTCCAAAAACGTGTGCAGAGATTCAAAATCTCCCTTATCCTTTAGTCATTTTGCTCACAGCTGTGCCATCGAGCCTGTGACATAGCGCTCAGATATCAGTGGGCCTCACACAATCCAAAAGTGTCCAGTGTCCAAAAGTGTGTGCAGAGATTCAAAATCTCCCTTATCCTCTAGTCACTTTGGTCACAGCTGTGCCATCGAGCCTGTCACATAGCGCTCAGATATTCATTGGGCCTCACACAATCCAAAAGTGTCCAGTGTTCAAAAGTGTGTGCAGAGATTCAAAATCTCCCTTATCCTCTAGTCACTTTGGTCACAGCTGTGCCATCGAGCCTCTCACATAGCGCTCAGATATCAGTGGGCCTCACACAATCCAAAAGTGTCCAGTGTCCAAAAGTGTGTGCAGAGATACAAAATCTCCCTTATCCTCTAGTCACTTTGGTCACAGCTGTGCCATCGAGCCTGTCACATAGCGCTCAGATATTCATTGGGCCTCACACAATCCAAAAGTGTCCAGTGTCCAAAAGTGTGTGCAGAGATTCAAAATCTCCCTTATCCTCTAGTCACTTTGGTCACAGCTGTGCCATCGAGCCTGTCACATAGCGATCAGATATTCATTGGGCCTCACACAATCCAAAAGTGTCCAGTGTCCAAAAGTGTGTGCAGAGATTCAAAATCTCCCTTATCCTCTAGTCACTTTGGTCACAGCTGTGCCATCGAGCCTGTCACATAGCGCTCAGATATTCATTGGGCCTCACACAATCCAAAAGTGTCCAGTGTCCAAAAGTGTGTGCAGAGATTCAAAATCTCCCTTATCCTCTAGTCACTTTGGTCACAGCTGTGCCATCGAGCCTGTCACATAGCGCTCAGATATTCATTGGGCCTCACACAATCCAAAAGTGTCCAGTGTCCAAAAGTGTGTGCAGAGATTCAAAATCTCCCTTATCCTCTGGTCACTTTGGTCACAGCTGTGCCATCGAGCCTGTGATATAGCGCTCAGATATCAGTGGGCCTCACACAATCCAAAAGTGTCCAGTGTCCAAAAACGTGTGCAGAGATTCAAAATCTCCCTTATCCTTTAGTCACTTTGCTCACAGCTGTGCCATTGAGCCTGTGACATAGCGCTCAGATATCAGTGGGCCGCACACAATCCAAAAGTGTCCAGTGTCCAAAAGTGTGTGCAGAGATTCAAAATCTCCCTTATCCTCTAGTCACTTTGGTCACAGCTGTGCCATCGAGCCTGTCACATAGCGCTCAGATATTCATTGGGCCTCACACAATCCAAAAGTGTCCAGTGTCCAAAAGTGTGTGCAGAGATTCAAAATCTCCCTTATCCTCTAGTCACTTTGGTCACAGCTGTGCCATCGAGCCTGTCACATAGCGCTCAGATATTCATTGGGCCTCACACAATCCAAAAGTGTCCAGTGTTCAAAAGTGTGTGCAGAGATTCAAAATCTCCCTTATCCTCTAGTCACTTTGGTCACAGCTGTGCCATCGAGCCTGTCACATAGCGCTCAGATATCAGTGGGCCTCACACAATCCAAAAGTGTCCAGTGTCCAAAAGTGTGTGCAGAGATTCAAAATCTCTCTTATCCTCTAGTCACTTTGGTCACAGCTGTGCCATCGAGCCTGTCACATAGCGCTCAGATATTCATTGGGCCTAACACAATCCAAAAGTGTCCAGTGTCCAAAAGTGTGTGCAGAGATTCAAAATCTCCCTTATCCTCTAGTCACTTTGGTCACAGCTGTGCCATCGAGCCTGTCACATAGCGCTCAGATATTCATTGGGCCTCACACAATCCAAAAGTGTCCAGTGTCCAAAAGTGTGTGCAGAGATTCAAAATCTCCCTTATCCTCTAGTCACTTTGGTCACAGCTGTGCCATCGAGCCTGTCACATAGCGATCAGATATTCATTGGGCCTCACACAATCCAAAAGTGTCCAGTGTCCAAAAGTGTGTGCAGAGATTCAAAATCTCCCTTATCCTCTAGTCACTTTGGTCACAGCTGTGCCATCGAACCTGTCACATAGCGCTCAGATATTCATTGGGCCTCACACAATCCAAAAGTGTCCAGTGTCCAAAAGTGTGTGCAGAGATTCAAAATCTCCCTTATCCTCTAGTCACTTTGGTCAGAGCTGTGCCATCGAGCCTGTCACATAGCGCTCAGATATCAGTGGGCCTCACACAATCCAAAAGTGTCCAGTGTCCAAAAGTGTGTGCAGAGATTCAAAATCTCCCTTATCCTCTAGTCACTTTGGTCACAGCTGTGCCATCGAGCCTGTCACATAGCGCTCAGATATTCATTGGGCCTCACACAATCCAAAAGTGTCCAGTGTCCAAAAGTGTGTGCAGAGATTCAAATTCTCCCTTATCCTCTAGTCACTTTGGTCACAGCTGTGCCATCGAGCCTGTGATATAGCGCTCAGATATCAGTGGGCCTCACACAATCCAAAAGTGTCCAGTGTCCAAAAACGTGTGCAGAGATTCAAAATCTCCCTTATCCTTTAGTCATTTTGCTCACAGCTGTGCCATCGAGCCTGTGACATAGCGCTCAGATATCAGTGGGCCTCACACAATCCAAAAGTGTCCAGTGTCCAAAAGTGTGTGCAGAGATTCAAAATCTCCCTTATCCTCTAGTCACTTTGGTCACAGCTGTGCCATCGAGCCTGTCACATAGCGCTCAGATATTCATTGGGCCTCACACAATCCAAAAGTGTCCAGTGTTCAAAAGTGTGTGCAGAGATTCAAAATCTCCCTTATCCTCTAGTCACTTTGGTCACAGCTGTGCCATCGAGCCTCTCACATAGCGCTCAGATATCAGTGGGCCTCACACAATCCAAAAGTGTCCAGTGTCCAAAAGTGTGTGCAGAGATTCAAAATCTCCCTTATCCTCTAGTCACTTTGGTCACAGCTGTGCCATCGAGCCTGTCACATAGCGCTCAGATATTCATTGGGCCTCACACAATCCAAAAGTGTCCAGTGTCCAAAAGTGTGTGCAGAGATTCAAAATCTCCCTTATCCTCTAGTCACTTTGGTCACAGCTGTGCCATCGAGCCTGTCACATAGCGATCAGATATTCATTGGGCCTCACACAATCCAAAAGTGTCCAGTGTCCAAAAGTGTGTGCAGAGATTCAAAATCTCCCTTATCCTCTAGTCACTTTGGTCACAGCTGTGCCATCGAGCCTGTCACATAGCGCTCAGATATTCATTGGGCCTCACACAATCCAAAAGTGTCCAGTGTCCAAAAGTGTGTGCAGAGATTCAAAATCTCCCTTATCCTCTAGTCACTTTGGTCACAGCTGTGCCATCGAGCCTGTCACATAGCGCTCAGATATCAGTGGGCCTCACACAATCCAAAAGTGTCCAGTGTCCAAAAGTGTGTGCAGAGATTCAAAATCTCCCTTATCCTCTAGTCACTTTGGTCACAGCTGTGCCATCGAGCCTGTCACATAGCGCTCAGATATTCATTGGGCCTCACACAATCCAAAAGTGTCCAGTGTCCAAAAGTGTGTGCAGAGATTCAAAATCTCCCTTATCCTCTAGTCACTTTGGTCACAGCTGTGCCATCGAGCCTGTGATATAGCGCTCAGATATCAGTGGGCCTCACACAATCCAAAAGTGTCCAGTGTCCAAAAACGTGTGCAGAGATTCAAAATCTCCCTTATCCTTTAGTCATTTTGCTCACAGCTGTGCCATCGAGCCTGTGACATAGCGCTCAGATATCAGTGGGCCTCACACAATCCAAAAGTGTCCAGTGTCCAAAAGTGTGTGCAGAGATTCAAAATCTCCCTTATCCTCTAGTCACTTTGGTCACAGCTGTGCCATCGAGCCTGTCATATAGCGCTCAGATATTCATTGGGCCTCACACAATCCAAAAGTGTCCAGTGTCCAAAAGTGTGTGCAGAGATTCAAAATCTCCCTTATCCTCTAGTCACTTTGGTCACAGCTGTGCCATCGAGCCTGTCACATAGCGCTCAGATATTCATTGGGCCTCACACAATCCAAAAGTGTCCAGTGTTCAAAAGTGTGTGCAGAGATTCAAAATCTCCCTTATCCTCTAGTCACTTTGGTCACAGCTGTGCCATCGAGCCTCTCACATAGCGCTCAGATATCAGTGGGCCTCACACAATCCAAAAGTGTCCAGTGTCCAAAAGTGTGTGCAGAGATACAAAATCTCCCTTATACTCTAGTCACTTTGGTCACAGCTGTGCCATCGAGCCTGTCACATAGCGCTCAGATATCAGTGGGCCTCACACAATCCAAAAGTGTCCAGTGTCCAAAAGTGTGTGCAGAGATACAAAATCTCCCTTATCCTCTAGTCACTTTGGTCACAGCTGTGCCATCGAGCCTGTCACATAGCGCTCAGATATTCATTGGGCCTCACACAATCCAAAAGTGTCCAGTGTCCAAAAGTGTGTGCAGAGATTCAAAATCTCCCTTATCCTCTAGTCACTTTGGTCACAGCTGTGCCATCGAGCCTGTCACATAGCGCTCAGATATCAGTGGGCCTCACACAATCCAAAAATGTCCAGTGTCCAAAAGTGTGTGCAGAGATTCAAAATCTCCCTTATCCTCTAGTCACTTTGGTCACAGCTGTGCCATCGAGCCTGTCACATAGCGTTCAGATATCCATTGGGCCTCACACAATCCAAAAGTGTCCAGTGTCCAAAAGTGTGTGCAGAGATTCAAAATCTCCCTTATCCTCTAGTCACTTTGGTCACAGCTGTGCCATCGAGCCTGTGACATAGCGCTCAGATATTCATTGGGCCTCACACAATCCAAAAGTGTCCAGTGTCCAAAAGTGTGTGCAGAGATTCAAAATCTCCCTTATCCTCTAGTCACTTTGGTCACAGCTGTGCCATCGAGCCCGTGACATAGCGCTCAGATATTCATTGGGCCTCACACAATCCAAAAGTGTCCAGTGTCTAAAAGTGTGTGCAGAGATTCAAAATCTCCCTTATCCTCTAGTCACATTGGTCACAGCTGTGCCATCGAGCCTGTGACATAGCGCTCAGATATCAGTGGGCCTCACACAATCCAAAAGTGTCCAGTGTCCAAAAGTGTGTGCAGAGATTCAAAATCTCTCTTATTCTCTAGTAACTTTGGTCACAGCTGTGCCATCGAGCCTGTGACAGAGCGCTCAGATATCAGTGGGCCTCACACAATCCAAAAGTGTCCAGTGTCCAAAAGTGTGTGCAGAGATTCAAAATCTCCCTTATCCTCTAGTCACTTTGGTCACAGCTGTGCCATCGAGCCTGTCACATAGCGCTCAGATATTCATTGGGCCTCACACAATCCAAAAGTGTCCAGTGTCCAAAAGTGTGTGCAGAGATTCAAAATCTCCCTTATCCTCTAGTCACTTTGGTCACAGCTGTGCCATCGAGCCTGTCACATAGCGCTCAGATATTCATTGGGCCTCACACAATCCAAAAGTGTCCAGTGTCCAAAAGTGTGTGCAGAGATTCAAAATCTCCCTTATCCTCTAGTCACTTTGGTCACAGCTGTGCCATCGAGCCTGTCACATAGCGCTCAGATATTCATTGGGCCTCACACAATCCAAAAGTGTCCAGTGTCCAAAAGTGTGTGCAGAGATTCAAAATCTCCCTTATCCTCTAGTCACTTTGGTCACAGCTGTGCTATCGAGCCTGTGACATAGCGCTCAGATATCAGTGGGCCTCACACAATCCAAAAGTGTCCAGTGTCCAAAAGTGTGTGCAGAGATTCAAAATCTCCCTTATCCTCTAGTCACTTTGGTCACAGCTGTGCAATCGAGCCTGTGACATAGCGCTCAGATATTCATTGGGCCTCACACAATCCAAAAGTGTCCAGTGTCCAAAAGTGTGTGCAGAGATTCAAAATCTCCATTATCCTCTAGTCACTTTGGTCACAGCTGTGCCATCGAGCCTGTCACATAGCGCTCATATATTCATTGGGCCTCACACAATCCAAAAGTGTCCAGTGTCCAAAAGTGTGTGCAGAGATTCAGAATCTCGCTTATCCTCTAGTCACTTTGGTCACAGCTGTGCCATCGAGCCTGTGACATAGCGCTCAGATATCAGTGGGCCTTACACAATCCAAAAGTGTCCAGTGTCCAAAAGTGTGTGCAGAGATTCAAAATCTCCCTTATCCTCTATTCACTTTGGTCACAGCTGTGCCATCGAGCCTGTGACATAGCACTCAGATATTCATTGGGCCTCACACAATCCAAAAGTGTCCAGTGTTCAAAAGTGTGTGCAGAGATTCAAAATCTCCCTTATCCTCTAGTCACTTTGGTCACAGCTGTGCCATCGAGCCTGTCACATAGCGCTCAGATATCAGTGGGCCTCACACAATCCAAAAGTGTCCAGTGTCCAAAAGTGTGTGCAGAGATTCAAAATCTCTCTTATCCTCTAGTCACTTTGGTCACAGCTGTGCCATCGAGCCTGTCACATAGCGCTCAGATATCAGTGGGCCTCACACAATCCAAAAGTGTCCAGTGTCCAAAAGTGTGTGCAGAGATTCAAAATCTCTCTTATCCTCTAGTCACTTTGGTCACAGCTGTGCCATCGAGCCTGTGACATAGCGCTCAGATATCAGTGGGCCTTACACAATCCAAAAGTGTCCAGTGTCCAAAAGTGTGTGCAGAGATTCAAAATCTCCCTTATCCTCTATTCACTTTGGTCACAGCTGTGCCATCGAGCCTGTGACATAGCACTCAGATATTCATTGGGCCTCACACAATCCAAAAGTGTCCAGTGTTCAAAAGTGTGTGCAGAGATTCAAAATCTCCCTTATCCTCTAGTCACTTTGGTCACAGCTGTGCCATCGAGCCTGTCACATAGCGCTCAGATATCAGTGGGCCTCACACAATCCAAAAGTGTCCAGTGTCCAAAAGTGTGTGCAGAGATTCAAAATCTCTCTTATCCTCTAGTCACTTTGGTCACAGCTGTGCCATCGAGCCTGTCACATAGCGCTCAGATATCAGTGGGCCTCACACAATCCAAAAGTGTCCAGTGTCCAAAAGTGTGTGCAGAGATTCAAAATCTCTCTTATCCTCTAGTCACTTTGGTCACAGCTGTGCCATCGAGCCTGTCACATAGCGCTCAGATATTCATTGGGCCTAACACAATCCAAAAGTGTCCAGTGTCCAAATGTGTGTGCAGAGATTCAAAATCTCCCTTATCCTCTAGTCACTTTGGTCACAGCTGTGCCATCGAGCCTGTCACATAGCGCTCAGATATTCATTGGGCCTCACACAATCCAAAAGTGTCCAGTGTCCAAAAGTGTGTGCAGAGATTCAAAATCTCCCTTATCCTCTAGTCACTTTGGTCACAGCTGTGCCATCGAGCCTGTCACATAGCGCTCAGATATTCATTGGGCCTCACACAATCCAAAAGTGTCCAGTGTCCAAAAGTGTGTGCAGAGATTCAAAATCTCCCTTATCCTCTAGTCACTTTGGTCACAGCTGTGCCATCGATCCTGTCACATAGCGCTCAGATATTCATTGGGCCTCACACAATCCAAAAGTGTCCAGTGTCCAAAAGTGTGTGCAGAGATTCAAAATCTCCCTTATCCTCTAGTCACTTTGGTCACAGCTGTGCCATCGAGCCTGTCACATAGCGCTCAGATATTCATTGGGCCTCACACAATCCAAAAGTGTCCAGTGTCCAAAAGTGTGTGCAGAGATTCAAAATCTCCCTTATCCTCTAGTCACTTTGGTCACAGCTGTGCCATCGATCCTGTCACATAGCGCTCAGATATTCATTGGGCCTCACACAATCCAAAAGTGTCCAGTGTCCAAAAGTGTGTGCAGAGATTCAAAATCTCCCTTATCCTCTAGTCACTTTGGTCACAGCTGTGCCATCGAGCCTGTCACATAGCGCTCAGATATCAGTGGGCCTCACACAATCCAAAAGTGTCCAGTGTTCAAAAGTGTGTGCAGAGATTCAAAATCTCCCTTATCCTCTAGTCACTTTGGTCACAGCTGTGCCATCGAGCCTCTCACATAGCGCTCAGATATCAGTGGGCCTCACACAATCCAAAAGTGTCCAGTGTCCAAAAGTGTGTGCAGAGATACAAAATCTCCCTTATCCTCTAGTCACTTTGGTCACAGCTGTGCCATCGAGCCTGTCACATAGCGCTCAGATATCAGTGGGCCTCACACAATCCAAAAGTGTCCAGTGTCCAAAAGTGTGTGCAGAGATACAAAATCTCCCTTATCCTCTAGTCACTTTGGTCACAGCTGTGCCATCGAGCCTGTCACATAGCGCTCAGATATTCATTGGGCCTCACACAATCCAAAAGTGTCCAGTGTCCAAAAGTGTGTGCAGAGATTCAAAATCTCCCTTATCCTCTAGTCACTTTGGTCACAGCTGTGCCATCGAGCCTGTCACATAGCGCTCAGATATCAGTGGGCCTCACACAATCCAAAAATGTCCAGTGTCCAAAAGTGTGTGCAGAGATTCAAAATCTCCCTTATCCTCTAGTCACTTTGGTCACAGCTGTGCCATCGAGCCTGTCACATAGCGCTCAGATATCCATTGGGCCTCACACAATACAAAAGTGTCCAGTGTCCAAAAGTGTGTGCAGAGATTCAAAATCTCCCTTATCCTCTAGTCACTTTGGTCACAGCTGTGCCATCGAGCCTGTGACATAGCGCTCAGATATTCATTGGGCCTCACACAATCCAAAAGTGTCCAGTGTCCAAAAGTGTGTGCAGAGATTCAAAATCTCCCTTATCCTCTAGTCACTTTGGTCACAGCTGTGCCATCGAGCCCGTGACATAGCGCTCAGATATTCATTGGGCCTCACACAATCCAAAAGTGTCCAGTGTCTAAAAGTGTGTGCAGAGATTCAAAATCTCCCTTATCCTCTAGTCACATTGGTCACAGCTGTGCCATCGAGCCTGTGACATAGCGCTCAGATATCAGTGGGCCTCACACAATCCAAAAGTGTCCAGTGTCCAAAAGTGTGTGCAGAGATTCAAAATCTCTCTTATTCTCTAGTCACTTTGGTCACAGCTGTGCCATCGAGCCTGTGACAGAGCGCTCAGATATCAGTGGGCCTCACACAATCCAAAAGTGTCCAGTGTCCAAAAGTGTGTGCAGAGATTCAAAATCTCCCTTATCCTCTAGTCACTTTGGTCACAGCTGTGCCATCGAGCCTGTCACATAGCGCTCAGATATTCATTGGGCCTCACACAATCCAAAAGTGTCCAGTGTCTAAAAGTGTGTGCAGAGATTCAAAATCTCCCTTATCCTCTAGTCACATTGGTCACAGCTGTGCCATCGAGCCTGTGACATAGCGCTCAGATATCAGTGGGCCTCACACAATCCAAAAGTGTCCAGTGTCCAAAAGTGTGTGCAGAGAATCAAAATCTCTCTTATTCTCTAGTCACTTTGGTCACAGCTGTGCCATCGAGCCTGTGACAGAGCGCTCAGATATCAGTGGGCCTCACACAATCCAAAAGTGTCCAGTGTCCAAAAGTGTGTGCAGAGATTCAAAATCTCCCTTATCCTCTAGTCACTTTGGTCACAGCTGTGCCATCGAGCCTGTCACATAGCGCTCAGATATTCATTGGGCCTCACACAATCCAAAAGTGTCCAGTGTCCAAAAGTGTGTGCAGAGATTCAAAATCTCCCTTATCCTCTAGTCACTTTGGTCACAGCTGTGACATCGAGCCTGTCACATAGCGCTCAGATATTCATTGGGCCTCACACAATCCAAAAGTGTCCAGTGTCCAAAAGTGTGTGCAGAGATTCAAAATCTCCCTTATCCTCTAGTCACTTTGGTCACAGCTGTGCCATCGAGCCTGTCACATAGCGCTCAGATATTCATTGGGCCTCACACAATCCAAAAGTGTCCAGTGTCCAAAAGTGTGTGCAGAGATTCAAAATCTCCCTTATCCTCTAGTCACTTTGGTCACAGCTGTGCTATCGAGCCTGTGACATAGCGCTCAGATATCAGTGGGCCTCACACAATCCAAAAGTGTCCAGTGTCCAAAAGTGTGTGCAGAGATTCAAAATCTCCCTTATCCTCTAGTCACTTTGGTCACAGCTGTGCAATCGAGCCTGTGACATAGCGCTCAGATATTCATTGGGCCTCACACAATCCAAAAGTGTCCAGTGTCCAAAAGTGTGTGCAGAGATTCAAAATCTCCATTATCCTCTAGTCACTTTGGTCACAGCTGTGCCATCGAGCCTGTCACATAGCGCTCAGATATTCATTGGGCCTCACACAATCCAAAAGTGTCCAGTGTCCAAAAGTGTGTGCAGAGATTCAAAATCTCCCTTATCCTCTAGTCACTTTGGTCACAGCTGTGCCATCGAGCCTGTCACATAGCGCTCAGATATCAGTGGGCCTCACACAATCCAAAAGTGTCCAGTGTCCAAAAGTGTGTGCAGAGATTCAAAATCTCCCTTATCCTCTAGTCACTTTGGTCACAGCTGTGCCATCGAGCCTGTCACATAGCGCTCAGATATTCATTGGGCCTCACACAATCCAAAAGTGTCCAGTGTCCAAAAGTGTGTGCAGAGATTCAAAATCTCCCTTATCCTCTAGTCACTTTGGTCACAGCTGTGCCATCGAGCCTGTCACATAGCGCTCAGATATCAGTGGGCCTCACACAATCCAAAAGTGTCCAGTGTCCAAAAACGTGTGCAGAGATTCAAAATCTCCCTTATCCTTTAGTCACTTTGCTCACAGCTGTGCCATTGAGCCTGTGACATAGCGCTCAGATATCAGTGGGCCGCACACAATCCAAAAGTGTCCAGTGTCCAAAAGTGTGTGCAGAGATTCAAAATCTCCCTTATCCTCTAGTCACTTTGGTCACAGCTGTGCCATCGAGCCTGTCACATAGCGCTCAGATATTCATTGGGCCTCACACAATCCAAAAGTGTCCAGTGTCCAAAAGTGTGTGCAGAGATTCAAAATCTCCCTTATCCTCTAGTCACTTTGGTCACAGCTGTGCCATCGAGCCTGTCACATAGCGCTCAGATATTCATTGGGCCTCACACAATCCAAATGTGTCCAGTGTTCAAAAGTGTGTGCAGAGATTCAAAATCTCCCTTATCCTCTAGTCACTTTGGTCACAGCTGTGCCATCGAGCCTGTCACATAGCGCTCATATATCAGTGGGCCTCACACAATCCAAAAGTGTCCAGTGTCCAAAAGTGTGTGCAGAGATTCAAAATCTCTCTTATCCTCTAGTCACTTTGGTCACAGCTGTGCCATCGAGCCTGTCACATAGCGCTCAGATATTCATTGGGCCTAACACAATCCAAAAGTGTCCAGTGTCCAAAAGTGTGTGCAGAGATTCAAAATCTCCCTTATCCTCTAGTCACTTTGGTCACAGCTGTGCCATCGAGCCTGTCACATAGCGCTCAGATATTCATTGGGCCTCACACAATCCAAAAGTGTCCAGTGTCCAAAAGTGTGTGCAGAGATTCAAAATCTCCCTTATCCTCTAGTCACTTTGGTCACAGCTGTGCCATCGAGCCTGTCACATAGCGATCAGATATTCATTGGGCCTCACACAATCCAAAAGTGTCCAGTGTCCAAAAGTGTGTGCAGAGATTCAAAATCTCCCTTATCCTCTAGTCACTTTGGTCACAGCTGTGCCATCGAGCCTGTCACATAGCGCTCAGATATTCATTGGGCCTCACACAATCCAAAAGTGTCCAGTGTCCAAAAGTGTGTGCAGAGATTCAAAATCTCCCTTATCCTCTAGTCACTTTGGTCACAGCTGTGCCATCGAGCCTGTCACATAGCGCTCAGATATCAGTGGGCCTCACACAATCCAAAAGTGTCCAGTGTCCAAAAGTGTGTGCAGAGATTCAAAATCTCCCTTATCCTCTAGTCACTTTGGTCACAGCTGTGCCATCGAGCCTGTCACATAGCGCTCAGATATTCATTGGGCCTCACACAATCCAAAAGTGTCCAGTGTCCAAAAGTGTGTGCAGAGATTCAAATTCTCCCTTATCCTCTAGTCACTTTGGTCACAGCTGTGCCATCGAGCCTGTGATATAGCGCTCAGATATCAGTGGGCCTCACACAATCCAAAAGTGTCCAGTGTCCAAAAACGTGTGCAGAGATTCAAAATCTCCCTTATCCTTTAGTCATTTTGCTCACAGCTGTGCCATCGAGCCTGTGACATAGCGCTCAGATATCAGTGGGCCTCACACAATCCAAAAGTGTCCAGTGTCCAAAAGTGTGTGCAGAGATTCAAAATCTCCCTTATCCTCTAGTCACTTTGGTCACAGCTGTGCCATCGAGCCTGTCACATAGCGCTCAGATATTCATTGGGCCTCACACAATCCAAAAGTGTCCAGTGTTCAAAAGTGTGTGCAGAGATTCAAAATCTCCCTTATCCTCTAGTCACTTTGGTCACAGCTGTGCCATCGAGCCTCTCACATAGCGCTCAGATATCAGTGGGCCTCACACAATCCAAAAGTGTCCAGTGTCCAAAAGTGTGTGCAGAGATACAAAATCTCCCTTATCCTCTAGTCACTTTGGTCACAGCTGTGCCATCGAGCCTGTCACATAGCGCTCAGATATTCATTGGGCCTCACACAATCCAAAAGTGTCCAGTGTCCAAAAGTGTGTGCAGAGATTCAAAATCTCCCTTATCCTCTAGTCACTTTGGTCACAGCTGTGCCATCGAGCCTGTCACATAGCGATCAGATATTCATTGGGCCTCACACAATCCAAAAGTGTCCAGTGTCCAAAAGTGTGTGCAGAGATTCAAAATCTCCCTTATCCTCTAGTCACTTTGGTCACAGCTGTGCCATCGAGCCTGTCACATAGCGCTCAGATATTCATTGGGCCTCACACAATCCAAAAGTGTCCAGTGTCCAAAAGTGTGTGCAGAGATTCAAAATCTCCCTTATCCTCTAGTCACTTTGGTCACAGCTGTGCCATCGAGCCTGTCACATAGCGCTCAGATATCAGTGGGCCTCACACAATCCAAAAGTGTCCAGTGTCCAAAAGTGTGTGCAGAGATTCAAAATCTCCCTTATCCTCTAGTCACTTTGGTCACAGCTGTGCCATCGAGCCTGTCACATAGCGCTCAGATATTCATTGGGCCTCACACAATCCAAAAGTGTCCAGTGTCCAAAAGTGTGTGCAGAGATTCAAAATCTCCCTTATCCTCTAGTCACTTTGGTCACAGCTGTGCCATCGAGCCTGTGATATAGCGCTCAGATATCAGTGGGCCTCACACAATCCAAAAGTGTCCAGTGTCCAAAAACGTGTGCAGAGATTCAAAATCTCCCTTATCCTTTAGTCATTTTGCTCACAGCTGTGCCATCGAGCCTGTGACATAGCGCTCAGATATCAGTGGGCCTCACACAATCCAAAAGTGTCCAGTGTCCAAAAGTGTGTGCAGAGATTCAAAATCTCCCTTATCCTCTAGTCACTTTGGTCACAGCTGTGCCATCGAGCCTGTCACATAGCGCTCAGATATTCATTGGGCCTCACACAATCCAAAAGTGTCCAGTGTCCAAAAGTGTGTGCAGAGATTCAAAATCTCCCTTATCCTCTAGTCACTTTGGTCACAGCTGTGCCATCGAGCCTGTCACATAGCGCTCAGATATTCATTGGGCCTCACACAATCCAAAAGTGTCCAGTGTTCAAAAGTGTGTGCAGAGATTCAAAATCTCCCTTATCCTCTAGTCACTTTGGTCACAGCTGTGCCATCGAGCCTCTCACATAGCGCTCAGATATCAGTGGGCCTCACACAATCCAAAAGTGTCCAGTGTCCAAAAGTGTGTGCAGAGATACAAAATCTCCCTTATCCTCTAGTCACTTTGGTCACAGCTGTGCCATCGAGCCTGTCACATAGCGCTCAGATATCAGTGGGCCTCACACAATCCAAAAGTGTCCAGTGTCCAAAAGTGTGTGCAGAGATACAAAATCTCCCTTATCCTCTAGTCACTTTGGTCACAGCTGTGCCATCGAGCCTGTCACATAGCGCTCAGATATTCATTGGGCCTCACACAATCCAAAAGTGTCCAGTGTCCAAAAGTGTGTGCAGAGATTCAAAATCTCCCTTATCCTCTAGTCACTTTGGTCACAGCTGTGCCATCGAGCCTGTCACATAGCGCTCAGATATCAGTGGGCCTCACACAATCCAAAAATGTCCAGTGTCCAAAAGTGTGTGCAGAGATTCAAAATCTCCCTTATCCTCTAGTCACTTTGGTCACAGCTGTGCCATCGAGCCTGTCACATAGCGCTCAGATATCCATTGGGCCTCACACAATACAAAAGTGTCCAGTGTCCAAAAGTGTGTGCAGAGATTCAAAATCTCCCTTATCCTCTAGTCACTTTGGTCACAGCTGTGCCATCGAGCCTGTGACATAGCGCTCAGATATTCATTGGGCCTCACACAATCCAAAAGTGTCCAGTGTCCAAAAGTGTGTGCAGAGATTCAAAATCTCCCTTATCCTCTAGTCACTTTGGTCACAGCTGTGCCATCGAGCCCGTGACATAGCGCTCAGATATTCATTGGGCCTCACACAATCCAAAAGTGTCCAGTGTCTAAAAGTGTGTGCAGAGATTCAAAATCTCCCTTATCCTCTAGTCACATTGGTCACAGCTGTGCCATCGAGCCTGTGACATAGCGCTCAGATATCAGTGGGCCTCACACAATCCAAAAGTGTCCAGTGTCCAAAAGTGTGTGCAGAGATTCAAAATCTCTCTTATTCTCTAGTCACTTTGGTCACAGCTGTGCCATCGAGCCTGTGACAGAGCGCTCAGATATCAGTGGGCCTCACACAATCCAAAAATGTCCAGTGTCCAAAAGTGTGTGCAGAGATTCAAAATCTCCCTTATCCTCTAGTCACTTTGGTCACAGCTGTGCCATCGAGCCTGTCACATAGCGCTCAGATATTCATTGGGCCTCACACAATCCAAAAGTGTCCAGTGTCCAAAAGTGTGTGCAGAGATTCAAAATCTCCCTTATCCTCTAGTCACTTTGGTCACAGCTGTGCCATCGAGCCTGTGATATAGCGCTCAGATATCAGTGGGCCTCACACAATCCAAAAGTGTCCAGTGTCCAAAAACGTGTGCAGAGATTCAAAATCTCCCTTATCCTTTAGTCATTTTGCTCACAGCTGTGCCATCGAGCCTGTGACATAGCGCTCAGATATCAGTGGGCCTCACACAATCCAAAAGTGTCCAGTGTCCAAAAGTGTGTGCAGAGATTCAAAATCTCCCTTATCCTCTAGTCACTTTGGTCACAGCTGTGCCATCGAGCCTGTCACATAGCGCTCAGATATTCATTGGGCCTCACACAATCCAAAAGTGTCCAGTGTCCAAAAGTGTGTGCAGAGATTCAAAATCTCCCTTATCCTCTAGTCACTTTGGTCACAGCTGTGCCATCGAGCCTGTCACATAGCGCTCAGATATTCATTGGGCCTCACACAATCCAAAAGTGTCCAGTGTTCAAAAGTGTGTGCAGAGATTCAAAATCTCCCTTATCCTCTAGTCACTTTGGTCACAGCTGTGCCATCGAGCCTCTCACATAGCGCTCAGATATCAGTGGGCCTCACACAATCCAAAAGTGTCCAGTGTCCAAAAGTGTGTGCAGAGATACAAAATCTCCCTTATCCTCTAGTCACTTTGGTCACAGCTGTGCCATCGAGCCTGTCACATAGCGCTCAGATATCAGTGGGCCTCACACAATCCAAAAGTGTCCAGTGTCCAAAAGTGTGTGCAGAGATACAAAATCTCCCTTATCCTCTAGTCACTTTGGTCACAGCTGTGCCATCGAGCCTGTCACATAGCGCTCAGATATTCATTGGGCCTCACACAATCCAAAAGTGTCCAGTGTCCAAAAGTGTGTGCAGAGATTCAAAATCTCCCTTATCCTCTAGTCACTTTGGTCACAGCTGTGCCATCGAGCCTGTCACATAGCGCTCAGATATCAGTGGGCCTCACACAATCCAAAAATGTCCAGTGTCCAAAAGTGTGTGCAGAGATTCAAAATCTCCCTTATCCTCTAGTCACTTTGGTCACAGCTGTGCCATCGAGCCTGTCACATAGCGCTCAGATATCCATTGGGCCTCACACAATACAAAAGTGTCCAGTGTCCAAAAGTGTGTGCAGAGATTCAAAATCTCCCTTATCCTCTAGTCACTTTGGTCACAGCTGTGCCATCGAGCCTGTGACATAGCGCTCAGATATTCATTGGGCCTCACACAATCCAAAAGTGTCCAGTGTCCAAAAGTGTGTGCAGAGATTCAAAATCTCCCTTATCCTCTAGTCACTTTGGTCACAGCTGTGCCATCGAGCCCGTGACATAGCGCTCAGATATTCATTGGGCCTCACACAATCCAAAAGTGTCCAATGTCTAAAAGTGTGTGCAGAGATTCAAAATCTCCCTTATCCTCTAGTCACATTGGTCACAGCTGTGCCATCGAGCCTGTGACATAGCGCTCAGATATCAGTGGGCCTCACACAATCCAAAAGTGTCCAGTGTCCAAAAGTGTGTGCAGAGATTCAAAATCTCTCTTATTCTCTAGTCACTTTGGTCACAGCTGTGCCATCGAGCCTGTGACAGAGCGCTCAGATATCAGTGGGCCTCACACAATCCAAAAGTGTCCAGTGTCCAAAAGTGTGTGCAGAGATTCAAAATCTCCCTTATCCTCTAGTCACTTTGGTCACAGCTGTGCCATCGAGCCTGTCACATAGCGCTCAGATATTCATTGGGCCTCACACAATCCAAAAGTGTCCAGTGTCCAAAAGTGTGTGCAGAGATTCAAAATCTCCCTTATCCTCTAGTCACTTTGGTCACAGCTGTGCCATCGAGCCTGTCACATAGCGCTCAGATATTCATTGGGCCTCACACAATCCAAAAGTGTCCAGTGTCCAAAAGTGTGTGCAGAGATTCAAAATCTCCCTTATCCTCTAGTCACTTTGGTCACAGCTGTGCCATCGAGCCTGTCACATAGCGCTCAGATATTCATTGGGCCTCACACAATCCAAAAGTGTCCAGTGTCCAAAAGTGTGTGCAGAGATTCAAAATCTCCCTTATCCTCTAGTCACTTTGGTCACAGCTGTGCTATCGAGCCTGTGACATAGCGCTCAGATATCAGTGGGCCTCACACAATCCAAAAGTGTCCAGTGTCCAAAAGTGTGTGCAGAGATTCAAAATCTCCCTTATCCTCTAGTCACTTTGGTCACAGCTGTGCAATCGAGCCTGTGACATAGCGCTCAGATATTCATTGGGCCTCACACAATCCAAAAGTGTCCAGTGTCCAAAAGTGTGTGCAGAGATTCAAAATCTCCATTATCCTCTAGTCACTTTGGTCACAGCTGTGCCATCGAGCCTGTCGCATAGCGCTCATATATTCATTGGGCCTCACACTATCCAAAAGTGTCCAGTGTCCAAAAGTGTGTGCAGAGATTCAGAATCTCGCTTATCCTCTAGTCACTTTGGTCACAGCTGTGCCATCGAGCCTGTGACATAGCGCTCAGATATCAGTGGGCCTTACACAATCCAAAAGTGTCCAGTGTCCAAAAGTGTGTGCAGAGATTCAAAATCTCCCTTATCCTCTATTCACTTTGGTCACAGCTGTGCCATCGAGCCTGTGACATAGCACTCAGATATTCATTGGGCCTCACACAATCCAAAAGTGTCCAGTGTTCAAAAGTGTGTGCAGAGATTCAAAATCTCCCTTATCCTCTAGTCACTTTGGTCACAGCTGTGCCATCGAGCCTGTCACATAGCGCTCAGATATCAGTGGGCCTCACACAATCCAAAAGTGTCCAGTGTCCAAAAGTGTGTGCAGAGATTCAAAATCTCTCTTATCCTCTAGTCACTTTGGTCACAGCTGTGCCATCGAGCCTGTCACATAGCGCTCAGATATTCATTGGGCCTAACACAATCCAAAAGTGTCCAGTGTCCAAATGTGTGTGCAGAGATTCAAAATCTCCCTTATCCTCTAGTCACTTTGGTCACAGCTGTGCCATCGAGCCTGTCACATAGCGCTCAGATATTCATTGGGCCTCACACAATCCAAAAGTGTCCAGTGTCCAAAAGTGTGTGCAGAGATTCAAAATCTCCCTTATCCTCTAGTCACTTTGGTCACAGCTGTGCCATCGAGCCTGTCACATAGCGCTCAGATATTCATTGGGCCTCACACAATCCAAAAGTGTCCAGTGTCCAAAAGTGTGTGCAGAGATTCAAAATCTCCCTTATCCTCTAGTCACTTTGGTCACAGCTGTGCCATCGATCCTGTCACATAGCGCTCAGATATTCATTGGGCCTCACACAATCCAAAAGTGTCCAGTGTCCAAAAGTGTGTGCAGAGATTCAAAATCTCCCTTATCCTCTAGTCACTTTGGTCACAGCTGTGCCATCGAGCCTGTCACATAGCGCTCAGATATCAGTGGGCCTCACACAATCCAAAAGTGTCCAGTGTCCAAAAGTGTGTGCAGAGATACAAAATCTCCCTTATCCTCTAGTCACTTTGGTCACAGCTGTGCCATCGAGCCTGTCACATAGCGCTCAGATATTCATTGGGCCTCACACAATCCAAAAGTGTCCAGTGTCCAAAAGTGTGTGCAGAGATTCAAAATCTCCCTTATCCTCTAGTCACTTTGGTCACAGCTGTGCCATCGAGCCTGTCACATAGCGCTCAGATATCAGTGGGCCTCACACAATCCAAAAATGTCCAGTGTCCAAAAGTGTGTGCAGAGATTCAAAATCTCCCTTATCCTCTAGTCACTTTGGTCACAGCTGTGCCATCGAGCCTGTGACATAGCGCTCAGATATTCATTGGGCCTCACATAATCCAAAAGTGTCCAGTGTCCAAAAGTGTGTGCAGAGATTCAAAATCTCCCTTATCCTCTAGTCACTTTGGTCACAGCTGTGCCATCGAGCCTGTGACATAGCGCTCAGATATTCATTGGGCCTCACACAATCCAAAAGTGTCCAGTGTCCAAAAGTGTGTGCAGAGATTCAAAATCTCCCTTATCCTCTAGTCACTTTGGTCACAGCTGTGCCATCGAGCCCGTGACATAGCGCTCAGATATTCATTGGGCCTCACACAATCCAAAAGTGTCCAGTGTCTAAAAGTGTGTGCAGAGATTCAAAATCTCCCTTATCCTCTAGTCACATTGGTCACAGCTGTGCCATCGAGCCTGTGACATAGCGCTCAGATATCAGTGGGCCTCACACAATCCAAAAGTGTCCAGTGTCCAAAAGTGTGTGCAGAGATTCAAAATCTCCCTTGTTCTCTAGTCACTTTGGTCACAGCTGTGCCATCGAGCCTGTGACAGAGCGCTCAGATATCAGTGGGCCTCACACAATCCAAAAGTGTCCAGTGTCCAAAAGTGTGTGCAGAGATTCAAAATCTCCCTTATCCTCTAGTCACTTTGGTCACAGCTGTGCCATCGAGCCTGTCACATAGCGCTCAGATATTCATTGGGCCTCACACAATCCAAAAGTGTCCAGTGTCCAAAAGTGTGTGCAGAGATTCAAAATCTCCCTTATCCTCTAGTCACTTTGGTCACAGCTGTGCCATCGAGCCTGTCACATAGCGCTCAGATGTTCATTGGGCCTCACACAATCCAAAAGTGTCCAGTGTCCAAAAGTGTGTGCAGAGATTCAAAATCTCCCTTATCCTCTAGTCACTTTGGTCACAGCTGTGCCATCGAGCCTGTCACATAGCGCTCAGATATTCATTGGGCCTCACACAATCCAAAAGTGTCCAGTGTCCAAAAGTGTGTGCAGAGATTCAAAATCTCCCTTATCCTCTAGTCACTTTGGTCACAGCTGTGCTATCGAGCCTGTGACATAGCGCTCAGATATCAGTGGGCCTCACACAATCCAAAAGTGTCCAGCGTCCAAAAGTGTGTGCAGAGATTCAAAATCTCCCTTATCCTCTAGTCACTTTGGTCACAGCTGTGCAATCGAGCCTGTGACATAGCGCTCAGATATTCATTGGGCCTCACACAATCCAAAAGTGTCCAGTGTCCAAAAGTGTGTGCAGAGATTCAAAATCTCCATTATCCTCTAGTCACTTTGGTCACAGCTGTGCCATCGAGCCTGTCACATAGCGCTCAGATATCAGTGGGCCTCACACAATCCAAAAGTGTCCAGTGTCCAAAAGTGTGTGCAGAGATTCAAAATCTCCCTTATCCTCTAGTCACTTTGGTCACAGCTGTGCCATCGAGCCTGTCACATAGCGCTCAGATATTCATTGGGCCTCACACAATCCAAAAGTGTCCAGTGTCCAAAAGTGTGTGCAGAGATTCAAATTCTCCCTTATCCTCTAGTCACTTTGGTCACAGCTGTGCCATCGAGCCTGTGATATAGCGCTCAGATATCAGTGGGCCTCACACAATCCAAAAGTGTCCAGTGTCCAAAAACGTGTGCAGAGATTCAAAATCTCCCTTATCCTTTAGTCATTTTGC
Source organism: Dendrobates tinctorius (assembly GCF_039654945.1). Classification (NCBI taxonomy): domain Eukaryota; kingdom Metazoa; phylum Chordata; class Amphibia; order Anura; family Dendrobatidae; genus Dendrobates; species Dendrobates tinctorius. The sequence goes on from NW_027361676.1 coordinate 54,439,137, forward strand.
TCACAGCTGTGCCATCGAGCCTGTGACATAGCGCTCAGATATCAGTGGGCCTCACACAATCCAAAAGTGTCCAGTGTCCAAAAGTGTGTGCAGAGATTCAAAATCTCCCTTATCCTCTAGTCACTTTGGTCACAGCTGTGCCATCGAGCCTGTCACATAGCGCTCAGATATTCATTGGGCCTCACACAATCCAAAAGTGTCCAGTGTTCAAAAGTGTGTGCAGAGATTCAAAATCTCCCTTATCCTCTAGTCACTTTGGTCACAGCTGTGCCATCGAGCCTCTCACATAGCGCTCAGATATCAGTGGGCCTCACACAATCCAAAAGTGTCCAGTGTCCAAAAGTGTGTGCAGAGATACAAAATCTCCCTTATCCTCTAGTCACTTTGGTCACAGCTGTGCCATCGAGCCTGTCACATAGCGCTCAGATATTCATTGGGCCTCACACAATCCAAAAGTGTCCAGTGTCCAAAAGTGTGTGCAGAGATTCAAAATCTCCCTTATCCTCTAGTCACTTTGGTCACAGCTGTGCCATCGAGCCTGTCACATAGCGATCAGATATTCATTGGGCCTCACACAATCCAAAAGTGTCCAGTGTCCAAAAGTGTGTGCAGAGATTCAAAATCTCCCTTATCCTCTAGTCACTTTGGTCACAGCTGTGCCATCGAGCCTGTCACATAGCGCTCAGATATTCATTGGGCCTCACACAATCCAAAAGTGTCCAGTGTCCAAAAGTGTGTGCAGAGATTCAAAATCTCCCTTATCCTCTAGTCACTTTGGTCACAGCTGTGCCATCGAGCCTGTCACATAGCGCTCAGATATCAGTGGGCCTCACACAATCCAAAAGTGTCCAGTGTCCAAAAGTGTGTGCAGAGATTCAAAATCTCCCTTATCCTCTAGTCACTTTGGTCACAGCTGTGCCATCGAGCCTGTCACATAGCGCTCAGATATTCATTGGGCCTCACACAATCCAAAAGTGTCCAGTGTCCAAAAGTGTGTGCAGAGATTCAAAATCTCCCTTATCCTCTAGTCACTTTGGTCACAGCTGTGCCATCGAGCCTGTGATATAGCGCTCAGATATCAGTGGGCCTCACACAATCCAAAAGTGTCCAGTGTCCAAAAACGTGTGCAGAGATTCAAAATCTCCCTTATCCTTTAGTCATTTTGCTCACAGCTGTGCCATCGAGCCTGTGACATAGCGCTCAGATATCAGTGGGCCTCACACAATCCAAAAGTGTCCAGTGTCCAAAAGTGTGTGCAGAGATTCAAAATCTCCCTTATCCTCTAGTCACTTTGGTCACAGCTGTGCCATCGAGCCTGTCACATAGCGCTCAGATATTCATTGGGCCTCACACAATCCAAAAGTGTCCAGTGTCCAAAAGTGTGTGCAGAGATTCAAAATCTCCCTTATCCTCTAGTCACTTTGGTCACAGCTGTGCCATCGAGCCTGTCACATAGCGCTCAGATATTCATTGGGCCTCACACAATCCAAAAGTGTCCAGTGTTCAAAAGTGTGTGCAGAGATTCAAAATCTCCCTTATCCTCTAGTCACTTTGGTCACAGCTGTGCCATCGAGCCTCTCACATAGCGCTCAGATATCAGTGGGCCTCACACAATCCAAAAGTGTCCAGTGTCCAAAAGTGTGTGCAGAGATTCAAAATCTCCCTTATCCTCTAGTCACTTTGGTCACAGCTGTGCCATCGAGCCTGTCACAAAGCGCTCAGATATCAGTGGGCCTCACACAATCCAAAAATGTCCAGTGTCCAAAAGTGTGTGCAGAGATTCAAAATCTCCCTTATCCTCTAGTCACTTTGGTCACAGCTGTGCCATCGAGCCTGTGACATAGCGCTCAGATATTCATTGGGCCTCACACAATCCAAAAGTGTCCAGTGTCCAAAAGTGTGTGCAGAGATTCAAAATCTCCCTTATCCTCTAGTCACTTTGGTCACAGCTGTGCCATCGAGCCTGTCACATAGCGCTCAGATATCAGTGGGCCTCACACAATCCAAAAGTGTCCAGTGTCCAAAAGTGTGTGCAGAGATACAAAATCTCCCTTATCCTCTAGTCACTTTGGTCACAGCTGTGCCATCGAGCCTGTCACATAGCGCTCAGATATTCATTGGGCCTCACACAATCCAAAAGTGTCCAGTGTCCAAAAGTGTGTGCAGAGATTCAAAATCTCCCTTATCCTCTAGTCACTTTGGTCACAGCTGTGCCATCGAGCCTGTCACAAAGCGCTCAGATATCAGTGGGCCTCACACAATCCAAAAATGTCCAGTGTCCAAAAGTGTGTGCAGAGATTCAAAATCTCCCTTATCCTCTAGTCACTTTGGTCACAGCTGTGCCATCGAGCCTGTGACATAGCGCTCAGATATTCATTGGGCCTCACACAATCCAAAAGTGTCCAGTGTCCAAAAGTGTGTGCAGAGATTCAAAATCTCCCTTATCCTCTAGTCACTTTGGTCACAGCTGTGCCATCGAGCCCGTGACATAGCGCTCAGATATTCATTGGGCCTCACACAATCCAAAAGTGTCCAGTGTCTAAAAGTGTGTGCAGAGATTCAAAATCTCCCTTATCCTCTAGTCACATTGGTCACAGCTGTGCCATCGAGCCTGTGACATAGCGCTCAGATATCAGTGGGCCTCACACAATCCAAAAGTGTCCAGTGTCCAAAAGTGTGTGCAGAGATTCAAAATCTCTCTTATTCTCTAGTCACTTTGGTCACAGCTGTGCCATCGAGCCTGTGACAGAGCGCTCAGATATCAGTGGGCCTCACACAATCCAAAAGTGTCCAGTGTCCAAAAGTGTGTGCAGAGATTCAAAATCTCCCTTATCCTCTAGTCACTTTGGTCACAGCTGTGCCATCGAGCCTGTCACATAGCGCTCAGATATTCATTGGGCCTCACACAATCCAAAAGTGTCCAGTGTCCAAAAGTGTGTGCAGAGATTCAAAATCTCCCTTATCCTCTAGTCACTTTGGTCACAGCTGTGCCATCGAGCCTGTCACATAGCGCTCAGATATTCATTGGGCCTCACACAATCCAAAAGTGTCCAGTGTCCAAAAGTGTGTGCAGAGATTCAAAATCTCCCTTATCCTCTAGTCACTTTGGTCACAGCTGTGCCATCGAGCCTGTCACATAGCGCTCAGATATTCATTGGGCCTCACACAATCCAAAAGTGTCCAGTGTCCAAAAGTGTGTGCAGAGATTCAAAATCTCCCTTATCCTCTAGTCACTTTGGTCACAGCTGTGCTATCGAGCCTGTGACATAGCGCTCAGATATCAGTGGGCCTCACACAATCCAAAAGTGTCCAGTGTCCAAAAGTGTGTGCAGAGATTCAAAATCTCCCTTATCCTCTAGTCACTTTGGTCACAGCTGTGCAATCGAGCCTGTGACATAGCGCTCAGATATTCATTGGGCCTCACACAATCCAAAAGTGTCCAGTGTCCAAAAGTGTGTGCAGAGATTCAAAATCTCCATTATCCTCTAGTCACTTTGGTCACAGCTGTGCCATCGAGCCTGTCGCATAGCGCTCATATATTCATTGGGCCTCACACAATCCAAAAGTGTCCAGTGTCCAAAAGTGTGTGCAGAGATTCAGAATCTCGCTTATCCTCTAGTCACTTTGGTCACAGCTGTGCCATCGAGCCTGTGACATAGCGCTCAGATATCAGTGGGCCTTACACAATCCAAAAGTGTCCAGTGTCCAAAAGTGTGTGCAGAGATTCAAAATCTCCCTTATCCTCTATTCACTTTGGTCACAGCTGTGCCATCGAGCCTGTGACATAGCACTCAGATATTCATTGGGCCTCACACAATCCAAAAGTGTCCAGTGTTCAAAAGTGTGTGCAGAGATTCAAAATCTCCCTTATCCTCTAGTCACTTTGGTCACAGCTGTGCCATCGAGCCTGTCACATAGCGCTCAGATATCAGTGGGCCTCACACAATCCAAAAGTGTCCAGTGTCCAAAAGTGTGTGCAGAGATTCAAAATCTCTCTTATCCTCTAGTCACTTTGGTCACAGCTGTGCCATCGAGCCTGTCACATAGCGCTCAGATATTCATTGGGCCTAACACAATCCAAAAGTGTCCAGTGTCCAAATGTGTGTGCAGAGATTCAAAATCTCCCTTATCCTCTAGTCACTTTGGTCACAGCTGTGCCATCGAGCCTGTCACATAGCGCTCAGATATTCATTGGGCCTCACACAATCCAAAAGTGTCCAGTGTCCAAAAGTGTGTGCAGAGATTCAAAATCTCCCTTATCCTCTAGTCACTTTGGTCACAGCTGTGCCATCGAGCCTGTCACATAGCGCTCAGATATTCATTGGGCCTCACACAATCCAAAAGTGTCCAGTGTCCAAAAGTGTGTGCAGAGATTCAAAATCTCCCTTATCCTCTAGTCACTTTGGTCACAGCTGTGCCATCGATCCTGTCACATAGCGCTCAGATATTCATTGGGCCTCACACAATCCAAAAGTGTCCAGTGTCCAAAAGTGTGTGCAGAGATTCAAAATCTCCCTTATCCTCTAGTCACTTTGGTCACAGCTGTGCCATCGAGCCTGTCACATAGCGCTCAGATATCAGTGGGCCTCACACAATCCAAAAGTGTCCAGTGTCCAAAAGTGTGTGCAGAGATACAAAATCTCCCTTATCCTCTAGTCACTTTGGTCACAGCTGTGCCATCGAGCCTGTCACATAGCGCTCAGATATTCATTGGGCCTCACACAATCCAAAAGTGTCCAGTGTCCAAAAGTGTGTGCAGAGATTCAAAATCTCCCTTATCCTCTAGTCACTTTGGTCACAGCTGTGCCATCGAGCCTGTCACATAGCGCTCAGATATCAGTGGGCCTCACACAATCCAAAAATGTCCAGTGTCCAAAAGTGTGTGCAGAGATTCAAAATCTCCCTTATCCTCTAGTCACTTTGGTCACAGCTGTGCCATCGAGCCTGTCACATAGCGCTCAGATATTCATTGGGCCTCACACAATCCAAAAGTGTCCAGTGTCCAAAAGTGTGTGCAGAGATTCAAAATCTCCCTTATCCTCTAGTCACTTTGGTCACAGCTGTGCCATCGAGCCTGTGACATAGCGCTCAGATATTCATTGGGCCTCACACAATCCAAAAGTGTCCAGTGTCCAAAAGTGTGTGCAGAGATTCAAAATCTCCCTTATCCTCTAGTCACTTTGGTCACAGCTGTGCCATCGAGCCCGTGACATAGCGCTCAGATATTCATTGGGCCTCACACAATCCAAAAGTGTCCAGTGTCTAAAAGTGTGTGCAGAGATTCAAAATCTCCCTTATCCTCTAGTCACATTGGTCACAGCTGTGCCATCGAGCCTGTGACATAGCGCTCAGATATCAGTGGGCCTCACACAATCCAAAAGTGTCCAGTGTCCAAAAGTGTGTGCAGAGATTCAAAATCTCCCTTATTCTCTAGTCACTTTGGTCACAGCTGTGCCATCGAGCCTGTGACAGAGCGCTCAGATATCAGTGGGCCTCACACAATCCAAAAGTGTCCAGTGTCCAAAAGTGTGTGCAGAGATTCAAAATCTCCCTTATCCTCTAGTCACTTTGGTCACAGCTGTGCCATCGAGCCTGTCACATAGCGCTCAGATATTCATTGGGCCTCACACAATCCAAAAGTGTCCAGTGTCCAAAAGTGTGTGCAGAGATTCAAAATCTCCCTTATCCTCTAGTCACTTTGGTCACAGCTGTGCCATCGATCCTGTCACATAGCGCTCAGATATTCATTGGGCCTCACACAATCCAAAAGTGTCCAGTGTCCAAAAGTGTGTGCAGAGATTCAAAATCTTCCTTATCCTCTAGTCACTTTGGTCACAGCTGTGCCATCGAGCCTGTCACATAGCGCTCAGATATCAGTGGGCCTCACACAATCCAAAAGTGTCCAGTGTCCAAAAGTGTGTGCAGAGATACAAAATCTCCCTTATCCTCTAGTCACTTTGGTCACAGCTGTGCCATCGAGCCTGTCACATAGCGCTCAGATATTCATTGGGCCTCACACAATCCAAAAGTGTCCAGTGTCCAAAAGTGTGTGCAGAGATTCAAAATCTCCCTTATCCTCTAGTCACTTTGGTCACAGCTGTGCCATCGAGCCTGTCACATAGCGCTCAGATATCAGTGGGCCTCACACAATCCAAAAATGTCCAGTGTCCAAAAGTGTGTGCAGAGATTCAAAATCTCCCTTATCCTCTAGTCACTTTGGTCACAGCTGTGCCATCGAGCCTGTCACATAGCGCTCAGATATTCATTGGGCCTCACATAATCCAAAAGTGTCCAGTGTCCAAAAGTGTGTGCAGAGATTCAAAATCTCCATTATCCTCTAGTCACTTTGGTCACAGCTGTGCCATCGAGCCTGTGACATAGCGCTCAGATATTCATTGGGCCTCACACAATCCAAAAGTGTCCAGTGTCCAAAAGTGTGTGCAGAGATTCAAAATCTCCCTTATCCTCTAGTCACTTTGGTCACAGCTGTGCCATCGAGCCCGTGACATAGCGCTCAGATATTCATTGGGCCTCACACAATCCAAAAGTGTCCAGTGTCTAAAAGTGTGTGCAGAGATTCAAAATCTCCCTTATCCTCTAGTCACATTGGTCACAGCTGTGCCATCGAGCCTGTGACATAGCGCTCAGATATCAGTGGGCCTCACACAATCCAAAAGTGTCCAGTGTCCAAAAGTGTGTGCAGAGATTCAAAATCTCCCTTATTCTCTAGTCACTTTGGTCACAGCTGTGCCATCGAGCCTGTGACAGAGCGCTCAGATATCAGTGGGCCTCACACAATCCAAAAGTGTCCAGTGTCCAAAAGTGTGTGCAGAGATTCAAAATCTCCCTTATCCTCTAGTCACTTTGGTCACAGCTGTGCCATCGAGCCTGTCACATAGCGCTCAGATATTCATTGGGCCTCACACAATCCAAAAGTGTCCAGTGTCCAAAAGTGTGTGCAGAGATTCAAAATCTCCCTTATCCTCTAGTCACTTTGGTCACAGCTGTGCCATCGAGCCTGTCACATAGCGCTCAGATGTTCATTGGGCCTCACACAATCCAAAAGTGTCCAGTGTCCAAAAGTGTGTGCAGAGATTCAAAATCTCCCTTATCCTCTAGTCACTTTGGTCACAGCTGTGCCATCGAGCCTGTCACATAGCGCTCAGATATTCATTGGGCCTCACACAATCCAAAAGTGTCCAGTGTCCAAAAGTGTGTGCAGAGATTCAAAATCTCCCTTATCCTCTAGTCACTTTGGTCACAGCTGTGCTATCGAGCCTGTGACATAGCGCTCAGATATCAGTGGGCCTCACACAATCCAAAAGTGTCCAGCGTCCAAAAGTATGTGCAGAGATTCAAAATCTCCCTTATCCTCTAGTCACTTTGGTCACAGCTGTGCAATCGAGCCTGTGACATAGCGCTCAGATATTCATTGGGCCTCACACAATCCAAAAGTGTCCAGTGTCCAAAAGTGTGTGCAGAGATTCAAAATCTCCATTATCCTCTAGTCACTTTGGTCACAGCTGTGCCATCGAGCCTGTCACATAGCGCTCATATATTCATTGGGCCTCACACAATCCAAAAGTGTCCAGTGTCCAAAAGTGTGTGCAGAGATTCAGAATCTCGCTTATCCTCTAGTCACTTTGGTCACAGCTGTGCCATCGAGCCTGTGACATAGCGCTCAGATATCAGTGGGCCTTACACAATCCAAAAGTGTCCAGTGTCCAAAAGTGTGTGCAGAGATTCAAAATCTCCCTTATCCTCTATTCACTTTGGTCACAGCTGTGCCATCGAGCCTGTGACATAGCGCTCAGATATTCATTGGGCCTCACACAATCCAAAAGTGTCCAGTGTCCAAAAGTGTGTGCAGAGATTCAAAATCTCCCTTATCCTCTAGTCACTTTGGTCACAGCTATGCCATCTAGACTGTGACATAGCGCTCAGATATTCATTGGGCCTCACACAATCCAAAAGTGTCCAGTGTCCAAAAGTGTGTGCAGAGATTCAAAATCTCTCTTATCCTCTAGTCACTTTGGTCACAGCTGTGCCATCGAGCCTGTGACATAGCGCTCAGATATTCATTGGGCCTCACACAATCCAAAAGTGTCCAGTGTCCAAAAGTGTGTGCAGAGATTCAAAATCTCCCTTATCCTCTAGTCACTTTGGTCACAGCTGTGCCATCGAGCCTGTCACATAGCGCTCAGATATTCATTGGGCCTCACACAATCCAAAAGTGTCCAGTGTCCAAAAGTGTGTGCAGAGATTCAAAATCTCCCTTATCCTCTAGTCACTTTGGTCACAGCTGTGCCATCGAGCCTGTCACATAGTGCTCAGATATTCATTGGGCCTCACACAATCCAAAAGTGTCCAGTGTCCAAAAGTGTGTGCAGAGATTCAGAATCTCGCTTATCCTCTAGTCACTTTGGTCACAGCTGTGCCATCGAGCCTGTCACATAGCGCTCAGATATCAGTGGGCCTCACACAATCCAAAAGTGTCCAGTGTCCAAAAGTGTGTGCAGAGATTCAAAATCTCCCTTATCCTCTATTCACTTTGGTCACAGCTGTGCCATCGAGCCTGTGACATAGCGTTCAGATATTCATTGGGCCTCACACAATCCAAAAGTGTCCAGTGTCCAAAAGTGTGTGCAGAGATTCAAAATCTCCCTTATCCTCTAGTCACTTTGGTCACAGCTGTGCCATCGAGCCTGTCACATATCGCTCAGATATTCATTGGGCCTCACACAATCCAAAAGTGTCCAGTGTCCAAAAGTGTGTGCAGAGATTCAAAATCTCCCTTATCCTCTAGTCACTTTGGTCACAGCTGTGCCATCGAGCCTGTGACATAGCGCTCAGATATTCATTGGGCCTCACACAATCCAAAAGTGTCCAGTGTCCAAAAGTGTGTGCAGAGATTCAAAATCTCCCTTATCCTCTAGTCACTTTGGTCACAGCTGTGCCATCGAGCCTGTGACATAGCGCTCAGATATTCATTGGGCCTCACACAATCCAAAAGTGTCCAGTGTCCAAAAGTGTGTGCAGAGATTCAAAATCTCCCTTATCCTCTAGTCACTTTGGTCACAGCTGTGCCATCGAGCCTGTCACATAGCGCTCAGATATTCATTGGGCCTCACACAATCCAAAAGTGTCCAGTGTCCAAAAGTGTGTGCAGAGATTCAAAATCTCCCTTATCCTCTAGTCACTTTGGTCACAGCTGTGCCATCGAGCCTGTGACATAGCGCTCAGATATCAGTGGGCCTCACACAATCCAAAAGTGTCCAGTGTCCAAAAGTGTGTGCAGAGATTCAAAATCTCCCTTATCCTCTAGTCACTTTTGTCACAGCTGTGCCATCGAGCCTGTGACATAGCGCTCAGATATCAGTGGGCCTCACACAATCCAAAAGTGTCCAGTGTCCAAAAGCGTGTGCAGAGATTCAAAATCTCCCTTATCCTTTAGTCACTTTGCTCACAGCTGTGCCATCGAGCCTGTGACATAGTGCTCAGATATCAGTGGGCCTCACACAATCCAAAAGTGTCCAGTGTCCAAAAGTGTGTGCAGAGATTCAAAATCTCCCTTATCCTCTAGTCACTTTGGTCACAGCTGTGCCATCGAGCCTGTCACATACCTCTCAGATATTCATTGGGCCTCACACAATCCAAAAGTGTCCAGTGTCCAAAAGTGTGTGAAGAGATTCAAAATCTCCCTTATCCTCTAGTCACTTTGGTCACAGCTGTGCCATCGAGCCTGTGACATAGCGCTCAGATATTCATTGGGCCTCACACAATCCAAAAGTGTCCAGTGTCCAAAAGTGTGTGCAGAGATTCAAAATCTCCCTTATCCTCTAGTCACTTTGGTCACAGCTGTGCCATCGAGCCTGTGACATAGCGCTCAGATATCAGTGGGCCTCACACAATCCAAAAGTGTCCAGTGTCCAAAAGTGTGTGCAGAGATTCAAAATCTCCCTTATCCTCTAGTCACTTTGGTCACAGCTGTGCCATCGAGCCTGTCACATAGCGCTCAGATATTCATTGGGCCTCACACAATCCAAAAGTGTCCAGTGTCCAAAAGTGTGTGCAGAGATTCAAAATCTCCCTTATCCTCTAGTCACTTTGGTCACAGCTGTGCCATCGAGCCTGTCACATAGCGCTCAGATATTCATTGGGCCTCACACAATCCAAAAGTGTCCAGTGTCCAAAAGTGTGTGCAGAGATTCAGAATCTCGCTTATCCTCTAGTCACTTTGGTCACAGCTGTGCCATCGAGCCTGTCACATGGCGCTCAGATATCAGTGGGCCTCACACAATCCAAAAGTGTCCAGTGTCCAAAAGTGTGTGCAGAGATTCAAAATCTCCCTTATCCTCTAGTCACTTTGGTCACAGCTGTGCCATCGAGCCTGTCACATAGCGCTCAGATATTCATTGGGCCTCACACAATCCAAAAGTGTCCAGTGTCCAAAAGTGTGTGCAGAGATTCAAAATCTCCCTTATCCTCTAGTCACTTTGGTCACAGCTGTGCCATCGACCCTGTGACATAGCGCTCAGATATTCATTGGGCCTCACACAATCCAAAAGTGTCCAGTGTCCAAAATTGTGTGCAGAGATTCAAAATCTCCCTTATCCTCTAGTCACTTTGGTCACAGCTGTGCCATCGAGCCTGTCACATAGCGCTCAGATATTCATTGGGCCTCACACAATCCAAAAGTGTCCAGTGTCCAAAAGTGTGTGCAGAGATTCAAAATCTCCCTTATCCTCTAGTCACTTTGGTCACAGCTGTGCCATCGAGCCTGTCACATAGCGCTCAGATATTCATTGGGCCTCACACAATCCAAAAGTGTCCAGTGTCCAAAAGTGTGTGCAGAGATTCAAAATCTCCCTTATCCTCTAGTCACTTTGGTCACAGCTGTGCCATCGAGCCTGTCACATAGCGCTCAGATATTCATTGGGGCTCACACAATCCAAAAGTGTCCAGTGTCCAAAAGTGTGTGCAGAGATTCAAAATCTCCCTTATCCTCTAGTCATTTGGTCACAGCTGTGACATCGAGCCTGTGACATAGCACTCAGATATTCATTGGGCCTCACACAATCCAAAAGTGTCCAGTGTCCAAAAGTGTGTGCAGAGATTCAAAATCTCCCTTATCTTCTAGTCACTTTGGTCACAGCTGTGCCATCGAGCCTGTCACATAGCGCTCAGATATTCATTGGGCCTCACACAATCCAAAAGTGTCCAGTGTCCAAAAGTGTGTGCAGAGATTCAAAATCTCCCTTATCCTCTAGTCACTTTGGTCACAGCTGTGCCATCGAGCCTGTGACATAGCGCTCAGATATCAGTGGGTCTCACACAATCCAAAAGTGTCCAGTGTCCAAAAGCGTGTGCAGAGATTCAAAATCTCCCTTTTCCTTTAGTCACTTTGCTCACAGCTGTGCCATCGAGCCTGTGACATAGTGCTCAGATATCAGTGGGCCTCACACAATCCAAAAGTGTCCAGTGTCCAAAAGTGTGTGCAGAGATTCAAAATCTCCCTTATCCTCTAGTCACTTTGGTCACAGCTGTGCCATCGAGCCTGTCACATAGCGCTCAGATATTCATTGGGCCTCACACAATCCAAAAGTGTCCAGTGTCCAAAAGTGTGTGCAGAGATTCAAAATCTCCCTTATCCTCTAGTCACTTTGGTCACAGCTGTGCCATCGAGCCTGTTACATATCTCTCAGATATTCATTGGGCCTCATACAATCCAAAAGTGTCCAGTGTCCAAAAGTGTGTGCAGAGATTCAAAATCTCCCTTATCCTCCAGTCACTTTGGTCACAGCTGTGCCATCGAGCCTGTGACATAGCGCTCAGATATTCATTGGGCCTCACACAATCCAAAAGTGTCCAGTGTCCAAAAGTGTGTGCAGAGATTCAAAATCTCCCTTATCTTCTAGTCACTTTGGTCACAGCTGTGCCATCGAGCCTGTCACATAGCGCTCAGATATTCATTGGGCCTCACACAATCCAAAAGTGTCCAGTGTCCAAAAGTGTGTGCAGAGATTCAAAATCTCCCTTATCCTCTGGTCACTTCGGTCACAGCTGTGCCATCGAGCCTGTGACATAGCACTCAGATATCAGTGGGTCTCACACAATCCAAAAGTGTCCAGTGTCCAAAAGTGTGTGCAGAGATTCAAAATCTCCCTTTTCCTTTAGTCACTTTGCTCACAGCTGTGCCATCGAGCCTGTGACATAGTGCTCAGATATCAGTGGGCCTCACACAATCCAAAAGTGTCCAGTGTCCAAAAGTGTGTGCAGAGATTCAAAATCTCCCTTATCCTCTAGTCACTTTGGTCACAGCTGTGCCATCGAGCCTGTCACATAGCGCTCAGATATTCATTGGGCCTCACACAATCCAAAAGTGTCCAGTGTCCAAAAGTGTGTGCAGAGATTCAAAATCTCCCTTATCCTCTAGTCACTTTGGTCACAGCTGTGCCATCGAGCCTGTTACATAGCTCTCAGATATTCATTGGGCCTCATACAATCCAAAAGTGTCCAGTGTCCAAAAGTGTGTGCAGAGATTCAAAATCTCCCTTATCCTCCAGTCACTTTGGTCACAGCTGTGCCATCGAGCCTGTGACATAGCGCTCAGATATTCATTGGGCCTCACACAATCCAAAAGTGTCCAGTGTCCAAAAGTGTGTGCAGAGATTCAAAATCTCCCTTATCCTCTAGTCACTTTGGTCACAGCTGTGCCATCGAGCCTGTCACATAGCGCTCAGATATCAGTGGGCCTCACACAATCCAAAAGTGTCCAGTGTCCAAAAGTGTGTGCAGAGGTTCAAAATCTCCCTTATCCTCTAGTCACTTTAGTCACAGCTATGTCATGAAGGCTGTGACATAGCACTCAGATATCAGTGGGCCTCACACAATCCAAAAGTGTCCAGTGTCCAAAAGTGTGTGCAGAGATTCAAAATCTCCCTTATCCTCTAGTCACTTTAGTCACAGCTATGCCATGAAGCCTGTGACATAGCACTCAGATATCAGTGGGTCTCACACAATCCAAAAGTGTCCAGTGTCCAAAAGTGTGTGCAGAGATTCAAAATCTCCCTTATCCTCTAGTCACTTTGGTCACAGCTGTGCCATCGAGCCTGTGACATAGCGCTCAGATATCAGTGGGCCTCACACAATCCAAAAGTGTCCAGTGTCCAAAAGTGTGTGCAGAGATTCAAAATCTCCCTTATCCTCTAGTCACTTTGGTCACAGCTGTGCCATCGAGCCTGTCACATAGCGCTCAGATATTCATTGGGCCTCACACAATCCAAAAGTGTCCAGTGTCCAAAAGTGTGTGCAGAGATTCAAAATCTCCCTTATCCTCTAGTCACTTTGGTCACAGCTGTGCCATCGAGCCTGTCACATAGCGCTCAGATATTCATTGGGCCTCACACAATCCAAAAGTGTCCAGTGTCCAAAAGTGTGTGCAGAGATTCAGAATCTCGCTTATCCTCTAGTCACTTTGGTCACAGCTGTGCCATCGAGCCTGTCACATAGCGCTCAGATATCAGTGGGCCTCACACAATCCAAAAGTGTCCAGTGTCCAAAAGTGTGTGCAGAGATTCAAAATCTCCCTTATCCTCTATTCACTTTGGTCACAGCTGTGCCATTGAGCCTGTGATATAGCGCTCAAATATTCATTGAGCCTCACACAATCCAAAAGTGTCCAGTGTCCAAAAGTGTGTGCAGAGATTCAAAATCTCCCTTATCCTCTAGTCACTTTGGTCACAGCTGTGCCATCGATCCTGTGACATAGCGCTCAGATATTCATTGGGCCTCACACAATCCAAAAGTGTCCAGTGTCCAAAATTGTGTGCAGAGATTCAAAATCTCCCTTATCCTCTAGTCACTTTGGTCACAGCTGTGCCATCGAGCCTGTCACATAGCGCTCAGATATTCATTGGGCCTCACACAATCCAAAAGTGTCCAGTGTCCAAAAGTGTGTGCAGAGATTCAAAATCTCCCTTATCCTCTAGTCACTTTGGTCACAGCTGTGCCATCGAGCCTGTCACATAGCGCTCAGATATTCATTGGGCCTCACACAATCCAAAAGTGTCCAGTGTCCAAAAGTGTGTGCAGAGATTCAAAATCTCCCTTATCCTCTAGTCATTTGGTCACAGCTGTGCCATCGAGCCTGTGACATAGCACTCAGATATTCATTGGGCCTCACACAATCCAAAAGTGTCCAGTGTCCAAAAGTGTGTGCAGAGATTCAAAATCTCCCTTATCCTCTAGTCACTTTGGTCACAGCTGTGCCATCGAGCCTGTCACATAGCGCTCAGATATTCATTGGGCCTCACACAATCCAAAAGTGTCCAGTGTCCAAAAGTGTGTGCAGAGATTCAAAATCTCCCTTATCCTCTAGTCACTTTGGTCACAGCTGTGCCATCGAGCCTGTTACATAGCTCTCAGATATTCATTGGGCCTCATACAATCCAAAAGTGTCCAGTGTCCAAAAGTGTGTGCAGAGATTCAAAATCTCCCTTATCCTCCAGTCACTTTGGTCACAGCTGTGCCATCGAGCCTGTGACATAGCGCTCAGATATTCATTGGGCCTCACACAATCCAAAAGTGTCCAGTGTCCAAAAGTGTGTGCAGAGATTCAAAATCTCCCTTATCCTCTAGTCACTTTGGTCACAGCTGTGCCATCGAGCCTGTCACATAGCGCTCAGATATCAGTGGGCCTCACACAATCCAAAAGTGTCCAGTGTCCAAAAGTGTGTGCAGAGGTTCAAAATCTCCCTTATCCTCTAGTCACTTTAGTCACAGCTATGTCATGAAGGCTGTGACATAGCACTCAGATATCAGTGGGCCTCACACAATCCAAAAGTGTCCAGTGTCCAAAAGTGTGTGCAGAGATTCAAAATCTCCCTTATCCTCTAGTCACTTTAGTCACAGCTATGCCATGAAGCCTGTGACATAGCACTCAGATATCAGTGGGCCTCACACAATCCAAAAGTGTCCAGTGTCCAAAAGTGTGTGCAGAGATTCAAAATCTCCCTTATCCTCTAGTCACTTTGGTCACAGCTGTGCCATCGAGCCTGTGACATAGCGCTCAGATATCAGTGGGCCTCACACAATCCAAAAGTGTCCAGTGTCCAAAAGTTTGTGCAGAGATTCAAAATCTCCCTTATCCTCTAGTCACTTTGGTCACAGCTGTGCCATCGAGCCTGTCACATAGCGCTCAGATATTCATTGGGCCTCACACAATCCAAAAGTGTCCAGTGTCCAAAAGTGTGTGCAGAGATTCAAAATCTCCCTTATCCTCTAGTCACTTTGGTCACAGCTGTGCCATCGAGCCTGTCACATAGCGCTCAGATATTCATTGGGCCTCACACAATCCAAAAGTGTCCAGTGTCCAAAAGTGTGTGCAGAGATTCAGAATCTCGCTTATCCTCTAGTCACTTTGGTCACAGCTGTGCCATCGAGCCTGTCACATAGCGCTCAGATATCAGTGGGCCTCACACAATCCAAAAGTGTCCAGTGTCCAAAAGTGTGTGCAGAGATTCAAAATCTCCCTTATCCTCTATTCACTTTGGTCACAGCTGTGCCATTGAGCCTGTGATATAGCGCTCAGATATTCATTGAGCCTCACACAATCCAAAAGTGTCCAGTGTCCAAAAGTGTGTGCAGAGATTCAAAATCTCCCTTATCCTCTAGTCACTTTGGTCACAGCTGTGCCATCGATCCTGTGACATAGCGCTCAGATATTCATTGGGCCTCACACAATCCAAAAGTGTCCAGTGTCCAAAATTGTGTGCAGAGATTCAAAATCTCCCTTATCCTCTAGTCACTTTGGTCACAGCTGTGCCATCGAGCCTGTCACATAGCGCTCAGATATTCATTGGGCCTCACACAATCCAAAAGTGTCCAGTGTCCAAAAGTGTGTGCAGAGATTCAAAATCTCCCTTATCCTCTAGTCACTTTGGTCACAGCTGTGCCATCGAGCCTGTCACATAGCGCTCAGATATTCATTGGGCCTCACACAATCCAAAAGTGTCCAGTGTCCAAAAGTGTGTGCAGAGATTCAAAATCTCCCTTATCCTCTAGTCATTTGGTCACAGCTGTGCCATCGAGCCTGTGACATAGCACTCAGATATTCATTGGGCCTCACACAATCCAAAAGTGTCCAGTGTCCAAAAGTGTGTGCAGAGATTCAAAATCTCCCTTATCCTCTAGTCACTTTGGTCACAGCTGTGCCATCGAGCCTGTGATATAGCGCTCAGATATCAGTGGGCCTCACACAATCCAAAAGTGTCCAGTGTCCAAAAGTGTGTGCAGAGATTCAAAACCTCCCTTATCCTCTAGTCACTTTGGTCACAGCTGTGCCATCGAGCCTGTGACATAGCGCTCAGATATCAGTGGGCCTCACACATTCCAAAAGTTTCCAGTGTCCAAAAGTGTGTGCAGAGATTCAAAATCTCCCTTATCCTCTAGTCACTTTGGTCACAGCTGTGCCATCGATCCTGTGACATAGCGCTCAGATATTCATTGGGCCTCACACAATCCAAAAGTGTCCAGTGTCCAAAATTGTGTGCAGAGATTCAAAATCTCCCTTATCCTCTAGTCACTTTGGTCACAGCTGTGCCATCGAGCCTGTCACATAGCGCTCAGATATTCATTGGGCCTCACACAATCCAAAAGTGTCCAGTGTCCAAAAGTGTGTGCAGAGATTCAAAATCTCCCTTATCCTCTAGTCACTTTGGTCACAGCTGTGCCATCGAGCCTGTCACATAGCGCTCAGATATTCATTGGGCCTCACACAATCCAAAAGTGTCCAGTGTCCAAAAGTGTGTGCAGAGGTTCAAAATCTCCCTTATCCTCTAGTCACTTTGGTCACAGCTGTGCCATCGAGCCTGTCACATAGCGCTCAGATATTCATTGGGGCTCACACAATCCAAAAGTGTCCAGTGTCCAAAAGTGTGTGCAGAGATTCAAAATCTCCCTTATCCTCTAGTCATTTGGTCACAGCTGTGACATCGAGCCTGTGACATAGCACTCAGATATTCATTGGGCCTCACACAATCCAAAAGTGTCCAGTGTCCAAAAGTGTGTGCAGAGATTCAAAATCTCCCTTATCTTCTAGTCACTTTGGTCACAGCTGTGCCATCGAGCCTGTCACATAGCGCTCAGATATTCATTGGGCCTCACACAATCCAAAAGTGTCCAGTGTCCAAAAGTGTGTGCAGAGATTCAAAATCTCCCTTATCCTCTAGTCACTTTGGTCACAGCTGTGCCATCGAGCCTGTGACATAGCGCTCAGATATCAGTGGGTCTCACACAATCCAAAAGTGTCCAGTGTCCAAAAGCGTGTGCAGAGATTCAAAATCTCCCTTTTCCTTTAGTCACTTTGCTCACAGCTGTGCCATCGAGCCTGTGACATAGTGCTCAGATATCAGTGGGCCTCACACAATCCAAAAGTGTCCAGTGTCCAAAAGTGTGTGCAGAGATTCAAAATCTCCCTTATCCTCTAGTCACTTTGGTCACAGCTGTGCCATCGAGCCTGTCACATAGCGCTCAGATATTCATTGGGCCTCACACAATCCAAAAGTGTCCAGTGTCCAAAAGTGTGTGCAGAGATTCAAAATCTCCCTTATCCTCTAGTCACTTTGGTCACAGCTGTGCCATCGAGCCTGTTACATATCTCTCAGATATTCATTGGGCCTCATACAATCCAAAAGTGTCCAGTGTCCAAAAGTGTGTGCAGAGATTCAAAATCTCCCTTATCCTCTAGTCACTTTGGTCACAGCTGTGCCATCGAGCCTGTGACATAGCGCTCAGATATTCATTGGGCCTCACACAATCCAAAAGTGTCCAGTGTCCAAAAGTGTGTGCAGAGATTCAAAATCTCCCTTATCTTCTAGTCACTTTGGTCACAGCTGTGCCATCGAGCCTGTCACATAGCGCTCAGATATTCATTGGGCCTCACACAATCCAAAAGTGTCCAGTGTCCAAAAGTGTGTGCAGAGATTCAAAATCTCCCTTATCCTCTGGTCACTTCGGTCACAGCTGTGCCATCGACCCTGTGACATAGCGCTCAGATATCAGTGGGTCTCACACAATCCAAAAGTGTCCAGTGTCCAAAAGCGTGTGCAGAGATTCAAAATCTCCCTTTTCCTTTAGTCACTTTGCTCACAGCTGTGCCATCGAGCCTGTGACATAGTGCTCAGATATCAGTGGGCCTCACACAATCCAAAAGTGTCCAGTGTCCAAAAGTGTGTGCAGAGATTCAAAATCTCCCTTATCCTCTAGTCACTTTGGTCACAGCTGTGCCATCGAGCCTGTCACATAGCGCTCAGATATTCATTGGGCCTCACACAATCCAAAAGTGTCCAGTGTCCAAAAGTGTGTGCAGAGATTCAAAATCTCCCTTATCCTCTAGTCACTTTGGTCACAGCTGTGCCATCGAGCCTGTTACATAGCTCTCAGATATTCATTGGGCCTCATACAATCCAAAAGTGTCCAGTGTCCAAAAGTGTGTGCAGAGATTCAAAATCTCCCTTATCCTCCAGTCACTTTGGTCACAGCTGTGCCATCGAGCCTGTGACATAGCGCTCAGATATTCATTGGGCCTCACACAATCCAAAAGTGTCCAGTGTCCAAAAGTGTGTGCAGAGATTCAAAATCTCCCTTATCCTCTAGTCACTTTGGTCACAGCTGTGCCATCGAGCCTGTCACATAGCGCTCAGATATCAGTGGGCCTCACACAATCCAAAAGTGTCCAGTGTCCAAAAGTGTGTGCAGAGGTTCAAAATCTCCCTTATCCTCTAGTCACTTTAGTCACAGCTATGTCATGAAGGCTGTGACATAGCACTCAGATATCAGTGGGCCTCACACAATCCAAAAGTGTCCAGTGTCCAAAAGTGTGTGCAGAGATTCAAAATCTCCCTTATCCTCTAGTCACTTTAGTCACAGCTATGCCATGAAGCCTGTGACATAGCACTCAGATATCAGTGGGCCTCACACAATCCAAAAGTGTCCAGTGTCCAAAAGTGTGTGCAGAGATTCAAAATCTCCCTTATCCTCTAGTCACTTTGGTCACAGCTGTGCCATCGAGCCTGTGACATAGCGCTCAGATATCAGTGGGCCTCACACAATCCAAAAGTGTCCAGTGTCCAAAAGTTTGTGCAGAGATTCAAAATCTCCCTTATCCTCTAGTCACTTTGGTCACAGCTGTGCCATCGAGCCTGTCACATAGCGCTCAGATATTCATTGGGCCTCACACAATCCAAAAGTGTCCAGTGTCCAAAAGTGTGTGCAGAGATTCAAAATCTCCCTTATCCTCTAGTCACTTTGGTCACAGCTGTGCCATCGAGCCTGTCACATAGCGCTCAGATATTCATTGGGCCTCACACAATCCAAAAGTGTCCAGTGTCCAAAAGTGTGTGCAGAGATTCAGAATCTCGCTTATCCTCTAGTCACTTTGGTCACAGCTGTGCCATCGAGCCTGTCACATAGCGCTCAGATATCAGTGGGCCTCACACAATCCAAAAGTGTCCAGTGTCCAAAAGTGTGGGCAGAGATTCAAAATCTCCCTTATCCTCTATTCACTTTGGTCACAGCTGTGCCATTGAGCCTGTGATATAGCGCTCAGATATTCATTGAGCCTCACACAATCCAAAAGTGTCCAGTGTCCAAAAGTGTGTGCAGAGATTCAAAATCTCCCTTATCCTCTAGTCACTTTGGTCACAGCTGTGCCATCGATCCTGTGACATAGCGCTCAGATATTCATTGGGCCTCACACAATCCAAAAGTGTCCAGTGTCCAAAATTGTGTGCAGAGATTCAAAATCTCCCTTATCCTCTAGTCACTTTGGTCACAGCTGTGCCATCGAGCCTGTCACATAGCGCTCAGATATTCATTGGGCCTCACACAATCCAAAAGTGTCCAGTGTCCAAAAGTGTGTGCAGAGATTCAAAATCTCCCTTATCCTCTAGTCACTTTGGTCACAGCTGTGCCATCGAGCCTGTCACATAGCGCTCAGATATTCATTGGGCCTCACACAATCCAAAAGTGTCCAGTGTCCAAAAGTGTGTGCAGAGATTCAAAATCTCCCTTATCCTCTAGTCATTTGGTCACAGCTGTGCCATCGAGCCTGTGACATAGCACTCAGATATTCATTGGGCCTCACACAATCCAAAAGTGTCCAGTGTCCAAAAGTGTGTGCAGAGATTCAAAATCTCCCTTATCCTCTAGTCACTTTGGTCACAGCTGTGCCATCGAGCCTGTGATATAGCGCTCAGATATCAGTGGGCCTCACACAATCCAAAAGTGTCCAGTGTCCAAAAGTGTGTGCAGAGATTCAAAACCTCCCTTATCCTCTAGTCACTTTGGTCACAGCTGTGCCATCGAGCCTGTGACATAGCGCTCAGATATCAGTGGGCCTCACACATTCCAAAAGTTTCCAGTGTCCAAAAGTGTGTGCAGAGATTCAAAATCTCCCTTATCCTCTAGTCACTTTGGTCACAGCTGTGCCATCGATCCTGTGACATAGCGCTCAGATATTCATTGGGCCTCACACAATCCAAAAGTGTCCAGTGTCCAAAATTGTGTGCAGAGATTCAAAATCTCCCTTATCCTCTAGTCACTTTGGTCACAGCTGTGCCATCGAGCCTGTCACATAGCGCTCAGATATTCATTGGGCCTCACACAATCCAAAAGTGTCCAGTGTCCAAAAGTGTGTGCAGAGATTCAAAATCTCCCTTATCCTCTAGTCACTTTGGTCACAGCTGTGCCATCGAGCCTGTCACATAGCGCTCAGATATTCATTGGGCCTCACACAATCCAAAAGTGTCCAGTGTCCAAAAGTGTGTGCAGAGATTCAAAATCTCCCTTATCCTCTAGTCATTTGGTCACAGCTGTGCCATCGAGCCTGTGACATAGCACTCAGATATTCATTGGGCCTCACACAATCCAAAAGTGTCCAGTGTCCAAAAGTGTGTGCAGAGATTCAAAATCTCCCTTATCCTCTAGTCACTTTGGTCACAGCTGTGCCATCGAGCCTGTGATATAGCGCTCAGATATCAGTGGGCCTCACACAATCCAAAAGTGTCCAGTGTCCAAAAGTGTGTGCAGAGATTCAAAACCTCCCTTATCCTCTAGTCACTTTGGTCACAGCTGTGCCATCGAGCCTGTGACATAGCGCTCAGATATCAGTGGGCCTCACACATTCCAAAAGTTTCCAGTGTCCAAAAGTGTGTGCAGAGATTCAAAATCTCCCTTATCCTCTAGTCACTTTGGTCACAGCTGTGCCATCGAGCCTGTGACATAGCGCTCAGATATTCATTGGGCCTCACACAATCCAAAAGTGTCCAGTGTCCAAAAGTGTGTGAAGAGATTCAAAATCTCCCATATCCTCTAGTCACTTTGGTCACAGCTGTGCCATCGAGCCTGTGACATAGCGATCAGATATCAGTGGGCCTCACACAATCCAAAAGTGTCCAGTGTCCAAAAGTGTGTGCAGAGATTCAAAATCTCCCTTATCCTCTAGTCACTTTAGTCACAGCTGTGCCATCGAGCCTGTCACATAGCGCTCAGATATCAGTGGGCCTCACACAATCCAAAAGTGTCCAGTGTCCAAAAGTGTGTGCAGAGATTCAAAATCTCCCTTATCCTCTAGTCACTTTGGTCACAGCTGTGCCATCGAGCCTGTCACATAGCGCTCAGATATTCATTGGGCCTCACACAATCCAAAAGTGTCCAGTGTCCAAAAGTGTGTGCAGAGATTCAAAATCTCCCTTATCCTCTAGTCACTTTGGTCACAGCTGTGCCATCGAGCCTGTCACATAGCGCTCATATATTCATTGGGCCTCACACAATCCAAAAGTGTCCAGTGTCCAAAAGTGTGTGCAGAGATTCAAAATCTCCCTTATCCTCTAGTCACTTTGGTCACAGCTGTGCCATCGAGCCTGTCACATAGCGCTCAGATATTCATTGGGCCTCACACAATCCAAAAGTGTCAAGTGTCCAAAAATGTGTGCAGAGATTCAGAATCTCCCTTATCCTCTAGTCACTTTGGTCACAGCTGTGCCATCGAGCCTGTCACATAGCGCTCAGATATTCATTGGGACTCACACAATCCAAAAGTGTCCAGTGTCGAAAAGTGTGTGCAGAGATTCAAAATCTCCCTTATCCTCTAGTCACTTTGGTCACAGCTGTGCCATCGAGCCTGTGACATAGCACTCAGATATTCATTGGGCCTCACACAATCCAAAAGTGTCCAGTGTCCAAAAGTGTGTGCAGAGATTCAAAATCTCCCTTATCCTCTAGTCACTTTGGTCACAGCTGTGCCATTGAGCCTGTGACATAGCGATCAGATATCAGTGGGCCTCACACAATCCAAAAGTGTCCAGTGTCCAAAAGTGTGTGCAGAGATTCAAAATCTCCCTTATCCTCTAGTCACTTTAGTCACAGCTGTGCCATCGAGCCTGTCACATAGCGCTCAGATATCAGTGGGCCTCACACAATCCAAAAGTGTCCAGTGTCCAAAAGTGTGTGCAGAGATTCAAAATCTCCCTTATCCTCTAGTCACTTTGGTCACAGCTGTGCCATCGAGCCTGTCACATAGCGCTCAGATATTCATTGGGCCTCACACAATCCAAAAGTGTCCAGTGTCCAAAAGTGTGTGCAGAGATTCAAAATCTCCCTTATCCTCTAGTCACTTTGGTCACAGCTGTGCCATCGAGCCTGTGACATAGCGCTCAGATATTCATTGGGCCTCACACAATCCAAAAGTGTCCAGTGTCCAAAAGTGTGTGCAGAGATTCAAAATCTCCCTTATCCTCTAGTCACTTTGGTCACAGCTGTGCCATCGAGCCTGTCACATAGCACTTAGATATTCATTGGGCCTCACACAATCCAAAAGTGTCCAGTGTCCAAAAATGTGTGCAGAGATTCAGAATCTCCCTTATCCTCTAGTCACTTTGGTCACATCTGTGCCATCGAGCCTGTCACATAGCGCTCAGATATTCATTGGGACTCACACAATCCAAAAGTGTCCAGTGTCGAAAAGTGTGTGCAGAGATTCAAAATCTCCCTTATCCTCTAGTCACTTTGGTCACAGCTGTGCCATCGAGCCTGTCACATAGCGCTCAGATATTCATTGGGCCTCACACAATCCAAAAGTGTCCAGTGTCCAAAAGAGTGTGCAGAGATTCAAAATCTCCCTTATCCTCTAGTCACTTTGGTCACAGCTGTGCCATCGAGCCTGTCACATAGCGCTCAGATATTCATTGGGCCTCACACAATCCAAAAGTGTCCAGTGTCCAAAAGTGTGTGCAGAGATTCAGAATCTCGCTTATCCTCTAGTCACTTTGGTCACAGCTGTGCCATCGAGCCTGTCACATAGCGCTCAGATATCAGTGGGCCTCACACAATCCAAAAGTGTCCAGTGTCCAAAAGTGTGTGCAGAGATTCAAAATCTCCCTTATCCTCTATTCACTTTGGTCACAGCTGTGCCATTGAGCCTGTGATATAGCGCTCAGATATTCATTGAGCCTCACACAATCCAAAAGTGTCCAGTGTCCAAAAGTGTGTGCAGAGATTCAAAATCTCCCTTATCCTCTAGTCACTTTGGTCACAGCTGTGCCATCGATCCTGTGACATAGCGCTCAGATATTCATTGGGCCTCACACAATCCAAAAGTGTCCAGTGTCCAAAATTGTGTGCAGAGATTCAAAATCTCCCTTATCCTCTAGTCACTTTGGTCACAGCTGTGCCATCGAGCCTGTCACATAGCGCTCAGATATTCATTGGGCCTCACACAATCCAAAAGTGTCCAGTGTCCAAAAGTGTGTGCAGAGATTCAAAATCTCCCTTATCCTCTAGTCACTTTGGTCACAGCTGTGCCATCGAGCCTGTCACATAGCGCTCAGATATTCATTGGGCCTCACACAATCCAAAAGTGTCCAGTGTCCAAAAGTGTGTGCAGAGATTCAAAATCTCCCTTATCCTCTAGTCATTTGGTCACAGCTGTGCCATCGAGCCTGTGACATAGCACTCAGATATTCATTGGGCCTCACACAATCCAAAAGTGTCCAGTGTCCAAAAGTGTGTGCAGAGATTCAAAATCTCCCTTATCCTCTAGTCACTTTGGTCACAGCTGTGCCATCGAGCCTGTGATATAGCGCTCAGATATCAGTGGGCCTCACACAATCCAAAAGTGTCCAGTGTCCAAAAGTGTGTGCAGAGATTCAAAACCTCCCTTATCCTCTAGTCACTTTGGTCACAGCTGTGCCATCGAGCCTGTGACATAGCGCTCAGATATCAGTGGGCCTCACACATTCCAAAAGTTTCCAGTGTCCAAAAGTGTGTGCAGAGATTCAAAATCTCCCTTATCCTCTAGTCACTTTGGTCACAGCTGTGCCATCGATCCTGTGACATAGCGCTCAGATATTCATTGGGCCTCACACAATCCAAAAGTGTCCAGTGTCCAAAATTGTGTGCAGAGATTCAAAATCTCCCTTATCCTCTAGTCACTTTGGTCACAGCTGTGCCATCGAGCCTGTCACATAGCGCTCAGATATTCATTGGGCCTCACACAATCCAAAAGTGTCCAGTGTCCAAAAGTGTGTGCAGAGATTCAAAATCTCCCTTATACTCTAGTCACTTTGGTCACAGCTGTGCCATCGAGCCTGTCACATAGCGCTCAGATATTCATTGGGCCTCACACAATCCAAAAGTGTCCAGTGTCCAAAAGTGTGTGCAGAGATTCAAAATCTCCCTTATCCTCTAGTCACTTTGGTCACAGCTGTGCCATCGAGCCTGTCACATAGCGCTCAGATATTCATTGGGGCTCACACAATCCAAAAGTGTCCAGTGTCCAAAAGTGTGTGCAGAGATTCAAAATCTCCCTTATCCTCTAGTCATTTGGTCACAGCTGTGACATCGAGCCTGTGACATAGCACTCAGATATTCATTGGGCCTCACACAATCCAAAAGTGTCCAGTGTCCAAAAGTGTGTGCAGAGATTCAAAATCTCCCTTATCTTCTAGTCACTTTGGTCACAGCTGTGCCATCGAGCCTGTCACATAGCGCTCAGATATTCATTGGGCCTCACACAATCCAAAAGTGTCCAGTGTCCAAAAGTGTGTGCAGAGATTCAAAATCTCCCTTATCCTCTAGTCACTTTGGTCACAGCTGTGCCATCGAGCCTGTGACATAGCGCTCAGATATCAGTGGGTCTCACACAATCCAAAAGTGTCCAGTGTCCAAAAGCGTGTGCAGAGATTCAAAATCTCCCTTTTCCTTTAGTCACTTTGCTCACAGCTGTGCCATCGAGCCTGTGACATAGTGCTCAGATATCAGTGGGCCTCACACAATCCAAAAGTGTCCAGTGTCCAAAAGTGTGTGCAGAGATTCAAAATCTCCCTTATCCTCTAGTCACTTTGGTCACAGCTGTGCCATCGAGCCTGTCACATAGCGCTCAGATATTCATTGGGCCTCACACAATCCAAAAGTGTCCAGTGTCCAAAAGTGTGTGCAGAGATTCAAAATCTCCCTTATCCTCTAGTCACTTTGGTCACAGCTGTGCCATCGAGCCTGTTACATATCTCTCAGATATTCATTGGGCCTCATACAATCCAAAAGTGTCCAGTGTCCAAAAGTGTGTGCAGAGATTCAAAATCTCCCTTATCCTCCAGTCACTTTGGTCACAGCTGTGCCATCGAGCCTGTGACATAGCGCTCAGATATTCATTGGGCCTCACACAATCCAAAAGTGTCCAGTGTCCAAAAGTGTGTGCAGAGATTCAAAATCTCCCTTATCTTCTAGTCACTTTGGTCACAGCTGTGCCATCGAGCCTGTCACATAGCGCTCAGATATTCATTGGGCCTCACACAATCCAAAAGTGTCCAGTGTCCAAAAGTGTGTGCAGAGATTCAAA
The DNA here is from genome assembly GCF_039654945.1 of Dendrobates tinctorius. Classification (NCBI taxonomy): domain Eukaryota; kingdom Metazoa; phylum Chordata; class Amphibia; order Anura; family Dendrobatidae; genus Dendrobates; species Dendrobates tinctorius. The sequence goes on from NW_027361676.1 coordinate 54,465,034, forward strand.
ATCTCCCTTATCCTCTGGTCACTTCGGTCACAGCTGTGCCATCGAGCCTGTGACATAGCGCTCAGATATCAGTGGGTCTCACACAATCCAAAAGTGTCCAGTGTCCAAAAGCGTGTGCAGAGATTCAAAATCTCCCTTTTCCTTTAGTCACTTTGCTCACAGCTGTGCCATCGAGCCTGTGACATAGTGCTCAGATATCAGTGGGCCTCACACAATCCAAAAGTGTCCAGTGTCCAAAAGTGTGTGCAGAGATTCAAAATCTCCCTTATCCTCTAGTCACTTTGGTCACAGCTGTGCCATCGAGCCTGTCACATAGCGCTCAGATATTCATTGGGCCTCACACAATCCAAAAGTGTCCAGTGTCCAAAAGTGTGTGCAGAGATTCAAAATCTCCCTTATCCTCTAGTCACTTTGGTCACAGCTGTGCCATCGAGCCTGTTACATAGCTCTCAGATATTCATTGGGCCTCATACAATCCAAAAGTGTCCAGTGTCCAAAAGTGTGTGCAGAGATTCAAAATCTCCCTTATCCTCCAGTCACTTTGGTCACAGCTGTGCCATCGAGCCTGTGACATAGCGCTCAGATATTCATTGGGCCTCACACAATCCAAAAGTGTCCAGTGTCCAAAAGTGTGTGCAGAGATTCAAAATCTCCCTTATCCTCTAGTCACTTTGGTCACAGCTGTGCCATCGAGCCTGTCACATAGCGCTCAGATATCAGTGGGCCTCACACAATCCAAAAGTGTCCAGTGTCCAAAAGTGTGTGCAGAGGTTCAAAATCTCCCTTATCCTCTAGTCACTTTAGTCACAGCTATGTCATGAAGGCTGTGACATAGCACTCAGATATCAGTGGGCCTCACACAATCCAAAAGTGTCCAGTGTCCAAAAGTGTGTGCAGAGATTCAAAATCTCCCTTATCCTCTAGTCACTTTAGTCACAGCTATGCCATGAAGCCTGTGACATAGCACTCAGATATCAGTGGGCCTCACACAATCCAAAAGTGTCCAGTGTCCAAAAGTGTGTGCAGAGATTCAAAATCTCCCTTATCCTCTAGTCACTTTGGTCACAGCTGTGCCATCGAGCCTGTGACATAGCGCTCAGATATCAGTGGGCCTCACACAATCCAAAAGTGTCCAGTGTCCAAAAGTTTGTGCAGAGATTCAAAATCTCCCTTATCCTCTAGTCACTTTGGTCACAGCTGTGCCATCGAGCCTGTCACATAGCGCTCAGATATTCATTGGGCCTCACACAATCCAAAAGTGTCCAGTGTCCAAAAGTGTGTGCAGAGATTCAAAATCTCCCTTATCCTCTAGTCACTTTGGTCACAGCTGTGCCATCGAGCCTGTCACATAGCGCTCAGATATTCATTGGGCCTCACACAATCCAAAAGTGTCCAGTGTCCAAAAGTGTGTGCAGAGATTCAGAATCTCGCTTATCCTCTAGTCACTTTGGTCACAGCTGTGCCATCGAGCCTGTCACATAGCGCTCAGATATCAGTGGGCCTCACACAATCCAAAAGTGTCCAGTGTCCAAAAGTGTGTGCAGAGATTCAAAATCTCCCTTATCCTCTATTCACTTTGGTCACAGCTGTGCCATTGAGCCTGTGATATAGCGCTCAGATATTCATTGAGCCTCACACAATCCAAAAGTGTCCAGTGTCCAAAAGTGTGTGCAGAGATTCAAAATCTCCCTTATCCTCTAGTCACTTTGGTCACAGCTGTGCCATCGAGCCTGTCACATAGCGCTCAGATATTCATTGGGCCTCACACAATCCAAAAGTGTCCAGTGTCCAAAAGTGTGTGCAGAGATTCAAAATCTCCCTTATCCTCTATTCACTTTGGTCACAGCTGTGCCATCGAGCCTGTGACATAGCACTCAGATATTCATTGGGCCTCACACAATCCAAAAGTGTCCAGTGTCCAAAAGTGTGTGCAGAGATTCAAAATCTCCCTTATCCTCTAGTCACTTTGGTCACAGCTGTGCCATCGAGCCTGTGATATAGCGCTCAGATATCAGTGGGCCTCACACAATCCAAAAGTGTCCAGTGTCCAAAAGTGTGTGCAGAGATTCAAAACCTCCCTTATCCTCTAGTCACTTTGGTCACAGCTGTGCCATCGAGCCTGTGACATAGCGCTCAGATATCAGTGGGCCTCACACATTCCAAAAGTTTCCAGTGTCCAAAAGTGTGTGCAGAGATTCAAAATCTCCCTTATCCTCTAGTCACTTTGGTCACAGCTGTGCCATCGAGCCTGTGACATAGCGCTCAGATATTCATTGGGCCTCACACAATCCAAAAGTGTCCAGTGTCCAAAAGTGTGTGAAGAGATTCAAAATCTCCCATATCCTCTAGTCACTTTGGTCACAGCTGTGCCATCGAGCCTGTGACATAGCGATCAGATATCAGTGGGCCTCACACAATCCAAAAGTGTCCAGTGTCCAAAAGTGTGTGCAGAGATTCAAAATCTCCCTTATCCTCTAGTCACTTTAGTCACAGCTGTGCCATCGAGCCTGTCACATAGCGCTCAGATATCAGTGGGCCTCACACAATCCAAAAGTGTCCAGTGTCCAAAAGTGTGTGCAGAGATTCAAAATCTCCCTTATCCTCTAGTCACTTTGGTCACAGCTGTGCCATCGAGCCTGTCACATAGCGCTCAGATATTCATTGGGCCTCACACAATCCAAAAGTGTCCAGTGTCCAAAAGTGTGTGCAGAGATTCAAAATCTCCCTTATCCTCTAGTCACTTTGGTCACAGCTGTGCCATCGAGCCTGTCACATAGCGCTCATATATTCATTGGGCCTCACACAATCCAAAAGTGTCCAGTGTCCAAAAGTGTGTGCAGAGATTCAAAATCTCCCTTATCCTCTAGTCACTTTGGTCACAGCTGTGCCATCGAGCCTGTGACATAGCACTCAGATATTCATTGGGCCTCACACAATCCAAAAGTGTCCAGTGTCCAAAAGTGTGTGCAGAGATTCAAAATCTCCCTTATCCTCTAGTCACTTTGGTCACAGCTGTGCCATCGAGCCTGTGATATAGCGCTCAGATATCAGTGGGCCTCACACAATCCAAAAGTGTCCAGTGTCCAAAAGTGTGTGCAGAGATTCAAAACCTCCCTTATCCTCTAGTCACTTTGGTCACAGCTGTGCCATCGAGCCTGTGACATAGCGCTCAGATATCAGTGGGCCTCACACATTCCAAAAGTTTCCAGTGTCCAAAAGTGTGTGCAGAGATTCAAAATCTCCCTTATCCTCTAGTCACTTTGGTCACAGCTGTGCCATCGAGCCTGTGACATAGCGCTCAGATATTCATTGGGCCTCACACAATCCAAAAGTGTCCAGTGTCCAAAAGTGTGTGAAGAGATTCAAAATCTCCCATATCCTCTAGTCACTTTGGTCACAGCTGTGCCATCGAGCCTGTGACATAGCGATCAGATATCAGTGGGCCTCACACAATCCAAAAGTGTCCAGTGTCCAAAAGTGTGTGCAGAGATTCAAAATCTCCCTTATCCTCTAGTCACTTTAGTCACAGCTGTGCCATCGAGCCTGTCACATAGCGCTCAGATATCAGTGGGCCTCACACAATCCAAAAGTGTCCAGTGTCCAAAAGTGTGTGCAGAGATTCAAAATCTCCCTTATCCTCTAGTCACTTTGGTCACAGCTGTGCCATCGAGCCTGTCACATAGCGCTCAGATATTCATTGGGCCTCACACAATCCAAAAGTGTCCAGTGTCCAAAAGTGTGTGCAGAGATTCAAAATCTCCCTTATCCTCTAGTCACTTTGGTCACAGCTGTGCCATCGAGCCTGTCACATAGCGCTCATATATTCATTGGGCCTCACACAATCCAAAAGTGTCCAGTGTCCAAAAGTGTGTGCAGAGATTCAAAATCTCCCTTATCCTCTAGTCACTTTGGTCACAGCTGTGCCATCGAGCCTGTCACATAGCGCTCAGATATTCATTGGGCCTCACACAATCCAAAAGTGTCAAGTGTCCAAAAATGTGTGCAGAGATTCAGAATCTCCCTTATCCTCTAGTCACTTTGGTCACAGCTGTGCCATCGAGCCTGTCACATAGCGCTCAGATATTCATTGGGACTCACACAATCCAAAAGTGTCCAGTGTCGAAAAGTGTGTGCAGAGATTCAAAATCTCCCTTATCCTCTAGTCACTTTGGTCACAGCTGTGCCATCGAGCCTGTGACATAGCACTCAGATATTCATTGGGCCTCACACAATCCAAAAGTGTCCAGTGTCCAAAAGTGTGTGCAGAGATTCAAAATCTCCCTTATCCTCTAGTCACTTTGGTCACAGCTGTGCCATTGAGCCTGTGACATAGCGATCAGATATCAGTGGGCCTCACACAATCCAAAAGTGTCCAGTGTCCAAAAGTGTGTGCAGAGATTCAAAATCTCCCTTATCCTCTAGTCACTTTAGTCACAGCTGTGCCATCGAGCCTGTCACATAGCGCTCAGATATCAGTGGGCCTCACACAATCCAAAAGTGTCCAGTGTCCAAAAGTGTGTGCAGAGATTCAAAATCTCCCTTATCCTCTAGTCACTTTGGTCACAGCTGTGCCATCGAGCCTGTCACATAGCGCTCAGATATTCATTGGGCCTCACACAATCCAAAAGTGTCCAGTGTCCAAAAGTGTGTGCAGAGATTCAAAATCTCCCTTATCCTCTAGTCACTTTGGTCACAGCTGTGCCATCGAGCCTGTGACATAGCGCTCAGATATTCATTGGGCCTCACACAATCCAAAAGTGTCCAGTGTCCAAAAGTGTGTGCAGAGATTCAAAATCTCCCTTATCCTCTAGTCACTTTGGTCACAGCTGTGCCATCGAGCCTGTCACATAGCGCTTAGATATTCATTGGGCCTCACACAATCCAAAAGTGTCCAGTGTCCAAAAATGTGTGCAGAGATTCAGAATCTCCCTTATCCTCTAGTCACTTTGGTCACATCTGTGCCATCGAGCCTGTCACATAGCGCTCAGATATTCATTGGGACTCACACAATCCAAAAGTGTCCAGTGTCGAAAAGTGTGTGCAGAGATTCAAAATCTCCCTTATCCTCTAGTCACTTTGGTCACAGCTGTGCCATCGAGCCTGTCACATAGCGCTCAGATATTCATTGGGCCTCACACAATCCAAAAGTGTCCAGTGTCCAAAAGAGTGTGCAGAGATTCAAAATCTCCCTTATCCTCTAGTCACTTTGGTCACAGCTGTGCCATCGAGCCTGTGACATAGCGCTCAGATATCAGTGGGCCTCACACAATCCAAAAGTGTCCAGTGTCCAAAAGTGTGTGCAGAGATTCAAAATCTCCCTTATCCTCTAGTCACTTTGGTCACAGCTGTGCCATCGAGCCTGTGACATAGCGCTCAGATATTCATTGGGCCTCACACAATCCAAAAGTGTCCAGTGTCCAAAAGTGTGTGCAGAGATTCAAAATCTCCCTTATCCTCTAGTCACTTTGGTCACAGCTGTGCCATCGAGCCTGTGACATAGCGCTCAGATATTCATTGGGCCTCACACAATCCAAAAGTGTCCAGTCTCAAAAAGTGTGTGCAGAGATTCAAAATATCCCTTATCCTCTAGTCACTTTGGTCACAGCTGTGCCATCGAGCCTGTCACATATCGCTCAGATATTCATTGGGCCTCACACAATCCAAAAGTGTCCAGTGTCCAAAAGTGTGTGCAGAGATTCAAAATCTCCCTTATGCTCTAGTCACTTTGGTCACAGCTGTGCCATTGAGCCTGTCACATAGCGCTCAGATATCAGTGGTCCTCACACAATCCAAAAGTGTCCAGTGTCCAAAAGTGTGTGCAGAGATTCAAAATCTCCCTTATCCTCTAGTCACTTTGGTCACAGCTGTGCCATCGAGCCTGTGACATAGCGCTCAGATATTCATTGGGCCTCACACAATCCAAAAGTGTCCAGTGTCCAAAAGTGTGTGCAGAGATTCAAAATCTCCCTTATCCTCTTGTCACTTTAGTCACAGCTGTGCCATGAAGCCTGTGACATAGCACTCAGATATCAGTGGGCCTTACACAATCCAAAAGTGTCCAGTGTCCAAAAGTGTGTGCAGAGATTCAAAATCTCCCTTATCCTCTAGTCACTTTGGTCACAGCTGTGCCATCGAGCCTGTCACATAGCGCTCAGATATTCATTGGGCCTCACACAATCCAAAAGTGTCCAGTGTCCAAAAGTGTGTGCAGAGATTCAAAATCTCCCTTATCCTCTAGTCATTTGGTCACAGCTGTGCCATCGAGCCTGTGACATAGCACTCAGATATTCATTGGGCCTCACACAATCCAAAAGTGTCCAGTGTCCAAAAGTGTGTGCAGAGATTCAAAATCTCCCTTATCCTCTAGTCACTTTGGTCACAGCTGTGCCATCGAGCCTGTGATATAGCGCTCAGATATCAGTGGGCCTCACACAATCCAAAAGTGTCCAGTGTCCAAAAGTGTGTGCAGAGATTCAAAATCTCCCCTATCCTTTAGTCACTTTGCTCACAGATGTGCCATCGAGCCTGTGACATAGCGCTCAGATATTCATTGGACCTCACACAATCCAAAAGTGTCCAGTGTCCAAAAGTGTGTGCAGAGATTCAAAATCTCCCTTATCCTCTAGTCACTTTGGTCACAGCTGTGCCATTGAGCCTGTGACATAGCGATCAGATATCAGTGGGCCTCACACAATCCAAAAGTGTCCAGTGTCCAAAAGTGTGTGCAGAGATTCAAAATCTCCCTTATCCTCTAGTCACTTTAGTCACAGCTGTGCCATCGAGCCTGTCACATAGCGCTCAGATATCAGTGGGCCTCACACAATCCAAAAGTGTCCAGTGTCCAAAAGTGTGTGCAGAGATTCAAAATCTCCCTTATCCTCTAGTCACTTTGGTCACAGCTGTGCCATCGAGCCTGTCACATAGCGCTCAGATATTCATTGGGCCTCACACAATCCAAAAGTGTCCAGTGTCCAAAAGTGTGTGCAGAGATTCAAAATCTCCCTTATCCTCTAGTCACTTTGGTCACAGCTGTGCCATCGAGCCTGTCACATAGCGCTCAGATATTCATTGGGCCTCACACAATCCAAAAGTGTCCAGTGTCCAAAAGTGTGTGCAGAGATTCAAAATCTCCCTTATCCTCTAGTCACTTTGGTCACAGCTGTGCCATCGAGCCTGTCACATAGCGCTTAGATATTCATTGGGCCTCACACAATCCAAAAGTGTCCAGTGTCCAAAAATGTGTGCAGAGATTCAGAATCTCCCTTATCCTCTAGTCACTTTGGTCACATCTGTGCCATCGAGCCTGTCACATAGCGCTCAGATATTCATTGGGACTCACACAATCCAAAAGTGTCCAGTGTCGAAAAGTGTGTGCAGAGATTCAAAATCTCCCTTATCCTCTAGTCACTTTGGTCACAGCTGTGCCATCGAACCTGTCACATAGCGCTCAGATATTCATTGGGCCTCACACAATCCAAAAGTGTCCAGTGTCCAAAAGAGTGTGCAGAGATTCAAAATCTCCCTTATCCTCTAGTCACTTTGGTCACAGCTGTGCCATCGAGCCTGTGACATAGCGCTCAGATATCAGTGGGCCTCACACAATCCAAAAGTGTCCAGTGTCTAAAAGTGTGTGCAGAGATTCAAAATCTCCCTTATCCTCTAGTCACTTTGGTCACAGCTGTGCCATCGAGCCTGTGACATAGCGCTCAGATATTCATTGGGCCTCACACAATCCAAAAGTGTCCAGTGTCCAAAAGTGTGTGCAGAGATTCAAAATCTCCCTTATCCTCTAGTCACTTTGGTCACAGCTGTGCCATCGAGCCTGTGACATAGCGCTCAGATATTCATTGGGTCTCACACAATCCAAAAGTGTCCAGTCTCAAAAAGTGTGTGCAGAGATTCAAAATATCCCTTATCCTCTAGTCACTTTGGTCACAGCTGTGCCATCGAGCCTGTCACATAGCGCTCAGATATTCATTGGGCCTCACACAATCCAAAAGTGTCCAGTGTCCAAAAGTGTGTGCAGAGATTCAAAATCTCCCTTATACTCTAGTCACTTTGGTCACAGCTGTGCCATTGAGCCTGTCACATAGCGCTCAGATATCAGTGGTCCTCACACAATCCAAAAGTGTCCAGTGTCCAAAAGTGTGTGCAGAGATTCAAAATCTCCCTTATCCTCTAGTCACTTTGGTCACAGCTGTGCCATCGAGCCTGTGACATAGCGCTCAGATATTCATTGGGCCTCACACAATCCAAAAGTGTCCAGTGTCCAAAAGTGTGTGCAGAGATTCAAAATCTCCCTTATCCTCTTGTCACTTTAGTCACAGCTGTACCATGAAGCCTGTGACATAGCACTCAGATATCAGTGGGCCTCACACAATCCAAAAGTGTCCAGTGTCCAAAAGTGTGTGCAGAGATTCAAAATCTCCCTTATCCTCTAGTCACTTTGGTCACAGCTGTGCCATCGAGCCTGTCACATAGCGCTCAGATATTCATTGGGCCTAACACAATCCAAAAGTGTCCAGTGTCCAAAAGTGTGTGCAGAGATTCAAAATCTCCCTTATCCTCTAGTCATTTGGTCACAGCTGTGCCATCGAGCCTGTGACATAGCACTCAGATATTCATTGGGCCTCACACAATCCAAAAGTGTCCAGTGTCCAAAAGTGTGTGCAGAGATTCAAAATCTCCCTTATCCTCTAGTCACTTTGGTCACAGCTGTGCCATCGAGCCTGTGATATAGCGCTCAGATATCAGTGGGCCTCACACAATCCAAAAGTGTCCAGTGTCCAAAAGTGTGTGCAGAGATTCAAAATCTCCCCTATCCTTTAGTCACTTTGCTCACAGATGTGCCATCGAGCCTGTGACATAGCGCTCAGATATCAGTGGGCCTCACACATTCCAAAAGTGTCCAGTGTCCAAAAGTGTGTGCAGAGATTCAAAATCTCCCTTATTCTCTAGTCACTTTGGTCACAGCTGTGCCATCGAGCCTGTGACATAGCGCTCAGATATTCATTGGGCCTCACACAATCCAAAAGTGTCCAGTGTCCAAAAGTGTGTGCAGAGATTCAAAATCTCCCTTATCCTCTAGTCACTTTGGTCGCAGCTGTGCCATCGAGCCTGTGACATAGCGATCAGATATCAGTGGGCCTCACACAATCCAAAAGTGTCCAGTGTCCAAAAGTGTGTGCAGAGATTCAAAATCTCCCTTATCCTCTAGTCACTTTAGTCACAGCTGTGCCATCGAGCCTGTCACATAGCACTCAGATATCAGTGGGCCTCACACAATCCAAAAGTGTCCAGTGTCCAAAAGTGTGTGCAGAGATTCAAAATCTCCCTTATCCTCTAGTCACTTTGGTCACAGCTGTGCCATCGAGCCTGTCACATAGCGCTCAGATATTCATTGGGCCTCACACAATCCAAAAGTGTCCAGTGTCCAAAAGTGTGTGCAGAGATTCAAAATCTCCCTTATCCTCTAGTCACTTTGGTCACAGCTGTGCCATCGAGCCTGTCACATAGCGCTCAGATATTCATTGGGCCTCACACAATCCAAAAGTGTCCAGTGTCCAAAAGTGTGTGCAGAGATTCAAAATTTGCCTTATCCTCTAGTCACTTTGGTCACAGCTGTGCCATCGAGCCTGTCACATAGCGCTCAGATATTCATTGGGCCTCACACAATCCAAAAGTGTCCAGTGTCCAAAAATGTGTGCAGAGATTCAAAATCTCCCTTATCCTCTAGTCACTTTGGTCACAGCTGTGCCATCGAGCCTGTCACATAGCGCTCAGATATTCATTGGGCCTCACACAATCCAAAAGTGTCCAGTGTCGAAAAGTGTGTGCAGAGATTCAAAATCTCCCTTATCCTCTAGTCACTTTGGTCACAGCTGTGCCATCGAGCCTGTCACATAGCGCTCAGATATTCATTGGGCCTCACACAATCCAAAAGTGTCCAGTGTCCAAAAGAGTGTGCAGAGATTCAAAATCTCCCTTATCCTCTAGTCACTTTGGTCACAGCTGTGCCATCGAGCCTGTGAAATAGCGCTCAGATATCAGTGGGCCTCACACAATCCAAAAGTGTCCAGTGTCCAAAAGTGTGTGCAGAGATTCAAAATCTCCCTTATCCTCTAGTCACTTTGGTCACAGCTGTGCCATCGAGCCTGTGACATAGCGCTCAGATATTCATTGGGCCTCACACAATCCAAAAGTGTCCAGTGTCCAAAAGTGTGTGCAGAGATTCAAAATCTCCCTTATCCTCTAGTCACTTTGGTCACAGCTGTGCCATCGAGCCTGTGACATAGCGCTCACATATTCATTGGGCCTCACACAATCCAAAAGTGTCCAGTGTCCAAAAGTGTGTGCAGAGATTTAAAATCTCCCTTATCCTCTAGTCACTTTGGTCACAGCTGTGCCATCGAGCCTGTGACATAGCGCTCAGATATTCATTGGGCCTCACACAATCCAAAAGTGAACAGTGTCCAAAAGTGTGTGCAGAGATTCAAAATCTCCCTTATCCTCTAGTCACTTTGGTCACAGCTGTGCCATCGAGCCTGTGACATAGCGCTCAGATATCAGTGGGCCTCACACAATCCAAAAGTGTCCAGTGTCCAAAAGCGTGTGCAGAGATTCAAAATCTCCCTTATCCTCTATTCACTTTGGTCACAGCTGTGCCATCGAGCCTGTGACATAGCGCTCAGATATCAGTGGGCCTCACACAATCCAAAAGTGTCCAGTGTCCAAAAGTGTGTGCAGAGATTCAAAATCTCCCTTATCCTCTAGTCACTTTGGTCACAGCTGTGCCATCGAGTCTGTCACATAGCGCTCAGATATTCATTGGGCCTCACACAATCCAAAAGTGTCCAGTGTCCAAAAGTGTGTGCAGAGATTCAAAATCTCCCTTATCCTCTAGTCACTTTGGTAACAGCTGTGCCATCGAGCCTGTCACATAGCGCTCAGGTATTCATTGGGCCTCACACAATCCAAAAGTGTCCAGTGTCCAAAAGTGTGTGCAGAGATTCAAAATCTCCCTTATCCTCTAGTCACTTTGGTCACAGCTGTGCCATCGAGCCTGTCACATAGCGCTCAGATATCAGTGTGCCTCACACAATCCAAAAGTGTCCAGTGTCCAAAAGTGTGTGCAGAGATTCAAAATCTCCCTTATCCACTAGTCACTTTGGTCACAGCTGTGCCATCGAGCCTGTCACATAGCGCTCAGATATTCATTGGGCCTCACACAATCCAAAAGTGTCCAGTGTCCAAAAGTGTGTGCAGAGATTCAAAATCTCCCTTATCCTCTAGTCACTTTGGTCACAGCTGTGCCATCGAGCCTGTCACATAGCGCTCAGATATTCATTGGGCCTCACACAATCCAAAAGTGTCCAGTGTCCAAAAGTGTGTGTAGAGATTCACAATCTCCCTTATCCTCTAGTCACTTTGGTCACAGCTGTGCCATCGAGCCTGTGACATAGCGCTCAGATATTCATTGGGCCTCACACAATCCAAAAGTGTCCAGTGTCCAAAAGTGTGTGCAGAGATTCAAAATCTCCCTTATCCTCTAGTCACTTTAGTCACAGCTGTGCCATGAAGCCTGTGACATAGCACTCAGATATCAGTGGGCCTCACACAATCCAAAAGTGTCCAGTGTCCAAAAGTGTGTGCAGAGATTCAAAATCTTCCTTATCCTCTAGTCACTTTGGTCACAGCTGTGCCATCGAGCCTGTGACATAGCGCTCAGATATCAGTGGGCCTCACACAATCCAAAAGTGTCCAGTGTCCAAAAGTGTGTGCAGAGATTCAAAATCTCCCTTATTCTCTAGTCACTTTGGTCACAGCTGTGCCATCGAGCCTGTCACATAGCGCTCAGATATTCATTGGGCCTCACACAATCCAAAAGTGTCCAGTGTCCAAAAGTGTGTGCAGAGATTCAAAATCTCCCTTATCCTCTAGTCACTTTGGTTACAGCTGTGCCATCGAGCCTGTGACATAGCGCTCAGATATCAGTGGGCCTCACACAATCCAAAAGTGTCCAGTGTCCAAAAGTGTGTGCAGAGATTCAAAATCTCCCTTATCCTCTAGTCACTTTGGTCACAGCTGTGCCATCGAGCCTGTCACATAGCGCTCAGATATTCATTGGGCCTCACACAATCCAAAAGTGTCCAGTGTCCAAAAGTGTGTGCAGAGATTCAAAATCTCCCTTATCCTCTAGTCACTTTGGTCACAGCTGTGCCATCGAGCCTGTGACATAGCGCTCAGATATCAGTGGGCCTCACACAATCCAAAAGTGTCCAGTGTCCAAAAGTGTGTGCAGAGATTCAAAATCTCCCTTATCCTCTAGTCCCTTTGGTCACAGCTGTGCCATCGAGCCTGTCACATAGCGCTCAGTTATTCATTGGGCCTCACACAATCCAAAAGTGTCCAGTGTCAAAAAGTGTGTGCAGACATTCAAAATCTCCCTTATCCTCTAGTCACTTTAGTCACAGCTGTGCCATGAAGCCTGTGGCATAGCACTCAGATATCAGTGGGCCTCACACAATCCAAAAGTGTCCAGTGTCCAAAAGTGTGTGCAGAGATTCAAAATCTCCCTTATCCTCTAGTCACTTTGCTCACAGCTGTGCCATCGAGCCTGTGACATAGCGCTCAGATATCAGTGGGCCTCACACAATCCAAAAGTGTCCTGTGTCCAAAAGTGTGTGCATAGATTCAAAATCTCCCTTATCTTCTAGTCACTTTGGTCACAGCTGTGCCATCGAGCCTGTCACATAGCGCTCAGATATTCATTGGGCCTCACAGAATCCAAAAGTGTCCAGTGTCCAAAAGTGTGTGCAGAGATTCAAAATCTCCCTTATCCTCTAGTCACTTTGGTCACAGCTGTGCCATCGAGCCTGTCACATAGCGCTCAGATATTCATTGGGCCTCACACAATCCAAAAGTGTCCAGTGTCCAAAAGTGTGTGCAGAGATTCAGAATCTCGCTTATCCTCTAGTCACTTTGGTCACAGCTGTGCCATCGAGCCTGTCACATAGCGCTCAGATATCAGTGGGCCTCACACAATCCAAAAGTGTCCAGTGTCCAAAAGTGTGTGCAGAGATTCAAAATCTCCCTTATCCTCTAGTCACTTTGGTCACAGCTGTGCCATCGAGCCTGTGACATAGTGCTCAGATATTCATTGGGCCTCACACAATCCAAAAGTGTCCAGTGTCCAAAAGTGTGTGCAGAGATTCAAAATCTCCCTTATCCTCTAGTCACTTTGGTCACAGCTGTGCCATCGAGCCTGTGACAGCGCTCAGATATTCATTGGGCCTCACACAATCCAAAAGTGTCCAGTGTCCAAAAGTGTGTGCAGAGATTCAAAATCTCCCTTATCCTCTAGTCACTTTGGTCACAGCTGTGCCATCGAGCCTGTGACATAGTGCTCAGATATTCATTGGGCCTCACACAATCCAAAAGTGTCCAGTGTCCAAAAGTGTGTGCAGAGATTCAAAATCTCCCTTATCCTCTAGTTACTTTGGTCACAGCTGTGCCATCGAGCCTGTCACATAGCGCTCAGATATTCATTGGGCCTCACACAATCCAAAAGTGTCCAGTGTCCAAAAGTGTGTGCAGAGATTCAAAATCTCCCTTATCCTCTAGTCACTTTGGTCACAGCTGTGCCATCGAGCCTGTCACATAGCGCTCAGATATTCATTGGGCCTCACACAATCCAAAAGTGTCCAGTGTCCAAAAGTGTGTGCAGAGATTCAAAATCTCCCTTATCCTCTAGTCACTTTGGTTACAGCTGTGCCATCGAGCCTGTGACATAGCGCTCAGATATCAGTGGGCCTCACACAATCCAAAAGTGTCCAGTGTCCAAAAGTGTGTGCAGAGATTCAAAATCTCCCTTATCCTCTAGTCACTTTGGTCACAGCTGTGCCATCGAGCCTGTCACATAGCGCTCAGATATTCATTGGGCCTCACACAATCCAAAAGTGTCCAGTGTCCAAAAGTGTGTGCAGAGATTCAAAATCTCCCTTATCCTCTAGTCACTTTGGTCACAGCTGTGCCATCGAGCCTGTGACATAGCGCTCAGATATCAGTGGGCCTCACACAATCCAAAAGTGTCCAGTGTCCAAAAGTGTGTGCAGAGATTCAAAATCTCCCTTATCCTCTAGTCACTTTGGTCACAGCTGTGCCATCGAGCCTGTCACATAGCGCTCAGATATTCATTGGGCCTCACACAATCCAAAAGTGTCCAGTGTCCAAAAGTGTGTGCAGAGATTCAAAATCTCCCTTATCCTCTAGTCACTTTAGTCACAGCTGTGCCATGAAGCCTATGGCATAGCACTCAGATATCAGTGGGCCTCACACAATCCAAAAGTGTCCAGTGTCCAAAAGTGTGTGCAGAGATTCAAAATCTCCCTTATCCTCTAGTCACTTTGCTCACAGCTGTGCCATCGAGCCTGTGACATAGCGCTCAGATATCAGTGGGCCTCACACAATCCAAAAGTGTCCAGTGTCCAAAAGTGTGTGCAGAGATTCAAAATCTCCCTTATCCTCTAGTCACTTTGGTCACAGCTGTGCCATCGAGCCTGTCACATAGCGCTCAGATATTCATTGGGCCTCACACAATCCAAAAGTGTCCAGTGTCCAAAAGTGTGTGCAGAGATTCAAAATCTCCCTTATCCTCTAGTCACTTTGGTCACAGCTGTGCCATCGAGCCTGTCACATAGCGCTCAGATATTCATTGGGCCTCACACAATCCAAAAGTGTCCAGTGTCCAAAAGTGTGTGCAGAGATTCAAAATCTCCCTTATCCTCTAGTCACTTTGGTCACAGCTGTGCCATCGAGCCTGTCACATAGCGCTCAGATATTCATTGGGCCTCACACAATCCAAAAGTGTCCAGTGTCCAAAAATGTGTGCAGAGATTCAAAATCTCCCTTATCCTCTAGTCACTTTGGTCACAGCTGTGCCATCGAGCCTTTCACATAGCGCTCAGATATTCATTGGGCCTCACACAATCCAAAAATGTCCACTGTCCAAAAGTGTGTGCAGAGATTCAAAATCTCCCTTATCCTCTAGTCACTTTGGTCACAGCTGTGCCATCGAGCCTGTCACATAGCGCTCAGATATCAGTGGGCCTCACACAATCCAAAAGTGTCCAGTGTCCAAAAGTGTGTGCAGAGATTCAAAATCTCCCTTATCCTCTAGTCACTTTGGTCACAGCTGTGCCATCGAGCCTGTGACATAGTGCTCAGATATTCATTGGGCCTCACACAATCCAAAAGTGTCCAGTGTCCAAAAGTGTGTGCAGAGATTCAAAATCTCCCTTATCCTCTAGTCACTTTGGTCACAGCTGTGCCATCGAGCCTGTGACAGCGCTCAGATATTCATTGGGCCTCACACAATCCAAAAGTGTCCAGTGTCCAAAATTGTGTGCAGAGATTCAAAATCTCCCTTATCCTCTAGTCACTTTGGTCACAGCTGTGCCATCGAGCCTGTGACATAGTGCTCAGATATTCATTGGGCCTCACACAATCCAAAAGTGTCCAGTGTCCAAAAGTGTGTGCAGAGATTCAAAATCTCCCTTATCCTCTAGTTACTTTGGTCACAGCTGTGCCATCGAGCCTGTCACATAGCGCTCAGATATTCATTGGGCCTCACACAATCCAAAAGTGTCCAGTGTCCAAAAGTGTGTGCAGAGATTCAAAATCTCCCTTATCCTCTAGTCACTTTGGTCACAGCTGTGCCATCGAGCCTGTCACATAGCGCTCAGATATTCATTGGGCCTCACACAATCCAAAAGTGTCCAGTGTCCAAAAGTGTGTGCAGAGATTCAAAATCTCCCTTATCCTCTAGTCACTTTGGTTACAGCTGTGCCATCGAGCCTGTGACATAGCGCTCAGATATCAGTGGGCCTCACACAATCCAAAAGTGTCCAGTGTCCAAAAGTGTGTGCAGAGATTCAAAATCTCCCTTATCCTCTAGTCACTTTGGTCACAGCTGTGCCATCGAGCCTGTCACATAGCGCTCAGATATTCATTGGGCCTCACACAATCCAAAAGTGTCCAGTGTCCAAAAGTGTGTGCAGAGATTCAAAATCTCCCTTATCCTCTAGTCACTTTGGTCACAGCTGTGCCATCGAGCCTGTGACATAGCGCTCAGATATCAGTGGGCCTCACACAATCCAAAAGTGTCCAGTGTCCAAAAGTGTGTGCAGAGATTCAAAATCTCCCTTATCCTCTAGTCACTTTGGTCACAGCTGTGCCATCGAGCCTGTCACATAGCGCTCAGATATTCATTGGGCCTCACACAATCCAAAAGTGTCCAGTGTCCAAAAGTGTGTGCAGAGATTCAAAATCTCCCTTATCCTCTAGTCACTTTAGTCACAGCTGTGCCATGAAGCCTATGGCATAGCACTCAGATATCAGTGGGCCTCACACAATCCAAAAGTGTCCAGTGTCCAAAAGTGTGTGCAGAGATTCAAAATCTCCCTTATCCTCTAGTCACTTTGCTCACAGCTGTGCCATCGAGCCTGTGACATAGCGCTCAGATATCAGTGGGCCTCACACAATCCAAAAGTGTCCAGTGTCCAAAAGTGTGTGCAGAGATTCAAAATCTCCCTTATCCTCTAGTCACTTTGGTCACAGCTGTGCCATCGAGCCTGTCACATAGCGCTCAGATATTCATTGGGCCTCACACAATCCAAAAGTGTCCAGTGTCCAAAAGTGTGTGCAGAGATTCAAAATCTCCCTTATCCTCTAGTCACTTTGGTCACAGCTGTGCCATCGAGCCTGTCACATAGCGCTCAGATATTCATTGGGCCTCACACAATCCAAAAGTGTCCAGTGTCCAAAAGTGTGTGCAGAGATTCAAAATCTCCCTTATCCTCTAGTCACTTTGGTCACAGCTGTGCCATCGAGCCTGTCACATAGCGCTCAGATATTCATTGGGCCTCACACAATCCAAAAGTGTCCAGTGTCCAAAAATGTGTGCAGAGATTCAAAATCTCCCTTATCCTCTAGTCACTTTGGTCACAGCTGTGCCATCGAGCCTTTCACATAGCGCTCAGATATTCATTGGGCCTCACACAATCCAAAAGTGTCCAGTGTCGAAAAGTGTGTGCAGAGATTCAAAATCTCCCTTATCCTCTAGTCACTTTGGTCACAGCTGTGCCATCGAGCCTGTCACATAGCGCTCAGATATTCATTGGGCCTCACACAATCCAAAAGTGTCCAGTGTCCAAAAGTGTGTGCAGAGATTCAGAATCTCGCTTATCCTCTAGTCACTTTGGTCACAGCTGTGCCATCGAGCCTGTGACAGCGCTCAGATATTCATTGGGCCTCACACAATCCAAAAATGTCCACTGTCCAAAAGTGTGTGCAGAGATTCAAAATCTCCCTTATCCTCTAGTCACTTTGGTCACAGCTGTGCCATCGAGCCTGTGACATAGCGCTCAGATATTCATTGGGCCTCACACAATCCAAAAGTGTCCAGTGTCCAAAAGTGTGTGCAGAGATTCAAAATCTCCCTTATTCTCTAGTCACTTTGGTCACAGCTGTGCCATCGAGCCTGTCACATAGCGCTCAGATATTCATTGGGCCTCACACAATCCAAAAGTGTCCAGTGTCCAAAAGTGTGTGCAGAGATTCAAAATCTCCCTTATCCTCTAGTCACTTTGGTCACAGCTGTGCCATCGAGCCTGTCACATAGCGCTCAGATATTCATTGGGCCTCACACAATCCAAAAGTGTCCAGTGTCCAAAAGTGTGTGCAGAGATTCAAAATCTCCCTTATCCTCTAGTCACTTTGGTCACAGCTGTGCCATCGAGCCTGTCACATAGCGCTCAGATATTCATTGGGCCTCACACAATCCAAAAGTGTCCAGTGTCCAAAAGTGTGTGCAGAGATTCAAAATCTCCCTTATCCTCTAGTCACTTTGGTCACAGCTGTGCCATCGAGCCTGTCACATAGCGCTCAGATATTCATTGGGCCTCACACAATCCAAAAGTGTCCAGTGTCCAAAAATGTGTGCAGAGATTCAAAATCTCCCTTATCCTCTAGTCACTTTGGTCACAGCTGTGCCATCGAGCCTTTCACATAGCGCTCAGATATTCATTGGGCCTCACACAATCCAAAAGTGTCCAGTGTCGAAAAGTGTGTGCAGAGATTCAAAATCTCCCTTATCCTCTAGTCACTTTGGTCACAGCTGTGCCATCGAGCCTGTCACATAGCGCTCAGATATTCATTGGGCCTCACACAATCCAAAAGTGTCCAGTGTCCAAAAGTGTGTGCAGAGATTCAGAATCTCGCTTATCCTCTAGTCACTTTGGTCACAGCTGTGCCATCGAGCCTGTGACAGCGCTCAGATATTCATTGGGCCTCACACAATCCAAAAGTGTCCAGTGTCCAAAAGTGTGTGCAGAGATTCAAAATCTCCCTTATCCTCTAGTCACTTTGGTCACAGCTGTGCCATCGAGCCTGTGACATAGCGCTCAGATATTCATTGGGCCTCACACAATCCAAAAGTGTCCAGTGTCCAAAAGTGTGTGCAGAGATTCAAAATCTCCCTTATTCTCTAGTCACTTTGGTCACAGCTGTGCCATCGAGCCTGTCACATAGCGCTCAGATATTCATTGGGCCTCACACAATCCAAAAGTGTCCAGTGTCCAAAAGTGTGTGCAGAGATTCAAAATCTCCCTTATCCTCTAGTCACTTTGGTCACAGCTGTGTCTTCGAGCCTGTCACATAGCGCTCAGATATTCATTGGGCCTCACACAATCCAAAAGTATCCAGTGTCCAAAAGTGTGTGCAGAGATTCAGAATCTCGCTTATCCTCTAGTCACTTTGGTCACAGCTGTGCCATCGAGCCTGTGACATAGCGCTCAGATATCAGTGGGCCTCACACAATTCAAAAGTGTCCAGTGTCCAAAAGTGTGTGCAGAGATTCAAAATCTCCCTTATCCTCTATTCACTTTGGTCACAGCTGTGCCATCGAGCCAGTGACAGCGCTCAGATATTCATTGGGCCTCACACAATCCAAAAGTGTCCAGTGTCCAAAAGTGTGTGCAGAGATTCAAAATCTCCCTTATCCTCTAGTCACTTTGGTCACAGCTGTGCCATCGAGCCTGTGACATAGCGCTCAGATATTCATTGGGCCTCACACAATCCAAAAGTGTCCAGTGTCCAAAAGTGTGTGCAGAGATTCAAAATCTCCCTTATCCTCTAGTCACTTTGGTCACAGCTGTGCCATCGAGCCTGTCACATAGCGCTCAGATATTCATTGGGCCTCACACAATCCAAAAGTGTCCAGTGTCCAAAAGTGTGTGCAGAGATTCAAAATCTCCCTTATCCTCTAATCACTTTGGTCACAGCTGTGCCATCGAGCCTGTCACATAGCGCTCAGATATTCATTGGGCCTCACACAATCCAAAAGTGTCCAGTGTCCAAAAGTGTGTGCAGAGATTCAAAATCTCCCTTATCCTCTAATCACTTTGGTCACAGCTGTGCCATCGAGCCTGTCACATAGCGCTCAGATATTCATTGGGCCTCACACAATCCAAAAGTGTCCAGTGTCCAAAAGCTTGTGAAGAGATTCAAAATCTCCGTTATCCTTTAGTCACGTTGCTCACAGCTGTGCCATCGAGCCTGTGACATAGCGCTCAGATATCAGTGGGCCTCACACAATCCAAAAGGGTCCAGTGTCCAAAAGTGTGTGCAGAGATTCAAAATCTCCCTTATCCTCTAGTCACTTTGGTCACAGCTGTGCCATCGAGCCTTTCACATAGCGCTCAGATATTCATTGGGCCTCACACAATCCAAAAGTGTCCAGTGTCCAAAAGTGTGTGCAGAGATTCAAAATCTCCCATATCCTCTAGTCACTTTGGTCACAGCTGTGCCATCGAGCCTGTCACATAGCGCTCAGATATTCATTGGGCCTCACACAATCCAAAAGTGTCCAGTGTTCAAAAGTGTGTGCAGAGATTCAGAATCTCACTTATCCTCTAGTCACTTTGGTCACAGCTGTGCCATCGAGCCTGTGACATAGCGCTCAGATATCAGTGGGCCTTACACAATCCAAAAGTGTCCAGTGTCCAAAAGTGTGTGCAGAGATTCAAAATCTCCCTTATCCTCTATTCACTTTGGTCACAGCTGTGCCATCGAGCCTGTGACATAGCGCTCAGATATTCATTGGGCCTCACACAATCCAAAAGTGTCCAGTGTCCAAAAGTGTGTGCAGAGATTCAAAATCTCCCTTATCCTCTAGTCACTTTGGTCACAGCTATGCCATCGAGCCTGTGACATAGGGCTCAGATATTCATTGGGCCTCACACAATCCAAAAGTGTCCAGTGTCCAAAAGTGTGTGCAGAGATTCAAAATCTCCCTTATCCTCTAGTCACTTTGGTCACAGCTGTGCCGTCGAGCCTGTGACATAGCACTCAGATATTCATTGGGCCTCACACAATCCAAAAGTGTCCAGTGTCCAAAAGTGTGTGCAGAGATTCAAAATCTCCCTTATCCTCTAGTCACTATGGTCACAGCTGTGCCATCGAGCCTGTGACATAGCGCTCAGATATCAGTGGGCCTCACACAATCCAAAAGTGTCCAGTGTCCAAAAGTGTGTGCAGAGATTCAAAATCTCCCTTATCCTCTAGTCACTTTGGTCACAGCTGTGCCATCGAGCCTGTGACATAGCGCTCAGATATTCATTGGGCCTCACACAATCCAAAAGTGTCCAGTGTCCAAAAGTGTGTGCAGAGATTCAAAATCTCCCTTATCCTCTAGTCACTTTGGTCACAGCTGTGCCATCGAGCCTGTGAGATAGCGCTCAGATATTCATTGGGCCTAACACAATCCAAAAGTGTCCAGTCTCAAAAAGTGTGTGCAGAGATTCAAAATCTCCCTTATCCTCTAGTCACTTTGGTCACAGCTGTGCCATCGTGCCTGTGACATAGCGCTCAGATATTCATTGGGCCTCACACAATCCAAAAGTGTCCAGTGTCCAAAAGTGTGTGCAGAGATTCAAAATCTCCCTTATACTCTAGTCACTTTGGTCACAGCTGTGCCATCGAGCCTGTCACATAGCGCTCAGATATCAGTGGGCCTCACACAATCCAAAAGTGTCCAGTGTCCAAAAGTGTGTGCAGAGATTCAAAATCTCCCTTATCCTCTAGTCACTTTGGTCACAGCTGTGCCATCGAGCCTGTGACATAGCGCTCAGATATTCATTGGGCCTCACACAATCCAAAAGTGTCCAGTGTCCAAAAGTGTGTGCAGAGATTCAAAATCTCCCTTATCCTCTAGTCACTTTAGTCAAAGCTGTGCCATGAAGCCTGTGACATAGCACTCAGATATCAGTGGGCCTCACACAATCCAAAAGTGTCCAGTGTCCAAAAGTGTGTGCAGAGATTCAAAATCTCCCTTATCATCTAGTCACTTTGGTCACATCTGTGCCATCGAGCCTGTGACATAGCGCTCAGATATCAGTGGGCCTCACACAATCCAAAAGTGTCCAGTGTCCAAAAGTGTGTGCAGAGATTCAAAATCTCCCTTATCCTCTAGTCACTTTTTGTCACAGCTGTGCCATCGAGCCTGTCACATAGCGCTCAGATATTCATTGGGCCTCACACAATCCAAAAGTGTCCAGTGTCCAAAAGTGTGTGCAGAGATTCAAAATCTCCCTTATCCTCTAGTCACTTTGGTCATAGCTGTGCCATCGAGCCTGTGACATAGCGCTCAGATATCAGTGGGCCTCACACAATCCAAAAGTGTCCAGTGTCCAAAAGTGTGTGCAGAGATTCAAAATCTCCCTTATCCTCTAGTCACTTTGGTCACAGCTGTGCCATCGAGACTGTGACATAGCGCTCAGATATTCATTGGGCCTCACACAATCCAAAACTGTCCAGTGTCCAAAAGTGTGTGCAGAGATTCAAAATCTCCCTTATCTTCTAGTCACTTTGGTCACAGCTGTGCCATCGAGCCTGTGATATAGCGCTCAGATATTCATTGGGCCTCACACAATCCAAAAGTGTCCAGTGTCCAAAAGTGTGTGCAGAGATTCAAAATCTCCCTTATCCTCTAGTCACTTTGGTCACAGCTGTGCCATCGAGCCTGTCACATAGCGCTCAGATATCAGTGGGCCTCACACAATCCAAAAGTGTCCAGTGTCCAAAAGCGTGTGCAGAGATTCAAAATCTCCCTTATCCTCTATTCACTTTGCTCACAGCTGTGCCATCGAGCCTGTGACATAGCGCTCAGATATCAGTGGGCCTCACACAATCCAAAAGTGTCCAGTGTCCAAAAGTGTGTGCAGAGATTCAAAATCTCCCTTATCATCTAGTCACTTTGGTCACAGCTGTGCCATCGAGCCTGTCACATAGCGCTCAGATATTCATTGGGCCTCACACAATCCAAAAGTGTCCAGTGTCCAAAAGTGTGTGCAGAGATTCAAAATCTCCCTTATCCTCTAGTCACTTTGGTCACAGCTGTGCCATCGAGCCTGTCACATAGCGCTCAGATATCAGTGGGCCTCACACAATCCAAAAGTGTCCAGTGTCCAAAAGTGTGTCCAGAGATTCAAAATCTCCCTTATCCTCTAGTCACTTTGGTCACAGCTGTGCCATCGAGCCTGTCATATAGCGCTCAGATATTCATTGGGCCTCACACAATCCAAAAGTGTCCAGTGTCCAAAAGTGTGTGCAGAGATTCAAAATCTCCCTTATCCTCTAGTCACTTTGGTCACAGCTGTGCCATCGAGCCTGTCACATAGCGCTCAGATATTCATTGGGCCTCACACAATCCAAAAGTGTCCAGTGTCCAAAAGTGTGTGTAGAGATTCAAAATCTCCCTTATCCTCTAGTCACTTTGGTCACAGCTGTGCCATCGAGCCTGTGACATAGCGCTCAGATATTCACTGGGCCTCACACAATCCAAAAATGTCCAGTGTCCAAAAGTGTGTGCAGAGATTCAAAATCTCCCTTATCCTCTAGTCACTTTGGTCACAGCTGTGCCATCGAGCCTGTGACATAGCGCTCAGATATTCATTGGGCCTCACACAATCCAAAAGTGTCCAGTGTCCAAAAGTGTATGCAGAGATTCAAAATCTCCCTTATCCTCTAGTCACTTTGGTCACAGCTGTGCCATCGAGCCTGTGACATAGCGCTCAGATATCAGTGGGCCTCACACAATCCAAAAGTGTCCAGTGTCCAAAAGTGTGTGCAGAGATTCAAAATCTCCCTTATCCTCTAGACACTTTGGTCACAGCTGTGCCATCGAGCCTGTCACATAGCGCTCAGATATTCATTGGGCCTCACACAATCCAAAAGTGTCCAGTGTCCAAAAGTGTGTGCAGAGATTCAAAATCTCCCTTATCCTCTAGTCACTTTAGTCACAGCTGTGCCATGAAGCCTGTGACATAGCACTCAGATATCAGTGGGCCTCACACAATCCAAAAGTGTCCAGTGTCCAAAAGTGTGTGCAGAGATTCAAATTCTCCCTTATCCTCTAGTCACTTTGGTCACAGCTGTGCCATCGAGTCTGTCACATAGCGCTCAGATATTCATTGGGCCTCACACAATCCAAAAGTGTCCAGTGTCCAAAAGTGTGTGCAGAGATTCAAAATCTCCCTTATCCTCTAGTCACTTTAGTCACAGCTGTGCCATGAAGCCTGTGACATAGCACTCAGATATCAGTGGGCCTCACACAATCCAAAAGTGTCCAGTGTCCAAAAGTGTGTGCAGAGATTCAAATTCTCCCTTATCCTCTAGTCACTTTGGTCACAGCTGTGCCATCGAGACTGTGACATAGCGCTCAGATATTCATTGGGCCTCACACAATCCAAAACTGTCCAGTGTCCAAAAGTGTGTGCAGAGATTCAAAATCTCCCTTATCCTCTAGTCACTTTGGTCACAGCTGTGCCATCGAGCCTGTGACATAGCGCTCAGATATCAGTGGGCCTCACACAATCCAAAAGTGTCCAGTGTCCAAAAGCGTGTGCAGAGATTCAAAATCTCCCTTATCCTCTATTCACTTTGCTCACAGCTGTGCCATCGAGCCTGTGACATAGCGCTCAGATATCAGTGGGCCTCACACAATCCAAAAGTGTCCAGTGTCCAAAAGTGTGTGCAGAGATTCAAAATCTCCCTTATCCTCTAGTCACTTTGGTCACAGCTGTGCCATCGAGCCTGTCACATAGCGCTCAGATATTCATTGGGCCTCACACAATCCAAAAGTGTCCAGTGTCCAAAAGTGTGTGCAGAGATTCAAAATCTCCCTTATCCTCTAGTCACTTTGGTCACAGCTGTGCCATCGAGCCTGTCACATAGCGCTCAGATATCAGTGGGCCTCACACAATCCAAAAGTGTCCAGTGTCCAAAAGTGTGTCCAGAGATTCAAAATCTCCCTTATCCTCTAGTCACTTTGGTCACAGCTGTGCCATCGAGCCTGTCATATAGCGCTCAGATATTCATTGGGCCTCACACAATCCAAAAGTGTCCAGTGTCCAAAAGTGTGTGCAGAGATTCAAAATCTCCCTTATCCTCTAGTCACTTTGGTCACAGCTGTGCCATCGAGCCTGTCACATAGCGCTCAGATATTCATTGGGCCTCACACAATCCAAAAGTGTCCAGTGTCCAAAAGTGTGTGTAGAGATTCAAAATCTCCCTTATCCTCTAGTCACTTTGGTCACAGCTGTGCCATCGAGCCTGTGACATAGCGCTCAGATATTCACTGGGCCTCACACAATCCAAAAGTGTCCAGTGTCCAAAAGTGTGTGCAGAGATTCAAAATCTCCCTTATCCTCTAGTCACTTTGGTCACAGCTGTGCCATCGAGCCTGTGACATAGCGCTCAGATATTCATTGGGCCTCACACAATCCAAAAGTGTCCAGTGTCCAAAAGTGTATGCAGAGATTCAAAATCTCCCTTATCCTCTAGTCACTTTGGTCACAGCTGTGCCATCGAGCCTGTGACATAGCGCTCAGATATCAGTGGGCCTCACACAATCCAAAAGTGTCCAGTGTCCAAAAGTGTGTGCAGAGATTCAAAATCTCCCTTATCCTCTAGACACTTTGGTCACAGCTGTGCCATCGAGCCTGTCACATAGCGCTCAGATATTCATTGGGCCTCACACAATCCAAAAGTGTCCAGTGTCCAAAAGTGTGTGCAGAGATTCAAAATCTACCTTATCCTCTAGTCACTTTAGTCACAGCTGTGCCATGAAGCCTGTGACATAGCACTCAGATATCAGTGGGCCTCACACAATCCAAAAGTGTCCAGTGTCCAAAAGTGTGTGCAGAGATTCAAATTCTCCCTTATCCTCTAGTCACTTTGGTCACAGCTGTGCCATCGAGTCTGTCACATAGCGCTCAGATATTCATTGGGCCTCACACAATCCAAAAGTGTCCAGTGTCCAAAAGTGTGTGCAGAGATTCAAAATCTCCCTTATCCTCTAGTCACTTTAGTCACAGCTGTGCCATGAAGCCTGTGACATAGCACTCAGATATCAGTGGGCCTCACACAATCCAAAAGTGTCCAGTGTCCAAAAGTGTGTGCAGTGATTCAAATTCTCCCTTATCCTCTAGTCACTTTGGTCACAGCTGTGCCATCGAGTCTGTCACATAGCGCTCAGATATTCATTGGGCCTCACACAATCCAAAAGTGTCCAGTGTCCAAAAGTGTGTGCAGAGATTCAAAATCTCCCTTATCCTCTAGTCACTTTGGTCACAGGTGTGCCATCGTGCCTGTGACATAGCGCTCAGATATCAGTGGGCCTCACACAATCCATAAGTGTCCAGTGTCCAAAAGTGTGTGAAGAGATTCAAAATCTCCCTTATCCTCTAGTCACTTTGGTCACAGCTGTGCCATCGAGCCTGTCACATTGCGCTCAGATATTCATTGGGCCTCACACAATCCAAAAGTGTCCAGTGTCCAAAAGTGTGTGCAGAGATTCAAAATCTCCCTTATCCTCTAGTCACTTTGGTCACAGCTGTGCCATCGACCCTGTGACATAGCTCTCAGATATCAGTGGGCCTCACACAATCCAAAAGTGTCCAGTGTCCAAAAGTGTGTGCAGAGATTCAAAATCTCCCTTAACCTCTAGTCACTTTGGTCACAGCTGTGCCATCGAGCCTGTCACATAGCGCTCAGATATTCATTGGGCCTCACACAATCCAAAAGTGTCCAGTGTCCAAAAGTGTGTGCAGAGATTCAAAATCTCCCTTATCCTCTAGTCACTTTGGTCACAGCTGTGCCATCGAGCCTGTCACATAGCGCTCAGATATCAGTGGGCCTCACACAATCCAAAAGTGTCCGGTGTCCAAAAGTGTGTGCAGAGATTCAAAATCTCCCTTATCCTCTAGTCACTTTGGTCACAGCTGTGCCATCGAGCCTGTCACATAGCGCTCAGATATTCATTGGGCCTCACACAATCCAAAAGTGTCCAGTGTCCAAAAGTGTGTGCAGAGATTCAAAATCTCCCTTATCCTCTAGTCACTTTGGTCACAGCTGTGCCATCGAGCCTGTCACATAGCGCTCAGATATTCATTGGTCCTCACACAATCCAAAAGTGTCCAGTGTCCAAAAGTGTGTGCAGAGATTCAGAATCTCACTTATCCTCTAGTCACTTTGGTCACAGCTGTGCCATCGAGCCTGTCACATAGCGCTCAGATATCAGTGGGCCTCACAAAATCCAAAAGTGTCCAGTGTCCAAAAGTGTGTGCAGAGATTCAAAATCTCCCTTATCCTCTAGTCACTTTGGTCACAGCTGTGCCATCGAGCCTGTGACATAGCGCTCAGATATTCATTGGGCCTCACACAATCCAAAAGTGTCCAGTGTCCAAAAGTGTGTGCAGAGATTCAAAATCTCCCTTATCCTCTAGTCACTTTGGTCACAGCTGTGCCATCGAGCCTGTGACAGCGCTCAGATATTCATTGGGCCTCACACAATCCAAAAGTGTCCAGTGTCTAAAAGTGTGTGCAGAGATTCAAAATCTCCCTTATCCTCTAGTCACTTTGGTCACAGCTGTGCCATCGAGCCTGTGACATAGCGCTCAGATATTCATTGGGCCTCACACAATCCAAAAGTGTCCAGTGTCCAAAAGTGTGTGCAGAGATTCAAAATCTCCCTTATCCTCTAGTCACTTTGGTCACAGCTGTGCCATCGAGCATGTCACATAGCGCTCAGATATTCATTGGGCCTCACACAATCCAAAAGTGTCCAGTGTCCAAAAGTGTGTGCAGAGATTCAAAATCTCCCTTATCCTCTAGTCACTTTGGTCACAGCTGTGCCATCGAGCCTGTCACATAGCGCTCAGATATTCATTGGGCCTCACACAATCCAATAGTGTCCAGTGTCCAAAAGTGTGTGCAGAGATTCAAAATCTCCCTTATCCTCTAGTCACTTTGGTCACAGCTGTGCCATCGAGCCTGTGACATAGCGCTCAGATATTCATTGGACCTCACACAATCCAAAAGTGTCCAGTGTCCAAAAGTGTGTGCAGAGATTCAAAATCTCCCTTATCCTCTAGTCACTTTGGTCACAGCTGTGCCATCAAGCCTGTGACATAGCGCTCAGATATCAGTGGGCCTCACACAATCCAAAAGTGTCCAGTGTCCAAAAGCATGTGAAGAGATTCAAAATCTCCGTTATCCTTTAGTCACTTTGCTCACAGCTGCGCCATCGAGCCTGTGACATAGCGCTCAGATATCAGTGGGTCTCACACAATCCAAAAGTGTCCAGTGTCCAAAAGTGTGTGCAGAGATTCAAAATCTCCCTTATCCTCTAGTCACTTTGGTCACAGCTGTGCCATCGAGCCTGTGACATAGCGCTCAGATATTCATTGGGCCTCACACAATCCAAAAGTGTCCAGTGTCCAAAAGTGTGTGCAGAGATTCAAAATCTCCCTTATCCTCTTGTCAATTTGGTCACAGCTGTGCCATCGAGCCTGTCACATAGCGCTCAGATATCAGTGGGCCTCACACAAATCAAAAGGGTCCAGTGTCCAAAAGTGTGTGCAGAGATTCAAAATCTCCCTTATCCTCTAGTCACTTTATTCACAGCTGTGCCATGAAGCCTGTGACATAGCACTCAGATATCAGTGGGCCTCACACAATCCAAAAGTGTCCAGTGTCCAAAAGTGTGTGCAGTGATTCAAATTCTCCCTTATCCTCTAGTCACTTTGGTCACAGCTGTGCCATCGAGTCTGTCACATAGCGCTCAGATATTCATTGGGCCTCACACAATCCAAAAGTGTCCAGTGTCCAAAAGTGTGTGCAGAGATTCAAAATCTCCCTTATCCTCTAGTCACTTTGGTCACAGGTGTGCCATCGTGCCTGTGACATAGCGCTCAGATATCAGTGGGCCTCACACAATCCATAAGTGTCCAGTGTCCAAAAGTGTGTGAAGAGATTCAAAATCTCCCTTATCCTCTAGTCACTTTGGTCACAGCTGTGCCATCGAGCCTGTCACATTGCGCTCAGATATTCATTGGGCCTCACACAATCCAAAAGTGTCCAGTGTCCAAAAGTGTGTGCAGAGATTCAAAATCTCCCTTATCCTCTAGTCACTTTGGTCACAGCTGTGCCATCGACCCTGTGACATAGCTCTCAGATATCAGTGGGCCTCACACAATCCAAAAGTGTCCAGTGTCCAAAAGTGTGTGCAGAGATTCAAAATCTCCCTTATCCTCTAGTCACTTTGGTCACAGCTGTGCCATCGAGCCTGTCACATAGCGCTCAGATATTCATTGGGCCTCACACAATCCAAAAGTGTCCAGTGTCCAAAAGTGTGTGCAGAGATTCAAAATCTCCCTTATCCTCTAGTCACTTTGGTCACAGCTGTGCCATCGAGCCTGTCACATAGCGCTCAGATATCAGTGGGCCTCACACAATCCAAAAGTGTCCGGTGTCCAAAAGTGTGTGCAGAGATTCAAAATCTCCCTTATCCTCTAGTCACTTTGGTCACAGCTGTGCCATCGAGCCTGTCACATAGCGCTCAGATATTCATTGGGCCTCACACAATCCAAAAGTGTCCAGTGTCCAAAAGTGTGTGCAGAGATTCAAAATCTCCCTTATCCTCTAGTCACTTTGGTCACAGCTGTGCCATCGAGCCTGTCACATAGCGCTCAGATATTCATTGGTCCTCACACAATCCAAAAGTGTCCAGTGTCCAAAAGTGTGTGCAGAGATTCAGAATCTCACTTATCCTCTAGTCACTTTGGTCACAGCTGTGCCATCGAGCCTGTCACATAGCGCTCAGATATCAGTGGGCCTCACACAATCCAAAAGTGTCCAGTGTCCAAAAGTGTGTGCAGAGATTCAAAATCTCCCTTATCCTCTAGTCACTTTGGTCACAGCTGTGCCATCGAGCCTGTGACATAGCGCTCAGATATTCATTGGGCCTCACACAATCCAAAAGTGTCCAGTGTCCAAAAGTGTGTGCAGAGATTCAAAATCTCCCTTATCCTCTAGTCACTTTGGTCACAGCTGTGCCATCGAGCCTGTGACAGCGCTCAGATATTCATTGGGCCTCACACAATCCAAAAGTGTCCAGTGTCTAAAAGTGTGTGCAGAGATTCAAAATCTCCCTTATCCTCTAGTCACTTTGGTCACAGCTGTGCCATCGAGCCTGTGACATAGCGCTCAGATATTCATTGGGCCTCACACAATCCAAAAGTGTCCAGTGTCCAAAAGTGTGTGCAGAGATTCAAAATCTCCCTTATCCTCTAGTCACTTTGGTCACAGCTGTGCCATCGAGCATGTCACATAGCGCTCAGATATTCATTGGGCCTCACACAATCCAAAAGTGTCCAGTGTCCAAAAGTGTGTGCAGAGATTCAAAATCTCCCTTATCCTCTAGTCACTTTGGTCACAGCTGTGCCATCGAGCCTGTCACATAGCGCTCAGATATTCATTGGGCCTCACACAATCCAATAGTGTCCAGTGTCCAAAAGTGTGTGCAGAGATTCAAAATCTCCCTTATCCTCTAGTCACTTTGGTCACAGCTGTGCCATCGAGCCTGTGACATAGCGCTCAGATATTCATTGGACCTCACACAATCCAAAAGTGTCCAGTGTCCAAAAGTGTGTGCAGAGATTCAAAATCTCCCTTATCCTCTAGTCACTTTGGTCACAGCTGTGCCATCAAGCCTGTGACATAGCGCTCAGATATCAGTGGGCCTCACACAATCCAAAAGTGTCCAGTGTCCAAAAGCATGTGAAGAGATTCAAAATCTCCGTTATCCTTTAGTCACTTTGCTCACAGCTGCGCCATCGAGCCTGTGACATAGCGCTCAGATATCAGTGGGTCTCACACAATCCAAAAGTGTCCAGTGTCCAAAAGTGTGTGCAGAGATTCAAAATCTCCCTTATCCTCTAGTCACTTTGGTCACAGCTGTGCCATCGAGCCTGTGACATAGCGCTCAGATATTCATTGGGCCTCACACAATCCAAAAGTGTCCAGTGTCCAAAAGTGTGTGCAGAGATTCAAAATCTCCCTTATCCTCTTGTCAATTTGGTCACAGCTGTGCCATCGAGCCTGTCACATAGCGCTCAGATATCAGTGGGCCTCACACAAATCAAAAGGGTCCAGTGTCCAAAAGTGTGTGCAGAGATTCAAAATCTCCCTTATCCTCTAGTCACTTTGGTCACAGCTATGCCATCGAGCCTGTGACATAGCGCTCAGATATTCATTGGGGCTCACACAATCCAAAAGTGTCCAGTGTCCAAAAGTGTGTGCAGAGATTCAAAATCTCCCTTATCCTCTAGTCACTTTGGTCACAGCTGTGCCATCGAGCCTGTGACATAGCGCTCAGATATTCATTGGGCCTCACACAATACAAAAGTGTCCAGTGTCAAAAAGTGTGTGCAGAGATTCAAAATCTCCCTTATCCTCTAGTCACTTTGGTCACAGCTGTGCCATCGAGCATGTCACATAGCGCTCAGATATTCATTGGGCCTCACACAATCCAAAAGTGTCCAGTGTCCAAAAGTGTGTGCAGAGATTCAAAATCTCCCTTATCCTCTAGTCAGTTTGGTCACAGCTGTGCCATCGAGCCTGTCACATAGCGCTCAGATATTCATTGGGCCTCACACAATCCAATAGTGTCCAGTGTCCAAAAGTGTGTGCAGAGATTCAAAATCTCCCTTATCCTCTAGTCACTTTGGTCACAGCTGTGCCATCGAGCCTGTGACATAGCGCTCAGATATTCATTGGACCTCACACAATCCAAAAGTGTCCAGTGTCCAAAAGTGTGTGCAGAGATTCAAAATCTCCCTTATCCTCTAGTCACTTTGGTCACAGCTGTGCCATCAAGCCTGTGACATAGCGCTCAGATATCAGTGGGCCTCACACAATCCAAAAGTGTCCAGTGTCCAAAAGCATGTGAAGAGATTCAAAATCTCCGTTATCCTTTAGTCACTTTGCTCACAGCTGTGCCATCGAGCCTGTGACATAGCGCTCAGATATCAGTGGGTCTCACACAATCCAAAAGTGTCCAGTGTCCAAAAGTGTGAGCAGAGATTCAAAATCTCCCTTATCCTCTAGTCACTTTGGTCACAGCTGTGCCATCGAGCCTGTGACATAGCGCTCAGATATTCATTGGGCCTCACACAATCCAAAAGTGTCCAGTGTCCAAAAGTGTGTGCAGAGATTCAAAATCTCCCTTATCCTCTTGTCAATTTGGTCACAGCTGAGCCATCGAGCCTGTCACATAGCGCTCAGATATCAGTGGGCCTCACACAATCCAAAAGGGTCCAGTGTCCAAAAGTGTGTGCAGAGATTCAAAATCTCCCTTATCCTCTAGTCACTTTTGTCACAGCTATGCCATCGAGCCTGTGACATAGCGCTCAGATATTCATTGGGGCTCACACAATCCAAAAGTGTCCAGTGTCCAAAAGTGTGTGCAGAGATTCAAAATCTCCCTTATCCTCTAGTCACTTTGGTCACAGCTGTGCCATCGAGCCTGTCACATAGCGCTCAGATATTCATTGGGCCTCACACAATCCAAAAGTGTCCAGTGTCCAAAAGTGTGTGCAGAGATTCAAAATCTCCCTTATCCTCTAGTCACTTTGGTCACAGCTGTGCCATCGAGCCTGTGACATAGCGCTCAGATATTCATTGGGCCTCACACAATCCAAAAGTGTCCAGTGTCCAAAAGTGTGTGCAGAGATTCAAAATCTCCCTTATCCTCTAGTCATTTGGTCACAGCTGTGCCATCGAGCCTGTGACATAGCACTAAGATATTCATTGGGCCTCACACGATCCAAAAGTGTCCAGTGTCCAAAAGTGTGTGCAGAGATTCAAAATCTCCCTTATCCTCTAGTCACTTTGGTCACAGCTGTGCCATCGAGCCTGTGATATAGCGCTCAGATATCAGTGGGCCTCACACAATCCAAAAGTGTCCAGTGTCCAAAAGTGTGTGCAGAGATTCAAAATCTCCCCTATCCTTTAGTCACTTTGCTCACAGCTGTGCCATCGAGCCTGTGACATATAGCGCTCAGATATCAGTGGGCCTCACACAATCCAAAAGTGTCCAGTGTCCAAAAGTGTGTGCAGAGATTCAAAATCTCCCTTATCCTCTAGTCACTTTGGTCACAGCTGTGCCATCGAGCCTGTGACATAGCGCTCAGATATTCATTGGGCCTCACACAATCCAAAAGTTTCCAGTGTCCAAAAGTGTGTGCAGAGATTCAAAATCTACCTTATCCTCTAGTCACAGCTGTGCCATCGAGCCTGTGACAGAGCGCTCAGATATCAGTGGGCCTCACACAATCCAAAAGTTTCCAGTGTCCAAAAGTGTGTGCAGAGATTCAAAATCTCCCTTATCCTCTAGTCACTTTGGTCACAGCTGTGCCATCGAGCCTGTGACAGCGCTCAGATATTCATTGGGCCTCACACAATCCAAAAGTGTCCAGTGTCCAAAAGTGTGTGCAGAGATTCAAAATCTCCCTTATCCTCTAGTCACTTTGGTCACAGCTGTGCCATCGAGCCTGTGACATAGTGCTCAGATATTCATTGGGCCTCACACAATCCAAAAGTGTCCAGTGTCCAAAAGTGTGTGCAGAGATTCAAAATCTCCCTTATCCTCTAGTTACTTTGGTCACAGCTGTGCCATCGAGCCTGTCACATAGCGCTCAGATATTCATTGGGCCTCACACAATCCAAAAGTGTCCAGTGTCCAAAAGTGTGTGCAGAGATTCAAAATCTCCCTTATCCTCTAGTCACTTTGGTCACAGCTGTGCCATCGAGCCTGTCACATAGCGCTCAGATATTCATTGGGCCTCACACAATCCAAAAGTGTCCAGTGTCCAAAAGTGTGTGCAGAGATTCAAAATCTCCCTTATCCTCTAGTCACTTTGGTTACAGCTGTGCCATCGAGCCTGTGACATAGCGCTCAGATATCAGTGGGCCTCACACAATCCAAAAGTGTCCAGTGTCCAAAAGTGTGTGCAGAGATTCAAAATCTCCCTTATCCTCTAGTCACTTTGGTCACAGCTGTGCCATCGAGCCTGTCACATAGCGCTCAGATATTCATTGGGCCTCACACAATCCAAAAGTGTCCAGTGTCCAAAAGTGTGTGCAGAGATTCAAAATCTCCCTTATCCTCTAGTCACTTTGGTCACAGCTGTGCCATCGAGCCTGTGACATAGCGCTCAGATATCAGTGGGCCTCACACAATCCAAAAGTGTCCAGTGTCCAAAAGTGTGTGCAGAGATTCAAAATCTCCCTTATCCTCTAGTCACTTTGGTCACAGCTGTGCCATCGAGCCTGTCACATAGCGCTCAGATATTCATTGGGCCTCACACAATCCAAAAGTGTCCAGTGTCCAAAAGTGTGTGCAGAGATTCAAAATCTCCCTTATCCTCTAGTCACTTTGGTCACAGCTGTGCCATCGAGCCTGTCACATAGCGCTCAGATATTCATTGGGCCTCACACAATCCAAAAGTGTCCAGTGTCCAAAAGTGTGTGCAGAGATTCAAAATCTCCCTTATCCTCTAGTCACTTTGGTCACAGCTGTGCCATCGAGCCTGTCACATAGCGCTCAGATATTCATTGGGCCTCACACAATCCAAAAGTGTCCAGTGTCCAAAAATGTGTGCAGAGATTCAAAATCTCCCTTATCCTCTAGTCACTTTGGTCACAGCTGTGCCATCGAGCCTTTCACATAGCGCTCAGATATTCATTGGGCCTCACACAATCCAAAAGTGTCCAGTGTCGAAAAGTGTGTGCAGAGATTCAAAATCTCCCTTATCCTCTAGTCACTTTGGTCACAGCTGTGCCATCGAGCCTGTCACATAGCGCTCAGATATTCATTGGGCCTCACACAATCCAAAAGTGTCCAGTGTCCAAAAGTGTGTGCAGAGATTCAGAATCTCGCTTATCCTCTAGTCACTTTGGTCACAGCTGTGCCATCGAGCCTGTGACAGCGCTCAGATATTCATTGGGCCTCACACAATCCAAAAGTGTCCAGTGTCCAAAAGTGTGTGCAGAGATTCAAAATCTCCCTTATCCTCTAGTCACTTTGGTCACAGCTGTGCCATCGAGCCTGTGACATAGCGCTCAGATATTCATTGGGCCTCACACAATCCAAAAGTGTCCAGTGTCCAAAAGTGTGTGCAGAGATTCAAAATCTCCCTTATTCTATAGTCACTTTGGTCACAGCTGTGCCATCGAGCCTGTCACATAGCGCTCAGATATTCATTGGGCCTCACACAATCCAAAAGTGTCCAGTGTCCAAAAGTGTGTGCAGAGATTCAAAATCTCCCTTATCCTCTAGTCACTTTGGTCACAGCTGTGTCTTCGAGCCTGTCACATAGCGCTCAGATATTCATTGGGCCTCACACAATCCAAAAGTATCCAGTGTCCAAAAGTGTGTGCAGAGATTCAGAATCTCGCTTATCCTCTAGTCACTTTGGTCACAGCTGTGCCATCGAGCCTGTGACATAGCGCTCAGATATCAGTGGGCCTCACACAATTCAAAAGTGTCCAGTGTCCAAAAGTGTGTGCAGAGATTCAAAATCTCCCTTATCCTCTATTCACTTTGGTCACAGCTGTGCCATCGAGCCAGTGACAGCGCTCAGATATTCATTGGGCCTCACACAATCCAAAAGTGTCCAGTGTCCAAAAGTGTGTGCAGAGATTCAAAATCTCCCTTATCCTCTAGTCACTTTGGTCACAGCTGTGCCATCGAGCCTGTGACATAGCGCTCAGATATTCATTGGGCCTCACACAATCCAAAAGTGTCCAGTGTCCAAAAGTGTGTGCAGAGATTCAAAATCTCCCTTATCCTCTAGTCACTTTGGTCACAGCTGTGCCATCGAGCCTGTCACATAGCGCTCAGATATTCATTGGGCCTCACACAATCCAAAAGTGTCCAGTGTCCAAAAGTGTGTGCAGAGATTCAAAATCTCCCTTATCCTCTAATCACTTTGGTCACAGCTGTGCCATCGAGCCTGTCACATAGCGCTCAGATATTCATTGGGCCTCACACAATCCAAAAGTGTCCAGTGTCCAAAAGTGTGTGCAGAGATTCAAAATCTCCCTTATCCTCTAATCACTTTGGTCACAGCTGTGCCATCGAGCCTGTCACATAGCGCTCAGATATTCATTGGGCCTCACACAATCCAAAAGTGTCCAGTGTCCAAAAGCTTGTGAAGAGATTCAAAATCTCCGTTATCCTTTAGTCACGTTGCTCACAGCTGTGCCATCGAGCCTGTGACATAGCGCTCAGATATCAGTGGGCCTCACACAATCCAAAAGGGTCCAGTGTCCAAAAGTGTGTGCAGAGATTCAAAATCTCCCTTATCCTCTAGTCACTTTGGTCACAGCTGTGCCATCGAGCCTTTCACATAGCGCTCAGATATTCATTGGGCCTCACACAATCCAAAAGTGTCCAGTGTCCAAAAGTGTGTGCAGAGATTCAAAATCTCCCTTATCCTCTAGTCACTTTGGTCACAGCTGTGCCATCGAGCCTGTCACATAGCGCTCAGATATTCATTGGGCCTCACACAATCCAAAAGTGTCCAGTGTTCAAAAGTGTGTGCAGAGATTCAGAATCTCACTTATCCTCTAGTCACTTTGGTCACAGCTGTGCCATCGAGCCTGTGACATAGCGCTCAGATATCAGTGGGCCTTACACAATCCAAAAGTGTCCAGTGTCCAAAAGTGTGTGCAGAGATTCAAAATCTCCCTTATCCTCTATTCACTTTGGTCACAGCTGTGCCATCGAGCCTGTGACATAGCGCTCAGATATTCATTGGGCCTCACACAATCCAAAAGTGTCCAGTGTCCAAAAGTGTGTGCAGAGATTCAAAATCTCCCTTATCCTCTAGTCACTTTGGTCACAGCTATGCCATCGAGCCTGTGACATAGGGCTCAGATATTCATTGGGCCTCACACAATCCAAAAGTGTCCAGTGTCCAAAAGTGTGTGCAGAGATTCAAAATCTCCCTTATCCTCTAGTCACTTTGGTCACAGCTGTGCCGTCGAGCCTGTGACATAGCACTCAGATATTCATTGGGCCTCACACAATCCAAAAGTGTCCAGTGTCCAAAAGTGTGTGCAGAGATTCAAAATCTCCCTTATCCTCTAGTCACTATGGTCACAGCTGTGCCATCGAGCCTGTGACATAGCGCTCAGATATCAGTGGGCCTCACACAATCCAAAAGTGTCCAGTGTCCAAAAGTGTGTGCAGAGATTCAAAATCTCCCTTATCCTCTAGTCACTTTGGTCACAGCTGTGCCATCGAGCCTGTGACATAGCGCTCAGATATTCATTGGGCCTCACACAATCCAAAAGTGTCCAGTGTCCAAAAGTGTGTGCAGAGATTCAAAATCTCCCTTATCCTCTAGTCACTTTGGTCACAGCTGTGCCATCGAGCCTGTGAGATAGCGCTCAGATATTCATTGGGCCTCACACAATCCAAAAGTGTCCAGTCTCAAAAAGTGTGTGCAGAGATTCAAAATCTCCCTTATCCTCTAGTCACTTTGGTCACAGCTGTGCCATCGTGCCTGTGACATAGCGCTCAGATATTCATTGGGCCTCACACAATCCAAAAGTGTCCAGTGTCCAAAAGTGTGTGCAGAGATTCAAAATCTCCCTTATACTCTAGTCACTTTGGTCACAGCTGTGCCATCGAGCCTGTCACATAGCGCTCAGATATCAGTGGGCCTCACACAATCCAAAAGTGTCCAGTGTCCAAAAGTGTGTGCAGAGATTCAAAATCTCCCTTATCCTCTAGTCACTTTGGTCACAGCTGTGCCATCGAGCCTGTGACATAGCGCTCAGATATTCATTGGGCCTCACACAATCCAAAAGTGTCCAGTGTCCAAAAGTGTGTGCAGAGATTCAAAATCTCCCTTATCCTCTAGTCACTTTAGTCAAAGCTGTGCCATGAAGCCTGTGACATAGCACTCAGATATCAGTGGGCCTCACACAATCCAAAAGTGTCCAGTGTCCAAAAGTGTGTGCAGAGATTCAAAATCTCCCTTATCATCTAGTCACTTTGGTCACATCTGTGCCATCGAGCCTGTGACATAGCGCTCAGATATCAGTGGGCCTCACACAATCCAAAAGTGTCCAGTGTCCAAAATTGTGTGCAGAGATTCAAAATCTCCCTTATCCTCTAGTCACTTTTTGTCACAGCTGTGCCATCGAGCCTGTCACATAGCGCTCAGATATTCATTGGGCCTCACACAATCCAAAAGTGTCCAGTGTCCAAAAGTGTGTGCAGAGATTCAAAATCTCCCTTATCCTCTAGTCACTTTGGTCATAGCTGTGCCATCGAGCCTGTGACATAGCGCTCAGATATCAGTGGGCCTCACACAATCCAAAAGTGTCCAGTGTCCAAAAGTGTGTGCAGAGATTCAAAATCTCCCTTATCCTCTAGTCACTTTGGTCACAGCTGTGCCATCGAGACTGTGACATAGCGCTCAGATATTCATTGGGCCTCACACAATCCAAAACTGTCCAGTGTCCAAAAGTGTGTGCAGAGATTCAAAATCTCCCTTATCCTCTAGTCACTTTGGTCACAGCTGTGCCATCGAGCCTGTGACATAGCGCTCAGATATTCATTGGGCCTCACACAATCCAAAAGTGTCCAGTGTCCAAAAGTGTGTGCAGAGATTCAAAATCTCCCTTATCCTCTAGTCACTTTGGTCACAGCTGTGCCATCGAGCCTGTCACATAGCGCTCAGATATCAGTGGGCCTCACACAATCCAAAAGTGTCCAGTGTCCAAAAGCGTGTGCAGAGATTCAAAATCTCCCTTATCCTCTATTCACTTTGCTCACAGCTGTGCCATCGAGCCTGTGACATAGCGCTCAGATATCAGTGGGCCTCACACAATCCAAAAGTGTCCAGTGTCCAAAAGTGTGTGCAGAGATTCAAAATCTCCCTTATCATCTAGTCACTTTGGTCACAGCTGTGCCATCGAGCCTGTCACATAGCGCTCAGATATTCATTGGGCCTCACACAATCCAAAAGTGTCCAGTGTCCAAAAGTGTGTGCAGAGATTCAAAATCTCCCTTATCCTCTAGTCACTTTGGTCACAGCTGTGCCATCGAGCCTGTCACATAGCGCTCAGATATCAGTGGGCCTCACACAATCCAAAAGTGTCCAGTGTCCAAAAGTGTGTCCAGAGATTCAAAATCTCCCTTATCCTCTAGTCACTTTGGTCACAGCTGTGCCATCGAGCCTGTGACATAGCGCTCAGATATTCATTGGGCCTCACACAATCCAAAAGTGTCCAGTGTCCAAAAGTGTATGCAGAGATTCAAAATCTCCCTTATCCTCTAGTCACTTTGGTCACAGCTGTGCCATCGAGCCTGTGACATAGCGCTCAGATATCAGTGGGCCTCACACAATCCAAAAGTGTCCAGTGTCCAAAAGTGTGTGCAGAGATTCAAAATCTCCCTTATCCTCTAGACACTTTGGTCACAGCTGTGCCATCGAGCCTGTCACATAGCGCTCAGATATTCATTGGGCCTCACACAATCCAAAAGTGTCCAGTGTCCAAAAGTGTGTGCAGAGATTCAAAATCTACCTTATCCTCTAGTCACTTTAGTCACAGCTGTGCCATGAAGCCTGTGACATAGCACTCAGATATCAGTGGGCCTCACACAATCCAAAAGTGTCCAGTGTCCAAAAGTGTGTGCAGAGATTCAAATTCTCCCTTATCCTCTAGTCACTTTGGTCACAGCTGTGCCATCGAGTCTGTCACATAGCGCTCAGATATTCATTGGGCCTCACACAATCCAAAAGTGTCCAGTGTCCAAAAGTGTGTGCAGAGATTCAAAATCTCCCTTATCCTCTAGTCACTTTAGTCACAGCTGTGCCATGAAGCCTGTGACATAGCACTCAGATATCAGTGGGCCTCACACAATCCAAAAGTGTCCAGTGTCCAAAAGTGTGTGCAGTGATTCAAATTATCCCTTATCCTCTAGTCACTTTGGTCACAGCTGTGCCATCGAGTCTGTCACATAGCGCTCAGATATTCATTGGGCCTCACACAATCCAAAAGTGTCCAGTGTCCAAAAGTGTGTGCAGAGATTCAAAATCTCCCTTATCCTCTAGTCACTTTGGTCACAGGTGTGCCATCGTGCCTGTGACATAGCGCTCAGATATCAGTGGGCCTCACACAATCCATAAGTGTCCAGTGTCCAAAAGTGTGTGAAGAGATTCAAAATCTCCCTTATCCTCTAGTCACTTTGGTCACAGCTGTGCCATCGAGCCTGTCACATTGCGCTCAGATATTCATTGGGCCTCACACAATCCAAAAGTGTCCAGTGTCCAAAAGTGTGTGCAGAGATTCAAAATCTCCCTTATCCTCTAGTCACTTTGGTCACAGCTGTGCCATCGACCCTGTGACATAGCTCTCAGATATCAGTGGGCCTCACACAATCCAAAAGTGTCCAGTGTCCAAAAGTGTGTGCAGAGATTCAAAATCTCCCTTATCCTCTAGTCACTTTGGTCACAGCTGTGCCATCGAGCCTGTCACATAGCGCTCAGATATTCATTGGGCCTCACACAATCCAAAAGTGTCCAGTGTCCAAAAGTGTGTGCAGAGATTCAAAATCTCCCTTATCCTCTAGTCACTTTGGTCACAGCTGTGCCATCGAGCCTGTCACATAGCGCTCAGATATCAGTGGGCCTCACACAATCCAAAAGTGTCCGGTGTCCAAAAGTGTGTGCAGAGATTCAAAATCTCCCTTATCCTCTAGTCACTTTGGTCACAGCTGTGCCATCGAGCCTGTCACATAGCGCTCAGATATTCATTGGGCCTCACACAATCCAAAAGTGTCCAGTGTCCAAAAGTGTGTGCAGAGATTCAAAATCTCCCTTATCCTCTAGTCACTTTGGTCACAGCTGTGCCATCGAGCCTGTCACATAGCGCTCAGATATTCATTGGTCCTCACACAATCCAAAAGTGTCCAGTGTCCAAAAGTGTGTGCAGAGATTCAGAATCTCACTTATCCTCTAGTCACTTTGGTCACAGCTGTGCCATCGAGCCTGTCACATAGCGCTCAGATATCAGTGGGCCTCACACAATCCAAAAGTGTCCAGTGTCCAAAAGTGTGTGCAGAGATTCAAAATCTCCCTTATCCTCTAGTCACTTTGGTCACAGCTGTGCCATCGAGCCTGTGACATAGCGCTCAGATATTCATTGGGCCTCACACAATCCAAAAGTGTCCAGTGTCCAAAAGTGTGTGCAGAGATTCAAAATCTCCCTTATCCTCTAGTCACTTTGGTCACAGCTGTGCCATCGAGCCTGTGACAGCGCTCAGATATTCATTGGGCCTCACACAATCCAAAAGTGTCCAGTGTCTAAAAGTGTGTGCAGAGATTCAAAATCTCCCTTATCCTCTAGTCACTTTGGTCACAGCTGTGCCATCGAGCCTGTGACATAGCGCTCAGATATTCATTGGGCCTCACACAATCCAAAAGTGTCCAGTGTCCAAAAGTGTGTGCAGAGATTCAAAATCTCCCTTATCCTCTAGTCACTTTGGTCACAGCTGTGCCATCGAGCATGTCACATAGCGCTCAGATATTCATTGGGCCTCACACAATCCAAAAGTGTCCAGTGTCCAAAAGTGTGTGCAGAGATTCAAAATCTCCCTTATCCTCTAGTCACTTTGGTCACAGCTGTGCCATCGAGCCTGTCACATAGCGCTCAGATATTCATTGGGCCTCACACAATCCAATAGTGTCCAGTGTCCAAAAGTGTGTGCAGAGATTCAAAATCTCCCTTATCCTCTAGTCACTTTGGTCACAGCTGTGCCATCGAGCCTGTGACATAGCGCTCAGATATTCATTGGACCTCACAAAAACCAAAAGTGTCCAGTGTCCAAAAGTGTGTGCAGAGATTCAAAATCTCCCTTATCCTCTAGTCACTTTGGTCACAGCTGTGCCATCAAGCCTGTGACATAGCGCTCAGATATCAGTGGGCCTCACACAATCCAAAAGTGTCCAGTGTCCAAAAGCATGTGAAGAGATTCAAAATCTCCGTTATCCTTTAGTCACTTTGCTCACAGCTGCGCCATCGAGCCTGTGACATAGCGCTCAGATATCAGTGGGTCTCACACAATCCAAAAGTGTCCAGTGTCCAAAAGTGTGTGCAGAGATTCAAAATCTCCCTTATCCTCTAGTCACTTTGGTCACAGCTGTGCCATCGAGCCTGTGACATAGCGCTCAGATATTCATTGGGCCTCACACAATCCAAAAGTGTCCAGTGTCCAAAAGTGTGTGCAGAGATTCAAAATCTCCCTTATCCTCTTGTCAATTTGGTCACAGCTGTGCCATCGAGCCTGTCACATAGCGCTCAGATATCAGTGGGCCTCACACAAATCAAAAGGGTCCAGTGTCCAAAAGTGTGTGCAGAGATTCAAAATCTCCCTTATCCTCTAGTCACTTTGGTCACAGCTATGCCATCGAGCCTGTGACATAGCGCTCAGATATTCATTGGGGCTCACACAATCCAAAAGTGTCCAGTGTCCAAAAGTGTGTGCAGAGATTCAAAATCTCCCTTATCCTCTAGTCACTTTGGTCACAGCTGTGCCATCGAGCCTGTGACATAGCGCTCAGATATTCATTGGGCCTCACACAATACAAAAGTGTCCAGTGTCCAAAAGTGTGTGCAGAGATTCAAAATCTCCCTTATCCTCTAGTCACTTTGGTCACAGCTGTGCCATCGAGCATGTCACATAGCGCTCAGATATTCATTGGGCCTCACACAATCCAAAAGTGTCCAGTGTCCAAAAGTGTGTGCAGAGATTCAAAATCTCCCTTATCCTCTAGTCAGTTTGGTCACAGCTGTGCCATCGAGCCTGTCACATAGCGCTCAGATATTCATTGGGCCTCACACAATCCAATAGTGTCCAGTGTCCAAAAGTGTGTGCAGAGATTCAAAATCTCCCTTATCCTCTAGTCACTTTGGTCACAGCTGTGCCATCGAGCCTGTGACATAGCGCTCAGATATTCATTGGACCTCACACAATCCAAAAGTGTCCAGTGTCCAAAAGTGTGTGCAGAGATTCAAAATCTCCCTTATCCTCTAGTCACTTTGGTCACAGCTGTGCCATCAAGCCTGTGACATAGCGCTCAGATATCAGTGGGCCTCACACAATCCAAAAGTGTCCAGTGTCCAAAAGCATGTGAAGAGATTCAAAATCTCCGTTATCCTTTAGTCACTTTGCTCACAGCTGTGCCATCGAGCCTGTGACATAGCGCTCAGATATCAGTGGGTCTCACACAATCCAAAAGTGTCCAGTGTCCAAAAGTGTGTGCAGAGATTCAAAATCTCCCTTATCCTCTAGTCACTTTGGTCACAGCTGTGCCATCGAGCCTGTGACATAGCGCTCAGATATTCATTGGGCCTCACACAATCCAAAAGTGTCCAGTGTCCAAAAGTGTGTGCAGAGATTCAAAATCTCCCTTATCCTCTTGTCAATTTGGTCACAGCTGAGCCATCGAGCCTGTCACATAGCGCTCAGATATCAGTGGGCCTCACACAATCCAAAAGGGTCCAGTGTCCAAAAGTGTGTGCAGAGATTCAAAATCTCCCTTATCCTCTAGTCACTTTTGTCACAGCTATGCCATCGAGCCTGTGACATAGCGCTCAGATATTCATTGGGGCTCACACAATCCAAAAGTGTCCAGTGTCCAAAAGTGTGTGCAGAGATTCAAAATCTCCCTTATCCTCCAGTCACTTTGGTCACAGCTGTGCCATCGAGCCTGTCACATAGCGCTCAGATATTCATTGGGCCTCACACAATCCAAAAGTGTCCAGTGTCCAAAAGTGTGTGCAGAGATTCAAAATCTCCCTTATCCTCTAGTCACTTTGGTCACAGCTGTGCCATCGAGCCTGTGACATAGCGCTCAGATATTCATTGGGCCTCACACAATCCAAAAGTGTCCAGTGTCCAAAAGTGTGTGCAGAGATTCAAAATCTCCCTTATCCTCTAGTCATTTGGTCACAGCTGTGCCATCGAGCCTGTGACATAGCACTAAGATATTCATTGGGCCTCACACGATCCAAAAGTGTCCAGTGTCCAAAAGTGTGTGCAGAGATTCAAAATCTCCCTTATCCTCTAGTCACTTTGGTCACAGCTGTGCCATCGAGCCTGTGATATAGCGCTCAGATATCAGTGGGCCTCACACAATCCAAAAGTGTCCAGTGTCCAAAAGTGTGTGCAGAGATTCAAAATCTCCCCTATCCTTTAGTCACTTTGCTCACAGCTGTGCCATCGAGCCTGTGACATATAGCGCTCAGATATCAGTGGGCCTCACACAATCCAAAAGTGTCCAGTGTCCAAAAGTGTGTGCAGAGATTCAAAATCTCCCTTATCCTCTAGTCACTTTGGTCACAGCTGTGCCATCGAGCCTGTGACATAGCGCTCAGATATTCATTGGGCCTCACACAATCCAAAAGTGTCCAGTGTCCAAAAGTGTGTGCAGAGATTCAAAATCTACCTTATCCTCTAGTCACAGCTGTGCCATCGAGCCTGTGACAGAGCGCTCAGATATCAGTGGGCCTCACACAATCCAAAAGTTTCCAGTGTCCAAAAGTGTGTGCAGAGATTCAAAATCTCCCTTATCCTCTAGTCACTTTGGTCACAGCTGTGCCATCGAGCCTGTCACATAGCGCTCAGATATTCATTGGGCCTCACACAATCCAAAAGTGTCCAG
The DNA here is from genome assembly GCF_039654945.1 of Dendrobates tinctorius. Lineage (NCBI taxonomy): Eukaryota > Metazoa > Chordata > Amphibia > Anura > Dendrobatidae > Dendrobates > Dendrobates tinctorius. The sequence goes on from NW_027361676.1 coordinate 54,509,178, forward strand.
TGTCCAAAAGTGTGTGCAGAGATTCAAAATCTCCCTTATCCTCTAGTCACTTTGGTCACAGCTGTGCCATCGAGCCTGTCACATAGCGCTCAGATACTCATTGGGCCTCAAACAATCCAAAAGTGTCCAGTGTCCAAAAATGTGTGCAGAGATTCAAAATCTCCCTTATCCTCTAGTCACTTTGGTCACAGCTGTGCCATCGAGCCTGTCACATAGCGCTCAGATATTCATTGGGCCTCACACAATCCAAAAGTGTCCAGTGTCGAAAAGTGTGTGCGGAGATTCAAAATCTCCCTTATCCTCTAGTCACTTTGGTCACAGCTGTGCCATCGAGCCTGTCACATAGCGCTCAGATATTCATTGGGCCTCACACAATCCAAAAGTGTCCAGTGTCCAAAAGTGTGTGCAGAGATTCAAAATCTCCCTTATCCTCTAGTCACTTTGGTCACAGCTGTGCCATCGAGCCTGTGACATAGCGCTCAGATATTCATTGGGCCTCACACAATCCAAAAGTGTCCAGTGTCCAAAAGTGTGTGCAGAGATTCAAAATCTCCCTTATCCTCTAGTCACTTTGGTCACAGCTGTGCCATTGAGCCTGTGACATAGCGCTCAGATATCAGTGGGCCTCACACAATCCAAAAGTGTCCAGTGTCCAAAAGTGTGTGCAGAGATTCAAAATCTCCCTTATCCTCTAGTCACTTTGGTCACAGCTGTGCCATCGAGCCGGTGACATAGCGCTCAGATATTAGTGGGCCTCACACAATCCAAAAGTGTCCAGTGTCCAAAAGTGTGTGCAGAGATTCAAAATCTCCCTTATCCTCTAGTCACTTTGGTCACAGCTGTGCCATCGAGCCTGTCACATAGCGCTCAGATATTCATTAGGCCTCACACAATCCAAAAGTGTCCAGTGTCCAAAAGTTTGTGCAGACATTCAAAATCTCCCTTATCCTCTAGTCACTTTGGTCACAGCTGTGCCATCGAGCCTGTGACATAGCGCTCAGATATTAGTGGGCCTCACACAATCCAAAAGTGTCCAGTGTCCAAAAGTGTGTGCAGAGATTCAAAATCTCCCTTATCCTCTAGTCACTTTGGTCACAGCTGTGCCATCGAGCCTGTCACATAGCGCTCAGATATTCATTGGGCCTCACACAATCCAAAAGTGTCCAGTGTCCAAAAGTGTGTGCAGAGCTTCTAAATCTCCCTTATCCTCCAGTCACTTTGGTCACAGCTGTGCCATCGAGCCTGTGACATAGCGCTCAGATATTCATTGGGCCTCACACAATCCAAAAGTGTCCAGTGTCCAAAAGTGTGTGCAGAGATTCAAAATCTCCCTTATCCTCTAGTCACTTTGGTCACAGCTGTGCCATCGAGCCTGTGACATAGCGCTCAGATATTCATTGGGCCTCACACAATCCAACAGTGTCCAGTGTCCAAAAGTGTGTGCAGAGATTCAAAATCTCCCTTATCCTCTAGTCACTTTGGTCACAGCTGTGCCATCGAGCCTGTCACATAGCGCTCAGATATTCATTGGGCCTCACACAATCCAAAAGTGTCCAGTGTCCAAAAGTGTGTGCAGAGCTTCAAAATCTCCCTTATCCTCCAGTCACTTTGGTCACAGCTGTGCCATCGAGCCTGTGACATAGCGCTCAGATATTCATTGGGCCTCACACAATCCAAAAGTGTCCAGTGTCCAAAAGTGTGTGCAGAGATTCAAAATCTCCCTTATCCTCTAGTCACTTTGGTCACAGCTGTGCCATCGAGCCTGTGACATAGCGCTCAGATATTCATTGGGCCTCACACAATCCAACAGTGTCCAGTGTCCAAAAGTGTGTGCAGAGATTCAAAATCTCCCTTATCCTCTAGTCACTTTGGTCACAGCTGTGCCATCGAGCCTGTCACATAGCGCTCAGATATCAGTGAGCCTCACACAATCCAAAAGTGTCCAGTGTCCAAAAGTGTGTGCAGAGATTCAAAATCTCCCTTATCCTCTAGTCACTTTGGTCACAGCTGTGCCATCGAGCCTGTCACATAGCGCTCAGATATTCATTGGGCCTCACACAATCCAAAAGTGTCCAGTGTCCTAAAGTGTGTGCAGAGATTCAAAATCTCCCTTATCCTCTAGTCACTTTGGTCACAGCTGTGCCATCGAGCCTGTCACATAGCGCTCAGATATTCATTGGGCCTCACACAATCCAAAAGTGTCCAGTGTCCAAAAGTGTGTGCAGAGATTCAGAATCTCGCTTATCCTCTAGTCACTTTGGTCACAGCTGTGCCATCGAGCCTGTCACATAGCGCTCAGATATCAGTGGGCCTCACACAATCCAAAAGTGTACAGTGTCCTAAAGTGTGTGCAGAGATTCAAAATCTCCCTTATCCTCTAGTCACTTTGGTCACAGCTGTGCCATCGAGCCTGTCACATAGCGCTCAGATATTCATTGGGCCTCACACAATCCAAAAGTGTCCAGTGTCCAAAAGTGTGTGCAGAGATTCAGAATCTCGCTTATCCTCTAGTCACTTTGGTCACAGCTGTGCCATCGAGCCTGTCACATAGCGCTCAGATATCAGTGGGCCTCACACAATCCAAAAGTGTCCAGTGTCCAAAAGTGTGTGTAGAGATTCAAAATCTCCCTTATCCTCTAGTCACTTTGGTCACAGCTGTGCCATCGATCCTGTGACATAGCGCTCAGATATTCATTGGGCCTCACACAATCCAAAAGTGTCCAGTGTCCAAAATTGTGTGCAGAGATTCAAAATCTCCCTTATCCTCTAGTCACTTTGGTCACAGCTGTGCCATCGAGCCTGTCACATAGCGCTCAGATATTCATTGGGCCTCACACAATCCAAAAGTGTCCAGTGTCCAAAAGTGTGTGCAGAGAATCAAAATCTCCCTTATCCTCTAGTCACTTTGGTCACAGCTGTGCCATCGAGCCTGTCACATAGCGCTCAGATATTCATTGGGCCTCACACAATCCAAAAGTGTCCAGTGTCCAAAAGTGTGTGCAGAGATTCAAAATCTCCCTTATCCTCTAGTCACTTTGGTCACAGCTGTGCCATCGAGCCTGTGACATAGCGCTCAGATATTCATTGGGCCTCACACAATCCAAAAGTGTCCAGTGTCCAAAAGTGTGTGCAGAGATTCAAAATCTCCCTTATCCTCTAGTCACTTTGGTCACAGCTGTGCCATCGAGCCTGTGACATAGCGCTCAGATATCAGTGGGCCTCACACAATCCAAAAGTGTACAGTGTCCAAAAGTGTGTGCAGAGATTCAAAATCTCCCTTATCCTCTAGTCACTTTAGTCACAGCTGTGCCATCGAGCCTGTCACATAGCGCTCAGATATCAGTGGGCCTCACACAATTCAAAAGTGTCCAGTGTCCAAAAGTGTGTGCAGGGATTCAAAATCTCCCTTATCCTCTAGTCACTTTGGTCACAGCTGTGCCATCGAGCCTGTCACATAGCGCTCAGATATTCATTGGGCCTCACACAATCCAAAAGTGTCCAGTGTCCAAAAGTGTGTGCAGAGATTCAAAATCTCCCTTATCCTCTAGTCACTTTGGTCACAGTGTGATGTACAATGTCTGTGAGGTATGGGGTTTTGTCTACAAAATATGATGTTTTCTGTTGTAACTTTCCAGAAAAATCCAGCCCTCTATGCCAATGCAGGCTGTCAGCTCATGCAGCACCTTCCCCCCTCCTCTTTTCGCCCATGGCTCACTCACACACTGACCAGTACCCCCCTGCGGCAAATTGTAGAGCGAGATTAGCTTGCTGGATATTTTTGTCACATGGTGCCAGTGGTGGGATAACTAAGATAAGCCCCACTGCGCCTGTGATAGCCGTGTGCCGGCATTGTGTCACGTCCCTCCGTCCGCTGATACACCGGTGTCAGTGGTGGGATCGTGACATAGTGGTGACACAGGGTCCGCTGTCCGTCGCGTTTTGGTGGCAGCGGGACCCCCGTTAGTGTCGCCCGTAAGTAGACGAACGGCGGTGGGCTGTTCGTCACATATTGGTGGCAGAGCGGTGGGATAATCCTAGAGCATTAGTGATTTGGTTTGAGCAATCATTCCTCTCACTAAAGACCTGCACGGTTCCTGCAGGAATCCTGCATCATAGGTTTTGGAGAACAGACTCAGTGGTTACTAGTCCTGAGACATTAGTGTGTACTTGCAAGTATCCCCCTCCCGTTTCTTCGTTTTTCTTTTTCTATCTTTTATTTGGCAACCATGGCGGCGATGACAGTGGAGTGGTATCAGAAGCAGAAAAAGGACACCCTTGCTGGGTTATGCACGTACCGAGGCATAGACGCCGCAGGAGGAACCAAAGATCAAATGATCGCGGCTCTAGTGCAGCTGGACAACGACCAGAATCCAGCGAGCGCAGAAGTTGGCCCAAGTTGCCATGGGGCTGCAGCAGAGGCTCCACACCTGAGCGCTGGCCCCACATTCAACCAGAACGGGGTGGACCCCTATCTGCAAATGGCCTTGGACGAACTCCCCGCCGAAGACAGGGATGGGCGGGTGAGGCTGATCCAGCAATATCGGCAGGAGGCCCAAGCCGAACGTGAGCGCCAAGCTGAAGCTCAGAGGGCCCATGAGCTGGAGATGCTCCAGCGGGGGTGGAATGCCCCCACAGCCCGAAGCCGTGAGCCCAGCAGCGTCCAGACTCCTAAACCCCGGCCAGAGCATTTTCCCGTGATGGAAAAGGATGGGGACTTGGACACGTTCCTGCGAGCCTTTGAGAAAGCCTGCAGACAGTACCAGCTGCCTAGAGACCAATGGGCAAGGTACTTGACCCCAGGGCTAAAAGGCAAAGCCCTGGAGGCATTTGCTTCTCTTCCGCCAGAAGCCGATGACGACTATGACGCCATAAAGCAGGCGCTGATCGCCAAATACCGGCTGACACCTGAGGTATACCGAAAGAAGTTCCGACACCTCCAACGTGGCCCACACGATAGCTACAGTGATGTGGTGCAAGGACTCAGGACCCACTTTGACCAGTGGATCCATGGACTGTCCGTTGAAACCTTTGAGCAGCTACGGGACCTGATGATCAAAGACCAGTTCCTGCATCTCTGCCCAGCTGAGGTCCGACAGTTCATCCTGGACCGCGAACCAACGAACGCGGACAAAGCGGCGCAGATCGCCGACAACCACGAGGCCAACCGGAAGCCCGAGACGCGGAGGCCAGTCGCCACCAGCTGGAAAGGGGGTAAGCCAGCAACCAACCCCAATGCCCCAGCTAGCCGTCCCTCCGGAGGCCCAGTCCCTGTTGCCAACAGCAGGCCGGCTACTGACAGTCGCCTGTGTCACCACTGCCAGCGGCCTGGTCACTTCTTTTACACCTGTCCGAATAGGCCGAAGAACCCCCCAGCCAAGGCCCCCGGGCCCAACGCCTCTGTTCTTTTGGTGGGAGGTGTGGTTGGGAGGGCTGACGACAACGTTCAACCTGTTCAGGTGGGGGCCCGTCTTGCTACAGGCCTCAAGGACACCGGGGCTGAACGAACCCTCATCCGTCCTGGACTGGCGGCCCCTGAAGAGTTTGTTGAGGGGAAAACCCTGACTGTCACCGGGATTGGAGGCACCCGTTGTCCCTTGCCAGTGGCACGAGTTTTTCTTGACTGGGGTGCCGGGAGCGGGTTGAGGGAGGTGGGAGTGTCTGAAAATTTGCCCACTGATGTTTTATTGGGGACTGACTTGGGGAGGATGGTTGCATACTATGTCCCTGACACCCTTCCCCAAACTGATAATAAGGGTAACGTTAACCCTGATGATGTTGATGATGGGAAACTGAATGTGTTACCTGCTAATGCCTTGATGAGTAATGATGCAACTAACAACCATTCTTTCCCAAGGTATGATGCTGATGTGATTGTACCAAAGCAAACTGATAACCATTCTTTTCCTAGGAATGATGATGTTGATGTATCTGTGCCGACTGAACCCGTTAACCCTTTCTTTGAAACGGTAGATGTGTCCACAGGTACCGAGGTGCTCAGCCCCGTCACTCTGCGGAGTGAGACGGCTGAGGAACCCCTGGCAGGAGCAAGCAACGGTGCTCAAGAGAATGGGGAGGTGCATGGGGACCATGAGGAAGGTAATGCCATGCAGCTGACCAGTGCCACCGAGGAAGGTAACTGGCCCATAAGTAGCACTGCTCCTAAAGTGTTGGGGGTGGATGGGGAGGTAGAGCCCAGGGCAGCACCAGCTGGTGGGTCTGCAGAAATCCCCAGGGAGACAGCATACATAGCAGCTGTCACACGCAGTCAGAGTGCCCAGATCGCAGGTAACGCACTGTCTTCTGGACCCTCTGCTGCTACAGGAGAGACTGAACCAGAGGTGAACCCAGAGCCGGTTCCAGAGGGTCCCAGTAAAGAGGGGACCCTGACGTCACTTCTGGCAGCCTCCAGCATGGAGTTCCAGGCTGCTCTGCACTCAGATGCCAGCCTGGAGAAATTGAGAGGTCTCGCCGAGACGCCCACCTCCAAGTCTGATAAGGAGAGGGTGTTCTGGGAACGAGGAAGGTTGTACCGGGAGACAGTACCCGGAGATCCTAAAAAGGAGTGGTTGAGGGAAAGGCAGCTGGTCGTCCCCTATCAGTTCAGAACCGAGTTGTTGCGGATTGCCCATGAGATTCCACTCGCTGGACACTTGGGGATCAGCAAAACAAAGGCACGGCTGTCTCAACACTTCTATTGGCCCAAGATGGGGACAGATGTATCACACTACTGCCGCTCCTGCGCCACCTGTCAAAAAGTGGGTAAGGCGGGGCCTGCTCTTAAGGCTCCCCTTATTCCTTTGCCGGTGATAGAGGAGCCTTTCCAGAGAATCGCGGTGGACCTTGTAGGACCGCTGTCCGTCCCCAGCAGCTCCGGAAAGCGATACATTCTCACCGTGGTAGACTACGCTACCCGGTACCCAGAGGCAGTAGCTCTGTCTTCAACCAGGGCAGATAAGGTGGCTGACGCACTGGTGACCATCTTTTCAAGGGTAGGATTTCCCAGGGAGATGCTTACCGATCAAGGGCCCCAATTCATGTCTCGCCTAATGGAGGCTCTCTGTGAGAAAATGCAGGTGACGCACCTGGTATCGAGTCCGTATCACCCACAGACTAATGGTTTGTGTGAACGCTTCAACGGTACCCTCAAACAGATGCTCCGCATACTGGTTGAGACCCAAGGGCGCGACTGGGAGCGGTACCTCCCACACCTGCTGTTCGCTTACAGAGAAGTTCCGCAGGCCTCGACCGGGTTCTCCCCCTTCGAGCTCCTGTATGGCAGGCGAGTCCGGGGACCCCTTGGGTTGATAAGAGAATCCTGGGAAGATGAGCCAAACCCCACAGAAGTGTCCATCGTGGATTATGTCATGCGCTTCCGTGACAAGATGCAGACCTTGACGCAGTTGGTGCATGACAACATGACGCAGGCTCAGGCTGACCAGAAGCACTGGTACGACCAGAACGCCCGGGAGCGGACCTACCAGGTGGGTCAAAAGGTGTGGGTGTTGGTCCCGGTACCAACGGATAAGCTTCAGGCAGCCTGGGAAGGCCCATACGTCGTCCACCAACAGCTCAACCCGGTCACCTACGTGGTCACGCTTGACCATGCTCGGGGTAGGCGCAAGGCCTTTCACGTCAACATGCTGAAGGCGCACTACGAACGTGAAGCTTGCGTCCTACCGGTCTGCAATCTGCCAGAGGATGGGGAGGAAGATTCCCTCCTGGACATGCTGGCCCAGGCCAAGGCCAATGGGTCCATTGAGGACATGGAGATAAGTGGTTCGCTCACCGTGTCCCAGCGGTTGCAGTTGATGGCCACCCTGGAACTCTTCCGGCCCGTGTTCACCAACCGTCCTGGGAGGACGGAGTTAGCGGTTCATGAGGTGGACACCGGGAATCATGCCCCATTACGGCGAACACCTTATCGGATCTCTGAAACGGTGCAACAAGTCATGCGCCAAGAGATCGATGAGATGTTAAGGCTGGGGGTGATTCGACGGTCAAAAGGTGCGTGGGCTTCACCTGTAGTCCTCGTGCCTAAAAAGGATCGAACCACCCGGTTCTGCGTGGACTACAGGGGGCTCAACGCCATCACAACCTCTGATGCCCACCCGATGCCGCGCATCGAGGATCTGCTCGAGCGGTTGACAAACGCCAACTACATATCCATCATGGATTTGAGTCGGGGATACTGGCAGATTCCCCTGAGCCCTGAGGCGCAGGAGAAATCCGCCTTTATCACCCCCTTTGGACTGTACGAGTCCACGGTCATGCCCTTCGGCATGAAGAATGCCCCTGCCACTTTCCAGCGGATGGTCAACCACCTGCTTCGGGGACTGGAGGAGTACGCCGTGGCGTACTTAGACGATATTGCCGTCTTCAGTTCCACCTGGGAGGAACACCTTCAGCACCTCCAGGAGGTGCTCAAGCGTCTTCACCAGGCAGGCCTGACCATCAAGCCGGGGAAGTGCCAGATAGGCATGCACAAGGTCCACTACCTGGGGCACCGGGTAGGCGGGGGTTCCATGAGTCCGGAGCCAGAAAAAGTGGACGCAATCGTGTCCTGGCCCACCCCCAGGACCAAGAAACAGGTGAAGTCCTTCTTGGGCACTGCAGGGTACTATAGGCGGTTCGTACAGGACTATAGCGCCCTTGCCAAACCCTTGACTGACCTCACCAAGCAGAGGCTACCCCAAACAGTCAACTGGACAGATGACTGTGAGGCGGCTTTCCAAGCTTTGAAAGCAGCCCTGTGCAACTCTCCAGTGTTGAGAGCAGTCGACAGCAGTCGCCCGTTTCTGGTACAGACCGACGCCAGCGAGTTTGGCCTCGGTGCTGTGCTTAGCCAGGTCGACTCGGGGGACCAAGAGCACCCCGTGTTGTACCTGAGCCGGAAACTTTTGCCGAGGGAAGTGGCATACTCGACCATCGAGAAGGAGTGTCTGGCCATGGTGTGGGCACTGCAGCGTTTGCAGCCCTACCTGTATGGGCGCGCCTTCACGGTGGTAACCGACCACAACCCTCTGAGCTGGTTGCACACAGTGTCCGGAACCAATGGAAGGTTGCTCCGCTGGAGCCTTGCCCTTCAACAGTACGACTTCACTGTAAAACACAGGAAGGGCAGCGAAAACGGCAATGCCGATGGGTTGTCCCGCCGGGGCGAACCCGCTGAGGTGCGCATGGCCGATTACCGAGAGGTAATGCCTCCTTAGCGCCCTCTTAAGGGGGGAGGTGTGATGTACAATGTCTGTGAGGTATGGGGTTTTGTCTACAAAATATGATGTTTTCTGTTGTAACTTTCCAGAAAAATCCAGCCCTCTATGCCAATGCAGGCTGTCAGCTCATGCAGCACCTTCCCCCCTCCTCTTTTCGCCCATGGCTCACTCACACACTGACCAGTGCCCCCCTGCCTGGGCTAGCTCTGAAACCTTAAACCAACTTCCTCTCGAAGAGCAGGGGGAAGGGATCCGTTTGTTCGGAAAAACACAGGCTGTATGCCGGTATATGGGAAACATAAAAGTCATATTACGAAAACCATACCCAGTAGAGATATGAAAATCATATTTCTGCGATCCGAGCAGACCCAGCTTCGCTGTGGTGCCTGTTGCAAAACTCTCGGATGTCCAGAACCTGAGATATGATTTGCGCCCAAATGGACGGTCATATCGCATAGATGTTTGATGTTTTCTTGATGGGCTCATTACGCTGGGAAACATGATACCACTGATGAGTCCATACCAGCTTCTCCCATAAAGTTATAGCTAATCTAAGTTTTGTAGCCAAAACATAACTTGGATAAGAGAGGTGGGATCAACCCAGAATGCACCTCTCCGTGATGTCACATAGGAAAGTCTATAAGGCATTCCCTGGCAGAACCAGCTCAGAACAGCTGCAGAGTCCGTGCTGACAAGAACTCCAGATGAATGGAGACGTGTGGCTCCTCCTCCCTTAAAGCCGCATGGTCTGCCTAAGGAACAATATGGAACTGTGAGTGTAATCTCTTTGTTTTCTCCACTTTTATTTTATACCTGTACTGTACATATTTTATGTCTCAATTTTATAGCAACTTTTATCTGTAATCACTGTCCTCTTTCGGAAAATAAATGAAATAATTATTTAGATCTGTCTCCATGCTCTAAGAATCGAACTATACGCCTTTGATAGATAATCGCTACTAATTCAAGGGGTTTGCCACGGACCCTCTTAATTTAACACTGTGAATTAAGTAACCGTGACTGGTGGCAGCGCGTTGTGTACGGCTATTACGGCTTGCTGGCAGTCTAGAAGGGTCTTATATTGCTGGGTAAGGGGCTTCAGCCACAGCATTGATAATTCCCTTACTGCAGAAGCCTAATTGCCGGTTCACAACAGGCAGCCCGTCCGGCGACTAATTATCCTAGGTGCAGTTCCCTGACTGACCTGAGGGTAAGGGGGGCGCCGGAGAGCTGCGAGTTCCAAAGTGGAACTGGGAAAGTGGGATATACACAAATCCCCGCAGAACTTGGAAGATTGATAGCAGTGGTGGGGCATCCAAATTAAACTCCCCCTGCGGCAAATTGTAGAGCGAGATTAGCTTGCTGGATATTTTTGTCACATGGTGCCAGTGGTGGGATAACTAAGATAAGCCCCACTGCGCCTGTGATAGCCGTGTGCCGGCATTGTGTCACGTCCCTCCGTCCGCTGATACACCGGTGTCAGTGGTGGGATCGTGACATAGTGGTGACACAGGGTCCGCTGTCCGTCGCGTTTTGGTGGCAGCGGGACCCCCGTTAGTGTCGCCCGTAAGTAGACGAACGGCGGTGGGCTGTTCCTCACACACAGCTGTGCCATCGAGCCTGTGACATATCGCTCAGATATTCATTGGGCCTCACACAATCCAAAAGTGTCCAGTGTCCAAAAGTGTGTGCAGAGATTCAAAATCTCCCTTATCCTCTAGTCACTTTGGTCACAGCTGTGCCATCGAGCCTGTCACATAGCGCTCAGATATTCATTGGGCCTCACACAATCCAAAAGTGTCCAGTGTCCAAAAGTGTGTGCAGAGATTCAAAATCTCCCTTATCCTCTAGTCACTTTGGTCACAGCTGTGCCATCGAGCCTGTCACATAGCGCTCAGATATTCATTGGGCCTCACACAATCCAAAAGTGTCCAGTGTCGAAAAGTGTGTGCAGAGATTCAAAATCTCCCTTATCCTCTAGTCACTTTGGTCACAGCTGTGCCATCGAGCCTGTCACATAGCGCTCAGATATTCATTGGGCCTCACACAATCCAAAAGTGTCCAGTGTCCAAAAGTGTGTGCAGAGATTCAAAATCTCCCTTATCCTCTAGTCACTTTGGTCACAGCTGTGCCTATCGAGCCTGTGACATAGCGCTCAGATATTCATTGGGCCTCACACAATCCAAAAGTGTCCAGTGTCCAAAAGTGTGTGCAGCGATTCAAAATCTCCCTTATCCTCTAGTCACTTTGGTCACAGCTGTGCCATCGAGCCTGTGACATAGCGCTCAGATATTCATTGGGCCTCACACAATCCAAAAGTGTCCAGTGTCCAAAAGTGTGTGCAGAGAATCAAAATCTCCCTTATCCTCTAGTCACTTTGGTCACAGCTGTGCCATCGAGCCTGTCACATAGCGCTCAGATATTCATTGGGCCTCACACAATCCAAAAGTGTCCAGTGTCCAAAAGTGTGTGCAGAGATTCAAAATCTCCCTTATCCTCTAGTCACTTTGGTCACAGCTGTGCCATCGAGCCTGTGACATAGCGCTCAGATATTCATTGGGCCTCACACAATCCAAAAGTGTCCAGTGTCCAAAAGTGTGTGCAGAGATTCAAAATCTCCCTTATCCTCTAGTCACTTTGGTCACAGCTGTGCCATCGAGCCTGTGACATAGCGCTCAGATATCAGTGGGCCTCACACAATCCAAAAGTGTACAGTGTCCAAAAGTGTGTGCAGAGATTCAAAATCTCCCTTATCCTCTAGTCACTTTAGTCACAGCTGTGCCATCGAGCCTGTCACATAGCGCTCAGATATCAGTGGGCCTCACACAATTCAAAAGTGTCCAGTGTCCAAAAGTGTGTGCAGAGATTCAAAATCTCCCTTATCCTCTAGTCACTTTGGTCACAGCTGTGCCATCGAGCCTGTCACATAGCGCTCAGATATTCATTGGGCCTCACACAATCCAAAAGTGTCCAGTGTACAAAAGTGTGTGCAGAGATTCAAAATCTCCCTTATCCTCTAGTCACTTTGGTCACAGCTGTGCCATCGAGCCTGTGACATATCGCTCAGATATTCATTGGGCCTCACACAATCCAAAAGTGTCCAGTGTCCAAAAGTGTGTGCAGAGATTCAAAATCTCCCTTATCCTCTAGTCACTTTGGTCACAGCTGTGCCATCGAGCCTGTCACATAGCGCTCAGATATTCATTGGGCCTCACACAATCCAAAAGTGTCCAGTGTCCAAAAGTGTGTGCAGAGATTCAAAATCTCCCTTATCCTCTAGTCACTTTGGTCACAGCTGTGCCATCGAGCCTGTCACATAGCGCTCAGATATTCATTGGGCCTCACACAATTCAAAAGTGTCCAGTGTCAAAAAGTGTGTGCAGAGATTCAAAATCTCCCTTATCCTCTAGTCACTTTGGTCACAGCTGTGCCATCGAGCCTGTCACATAGCGCTCAGATATTCATTGGGCCTCACACAATCCAAAAGTGTCCAGTGTCCAAAAGTGTGTGCAGAGATTCAAAATCTCCCTTATCCTCTAGTCACTTTGGTCACAGCTGTGCCATCGAGCCTGTGACATAGCGCTCAGATATTCATTGGGCCTCACACAATCCAAAAGTGTCCAGTGTCCAAAAGTGTGTGCAGAGATTCAAAATCTCCCTTATCCTCTAGTCACTTTGGTCACAGCTGTGCCATCGAGCCTGTGACATAGCGCTCAGATATTCATTGGGCCTCACACAATCCAAAAGTGTCCAGTGTCCAAAAGTGTGTGCAGCGATTCAAAATCTCCCTTATCCTCTAGTCACTTTGGTCACAGCTGTGCCATCGAGCCTGTGACATAGCGCTCAGATATTAGTGGGCCTCACACAATCCAAAAGTGTCCAGTGTCCAAAAGTGTGTGCAGAGATTCAAAATCTCCCTTATCCTCTAGTCACTTTGGTCACAGCTGTGCCATCGAGCCTGTCACATAGCGCTCAGATATTCATTGGGCCTCACACAATCCAAAAGTGTCCAGTGTCCAAAAGTGTGTGCAGAGATTCAAAATCTCCCTTATCCTCTAGTCACTTTGGTCACAGCTGTGCCATCGAGCCTGTGACATAGCGCTCAGATATTAGTGGGCCTCACACAATCCAGAAGTGTCCAGTGTCCAAAAGTGTGTGCAGAGATTCAAAATCTCCCTTATCCTCTAGTCACTTTGGTCACAGCTGTGCCATCGAGCCTGTCACATAGCGCTCAGATATCAGTGGGCCTCACACAATCCAAAAGTGTCCAGTGTCCAAAAGTGTGTGCAGAGATTCAAAATCTCCCTTATCCTCTAGTCACTTTGGTCACAGCTGTGCCATCGAGCCTGTCACATAGCGCTCAGATATTCATTGGGCCTCACACAATCCAAAAGTGTCCAGTGTCCAAAAGTGTGTGCAGAGATTCAAAATCTCCCTTATCCTCTAGTCACTTTGGTCACAGCTGTCCCATCGAGCCTGTGACATAGCGCTCAGATATTCATTGGGCCTCACACAATCCAAAAGTGTCCAGTGTCCAAAAGTGTGTGCAGAGATTCAAAATCTCCCTTATCCTCTAGTCACTTTGCTCACAGCTGTGCCATCGAGCCTGTGACATAGCGCTCAGATATTCATTGGGCCTCACACAATCCAAAAGTGTCCAGTGTCCAAAAGTGTGTGCAGAGATTCAAAATCTCCCTTATCCTCTAGTCACTTTGGTCACAGCTGTGCCATCGAGCCTGTCACATAGCGCTCAGATATTCATTGGGCCTCACACAATCCAAAAGTGTCCAGTGTCCAAAAGTGTGTGCAGAGATTCACAATCTCCCTTATCCTCTAGTCACTTTGGTCACAGCTGTGCCATCGAGCCTGTCACATAGCGCTCAGATATTCATTGGGCCTCACACAATCCAAAAGTGTCCAGTGTCCAAAAATGTGTGCAGAGATTCAAAATCTCCCTTATCCTCTAGTCACTTTGGTCACAGCTGTGCCATCGAGCCTGTCACATAGCGCTCAGATATTCATTGGGCCTCACACAATCCAAAAGTGTCCAGTGTCCAAAAGTGTGTGCAGAGATTCAAAATCTCCCTTATCCTCTAGTCACTTTGGTCACAGCTGTGCCATCGAGCCTGTCACATAGCGCTCAGATATCAGTGGGCCTCACACAATCCAAAAGTGTCCAGTGTCCAAAAGTGTGTGCAGAGATTCAAAATCTCCCTTATCCTCTAGTCACTTTGTTCACAGCTGTGCCATCGAGCCTGTCACATAGCGCTCAGATATACATTGGGCCTCACACAATCCAAAAGTGTCCAGTGTCCAAAAGTGTGTGCAGAGATTCAAAATCTCCCTTATCCTCTAGTCACTTTGGTCACAGCTGTGCCATCGAGCCTGTCACATAGCGCTCAGATATCAGTGGGCCTCTCACAATCCAAAAGTATCCAGTGTCCAAAAGTGTGTGCAGAGATTCAAAATCTCCCTTATCCTCTAGTCACTTTGGTCACAGCTGTGCCATCGAGCCTGTGACATAGCGCTCAGATATTCATTGGGCCTCACACAATCCAAAAGTGTCCAGTGTCCAAAAGTGTGTGCAGAGATTCAAAATCTCCCTTATCCTCTAGTCACTTTGGTCACAGCTGTGCCATCGAGCCTGTCACATAGCGCTCAGAAATTCATTGGGCCTCACACAATCCAAAAGTGTCCAGTGTCCAAAAGTGTGTGCAGAGATTCAAAATCTCCCTTATCCTCTAGTCACTTTGGTCACAGCTGTGCCATCGAGCCTGTCACATAGCGCTCAGATATTCATTGGGCCTCACACAATCCAAAAGTGTCCAGTGTCCAAAAGTGTGTGCAGAGATTCAAAATCTCCCTTATCCTCTAGTCACTTTGGTCACAGCTGTGCCATCGAGCCTGTGATATAGCGCTCAGATATCAGTGGGCCTCACACAATCCAAAAGTGTCCAGTGTCCAAAAACGTGTGCAGAAATTCAAAATCTCCCTTATCCTTTAGTCACTTTGCTCACAGCTGTGCCATTGAGCCTGTGACATAGCGCTCAGATATCAGTGGGCCGCACACAATCCAAAAGTGTCCAGTGTCCAAAAGTGTGTGCAGAGATTCAAAATCTCCCTTATCCTCTAGTCACTTTGGTCACAGCTGTGCCATCGAGCCTGTCACATAGCGCTCAGATATTCATTGGGCCTCACACAATCCAAAAGTGTCCAGTGTCCAAAAGTGTGTGCAGAGATTCAAAATCTCCCTTATCCTCTAGTCACTTTGGTCACAGCTGTGCCATCGAGCCTGTCACATAGCGCTCAGATATTCATTGGGCCTCACACAATCCAAAAGTGTCCAGTGTTCAAAAGTGTGTGCAGAGATTCAAAATCTCCCTTATCCTCTAGTCACTTTGGTCACAGCTGTGCCATCGAGCCTGTCACATAGCGCTCAGATATCAGTGGGCCTCACACAATCCAAAAGTGTCCAGTGTCCAAAAGTGTGTGCAGAGATTCAAAATCTCTCTTATCCTCTAGTCACTTTGGTCACAGCTGTGCCATCGAGCCTGTCACATAGCGCTCAGATATTCATTGGGCCTAACACAATCCAAAAGTGTCCAGTGTCCAAAAGTGTGTGCAGAGATTCAAAATCTCCCTTATCCTCTAGTCACTTTGGTCACAGCTGTGCCATCGAGCCTGTCACATAGCGCTCAGATATTCATTGGGCCTCACACAATCCAAAAGTGTCCAGTGTCCAAAAGTGTGTGCAGAGATTCAAAATCTCCCTTATCCTCTAGTCACTTTGGTCACAGCTGTGCCATCGAGCCTGTCACATAGCGATCAGATATTCATTGGGCCTCACACAATCCAAAAGTGTCCAGTGTCCAAAAGTGTGTGCAGAGATTCAAAATCTCCCTTATCCTCTAGTCACTTTGGTCACAGCTGTGCCATCGAGCCTGTCACATAGCGCTCAGATATTCATTGGGCCTCACACAATCCAAAAGTGTCCAGTGTCCAAAAGTGTGTGCAGAGATTCAAAATCTCCCTTATCCTCTAGTCACTTTGGTCACAGCTGTGCCATCGAGCCTGTCACATAGCGCTCAGATATCAGTGGGCCTCACACAATCCAAAAGTGTCCAGTGTCCAAAAGTGTGTGCAGAGATTCAAAATCTCCCTTATCCTCTAGTCACTTTGGTCACAGCTGTGCCATCGAGCCTGTCACATAGCGCTCAGATATTCATTGGGCCTCACACAATCCAAAAGTGTCCAGTGTCCAAAAGTGTGTGCAGAGATTCAAATTCTCCCTTATCCTCTAGTCACTTTGGTCACAGCTGTGCCATCGAGCCTGTGATATAGCGCTCAGATATCAGTGGGCCTCACACAATCCAAAAGTGTCCAGTGTCCAAAAACGTGTGCAGAGATTCAAAATCTCCCTTATCCTTTAGTCATTTTGCTCACAGCTGTGCCATCGAGCCTGTGACATAGCGCTCAGATATCAGTGGGCCTCACACAATCCAAAAGTGTCCAGTGTCCAAAAGTGTGTGCAGAGATTCAAAATCTCCCTTATCCTCTAGTCACTTTGGTCACAGCTGTGCCATCGAGCCTGTCACATAGCGCTCAGATATTCATTGGGCCTCACACAATCCAAAAGTGTCCAGTGTCCAAAAGTGTGTGCAGAGATTCAAAATCTCCCTTATCCTCTAGTCACTTTGGTCACAGCTGTGCCATCGAGCCTGTCACATAGCGCTCAGATATTCATTGGGCCTCACACAATCCAAAAGTGTCCAGTGTTCAAAAGTGTGTGCAGAGTTTCAAAATCTCCCTTATCCTCTAGTCACTTTGGTCACAGCTGTGCCATCGAGCCTCTCACATAGCGCTCAGATATCAGTGGGCCTCACACAATCCAAAAGTGTCCAGTGTCCAAAAGTGTGTGCAGAGATACAAAATCTCCCTTATCCTCTAGTCACTTTGGTCACAGCTGTGCCATCGAGCCTGTCACATAGCGCTCAGATATTCATTGGGCTTCACACAATCCAAAAGTGTCCAGTGTCCAAAAGTGTGTGCAGAGATTCAAAATCTCCCTTATCCTCTAGTCACTTTGGTCACAGCTGTGCCATCGAGCCTGTCACATAGCGCTCAGATATTCATTGGGCCTCACACAATCCAAAAGTGTCCAGTGTCCAAAAGTGTGTGCAGAGATTCAAAATCTCCCTTATCCTCTAGTCACTTTGGTCACAGCTGTGCCATCGAGCCTGTCACATAGCGCTCAGATATCAGTGGGCCTCACACAATCCAAAAGTGTCCAGTGTCCAAAAGTGTGTGCAGAGATTCAAAATCTCCCTTATCCTCTAGTCACTTTGGTCACAGCTGTGCCATCGAGCCTGTCACATAGCGCTCAGATATTCATTGGGCCTCACACAATCCAAAAGTGTCCAGTGTCCAAAAGTGTGTGCAGAGATTCAAAATCTCCCTTATCCTCTAGTCACTTTGGTCACAGCTGTGCCATCGAGCCTGTGATATAGCGCTCAGATATCAGTGGGCCTCACACAATCCAAAAGTGTCCAGTGTCCAAAAACGTGTGCAGAGATTCAAAATCTCCCTTATCCTTTAGTCATTTTGCTCACAGCTGTGCCATCGAGCCTGTGACATAGCGCTCAGATATCAGTGGGCCTCACACAATCCAAAAGTGTCCAGTGTCCAAAAGTGTGTGCAGAGATTCAAAATCTCCCTTATCCTCTAGTCACTTTGGTCACAGCTGTGCCATCGAGCCTGTCACATAGCGCTCAGATATTCATTGGGCCTCACACAATCCAAAAGTGTCCAGTGTCCAAAAGTGTGTGCAGAGATTCAAAATCTCCCTTATCCTCTAGTCACTTTGGTCACAGCTGTGCCATCGAGCCTGTCACATAGCGCTCAGATATTCATTGGGCCTCACACAATCCAAAAGTGTCCAGTGTTCAAAAGTGTGTGCAGAGATTCAAAATCTCCCTTATCCTCTAGTCACTTTGGTCACAGCTGTGCCATCGAGCCTCTCACATAGCGCTCAGATATCAGTGGGCCTCACACAATCCAAAAGTGTCCAGTGTCCAAAAGTGTGTGCAGAGATACAAAATCTCCCTTATCCTCTAGTCACTTTGGTCACAGCTGTGCCATCGAGCCTGTCACATAGCGCTCAGATATCAGTGGGCCTCACACAATCCAAAAGTGTCCAGTGTCCAAAAGTGTGTGCAGAGATACAAAATCTCCCTTATCCTTTAGTCACTTTGGTCACAGCTGTGCCATCGAGCATGTCACATAGCGCTCAGATATTCATTGGGCCTCACACAATCCAAAAGTGTCCAGTGTCCAAAAGTGTGTGCAGAGATTCAAAATCTCCCTTATCCTCTAGTCACTTTGGTCACAGCTGTGCCATCGAGCCTGTCACATAGCGATCAGATATTCATTGGGCCTCACACAATCCAAAAGTGTCCAGTGTCCAAAAGTGTGTGCAGAGATTCAAAATCTCCCTTATCCTCTAGTCACTTTGGTCACAGCTGTGCCATCGAGCCTGTCACATAGCGCTCAGATATTCATTGGGCCTCACACAATCCAAAAGTGTCCAGTGTCCAAAAGTGTGTGCAGAGATTCAAAATCTCCCTTATCCTCTAGTCACTTTGGTCACAGCTGTGCCATCGAGCCTGTCACATAGCGCTCAGATATCAGTGGGCCTCACACAATCCAAAAGTGTCCAGTGTCCAAAAGTGTGTGCAGAGATTCAAAATCTCCCTTATCCTCTAGTCACTTTGGTCACAGCTGTGCCATCGAGCCTGTCACATAGCGCTCAGATATTCATTGGGCCTCACACAATCCAAAAGTGTCCAGTGTCCAAAAGTGTGTGCAGAGATTCAAATTCTCCCTTATCCTCTAGTCACTTTGGTCACAGCTGTGCCATCGAGCCTGTGATATAGCGCTCAGATATCAGTGGGCCTCACACAATCCAAAAGTGTCCAGTGTCCAAAAACGTGTGCAGAGATTCAAAATCTCCCTTATCCTTTAGTCATTTTGCTCACAGCTGTGCCATCGAGCCTGTGACATAGCGCTCAGATATCAGTGGGCCTCACACAATCCAAAAGTGTCCAGTGTCCAAAAGTGTGTGCAGAGATTCAAAATCTCCCTTATCCTCTAGTCACTTTGGTCACAGCTGTGCCATCGAGCCTGTCACATAGCGCTCAGATATTCATTGGGCCTCACACAATCCAAAAGTGTCCAGTGTCCAAAAGTGTGTGCAGAGATTCAAAATCTCCCTTATCCTCTAGTCACTTTGGTCACAGCTGTGCCATCGAGCCTGTCACATAGCGCTCAGATATTCATTGGGCCTCACACAATCCAAAAGTGTCCAGTGTTCAAAAGTGTGTGCAGAGTTTCAAAATCTCCCTTATCCTCTAGTCACTTTGGTCACAGCTGTGCCATCGAGCCTCTCACATAGCGCTCAGATATCAGTGGGCCTCACACAATCCAAAAGTGTCCAGTGTCCAAAAGTGTGTGCAGAGATACAAAATCTCCCTTATCCTCTAGTCACTTTGGTCACAGCTGTGCCATCGAGCCTGTCACATAGCGCTCAGATATTCATTGGGCTTCACACAATCCAAAAGTGTCCAGTGTCCAAAAGTGTGTGCAGAGATTCAAAATCTCCCTTATCCTCTAGTCACTTTGGTCACAGCTGTGCCATCGAGCCTGTCACATAGCGCTCAGATATTCATTGGGCCTCACACAATCCAAAAGTGTCCAGTGTCCAAAAGTGTGTGCAGAGATTCAAAATCTCCCTTATCCTCTAGTCACTTTGGTCACAGCTGTGCCATCGAGCCTGTCACATAGCGCTCAGATATCAGTGGGCCTCACACAATCCAAAAGTGTCCAGTGTCCAAAAGTGTGTGCAGAGATTCAAAATCTCCCTTATCCTCTAGTCACTTTGGTCACAGCTGTGCCATCGAGCCTGTCACATAGCGCTCAGATATTCATTGGGCCTCACACAATCCAAAAGTGTCCAGTGTCCAAAAGTGTGTGCAGAGATTCAAAATCTCCCTTATCCTCTAGTCACTTTGGTCACAGCTGTGCCATCGAGCCTGTGATATAGCGCTCAGATATCAGTGGGCCTCACACAATCCAAAAGTGTCCAGTGTCCAAAAACGTGTGCAGAGATTCAAAATCTCCCTTATCCTTTAGTCATTTTGCTCACAGCTGTGCCATCGAGCCTGTGACATAGCGCTCAGATATCAGTGGGCCTCACACAATCCAAAAGTGTCCAGTGTCCAAAAGTGTGTGCAGAGATTCAAAATCTCCCTTATCCTCTAGTCACTTTGGTCACAGCTGTGCCATCGAGCCTGTCACATAGCGCTCAGATATTCATTGGGCCTCACACAATCCAAAAGTGTCCAGTGTCCAAAAGTGTGTGCAGAGATTCAAAATCTCCCTTATCCTCTAGTCACTTTGGTCACAGCTGTGCCATCGAGCCTGTCACATAGCGCTCAGATATTCATTGGGCCTCACACAATCCAAAAGTGTCCAGTGTTCAAAAGTGTGTGCAGAGATTCAAAATCTCCCTTATCCTCTAGTCACTTTGGTCACAGCTGTGCCATCGAGCCTCTCACATAGCGCTCAGATATCAGTGGGCCTCACACAATCCAAAAGTGTCCAGTGTCCAAAAGTGTGTGCAGAGATACAAAATCTCCCTTATCCTCTAGTCACTTTGGTCACAGCTGTGCCATCGAGCCTGTCACATAGCGCTCAGATATCAGTGGGCCTCACACAATCCAAAAGTGTCCAGTGTCCAAAAGTGTGTGCAGAGATACAAAATCTCCCTTATCCTTTAGTCACTTTGGTCACAGCTGTGCCATCGAGCATGTCACATAGCGCTCAGATATTCATTGGGCCTCACACAATCCAAAAGTGTCCAGTGTCCAAAAGTGTGTGCAGAGATTCAAAATCTCCCTTATCCTCTAGTCACTTTGGTCACAGCTGTGCCATCGAGCCTGTCACATAGCGCTCAGATATCAGTGGGCCTCACACAATCCAAAAATGTCCAGTGTCCAAAAGTGTTTGCAGAGATTCAAAATCTCCCTTATCCTCTAGTCACTTTGGTCACAGCTGTGCCATCGAGCCTGTCACATAGCGCTCAGATATCCATTGGGCCTCACACAATACAAAAGTGTCCAGTGTCCAAAAGTGTGTGCAGAGATTCAAAATCTCCCTTATCCTCTAGTCACTTTGGTCACAGCTGTGCCATCGAGCCTGTGACATAGCGCTCAGATATTCATTGGGCCTCACACAATCCAAAAGTGTCCAGTGTCCAAAAGTGTGTGCAGAGATTCAAAATCTCCCTTATCCTCTAGTCACTTTGGTCACAGCTGTGCCATCGAGCCCGTGACATAGCGCTCAGATATTCATTGGGCCTCACACAATCCAAAAGTGTCCAGTGTCTAAAAGTGTGTGCAGAGATTCAAAATCTCCCTTATCCTCTAGTCACATTGGTCACAGCTGTGCCATCGAGCCTGTGACATAGCGCTCAGATATCAGTGGGCCTCACACAATCCAAAAGTGTCCAGTGTCCAAAAGTGTGTGCAGAGATTCAAAATCTCTCTTATTCTCTAGTCACTTTGGTCACAGCTGTGCCATCGAGCCTGTGACAGAGCGCTCAGATATCAGTGGGCCTCACACAATCCAAAAGTGTCCAGTGTCCAAAAGTGTGTGCAGAGATTCAAAATCTCCCTTATCCTCTAGTCACTTTGGTCACAGCTGTGCCATCGAGCCTGTCACATAGCGCTCAGATATTCATTGGGCCTCACACAATCCAAAAGTGTCCAGTGTACAAAAGTGTGTGCAGAGATTCAAAATCTCCCTTATCCTCTAGTCACTTTGGTCACAGCTGTGCCATCGAGCCTGTCACATAGCGCTCAGATATTCATTGGGCCTCACACAATCCAAAAGTGTCCAGTGTTCAAAAGTGTGTGCAGAGATTCAAAATCTCCCTTATCGTCTAGTCACTTTGGTCACAGCTGTGCCATCGAGCCTGTCACATAGCGCTCAGATATTCATTGGGCCTCACACAATCCAAAAGTGTCCAGTGTCCAAAAGTGTGTGCAGAGATTCAAAATCTCCCTTATCCTCTAGTCACTTTGGTCACAGCTGTGCTATCGAGCCTGTGACATAGCGCTCAGATATCAGTGGGCCTCACACAATCCAAAAGTGTCCAGTGTCCAAAAGTGTGTGCAGAGATTCAAAATCTCCATTATCCTCTAGTCACTTTGGTCACAGCTGTGCCATCGAGCCTGTCACATAGCGCTCATATATTCATTGGGCCTCACACAATCCAAAAGTGTCCAGTGTCCAAAAGTGTGTGCAGAGATTCAAAATCTCCCTTATCCTCTAGTCACTTTGGTCACAGCTGTGCAATCGAGCCTGTGACATAGCGCTCAGATATTCATTGGGCCTCACACAATCCAAAAGTGTCCAGTGTCCAAAAGTGTGTGCAGAGATTCAAAATCTCCATTATCCTCTAGTCACTTTGGTCACAGCTGTGCCATCGAGCCTGTCACATAGCGCTCATATATTCATTGGGCCTCACACAATCCAAAAGTGTCCAGTGTCCAAAAGTGTTTGCAGAGATTCAAAATCTCCCTTATCCTCTAGTCACTTTGGTCACAGCTGTGCCATCGAGCCTGTCACATAGCGCTCAGATATCCATTGGGCCTCACACAATACAAAAGTGTCCAGTGTCCAAAAGTGTGTGCAGAGATTCAAAATCTCCCTTATCCTCTAGTCACTTTGGTCACAGCTGTGCCATCGAGCCTGTGACATAGCGCTCAGATATTCATTGGGCCTCACACAATCCAAAAGTGTCCAGTGTCCAAAAGTGTGTGCAGAGATTCAAAATCTCCCTTATCCTCTAGTCACTTTGGTCACAGCTGTGCCATCGAGCCCGTGACATAGCGCTCAGATATTCATTGGGCCTCACACAATACAAAAGTGTCCAGTGTCTAAAAGTGTGTGCAGAGATTCAAAATCTCCCTTATCCTCTAGTCACTTTGGTCACAGCTGTGCCATCGAGCCTGTGACATAGCGCTCAGATATTCATTGGGCCTCACACAATCCAAAAGTGTCCAGTGTCCAAAAGTGTGTGCAGAGATTCAAAATCTCCCTTATCCTCTAGTCACTTTAGTCACAGCTGTGCCATGAAGCCTATGGCATAGCACTCAGATATCAGTGGGCCTCACACAATCCAAAAGTGTCCAGTGTCCAAAAGTGTGTGCAGAGATTCAAAATCTCCCTTATCCTCTAGTCACTTTGCTCACAGCTGTGCCATCGAGCCTGTGACATAGCGCTCAGATATCAGTGGGCCTCACACAATCCAAAAGTGTCCAGTGTCCAAAAGTGTGTGCAGAGATTCAAAATCTCCCTTATCCTCTAGTCACTTTGGTCACAGCTGTGCCATCGAGCCTGTCACATAGCGCTCAGATATTCATTGGGCCTCACACAATCCAAAAGTGTCCAGTGTCCAAAAGTGTGTGCAGAGATTCAAAATCTCCCTTATCCTCTAGTCACTTTGGTCACAGCTGTGCCATCGAGCCTGTCACATAGCGCTCAGATATTCATTGGGCCTCACACAATCCAAAAGTGTCCAGTGTCCAAAAGTGTGTGCAGAGATTCAAAATCTCCCTTATCCTCTAGTCACTTTGGTCACAGCTGTGCCATCGAGCCTGTCACATAGCGCTCAGATATTCATTGGGCCTCACACAATCCAAAAGTGTCCAGTGTCCAAAAATGTGTGCAGAGATTCAAAATCTCCCTTATCCTCTAGTCACTTTGGTCACAGCTGTGCCATCGAGCCTTTCACATAGCGCTCAGATATTCATTGGGCCTCACACAATCCAAAAGTGTCCAGTGTCGAAAAGTGTGTGCAGAGATTCAAAATCTCCCTTATCCTCTAGTCACTTTGGTCACAGCTGTGCCATCGAGCCTGTCACATAGCGCTCAGATATTCATTGGGCCTCACACAATCCAAAAGTGTCCAGTGTCCAAAAGTGTGTGCAGAGATTCAGAATCTCGCTTATCCTCTAGTCACTTTGGTCACAGCTGTGCCATCGAGCCTGTGACAGCGCTCAGATATTCATTGGGCCTCACACAATCCAAAAGTGTCCAGTGTCCAAAAGTGTGTGCAGAGATTCAAAATCTCCCTTATCCTCTAGTCACTTTGGTCACAGCTGTGCCATCGAGCCTGTGACATAGCGCTCAGATATTCATTGGGCCTCACACAATCCAAAAGTGTCCAGTGTCCAAAAGTGTGTGCAGAGATTCAAAATCTCCCTTATTCTCTAGTCACTTTGGTCACAGCTGTGCCATCGAGCCTGTCACATAGCGCTCAGATATTCATTGGGCCTCACACAATCCAAAAGTGTCCAGTGTCCAAAAGTGTGTGCAGAGATTCAAAATCTCCCTTATCCTCTAGTCACTTTGGTCACAGCTGTGTCTTCGAGCCTGTCACATAGCGCTCAGATATTCATTGGGCCTCACACAATCCAAAAGTATCCAGTGTCCAAAAGTGTGTGCAGAGATTCAGAATCTCGCTTATCCTCTAGTCACTTTGGTCACAGCTGTGCCATCGAGCCTGTCACATAGCGCTCAGATATCAGTGGGCCTCACACAATTCAAAAGTGTCCAGTGTCCAAAAGTGTGTGCAGAGATTCAAAATCTCCCTTATCCTCTATTCACTTTGGTCACAGCTGTGCCATCGAGCCAGTGACAGCGCTCAGATATTCATTGGGCCTCACACAATCCAAAAGTGTCCAGTGTCCAAAAGTGTGTGCAGAGATTCAAAATCTCCCTTATCCTCTAGTCACTTTGGTCACAGCTGTGCCATCGAGCCTGTCACATAGCGCTCAGATATTCATTGGGCCTCACACAATCCAAAAGTGTCCAGTGTCCAAAAGTGTGTGCAGAGATTCAAAATCTCCCTTATCCTCTAGTCACTTTGGTCACAGCTGTGCCATCGAGCCTGTCACATAGCGCTCAGATATTCATTGGGCCTCACACAATCCAAAAGTGTCCAGTGTCCAAAAGTGTGTGCAGAGATTCAAAATCTCCCTTATCCTCTAATCACTTTGGTCACAGCTGTGCCATCGAGCCTGTCACATAGCGCTCAGATATTCATTGGGCCTCACACAATCCAAAAGTGTCCAGTGTCCAAAAGCTTGTGAAGAGATTCAAAATCTCCGTTATCCTTTAGTCACGTTGCTCACAGCTGTGCCATCGAGCCTGTGACATAGCGCTCAGATATCAGTGGGCCTCACACAATCCAAAAGGGTCCAGTGTCCAAAAGTGTGTGCAGAGATTCAAAATCTCCCTTATCCTCTAGTCACTTTGGTCACAGCTGTGCCATCGAGCCTTTCACATAGCGCTCAGATATTCATTGGGCCTCACACAATCCAAAAGTGTCCAGTGTCCAAAAGTGTGTGCAGAGATTCAAAATCTCCCTTATCCTCTAGTCACTTTGGTCACAGCTGTGCCATCGAGCCTGTCACATAGCGCTCAGATATTCATTGGGCCTCACACAATCCAAAAGTGTCCAGTGTTCAAAAGTGTGTGCAGAGATTCAGAATCTCACTTATCCTCTAGTCACTTTGGTCACAGCTGTGCCATCGAGCCTGTGACATAGCGCTCAGATATCAGTGGGCCTTACACAATCCAAAAGTGTCCAGTGTCCAAAAGTGTGTGCAGAGATTCAAAATCTCCCTTATCCTCTATTCACTTTGGTCACAGCTGTGCCATCGAGCCTGTGACATAGCGCTCAGATATTCATTGGGCCTCACACAATCCAAAAGTGTCCAGTGTCCAAAAGTGTGTGCAGAGATTCAAAATCTCCCTTATCCTCTAGTCACTTTGGTCACAGCTATGCCATCGAGCCTGTGACATAGGGCTCAGATATTCATTGGGCCTCACACAATCCAAAAGTGTCCAGTGTCCAAAAGTGTGTGCAGAGATTCAAAATCTCCCTTATCCTCTAGTCACTTTGGTCACAGCTGTGCCGTCGAGCCTGTGACATAGCACTCAGATATTCATTGGGCCTCACACAATCCAAAAGTGTCCAGTGTCCAAAAGTGTGTGCAGAGATTCAAAATCTCCCTTATCCTCTAGTCACTATGGTCACAGCTGTGCCATCGAGCCTGTGACATAGCGCTCAGATATCAGTGGGCCTCACACAATCCAAAAGTGTCCAGTGTCCAAAAGTGTGTGCAGAGATTCAAAATCTCCCTTATCCTCTAGTCACTTTGGTCACAGCTGTGCCATCGAGCCTGTGACATAGCGCTCAGATATTCATTGGGCCTCACACAATCCAAAAGTGTCCAGTGTCCAAAAGTGTGTGCAGAGATTCAAAATCTCCCTTATCCTCTAGTCACTTTGGTCACAGCTGTGCCATCGAGCCTGTGAGATAGCGCTCAGATATTCATTGGGCCTCACACAATCCAAAAGTGTCCAGTCTCAAAAAGTGTGTGCAGAGATTCAAAATCTCCCTTATCCTCTAGTCTCTTTGGTCACAGCTGTGCCATCGTGCCTGTGACATAGCGCTCAGATATTCATTGGGCCTCACACAATCCAAAAGTGTCCAGTGTCCAAAAGTGTGTGCAGAGATTCAAAATCTCCCTTATACTCTAGTCACTTTGGTCACAGCTGTGCCATCGAGCCTGTCACATAGCGCTCAGATATCAGTGGGCCTCACACAATCCAAAAGTGTCCAGTGTCCAAAAGTGTGTGCAGAGATTCAAAATCTCCCTTATCCTCTAGTCACTTTGGTCACAGCTGTGCCATCGAGCCTGTGACATAGCGCTCAGATATTCATTGGGCCTCACACAATCCAAAAGTGTCCAGTGTCCAAAAGTGTGTGCAGAGATTCAAAATCTCCCTTATCCTCTAGTCACTTTAGTCAAAGCTGTGCCATGAAGCCTGTGACATAGCACTCAGATATCAGTGGGCCTCACACAATCCAAAAGTGTCCAGTGTCCAAAAGTGTGTGCAGAGATTCAAAATCTCCCTTATCATCTAGTCACTTTGGTCACATCTGTGCCATCGAGCCTGTGACATAGCGCTCAGATATCAGTGGGCCTCACACAATCCAAAAGTGTCCAGTGTCCAAAAGTGTGTGCAGAGATTCAAAATCTCCCTTATCCTCTAGTCACTTTTTGTCACAGCTGTGCCATCGAGCCTGTCACATAGCGCTCAGATATTCATTGGGCCTCACACAATACAAAAGTGTCCAGTGTCCAAAAGTGTGTGCAGAGATTCAAAATCTCCCTTATCCTCTAGTCACTTTGGTCATAGCTGTGCCATCGAGCCTGTGACATAGCGCTCAGATATCAGTGGGCCTCACACAATCCAAAAGTGTCCAGTGTCCAAAAGTGTGTGCAGAGATTCAAAATCTCCCTTATCCTCTAGTCACTTTGGTCACAGCTGTGCCATCGAGACTGTGACATAGCGCTCAGATATTCATTGGGCCTCACACAATCCAAAACTGTCCAGTGTCCAAAAGTGTGTGCAGAGATTCAAAATCTCCCTTATCCTCTAGTCACTTTGGTCACAGCTGTGCCATCGAGCCTGTGACATAGCGCTCAGATATTCATTGGGCCTCACACAATCCAAAAGTGTCCAGTGTCCAAAAGTGTGTGCAGAGATTCAAAATCTCCCTTATCCTCTAGTCACTTTGGTCACAGCTGTGCCATCGAGCCTGTCACATAGCGCTCAGATATCAGTGGGCCTCACACAATCCAAAAGTGTCCAGTGTCCAAAAGCGTGTGTAGAGATTCAAAATCTCCCTTATCCTCTAGTCACTTTGGTCACAGCTGTGCCATCGAGCCTGTGACATAGCGCTCAGATATTCACTGGGCCTCACACAATCCAAAAATGTCCAGTGTCCAAAAGTGTGTGCAGAGATTCAAAATCTCCCTTATCCTCTAGTCACTTTGGTCACAGCTGTGCCATCGAGCCTGTGACATAGCGCTCAGATATTCATTGGGCCTCACACAATCCAAAAGTGTCCAGTGTCCAAAAGTGTATGCAGAGATTCAAAATCTCCCTTATCCTCTAGTCACTTTGGTCACAGCTGTGCCATCGAGCCTGTGACATAGCGCTCAGATATCAGTGGGCCTCACACAATCCAAAAGTGTCCAGTGTCCAAAAGTGTGTGCAGAGATTCAAAATCTCCCTTATCCTCTAGTCACTTTGGTCACAGCTGTGCCATCGAGCCTGTCACATAGCGCTCAGATATTCATTGGGCCTCACACAATCCAAAAGTGTCCAGTGTCCAAAAGTGTGTGCAGAGATTCAAAATCTCCCTTATCCTCTAGTCACTTTGGTCACAGCTGTGCCATCGAGCCTGTCACATAGCGCTCAGATATTCATTGGGCCTCACACAATCCAAAAGTGTCCAGTGTTCAAAAGTGTGTGCAGAGATTCAAAATCTCCCTTATCCTCTAGTCACTTTGGTCACAGCTGTGCCATCGAGCCTCTCACATAGCGCTCAGATATCAGTGGGCCTCACACAATCCAAAAGTGTCCAGTGTCCAAAAGTGTGTGCAGAGATACAAAATCTCCCTTATCCTCTAGTCACTTTGGTCACAGCTGTGCCATCGAGCCTGTCACATAGCGCTCAGATATCAGTGGGCCTCACACAATCCAAAAGTGTCCAGTGTCCAAAAGTGTGTGCAGAGATACAAAATCTCCCTTATCCTCTAGTCACTTTGGTCACAGCTGTGCCATCGAGCCTGTCACATAGCGCTCAGATATTCATTGGGCCTCACACAATCCAAAAGTGTCCAGTGTCCAAAAGTGTGTGCAGAGATTCAAAATCTCCCTTATCCTCTAGTCACTTTGGTCACAGCTGTGCCATCGAGCCTGTCACATAGCGCTCAGATATCAGTGGGCCTCACACAATCCAAAAATGTCCAGTGTCCAAAAGTGTTTGCAGAGATTCAAAATCTCCCTTATCCTCTAGTCACTTTGGTCACAGCTGTGCCATCGAGCCTGTCACATAGCGCTCAGATATCCATTGGGCCTCACACAATACAAAAGTGTCCAGTGTCCAAAAGTGTGTGCAGAGATTCAAAATCTCCCTTATCCTCTAGTCACTTTGGTCACAGCTGTGCCATCGAGCCTGTGACATAGCGCTCAGATATTCATTGGGCCTCACACAATCCAAAAGTGTCCAGTGTCCAAAAGTGTGTGCAGAGATTCAAAATCTCCCTTATCCTCTAGTCACTTTGGTCACAGCTGTGCCATCGAGCCCGTGACATAGCGCTCAGATATTCATTGGGCCTCACACAATCCAAAAGTGTCCAGTGTCTAAAAGTGTGTGCAGAGATTCAAAATCTCCCTTATCCTCTAGTCACATTGGTCACAGCTGTGCCATCGAGCCTGTGACATAGCGCTCAGATATCAGTGGGCCTCACACAATCCAAAAGTGTCCAGTGTCCAAAAGTGTGTGCAGAGATTCAAAATCTCTCTTATTCTCTAGTCACTTTGGTCACAGCTGTGCCATCGAGCCTGTGACAGAGCGCTCAGATATCAGTGGGCCTCACACAATCCAAAAGTGTCCAGTGTCCAAAAGTGTGTGCAGAGATTCAAAATCTCCCTTATCCTCTAGTCACTTTGGTCACAGCTGTGCCATCGAGCCTGTCACATAGCGCTCAGATATTCATTGGGCCTCACACAATCCAAAAGTGTCCAGTGTACAAAAGTGTGTGCAGAGATTCAAAATCTCCCTTATCCTCTAGTCACTTTGGTCACAGCTGTGCCATCGAGCCCGTGACATAGCGCTCAGATATTCATTGGGCCTCACACAATCCAAAAGTGTCCAGTGTCTAAAAGTGTGTGCAGAGATTCAAAATCTCCCTTATCCTCTAGTCACATTGGTCACAGCTGTGCCATCGAGCCTGTGACATAGCGCTCAGATATCAGTGGGCCTCACACAATCCAAAAGTGTCCAGTGTCCAAAAGTGTGTGCAGAGATTCAAAATCTCTCTTATTCTCTAGTCACTTTGGTCACAGCTGTGCCATCGAGCCTGTGACAGAGCGCTCAGATATCAGTGGGCCTCACACAATCCAAAAGTGTCCAGTGTCCAAAAGTGTGTGCAGAGATTCAAAATCTCCCTTATCCTCTAGTCACTTTGGTCACAGCTGTGCCATCGAGCCTGTCACATAGCGCTCAGATATTCATTGGGCCTCACACAATCCAAAAGTGTCCAGTGTACAAAAGTGTGTGCAGAGATTCAAAATCTCCCTTATCCTCTAGTCACTTTGGTCACAGCTGTGCCATCGAGCCTGTCACATAGCGCTCAGATATTCATTGGGCCTCACACAATCCAAAAGTGTCCAGTGTCCAAAAGTGTGTGCAGAGATTCAAAATCTCCCTTATCCTCTAGTCACTTTGGTCACAGCTGTGCCATCGAGCCTGTCACATAGCGCTCAGATATTCATTGGGCCTCACACAATCCAAAAGTGTCCAGTGTTCAAAAGTGTGTGCAGAGATTCAAAATCTCCCTTATCCTCTAGTCACTTTGGTCACAGCTGTGCCATCGAGCCTCTCACATAGCGCTCAGATATCAGTGGGCCTCACACAATCCAAAAGTGTCCAGTGTCCAAAAGTGTGTGCAGAGATACAAAATCTCCCTTATCCTCTAGTCACTTTGGTCACAGCTGTGCCATCGAGCCTGTCACATAGCGCTCAGATATCAGTGGGCCTCACACAATCCAAAAGTGTCCAGTGTCCAAAAGTGTGTGCAGAGATACAAAATCTCCCTTATCCTCTAGTCACTTTGGTCACAGCTGTGCCATCGAGCCTGTCACATAGCGCTCAGATATTCATTGGGCCTCACACAATCCAAAAGTGTCCAGTGTCCAAAAGTGTGTGCAGAGATTCAAAATCTCCCTTATCCTCTAGTCACTTTGGTCACAGCTGTGCCATCGAGCCTGTCACATAGCGCTCAGATATCAGTGGGCCTCACACAATCCAAAAATGTCCAGTGTCCAAAAGTGTTTGCAGAGATTCAAAATCTCCCTTATCCTCTAGTCACTTTGGTCACAGCTGTGCCATCGAGCCTGTCACATAGCGCTCAGATATCCATTGGGCCTCACACAATACAAAAGTGTCCAGTGTCCAAAAGTGTGTGCAGAGATTCAAAATCTCCCTTATCCTCTAGTCACTTTGGTCACAGCTGTGCCATCGAGCCTGTGACATAGCGCTCAGATATTCATTGGGCCTCACACAATCCAAAAGTGTCCAGTGTCCAAAAGTGTGTGCAGAGATTCAAAATCTCCCTTATCCTCTAGTCACTTTGGTCACAGCTGTGCCATCGAGCCCGTGACATAGCGCTCAGATATTCATTGGGCCTCACACAATCCAAAAGTGTCCAGTGTCTAAAAGTGTGTGCAGAGATTCAAAATCTCCCTTATCCTCTAGTCACATTGGTCACAGCTGTGCCATCGAGCCTGTGACATAGCGCTCAGATATCAGTGGGCCTCACACAATCCAAAAGTGTCCAGTGTCCAAAAGTGTGTGCAGAGATTCAAAATCTCTCTTATTCTCTAGTCACTTTGGTCACAGCTGTGCCATCGAGCCTGTGACAGAGCGCTCAGATATCAGTGGGCCTCACACAATCCAAAAGTGTCCAGTGTCCAAAAGTGTGTGCAGAGATTCAAAATCTCCCTTATCCTCTAGTCACTTTGGTCACAGCTGTGCCATCGAGCCTGTCACATAGCGCTCAGATATTCATTGGGCCTCACACAATCCAAAAGTGTCCAGTGTACAAAAGTGTGTGCAGAGATTCAAAATCTCCCTTATCCTCTAGTCACTTTGGTCACAGCTGTGCCATCGAGCCTGTCACATAGCGCTCAGATATTCATTGGGCCTCACACAATCCAAAAGTGTCCAGTGTCCAAAAGTGTGTGCAGAGATTCAAAATCTCCCTTATCGTCTAGTCACTTTGGTCACAGCTGTGCCATCGAGCCTGTCACATAGCGCTCAGATATTCATTGGGCCTCACACAATCCAAAAGTGTCCAGTGTCCAAAAGTGTGTGCAGAGATTCAAAATCTCCCTTATCCTCTAGTCACTTTGGTCACAGCTGTGCTATCGAGCCTGTGACATAGCGCTCAGATATCAGTGGGCCTCACACAATCCAAAAGTGTCCAGTGTCCAAAAGTGTGTGCAGAGATTCAAAATCTCCATTATCCTCTAGTCACTTTGGTCACAGCTGTGCCATCGAGCCTGTCACATAGCGCTCATATATTCATTGGGCCTCACACAATCCAAAAGTGTCCAGTGTCCAAAAGTGTGTGCAGAGATTCAAAATCTCCCTTATCCTCTAGTCACTTTGGTCACAGCTGTGCAATCGAGCCTGTGACATAGCGCTCAGATATTCATTGGGCCTCACACAATCCAAAAGTGTCCAGTGTCCAAAAGTGTGTGCAGAGATTCAAAATCTCCATTATCCTCTAGTCACTTTGGTCACAGCTGTGCCATCGAGCCTGTCACATAGCGCTCATATATTCATTGGGCCTCACACAATCCAAAAGTGTCCAGTGTCCAAAAGTGTTTGCAGAGATTCAAAATCTCCCTTATCCTCTAGTCACTTTGGTCACAGCTGTGCCATCGAGCCTGTCACATAGCGCTCAGATATCCATTGGGCCTCACACAATACAAAAGTGTCCAGTGTCCAAAAGTGTGTGCAGAGATTCAAAATCTCCCTTATCCTCTAGTCACTTTGGTCACAGCTGTGCCATCGAGCCTGTGACATAGCGCTCAGATATTCATTGGGCCTCACACAATCCAAAAGTGTCCAGTGTCCAAAAGTGTGTGCAGAGATTCAAAATCTCCCTTATCCTCTAGTCACTTTGGTCACAGCTGTGCCATCGAGCCCGTGACATAGCACTCAGATATTCATTGGGCCTCACACAATCCAAAAGTGTCCAGTGTCTAAAAGTGTGTGCAGAGATTCAAAATCTCCCTTATCCTCTAGTCACATTGGTCACAGCTGTGCCATCGAGCCTGTGACATAGCGCTCAGATATCAGTGGGCCTCACACAATCCAAAAGTGTCCAGTGTCCAAAAGTGTGTGCAGAGATTCAAAATCTCTCTTATTCTCTAGTCACTTTGGTCACAGCTGTGCCATCGAGCCTGTGACAGAGCGCTCAGATATCAGTGGGCCTCACACAATCCAAAAGTGTCCAGTGTCCAAAAGTGTGTGCAGAGATTCAAAATCTCCCTTATCCTCTAGTCACTTTGGTCACAGCTGTGCCATCGAGCCTGTCACATAGCGCTCAGATATTCATTGGGCCTCACACAATCCAAAAGTGTCCAGTGTACAAAAGTGTGTGCAGAGATTCAAAATCTCCCTTATCCTCTAGTCACTTTGGTCACAGCTGTGCCATCGAGCCTGTCACATAGCGCTCATATATTCATTGGGCCTCACACAATCCAAAAGTGTCCAGTGTCCAAAAGTGTGTGCAGAGATTCAAAATCTCCCTTATCGTCTAGTCACTTTGGTCACAGCTGTGCCATCGAGCCTGTCACATAGCGCTCAGATATTCATTGGGCCTCACACAATCCAAAAGTGTCCAGTGTCCAAAAGTGTGTGCAGAGATTCAAAATCTCCCTTATCCTCTAGTCACTTTGGTCACAGCTGTGCTATCGAGCCTGTGACATAGCGCTCAGATATCAGTGGGCCTCACACAATCCAAAAGTGTCCAGTGTCCAAAAGTGTGTGCAGAGATTCAAAATCTCCATTATCCTCTAGTCACTTTGGTCACAGCTGTGCCATCGAGCCTGTCACATAGCGCTCATATATTCATTGGGCCTCACACAATCCAAAAGTGTCCAGTGTCCAAAAGTGTGTGCAGAGATTCAAAATCTCCCTTATCCTCTAGTCACTTTGGTCACAGCTGTGCAATCGAGCCTGTGACATAGCGCTCAGATATTCATTGGGCCTCACACAATCCAAAAGTGTCCAGTGTCCAATAGTGTGTGCAGAGATTCAAAATCTCCATTATCCTCTAGTCACTTTGGTCACAGCTGTGCCATCGAGCCTGTCACATAGCGCTCATATATTCATTGGGCCTCACACAATCCAAAAGTGTCCAGTGTCCAAAAGTGTGTGCAGAGATTCAGAATCTCGCTTATCCTCTAGTCACTTTGGTCACAGCTGTGCCATCGAGCCTGTGACATAGCGCTCAGATATCAGTGGGCCTTACACAATCCAAAAGTGTCCAGTGTCCAAAAGTGTGTGCAGAGATTCAAAATCTCCCTTATCCTCTATTCACTTTGGTCACAGCTGTGCCATCGAGCCTGTGACATAGCGCTCAGATATTCATTGGGCCTCACACAATCCAAAAGTGTCCAGTGTTCAAAAGTGTGTGCAGAGATTCAAAATCTCCCTTATCCTCTAGTCACTTTGGTCACAGCTGTGCCATCGAGCCTGTCACATAGCGCTCAGATATCAGTGGGCCTCACACAATCCAAAAGTGTCCAGTGTCCAAAAGTGTGTGCAGAGATTCAAAATCTCTCTTATCCTCTAGTCACTTTGGTCACAGCTGTGCCATCGAGCCTGTCACATAGCGCTCAGATATTCATTGGGCCTAACACAATCCAAAAGTGTCCAGTGTCCAAATGTGTGTGCAGAGATTCAAAATCTCCCTTATCCTCTAGTCACTTTGGTCACAGCTGTGCCATCGAGCCTGTCACATAGCGCTCAGATATTCATTGGGCCTCACACAATCCAAAAGTGTCCAGTGTCCAAAAGTGTGTGCAGAGATTCAAAATCTCCCTTATCCTCTAGTCACTTTGGTCACAGCTGTGCCATCGAGCCTGTCACATAGCGCTCAGATATTCATTGGGCCTCACACAATCCAAAAGTGTCCAGTGTCCAAAAGTGTGTGCAGAGATTCAAAATCTCCCTTATCCTCTAGTCACTTTGGTCACAGCTGTGCCATCGATCCTGTCACATAGCGCTCAGATATTCATTGGGCCTCACACAATCCAAAAGTGTCCAGTGTCCAAAAGTGTGTGCAGAGATTCAAAATCTCCCTTATCCTCTAGTCACTTTGGTCACAGCTGTGCCATCGAGCCTGTCACATAGCGCTCAGATATCAGTGGGCCTCACACAATCCAAAAGTGTCCAGTGTCCAAAAGTGTGTGCAGAGATACAAAATCTCCCTTATCCTCTAGTCACTTTGGTCACAGCTGTGCCATCGAGCCTGTCACATAGCGCTCAGATATTCATTGGGCCTCACACAATCCAAAAGTGTCCAGTGTCCAAAAGTGTGTGCAGAGATTCAAAATCTCCCTTATCCTCTAGTCACTTTGGTCACAGCTGTGCCATCGAGCCTGTCACATAGCGCTCAGATATCAGTGGGCCTCACACAATCCAAAAATGTCCAGTGTCCAAAAGTGTGTGCAGAGATTCAAAATCTCCCTTATCCTCTAGTCACTTTGGTCACAGCTGTGCCATCGAGCCTGTCACATAGCGCTCAGATATTCATTGGGCCTCACACAATCCAAAAGTGTCCAGTGTCCAAAAGTGTGTGCAGAGATTCAAAATCTCCCTTATCCTCTAGTCACTTTGGTCACAGCTGTGCCATCGAGCCTGTGACATAGCGCTCAGATATTCATTGGGCCTCACACAATCCAAAAGTGTCCAGTGTCCAAAAGTGTGTGCAGAGATTCAAAATCTCCCTTATCCTCTAGTCACATTGGTCACAGCTGTGCCATCGAGCCCGTGACATAGCGCTCAGATATTCATTGGGCCTCACACAATCCAAAAGTGTCCAGTGTCTAAAAGTGTGTGCAGAGATTCAAAATCTCCCTTATCCTCTAGTCACATTGGTCACAGCTGTGCCATCGAGCCTGTGACATAGCGCTCAGATATCAGTGGGCCTCACACAATCCAAAAGTGTCCAGTGTCCAAAAGTGTGTGCAGAGATTCAAAATCTCTCTTATTCTCTAGTCACTTTGGTCACAGCTGTGCCATCGAGCCTGTGACAGAGCGCTCAGATATCAGTGGGCCTCACACAATCCAAAAGTGTCCAGTGTCCAAAAGTGTGTGCAGAGATTCAAAATCTCCCTTATCCTCTAGTCACTTTGGTCACAGCTGTGCCATCGAGCCTGTCACATAGCGCTCAGATATTCATTGGGCCTCACACAATCCAAAAGTGTCCAGTGTACAAAAGTGTGTGCAGAGATTCAAAATCTCCCTTATCCTCTAGTCACTTTGGTCACAGCTGTGCCATCGAGCCTGTCACATAGCGCTCATATATTCATTGGGCCTCACACAATCCAAAAGTGTCCAGTGTCCAAAAGTGTGTGCAGAGATTCAAAATCTCCCTTATCGTCTAGTCACTTTGGTCACAGCTGTGCCATCGAGCCTGTCACATAGCGCTCAGATATTCATTGGGCCTCACACAATCCAAAAGTGTCCAGTGTCCAAAAGTGTGTGCAGAGATTCAAAATCTCCCTTATCCTCTAGTCACTTTGGTCACAGCTGTGCTATCGAGCCTGTGACATAGCGCTCAGATATCAGTGGGCCTCACACAATCCAAAAGTGTCCAGTGTCCAAAAGTGTGTGCAGAGATTCAAAATCTCCATTATCCTCTAGTCACTTTGGTCACAGCTGTGCCATCGAGCCTGTCACATAGCGCTCATATATTCATTGGGCCTCACACAATCCAAAAGTGTCCAGTGTCCAAAAGTGTGTGCAGAGATTCAAAATCTCCCTTATCCTCTAGTCACTTTGGTCACAGCTGTGCAATCGAGCCTGTGACATAGCGCTCAGATATTCATTGGGCCTCACACAATCCAAAAGTGTCCAGTGTCCAAAAGTGTGTGCAGAGATTCAAAATCTCCATTATCCTCTAGTCACTTTGGTCACAGCTGTGCCATCGAGCCTGTCACATAGCGCTCATATATTCATTGGGCCTCACACAATCCAAAAGTGTCCAGTGTCCAAAAGTGTGTGCAGAGATTCAGAATCTCGCTTATCCTCTAGTCACTTTGGTCACAGCTGTGCCATCGAGCCTGTGACATAGCGCTCAGATATCAGTGGGCCTTACACAATCCAAAAGTGTCCAGTGTCCAAAAGTGTGTGCAGAGATTCAAAATCTCCCTTATCCTCTATTCACTTTGGTCACAGCTGTGCCATCGAGCCTGTGACATAGCGCTCAGATATTCATTGGGCCTCACACAATCCAAAAGTGTCCAGTGTTCAAAAGTGTGTGCAGAGATTCAAAATCTCCCTTATCCTCTAGTCACTTTGGTCACAGCTGTGCCATCGAGCCTGTCACATAGCGCTCAGATATCAGTGGGCCTCACACAATCCAAAAGTGTCCAGTGTCCAAAAGTGTGTGCAGAGATTCAAAATCTCTCTTATCCTCTAGTCACTTTGGTCACAGCTGTGCCATCGAGCCTGTCACATAGCGCTCAGATATTCATTGGGACTAACACAATCCAAAAGTGTCCAGTGTCCAAATGTGTGTGCAGAGATTCAAAATCTCCCTTATCCTCTAGTCACTTTGGTCACAGCTGTGCCATCGAGCCTGTCACATAGCGCTCAGATATTCATTGGGCCTCACACAATCCAAAAGTGTCCAGTGTCCAAAAGTGTGTGCAGAGATTCAAAATCTCCCTTATCCTCTAGTCACTTAGGTCGCAGCTGTGCCATCGAGCCTGTCACATAGCGCTCAGATATTCATTGGGCCTCACACAATCCAAAAGTGTCCAGTGTCCAAAAGTGTGTGCAGAGATTCAAAATCTCCC
Source organism: Dendrobates tinctorius (assembly GCF_039654945.1). Taxonomy (NCBI): domain Eukaryota; kingdom Metazoa; phylum Chordata; class Amphibia; order Anura; family Dendrobatidae; genus Dendrobates; species Dendrobates tinctorius. Next base: position 54,547,199 of record NW_027361676.1, read on the forward strand.
TTATCCTCTAGTCACTTTGGTCACAGCTGTGCCATCGATCCTGTCACATAGCGCTCAGATATTCATTGGGCCTCACACAATCCAAAAGTGTCCAGTGTCCAAAAGTGTGTGAAGAGATTCAAAATCTCCCTTATCCTCTAGTCACTTTGGTCACAGCTGTGCCATCGAGCCTGTCACATAGCGCTCAGATATCAGTGGGCCTCACACAATCCAAAAGTGTCCAGTGTCCAAAAGTGTGTGCAGAGATACAAAATCTCCCTTATCCTCTAGTCACTTTGGTCACAGCTGTGCCATCGAGCCTGTCACATAGCGCTCAGATATTCATTGGGCCTCACACAATCCAAAAGTGTCCAGTGTCCAAAAGTGTGTGCAGAGATTCAAAATCTCCCTTATCCTCTAGTCACTTTGGTCACAGCTGTGCCATCGAGCCTGTCACATAGCGCTCAGATATCAGTGGGCCTCACACAATCCAAAAATGTCCAGTGTCCAAAAGTGTGTGCAGAGATTCAAAATCTCCCTTATCCTCTAGTCACTTTGGTCACAGCTGTGCCATCGAGCCTGTCACATAGCGCTCAGATATTCATTGGGCCTCACACAATCCAAAAGTGTCCAGTGTCCAAAAGTGTGTGCAGAGATTCAAAATCTCCCTTATCCTCTAGTCACTTTGGTCACAGCTGTGCCATCGAGCCTGTGACATAGCGCTCAGATATTCATTGGGCCTCACACAATCCAAAAGTGTCCAGTGTCCAAAAGTGTGTGCAGAGATTCAAAATCTCCCTTATCCTCTAGTCACTTTGGTCACAGCTGTGCCATCGAGCCCGTGACATAGCGCTCAGATATTCATTGGGCCTCACACAATCCAAAAGTGTCCAGTGTCTAAAAGTGTGTGCAGAGATTCAAAATCTCCCTTATCCTCTAGTCACATTGGTCACAGCTGTGCCATCGAGCATGTGACATAGCGCTCAGATATCAGTGGGCCTCACACAATCCAAAAGTGTCCAGTGTCCAAAAGTGTGTGCAGAGATTCAAAATCTTCCTTATTCTCTAGTCACTTTGGTCACAGCTGTGCCATCGAGCCTGTGATAGAGCGCTCAGATATCAGAGGGCCTCACACAATCCAAAAGTGTCCAGTGTCCAAAAGTGTGTGCAGAGATTCAAAATCTCCCTTATCCTCTAGTCACTTTGGTCACAGCTGTGCCATCGAGCCTGTCACATAGCGCTCAGATATTCATTGGGCCTCACACAATCCAAAAGTGTCCAGTGTCCAAAAGTGTGTGCAGAGATTCAAAATCTCCCTTATCCTCTAGTCACTTTGGTCACAGCTGTGCCATCGAGCCTGTCACATAGCGCTCAGATATTCATTGGGCCTCACACAATCCAAAAGTGTCCAGTGTCCAAAAGTGTGTGCAGAGATTCAAAATCTCCCTTATCCTCTAGTCACTTTGGTCACAGCTGTGCCATCGAGCCTGTCACATAGCGCTCAGATATTCATTGGGCCTCACACAATCCAAAAGTGTCCAGTGTCCAAAAGTGTGTGCAGAGATTCAAAATCTCCCTTATCCTCTAGTCACTTTGGTCACAGCTGTGCTATCGAGCCTGTGACATAGCGCTCAGATATCAGTGGGCCTCACACAATCCAAAAGTGTCCAGCGTCCAAAAGTGTGTGCAGAGATTCAAAATCTCCCTTATCCTCTAGTCACTTTGGTCACAGCTGTGCCATCGAGCCTGTCACATAGCGCTCAGATATTCATTGGGCCTCACACAATCCAAAAGTGTCCAGTGTCCAAAAGTGTGTGCAGAGATTCAAAATCTCCCTTATCCTCTAGTCACTTTGGTCACAGCTGTGCCATCGAGCCTGTCACATAGCGATCAGATATTCATTGGGCCTCACACAATCCAAAAGTGTCCAGTGTCCAAAAGTGTGTGCAGAGATTCAAAATCTCCCTTATCCTCTAGTCACTTTGGTCACAGCTGTGCCATCGAGCCTGTCACATAGCGCTCAGATATTCATTGGGCCTCACACAATCCAAAAGTGTCCAGTGTCCAAAAGTGTGTGCAGAGATTCAAAATCTCCCTTATCCTCTAGTCACTTTGGTCACAGCTGTGCCATCGAGCCTGTCACATAGCGCTCAGATATCAGTGGGCCTCACACAATCCAAAAGTGTCCAGTGTCCAAAAGTGTGTGCAGAGATTCAAAATCTCCCTTATCCTCTAGTCACTTTGGTCACAGCTGTGCCATCGAGCCTGTCACATAGCGCTCAGATATTCATTGGGCCTCACACAATCCAAAAGTGTCCAGTGTCCAAAAGTGTGTGCAGAGATTCAAATTCTCCCTTATCCTCTAGTCACTTTGGTCACAGCTGTGCCATCGAGCCTGTGATATAGCGCTCAGATATCAGTGGGCCTCACACAATCCAAAAGTGTCCAGTGTCCAAAAACGTGTGCAGAGATTCAAAATCTCCCTTATCCTTTAGTCATTTTGCTCACAGCTGTGCCATCGAGCCTGTGACATAGCGCTCAGATATCAGTGGGCCTCACACAATCCAAAAGTGTCCAGTGTCCAAAAGTGTGTGCAGAGATTCAAAATCTCCCTTATCCTCTAGTCACTTTGGTCACAGCTGTGCCATCGAGCCTGTCACATAGCGCTCAGATATTCATTGGGCCTCACACAATCCAAAAGTGTCCAGTGTTCAAAAGTGTGTGCAGAGATTCAAAATCTCCCTTATCCTCTAGTCACTTTGGTCACAGCTGTGCCATCGAGCCTCTCACATAGCGCTCAGATATCAGTGGGCCTCACACAATCCAAAAGTGTCCAGTGTCCAAAAGTGTGTGCAGAGATACAAAATCTCCCTTATCCTCTAGTCACTTTGGTCACAGCTGTGCCATCGAGCCTGTCACATAGCGCTCAGATATTCATTGGGCTTCACACAATCCAAAAGTGTCCAGTGTCCAAAAGTGTGTGCAGAGATTCAAAATCTCCCTTATCCTCTAGTCACTTTGGTCACAGCTGTGCCATCGAGCCTGTCACATAGCGATCAGATATTCATTGGGCCTCACACAATCCAAAAGTGTCCAGTGTCCAAAAGTGTGTGCAGAGATTCAAAATCTCCCTTATCCTCTAGTCACTTTGGTCACAGCTGTGCCATCGAGCCTGTCACATAGCGCTCAGATATTCATTGGGCCTCACACAATCCAAAAGTGTCCAGTGTCCAAAAGTGTGTGCAGAGATTCAAAATCTCCCTTATCCTCTAGTCACTTTGGTCACAGCTGTGCCATCGAGCCTGTCACATAGCGCTCAGATATCAGTGGGCCTCACACAATCCAAAAGTGTCCAGTGTCCAAAAGTGTGTGCAGAGATTCAAAATCTCCCTTATCCTCTAGTCACTTTGGTCACAGCTGTGCCATCGAGCCTGTCACATAGCGCTCAGATATTCATTGGGCCTCACACAATCCAAAAGTGTCCAGTGTCCAAAAGTGTGTGCAGAGATTCAAAATCTCCCTTATCCTCTAGTCACTTTGGTCACAGCTGTGCCATCGAGCCTGTGATATAGCGCTCAGATATCAGTGGGCCTCACACAATCCAAAAGTGTCCAGTGTCCAAAAACGTGTGCAGAGATTCAAAATCTCCCTTATCCTTTAGTCATTTTGCTCACAGCTGTGCCATCGAGCCTGTGACATAGCGCTCAGATATCAGTGGGCCTCACACAATCCAAAAGTGTCCAGTGTCCAAAAGTGTGTGCAGAGATTCAAAATCTCCCTTATCCTCTAGTCACTTTGGTCACAGCTGTGCCATCGAGCCTGTCACATAGCGCTCAGATATTCATTGGGCCTCACACAATCCAAAAGTGTCCCGTGTCCAAAAGTGTGTGCAGAGATTCAAAATCTCCCTTATCCTCTAGTCACTTTGGTCACAGCTGTGCCATCGAGCCTGTCACATAGCGCTCAGATATTCATTGGGCCTCACACAATTCAAAAGTGTCCAGTGTTCAAAAGTGTGTGCAGAGATTCAAAATCTCCCTTATCCTCTAGTCACTTTGGTCACAGCTGTGCCATCGAGCCTCTCACATAGCGCTCAGATATCAGTGGGCCTCACACAATCCAAAAGTGTCCAGTGTCCAAAAGTGTGTGCAGAGATACAAAATCTACCTTATCCTCTAGTCACTTTGGTCACAGCTGTGCCATCGAGCCTGTCACATAGCGCTCAGATATCAGTGGGCCTCACACAATCCAAAAGTGTCCAGTGTCCAAAAGTGTGTGCAGAGATACAAAATCTCCCTTATCCTCTAGTCACTTTGGTCACAGCTGTGCCTTCGAGCCTGTCACATAGCGCTCAGATATTCATTGGGCCTCACACAATCCAAAAGTGTCCAGTGTCCAAAAGTGTGTGCAGAGATTCAAAATCTCCTTATCCTCTAGTCACTTTGGTCACAGCTGTGCCATCGAGCCTGTCACATAGCGCTCAGATATCAGTGGGCCTCACACAATCCAAAAATGTCCAGTGTCCAAAAGTGTTTGCAGAGATTCAAAATCTCCCTTATCCTCTAGTCACTTTGGTCACAGCTGTGCCATCGAGCCTGTCACATAGCGCTCAGATATCCATTGGGCCTCACACAATACAAAAGTGTCCAGTGTCCAAAAGTGTGTGCAGAGATTCAAAATCTCCCTTATCCTCTAGTCACTTTGGTCACAGCTGTGCCATCGAGCCTGTGACATAGCGCTCAGATATTCATTGGGCCTCACACAATCCAAAAGTGTCCAGTGTCCAAAAGTGTGTGCAGAGATTCAAAATCTCCCTTATCCTCTAGTCACTTTGGTCACAGCTGTGCCATCGAGCCCGTGACATAGCGCTCAGATATTCATTGGGCCTCACACAATCCAAAAGTGTCCAGTGTCTAAAAGTGTGTGCAGAGATTCAAAATCTCCCTTATCCTCTAGTCACATTGGTCACAGCTGTGCCATCGAGCCTGTGACATAGCGCTCAGATATCAGTGGGCCTCACACAATCCAAAAGTGTCCAGTGTCCAAAAGTGTGTGCAGAGATTCAAAATCTCTCTTATTCTCTAGTCACTTTGGTCACAGCTGTGCCATCGAGCCTGTGACAGAGCGCTCAGATATCAGTGGGCCTCACACAATCCAAAAGTGTCCAGTGTCCAAAAGTGTGTGCAGAGATTCAAAATCTCCCTTATCCTCTAGTCACTTTGGTCACAGCTGTGCCATCGAGCCTGTCACATAGCGCTCAGATATTCATTGGGCCTCACACAATCCAAAAGTGTCCAGTGTCCAAAAGTGTGTGCAGAGATTCAAAATCTCCCTTATCCTCTAGTCACTTTGGTCACAGCTGTGCCATCGAGCCTGTCACATAGCGCTCAGATATTCATTGGGCCTCACACAATCCAAAAGTGTCCAGTGTCCAAAAGTGTGTGCAGAGATTCAAAATCTCCCTTATCGTCTAGTCACTTTGGTCACAGCTGTGCCATCGAGCCTGTCACATAGCGCTCAGATATTCATTGGGCCTCACACAATCCAAAAGTGTCCAGTGTCCAAAAGTGTGTGCAGAGATTCAAAATCTCCCTTATCCTCTAGTCACTTTGGTCACAGCTGTGCTATCGAGCCTGTGACATAGCGCTCAGATATCAGTGGGCCTCACACAATCCAAAAGTGTCCAGTGTCCAAAAGTGTGTGCAGAGATTCAAAATCTCCATTATCCTCTAGTCACTTTGGTCACAGCTGTGCCATCGAGCCTGTCACATAGCGCTCATATATTCATTGGGCCTCACACAATCCAAAAGTGTCCAGTGTCCAAAAGTGTGTGCAGAGATTCAAAATCTCCCTTATCCTCTAGTCACTTTGGTCACAGCTGTGCAATCGAGCCTGTGACATAGCGCTCAGATATTCATTGGGCCTCACACAATCCAAAAGTGTCCAGTGTCCAAAAGTGTGTGCAGAGATTCAAAATCTCCATTATCCTCTAGTCACTTTGGTCACAGCTGTGCCATCAAGCCTGTCACATAGCGGTCATATATTCATTGGGCCTCACACAATCCAAAAGTGTCCAGTGTCCAAAAGTGTGTGCAGAGATTCAGAATCTCGCTTATCCTCTAGTCACTTTGGTCACAGCTGTGCCATCGAGCCTGTGACATAGCGCTCAGATATCAGTGGGCCTTACACAATCCAAAAGTGTCCAGTGTCCAAAAGTGTGTGCAGAGATTCAAAATCTCCCTTATCCTCTATTCACTTTGGTCACAGCTGTGCCATCGAGCCTGTGACATAGCGCTCAGATATTCATTGGGCCTCACACAATCCAAAAGTGTCCAGTGTTCAAAAGTGTGTGCAGAGATTCAAAATCTCCCTTATCCTCTAGTCACTTTGGTCACAGCTGTGCCATCGAGCCTGTCACATAGCGCTCAGATATTCATTGGGCCTCACACAATCCAAAAGTGTCCAGTGTCCAAAAGTGTGTGCAGAGATTCAAAATCTCCCTTATCCTCTAGTCACTTTGGTCACAGCTGTGCTATCGAGCCTGTGACATAGCGCTCAGATATTCATTGGGCCTCACACAATCCAAAAGTGTCCAGTGTCCAAAAGTGTGTGCAGAGATTCAAAATCTCCCTTATCCTCTAGTCACTTTGGTCACAGCTGTGCAATCGAGCCTGTGACATAGCGCTCAGATATTCATTGGGCCTCACACAATCCAAAAGTGTCCAGTGTCCAAAAGTGTGTGCAGAGATTCAAAATCTCCCTTATCCTCTAGTCACTTTGGTCACAGCTGTGCCATCGAGCCTGTCACATAGCGCTCAGATATTCATTGGGCCTCACACAATCAAAAAGTGTCCAGTGTCCAAAAGTGTGTGCAGAGATTCAGAATCTCGCTTATCCTCTAGTCACTTTGGTCACAGCTGTGCCATCGAGCCTGTGACATAGCGCTCAGATATCAGTGGGCCTTACACAATCCAAAAGTGTCCAGTGTCCAAAAGTGTGTGCAGAGATTCAAAATCTCCCTTATCCTCTAGTCACTTTGGTCACAGCTGTGCCATCGAGCCTGTCACATAGCGCTCAGATATTCATTGGGCCTCACACAATCCAAAAGTGTCCAGTGTCCTAAAGTGTGTGCAGAGATTCAAAATCTCCGTTATCCTCTAGTCACTTTGGTCACAGCTGTGCCATCGAGCCTGTCACATAGCGCTCAGATATTCATTGGGCCTCACACAATCCAAAAGTGTCCAGTGTCCAAAAGTGTGTGCAGAGATTCAGAATCTCGCTTATCCTCTAGTCACTTTGGTCACAGCTGTGCCATCGAGCCTGTCACATAGCGCTCAGATATCAGTGGGCCTCACACAATCCAAAAGTGTCCAGTGTCCAAAAGTGTGTGCAGAGATTCAAAATCTCCCTTATCCTCTATTCACTTTGGTCACAGCTGTGCCATCGAGCCTGTGACATAGCGCTCAGATATTCATTGGGCCTCACACAATCCAAAAGTGTCCAGTGTCCAAAAGTGTGTGCAGAGATTCAAAATCTCCCTTATCCTCTAGTCACTTTGGTCACAGCTGTGCCATCGATCCTGTGACATAGCGCTCAGATATTCATTGGGCCTCACACAATCTAAAAGTGTCCAGTGTCCAAAATTGTGTGCAGAGATTCAAAATCTCCCTTATCCTCTAGTCACTTTGGTCACAGCTGTGCCATCGAGCCTGTCACATAGCGCTCAGATATTCATTGGGCCTCACACAATCCAAAAGTGTCCAGTGTCCAAAAGTGTGTGCAGAGAATCAAAATCTCCCTTATCCTCTAGTCACTTTGGTCACAGCTGTGCCATCGAGCCTGTCACATAGCGCTCAGATATTCATTGGGCCTCACACAATCCAAAAGTGTCCAGTATCCAAAAGTGTGTGCAGAGATTCAAAATCTCCCTTATCCTCTAGTCACTTTGGTCACAGCTGTGCCATCGAGCCTGTGACATAGCGCTCAGATATTCATTGGGCCTCACACAATCCAAAAGTGTCCAGTGTCCAAAAGTGTGTGCAGAGATTCAAAATCTCCCTTATCCTCTAGTCACTTTGGTCACAGCTGTGCCATCGTGCCTGTGACATAGCGCTCAGATATTCATTGGGCCTCACACAATCCAAAAGTGTCCAGTGTCCAAAAGTGTGTGCAGAGATTCAAAATCTCCCTTATCCTCTAGTCACTTTGGTCACAGCTGTGCCATCGAGCCTGTGACATAGCGCTCAGATATTCATTGGGCCTCACACAATCCAAAAGTGTCCAGTGTCCAAAAGTGTGTGCAGAGATTCAAAATCTCCCTTATCCTCTAGTCACTTTGGTCACAGCTGTGCCATCGAGCCTGTCACATAGCGCTCAGATATCAGTGAGCCTCACACAATCCAAAAGTGTCCAGTGTCCAAAAGTGTGTGCAGAGATTCAAAATCTCCCTTATCCTCTAGTCACTTTGGTCACAGCTGTGCCATCGAGCCTGTCACATAGCGCTCAGATATTCATTGGGCCTCACACAATCCAAAAGTGTCCAGTGTCCAAAAGTGTGTGCAGAGATTCAAAATCTCCCTTATCCTCTAGTCACTTTGGTCACAGCTGTGCCATCGAGCCTGTCACATAGCGCTCAGATATTCATTGGGCCTCACACAATCCAAAAGTGTCCAGTGTCCAAAAGTGTGTGCAGAGATTCAAAATCTCCCTTATCCTCTAGTCACTTTGGTCACAGCTGTGCCATCGAGCCTGTCACATAGCGCTCAGATATTCATTGGGCCTCACACAATCCAAAAGTGTCCAGTGTCCAAAAGTGTGTGCAGAGATTCAGAATCTCGCTTATCCTCTAGTCACTTTGGTCACAGCTGTGCCATCGAGCCTGTCACATAGCGCTCAGATATTCATTGGGCCTCACACAATCCAAAAGTGTCCAGTGTCCAAAAGTGTGTGCAGAGAATCAAAATCTCCCTTATCCTCTAGTCACTTTGGTCACAGCTGTGCCATCGAGCCTGTCACATAGCGCTCAGATATTCATTGGGCCTCACACAATCCAAAAGTGTCCAGTGTCCAAAAGTGTGTGCAGAGATTCAAAATCTCCCTTATCCTCTAGTCACTTTGGTCACAGCTGTGCCATCGAGCCTGTGACATAGCGCTCAGATATTCATTGGGCCTCACACAATCCAAAAGTGTCCAGTGTCCAAAAGTGTGTGCAGAGATTCAAAATCTCCCTTATCCTCTAGTCACTTTGGTCACAGCTGTGCCATCGAGCCTGTGATATAGCGCTCAGATATCAGTGGGCCTCACACAATCCAAAAGTGTCCAGTGTCCAAAAGTGTGTGCAGAGATTCAAAATCTCCCCTTTCCTTTAGTCACTTTGCTCACAGCTGTGCCATCGAGCCTGTGACATAGCGCTCAGATATCAGTGGGCCTCACACAATCCAAAAGTGTCCAGTGTCCAAAAGTGTGTGCAGAGATTCAAAATCTCCCTTATCCTCTAGTCACTTTGGTCACAGCTGTGCCATCGAGCCTGTGACATAGCGCTCAGATATTCATTGGGCCTCACACAATCCAAAAGTGTCCAGTGTCCAAAAGTGTGTGCAGAGATTCAAAATCTCCCTTATCCTCTAGTCACTTTGGTCACAGCTGTGCCATCGAGCCTGTGACATAGCGCTCAGATATCAGTGGGCCTCACACAATCCAAAAGTGTCCAGTGTCCAAAAGTGTGTGCAGAGATTCAAAATCTCCCTTATCCTCTAGTCACTTTAGTCACAGCTGTGCCATCGAGCCTGTCACATAGCGCTCAGATATTCATTGGGCCTCACACAATCCAAAAGTGTCCAGTGTCCAAAAGTGTGTGCAGAGATTCAAAATCTCCCTTATCCTCTAGTCACTTTGGTCACAGCTGTGCCATCGAGCCTGTCACATAGCGCTCAGATATTCATTGGGCCTCACACAATCCAAAAGTGTCCAGTGTCCAAAAGTGTGTGCAGAGATTCAAAATCTCCCTTATCCTCTAGTCACTTTGGTCACAGCTGTGCCATCGAGCCTGTCACAAAGCGCTCAGATATTCATTGGGCCTCACACAATCCAAAAGTGTCCAGTGTCCAAAAGTGTGTGCAGAGATTCAAAATCTCCCTTATCCTCTAGTCACTTTGGTCACAGCTGTGCCATCGAGCCTGTCACATAGCGCTCAGATATCAGTGGGCCTCACACAATCCAAAAGTGTCCAGTGTCCAAAAGTGTGTGCAGAGATTCAAAATCTCCCTTATCCTCTAGTCACTTTGGTCACAGCTGTGCCATCGAGCCTGTCACATAGCGCTCAGATATTCATTGGGCCTCACACAATCCAAAAGTGTCCAGTGTCCAAAAGTGTGTGCAGAGATTCAAAATCTCCCTTATCCTCTAGTCACTTTGGTCACAGCTGTGCCATCGAGCCTGTGATATAGCGCTCAGATATCAGTGGGCCTCACACAATCCAAAAGTGTCCAGTGTCCAAAAACGTGTGCAGAGATTCAAAATCTCCCTTATCCTTTAGTCATTTTGCTCACAGCTGTGCCATCGAGCCTGTGACATAGCGCTCCGATATCAGTGGGCCTCACACAATCCAAAAGTGTCCAGTGTCCAAAATTGTGTGCAGAGATTCAAAATCTCCCTTATCCTCTAGTCACTTTGGTCACAGCTGTGCCATCGAGCCTGTCACATAGCGCTCAGATATTCATTGGGCCTCACACAATCCAAAAGTTTCCAGTGTCCAAAAGTGTGTGCAGAGAATCAAAATCTCCCTTATCCTCTAGTCACTTTGGTCACAGCTGTGCCATCGAGCCTGTCACATAGCGCTCAGATATTCATTGGGCCTCACACAATCCAAAAGTGTCCAGTGTCCAAAAGTGTGTGCAGAGATTCAAAATCTCCCTTATCCTCTAGTCACTTTGGTCACAGCTGTGCCATCGAGCCTGTGACATAGCGCTCAGATATTCATTGGGCCTCACACAATCCAAAAGTGTCCAGTGTCCAAAAGTGTGTGCAGAGATTCAAAATCTAACTTATCCTCTAGTCACTTTGATCACAGCTGTGCCATCGAGCCTGTGACATAGCGCTCAGATATTCATTGGGCCTCACACAATCCAAAAGTGTCCAGTGTCCAAAAGTGTGTGCAGAGATTCAAAATCTCCCTTATCCTCTAGTCACTTTGGTCACAGCTGTGCCATCGAGCCTGTGACATAGCGCTCAGATATTCATTGGGCCTCACACAATCCAAAAGTGTCCAGTATCCAAAAGTGTGTGCAGAGATTCAAAATCTCCCTTATCCTCTAGTCACTTTGGTCACAGCTGTGCCATCGAGCCTGTGACATAGCGCTCAGATATTCATTGGGCCTCACACAATCCAAAAGTGTCCAGTGTCCAAAAGTGTGTGCAGAGATTCAAAATCTCCCTTATCCTCTAGTCACTTTGGTCACAGCTGTGCCATCGTGCCTGTGACATAGCGCTCAGATATTCATTGGGCCTCACACAATCCAAAAGTGTCCAGTGTCCAAAAGTGTGTGCAGAGATTCAAAATCTCCCTTATCCTCTAGTCACTTTGGTCACAGCTGTGCCATCGAGCCTGTGACATAGCGCTCAGATATTCATTGGGCCTCACACAATCCAAAAGTGTCCAGTGTCCAAAAGTGTGTGCAGAGATTCAAAATCTCCCTTATCCTCTAGTCACTTTGGTCACAGCTGTGCCATCGAGCCTGTCACATAGCGCTCAGATATCAGTGAGCCTCACACAATCCAAAAGTGTCCAGTGTCCAAAAGTGTGTGCAGAGATTCAAAATCTCCCTTATCCTCAAGTCACTTTGGTCACAGCTGTGCCATCGAGCCTGTCACATAGCGCTCAGATATTCATTGGGCCTCACACAATCCAAAAGTGTCCAGTGTCCAAAAGTGTGTGCAGAGATTCAAAATCTCCCTTATCCTCTAGTCACTTTGGTCACAGCTGTGCCATCGAGCCTGTCACATAGCGCTCAGATATTCATTGGGCCTCACACAATCCAAAAGTGTCCAGTGTCCAAAAGTGTGTGCAGAGATTCAAAATCTCCCTTATCCTCTAGTCACTTTGGTCACAGCTGTGCCATCGAGCCTGTCACAAAGCGCTCAGATATTCATTGGGCCTCACACAATCCAAAAGTGTCCAGTGTCCAAAAGTGTGTGCAGAGATTCAAAATCTCCCTTATCCTCTAGTCACTTTGGTCACAGCTGTGCCATCGAGCCTGTCACATAGCGCTCAGATATCAGTGGGCCTCACACAATCCAAAAGTGTCCAGTGTCCAAAAGTGTGTGCAGAGATTCAAAATCTCCCTTATCCTCTAGTCACTTTGGTCACAGCTGTGCCATCGAGCCTGTCACATAGCGCTCAGATATTCATTGGGCCTCACACAATCCAAAAGTGTCCAGTGTCCAAAAGTGTGTGCAGAGATTCAAAATCTCCCTTATCCTCTAGTCAATTTGGTCACAGCTGTGCCATCGAGCCTGTGATATAGCGCTCAGATATCAGTGGGCCTCACACAATCCAAAAGTGTCCAGTGTCCAAAAACGTGTGCAGAGATTCAAAATCTCCCTTATCCTTTAGTCATTTTGCTCACAGCTGTGCCATCGAGCCTGTGACATAGCGCTCCGATATCAGTGGGCCTCACACAATCCAAAAGTGTCCAGTGTCCAAAATTGTGTGCAGAGATTCAAAATCTCCCTTATCCTCTAGTCACTTTGGTCACAGCTGTGCCATCGAGCCTGTCACATAGCGCTCAGATATTCATTGGGCCTCACACAATCCAAAAGTGTCCAGTGTCCAAAAGTGTGTGCAGAGAATCAAAATCTCCCTTATCCTCTAGTCACTTTGGTCACAGCTGTGCCATCGAGCCTGTCACATAGCGCTCAGATATTCATTGGGCCTCACACAATCCAAAAGTGTCCAGTGTCCAAAAGTGTGTGCAGAGATTCAAAATCTCCCTTATCCTCTAGTCACTTTGGTCACAGCTGTGCCATCGAGTCTGTGACATAGCGCTCAGATATTCATTGGGCCTCACACAATCCAAAAGTGTCCAGTGTCCAAAAGTGTGTGCAGAGATTCAAAATCTCCCTTATCCTCTAGTCACTTTGATCACAGCTGTGCCATCGAGCCTGTGACATAGCGCTCAGATATTCATTGAGCCTCACACAATCCAAAAGTGTCCAGTGTCCAAAAGTGTGTGCAGAGATTCAAAATCTCCCTTATCCTCTAGTCACTTTGGTCACAGCTGTGCCATCGAGCCTGTGACATAGCGCTCAGATATTCATTGGGCCTCACACAATCCAAAAGTGTCCAGTATCCAAAAGTGTGTGCAGAGATTCAAAATCTCCCTTATCCTCTAGTCACTTTGGTCACAGCTGTGCCATCGAGCCTGTGACATAGCGCTCAGATATTCATTGGGCCTCACACAATCCAAAAGTGTCCAGTGTCCAAAAGTGTGTGCAGAGATTCAAAATCTCCCTTATCCTCTAGTCACTTTGGTCACAGCTGTGCCATCGTGCCTGTGACATAGCGCTCAGATATTCATTGGGCCTCACACAATCCAAAAGTGTCCAGTGTCCAAAAGTGTGTGCAGAGATTCAAAATCTCCCTTATCCTCTAGTCACTTTGGTCACAGCTGTGCCATCGAGCCTGTGACATAGCGCTCAGATATTCATTGGGCCTCACACAATCCAAAAGTGTCCAGTGTCCAAAAGTGTGTGCAGAGATTCAAAATCTCCCTTATCCTCTAGTCACTTTGGTCACAGCTGTGCCATCGAGCCTGTCACATAGCGCTCAGATATCAGTGAGCCTCACACAATCCAAAAGTGTCCAGTGTCCAAAAGTGTGTGCAGAGATTCAAAATCTCCCTTATCCTCTAGTCACTTTGGTCACAGCTGTGCCATCGAGCCTGTCACATAGCGCTCAGATATTCATTGGGCCTCACACAATCCAAAAGTGTCCAGTGTCCAAAAGTGTGTGCAGAGAATCAAAATCTCCCTTATCCTCTAGTCACTTTGGTCACAGCTGTGCCATCGAGCCTGTCACATAGCGCTCAGATATTCATTGGGCCTCACACAATCCAAAAGTGTCCAGTGTCCAAAAGTGTGTGCAGAGATTCAAAATCTCCCTTATCCTCTAGTCACTTTGGTCACAGCTGTGCCATCGAGCCTGTGACATAGCGCTCAGATATTCATTGGGCCTCACACAATCCAAAAGTGTCCAGTGTCCAAAAGTGTGTGCAGAGATTCAAAATCTCCCTTATCCTCTAGTCATTTGGTCACAGCTGTGCCATCAAGCCTGTGACATAGCGCTCAGATATTCATTGGGCCTCACACAATCCAAAAGTGTCCAGTGTCCAAAAGTGTGTGCAGAGATTCAAAATCTCCCTTATCCTCTAGTCACTTTGGTCACAGCTGTGCCATCAAGCCTGTGATATAGCGCTCAGATATCAGTGGGCCTCACACAATCCAAAAGTGTCCAGTGTCCAATAGTGTGTGCAGAGATTCAAAATCTCCCCTTTCCTTTAGTCACTTTGCTCACAGCTGTGCCATCGAGCCTGTGACATAGCGCTCAGATATTCATTGGGCCTCACACAATCCAAAAGTGTCCAGTGTCCAAAAGTGTGTGCAGAGATTCAAAATCTCCCTTATCCTCTAGTCACTTTGGTCACAGCTGTGCCATCGAGCCTGTGACATAGCGCTCAGATATTCATTGGGCCTCACACAATCCAAAAGTGTCCAGTGTCCAAAAGTGTGTGCAGAGATTCAAAATCTCCCTTATCCTCTAGTCACTTTGGTCACAGCTGTGCCATCGAGCCTGTGACATAGCGCTCAGATATCAGTGGGCCTCACACAATCCAAAAGTGTACAGTGTCCAAAAGTGTGTGCAGAGATTCAAAATCTCCCTTATCCTCTAGTCACTTTAGTCACAGCTGTGCCATCGAGCCTGTCACATAGCGCTCAGATATTCATTGGGCCTCACACAATCCAAAAGTGTCCAGTGTCCAAAAGTGTGTGCAGAGATTCAAAATCTCCCTTATCCTCTAGTCACTTTGGTCACAGCTGTGCCATCGAGCCTGTCACATAGCGCTCAGATATTCATTGGGCCTCACACAATCCAAAAGTGTCCAGTGTCCAAAAGTGTGTGCAGAGATTCAAAATCTCCCTTATCCTCTAGTCAATTTGGTCACAGCTGTGCCATCGAGCCTGTCACATAGCGCTCAGATATTCATTGGGCCTCACACAATCCAAAAGTGTCCAGTGTCCAAAAGTGTGTGCAGAGATTCAAAATCTCCCTTATCCTCTAGTCACTTTGGTCACAGCTGTGCGACCGAGCCTGTCACATAGCGCTCAGATATCAGTGGGCCTCACACAATCCAAAAGTGTCCAGTGTCCAAAAGTGTGTGCAGAGATTCAAAATCTCCCTTATCCTCTAGTCACTTTGGTCACAGCTGTGCCATCGAGCCTGTCACATAGCGCTCAGACATTCATTGGGCCTCACACAATCCAAAAGTGTCCAGTGTCCAAAAGTGTGTGCAGAGATTCAAAATCTCCCTTATCCTCTAGTCACTTTGGTCACAGCTGTGCCATCGAGCCTGTGATATAGCGCTCAGATATCAGTGGGCCTCACACAATCCAAAAGTGTCCAGTGTCCAAAAACGTGTGCAGAGATTCAAAATCTCCCTTATCCTTTAGTCATTTTGCTCACAGCTGTGCCATCGAGCCTGTGACATAGCGCTCAGATATCAGTGGGCCTCACACAATCCAAAAGTGTCCAGTGTCCAAAATTGTGTGCAGAGATTCAAAATCTCCCTTATCCTCTAGTCACTTTGGTCACAGCTGTGCCATCGAGCCTGTCACATAGCGCTCAGATATTCATTGGGCCTCACACAATCCAAAAGTGTCCAGTGTCCAAAAGTGTGTGCAGAGAATCAAAATCTCCCTTATCCTCTAGTCACTTTGGTCACAGCTGTGCCATCGAGCCTGTCACATAGCGCTCAGATATTCATTGGGCCTCACACAATCCAAAAGTGTCCAGTGTCCAAAAGTGTGTGCAGAGATTCAAAATCTCCCTTATCCTCTAGTCACTTTGGTCACAGCTGTGCCATCGAGCCTGTGACATAGCGCTCAGATATTCATTGGGCCTCACACAATCCAAAAGTGTCCAGTGTCCAAAAGTGTGTGCAGAGATTCAAAATCTCCCTTATCCTCTAGTCACTTTGATCACAGCTGTGCCATCGAGCCTGTGACATAGCGCTCAGATATTCATTGGGCCTCACACAATCCAAAAGTGTCCAGTGTCCAAAAGTGTGTGCAGAGATTCAAAATCTCCCTTATCCTCTAGTCACTTTGGTCACAGCTGTGCCATCGAGCCTGTGACATAGCGCTCAGATATTCATTGGGCCTCACACAATCCAAAAGTGTCCAGTGTCCAAAAGTGTGTGCAGAGATTCAAAATCTCCCTTATCCTCTAGTCACTTTGGTCACAGCTGTGCCATCGAGCCTGTCACATAGCGCTCAGATATCAGTGAGCCTCACACAATCCAAAAGTGTCCAGTGTCCAAAAGTGTGTGCAGAGATTCAAAATCTCCCTTATCCTCTAGTCACTTTGGTCACAGCTGTGCCATCGAGCCTGTCACATAGCGCTCAGATATTCATTGGGCGTCACACAATCCAAAAGTGTCCAGTGTCCAAAAGTGTGTGCAGAGATTCAAAATCTCCCTTATCCTCTAGTCACTTTGGTCACAGCTGTGCCATCGAGCCTGTCACATAGCGCTCAGATATTCATTGGGCCTCACACAATCCAAAAATGTCCAGTGTCCAAAAGTGTGTGCAGAGATTCAGAATCTCGCTTATCCTCTAGTCACTTTGGTCACAGCTGTGCCATCGAGCCTGTCACATAGCGCTCAGATATCAGTGGGCCTCACACAATCCAAAAGTGTCCAGTGTCCAAAAGTGTGTGCAGAGATTCAAAATCTCCCTTATCCTCTATTCACTTTGGTCACAGCTGTGCCATCGAGCCTGTGACATAGCGCTCAGATATTCATTGGGCCTCACACAATCCAAAAGTGTCCAGTGTCCAAAAGTGTGTGCAGAGATTCAAAATCTCCCTTATCCTCTAGTCAGTTTGGTCACAGCTGTGCCATCGAACCTGTGACATAGCGCTCAGATATTCATTGGGCCTCACACAATCCAAAAGTGTCCAGTGTCCAAAATTGTGTGCAGAGATTCAAAATCTCCCTTATCCTCTAGTCACTTTGGTCACAGCTGTGCCATCGAGCCTGTCACATAGCGCTCAGATATTCATTGGGCCTCACACAATCCAAAAGTGTCCAGTGTCCAAAAGTGTGTGCAGAGATTCAAAATCTCCCTTATCCTCTAGTCACTTTGGTCACAGCTGTGCCATCGAGCCTGTGACATAGCGCTCAGATATTCATTGGGCCTCACACAATCCAAAAGTGTCCAGTGTCCAAAAGTGTGTGCAGAGATTCAAAATCTCCCTTATCCTCTAGTCACTTTGGTCACAGCTGTGCCATCGAGCCTGTCACATAGCGCTCAGATATCAGTGAGCCTCACACAATCCAAAAGTGTCCAGTGTCCAAAAGTGTGTGCAGAGATTCAAAATCTCCCTTATCCTCTAGTCACTTTGGTCACAGCTGTGCCATCGAGCCTGTCACATAGCGCTCAGATATTCATTGGGCGTCACACAATCCAAAAGTGTCCAGTGTCCAAAAGTGTGTGCAGAGATTCAAAATCTCCCTTATCCTCTAGTCACTTTGGTCACAGCTGTGCCATCGAGCCTGTCACATAGCGCTCAGATATTCATTGGGCCTCACACAATCCAAAAGTGTCCAGTGTCCAAAAGTGTGTGCAGAGATTCAGAATCTCGCTTATCCTCTAGTCACTTTGGTCACAGCTGTGCCATCGAGCCTGTCACATAGCGCTCAGATGTCAGTGGGCCTCACACAATCCAAAAGTGTCCAGTGTCCAAAAGTGTGTGCAGAGATTCAAAATCTCCCTTATCCTCTATTCACTTTGGTCACAGCTGTGCCATCGAGCCTGTGACATAGCGCTCAGATATTCATTGGGCCTCACACAATCCAAAAGTGTCCAGTGTCCAAAAGTGTGTGCAGAGATTCAAAATCTCCCTTATCCTCTAGTCAGTTTGGTCACAGCTGTGCCATCGATCCTGTGACATAGTGCTCAGATATTCATTGGGCCTCACACAATCCAAAAGTGTCCAGTGTCCAAAATTGTGTGCAGAGATTCAAAATCTCCCTTATCCTCTAGTCACTTTGGTCACAGCTGTGCCATCGAGCCTGTCACATAGCGCTCAGATATTCATTGGGCCTCACACAATCCAAAAGTGTCCAGTGTCCAAAAGTGTGTGCAGAGAATCAAAATCTCCCTTATCCTCTAGTCACTTTGGTCACAGCTGTGCCATCGAGCCTGTCACATAGCGCTCAGATATTCATTGGGCCTCACACAATCCAAAAGTGTCCAGTGTCCAAAAGTGTGTGCAGAGATTCAAAATCTCCCTTATCCTCTAGTCACTTTGGTCACAGCTGTGCCATCGAGTCTGTGACATAGCGCTCAGATATTCATTGGGCCTCACACAATCCAAAAGTGTCCAGTGTCCAAAAGTGTGTGCAGAGATTCAAAATCTCCCTTATCCTCTAGTCACTTTGATCACAGCTGTGCCATCGAGCCTGTGACATAGCGCTCAGATATTCATTGGGCCTCACACAATCCAAAAGTGTCCAGTGTCCAAAAGTGTGTGCAGAGATTCAAAATCTCCCTTATCCTCTAGTCACTTTGGTCACAGCTGTGCCATCGAGCCTGTGACATAGCGCTCAGATATTCATTGGGCCTCACACAATCCAAAAGTGTCCAGTATCCAAAAGTGTGTGCAGAGATTCAAAATCTCCCTTATCCTCTAGTCACTTTGGTCACAGCTGTGCCATCGAGCCTGTGACATAGCGCTCAGATATTCATTGGGCCTCACACAATCCAAAAGTGTCCAGTGTCCAAAAGTGTGTGCAGAGATTCAAAATCTCCCTTATCCTCTAGTCACTTTGGTCACAGCTGTGCCATCGTGCCTGTGACATAGCGCTCAGATATTCATTGGGCCTCACACAATCCAAAAGTGTCCAGTGTCCAAAAGTGTGTGCAGAGATTCAAAATCTCCCTTATCTTCTAGTCACTTTGGTCACAGCTGTGCCATCGAGCCTGTGACATAGCGCTCAGATATTCATTGGGCCTCACACAATCCAAAAGTGTCCAGTGTCCAAAAGTGTGTGCAGAGATTCAAAATCTCCCTTATCCTCTAGTCACTTTGGTCACAGCTGTGCCATCGAGCCTGTCACATAGCGCTCAGATATCAGTGAGCCTCACACAATCCAAAAGTGTCCAGTGTCCAAAAGTGTGTGCAGAGATTCAAAATCTCCCTTATCCTCTAGTCACTTTGGTCACAGCTGTGCCATCGAGCCTGTCACATAGCGCTCAGATATTCATTGGGCCTCACACAATCCAAAAGTGTCCAGTGTCCAAAAGTGTGTGCAGAGAATCAAAATCTCCCTTATCCTCTAGTCACTTTGGTCACAGCTGTGCCATCGAGCCTGTCACATAGCGCTCAGATATTCATTGGGCCTCACACAATCCAAAAGTGTCCAGTGTCCAAAAGTGTGTGCAGAGATTCAAAATCTCCCTTATCCTCTAGTCACTTTGGTCACAGCTGTGCCATCGAGCCTGTGACATAGCGCTCAGATATTCATTGGGCCTCACACAATCCAAAAGTGTCCAGTGTCCAAAAGTGTGTGCAGAGATTCAAAATCTCCCTTATCCTCTAGTCATTTGGTCACAGCTGTGCCATCAAGCCTGTGACATAGCGCTCAGATATTCATTGGGCCTCACACAATCCAAAAGTGTCCAGTGTCCAAAAGTGTGTGCAGAGATTCAAAATCTCCCTTATCCTCTAGTCACTTTGGTCACAGCTGTGCCATCAAGCCTTTGATATAGCGCTCAGATATCAGTGGGCCTCACACAATCCAAAAGTGTCCAGTGTCCAATAGTGTGTGCAGAGATTCAAAATCTCCCCTTTCCTTTAGTCACTTTGCTCACAGCTGTGCCATCGAGCCTGTGACATAGCGCTCAGATATTCATTGGGCCTCACACAATCCAAAAGTGTCCAGTGTCCAAAAGTGTGTGCAGAGATTCAAAATCTCCCTTATCCTCTAGTCACTTTGGTCACAGCTGTGCCATCGAGCCTGTGACATAGCGCTCAGATATTCATTGGGCCTCACACAATCCAAAAGTGTCCAGTGTCCAAAAGTGTGTGCAGAGATTCAAAATCTCCCTTATCCTCTAGTCACTTTGGTCACAGCTGTGCCATCGAGCCTGTGACATAGCGCTCAGATATCAGTGGGCCTCACACAATCCAAAAGTGTCCAGTGTCCAAAAGTGTGTGCAGAGATTCAAAATCTCCCTTATCCTCTAGTCACTTTAGTCACAGCTGTGCCATCGAGCCTGTCACATAGCGCTCAGATATTCATTGGGCCTCACACAATCCAAAAGTGTCCAGTGTCCAAAAGTGTGTGCAGAGATTCAAAATCTCCCTTATCCTCTAGTCACTTTGGTCACAGCTGTGCCATCGAGCCTGTCACATAGCGCTCAGATATTCATTGGGCCTCACACAATCCAAAAGTGTCCAGTGTCCAAAAGTGTGTGCAGAGATTCAAAATCTCCCTTATCCTCTAGTCAATTTGGTCACAGCTGTGCCATCGAGCCTGTCACATAGCGCTCAGATATTCATTGGGCCTCACACAATCCAAAAGTGTCCAGTGTCCAAAAGTGTGTGCAGAGATTCAAAATCTCCCTTATCCTCTAGTCACTTTGGTCACAGCTGTGCCACCGAGCCTGTCACATAGCGCTCAGATATCAGTGGGCCTCACACAATCCAAAAGTGTCCAGTGTCCAAAAGTGTGTGCAGAGATTCAAAATCTCCCTTATCCTCTAGTCACTTTGGTCACAGCTGTGCCATCGAGCCTGTCACATAGCGCTCAGACATTCATTGGGCCTCACACAATCCAAAAGTGTCCAGTGTCCAAAAGTGTGTGCAGAGATTCAAAATCTCCCTTATCCTCTAGTCACTTTGGTCACAGCTGTGCCATCGAGCCTGTGATATAGCGCTCAGATATCAGTGGGCCTCACACAATCCAAAAGTGTCCAGTGTCCAAAAACGTGTGCAGAGATTCAAAATCTCCCTTATCCTTTAGTCATTTTGCTCACAGCTGTGCCATCGAGCCTGTGACATAGCGCTCAGATATCAGTGGGCCTCACACAATCCAAAAGTGTCCAGTGTCCAAAATTGTGTGCAGAGATTCAAAATCTCCCTTATCCTCTAGTCACTTTGGTCACAGCTGTGCCATCGAGCCTGTCACATAGCGCTCAGATATTCATTGGGCCTCACACAATCCAAAAGTGTCCAGTGTCCAAAAGTGTGTGCAGAGATTCAAAATCTCCCTTATCCTCTAGTCACTTTGGTCACAGCTGTGCCATCGAGCCTGTAACATAGCGCTCAGATATTCATTGGGCCTCACACAATCCAAAAGTGTCCAGTGTCCAAAAGTGTGTGCAGAGATTCAAAATCTCCCTTATCCTCTAGTCACTTTGGTCACAGCTGTGCCATCGAGCCTGTGACATAGCGCTCAGATATTCATTGGGCCTCACACAATCCAAAAGTGTCCAGTGTCCAAAAGTGTGTGCAGAGATTCAAAATCTCCCTTATCCTCTAGTCACTTTGATCACAGCTGTGCCATCGAGCCTGTGACATAGCGCTCAGATATTCATTGGGCCTCACACAATCCAAAAGTGTCCAGTGTCCAAAAGTGTGTGCAGAGATTCAAAATCTCCCTTATCCTCTAGTCACTTTGGTCACAGCTGTGCCATCGAGCCTGTGACATAGCGCTCAGATATTCATTGGGCCTCACACAATCCAAAAGTGTCCAGTGTCCAAAAGTGTGTGCAGAGATTCAAAATCTCCCTTATCCTCTAGTCACTTTGGTCACAGCTGTGCCATCGAGCCTGTCACATAGCGCTCAGATATCAGTGAGCCTCACACAATCCAAAAGTGTCCAGTGTCCAAAAGTGTGTGCAGAGATTCAAAATCTCCCTTATCCTCTAGTCACTTTGGTCACAGCTGTGCCATCGAGCCTGTCACATAGCGCTCAGATATTCATTGGGCGTCACACAATCCAAAAGTGTCCAGTGTCCAAAAGTGTGTGCAGAGATTCAAAATCTCCCTTATCCTCTAGTCACTTTGGTCACAGCTGTGCCATCGAGCCTGTCACATAGCGCTCAGATATTCATTGGGCCTCACACAATCCAAAAATGTCCAGTGTCCAAAAGTGTGTGCAGAGATTCAAAATCTCCCTTATCCTCTAGTCACTTTGGTCACAGCTGTGCCATCGAGTCTGTGACATAGCGCTCAGATATTCATTGGGCCTCACACAATCCAAAAGTGTCCAGTGTCCAAAAGTGTGTGCAGAGATTCAAAATCTCCCTTATCCTCTAGTCACTTTGATCACAGCTGTGCCATCGAGCCTGTGACATAGCGCTCAGATATTCATTGGGCCTCACACAATCCAAAAGTGTCCAGTGTCCAAAAGTGTGTGCAGAGATTCAAAATCTCCCTTATCCTCTAGTCACTTTGGTCACAGCTGTGCCATCGAGCCTGTGACATAGCGCTCAGATATTCATTGGGCCTCACACAATCCAAAAGTGTCCAGTATCCAAAAGTGTGTGCAGAGATTCAAAATCTCCCTTATCCTCTAGTCACTTTGGTCACAGCTGTGCCATCGAGCCTGTGACATAGCGCTCAGATATTCATTGGGCCTCACACAATCCAAAAGTGTCCAGTGTCCAAAAGTGTGTGCAGAGATTCAAAATCTCCCTTATCCTCTAGTCACTTTGGTCACAGCTGTGCCATCGTGCCTGTGACATAGCGCTCAGATATTCATTGGGCCTCACACAATCCAAAAGTGTCCAGTGTCCAAAAGTGTGTGCAGAGATTCAAAATCTCCCTTATCCTCTAGTCACTTTGGTCACAGCTGTGCCATCGAGCCTGTGACATAGCGCTCAGATATTCATTGGGCCTCACACAATCCAAAAGTGTCCAGTGTCCAAAAGTGTGTGCAGAGATTCAAAATCTCCCTTATCCTCTAGTCACTTTGGTCACAGCTGTGCCATCGAGCCTGTCACATAGCGCTCAGATATCAGTGAGCCTCACACAATCCAAAAGTGTCCAGTGTCCAAAAGTGTGTGCAGAGATTCAAAATCTCCCTTATCCTCTAGTCACTTTGGTCACAGCTGTGCCATCGAGCCTGTCACATAGCGCTCAGATATTCATTGGGCCTCACACAATCCAAAAGTGTCCAGTGTCCAAAAGTGTGTGCAGAGAATCAAAATCTCCCTTATCCTCTAGTCACTTTGGTCACAGCTGTGCCATCGAGCCTGTCACATAGCGCTCAGATATTCATTGGGCCTCACACAATCCAAAAGTGTCCAGTGTCCAAAAGTGTGTGCAGAGATTCAAAATCTCCCTTATCCTCTAGTCACTTTGGTCACAGCTGTGCCATCGAGCCTGTGACATAGCGCTCAGATATTCATTGGGCCTCACACAATCCAAAAGTGTCCAGTGTCCAAAAGTGTGTGCAGAGATTCAAAATCTCCCTTATCCTCTAGTCATTTGGTCACAGCTGTGCCATCAAGCCTGTGACATAGCGCTCAGATATTCATTGGGCCTCACACAATCCAAAAGTGTCCAGTGTCCAAAAGTGTGTGCAGAGATTCAAAATCTCCCTTATCCTCTAGTCACTTTGGTCACAGCTGTGCCATCAAGCCTGTGATATAGCGCTCAGATATCAGTGGGCCTCACACAATCCAAAAGTGTCCAGTGTCCAATAGTGTGTGCAGAGATTCAAAATCTCCCCTTTCCTTTAGTCACTTTGCTCACAGCTGTGCCATCGAGCCTGTGACATAGCGCTCAGATATTCATTGGGCCTCACACAATCCAAAAGTGTCCAGTGTCCAAAAGTGTGTGCAGAGATTCAAAATCTCCCTTATCCTCTAGTCACTTTGGTCACAGCTGTGCCATCGAGCCTGTGACATAGCGCTCAGATATTCATTGGGCCTCACACAATCCAAAAGTGTCCAGTGTCCAAAAGTGTGTGCAGAGATTCAAAATCTCCCTTATCCTCTAGTCACTTTGGTCACAGCTGTGCCATCGAGCCTGTGACATAGCGCTCAGATATCAGTGGGCCTCACACAATCCAAAAGTGTACAGTGTCCAAAAGTGTGTGCAGAGATTCAAAATCTCCCTTATCCTCTAGTCACTTTAGTCACAGCTGTGCCATCGAGCCTGTCACATAGCGCTCAGATATTCATTGGGCCTCACACAATCCAAAAGTGTCCAGTGTCCAAAAGTGTGTGCAGAGATTCAAAATCTCCCTTATCCTCTAGTCACTTTGGTCACAGCTGTGCCATCGAGCCTGTCACATAGCGCTCAGATATTCATTGGGCCTCACACAATCCAAAAGTGTCCAGTGTCCAAAAGTGTGTGCAGAGATTCAAAATCTCCCTTATCCTCTAGTCAATTTGGTCACAGCTGTGCCATCGAGCCTGTCACATAGCGCTCAGATATTCATTGGGCCTCACACAATCCAAAAGTGTCCAGTGTCCAAAAGTGTGTGCAGAGATTCAAAATCTCCCTTATCCTCTAGTCACTTTGGTCACAGCTGTGCCACCGAGCCTGTCACATAGCGCTCAGATATCAGTGGGCCTCACACAATCCAAAAGTGTCCAGTGTCCAAAAGTGTGTGCAGAGATTCAAAATCTCCCTTATCCTCTAGTCACTTTGGTCACAGCTGTGCCATCGAGCCTGTCACATAGCGCTCAGACATTCATTGGGCCTCACACAATCCAAAAGTGTCCAGTGTCCAAAAGTGTGTGCAGAGATTCAAAATCTCCCTTATCCTCTAGTCACTTTGGTCACAGCTGTGCCATCGAGCCTGTGATATAGCGCTCAGATATCAGTGGGCCTCACACAATCCAAAAGTGTCCAGTGTCCAAAAACGTGTGCAGAGATTCAAAATCTCCCTTATCCTTTAGTCATTTTGCTCACAGCTGTGCCATCGAGCCTGTGACATAGCGCTCAGATATCAGTGGGCCTCACACAATCCAAAAGTGTCCAGTGTCCAAAATTGTGTGCAGAGATTCAAAATCTCCCTTATCCTCTAGTCACTTTGGTCACAGCTGTGCCATCGAGCCTGTCACATAGCGCTCAGATATTCATTGGGCCTCACACAATCCAAAAGTGTCCAGTGTCCAAAAGTGTGTGCAGAGAATCAAAATCTCCCTTATCCTCTAGTCACTTTGGTCACAGCTGTGCCATCGAGCCTGTCACATAGCGCTCAGATATTCATTGGGCCTCACACAATCCAAAAGTGTCCAGTGTCCAAAAGTGTGTGCAGAGATTCAAAATCTCCCTTATCCTCTAGTCACTTTGGTCACAGCTGTGCCATCGAGCCTGTGACATAGCGCTCAGATATTCATTGGGCCTCACACAATCCAAAAGTGTCCAGTGTCCAAAAGTGTGTGCAGAGATTCAAAATCTCCCTTATCCTCTAGTCACTTTGATCACAGCTGTGCCATCGAGCCTGTGACATAGCGCTCAGATATTCATTGGGCCTCACACAATCCAAAAGTGTCCAGTGTCCAAAAGTGTGTGCAGAGATTCAAAATCTCCCTTATCCTCTAGTCACTTTGGTCACAGCTGTGCCATCGAGCCTGTGACATAGCGCTCAGATATTCATTGGGCCTCACACAATCCAAAAGTGTCCAGTGTCCAAAAGTGTGTGCAGAGATTCAAAATCTCCCTTATCCTCTAGTCACTTTGGTCACAGCTGTGCCATCGAGCCTGTCACATAGCGCTCAGATATCAGTGAGCCTCACACAATCCAAAAGTGTCCAGTGTCCAAAAGTGTGTGCAGAGATTCAAAATCTCCCTTATCCTCTAGTCACTTTGGTCACAGCTGTGCCATCGAGCCTGTCACATAGCGCTCAGATATTCATTGGGCGTCACACAATCCAAAAGTGTCCAGTGTCCAAAAGTGTGTGCAGAGATTCAAAATCTCCCTTATCCTCTAGTCACTTTGGTCACAGCTGTGCCATCGAGCCTGTCACATAGCGCTCAGATATTCATTGGGCCTCACACAATCCAAAAATGTCCAGTGTCCAAAAGTGTGTGCAGAGATTCAGAATCTCGCTTATCCTCTAGTCACTTTGGTCACAGCTGTGCCATCGAGCCTGTCACATAGCGCTCAGATATCAGTGGGCCTCACACAATCCAAAAGTGTCCAGTGTCCAAAAGTGTGTGCAGAGATTCAAAATCTCCCTTATCCTCTATTCACTTTGGTCACAGCTGTGCCATCGAGCCTGTGACATAGCGCTCAGATATTCATTGGGCCTCACACAATCCAAAAGTGTCCAGTGTCCAAAAGTGTGTGCAGAGATTCAAAATCTCCCTTATCCTCTAGTCAGTTTGGTCACAGCTGTGCCATCGAACCTGTGACATAGCGCTCAGATATTCATTGGGCCTCACACAATCCAAAAGTGTCCAGTGTCCAAAATTGTGTGCAGAGATTCAAAATCTCCCTTATCCTCTAGTCACTTTGGTCACAGCTGTGCCATCGAGCCTGTCACATAGCGCTCAGATATTCATTGGGCCTCACACAATCCAAAAGTGTCCAGTGTCCAAAAGTGTGTGCAGAGATTCAAAATCTCCCTTATCCTCTAGTCACTTTGGTCACAGCTGTGCCATCGAGCCTGTGACATAGCGCTCAGATATTCATTGGGCCTCACACAATCCAAAAGTGTCCAGTGTCCAAAAGTGTGTGCAGAGATTCAAAATCTCCCTTATCCTCTAGTCACTTTGGTCACAGCTGTGCCATCGAGCCTGTCACATAGCGCTCAGATATCAGTGAGCCTCACACAATCCAAAAGTGTCCAGTGTCCAAAAGTGTGTGCAGAGATTCAAAATCTCCCTTATCCTCTAGTCACTTTGGTCACAGCTGTGCCATCGAGCCTGT
The DNA here is from genome assembly GCF_039654945.1 of Dendrobates tinctorius. Lineage (NCBI taxonomy): Eukaryota > Metazoa > Chordata > Amphibia > Anura > Dendrobatidae > Dendrobates > Dendrobates tinctorius. Next base: position 54,574,351 of record NW_027361676.1, read on the forward strand.
CACATAGCGCTCAGATATTCATTGGGCCTCACACAATCCAAAAGTGTCCAGTGTCCAAAAGTGTGTGCAGAGATTCAAAATCTCCCTTATCCTCTAGTCACTTTGGTCACAGCTGTGCCATCGAGCCTGTCACATAGCGCTCAGATATTCATTGGGCCTCACACAATCCAAAAGTGTCCAGTGTCCAAAAGTGTGTGCAGAGATTCAGAATCTCGCTTATCCTCTAGTCACTTTGGTCACAGCTGTGCCATCGAGCCTGTCACATAGCGCTCAGATATCAGTGGGCCTCACACAATCCAAAAGTGTCCAGTGTCCAAAAGTGTGTGCAGAGATTCAAAATCTCCCTTATCCTCTATTCACTTTGGTCACAGCTGTGCCATCGAGCCTGTGACATAGCGCTCAGATATTCATTGGGCCTCACACAATCCAAAAGTGTCCAGTGTCCAAAAGTGTGTGCAGAGATTCAAAATCTCCCTTATCCTCTAGTCAGTTTGGTCACAGCTGTGCCATCGATCCTGTGACATAGTGCTCAGATATTCATTGGGCCTCACACAATCCAAAAGTGTCCAGTGTCCAAAATTGTGTGCAGAGATTCAAAATCTCCCTTATCCTCTAGTCACTTTGGTCACAGCTGTGCCATCGAGCCTGTCACATAGCGCTCAGATATTCATTGGGCCTCACACAATCCAAAAGTGTCCAGTGTCCAAAAGTGTGTGCAGAGAATCAAAATCTCCCTTATCCTCTAGTCACTTTGGTCACAGCTGTGCCATCGAGCCTGTCACATAGCGCTCAGATATTCATTGGGCCTCACACAATCCAAAAGTGTCCAGTGTCCAAAAGTGTGTGCAGAGATTCAAAATCTCCCTTATCCTCTAGTCATTTGGTCACAGCTGTGCCATCAAGCCTGTGACATAGCGCTCAGATATTCATTGGGCCTCACACAATCCAAAAGTGTCCAGTGTCCAAAAGTGTGTGCAGAGATTCAAAATCTCCCTTATCCTCTAGTCACTTTGGTCACAGCTGTGCCATCGAGCCTGTGATATAGCGCTCAGATATCAGTGGGCCTCACACAATCCAAAAGTGTCCAGTGTCCAAAAGTGTGTGCAGAGATTCAAAATCTCCCCTTTACTTTAGTCACTTTGCTCACAGCTGTGCCATCGAGCCTGTGACATAGCGCTCAGATATCAGTGGGCCTCACACAATCCAAAAGTGTCCAGTGTCCAAAAGTGTGTGCAGAGATTCAAAATCTCCCTTATCCTCTAGTCACTTTGGTCACAGCTGTGCCATCGAGCCTGTCACATAGCGCTCAGATATTCATTGGGCCTCACACAATCCAAAAGTGTCCAGTGTCCAAAAGTGTGTGCAGAGATTCAAAATCTCCCTTATCCTCTAGTCACTTTGGTCACAGCTGTGCCATCGAGCCTGTGACATAGCGCTCAGATATCAGTGGGCCTCACACAATCCAAAAGTGTACAGTGTCCAAAAGTGTGTGCAGAGATTCAAAATCTCCCTTATCCTCTAGTCACTTTAGTCACAGCTGTGCCATCGAGCCTGTCACATAGCGCTCAGATATCAGTGGGCCTCACACAATTCAAAAGTGTCCAGTGTCCAAAAGTGTGTGCAGAGATTCAAAATCTCCCTTATCCTCTAGTCACTTTGGTCACAGCTGTGCCATCGAGCCTGTCACATAGCGCTCAGATATTCATTGGGCCTCACACAATCCAAAAGTGTCCAGTGTCCAAAAGTGTGTGCAGAGATTCAAAATCTCCCTTATCCTCTAGTCACTTTGGTCACAGCTGTGCCATCGAGCCTGTCACATAGCGCTCAGATATTCATTGGGCCTCACACAATCCAAAAGTGTCCAGTGTCCAAAAGTGTGTGCAGAGATTCAAAATCTCCCTTATCCTCTAGTCACTTTGGTCACAGCTGTGCCATCGAGCCTGTCACATAGCGCTCAGATATTCATTGGGCCTCACACAATCCAAAAGTGTCCAGTGTCCAAAAGTGTGTGCAGAGATTCAGAATCTCGCTTATCCTCTAGTCACTTTGGTCACAGCTGTGCCATCGAGCCTGTCACATAGCGCTCAGATATCAGTGGGCCTCACACAATCCAAAAGTGTCCAGTGTCCAAAAGTGTGTGCAGAGATTCAAAATCTCCCTTATCCTCTATTCACTTTGGTCACAGCTGTGCCATCGAGCCTGTCACATAGCGCTCAGATATTCATTGGGCCTCACACAATCCAAAAGTGTCCAGTGTCCAAAAGTGTGTGCAGAGATTCAAAATCTCCCTTATCCTCTAGTCACTTTGGTCACAGCTGTGCCATCGATCCTGTGACATAGCGCTCAGATATTCATTGGGCCTCACACAATCCAAAAGTGTCCAGTGTCCAAAATTGTGTGCAGAGATTAAAAAATCTCCCTTATCCTCTAGTCACTTTGGTCACAGCTGTGCCATCGAGCCTGTCACATAGCGCTCAGATATTCATTGGGCCTCACACAATCCAAAAGTGTCCAGTGTCCAAAAGTGTGTGCAGAGATTCAAAATCTCCCTTATCCTCTAGTCACTTTGGTCACAGCTGTGCCATCAAGCCTGTGATATAGCGCTCAGATATCAGTGGGCCTCACACAATCCAAAAGTGTCCAGTGTCCAATAGTGTGTGCAGAGATTCAAAATCTCCCCTTTCCTTTAGTCACTTTGCTCACAGCTGTGCCATCGAGCCTGTGACATAGCGCTCAGATATTCATTGGGCCTCACACAATCCAAAAGTGTCCAGTGTCCAAAAGTGTGTGCAGAGATTCAAAATCTCCCTTATCCTCTAGTCACTTTGGTCACAGCTGTGCCATCGAGCCTGTGACATAGCGCTCAGATATTCATTGGGCCTCACACAATCCAAAAGTGTCCAGTGTCCAAAAGTGTGTGCAGAGATTCAAAATCTCCCTTATCCTCTAGTCACTTTGGTCACAGCTGTGCCATCGAGCCTGTGACATAGCGCTCAGATATCAGTGGGCCTCACACAATCCAAAAGTGTACAGTGTCCAAAAGTGTGTGCAGAGATTCAAAATCTCCCTTATCCTCTAGTCACTTTAGTCACAGCTGTGCCATCGAGCCTGTCACATAGCGCTCAGATATTCATTGGGCCTCACACAATCCAAAAGTGTCCAGTGTCCAAAAGTGTGTGCAGAGATTCAAAATCTCCCTTATCCTCTAGTCACTTTGGTCACAGCTGTGCCATCGAGCCTGTCACATAGCGCTCAGATATTCATTGGGCCTCACACAATCCAAAAGTGTCCAGTGTCCAAAAGTGTGTGCAGAGATTCAAAATCTCCCTTATCCTCTAGTCAATTTGGTCACAGCTGTGCCATCGAGCCTGTCACATAGCGCTCAGATATTCATTGGGCCTCACACAATCCAAAAGTGTCCAGTGTCCAAAAGTGTGTGCAGAGATTCAAAATCTCCCTTATCCTCTAGTCACTTTGGTCACAGCTGTGCCACCGAGCCTGTCACATAGCGCTCAGATATCAGTGGGCCTCACACAATCCAAAAGTGTCCAGTGTCCAAAAGTGTGTGCAGAGATTCAAAATCTCCCTTATCCTCTAGTCACTTTGGTCACAGCTGTGCCATCGAGCCTGTCACATAGCGCTCAGACATTCATTGGGCCTCACACAATCCAAAAGTGTCCAGTGTCCAAAAGTGTGTGCAGAGATTCAAAATCTCCCTTATCCTCTAGTCACTTTGGTCACAGCTGTGCCATCGAGCCTGTGATATAGCGCTCAGATATCAGTGGGCCTCACACAATCCAAAAGTGTCCAGTGTCCAAAAACGTGTGCAGAGATTCAAAATCTCCCTTATCCTTTAGTCATTTTGCTCACAGCTGTGCCATCGAGCCTGTGACATAGCGCTCAGATATCAGTGGGCCTCACACAATCCAAAAGTGTCCAGTGTCCAAAATTGTGTGCAGAGATTCAAAATCTCCCTTATCCTCTAGTCACTTTGGTCACAGCTGTGCCATCGAGCCTGTCACATAGCGCTCAGATATTCATTGGGCCTCACACAATCCAAAAGTGTCCAGTGTCCAAAAGTGTGTGCAGAGAATCAAAATCTCCCTTATCCTCTAGTCACTTTGGTCACAGCTGTGCCATCGAGCCTGTCACATAGCGCTCAGATATTCATTGGGCCTCACACAATCCAAAAGTGTCCAGTGTCCAAAAGTGTGTGCAGAGATTCAAAATCTCCCTTATCCTCTAGTCACTTTGGTCACAGCTGTGCCATCGAGCCTGTGACATAGCGCTCAGATATTCATTGGGCCTCACACAATCCAAAAGTGTCCAGTGTCCAAAAGTGTGTGCAGAGATTCAAAATCTCCCTTATCCTCTAGTCACTTTGATCACAGCTGTGCCATCGAGCCTGTGACATAGCGCTCAGATATTCATTGGGCCTCACACAATCCAAAAGTGTCCAGTGTCCAAAAGTGTGTGCAGAGATTCAAAATCTCCCTTATCCTCTAGTCACTTTGGTCACAGCTGTGCCATCGAGCCTGTGACATAGCGCTCAGATATTCATTGGGCCTCACACAATCCAAAAGTGTCCAGTGTCCAAAAGTGTGTGCAGAGATTCAAAATCTCCCTTATCCTCTAGTCACTTTGGTCACAGCTGTGCCATCGAGCCTGTCACATAGCGCTCAGATATCAGTGAGCCTCACACAATCCAAAAGTGTCCAGTGTCCAAAAGTGTGTGCAGAGATTCAAAATCTCCCTTATCCTCTAGTCACTTTGGTCACAGCTGTGCCATCGAGCCTGTCACATAGCGCTCAGATATTCATTGGGCGTCACACAATCCAAAAGTGTCCAGTGTCCAAAAGTGTGTGCAGAGATTCAAAATCTCCCTTATCCTCTAGTCACTTTGGTCACAGCTGTGCCATCGAGCCTGTCACATAGCGCTCAGATATTCATTGGGCCTCACACAATCCAAAAATGTCCAGTGTCCAAAAGTGTGTGCAGAGATTCAGAATCTCGCTTATCCTCTAGTCACTTTGGTCACAGCTGTGCCATCGAGCCTGTCACATAGCGCTCAGATATCAGTGGGCCTCACACAATCCAAAAGTGTCCAGTGTCCAAAAGTGTGTGCAGAGATTCAAAATCTCCCTTATCCTCTATTCACTTTGGTCACAGCTGTGCCATCGAGCCTGTGACATAGCGCTCAGATATTCATTGGGCCTCACACAATCCAAAAGTGTCCAGTGTCCAAAAGTGTGTGCAGAGATTCAAAATCTCCCTTATCCTCTAGTCAGTTTGGTCACAGCTGTGCCATCGAACCTGTGACATAGCGCTCAGATATTCATTGGGCCTCACACAATCCAAAAGTGTCCAGTGTCCAAAATTGTGTGCAGAGATTCAAAATCTCCCTTATCCTCTAGTCACTTTGGTCACAGCTGTGCCATCGAGCCTGTCACATAGCGCTCAGATATTCATTGGGCCTCACACAATCCAAAAGTGTCCAGTGTCCAAAAGTGTGTGCAGAGATTCAAAATCTCCCTTATCCTCTAGTCACTTTGGTCACAGCTGTGCCATCGAGCCTGTGACATAGCGCTCAGATATTCATTGGGCCTCACACAATCCAAAAGTGTCCAGTGTCCAAAAGTGTGTGCAGAGATTCAAAATCTCCCTTATCCTCTAGTCACTTTGGTCACAGCTGTGCCATCGAGCCTGTCACATAGCGCTCAGATATCAGTGAGCCTCACACAATCCAAAAGTGTCCAGTGTCCAAAAGTGTGTGCAGAGATTCAAAATCTCCCTTATCCTCTAGTCACTTTGGTCACAGCTGTGCCATCGAGCCTGTCACATAGCGCTCAGATATTCATTGGGCCTCACACAATCCAAAAGTGTCCAGTGTCCAAAAGTGTGTGCAGAGATTCAAAATCTCCCTTATCCTCTAGTCACTTTGGTCACAGCTGTGCCATCGAGCCTGTCACATAGCGCTCAGATATTCATTGGGCCTCACACAATCCAAAAGTGTCCAGTGTCCAAAAGTGTGTGCAGAGATTCAGAATCTCGCTTATCCTCTAGTCACTTTGGTCACAGCTGTGCCATCGAGCCTGTCACATAGCGCTCAGATATCAGTGGGCCTCACACAATCCAAAAGTGTCCAGTGTCCAAAAGTGTGTGCAGAGATTCAAAATCTCCCTTATCCTCTATTCACTTTGGTCACAGCTGTGCCATCGAGCCTGTGACATAGCGCTCAGATATTCATTGGGCCTCACACAATCCAAAAGTGTCCAGTGTCCAAAAGTGTGTGCAGAGATTCAAAATCTCCCTTATCCTCTAGTCAGTTTGGTCACAGCTGTGCCATCGATCCTGTGACATAGTGCTCAGATATTCATTGGGCCTCACACAATCCAAAAGTGTCCAGTGTCCAAAATTGTGTGCAGAGATTCAAAATCTCCCTTATCCTCTAGTCACTTTGGTCACAGCTGTGCCATCGAGCCTGTCACATAGCGCTCAGATATTCATTGGGCCTCACACAATCCAAAAGTGTCCAGTGTCCAAAAGTGTGTGCAGAGAATCAAAATCTCCCTTATCCTCTAGTCACTTTGGTCACAGCTGTGCCATCGAGCCTGTCACATAGCGCTCAGATATTCATTGGGCCTCACACAATCCAAAAGTGTCCAGTGTCCAAAAGTGTGTGCAGAGATTCAAAATCTCCCTTATCCTCTAGTCATTTGGTCACAGCTGTGCCATCAAGCCTGTGACATAGCGCTCAGATATTCATTGGGCCTCACACAATCCAAAAGTGTCCAGTGTCCAAAAGTGTGTGCAGAGATTCAAAATCTCCCTTATCCTCTAGTCACTTTGGTCACAGCTGTGCCATCGAGCCTGTGATATAGCGCTCAGATATCAGTGGGCCTCACACAATCCAAAAGTGTCCAGTGTCCAAAAGTGTGTGCAGAGATTCAAAATCTCCCCTTTACTTTAGTCACTTTGCTCACAGCTGTGCCATCGAGCCTGTGACATAGCGCTCAGATATCAGTGGGCCTCACACAATCCAAAAGTGTCCAGTGTCCAAAAGTGTGTGCAGAGATTCAAAATCTCCCTTATCCTCTAGTCACTTTGGTCACAGCTGTGCCATCGAGCCTGTCACATAGCGCTCAGATATTCATTGGGCCTCACACAATCCAAAAGTGTCCAGTGTCCAAAAGTGTGTGCAGAGATTCAAAATCTCCCTTATCCTCTAGTCACTTTGGTCACAGCTGTGCCATCGAGCCTGTGACATAGCGCTCAGATATCAGTGGGCCTCACACAATCCAAAAGTGTACAGTGTCCAAAAGTGTGTGCAGAGATTCAAAATCTCCCTTATCCTCTAGTCACTTTAGTCACAGCTGTGCCATCGAGCCTGTCACATAGCGCTCAGATATCAGTGGGCCTCACACAATTCAAAAGTGTCCAGTGTCCAAAAGTGTGTGCAGAGATTCAAAATCTCCCTTATCCTCTAGTCACTTTGGTCACAGCTGTGCCATCGAGCCTGTCACATAGCGCTCAGATATTCATTGGGCCTCACACAATCCAAAAGTGTCCAGTGTCCAAAAGTGTGTGCAGAGATTCAAAATCTCCCTTATCCTCTAGTCACTTTGGTCACAGCTGTGCCATCGAGCCTGTCACATAGCGCTCAGATATTCATTGGGCCTCACACAATCCAAAAGTGTCCAGTGTCCAAAAGTGTGTGCAGAGATTCAAAATCTCCCTTATCCTCTAGTCACTTTGGTCACAGCTGTGCCATCGAGCCTGTCACATAGCGCTCAGATATTCATTGGGCCTCACACAATCCAAAAGTGTCCAGTGTCCAAAAGTGTGTGCAGAGATTCAGAATCTCGCTTATCCTCTAGTCACTTTGGTCACAGCTGTGCCATCGAGCCTGTCACATAGCGCTCAGATATCAGTGGGCCTCACACAATCCAAAAGTGTCCAGTGTCCAAAAGTGTGTGCAGAGATTCAAAATCTCCCTTATCCTCTATTCACTTTGGTCACAGCTGTGCCATCGAGCCTGTCACATAGCGCTCAGATATTCATTGGGCCTCACACAATCCAAAAGTGTCCAGTGTCCAAAAGTGTGTGCAGAGATTCAAAATCTCCCTTATCCTCTAGTCACTTTGGTCACAGCTGTGCCATCGATCCTGTGACATAGCGCTCAGATATTCATTGGGCCTCACACAATCCAAAAGTGTCCAGTGTCCAAAATTGTGTGCAGAGATTCAAAATCTCCCTTATCCTCTAGTCACTTTGGTCACAGCTGTGCCATCGAGCCTGTCACATAGCGCTCAGATATTCATTGGGCCTCACACAATCCAAAAGTGTCCAGTGTCCAAAAGTGTGTGCAGAGAATCAAAATCTCCCTTATCCTCTAGTCACTTTGGTCACAGCTGTGCCATCGAGCCTGTCACATAGCGCTCAGATATTCATTGGGCCTCACACAATCCAAAAGTGTCCAGTGTCCAAAAGTGTGTGCAGAGATTCAAAATCTCCCTTATCCTCTAGTCACTTTGGTCACAGCTGTGCCATCGAGCCTGTGACATAGTGCTCAGATATTCATTGGGCCTCACACAATCCAAAAGTGTCCAGTGTCCAAAAGTGTGTGCAGAGATTCAAAATCTCCCTTATCCTCTAGTCATTTGGTCACAGCTGTGCCATCAAGCCTGTGACATAGCGCTCAGATATTCATTGGGCCTCACACAATCCAAAAGTGTCCAGTGTCCAAAAGTGTGTGCAGAGATTCAAAATCTCCCTTATCCTCTAGTCACTTTGGTCACAGCTGTGCCATCGAGCCTGTGATATAGCGCTCAGATATCAGTGGGCCTCACACAATCCAAAAGTGTCCAGTGTCCAAAAGTGTGTGCAGAGATTCAAAATCTCCCCTTTCCTTTAGTCACTTTGCTCACAGCTGTGCCATCGAGCCTGTGACATAGCGCTCAGATATTCATTGGGCCTCACACAATCCAAAAGTGTCCAGTGTCCAAAAGTGTGTGCAGAGATTCAAAATCTCCCTTATCCTCTAGTCACTTTGGTCACAGCTGTGCCATCGAGCCTGTGACATAGCGCTCAGATATTCATTGGGCCTCACACAATCCAAAAGTGTCCAGTGTCCAAAAGTGTGTGCAGAGATTCAAAATCTCCCTTATCCTCTAGTCACTTTGGTCACAGCTGTGCCATCGAGCCTGTGACATAGCGCTCAGATATCAGTGGGCCTCACACAATCCAAAAGTGTACAGTGTCCAAAAGTGTGTGCAGAGATTCAAAATCTCCCTTATCCTCTAGTCACTTTAGTCACAGCTGTGCCATCGAGCCTGTCACATAGCGCTCAGATATTCATTGGGCCTCACACAATCCAAAAGTGTCCAGTGTCCAAAAGTGTGTGCAGAGATTCAAAATCTCCCTTATCCTCTAGTCACTTTGGTCACAGCTGTGCCATCGAGCCTGTCACATAGCGCTCAGATATTCATTGGGCCTCACACAATCCAAAAGTGTCCAGTGTCCAAAAGTGTGTGCAGAGATTCAAAATCTCCCTTATCCTCTAGTCAATTTGGTCACAGCTGTGCCATCGAGCCTGTCACATAGCGCTCAGATATTCATTGGGCCTCACACAATCCAAAAGTGTCCAGTGTCCAAAAGTGTGTGCAGAGATTCAAAATCTCCCTTATCCTCTAGTCACTTTGGTCACAGCTGTGCCATCGAGCCTGTCACATAGCGCTCAGATATCAGTGGGCCTCACACAATCCAAAAGTGTCCAGTGTCCAAAAGTGTGTGCAGAGATTCAAAATCTCCCTTATCCTCTAGTCACTTTGGTCACAGCTGTGCCATCGAGCCTGTCACATAGCGCTCAGATATTCATTGGGCCTCACACAATCCAAAAGTGTCCAGTGTCCAAAAGTGTGTGCAGAGATTCAAAATCTCCCTTATCCTCTAGTCACTTTGGTCACAGCTGTGCCATCGAGCCTGTGATATAGCGCTCAGATATCAGTGGGCCTCACACAATCCAAAAGTGTCCAGTGTCCAAAAACGTGTGCAGAGATTCAAAATCTCCCTTATCCTTTAGTCATTTTGCTCACAGCTGTGCCATCGAGCCTGTGACATAGCGCTCAGATATCAGTGGGCCTCACACAATCCAAAAGTGTCCAGTGTCCAAAATTGTGTGCAGAGATTCAAAATCTCCCTTATCCTCTAGTCACTTTGGTCACAGCTGTGCCATCGAGCCTGTCACATAGCGCTCAGATATTCATTGGGCCTCACACAATCCAAAAGTGTCCAGTGTCCAAAAGTGTGTGCAGAGAATCAAAATCTCCCTTATCCTCTAGTCACTTTGGTCACAGCTGTGCCATCGAGCCTGTCACATAGCGCTCAGATATTCATTGGGCCTCACACAATCCAAAAGTGTCCAGTGTCCAAAAGTGTGTGCAGAGATTCAAAATCTCCCTTATCCTCTAGTCACTTTGGTCACAGCTGTGCCATCGAGCCTGTGACATAGCGCTCAGATATTCATTGGGCCTCACACAATCCAAAAGTGTCCAGTGTCCAAAAGTGTGTGCAGAGATTCAAAATCTCCCTTATCCTCTAGTCACTTTGATCACAGCTGTGCCATCGAGCCTGTGACATAGCGCTCAGATATTCATTGGGCCTCACACAATCCAAAAGTGTCCAGTGTCCAAAAGTGTGTGCAGAGATTCAAAATCTCCCTTATCCTCTAGTCACTTTGGTCACAGCTGTGCCATCGAGCCTGTGACATAGCGCTCAGATATTCATTGGGCCTCACACAATCCAAAAGTGTCCAGTGTCCAAAAGTGTGTGCAGAGATTCAAAATCTCCCTTATCCTCTAGTCACTTTGGTCACAGCTGTGCCATCGAGCCTGTCACATAGCGCTCAGATATCAGTGAGCCTCACACAATCCAAAAGTGTCCAGTGTCCAAAAGTGTGTGCAGAGATTCAAAATCTCCCTTATCCTCTAGTCACTTTGGTCACAGCTGTGCCATCGAGCCTGTCACATAGCGCTCAGATATTCATTGGGCGTCACACAATCCAAAAGTGTCCAGTGTCCAAAAGTGTGTGCAGAGATTCAAAATCTCCCTTATCCTCTAGTCACTTTGGTCACAGCTGTGCCATCGAGCCTGTCACATAGCGCTCAGATATTCATTGGGCCTCACACAATCCAAAAATGTCCAGTGTCCAAAAGTGTGTGCAGAGATTCAGAATCTCGCTTATCCTCTAGTCACTTTGGTCACAGCTGTGCCATCGAGCCTGTCACATAGCGCTCAGATATCAGTGGGCCTCACACAATCCAAAAGTGTCCAGTGTCCAAAAGTGTGTGCAGAGATTCAAAATCTCCCTTATCCTCTATTCACTTTGGTCACAGCTGTGCCATCGAGCCTGTGACATAGCGCTCAGATATTCATTGGGCCTCACACAATCCAAAAGTGTCCAGTGTCCAAAAGTGTGTGCAGAGATTCAAAATCTCCCTTATCCTCTAGTCAGTTTGGTCACAGCTGTGCCATCGATCCTGTGACATAGCGCTCAGATATTCATTGGGCCTCACACAATCCAAAAGTGTCCAGTGTCCAAAATTGTGTGCAGAGATTCAAAATCTCCCTTATCCTCTAGTCACTTTGGTCACAGCTGTGCCATCGAGCCTGTCACATAGCGCTCAGATATTCATTGGGCCTCACACAATCCAAAAGTGTCCAGTGTCCAAAAGTGTGTGCAGAGATTCAAAATCTCCCTTATCCTCTAGTCACTTTGGTCACAGCTGTGCCATCGAGCATGTGACATAGCGCTCAGATATTCATTGGGCCTCACACAATCCAAAAGTGTCCAGTGTCCAAAAGTGTGTGCAGAGATTCAAAATCTCCCTTATCCTCTAGTCACTTTGGTCACAGCTGTGCCATCGAGCCTGTCACATAGCGCTCAGATATCAGTGAGCCTCACACAATCCAAAAGTGTCCAGTGTCCAAAAGTGTGTGCAGAGATTCAAAATCTCCCTTATCCTCTAGTCACTTTGGTCACAGCTGTGCCATCGAGCCTGTCACATAGCGCTCAGATATTCATTGGGCGTCACACAATCCAAAAGTGTCCAGTGTCCAAAAGTGTGTGCAGAGATTCAAAATCTCCCTTATCCTCTTGTCACTTTGGTCACAGCTGTGCCATCGAGCCTGTCACATAGCGCTCAGATATTCATTGGGCCTCACACAATCCAAAAGTGTCCAGTGTCCAAAAGTGTGTGCAGAGATTCAGAATCTCGCTTATCCTCTAGTCACTTTGGTCACAGCTGTGCCATCGAGCCTGTCACATAGCGCTCAGATATCAGTGGGCCTCACACAATCCAAAAGTGTCCAGTGTCCAAAAGTGTGTGCAGAGATTCAAAATCTCCCTTATCCTCTATTCACTTTGGTCACAGCTGTGCCATCGAGCCTGTGACATAGCGCTCAGATATTCATTGGGCCTCACACAATCCAAAAGTGTCCAGTGTCCAAAAGTGTGTGCAGAGATTCAAAATCTCCCTTATCCTCTAGTCAGTTTGGTCACAGCTGTGCCATCGAGCCTGTCACATAGCGCTCAGATATTCATTGGGCCTCACACAATCCAAAAGTGTCCAGTGTCCAAAAGTGTGTGCAGAGATTCAAAATCTCCCTTATCCTCTAGTCATTTGGTCACAGCTGTGCCATCAAGCCTGTGACATAGCGCTCAGATATTCATTGGGCCTCACACAATCCAAAAGTGTCCAGTGTCCAAAAGTGTGTGCAGAGATTCAAAATCTCCCTTATCCTCTAGTCACTTTGGTCACAGCTGTGCCATCGAGCCTGTGATATAGCGCTCAGATATCAGTGGGCCTCACACAATCCAAAAGTGTCCAGTGTCCAAAAGTGTGTGCAGAGATTCAAAATCTCCCCTTTCCTTTAGTCACTTTGCTCACAGCTGTGCCATCGAGCCTGTGACATAGCGCTCAGATATCAGTGGGCCTCACACAATCCAAAAGTGTCCAGTGTCCAAAAGTTTGTGCAGAGATTCAAAATCTCCCTTATCCTCTAGTCACTTTGGTCACAGCTGTGCCATCGAGCCTGTCACATAGCGCTCAGATATTCATTGGGCCTCACACAATCCAAAAGTGTCCAGTGTCCAAAAGTGTGTGCAGAGATTCAAAATCTCCCTTATCCTCTAGTCACTTTGGTCACAGCTGTGCCATCGAGCCTGTGACATAGCGCTCAGATATCAGTGGGCCTCACACAATCCAAAAGTGTACAGTGTCCAAAAGTGTGTGCAGAGATTCAAAATCTCCCTTATCCTCTAGTCACTTTAGTCACAGCTGTGCCATCGAGCCTGTCACATAGCGCTCAGATATCAGTGGGCCTCACACAATTCAAAAGTGTCCAGTGTCCAAAAGTGTGTGCAGAGATTCAAAATCTCCCTTATCCTCTAGTCACTTTGGTCACAGCTGTGCCATCGAGCCTGTCACATAGCGCTCAGATATTCATTGGGCCTCACACAATCCAAAAGTGTCCAGTGTCCAAAAGTGTGTGCAGAGATTCAAAATCTCCCTTATCCTCTAGTCACTTTGGTCACAGCTGTGCCATCGAGCATGTGACATATCGCTCAGATATTCATTGGGCCTCACACAATCCAAAAGTGTCCAGTGTCCAAAAGTGTGTGCAGAGATTCAAAATCTCCCTTATCCTCTAGTCACTTTGGTCACAGCTGTGCCATCGAGCCTGTCACATAGCGCTCAGATATTCATTGGGCCTCACACAATCCAAAAGTGTCCAGTGTCCAAAAGTGTGTGCAGAGATTCAAAATCTCCCTTATCCTCTAGTCACTTTGGTCACAGCTGTGCCATCGAGCCTGTCACATAGCGCTCAGATATCAGTGGGCCTCACACAATCCAAAAGTGTCCAGTGTCCAAAAGTGTGTGCAGAGATTCAAAATCTATCTTATCCTCTAGTCACTTTGGTCACAGCTGTGCCATCGAGCCTGTCACATAGCGCTCAGATATTCATTGGGCCTAACACAATCCAAAAGTGTCCAGTGTCCAAATGTGTGTGCAGAGATTCAAAATCTCCCTTATCCTCTAGTCACTTTGGTCACAGCTGTGCCATCGAGCCTGTCACATAGCGCTCAGATATTCATTGGGCCTCACACAATCCAAAAGTGTCCAGTGTCCAAAAGTGTGTGCAGAGATTCAAAATCTCCCTTATCCTCTAGTCACTTTGGTCACAGCTGTGCCATCGAGCCTGTCACATAGCGCTCAGATATTCATTGGGCCTCACACAATCCAAAAGTGTCCAGTGTCCAAAAGTGTGTGCAGAGATTCAAAATCTCCCTTATCCTCTAGTCACTTTGGTCACAGCTGTGCCATCGAGCCTGTGACATAGCGCTCAGATATCAGTGGGCCTCACACAATCCAAAAGTGTCCAGTGTCCAAAAGTTTGTGCAGAGATTCAAAATCTCCCTTATCCTCTAGTCACTTTGGTCACAGCTGTGCCATCGAGCCTGTCACATAGCGCTCAGATATTCATTGGGCCTCACACAATCCAAAAGTGTCCAGTGTCCAAAAGTGTGTGCAGAGATTCAAAATCTCCCTTATCCTCTAGTCACTTTGGTCACAGCTGTGCCATCGAGCCTGTGACATAGCGCTCAGATATCAGTGGGCCTCACACAATCCAAAAGTGTACAGTGTCCAAAAGTGTGTGCAGAGATTCAAAATCTCCCTTATCCTCTAGTCACTTTAGTCACAGCTGTGCCATCGAGCCTGTCACATAGCGCTCAGATATCAGTGGGCCTCACACAATTCAAAAGTGTCCAGTGTCCAAAAGTGTGTGCAGAGATTCAAAATCTCCCTTATCCTCTAGTCACTTTGGTCACAGCTGTGCCATCGAGCCTGTCACATAGCGCTCAGATATTCATTGGGCCTCACACAATCCAAAAGTGTCCAGTGTCCAAAAGTGTGTGCAGAGATTCAAAATCTCCCTTATCCTCTAGTCACTTTGGTCACAGCTGTGCCATCGAGCATGTGACATATCGCTCAGATATTCATTGGGCCTCACACAATCCAAAAGTGTCCAGTGTCCAAAAGTGTGTGCAGAGATTCAAAATCTCCCTTATCCTCTAGTCACTTTGGTCACAGCTGTGCCATCGAGCCTGTCACATAGCGCTCAGATATTCATTGGGCCTCACACAATCCAAAAGTGTCCAGTGTCCAAAAGTGTGTGCAGAGATTCAAAATCTCCCTTATCCTCTAGTCACTTTGGTCACAGCTGTGCCATCGAGCCTGTCACATAGCGCTCAGATATCAGTGGGCCTCACACAATCCAAAAGTGTCCAGTGTCCAAAAGTGTGTGCAGAGATTCAAAATCTATCTTATCCTCTAGTCACTTTGGTCACAGCTGTGCCATCGAGCCTGTCACATAGCGCTCAGATATTCATTGGGCCTAACACAATCCAAAAGTGTCCAGTGTCCAAATGTGTGTGCAGAGATTCAAAATCTCCCTTATCCTCTAGTCACTTTGGTCACAGCTGTGCCATCGAGCCTGTCACATAGCGCTCAGATATTCATTGGGCCTCACACAATCCAAAAGTGTCCAGTGTCCAAAAGTGTGTGCAGAGATTCAAAATCTCCCTTATCCTCTAGTCACTTTGGTCACAGCTGTGCCATCGAGCCTGTCACATAGCGCTCAGATATTCATTGGGCCTCACACAATCCAAAAGTGTCCAGTGTCCAAAAGTGTGTGCAGAGATTCAAAATCTCCATTATCCTCTAGTCACTTTGGTCACAGCTGTGCCATCGAGCCTGTCACATAGCGCTCAGATATTCATTGGGCGTCACACAATCCAAAAGTGTCCAGTGTCCAAAAGTGTGTGCAGAGATTCAAAATCTCCCTTATCCTCTAGTCACTTTGGTCACAGCTGTGCCATCGAGCCTGTCACATAGCGCTCAGATATTCATTGGGCCTCACACAATCCAAAAGTGTCCAGTGTCCAAAAGTGTGTGCAGAGATTCAGAATCTCGCTTATCCTCTAGTCACTTTGGTCACAGCTGTGCCATCGAGCCTGTCACATAGCGCTCAGATATCAGTGGGCCTCACACAATCCAAAAGTGTCCAGTGTCCAAAAGTGTGTGCAGAGATTCAAAATCTCCCTTATCCTCTATTCACTTTGGTCACAGCTGTGCCATCGAGCCTGTGACATAGCGCTCAGATATTCATTGGGCCTCACACAATCCAAAAGTGTCCAGTGTCCAAAAGTGTGTGCAGAGATTCAAAATCTCCCTTATCCTCTAGTCAGTTTGGTCACAGCTGTGCCATCGATCCTGTGACATAGCGCTCAGATATTCATTGGGCCTCACACAATCCAAAAGTGTCCAGTGTCCAAAATTGTGTGCAGAGATTCAAAATCTCCCTTATCCTCTAGTCACTTTGGTCACAGCTGTGCCATCGAGCCTGTCACATAGCGCTCAGATATTCATTGGGCCTCACACAATCCAAAAGTGTCCAGTGTCCAAAAGTGTGTGCAGAGAATCAAAATCTCCCTTATCCTCTAGTCACTTTGGTCACAGCTGTGCCATCGAGCCTGTCACATAGCGCTCAGATATTCATTGGGCCTCACACAATCCAAAAGTGTCCAGTGTCCAAAAGTGTGTGCAGAGATTCAAAATCTCCCTTATCCTCTAGTCATTTGGTCACAGCTGTGCCATCAAGCCTGTGACATAGCGCTCAGATATTCATTGGGCCTCACACAATCCAAAAGTGTCCAGTGTCCAAAAGTGTGTGCAGAGATTCAAAATCTCCCTTATCCTCTAGTCACTTTGGTCACAGCTGTGCCATCGAGCCTGTGATATAGCGCTCAGATATCAGTGGGCCTCACACAATCCAAAAGTGTCCAGTGTCCAAAAGTGTGTGCAGAGATTCAAAATCTCCCCTTTCCTTTAGTCACTTTGCTCACAGCTGTGCCATCGAGCCTGTGACATAGCGCTCAGATATCAGTGGGCCTCACACAATCCAAAAGTGTCCAGTGTCCAAAAGTGTGTGCAGAGATTCAAAATCTCCCTTATCCTCTAGTCACTTTGGTCACAGCTGTGCCATCGAGCCTGTCACATAGCGCTCAGATATTCATTGGGCCTCACACAATCCAAAAGTGTCCAGTGTCCAAAAGTGTGTGCAGAGATTCAAAATCTCCCTTATCCTCTAGTCACTTTGGTCACAGCTGTGCCATCGAGCCTGTGACATAGCGCTCAGATATCAGTGGGCCTCACACAATCCAAAAGTGTACAGTGTCCAAAAGTGTGTGCAGAGATTCAAAATCTCCCTTATCCTCTAGTCACTTTAGTCACAGCTGTGCCATCGAGCCTGTCACATAGCGCTCAGATATCAGTGGGCCTCACACAATTCAAAAGTGTCCAGTGTCCAAAAGTGTGTGCAGAGATTCAAAATCTCCCTTATCCTCTAGTCACTTTGGTCACAGCTGTGCCATCGAGCCTGTCACATAGCGCTCAGATATTCATTGGGCCTCACACAATCCAAAAGTGTCCAGTGTCCAAAAGTGTGTGCAGAGATTCAAAATCTCCCTTATCCTCTAGTCACTTTGGTCACAGCTGTGCCATCGAGCATGTGACATATCGCTCAGTTATTCATTGGGCCTCACACAATCCAAAAGTGTCCAGTGTCCAAAAGTGTGTGCAGAGATTCAAAATCTCCCTTATCCTCTAGTCAATTTGGTCACAGCTGTGCCATCGAGCCTGTCACATAGCGCTCAGATATTCATTGGGCCTCACACAATCCAAAAGTGTCCAGTGTCCAAAAGTGTGTGCAGAGATTCAAAATCTCCCTTATCCTCTAGTCACTTTGGTCACAGCTGTGCCATCGAGCCTGTCACATAGCGCTCAGATATCAGTGGGCCTCACACAATCCAAAAGTGTCCAGTGTCCAAAAGTGTGTGCAGAGATTCAAAATCTATCTTATCCTCTAGTCACTTTGGTCACAGCTGTGCCATCGAGCCTGTCACATAGCGCTCAGATATTCATTGGGCCTAACACAATCCAAAAGTGTCCAGTGTCCAAATGTGTGTGCAGAGATTCAAAATCTCCCTTATCCTCTAGTCACTTTGGTCACAGCTGTGCCATCGAGCCTGTCACATAGCGCTCAGATATTCATTGGGCCTCACACAATCCAAAAGTGTCCAGTGTCCAAAAGTGTGTGCAGAGATTCAAAATCTCCCTTATCCTCTAGTCACTTTGGTCACAGCTGTGCCATCGAGCCTGTCACATAGCGCTCAGATATTCATTGGGCCTCACACAATCCAAAAGTGTCCAGTGTCCAAAAGTGTGTGCAGAGATTCAAAATCTCCCTTATCCTCTAGTCACTTTGGTCACAGCTGTGCCATCGAGCCTGTCACATAGCGCTCAGATATTCATTGGGCCTCACACAATCCAAAAGTGTCCAGTGTCCAAAAGTGTGTGCAGAGATTCAAAATCTCCCTTATCCTCTAGTCACTTTGGTCACAGCTGTGCCATCGAGCCTGTCACATAGCGCTCAGATATCAGTGGGCCTCACACAATCCAAAAGTGTCCAGTGTCCAAAAGTGTGTGCAGAGATACAAAATCTCCCTTATCCTCTAGTCACTTTGGTCACAGCTGTGCCATCGAGCCTGTCACATAGCGCTCAGATATTCATTGGGCCTCACACAATCCAAAAGTGTCCAGTGTCCAAAAGTGTGTGCAGAGATTCAAAATCTCCCTTATCCTCTAGTCACTTTGGTCACAGCTGTGCCATCGAGCCTGTCACATAGCGCTCAGATATCAGTGGGCCTCACACAATCCAAAAATGTCCAGTGTCCAAAAGTGTGTGCAGAGATTCAAAATCTCCCTTATCCTCTAGTCACTTTGGTCACAGCTGTGCCATCGAGCCTGTCACATAGCGCTCAGATATTCATTGGGCCTCACACAATCCAAAAGTGTCCAGTGTCCAAAAGTGTGTGCAGAGATTCAAAATCTCCCTTATCCTCTAGTCACTTTGGTCACAGCTATGCCATCTAGCCTGTGACATAGCGCTCAGATATTCATTGGGCCTCACACAATCCAAAAGTGTCCAGTGTCCAAAAGTGTGTGCAGAGATTCAAAATCTCTTTTATCCTCTAGTCACTTTGGTCACAGCTGTGCCATCGAGCCTGTGACATAGCGCTCAGATATTCATTGGGCCTCACACAATCCAAAAGTGTCCAGTGTCCAAAAGTGTGTGCAGAGATTCAAAATCTCCCTTATCCTCTAGTCACTTTGGTCACAGCTGTGCCATCGAGCCTGTCACATAGCGCTCAGATATTCATTGGGCCTCACACAATCCAAAAGTGTCCAGTGTCCAAAATTGTGTGCAGATATTCAAAATCTCCCTTATCCTCTAGTCACTTTGGTCACAGCTGTGCCATCGAGCCTGTGATATAGCGCTCAGATATCAGTGGGCCTCACACAATCCAAAAGTGTCCAGTGTCCAAAAACGTGTGCAGAGATTCAAAATCTCCCTTATCCTTTAGTCACTTTGCTCACAGCTGTGCCATCGAGCCTGTGACATAGCGCTCAGATATCAGTGGGCCTCACACAATCCAAAAGTGTCCAGTGTCCAAAAGTGTGTGCAGAGATTCAAAATCTCCCTTATCCTCTAGTCACTTTGGTCACAGCTGTGCCATCGAGCCTGTCACATAGCGCTCAGATATTCATTGGGCCTCACACAATCCAAAAGTGTCCAGTGTTCAAAAGTGTGTGCAGAGATTCAAAATCTCCCTTATCCTCTAGTCACTTTGGTCACAGCTGTGCCATCGAGCCTGTCACATAGCGCTCAGATATCAGTGGGCCTCACACAATCCAAAAGTGTCCAGTGTCCAAAAGTGTGTGCAGAGATTCAAAATCTCCCTTATTCTCTAGTCACTTTGGTCACAGCTGTGCCATCGAGCCTGTCACATAAAGCTCAGATATTCATTGGGCCTAACACAATCCAAAAGTGTCCAGTGTGCAAAAGTGTGTGCAGAGATTCAAAATATCCCTTATCCTCTAGTCACTTTGGTCACAGCTGTGACATCGAGCCTGTCACATAGCGCTCAGATATTCATTGGGCCTCACACAATCCAAAAGTGTCCAGTGTCCAAAAGTGTGTGCAGAGATTCAAAATCTCCCTTATCCTCTAGTCACTTTGGTCACAGC
This sequence comes from Dendrobates tinctorius, assembly GCF_039654945.1. NCBI lineage: Eukaryota > Metazoa > Chordata > Amphibia > Anura > Dendrobatidae > Dendrobates > Dendrobates tinctorius. Next base: position 54,594,561 of record NW_027361676.1, read on the forward strand.
TGTGCCATCGAGCCTGTCACATAGCGCTCAGATATTCATTGGGCCTCACACAATCCAAAAGTGTCCAGTGTCCAAAAGTGTGTGCAGAGATTCAAAATCTCCCTTATCCTCTAGTCACTTTGGTCACAGCTGTGCCATCGAGCCTGTCACATAGCGCTCAGATATTCATTGGGCCTCACACAATCCAAAAGTGTCCAGTGTCCAAAAGTGTGTGCAGAGATTCAAAATCTCCCTTATCCTCTAGTCACTTTGGTCACAGCTGTGCCATCGAGCCTGTCACATAGCGCTCAGATATCAGTGGGCCTCACACAAAATCCAAAAGTGTCCAGTGTCCAAAAGTGTGTGCAGAGATTCAAAATCTCCCTTATCCTCTAGTCACTTTGGTCACAGCTGTGCCATCGAGCCTGTCACATAGCGCTCAGATATTCATTGGGCCTCACACAATCCAAAAGTGTCCAGTGTCCAAAAGTGTGTGCAGAGATTCAAATCTCCCTTATCCTCTAGTCACTTTGGTCACAGCTGTGCCATCGAGCCTGTCACATAGCGCTCAGATATCAGTGGTCCTCACACATTCCAAAAGTGTCCAGTGTCCAAAAGTGTGTGCAGAGATTCAAGATCTCCCTTATCCTCTAGTCACTTTGGTCACAGCTGTGCCATCGAGCGTGTCACATAGCGCTCAGATATTCATTGGGCCTCACACAATCCAAAAGTGTCCAGTGTCCAAAAGTGTGTGCAGAGATTCAAAATCTCCCTTATCCTCTAGTCACTTTGGTCACAGCTGTGCCATCGAGCCTGTGACATAGCGCTCAGATATTCATTGGGCCTCACACAATCCAAAAGTGTCCAGTGTCCAAAAGTGTGTGCAGAGATTCAAAATCTCCCTTATCCTCTAGTCACCTTGGTCACAGCTGTGCCATCGAGCCTGTCACATAGCGCTCAGATATTCATTGGGCCTCACACAATCCAAAAGTGTCCAGTGTCCAAAATTGTGTGCAGAGATTCAAATCTCCCTTATCCTCTAGTCACTTTGGTCACAGCTGGGCCATCGAGCCTGTCACATAGCGCTCAGATATCAGTGGTCCTCACACATTCCAAAAGTGTCCAGTGTCCAAAAGTGTGTGCAGAGATTCAAGATCTCCCTTATCCTCTAGTCACTTTGGTCACAGCTGTGCCATCGAGCCTGTCACATAGCGCTCAGATATTCATTGGGCCTCACACAATCCAAAAGTGTCCAGTGTCCAAAAGTGTGTGCAGAGATTCAAAATCTCCCTTATCCTCTAGTCACTTTGGTCACAGCTGTGCCATCGAGCCTGTGACATAGCGCTCAGATATTCATTGGGCCTCACACAATCCAAAAGTGTCCAGTGTCCAAAAGTGTGTGCAGAGATTCAAAATCTCCCTTATCCTCTAGTCACCTTGGTCACAGCTGTGCCATCGAGCCCGTGACATAGCGCTCAGATATTCATTGGGCCTCACACAATCCAAAAGTGTCCAGTGTCTAAAAGTGTGTGCAGAGATTCAAAATCTCCCTTATCCTCTAGTCACTTTGGTCACAGCTGTGCCATCGAGCCTGTGATATAGCGCTCAGATATCAGTGGGCCTCACACAATCCAAAAGTGTCCAGTGTCCAAAAGTGTGTGCAGAGATTCAAAATCTCCCTTATTCTCTAGTCACTTTGGTCACAGCTGTGCCATCGAGCCTGTGACAGAGCGCTCAGATATCAGTGGGCCTCACACAATCCAAAAGTGTCCAGTGTCCAAAAGTGTGTGCAGAGATTCAAAATCTCCCTTATCCTCTAGTCACTTTGGTCACAGCTGTGCCATCGAGCCTGTCACATAGCGCTCAGATATTCATTGGGCCTCACACAATCCAAAAGTGTCCAGTGTCCAAAAGTGTGTGCAGAGATTCAAAATCTCCCTTATCCTCTAGTCACTTTGGTCACAGCTGTGCCATCGAGCCTGTCACATAGCGCTCAGATATTCATTGGGCCTCACACAATCCAAAAGTGTCCAGTGTCCAAAATTGTGTGCAGAGATTCAAAATCTCCCTTATCCTCTAGTCACTTTGGTCACAGCTGTGCCATCGAGCCTGTCACATAGCGCTCAGATATTCATTGGGCCTCACACAATCCAAAAGTGTCCAGTGTCCAAAAGTGTGTGCAGAGATTCAAAATCTCCCTTATCCTCTAGTCACTTTGGTCACAGCTGTGCTATCGAGCCTGTGACATAGCGCTCAGATATCAGTGGGCCTCACACAATCCAAAAGTGTCCAGTGTCCAAAAGTGTGTGCAGAGATTCAAAATCTCCCTTATCCTCTAGTCACTTTGGTCACAGCTGTGCAATCGAGCCTGTGACATAGCGCTCAGATATTCATTGGGCCTCACACAATCCAAAAGTGTCCAGTGTCCAAAAGTGTGTGCAGAGATTCAAAATCTCCCTTATCCTCTAGTCACTTTGGTCACAGCTGTGCCATCGAGCCTGTCACATAGCGCTCAGATATTCATTGGGCCTCACACAATCAAAAAGTGTCCAGTGTCCAAAAGTGTGTGCAGAGATTCAGAATCTCGCTTATCCTCTAGTCACTTTGGTCACAGCTGTGCCATCGAGCCTGTCACATAGCGCTCAGATATCAGTGGGCCTTACACAATCCAAAAGTGTCCAGTGTCCAAAAGTGTGTGCAGAGATTCAAAATCTCCCTTATCCTCTAGTCACTTTGGTCACAGCTGTGCCATCGAGCCTGTCACATAGTGCTCAGATATTCATTGGGCCTCACACAATCCAAAAGTGTCCAGTGTCCTAAAGTGTGTGCAGAGATTCAAAATCTCCCTTATCCTCTAGTCACTTTGGTCACAGCTGTGCCATCGAGCCTGTCACATAGCGCTCAGATATTCATTGGGCCTCACACAATCCAAAAGTGTCCAGTGTCCAAAAGTGTGTGCAGAGATTCAGAATCTCGCTTATCCTCTAGTCACTTTGGTCACAGCTGTGCCATCGAGCCTGTCACATAGCGCTCAGATATCAGTGGGCCTCACACAATCCAAAAGTGTCCAGTGTCCAAAAGTGTGTGCAGAGATTCAAAATCTCCCTTATCCTCTATTCACTTTGGTCACAGCTGTGCCATCGAGCCTGTGACATAGCGCTCAGATATTCATTGGGCCTCACACAATCCAAAAGTGTCCAGTGTACAAAAGTGTGTGCAGAGATTCAAAATCTCCCTTATCCTCTAGTCACTTTGGTCACAGCTGTGCCATCGATCCTGTGACATAGCGCTCAGATATTCATTGGGCCTCACACAATCCAAAAGTGTCCAGTGTCCCAAATTGTGTGCAGAGATTCAAAATCTCCCTTATCCTCTAGTCACTTTGGTCACAGCTGTGCCATCGAGCCTGTCACATAGCGCTCAGATATTCATTGGGCCTCACACAATCCAAAAGTGTCCAGTGTCCAAAAGTGTGTGCAGAGAATCAAAATCTCCCTTATCCTCTAGTCACTTTGGTCACAGCTGTGCCATCGAGCCTGTCACATAGCGCTCAGATATTCATTGGGCCTCACACAATCCAAAAGTGTCCAGTGTCCAAAAGTGTGTGCAGAGATTCAAAATCTCCCTTATCCTCTAGTCACTTTGGTCACAGCTGTGCCATCGAGCCTGTGACATAGCGCTCAGATATTCATTGGGCCTCACACAATCCAAAAGTGTCCAGTGTCCAAAAGTGTGTGCAGAGATTCAAAATCTCCCTTATCCTCTAGTCACTTTGGTCACAGCTGTGCCATCGAGCCTGTGACATAGCGCTCAGATATTCATTGGGCCTCACACAATCCAAAAGTGTCCAGTGTCCAAAAGTGTGTGCAGAGATTCAAAATCTCCCTTATCCTCTAGTCACTTTGGTCACAGCTGTGCCATCGAGCCTGTGACATAGCGCTCAGATATTCATTGGGCCTCACACAATCCAAAAGTGTCCAGTGTCCAAAAGTGTGTGCAGAGATTCAAAATCTCCCTTATCCTCTAGTCACTTTGGTCACAGCTGTGCCATCGAGCCTGTCACATAGCGCTCAGATATCAGTGAGCCTCACAGAATCCAAAAGTGTCCAGTGTCCAAAAGTGTGTGCAGAGATTCAAAATCTCCCTTATCTTCTAGTCACTTTGGTCACAGCTGTGCCATCGAGCCTGTCACATAGCGCTCAGATATTCATTGGGCCTCACACAATCCAAAAGTGTCCAGTGTCCAAAAGTGTGTGCAGAGATTCAAAATCTCCCTTATCCTCTAGTCACTTTGGTCACAGCTGTGCCATCGAGCCTGTCACATAGCGCTCAGATATTCATTGGGCCTCACACAATCCAAAAGTGTCCAGTGTCCAAAAGTGTGTGCAGAGATTCAGAATCTCGCTTATCCTCTAGTCACGTTGGTCACAGCTGTGCCATCGAGCCTGTCACATAGCGCTCAGATATCAGTGGGCCTCACACAATCCAAAAGTGTCCAGTGTCCAAAAGTGTGTGCAGAGATTCAAAATCTCCCTTATCCTCTATTCACTTTGGTCACAGCTGTGCCATCGAGCCTGTCACATAGCGCTCAGATATTCATTGGGCCTCACACAATCCAAAAGTGTCCAGTGTCCAAAAGTGTGTGCAGAGATTCAAAATCTCCCTTATCCTCTAGTCACTTTGGTCACAGCTGTGCCATCGATCCTGTGACATAGCGCTCAGATATTCATTGGGCCTCACACAATCCAAAAGTGTCCAGTGTCCAAAATTGTGTGCAGAGATTCAAAATCTCCCTTATCCTCTAGTCACTTTGGTCACAGCTGTGCCATCGAGCCTGTCACATAGCGCTCAGATATTCATTGGGCCTCACACAATCCAAAAGTGTCCAGTGTCCAAAAGTGTGTGCAGAGAATCAAAATCTCCCTTATCCTCTAGTCACTTTGGTCACAGCTGTGCCATCGAGCCTGTCACATAGCGCTCAGATATTCATTGGGCCTCACACAATCCAAAAGTGTCCAGTGTCCAAAAGTGTGTGCAGAGATTCAAAATCTCGCTTATCCTCTAGTCACTTTGGTCACAGCTGTGCCATCGAGCCTGTGACATAGCGCTCAGATATTCATTGGGCCTCACACAATCCAAAAGTGTCCAGTGTCCAAAAGTGTGTGCAGAGATTCAAAATCTCCCTTATCCTCTAGTCATTTGGTCACAGCTGTGCCATCAAGACTGTGACATAGCGCTCAGATATTCATTGGGCCTCACACAATCCAAAAGTGTCCAGTGTCCAAAAGTGTGTGCAGAGATTCAAAATCTCCCTTATCCTCTAGTCACTTTGGTCACAGCTGTGCCATCGAGCCTGTGATATAGCGCTCAGATATCAGTGGGCCTCACACAATCCAAAAGTGTCCAGTGCCCAAAAGTGTGTTCAGAGATTCAAAATCTCCCCTTTCCTTTAGTCACTTTGCTCACAGCTGTGCCATCGAGCCTGTGACATAGCGCTCAGATATCAGTGGGCCTCACACAATCCAAAAGTGTCCAGTGTCCAAAAGTGTGTGCAAAGATTCAAAATCTCCCTTATCCTCTAGTCACTTTGGTCACAGCTGTGCCATCGAGCCTGTGACATAGCGCTCAGATATTCATTGGGCCTCACACAATCCAAAAGTGTCCAGTGTCCAAAAGTGTGTGCAGAGATTCAAAATCTCCCTTATCCTCTAGTCACTTTGGTCACAGCTGTGCCATCGAGCATGTGACATAGCGCTCAGATATCAGTGGGCCTCACACAATCCAAAAGTGTACAGTGTCCAAAAGTGTGTGCAGAGATTCAAAATCTCCCTTATCCTCTAGTCACTTTAGTCACAGCTGTGCCATCGAGCCTGTCACATAGCGCTCAGATATTCATTGGGCCTCACACAATCCAAAAGTGTCCAGTGTCCAAAAGTGTGTGCAGAGATTCAAAATCTCCCTTATCCTCTAGTCACTTTGGTCACAGCTGTGCCATCGAGCCTGTCACATAGCGCTCAGATATTCATTGGGCCTCACACAATCCAAAAGTGTCCAGTGTCCAAAAGTGTGTTCAGAGATTCAAAATCTCCCTTATCCTCTAGTCACTTTGGTCACAGCTGTGCCATCGAGCCTGTCACATAGCGCTCAGATATTCATTGGGCCTCGCACAATCCAAAAGTGTCCAGTGTCCAAAAGTGTGTGCAGAGATTCAAAATCTCCCTTATCCTCTAGTCACTTTGGTCACAGCTGTGCCATCGAGCCTGTCACATAGCGCTCAGATATCAGTGGGCCTCACACAATCCAAAAGTGTCCAGTGTCCAAAAGTGTGTGCAGAGATTCAAAATCTCCCTTATCCTCTAGTCACTTTGGTCACAGCTGTGCCATCGAGCCTGTGATATAGCGCTCATATATCAGTGGGCCTCACACAATCCAAAAGTGTCCAGTGTCCAAAAACGTGTGCAGAGATTCAAATCTCCCTTATCCTTTAGTCATTTTGCTCACAGCTGTGCCATCGAGCCTGTGACATAGCGCTCAGATATCAGTGGGCCTCACACAATCCAAAAGTGTCCAGTGTCCAAAATTGTGTGCAGAGATTCAAAATCTCCCTTATCCTCTAGTCACTTTGGTCACAGCTGTGCCATCGAGCCTGTCACATAGCGCTCAGATATTCATTGGGCCTCACACAATCCAAAAGTGTCCAGTGTCCAAAAGTGTGTGCAGAGAATCAAAATCTCCCTTATCCTCTAGTCACTTTGGTCACAGCTGTGCCATCGAGCCTGTCACATAGCGCTCAGATATTCATTGGGCCTCACACAATCCAAAAGTGTCCAGTGTCCAAAAGTGTGTGCAGAGATTCAAAATCTCCCTTATCCTCTAGTCACTTTGGTCACAGCTGTGCCATCGAGCCTGTGACATAGCGCTCAGATATTCATTGGGCCTCACACAATCCAAAAGTGTCCAGTGTCCAAACGTGTGTGCAGAGATTCAAAATCTCCCTTATCCTCTAGTCACTTTGGTCACAGCTGTGCCATCGAGCCTGTGACATAGCGCTCAGATATTCATTGGGCCTCACACAATCCAAAAGTGTCCAGTGTCCAAAAGTGTGTGCAGAGATTCAAAATCTCCCTTATCCTCTAGTCACTTTGGTCACAGCTGTGCCATCGAGCCTGTGACATAGCGCTCAGATATTCATTGGGCCTCACACAATCCAAAAGTGTCCAGTGTCCAAAAGTGTGTGCAGAGATTCAAAATCTCCCTTATCCTCTAGTCACTTTGGTCACAGCTGTGCCATCGAGCCTGTCACATAGCGCTCAGATATCAGTGAGCCTCACACAATCCAAAAGTGTCCAGTGTCCAAAAGTGTGTGCAGAGATTCAAAATCTCCCTTATCCTCTAGTCACTTTGGTCACAGCTGTGCCATCGAGCCTGTCACATAGCGCTCAGATATTCATTGGGCGTCACACAATCCAAAAGTGTCCAGTGTCCAAAAGTGTGTGCAGAGATTCAAAATCTCCCTTATCCTCTAGTCACTTTGGTCACAGCTGTGCCATCGAGCCTGTCACATAGCGCTCAGATATTCATTGGGCCTCACACAATCCAAAAGTGTCCAGTGTCCAAAAGTGTGTGCAGAGATTCAGAATCTCGCTTATCCTCTAGTCACTTTGGTCACAGCTGTGCCATCGAGCCTGTCACATAGCGCTCAGATATCAGTGGGCCTCACACAATCCAAAAGTGTCCAGTGTCCAAAAGTGTGTGCAGAGATTCAAAATCTCCCTTATCCTCTATTCACTTTGGTCACAGCTGTGCCATCGAGCCTGTGACATAGCGCTCAGATATTCATTGGGCCTCACACAATCCAAAAGTGTCCAGTGCCCAAAAGTGTGTGCAGAGATTCAAAATCTCCCTTATCCTCTAGTCAGTTTGGTCACGGCTGTGCCATCGATCCTGTGACATAGCGCTCAGATATTCATTGGGCCTCACACAATCCAAAAGTGTCCAGTGTCCAAAATTGTGTGCAGAGATTCAAAATCTCCCTTATCCTCTAGTCACTTTGGTCACAGCTGTGCCATCGAGCCTGTCACATAGCGCTCAGATATTCATTGGGCCTCACACAATCCAAAAGTGTCCAGTGTCCAAAAGTGTGTGCAGAGAATCAAAATCTCCCTTATCCTCTAGTCACTTTGGTCACAGCTGTGCCATCGAGCCTGTCACATAGCGCTCAGATATTCATTGGGCCTCACACAATCCAAAAGTGTCCAGTGTCCAAAAGTGTGTGCAGAGATTCAAAATCTCCCTTATCCTCTAGTCACTTTGGTCACAGCTGTGCCATCGAGCCTGTGACATAGCGCTCAGATATTCATTGGGCCTCACACAATCCAAAAGTGTCCAGTGTCCAAAAGTGTGTGCAGAGATTCAAAATCTCCCTTATCCTCTAGTCATTTGGTCACAGCTGTGCCACCAAGCCTGTGACATAGCGCTCAGATATTCATTGGGCCTCACACAATCCAAAAGTGTCCAGTGTCCAAAAGTGTGTGCAGAGATTCAAAATCTCCCTTATCCTCTAGTCACTTTGGTCACAGCTGTGCCATCGAGCCTGTGATATAGCGCTCAGATATCAGTGGGCCTCACACAATCCAAAAGTGTCCAGTGTCCAAAAGTGTGTGCAGAGATTCAAAATCTCCCCTTTCCTTTAGTCACTTTGCTCACAGCTGTGCCATCGAGCCTGTGACATAGCGCTCAGATATCAGTGGGCCTCACACAATCCAAAAGTGTCCAGTGTCCAAAAGTGTGTGCAGAGATTCAAAATCTCCCTTATCCTCTAGTCACTTTGGTTACAGCTGTTCCATCGAGCCTGTGACATAGCGCTCAGATATTCATTGGCCCTCACACAATCCAAAAGTGTCCAGTGTCCAAAAGTGTGTGCAGAGATTCAAAATCTCCCTTATCCTCTAGTCACTTTGGTCACAGCTGTGCCATCGAGCCTGTGACATAGCGCTCAGATATCAGTGGGCCTCACACAATCCAAAAGTGTACAGTGTCCAAAAGTGTGTGCAGAGATTCAAAATCTCCCTTATCCTCTAGTCACTTTAGTCACAGCTGTGCCATCGAGCCTGTCACATAGCGCTCAGATATCAGTGGGCCTCACACAATTCAAAAGTGTCCTGTGTCCAAAAGTGTGTGCAGAGATTCAAAATCTCCCTTATCCTCTAGTCACTTTGGTCACAGCTGTGCCATCGAGCCTGTCACATAGCGCTCAGATATTCATTGGGCCTCACACAATCCAAAAGTGTCCAGTGTCCAAAAGTGTGTGCAGAGATTCAAAATCTCCCTTATCCTCTAGTCACTTTGGTCACAGCTGTGCCATCGAGCCTGTCACATAGCGCTCAGATTTTCATTGGGCCTCACACAATCCAAAAGTGTCCAGTGTCCAAAAGTGTGTGCAGAGATTCAAAATCTCCCTTATCCTCTAGTCACTTTGGTCACAGCTGTGCCATCGAGCCTGTGACATAGCGCTCAGATATTCATTGGGCCTCACACAATCCAAAAGTGTCCAGTGTCCAAAAGTGTGTGCAGAGATTCAAAATCTCCCTTATCCTCTAGTCACTTTGGTCACAGCTGTGTCATCGAGCCTGTGACATAGCGCTCAGATATCAGTGGGCCTCACACAATCCAAAAGTGTCCAGTGTCCAAAAGTGTGTGCAGAGATTCAAAATCTCCCTTATCCTCTAGTCACTTTGGTCACAGCTGTGCCATCGAGCCTGTGACATAGCGCTCAGATATTAGTGGGCCTCACACAATCCAAAAGTGTCCAGTATCCAAAAGTGTGTGCAGAGATTCAAAATCTCCCTTATCCTCTAGTCACTTTGGTCACAGCTGTGCCATCGAGCCTGTCACATAGCGCTCAGATATTCATTGGGCCTCACACAATCCAAAAGTGTCCAGTGTCCAAAAGTGTGTGCAGAGATTCAAAATCTCCCTTATCCTCTAGTCACTTTGCTCACAGCTGTGCCATCGAGCCTGTGACATAGCGCTCAGATATTCATTGGGCCTCACACAATCCAAAAGTGTCCAGTGTCCAAAAGTGTGTGCAGAGATTCAAAATCTCCCTTATCCTCTAGTCATTTGGTCACAGCTGTGCCATCGAGCCTGTCACATAGCGCTCAGATATTCATTGGGCCTCACACAATCCAAAAGTGTCCAGTGTCCAAAAGTGTGTGCAGAGATTCAAAATCTCCCTTATCCTCTAGTCACTTTGGTCACAGCTGTGCCATCGAGCCTGTCACATAGCGCTCAGATATTCATTGGGCCTCACACAATCCAAAAGTGTCCAGTGTCCAAAAGTGTGTGCAGAGATTCAAAATCTACCTTATCCTCTAGTCACTTTGGTCACAGCTGTGCCATCGAGCCTGTCACATAGCGCTCAGATATCAGTGGGCCTCACACAATCCAAAAGTGTCCAGTGGCCAAAAGTGTGTGCAGAGATTCCAAATCTCCCTTATCCTCTAGTGACTTTGGTCACAGCTGTGCCATCGATCCTGTCACATAGTGCTCAGATATCAGTGGGCCTAACACAATCCAAAAGTGTCCAGTGTCCAAAAGTGTGTGCAGAGATTCAAAATCTCCCTTATCCTCTAGTCACTTTGGTCACAGCTGTGCCATCGAGCCTGTCACATAGCGCTCAGATATTCATTGGGCCTCACACAATCCAAAAGTGTCCAGTGTCCAAAGTGTGTGCAGAGATTCAAAATCTCCCCTATCCTCTAGTCACTTTGGTCACAGCTGTGCCATCGAGCCTGTGACATAGCGCTCAGATATTCATTGGGCCTCACACAATCCAAAAGTGTCCAGTGTCCAAAAGTGTATGCAGAGATTCAAAATCTCCCTTATCCTCTAGTCACTTTGGTCACAGCTGTGCCATCGAGCCCGTGACATAGCGCTCAGATATTCATTGGGCCTCACACAATCCAAAAGTGTCCAGTGTCTAAAAGTGTGTGCAGAGATTCAAAATCTCCCTTATCCTCTAGTCACTTTGGTCACAACTGTGCCATCGAGCCTGTGACATAGCGCTCAGATATCAGTGGGCCTCACACAATCCAAAAGTGTCCAGTGTCCAAAAGTGTGTGCAGAGATTCAAAATCTCCCTTATCCTCTAGTCACTTTGGTCACAGCTGTGCCATCGAGCCTGTGACATAGCGCTCAGATATTCATTGGGCCTCACACAATCCAAAAGTGTCCAGTGTCCAAAAGTGTGTGCAGAGATTCAAAATCTCCCTTATCCTCTAGTCACTTTGGTCACAGCTGTGCCATCGAGCCTGTGATATAGCGCTCAGATATCAGTGGGCCTCACACAATCCAAAAGTGTCCAGTGTCCAAAAGTGTGTGCAGAGATTCAAAATCTCCCCTTTCCTTTAGTCACTTTGCTCACAGCTGTGCCATCGAGCCTGTGACATAGCGCTCAGATATCAGTGGGCCTCACACAATCCAAAAGTGTCCAGTGTCCAAAAGTGTGTGCAGAGATTCAAAATCTCCCTTATCCTCTAGTCACTTTGGTCACAGCTGTGCCATCGAGCCTGTGACATAGCGCTCAGATATCAGTGGGCCTCACACAATCCAAAAGTGTACAGTGTCCAAAAGTGTGTGCAGAGATTCAAAATCTCCCTTATCCTCTAGTCACTTTAGTCACAGCTGTGCCATCGAGCCTGTCACATAGCGCTCAGATATCAGTGGGCCTCACACAATTCAAAAGTGTCCAGTGTCCAAAAGTGTGTGCAGAGATTCAAAATCTCCCTTATCCTCTAGTCACTTTGGTCACAGCTGTGCCATCGAGCCTGTCACATAGCGCTCAGATATTCATTGGGCCTCACACAATCCAAAAGTGTCCAGTGTCCAAAAGTGTGTGCAGAGATTCAAAATCTCCCTTATCCTCTAGTCACTTTGGTCACAGCTGTGCCATCGAGCATGTGACATATCGCTCAGATATTCATTGGGCCTCACACAATCCAAAAGTGTCCAGTGTCCAAAAGTGTGTGCAGAGATTCAAAATCTCCCTTATCCTCTAGTCACTTTGGTCACAGCTGTGCCATCGAGCCTGTCACATAGCGCTCAGATATTCATTGGGCCTCACACAATCCAAAAGTGTCCAGTGTCCAAAAATGTGTGCAGAGATTCAAAATCTCCCTTATCCTCTAGTCACTTTGGTCACAGCTGTGCCATCGAGCCTGTCACATAGCGCTCAGATATTCATTGGGCCTCACACAATCCAAAAGTGTCCAGTGTCGAAAAGTGTGTGCAGAGATTCAAAATCTCCCTTATCCTCTAGTCACTTTGGTCACAGCTGTGCCATCGAGCCTGTCACATAGCGCTCAGATTTTCATTGGGCCTCACACAATCCAAAAGTGTCCAGTGTCCAAAAGTGTGTGCAGAGATTCAAAATCTCCCTTATCCTCTAGTCACTTTGGTCACAGCTGTGCCATCGAGCCTGTGACATAGCGCTCAGATATTCATTGGGCCTCACACAATCCAAAAGTGTCCAGTGTCCAAAAGTGTGTGCAGAGATTCAAAATCTCCCTTATCCACTAGTCACTTTGGTCACAGCTGTGTCATCGAGCCTGTGACATAGCGCTCAGATATCAGTGGGCCTCACACAATCCAAAAGTGTCCAGTGTCCAAAAGTGTGTGCAGAGATTCAAAATCTCCCTTATCCTCTAGTCACTTTGGTCACAGCTGTGCCATCGAGCCTGTGACATAGCGCTCAGATATTAGTGGGCCTCACACAATCCAAAAGTGTCCAGTATCCAAAAGTGTGTGCAGAGATTCAAAATCTCCCTTATCCTCTAGTCACTTTGGTCACAGCTGTGCCATCGAGCCTGTCACATAGCGCTCAGATATTCATTGGGCCTCACACAATCCAAAAGTGTCCAGTGTCCAAAAGTGTGTGCAGAGATTCAAAATCTCCCTTATCCTCTAGTCACTTTGCTCACAGCTGTGCCATCGAGCCTGTGACATAGCGCTCAGATATTCATTGGGCCTCACACAATCCAAAAGTGTCCAGTGTCCAAACGTGTGTGCAGAGATTCAAAATCTCCCTTATCCTCTAGTCACTTTGGTCACAGCTGTGCCATCGAGCCTGTCACATAGCGCTCAGATATTCATTGGGCCTCACACAATCCAAAAGTGTCCAGTGTCCAAAAGTGTGTGCAGAGATTCAAAATCTCCCTTATCCTCTAGTCACTTTGGTCACAGCTGTGCCATCGAGCCTGTCACATAGCGCTCAGATATTCATTGGGCCTCACACAATCCAAAAGTGTCCAGTGTCCAAAAGTGTGTGCAGAGATTCAAAATCTCCCTTATCCTCTAGTCACTTTGGTCACAGCTGTGCCATCGAGCCTGTCACATAGCGCTCAGATATCAGTGGGCCTCACACAATCCAAAAGTGTCCAGTGTCCAAAAGTGTGTGCAGAGATTCCAAATCTCCCTTATCCTCTAGTGACTTTGGTCACAGCTGTGCCATCGATCCTGTCACATAGTGCTCAGATATCAGTGGGCCTCACACAATCCAAAAGTGTCCAGTGTCCAAAAGTGTGTGCAGAGATTCAAAATCTCCCTTATCCTCTAGTCACTTTGGTCACAGCTGTGCCATCGAGCCTGTCACATAGCGCTCAGATATTCATTGGGCCTCACACAATCCAAAAGTGTCCAGTGTCCAAAAGTGTGTGCAGAGATTCAAAATCTCCCCTATCCTCTAGTCACTTTGGTCACAGCTGTGCCATCGAGCCTGTGACATAGCGCTCAGATATTCATTGGGCCTCACACAATCCAAAAGTGTCCAGTGTCCAAAAGTGTATGCAGAGATTCAAAATCTCCCTTATCCTCTAGTCACTTTGGTCACAGCTGTGCCATCGAGCCCGTGACATAGCGCTCAGATATTCATTGGGCCTCACACAATCCAAAAGTGTCCAGTGTCTAAAAGTGTGTGCAGAGATTCAAAATCTCCCTTATCCTCTAGTCACTTTGGTCACAGCTGTGCCATCGAGCCCGTGACATAGCGCTCAGATATCAGTGGGCCTCACACAATCCAAAAGTGTCCAGTGTCCAAAAGTGTGTGCAGAGATTCAAAATCTCCCTTATCCTCTAGTCACTTTGGTCACAGCTGTGCCATCGAGCCTGTGACATAGCGCTCAGATATTCATTGGGCCTCACACAATCCAAAAGTGTCCAGTGTCCAAAAGTGTGTGCAGAGATTCAAAATCTCCCTTATCCTCTAGTCACTTTGGTCACAGCTGTGCCATCGAGCCTGTCACATAGCGCTCAGATATCAGTGGGCCTCACACAATCCAAAAGTGTCCAGTGTTCAAAAGTGTGTGCAGAGATTCAAAATCTCCCTTATTCTCTAGTCACTTTGGTCACAGCTGTGCCATCGAGCCTGTGACATAGCGCTCAGATTGGCCTCAAGGACACCGTTCTCTCCTGGTTCTCCTCCTATCTCTCCGACCGCTCCTTTACTGTTTCTTTTGCCGGTTCCTCCTCCTCTCACCTTCCTCTTACTGTTGGGGTTCCTCAAGGATCGGTTCTAGGCCCCCTCCTCTTCTCCTTGTACACTGCCCCTATTGGTCAAACAATCAGTAGATTTGGTTTCCAGTACCATCTCTATGCTGATGACACCCAATTATACGCTTCTTCTCCTGACATCACGCCAGCCTTTCTAGAAAACACTGGCGATTGTCTAAACGCTGTGTCTAATATCATGTCCTCACTATATCTGAAACTGAACCTATCAAAGACTGAACTCCTTGTGTTTCCTCCCGCTACTAATGTACCTACACCCGACATTGCCATTTCCGTCTGTGGTTCCACTATTACTCCCCACCAACATGCCCGCTGTCTTGGGGTCATACTTGATTCCGAGCTTTCCTTTGCCCCCCACATTCGATCACTGGCTCGCTCTTGTCATCTGCACCTCAAAAACATTTCTAGAATTCGACCTTTTCTTACTTTTGACTCTGCAAAAACTCTTACTGTTTCTCTTATTCATTCTCGTCTCGACTATTGTAACTCTCTTCTAATCGGTCTCCCTCTTACAAAACTCTCCCCTCTCCAATCTGTCTTGAATGCTGCAGCCAGGATCATATTCCTCACCAATCGTTACACCGATGCCTCTACCTTGTGCCAGTCATTACACTGGCTACCCATCCACTCCAGAATTCAGTATAAACTTATTACCCTCACCCACAAAGCCCTCCATGGCTCAGCACCACCCTACATCTCCTCCCTTGTTTCAGTATACCACCCTACCCGCGCCCTCCGTTCTGCTGATGACCTGAGGTTAGTATCCTCAATAGTCAGAACCTCCCACTCCCGTCTCCAAGACTTTACACGTGCCGCGCCAATTCTTTGGAATCCACTTCCCAGGTCAATACGATTAGTCCCCAGTCCCCACAATTTTAAGCGTGTCCTGAAAACGCATTTATTCAGACTGGCCTATCGCCTCAACACATTAACCTAACCTATCCCTGTGTGGCAGAGCCAAAAATTTTACCATAACCAGGTTCCCAGCATCATGTTCCCACATGCTTTATGCATCCATTAGCCCTCTGTGTCTGTACTGTTACACACTTAACATTATGGCTGGTCCATACAATCAGGGCAACTGTTACCACCCACCTTTCGTGTTTACCTCTTTCCTCATAGACTGTAAGCTTGCGAGCAGGGCCCTCACTCCTCTTGGTATTTGTTATAATCTACTGTATGTGATTATTGTTATGCTGTAATGTCTATTGTCTGTACAAATCCCCTCTGAAATGTAAAGTGCTGCGGAATATGTCGGCGCTATAAAAATAAAATTTATTATTATATTATATTATTCATTGGGAATCACACAATCTAAAAGTGTCCAGTGTCCAAAAGTGTGTGCAGAGATTCAAAATCTCCCTTATCCTCTAGTCACTTTGGTCACAGCTGTACCATCGAGGCTGTCACATAGCGCTGAGATATTCATTGGGCCTCACACAATCCAAAAGTGTCCAGTGTCCAAAAGTGTGTGCAGAGATTCAAAATCTCCCTTATCCTCTAGTCACTTTGGTCACAGCTGTGCCATCGAGACTGTGACATAGCGCTCAGATATTCATTGGGCCTCACACAATCCAAAAGTGTCCAGTGTCCAAAAGTGTGTGCAGAGATTCAAAATCTCCCTTATCCTCTAGTCACTTTGGTCACAGCTGTGCCATCGAGCCTGTGACATAGTGCTCAGATATTCATTGGCCCTCACACAATCCAAAAGTGTCCAGTGTCCAAAAGTGTGTGCAGAGATTCAAAATCTCCCTTATCCTCTAGTCACTTTGGTCACAGCTGTGCCATCGAGCCTGTGACATAGCGCTCAGATATTCATTGGGCCTCACACAATCCAAAAGTGTCCAGTGTCCAAAAGTGTGTGCAGAGATTCAAAATCTCCCTTATCTTCTAGTCACTTTGGTCACAGCTGTGCCATCGAGCCTGTGACATAGCGCTCAGATATCAGTGGGCCTCACACAATCCAAAAGTGTCCAGTGTCCAAAAGTGTGTGCAGAGATTCAAAATCTCCCTTATCCTCTAGTCACTTTGGTCACAGCTGTGCCATCGAGCCTGTGACATAGCACTCAGATATCAGTGGGCCTCACACAATCCAAAAGTGTCCAGTGTCCAAAAGTGTGTGCAGAGATTCAAAATCTCCCTTATCCTCTAGTCACTTTGGTCACAGCTGTGCCATCGAGCCTGTCACATAGCGCTCAGATATTCATTGGGCCTCACACAATCCAAAAGTGTCCAGTGTCCAAAAGTGTGTGCAGAGATTCAAAATCTCCCTTATCCTCTAGTCACTTTGGTCACAGCTGTGCCATCGAGCCTGTCACATAGCGCTCAGATATTCATTGGGCCTCACACAATCCAAAAGTGTCCAGTGTCCAAAAGTGTGTGCAGAGATTCAAAATCTCCTTATCCTCTAGTCACTTTGGTCACAGCTGTGCCATCGAGCCTGTCACATAGCGCTCAGATATTCATTGGGCCTCACACAATCCAAAAGTGTCCAGTGTCCAAAAGTGTGTGCAGAGATTCAAAATCTCCCTTATCCTCTAGTGACTTTGGTCACAGCTGTGCCATGGAGCCTGTCACATAGCCCTCAGATATTCATTGGGCCTCACACAATCCAAAAGTGTCCAGTGTCCAAAAGTGTGTGAAGAGATTCAAAATCTCCCTTATCCTCTAGTCACTTTGGTCACAGTTGTGCCATCGAGCCTGTCACATAGCGCTCAGATATTCATTGGGCCTCACACAATCCAAAAGTGTCCAGTGTCCAAAAGTGTGTGCAGAGATTCAAAATCTCCCTTATCCTCTAGTCACTTTGGTCACAGCTGTGCCATCGAGCCTGTCACATAGCACTCAGATATTCATTGGACCTCACACAATCCAAAAGTGTCCAGTGTCCAAAAGTGTGTGCAGAGATTCAAAATCTCCCTTATACTCTAGTCACTTTGGTCACAGCTGTGCCATCGAGCCTGTGACATAGCGCTCAGATATTCATTGGGACTCACACAATCCAAAAGTGTCCAGTGTCCAAAAGTGTGTGCAGAGATTCAAAATCTCCCTTATCCTCTAGTCACTTTGGTCACAGCTGTGCCATCGAGCCTGTGACATAGCGCTCAGATATCAGTGGGCCTCACACAATCCAAAAGTGTCCAGTGTCCAAAAGTGTGTGCAGAGATTCAAAATCTCCCTTATCCTCTAGTCACTTTGGTCACAGCTGTGCCATCGAGCCTGTGACATAGCGCTCAGATATTAGTGGGCCTCACACAATCCAAAAGTGTCCAGTGTCCAAAAGTGTGTGCAGAGATTCAAAATCTCCCTTATCCTCTAGTCACTTTGGTCACAGCTGTGCCATCGAGCCTGTCACATAGCGCTCAGATATTCATTGGGCCTCACACAATCCAAAAGTGTCCATTGTCCAAAAGTGTGTGCAGAGATTCAAAATCTCCCTTATCCTCTAGTCACTTTGGTCACAGCTGTGCCATCGAGCCTGTGACATAGCGCTCAGATATTCATTGGGCCTCACACAATCCAAAAGTGTCCATTGTCCAAAAGTGTGTGCAGAGATTCAAAATCTCCCTTATCCTCTAGTCACTTTGGTCACAGCTGTGCCATCAAGCCTGTCACATAGCGCTCAGATATTCATTGGGCCTCACACAATCCAAAAGTGTCCAGTGTTCAAAAGTGTGTGCAGAGATTCAAAATCTCCCTTATCCTCTAGTCACTTTGGTCACAGCTGTGCCATCGAGCCTGTCACATAGCACTCAGATATTCATTGGACCTCACACAATCCAAAAGTGTCCAGTGTCCAAAAGTGTGTGCAGAGATTCAAAATCTCCCTTATACTCTAGTCACTTTGGTCACAGCTGTGCCATCGAGCCTGTGACATAGCGCTCAGATATCAGTGGGCCTCACACAATCCAAAAGTGTCCAGTGTCCAAAAGTGTGTGCAGAGATTCAAAATCTCCCTTATCCTCTAGTCACTTTGGTCACAGCTGTGCCATCGAGCCTGTGACATAGCGCTCAGATATTAGTGGGCCTCACACAATCCAAAAGTGTCCAGTGTCCAAAAGTGTGTGCAGAGATTCAAAATCTCCCTTATCCTCTAGTCACTTTGGTCACAGCTGTGCCATCGAGCCTGTCACATAGCGCTCAGATATTCATTGGGCCTCACACAATCCAAAAGTGTCCATTGTCCAAAAATGTGTGCAGAGATTCAAAATCTCCCTTATCCTCTAGTCACTTTGGTCACAGCTGTGCCATCGAGCCTGTGACATAGCGCTCAGATATTCATTGGGCCTCACACAATCCAAAAGTGTCCATTGTCCAAAAGTGTGTGCAGAGATTCAAAATCTCCCTTATCCTCTAGGCACTTTGGTCACAGCTGTGCCATCAAGCCTGTCACATAGCGCTCAGATATTCATTGGGCCTCACACAATCCAAAAGTGTCCAGTGTTCAAAAGTGTGTGCAGAGATTCAAAATCTCCCTTATCCTCTAGTCACTTTGGTCACAGCTGTGCCATCGAGCCTGTCACATAGCGCTCAGATATCAGTGGGCCTCACACAATCCAAAAGTGTCCAGTGACCAAAATTGTGTGCAGAGATTCAAAATCTCCCTTATTCTCTAGTCACTTTGGTCACAGCTGTGCCATCGAGCCTGTCACATAAAGCTCAGATATTCATTGGGCCTAACACAATTCAAAAGTGTCCAGTGTCCAAAAGTGTGTGCAGAGATTCAAAATCTCCCTTATCCTCTAGTCACTTTGGTCACAGCTGTGCCATCGAGCCTGTCACATAGCGCTCAGATATTCATTGGGCCTCACACAATCCAAAAGTGTCCAGTGTCCAAAAGTGTGTGCAGAGATTCAAAATCTCCCTTATCCTCTAGTCACTTTGGTCACAGCTGTGCCATCGAGCCTGTCACATAGCGCTCAGATATTCATTGGGCCTCACACAATCCAAAAGTGTCCAGTGTCCAAAAGTGTGTGCAGAGATTCAAAATCTTCCTTATCCTCTAGTCACTTTGGTCACAGGTGTGCCATCGAGCCTGTCACATAGCGCTCAGATATTCATTGGGCCTCACACAATCCAAAAGTGTCCAGTGTCCAAAAGTGTGTGCAGAGATTCAAAATCTCCCTTATCCTCTAGTCACTTTGGTCACAGCTGTGCCATCGAGCCTGTCACATAGCGCTCAGATATCAGTGGGCCTCACACAATCCAAAAGTGTCCAGTGTCCAAAAGTGTGTGCAGAAATTCAAAATCTCCCTTATCCTCTAGTCACTTTGGTCACAGCTGTGCCATCGAGCCTGTCACATAGCGCTCAGATATTCATTGGGCCTCACACAATCCAAAAGTGTCCAGTGTCCAAAAGTGTGTGCAGAGATTCAAAATCTCCCTTATTCTATAGTCACTTTGGTCACAGCTGTGCCATCGAGCCTGTGACAGAGCGCTCAGATATCAGTGGGCCTCACACAATCCAAAAGTGTCCAGTGTCCAAAAGTGTGTGCAGAGATTCAAAATCTCCCTTATCCTCTAGTCACTTTGGTCACAGGTGTGCCATCGAGCCTGTCACATAGCACTCAGATATTCATTGGGCCTCACACAATCCAAAAGTGTCCAGTGTCCAAAAGTGTGTGCAGAGATTCAAAATCTCCCTTATCCTCTAGTCACTTGGTCACAGCTGTGCCATCGAGCCTGTCACATAGCGCTCAGATATTCATTGGGCCTCACACAATCCAAAAGTGTCCAGTGTCCAAAAGTGTGTGCAGAGATTCAAAATCTCCCTTATCCTCTAATCACTTTGGTCACAGCTGTGCCATCGAGCCTGTCACATAGCGCTCAGATATTCATTGGGCCTCACACAATCCAAAAGTGTCCAGTGTCCAAAAGTGTGTGCAGAGATTCAAAATCTCCCTTATCCTCTAGTCACTTTGGTCACAGCTGTGCTATCGAGCCTGTGACATAGCGCTCAGATATCAGTGGGCCTCACACAATCCAAAAGTGTCCAGTGTCCAAAAGTGTGTGCAGAGATTCAAAATCTCCCTTATCCTCTAGTCACTTTGGTCACAGCTGTGCAATCGAGCCTGTGACATAGCGCTTAGATATTCATTGGGCCTCACACAATCCAAAAGTGTCCAGTGTCGAAAAGTGTGTGCAGAGATTCAAAATCTCCCTTATCCTCTAGTCACTTTGGTCACAGCTGTGCTATCGAGCCTGTCACATAGCGCTCAGATATTCATTGGGCCTCACACAATCAAAAAGTGTCCAGTGTCCAAAAGTGTGTGCAGAGATTCAGAATCTCGCTTATCCTCTAGTCACTTTGGTCACAGCTGTGCCATCGAGCCTGTGACATAGCGCTCAGATATCAGTGGGCCTTACACAATCCAAAAGTGTCCAGTGTCCAAAAGTGTGTGCAGAGATTCAAAATCTCCCTTATCCTCTATTCACTTTGGTCACAGCTGTGCCATCGAGCCTGTGACATAGCGCTCAGATATTCATTGGGCCTCACACAATCCAAAAGTGTCCAGTGTCCAAAAGTGTGTGCAGAGATTCAAAATCTCCCTTATCCTCTAGTCACTTTGGTCACAGCTATGCCATCTAGCCTGTGACATAGCGCTCAGATATTCATTGGGCCTCACACAATCCAAAAGTGTCCAGTGTCCAAAAGTGTGTGCAGAGATTCAAAATCTCCCTTATCCTCTAGTCACTTTGGTCACAGCTGTGCCATCGAGCCTGTGACATAGCGCTCAGATATTCATTGGGCCTCACACAATCCAAAAGTGTCCAGTGTCCAAAAGTGTGTGCAGAGATTCAAAATCTCCCTTATCCTCTAGTCACTTTGGTCACAGCTGTGCCATCGAGCCTGTCACATAGCGCTCAGATATTCATTGGGCCTCACACAATCCAAAAGTGTCCAGTGTCCAAAAGTGTGTGCAGAGATTCAAAATCTCCCTTATCCTCTAGTCACTTTGGTCACAGCTGTGCCATTGAGCCTGTGATATAGCGCTCAGATATCAGTGGGCCTCACACAATCCAAAAGTGTCCAGTGTCCAAAAACGTGTGCAGAGATTCAAAATCTCCCTTATCCTTTAGTCACTTTGCTCACAGCTGTGCCATCGAGCCTGTGACATAGCGCTCAGATATCAGTGGGCCTCACACAATCCAAAAGTGTCCAGTGTCCAAAAGTGTGTGCAGAGATTCAAAATCTCCCTTATCCTCTAGTCACTTTGGTCACAGCTGTGCCATC
The DNA here is from genome assembly GCF_039654945.1 of Dendrobates tinctorius. Taxonomy (NCBI): domain Eukaryota; kingdom Metazoa; phylum Chordata; class Amphibia; order Anura; family Dendrobatidae; genus Dendrobates; species Dendrobates tinctorius. Next base: position 54,616,339 of record NW_027361676.1, read on the forward strand.
GAGCCTGTCACATAGCGCTCAGATATTCATTGGGCCTCACACAATCCAAAAGTGTCCAGTGTCCAAAAGTGTGTGCAGAGATTCAAAATCTCCCTTATCCTCTAGTCACTTTGGTCACAGCTGTGCCATCGAGCCTGTCACATAGCGCTCAGATATTCATTGGGCCTCACACAATCCAAAAGTGTCCAGTGTTCAAAAGTGTGTGCAGAGATTCAAAATCTCCCTTATCCTCTAGTCACTTTGGTCACAGCTGTGCCATCGAGCCTGTCACATAGCGCTCAGATATCAGTGGGCCTCACACAATCCAAAAGTGTCCAGTGTCCAAAAGTGTGTGCAGAGATTCAAAATCTCCCTTATCCTCTAGTCACTTTGGTCACAGCATTGCCATCGAGCCTGTCACATAAAGCTCAGATACTCATTGGGCCTAACACAATCCAAAAGTGTCCAGTGTCCAAAAGTGTGTGCAGAGATTCAAAATCTCCCTTATCCTCTAGTCACTTTGGTCACAGCTGTGCCATCGAGCCTGTCACATAGCGCTCAGATATTCATTGGGCCTCACACAATCCAAAAGTGTCCAGTGTCCAAAAGTGTGTGCAGAGATTCAAAATCTCCCTTATCCTCTAGTCACTTTGGTCACAGCTGTGCCATCGAGCCTGTGACATAGCGCTCAGATATTCATTGGGCCTCACACAATCCAAAAGTGTCCAGTGTCCAAAAGTGTGTGCAGAGATTCAAAATCTCCCTTATCCTCTAGTCACTTTGGTCACAGCTGTGCCATCGAGCCTGTCACATAGCGCTCAGATATTCATTGGGCCTCACACAATCCAAAAGTGTCCAGTGTCCAAAAGTGTGTGCAGAGATTCAAAATCTCCCTTATCCTCTAGTCACTTTGGTCACAGCTGTGCCATCGAGCCTGTCACATAGCGCTCAGATATCAGTGGGCCTCACACAATCCAAAAGTGTCCAGTGTCCAAAAGTGTGTGCAGAGATTCAAAATCTCCCTTATCCTCTAGTCACTTTGGTCACAGCTGTGCCATCGAGCCTGTCACATAGCGCTCAGATATTCATTGGGCCTCACACAATCCAAAAGTGTCCAGTGTTCAAAAGTGTGTGCAGAGATTCAAAATCTCCCTTATCCTCTAGTCACTTTGGTCACAGCTGTGCCATCGAGCCTGTCACATAGCGCTCAGATATCAGTGGGCCTCACACAATCCAAAAGTGTCCAGTGTCCAAAAGTGTGTGCAGAGATTCAAAATCTCCCTTATCCTCTAGTCACTTTGGTCACAGCTGTGCCATCGAGCCTGTCACATAAAGCTCAGATACTCATTGGGCCTAACACAATCCAAAAGTGTCCAGTGTCCAAAAGTGTGTGCAGAGATTCAAAATCTCCCTTATCCTCTAGTCACTTTGGTCACAGCTGTGCCATCGAGCCTGTCACATAGCGCTCAGATATTCATTGGGCCTCACACAATCCAAAAGTGTCCAGTGTCCAAAAGTGTGTGCAGAGATTCAAAATCTCCCTTATCCTCTAGTCACTTTGGTCACAGCTGTGCCATCGAGCCTGTCACATAGCGCTCAGATATTCATTGGGCCTCACACAATCCAAAAGTGTCCAGTGTCCAAAAGTGTGTGCAGAGATTCAAAATCTCCCTTATCCTCTAGTCACTTTGGTCACAGCTGTGCCATCGAGCCTGTCACATAGCGCTCAGATATTCATTGGGCCTCACACAATCCAAAAGTGTCCAGTGTCCAAAAGTGTGTGCAGAGATTCAAAATCTCCCTTATCCTCTAGTCACTTTGGTCACAGCTGTGCCATCGAGCCTGTCACATAGCGCTCAGATATCAGTGGGCCTCACACAATCCAAAAGTGTCCAGTGTCCAAAAGTGTGTGCAGAGATTCAAAATCTCCCTTATCCTCTAGTCACTTTGGTCACAGCTGTGCCATCGAGCCTGTCACATAGCGCTCAGATATTCAATGGGCCTCACACAATCCAAAAGTGTCCAGTGTCCAAAAGTGTGTGCAGAGATTCCAAATCTCCCTTATCCTCTAGTCACTTTGGTCACAGCTGTGCCATCGATCCTGTCACATAGCGCTCAGATATCAGTGGGCCTCACACAATCCAAAAGTGTCCAGTGTCCAAAAGTGTGTGCAGAGATTCAAAATCTCCCTTATCCTCTAGTCACTTTGGTCACAGCTGTGCCATCGAGCCTGTGACATAGCGCTCAGATATTCATTGGGAATCACACAATCTAAAAGTGTCCAGTGTCCAAAAGTGTGTGCAGAAATTCAAAATCTCCCTTATCCTCTAGTCACTTTGGTCACAGCTGTACCATCGAGGCTGTCACATAGCGCTCAGATATTCATTGGGCCTCACACAATCCAAAAGTGTCCAGTGTCCAAAAGTGTGTGCAGAGATTCAAAATCTCCCTTATCCTCTAGTCACTTTGGTCACAGCTGTGCCATCGAGACTGTGACATAGCGCTCAGATATTCATTGGGCCTCACACAATCCAAAAGTGTCCAGTGTCCAAAAGTGTGTGCAGAGATTCAAAATCTCCCTTATCCTCTAGTCACTTTGGTCACAGCTGTGCCATCGAGCCTGTGACATAGCGCTCAGATATTCATTGGCCCTCACACAATCCAAAAGTGTCCAGTGTCCAAAAGTGTGTGCAGAGATTCAAAATCTCCCTTATCCTCTAGTCACTTTGGTCACAGCTGTGCCATCGAGCCTGTGACATAGCGCTCAGATATTCATTGGGCCTCACACAATCCAAAAGTGTCCAGTGTCCAAAAGTGTGTGCAGAGATTCAAAATCTCCCTTATCTTCTAGTCACTTTGGTCACAGCTGTGCCATCGAGCCTGTGACATAGCGCTCAGATATCAGTGGGCCTCACACAATCCAAAAGTGTCCAGTGTCCAAAAGTGTGTGCAGAGATTCAAAATCTCCCTTATCCTCTAGTCACTTTGGTCACAGCTGTGCCATCGAGCCTGTCACATAAAGCTCAGATACTCATTGGGCCTAACACAATCCAAAAGTGTCCAGTGTCCAAAAGTGTGTGCAGAGATTCAAAATCTCCCTTATCCTCTAGTCACTTTGGTCACAGCTGTGCCATCGAGCCTGTCACATAGCGCTCAGATATTCATTGGGCCTCACACAATCCAAAAGTGTCCAGTGTCCAAAAGTGTGTGCAGAGATTCAAAATCTCCCTTATCCTCTAGTCACTTTGGTCACAGCTGTGCCATCGAGCCTGTGACATAGCGCTCAGATATTCATTGGGCCTCACACAATCCAAAAGTGTCCAGTGTCCAAAAGTGTGTGCAGAGATTCAAAATCTCCCTTATCCTCTAGTCACTTTGGTCACAGCTGTGCCATCGAGCCTGTCACATAGCGCTCAGATATTCATTGGGCCTCACACAATCCAAAAGTGTCCAGTGTTCAAAAGTGTGTGCAGAGATTCAAAATCTCCCTTATCCTCTAGTCACTTTGGTCACAGCTGTGCCATCGAGCCTGTCACATAGCGCTCAGATATCAGTGGGCCTCACACAATCCAAAAGTGTCCAGTGTCCAAAAGTGTGTGCAGAGATTCAAAATCTCCCTTATCCTCTAGTCACTTTGGTCACAGCTGTGCCATCGAGCCTGTCACATAAAGCTCAGATACTCATTGGGCCTAACACAATCCAAAAGTGTCCAGTGTCCAAAAGTGTGTGCAGAGATTCAAAATCTCCCTTATCCTCTAGTCACTTTGGTCACAGCTGTGCCATCGAGCCTGTCACATAGCGCTCAGATATTCATTGGGCCTCACACAATCCAAAAGTGTCCAGTGTCCAAAAGTGTGTGCAGAGATTCAAAATCTCCCTTATCCTCTAGTCACTTTGGTCACAGCTGTGCCATCGAGCCTGTCACATAGCGCTCAGATATTCATTGGGCCTCACACAATCCAAAAGTGTCCAGTGTCCAAAAGTGTGTGCAGAGATTCAAAATCTCCCTTATCCTCTAGTCACTTTGGTCACAGCTGTGCCATCGAGCCTGTCACATAGCGCTCAGATATTCATTGGGCCTCACACAATCCAAAAGTGTCCAGTGTCCAAAAGTGTGTGCAGAGATTCAAAATCTCCCTTATCCTCTAGTCACTTTGGTCACAGCTGTACCATCGAGCCTGTCACATAGCGCTCAGATATCAGTGGGCCTCACACAATCCAAAAGTGTCCAGTGTCCAAAAGTGTGTGCAGAGATTCAAAATCTCCCTTATCCTCTAGTCACTTTGGTCACAGCTGTGCCATCGAGCCTGTCACATAGCGCTCAGATATTCAATGGGCCTCACACAATCCAAAAGTGTCCAGTGTCCAAAAGTGTGTGCAGAGATTCCAAATCTCCCTTATCCTCTAGTCACTTTGGTCACAGCTGTGCCATCGATCCTGTCACATAGCGCTCAGATATCAGTGGGCCTCACACAATCCAAAAGTGTCCAGTGTCCAAAAGTGTGTGCAGAGATTCAAAATCTCCCTTATCCTCTAGTCACTTTGGTCACAGCTGTGCCATCGAGCCTGTCACATAGCGCTCAGATATCAGTGGGCCTCACACAATCCAAAAGTGTCCAGTGTCCAAAAGTGTGTGCAGAGATTCAAAATCTCCCTTATCCTCTAGTCACTTTGGTCACAGCTGTGCCATCGAGCCTGTGACATAGCGCTCAGATATTCATTGGGAATCACACAATCTAAAAGTGTCCAGTGTCAAAAAGTGTGTGCAGAGATTCAAAATCTCCCTTATCCTCTAGTCACTTTGGTCACAGCTGTACCATCGAGGCTGTCACATAGCGCTCAGATATTCATTGGGCCTCACACAATCCAAAAGTGTCCAGTGTCCAAAAGTGTGTGCAGAGATTCAAAATCTCCCTTATCCTCTAGTCACTTTGGTCACAGCTGTGCCATCGAGACTGTGACATAGCGCTCAGATATTCATTGGGCCTCACACAATCCAAAAGTGTCCAGTGTCCAAAAGTGTGTGCAGAGATTCAAAATCTCCCTTATCCTCTAGTCACTTTGGTCACAGCTGTGCCATCGAGCCTGTGACATAGCGCTCAGATATTCATTGGCCCTCACACAATCCAAAAGTGTCCAGTGTCCAAAAGTGTGTGCAGAGATTCAAAATCTCCCTTATCCTCTAGTCACTTTGGTCACAGCTGTGCCATCGAGCCTGTGACATAGCGCTCAGATATTCATTGGGCCTCAAACAATCCAAAAGTGTCCAGTGTCCAAAAGTGTGTGCAGAGATTCAAAATCTCCCTTATCTTCTAGTCACTTTGGTCACAGCTGTGCCATCGAGCCTGTGACATAGCGCTCAGATATCAGTGGGCCTCACACAATCCAAAAGTGTCCAGTGTCCAAAAGTGTGTGCAGAGATTCAAAATCTCCCTTATCCTCTAGTCACTTTGGTCACAGCTGTGCCATCGAGCCTGTGACATAGCGCTCAGATATCAGTGGGCCTCACACAATCCAAAAGTGTCCAGTGTCCAAAAGTGTGTGCAGAGATTCAAAATCTCCCTTATCCTCTAGTCACTTTGGTCACAGCTGTGCCATCGAGCCTGTCACATAGCGCTCAGATATTCATTGGGCCTCACACAATCCAAAAGTGTCCAGTGTCCAAAAGTGTGTGCAGAGATTCAAAATCTCCCTTATCCTCTAGTCACTTTGGTCACAGCTGTGCCATCGAGCCTGTGACATAGCGCTCAGATATTCATTGGGCCTCACACAATCCAAAAGTGTCCATTGTCCAAAAGTGTGTGCAGAGATTCAAAATCTCCCTTATCCTCTAGTCACTTTGGTCACAGCTGTGCCATCGAGCCTGTCACATAGCGCTCAGATATTCATTGGGCCTCACACAATCCAAAAGTGTCCAGTGTTCAAAAGTGTGTGCAGAGATTCAAAATATCCCTTATCCTCTAGTCACTTTGGTCACAGCTGTGCCATCGAGCCTGTCACATAGCGCTCAGATATCAGTGGGCCTCACACAATCCAAAAGTCTCCAGTGTCCAAAAGTGTGTGCAGAGATTCAAAATATCCCTTATTCTCTAGTCACTTTGGTCACAGCTGTGCCATCGAGCCTGTCACATAAAGCTCAGATATTCATTGGTCCTAACACAATCCAAAAGTGTCCAGTGTCCAAAAGTGTGTGCAGAGATTCAAAATCTCCCTTATCCTCTAGTCACTTTGGTCACAGCTGTGCCATCGAGCCTGTCACATAGCGCTCAGATATTCATTGGGCCTCACACAATCCAAAAGTGTCCAGTGTCCAAAAGTGTGTGCAGAGATTCAAAATCTCCCTTATCCTCTAGTCACTTTGGTCACAGCTGTGCCATCGAGCCTGTCACATAGCGCTCAGATATTCATTGGGCCTCACACAATCCAAAAGTGTCAAGTGTCCAAAAGTGTGTGCAGAGATTCAAAATCTCCCTTATCCTCTAGTCACTTTGGTCACAGCTGTGCCATCGAGCCTGTCACATAGCGCTCAGATATTCATTGGGCCTCACACAATCCAAAAGTGTCCAGTGTCCAAAAGTGTGTGCAGAGATTCAAAATCTCCCTTATCCTCTTGTCACTTTGGTCACAGCTGTGCCATCGAACCTGTCACATAGCGCTCAGATATCAGTGGGCCTCACACAATCCAAAAGTGTCCAGTGTCCAAAAGTGTGTGCAGAGATTCAAAATCTCCCTTATCCTCTAGTCACTTTGGTCACAGCTGTGCCATCGAGCCTGTCACATAGTGCTCAGATATTCATTGGGCCTCACACAATCCAAAAGTGTCCAGTGTCCAAAAGTGTGTGCAGAGATTCAAAATCTCCCTTATCCTCTAGTCACTTTGGTCACAGCTGTGCCATCGAGCCTGTGACATAGCGCTCAGATATTCATTGGCCCTCACACAATCCAAAAGTGTCCAGTGTCCAAAAGTGTGTGCAGAGATTCAAAATCTCCCTTATCCTCTAGTCACTTTGGTCACAGCTGTGCCATCGAGCCTGTGACATAGCGCTCAGATATTCATTGGGCCTCAAACAATCCAAAAGTGTCCAGTGTCCAAAAGTGTGTGCAGAGATTCAAAATCTCCCTTATCTTCTAGTCACTTTGGTCACAGCTGTGCCATCGAGCCTGTGACATAGCGCTCAGATATCAGTGGGCCTCACACAATCCAAAAGTGTCCAGTGTCCAAAAGTGTGTGCAGAGATTCAAAATCTCCCTTATCCTCTAGTCACTTTGGTCACAGCTGTGCCATCGAGCCTGTCACATAGCGCTCAGATATCAGTGGGCCTCACACAATCCAAAAGTGTCCAGTGTCCAAAAGTGTGTGCAGAGATTCAAAATCTCCCTTATCCTCTAGTCACTTTGGTCACAGCTGTGCCATCGAGCCTGTGACATAGCGCTCAGATATTCATTGGGAATCACACAATCTAAAAGTGTCCAGTGTCCAAAAGTGTGTGCAGAGATTCAAAATCTCCCTTATCCTCTAGTCACTTTGGTCACAGCTGTACCATCGAGGCTGTCACATAGCGCTCAGATATTCATTGGGCCTCACACAATCCAAAAGTGTCCAGTGTCCAAAAGTGTGTGCAGAGATTCAAAATCTCCCTTATCCTCTAGTCACTTTGGTCACAGCTGTGCCATCGAGACTGTGACATAGCGCTCAGATATTCATTGGGCCTCACACAATCCAAAAGTGTCCAGTGTCCAAAAGTGTGTGCAGAGATTCAAAATCTCCCTTATCCTCTAGTCACTTTGGTCACAGCTGTGCCATCGAGCCTGTGACATAGCGCTCAGATATTCATTGGCCCTCACACAATCCAAAAGTGTCCAGTGTCCAAAAGTGTGTGCAGAGATTCAAAATCTCCCTTATCCTCTAGTCACTTTGGTCACAGCTGTGCCATCGAGCCTGTGACATAGCGCTCAGATATTCATTGGGCCTCAAACAATCCAAAAGTGTCCAGTGTCCAAAAGTGTGTGCAGAGATTCAAAATCTCCCTTATCTTCTAGTCACTTTGGTCACAGCTGTGCCATCGAGCCTGTGACATAGCGCTCAGATATCAGTGGGCCTCACACAATCCAAAAGTGTCCAGTGTCCAAAAGTGTGTGCAGAGATTCAGAATCTCGCTTATCCTCTAGTCACTTTGGTCACAGCTGTGCCATCGAGCCTGTGACATAGCGCTCAGATATCAGTGGGCCTTACACAATCCAAAAGTGTCCAGTGTCCAAAAGTGTGTGCAGAGATTCAAAATCTCCCTTATCCTCTATTCACTTTGGTCACAGCTGTGCCATCGAGCCTGTGACATAGCGCTCAGATATTCATTGGGCCTCACACAATCCAAAAGTGTCCAGTGTCCAAAAGTGTGTGCAGAGATTCAAAATCTCCCTTATCCTCTAGTCACTTTGGTCACAGCTATGCCATCTAGCCTGTGACATAGCGCTCAGATATTCATTGGGCCTCACACAATCCAAAAGTGTCCAGTGTCCAAAAGTGTGTGCAGAGATTCAAAATCTCCCTTATCCTCTAGTCACTTTGGTCACAGCTGTGCCATCGAGCCTGTGACATAGCGCTCAGATATTCATTGGGCCTCACACAATCCAAAAGTGTCCAGTGTCCAAAAGTGTGTGCAGAGATTCAAAATCTCCCTTATCCTCTAGTCACTTTGGTCACAGCTGTGCCATCGAGCCTGTCACATAGCGCTCAGATATTCATTGGGCCTCACACAATCCAAAAGTGTCCAGTGTCCAAAAGTGTGTGCAGAGATTCAAAATCTCCCTTATCCTCTAGTCACTTTGGTCACAGCTGTGCCATTGAGCCTGTGATATAGCGCTCAGATATCAGTGGGCCTCACACAATCCAAAAGTGTCCAGTGTCCAAAAACGTGTGCAGAGATTCAAAATCTCCCTTATCCTTTAGTCACTTTGCTCACAGCTGTGCCATCGAGCCTGTGACATAGCGCTCAGATATCAGTGGGCCTCACACAATCCAAAAGTGTCCAGTGTCCAAAAGTGTGTGCAGAGATTCAAAATCTCCCTTATCCTCTAGTCACTTTGGTCACAGCTGTGCCATCGAGCCTGTCACATAGCGCTCAGATATTCATTGGGCCTCACACAATCCAAAAGTGTCCAGTGTCCAAAAGTGTGTGCAGAGATTCAAAATCTCCCTTATCCTCTAGTCACTTTGGTCACAGCTGTGCCATCGAGCCTGTCACATAGCGCTCAGATATTCATTGGGCCTCACACAATCCAAAAGTGTCCAGTGTTCAAAAGTGTGTGCAGAGATTCAAAATCTCCCTTATCCTCTAGTCACTTTGGTCACAGCTGTGCCATCGAGCCTGTCACATAGCGCTCAGATATCAGTGGGCCTCACACAATCCAAAAGTGTCCAGTGTCCAAAAGTGTGTGCAGAGATTCAAAATCTCCCTTATCCTCTAGTCACTTTGGTCACAGCATTGCCATCGAGCCTGTCACATAAAGCTCAGATACTCATTGGGCCTAACACAATCCAAAAGTGTCCAGTGTCCAAAAGTGTGTGCAGAGATTCAAAATCTCCCTTATCCTCTAGTCACTTTGGTCACAGCTGTGCCATCGAGCCTGTCACATAGCGCTCAGATATTCATTGGGCCTCACACAATCCAAAAGTGTCCAGTGTCCAAAAGTGTGTGCAGAGATTCAAAATCTCCCTTATCCTCTAGTCACTTTGGTCACAGCTGTGCCATCGAGCCTGTGACATAGCGCTCAGATATTCATTGGGCCTCACACAATCCAAAAGTGTCCAGTGTCCAAAAGTGTGTGCAGAGATTCAAAATCTCCCTTATCCTCTAGTCACTTTGGTCACAGCTGTGCCATCGAGCCTGTCACATAGCGCTCAGATATTCATTGGGCCTCACACAATCCAAAAGTGTCCAGTGTCCAAAAGTGTGTGCAGAGATTCAAAATCTCCCTTATCCTCTAGTCACTTTGGTCACAGCTGTGCCATCGAGCCTGTCACATAGCGCTCAGATATCAGTGGGCCTCACACAATCCAAAAGTGTCCAGTGTCCAAAAGTGTGTGCAGAGATTCAAAATCTCCCTTATCCTCTAGTCACTTTGGTCACAGCTGTGCCATCGAGCCTGTCACATAGCGCTCAGATATTCATTGGGCCTCACACAATCCAAAAGTGTCCAGTGTTCAAAAGTGTGTGCAGAGATTCAAAATCTCCCTTATCCTCTAGTCACTTTGGTCACAGCTGTGCCATCGAGCCTGTCACATAGCGCTCAGATATCAGTGGGCCTCACACAATCCAAAAGTGTCCAGTGTCCAAAAGTGTGTGCAGAGATTCAAAATCTCCCTTATCCTCTAGTCACTTTGGTCACAGCTGTGCCATCGAGCCTGTCACATAAAGCTCAGATACTCATTGGGCCTAACACAATCCAAAAGTGTCCAGTGTCCAAAAGTGTGTGCAGAGATTCAAAATCTCCCTTATCCTCTAGTCACTTTGGTCACAGCTGTGCCATCGAGCCTGTCACATAGCGCTCAGATATTCATTGGGCCTCACACAATCCAAAAGTGTCCAGTGTCCAAAAGTGTGTGCAGAGATTCAAAATCTCCCTTATCCTCTAGTCACTTTGGTCACAGCTGTGCCATCGAGCCTGTCACATAGCGCTCAGATATTCATTGGGCCTCACACAATCCAAAAGTGTCCAGTGTCCAAAAGTGTGTGCAGAGATTCAAAATCTCCCTTATCCTCTAGTCACTTTGGTCACAGCTGTGCCATCGAGCCTGTCACATAGCGCTCAGATATTCATTGGGCCTCACACAATCCAAAAGTGTCCAGTGTCCAAAAGTGTGTGCAGAGATTCAAAATCTCCCTTATCCTCTAGTCACTTTGGTCACAGCTGTGCCATCGAGCCTGTCACATAGCGCTCAGATATCAGTGGGCCTCACACAATCCAAAAGTGTCCAGTGTCCAAAAGTGTGTGCAGAGATTCAAAATCTCCCTTATCCTCTAGTCACTTTGGTCACAGCTGTGCCATCGAGCCTGTCACATAGCGCTCAGATATTCAATGGGCCTCACACAATCCAAAAGTGTCCAGTGTCCAAAAGTGTGTGCAGAGATTCCAAATCTCCCTTATCCTCTAGTCACTTTGGTCACAGCTGTGCCATCGATCCTGTCACATAGCGCTCAGATATCAGTGGGCCTCACACAATCCAAAAGTGTCCAGTGTCCAAAAGTGTGTGCAGAGATTCAAAATCTCCCTTATCCTCTAGTCACTTTGGTCACAGCTGTGCCATCGAGCCTGTGACATAGCGCTCAGATATTCATTGGGAATCACACAATCTAAAAGTGTCCAGTGTCCAAAAGTGTGTGCAGAAATTCAAAATCTCCCTTATCCTCTAGTCACTTTGGTCACAGCTGTACCATCGAGGCTGTCACATAGCGCTCAGATATTCATTGGGCCTCACACAATCCAAAAGTGTCCAGTGTCCAAAAGTGTGTGCAGAGATTCAAAATCTCCCTTATCCTCTAGTCACTTTGGTCACAGCTGTGCCATCGAGACTGTGACATAGCGCTCAGATATTCATTGGGCCTCACACAATCCAAAAGTGTCCAGTGTCCAAAAGTGTGTGCAGAGATTCAAAATCTCCCTTATCCTCTAGTCACTTTGGTCACAGCTGTGCCATCGAGCCTGTGACATAGCGCTCAGATATTCATTGGCCCTCACACAATCCAAAAGTGTCCAGTGTCCAAAAGTGTGTGCAGAGATTCAAAATCTCCCTTATCCTCTAGTCACTTTGGTCACAGCTGTGCCATCGAGCCTGTGACATAGCGCTCAGATATTCATTGGGCCTCACACAATCCAAAAGTGTCCAGTGTCCAAAAGTGTGTGCAGAGATTCAAAATCTCCCTTATCTTCTAGTCACTTTGGTCACAGCTGTGCCATCGAGCCTGTGACATAGCGCTCAGATATCAGTGGGCCTCACACAATCCAAAAGTGTCCAGTGTCCAAAAGTGTGTGCAGAGATTCAAAATCTCCCTTATCCTCTAGTCACTTTGGTCACAGCTGTGCCATCGAGCCTGTCACATAAAGCTCAGATACTCATTGGGCCTAACACAATCCAAAAGTGTCCAGTGTCCAAAAGTGTGTGCAGAGATTCAAAATCTCCCTTATCCTCTAGTCACTTTGGTCACAGCTGTGCCATCGAGCCTGTCACATAGCGCTCAGATATTCATTGGGCCTCACACAATCCAAAAGTGTCCAGTGTCCAAAAGTGTGTGCAGAGATTCAAAATCTCCCTTATCCTCTAGTCACTTTGGTCACAGCTGTGCCATCGAGCCTGTGACATAGCGCTCAGATATTCATTGGGCCTCACACAATCCAAAAGTGTCCAGTGTCCAAAAGTGTGTGCAGAGATTCAAAATCTCCCTTATCCTCTAGTCACTTTGGTCACAGCTGTGCCATCGAGCCTGTCACATAGCGCTCAGATATTCATTGGGCCTCACACAATCCAAAAGTGTCCAGTGTTCAAAAGTGTGTGCAGAGATTCAAAATCTCCCTTATCCTCTAGTCACTTTGGTCACAGCTGTGCCATCGAGCCTGTCACATAGCGCTCAGATATCAGTGGGCCTCACACAATCCAAAAGTGTCCAGTGTCCAAAAGTGTGTGCAGAGATTCAAAATCTCCCTTATCCTCTAGTCACTTTGGTCACAGCTGTGCCATCGAGCCTGTCACATAAAGCTCAGATACTCATTGGGCCTAACACAATCCAAAAGTGTCCAGTGTCCAAAAGTGTGTGCAGAGATTCAAAATCTCCCTTATCCTCTAGTCACTTTGGTCACAGCTGTGCCATCGAGCCTGTCACATAGCGCTCAGATATTCATTGGGCCTCACACAATCCAAAAGTGTCCAGTGTCCAAAAGTGTGTGCAGAGATTCAAAATCTCCCTTATCCTCTAGTCACTTTGGTCACAGCTGTGCCATCGAGCCTGTCACATAGCGCTCAGATATTCATTGGGCCTCACACAATCCAAAAGTGTCCAGTGTCCAAAAGTGTGTGCAGAGATTCAAAATCTCCCTTATCCTCTAGTCACTTTGGTCACAGCTGTGCCATCGAGCCTGTCACATAGCGCTCAGATATTCATTGGGCCTCACACAATCCAAAAGTGTCCAGTGTCCAAAAGTGTGTGCAGAGATTCAAAATCTCCCTTATCCTCTAGTCACTTTGGTCACAGCTGTACCATCGAGCCTGTCACATAGCGCTCAGATATCAGTGGGCCTCACACAATCCAAAAGTGTCCAGTGTCCAAAAGTGTGTGCAGAGATTCAAAATCTCCCTTATCCTCTAGTCACTTTGGTCACAGCTGTGCCATCGAGCCTGTCACATAGCGCTCAGATGTTCAATGGGCCTCACACAATCCAAAAGTGTCCAGTGTCCAAAAGTGTGTGCAGAGATTCCAAATCTCCCTTATCCTCTAGTCACTTTGGTCACAGCTGTGCCATCGATCCTGTCACATAGCGCTCAGATATCAGTGGGCCTCACACAATCCAAAAGTGTCCAGTGTCCAAAAGTGTGTGCAGAGATTCAAAATCTCCCTTATCCTCTAGTCACTTTGGTCACAGCTGTGCCATCGAGCCTGTCACATAGCGCTCAGATATCAGTGGGCCTCACACAATCCAAAAGTGTCCAGTGTCCAAAAGTGTGTGCAGAGATTCAAAATCTCCCTTATCCTCTAGTCACTTTGGTCACAGCTGTGCCATCGAGCCTGTGACATAGCGCTCAGATATTCATTGGGAATCACACAATCTAAAAGTGTCCAGTGTCAAAAAGTGTGTGCAGAGATTCAAAATCTCCCTTATCCTCTAGTCACTTTGGTCACAGCTGTACCATCGAGGCTGTCACATAGCGCTCAGATATTCATTGGGCCTCACACAATCCAAAAGTGTCCAGTGTCCAAAAGTGTGTGCAGAGATTCAAAATCTCCCTTATCCTCTAGTCACTTTGGTCACAGCTGTGCCATCGAGACTGTGACATAGCGCTCAGATATTCATTGGGCCTCACACAATCCAAAAGTGTCCAGTGTCCAAAAGTGTGTGCAGAGATTCAAAATCTCCCTTATCCTCTAGTCACTTTGGTCACAGCTGTGCCATCGAGCCTGTGACATAGCGCTCAGATATTCATTGGCCCTCACACAATCCAAAAGTGTCCAGTGTCCAAAAGTGTGTGCAGAGATTCAAAATCTCCCTTATCCTCTAGTCACTTTGGTCACAGCTGTGCCATCGAGCCTGTGACATAGCGCTCAGATATTCATTGGGCCTCAAACAATCCAAAAGTGTCCAGTGTCCAAAAGTGTGTGCAGAGATTCAAAATCTCCCTTATCTTCTAGTCACTTTGGTCACAGCTGTGCCATCGAGCCTGTGACATAGCGCTCAGATATCAGTGGGCCTCACACAATCCAAAAGTGTCCAGTGTCCAAAAGTGTGTGCAGAGATTCAAAATCTCCCTTATCCTCTAGTCACTTTGGTCACAGCTGTGCCATCGAGCCTGTGACATAGCGCTCAGATATCAGTGGGCCTCACACAATCCAAAAGTGTCCAGTGTCCAAAAGTGTGTGCAGAGATTCAAAATCTCCCTTATCCTCTAGTCACTTTGGTCACAGCTGTGCCATCGAGCCTGTCACATAGCGCTCAGATATTCATTGGGCCTCACACAATCCAAAAGTGTCCAGTGTCCAAAAGTGTGTGCAGAGATTCAAAATCTCCCTTATCCTCTAGTCACTTTGGTCACAGCTGTGCCATCGAGCCTGTGACATAGCGCTCAGATATTCATTGGGCCTCACACAATCCAAAAGTGTCCATTGTCCAAAAGTGTGTGCAGAGATTCAAAATCTCCCTTATCCTCTAGTCACTTTGGTCACAGCTGTGCCATCGAGCCTGTCACATAGCGCTCAGATATTCATTGGGCCTCACACAATCCAAAAGTGTCCAGTGTTCAAAAGTGTGTGCAGAGATTCAAAATATCCCTTATCCTCTAGTCACTTTGGTCACAGCTGTGCCATCGAGCCTGTCACATAGCGCTCAGATATCAGTGGGCCTCACACAATCCAAAAGTCTCCAGTGTCCAAAAGTGTGTGCAGAGATTCAAAATATCCCTTATTCTCTAGTCACTTTGGTCACAGCTGTGCCATCGAGCCTGTCACATAAAGCTCAGATATTCATTGGTCCTAACACAATCCAAAAGTGTCCAGTGTCCAAAAGTGTGTGCAGAGATTCAAAATCTCCCTTATCCTCTAGTCACTTTGGTCACAGCTGTGCCATCGAGCCTGTCACATAGCGCTCAGATATTCATTGGGCCTCACACAATCCAAAAGTGTCCAGTGTCCAAAAGTGTGTGCAGAGATTCAAAATCTCCCTTATCCTCTAGTCACTTTGGTCACAGCTGTGCCATCGAGCCTGTCACATAGCGCTCAGATATTCATTGGGCCTCACACAATCCAAAAGTGTCAAGTGTCCAAAAGTGTGTGCAGAGATTCAAAATCTCCCTTATCCTCTAGTCACTTTGGTCACAGCTGTGCCATCGAGCCTGTCACATAGCGCTCAGATATTCATTGGGCCTCACACAATCCAAAAGTGTCCAGTGTCCAAAAGTGTGTGCAGAGATTCAAAATCTCCCTTATCCTCTTGTCACTTTGGTCACAGCTGTGCCATCGAACCTGTCACATAGCGCTCAGATATCAGTGGGCCTCACACAATCCAAAAGTGTCCAGTGTCCAAAAGTGTGTGCAGAGATTCAAAATCTCCCTTATCCTCTAGTCACTTTGGTCACAGCTGTGCCATCGAGCCTGTCACATAGTGCTCAGATATTCA
Source organism: Dendrobates tinctorius (assembly GCF_039654945.1). Classification (NCBI taxonomy): domain Eukaryota; kingdom Metazoa; phylum Chordata; class Amphibia; order Anura; family Dendrobatidae; genus Dendrobates; species Dendrobates tinctorius. The sequence goes on from NW_027361676.1 coordinate 54,632,194, forward strand.
TTGGGCCTCACACAATCCAAAAGTGTCCAGTGTCCAAAAGTGTGTGCAGAGATTCAAAATCTCCCTTATCCTCTAGTCACTTTGGTCACAGCTGTGCCATCGAGCCTGTGACATAGCGCTCAGATATTCATTGGCCCTCACACAATCCAAAAGTGTCCAGTGTCCAAAAGTGTGTGCAGAGATTCAAAATCTCCCTTATCCTCTAGTCACTTTGGTCACAGCTGTGCCATCGAGCCTGTGACATAGCGCTCAGATATTCATTGGGCCTCAAACAATCCAAAAGTGTCCAGTGTCCAAAAGTGTGTGCAGAGATTCAAAATCTCCCTTATCTTCTAGTCACTTTGGTCACAGCTGTGCCATCGAGCCTGTGACATAGCGCTCAGATATCAGTGGGCCTCACACAATCCAAAAGTGTCCAGTGTCCAAAAGTGTGTGCAGAGATTCAAAATCTCCCTTATCCTCTAGTCACTTTGGTCACAGCTGTGCCATCGAGCCTGTCACATAGCGCTCAGATATCAGTGGGCCTCACACAATCCAAAAGTGTCCAGTGTCCAAAAGTGTGTGCAGAGATTCAAAATCTCCCTTATCCTCTAGTCACTTTGGTCACAGCTGTGCCATCGAGCCTGTGACATAGCGCTCAGATATTCATTGGGAATCACACAATCTAAAAGTGTCCAGTGTCCAAAAGTGTGTGCAGAGATTCAAAATCTCCCTTATCCTCTAGTCACTTTGGTCACAGCTGTACCATCGAGGCTGTCACATAGCGCTCAGATATTCATTGGGCCTCACACAATCCAAAAGTGTCCAGTGTCCAAAAGTGTGTGCAGAGATTCAAAATCTCCCTTATCCTCTAGTCACTTTGGTCACAGCTGTGCCATCGAGACTGTGACATAGCGCTCAGATATTCATTGGGCCTCACACAATCCAAAAGTGTCCAGTGTCCAAAAGTGTGTGCAGAGATTCAAAATCTCCCTTATCCTCTAGTCACTTTGGTCACAGCTGTGCCATCGAGCCTGTGACATAGCGCTCAGATATTCATTGGCCCTCACACAATCCAAAAGTGTCCAGTGTCCAAAAGTGTGTGCAGAGATTCAAAATCTCCCTTATCCTCTAGTCACTTTGGTCACAGCTGTGCCATCGAGCCTGTGACATAGCGCTCAGATATTCATTGGGCCTCAAACAATCCAAAAGTGTCCAGTGTCCAAAAGTGTGTGCAGAGATTCAAAATCTCCCTTATCTTCTAGTCACTTTGGTCACAGCTGTGCCATCGAGCCTGTGACATAGCGCTCAGATATCAGTGGGCCTCACACAATCCAAAAGTGTCCAGTGTCCAAAAGTGTGTGCAGAGATTCAAAATCTCCCTTATCCTCTAGTCACTTTGGTCACAGCTGTGCCATCGAGCCTGTGACATAGCGCTCAGATATCAGTGGGCCTCACACAATCCAAAAGTGTCCAGTGTCCAAAAGTGTGTGCAGAGATTCAAAATCTCCCTTATCCTCTAGTCACTTTGGTCACAGCTGTGCCATCGAGCCTGTCACATAGCGCTCAGATATTCATTGGGCCTCACACAATCCAAAAGTGTCCAGTGTTCAAAAGTGTGTGCAGAGATTCAAAATATCCCTTATCCTCTAGTCACTTTGGTCACAGCTGTGCCATCGAGCCTGTCACATAGCGCTCAGATATCAGTGGGCCTCACACAATCCAAAAGTCTCCAGTGTCCAAAAGTGTGTGCAGAGATTCAAAATCTCCCTTATTCTCTAGTCACTTTGGTCACAGCTGTGCCATCGAGCCTGTCACATAAAGCTCAGATATTCATTGGGCCTAACACAATCCAAAAGTGTCCAGTGTCCAAAAGTGTGTGCAGAGATTCAAAATCTCCCTTATCCTCTAGTCACTTTGGTCACAGCTGTGCCATCGAGCCTGTCACATAGCGCTCAGATATTCATTGGGCCTCACACAATCCAAAAGTGTCCAGTGTCCAAAAGTGTGTGCAGAGATTCAAAATCTCCCTTATCCTCTAGTCACTTTGGTCACAGCTGTGCCATCGAGCCTGTCACATAGCGCTCAGATATTCATTGGGCCTCACACAATCCAAAAGTGTCCAGTGTCCAAAAGTGTGTGCAGAGATTCAAAATCTCCCTTATCCTCTAGTCACTTTGGTCACAGCTGTGCCATCGAGCCTGTCACATAGCGCTCAGATATTCATTGGGCCTCACACAATCCAAAAGTGTCCAGTGTCCAAAAGTGTGTGCAGAGATTCAAAATCTCCCTTATCCTCTAGTCACTTTGGTCACAGCTGTGCCATCGAACCTGTCACATAGCGCTCAGATATCAGTGGGCCTCACACAATCCAAAAGTGTCCAGTGTCCAAAAGTGTGTGCAGAGATTCAAAATCTCCCTTATCCTCTAGTCACTTTGGTCACAGCTGTGCCATCGAGCCTGTCACATAGCGCTCAGATATTCATTGGGCCTCACACAATCCAAAAGTGTCCAGTGTCCAAAAGTGTGTGCAGAGATTCAAAATCTCCCTTATCCTCTAGTCACTTTGGTCACAGCTGTGCCATCGAGCCTGTCACATAGCGCTCAGATATCAGTGGGCCTCACACATTCCAAAAGTGTCCAGTGTCGAAAAGTGTGTGCAGAGATTCAAGATCTCCCTTATCCTCTAGTCACTTTGGTCACAGCTGTGCCATCGAGCCTGTCACATAGCGCTCAGATATTCATTGGGCCTCACACAATCCAAAAGTGTCCAGTGTCCAAAAGTGTGTGCAGAGATTCAAAATCTCCCTTATCCTCTAGTCACTTTGGTCACAGCTGTGCCATCGAGCCTGTGACATAGCGCTCAGATATTCATTGGGCCTCACACAATCCAAAAGTGTCCAGTGTCCAAAAGTGTGTGCAGAGATTCAAAATCTCCCTTATCCTCTAGTCACTTTGGTCACAGCTGTGCCATCGAGCCCGTGACATAGCGCTCAGATATTCATTGGGCCTCACACAATCCAAAAGTGTCCAGTGTCTAAAAGTGTGTGCAGAGATTCAAAATCTCCCTTATCCTCTAGTCACTTTGGTCACAGCTGTGCCATCGAGCCTGTGATATAGCGCTCAGATATCAGTGGGCCTCACACAATCCAAAAGTGTCCAGTGTCCAAAAGTGTGTGCAGAGATTCAAAATCTCCCTTATTCTCTAGTCACTTCGGTCACAGCTGTGCCATCGAGCCTGTGACAGAGCGCTCAGATATCAGTGGGCCTCACACAATCCAAAAGTGTCCAGTGTCCAAAAGTGTGTGCAGAGATTCAAAATCTCCCTTATCCTCTAGTCACTTTGGTCACAGCTGTGCCATCGAGCCTGTCACATAGCGCTCAGATATTCATTGGGCCTCACACAATCCAAAAGTGTCCAGTGTCCAAAAGTGTGTGCAGAGATTCAAAATCTCCCTTATCCTCTAGTCACTTTGGTCACAGCTGTGCCATCGAGCCTGTCACATAGCGCTCAGATATTCATTGGGCCTCACACAATCCAAAAGTGTCCAGTGTCCAAAAGTGTGTGCAGAGATTCAAAATCTCCCTTATCCTCTAGTCACTTTGGTCACAGCTGTGCCATCGAGCCTGTCACATAGCGCTCAGATATTCATTGGCCCTCACACAATCCAAAAGTGTCCAGTGTCCAAAAGTGTGTGCAGAGATTCAAAATCTCCCTTATCCTCTAGTCACTTTGGTCACAGCTGTGCCATCGAGCCTGTGACATAGCGCTCAGATATTCATTGGGCCTCAAACAATCCAAAAGTGTCCAGTGTCCAAAAGTGTGTGCAGAGATTCAAAATCTCCCTTATCTTCTAGTCACTTTGGTCACAGCTGTGCCATCGAGCCTGTGACATAGCGCTCAGATATCAGTGGGCCTCACACAATCCAAAAGTGTCCAGTGTCCAAAAGTGTGTGCAGAGATTCAAAATCTCCCTTATCCTCTAGTCACTTTGGTCACAGCTGTGCCATCGAGCCTGTCACATAGCGCTCAGATATCAGTGGGCCTCACACAATCCAAAAGTGTCCAGTGTCCAAAAGTGTGTGCAGAGATTCAAAATCTCCCTTATCCTCTAGTCACTTTGGTCACAGCTGTGCCATCGAGCCTGTGACATAGCGCTCAGATATTCATTGGGAATCACACAATCTAAAAGTGTCCAGTGTCCAAAAGTGTGTGCAGAGATTCAAAATCTCCCTTATCCTCTAGTCACTTTGGTCACAGCTGTACCATCGAGGCTGTCACATAGCGCTCAGATATTCATTGGGCCTCACACAATCCAAAAGTGTCCAGTGTCCAAAAGTGTGTGCAGAGATTCAAAATCTCCCTTATCCTCTAGTCACTTTGGTCACAGCTGTGCCATCGAGACTGTGACATAGCGCTCAGATATTCATTGGGCCTCACACAATCCAAAAGTGTCCAGTGTCCAAAAGTGTGTGCAGAGATTCAAAATCTCCCTTATCCTCTAGTCACTTTGGTCACAGCTGTGCCATCGAGCCTGTGACATAGCGCTCAGATATTCATTGGCCCTCACACAATCCAAAAGTGTCCAGTGTCCAAAAGTGTGTGCAGAGATTCAAAATCTCCCTTATCCTCTAGTCACTTTGGTCACAGCTGTGCCATCGAGCCTGTGACATAGCGCTCAGATATTCATTGGGCCTCAAACAATCCAAAAGTGTCCAGTGTCCAAAAGTGTGTGCAGAGATTCAAAATCTCCCTTATCTTCTAGTCACTTTGGTCACAGCTGTGCCATCGAGCCTGTGACATAGCGCTCAGATATCAGTGGGCCTCACACAATCCAAAAGTGTCCAGTGTCCAAAAGTGTGTGCAGAGATTCAAAATCTCCCTTATCCTCTAGTCACTTTGGTCACAGCTGTGCCATCGAGCCTGTGACATAGCGCTCAGATATCAGTGGGCCTCACACAATCCAAAAGTGTCCAGTGTCCAAAAGTGTGTGCAGAGATTCAAAATCTCCCTTATCCTCTAGTCACTTTGGTCACAGCTGTGCCATCGAGCCTGTCACATAGCGCTCAGATATTCATTGGGCCTCACACAATCCAAAAGTGTCCAGTGTCCAAAAGTGTGTGCAGAGATTCAAAATCTCCCTTATCCTCTAGTCACTTTGGTCACAGCTGTGCCATCGAGCCTGTGACATAGCGCTCAGATATTCATTGGGCCTCACACAATCCAAAAGTGTCCATTGTCCAAAAGTGTGTGCAGTGATTCAAAATCTCCCTTATCCTCTAGTCACTTTGGTCACAGCTGTGCCATCGAGCCTGTCACATAGCGCTCAGATATTCATTGGGCCTCACACAATCCAAAAGTGTCCAGTGTTCAAAAGTGTGTGCAGAGATTCAAAATATCCCTTATCCTCTAGTCACTTTGGTCACAGCTGTGCCATCGAGCCTGTCACATAGCGCTCAGATATCAGTGGGCCTCACACAATCCAAAAGTCTCCAGTGTCCAAAAGTGTGTGCAGAGATTCAAAATCTCCCTTATTCTCTAGTCACTTTGGTCACAGCTGTGCCATCGAGCCTGTCACATAAAGCTCAGATATTCATTGGGCCTAACACAATCCAAAAGTGTCCAGTGTCCAAAAGTGTGTGCAGAGATTCAAAATCTCCCTTATCCTCTAGTCACTTTGGTCACAGCTGTGCCATCGAGCCTGTCACATAGCGCTCAGATATTCATTGGGCCTCACACAATCCAAAAGTGTCCAGTGTCCAAAAGTGTGTGCAGAGATTCAAAATCTCCCTTATCCTCTAGTCACTTTGGTCACAGCTGTGCCATCGAGCCTGTCACATAGCGCTCAGATATTCATTGGGCCTCACACAATCCAAAAGTGTCCAGTGTCCAAAAGTGTGTGCAGAGATTCAAAATCTCCCTTATCCTCTAGTCACTTTGGTCACAGCTGTGCCATCGAGCCTGTCACATAGCGCTCAGATATTCATTGGGCCTCACACAATCCAAAAGTGTCCAGTGTCCAAAAGTGTGTGCAGAGATTCAAAATCTCCCTTATCCTCTAGTCACTTTGGTCACAGCTGTGCCATCGAACCTGTCACATAGCGCTCATATATCAGTGGGCCTCACACAATCCAAAAGTGTCCAGTGTCCAAAAGTGTGTGCAGAGATTCAAAATCTCCCTTATCCTCTAGTCACTTTGGTCACAGCTGTGCCATCGAGCCTGTCACATAGCGCTCAGATATTCATTGGGCCTCACACAATCCAAAAGTGTCCAGTGTCCAAAAGTGTGTGCAGAGATTCAAAATCTCCCTTATCCTCTAGTCACTTTGGTCACAGCTGTGCCATCGAGCCTGTCACATAGCGCTCAGATATCAGTGGGCCTCACACATTCCAAAAGTGTCCAGTGTCCAAAAGTGTGTGCAGAGATTCAAGATCTCCCTTATCCTCTAGTCACTTTGGTCACAGCTGTGCCATCGAGCCTGTCACATAGCGCTCAGATATTCATTGGGCCTCACACAATCCAAAAGTGTCCAGTGTCCAAAAGTGTGTGCAGAGATTCAAAATCTCCCTTATCCTCTAGTCACTTTGGTCACAGCTGTGCCATCGAGCCTGTGACATAGCGCTCAGATATTCATTGGGCCTCACACAATCCAAAAGTGTCCAGTGTCCAAAAGTGTGTGCAGAGATTCAAAATCTCCCTTATCCTCTAGTCACTTTGGTCACAGCTGTGCCATCGAGCCCGTGACATAGCGCTCAGATATTCATTGGGCCTCACACAATCCAAAAGTGTCCAGTGTCTAAAAGTGTGTGCAGAGATTCAAAATCTCCCTTATCCTCTAGTCACTTTGGTCACAGCTGTGCCATCGAGCCTGTGATATAGCGCTCAGATATCAGTGGGCCTCACACAATCCAAAAGTGTCCAGTGTCCAAAAGTGTGTGCAGAGATTCAAAATCTCCCTTATTCTCTAGTCACTTCGGTCACAGCTGTGCCATCGAGCCTGTGACAGAGCGCTCAGATATCAGTGGGCCTCACACAATCCAAAAGTGTCCAGTGTCCAAAAGTGTGTGCAGAGATTCAAAATCTCCCTTATCCTCTAGTCACTTTGGTCACAGCTGTGCCATCGAGCCTGTCACATAGCGCTCAGATATTCATTGGGCCTCACACAATCCAAAAGTGTCCAGTGTCCAAAAGTGTGTGCAGAGATTCAAAATCTCCCTTATCCTCTAGTCACTTTGGTCACAGCTGTGCCATCGAGCCTGTCACATAGCGCTCAGATATTCATTGGGCCTCACACAATCCAAAAGTGTCCAGTGTCCAAAAGTGTGTGCAGAGATTCAAAATCTCCCTTATCCTCTAGTCACTTTGGTCACAGCTGTGCCATCGAGCCTGTGACATAGCGCTCAGATATTCATTGGGCCTCACACAATCCAAAAGTGTCCAGTGTCCAAAAGTGTGTGCAGAGATTCAAAATCTCCCTTATCCTCTAGTCACTTTGGTCACAGCTGTGCTATCGAGCCTGTGACATAGCGCTCAGATATCAGTGGACCTCACACAATCCAAAAGTGTCCAGTGTCCAAAAGTGTGTGCAGAGATTCAAAATCTCCCTTATCCTCTAGTCACTTTGGTCACAGCTGTGCAATCGAGCCTGTGACATAGCGCTCAGATATTCATTGGGCCTCACACAATCCAAAAGTGTCCAGTGTCCAAAAGTGTGTGCAGAGATTCAAAATCTCCCTTATCCTCTAGTCACTTTGGTCACAGCTGTGCCATCGAGCCTGTCACATAGCGCTCAGATATTCATTGGCCCTCACACAATCAAAAAGTGTCCAGTGTCCAAAAGTGTGTGCAGAGATTCAGAATCTCGCTTATCCTCTAGTCACTTTGGTCACAGCTGTGCCATCGAGCCTGTGACATAGCGCTCAGATATCAGTGGGCCTTACACAATCCAAAAGTGTCCAGTGTCCAAAAGTGTGTGCAGAGATTCAAAATCTCCCTTATCCTCTATTCACTTTGGTCACAGCTGTGCCATCGAGCCTGTGACATAGCGCTCAGATATTCATTGGGCCTCACACAATCCAAAAGTGTCCAGTGTCCAAAAGTGTGTGCAGAGATTCAAAATCTCCCTTATCCTCTAGTCACTTTGGTCACAGCTATGCCATCTAGCCTGTGACATAGCGCTCAGATATTCATTGGGCCTCACACAATCCAAAAGTGTCCAGTGTCCAAAAGTGTGTGCAGAGATTCAAAATCTCCCTTATCCTCTAGTCACTTTGGTCACAGCTGTGCCATCGAGCCTGTGACATAGCGCTCAGATATTCATTGGGCCTCACACAATCCAAAAGTGTCCAAAAGTGTGTGCAGAGATTCAAAATCTCCCTTATCCTCTAGTCACTTTGGTCACAGCTGTGCCATCGAGCCTGTCACATAGCGCTCAGATATTCATTGGGCCTCACACAATCCAAAAGTGTCCAGTGTCCAAAAACGTGTGCAGAGATTCAAAATCTCCCTTATCCTTTAGCCACTTTGCTCACAGCTGTGCCATCGAGCCTGTGACATAGCGCTCAGATATCAGTGGGCCTCACACAATCCAAAAGTGTCCAGTGTCCAAAAGTGTGTGCAGAGATTCAAAATCTCCCTTATCCTCTAGTCACTTTGGTCACAGCTGTGCCATCGAGCCTGTGACATAGCGCTCAGATATCAGTGGGCCTCACACAATCCAAAAGTGTTCAGTGTCCAAAAGTGTGTGCAGAGATTCAAAATCTCCCTTATCCTCTAGTCACTTTGGTCACAGCTGTGCCATCGAGCCTGTCACATAGCGCTCAGATATTCATTGGGCCTCACACAATCCAAAAGTGTCCAGTGTCCAAAAGTGTGTGCAGAGATTCAAAATCTCCCTTATCCTCTAGTCACTTTGGTCACAGCTGTGCCATCGAGCCTGTGACATAGCGCTCAGATATTCATTGGGCCTCACACAATCCAAAAGTGTCCATTGTCCAAAAGTGTGTGCAGAGATTCAAAATCTCCCTTATCCTCTAGTCACTTTGGTCACAGCTGTGCCATCGAGCCTGTCACATAGCGCTCAGATATTCATTGGGCCTCACACAATCCAAAAGTGTCCAGTGTTCAAAAGTGTGTGCAGAGATTCAAAATATCCCTTATCCTCTAGTCACTTTGGTCACAGCTGTGCCATCGAGCCTGTCACATAGCGCTCAGATATCAGTGGGCCTCACACAATCCAAAAGTCTCCAGTGTCCAAAAGTGTGTGCAGAGATTCAAAATCTCCCTTATTCTCTAGTCACTTTGGTCACAGCTGTGCCATCGAGCCTGTCACATAAAGCTCAGATATTCATTGGGCCTAACACAATCCAAAAGTGTCCAGTGTCCAAAAGTGTGTGCAGAGATTCAAAATCTCCCTTATCCTCTAGTCACTTTGGTCACAGCTGTGCCATCGAGCCTGTCACATAGCGCTCAGATATTCATTGGGCCTCACACAATCCAAAAGTGTCCAGTGTCCAAAAGTGTGTGCAGAGATTCAAAATCTCCCTTATCCTCTAGTCACTTTGGTCACAGCTGTGCCATCGAGCCTGTCACATAGCGCTCAGATATTCATTGGGCCTCACACAATCCAAAAGTGTCCAGTGTCCAAAAGTGTGTGCAGAGATTCAAAATCTCCCTTATCCTCTAGTCACTTTGGTCACAGCTGTGCCATCGAGCCTGTCACATAGCGCTCAGATATTCATTGGGCCTCACACAATCCAAAAGTGTCCAGTGTCCAAAAGTGTGTGCAGAGATTCAAAATCTCCCTTATCCTCTAGTCACTTTGGTCACAGCTGTGCCATCGAACCTGTCACATAGCGCTCAGATATCAGTGGGCCTCACACAATCCAAAAGTGTCCAGTGTCCAAAAGTGTGTGCAGAGATTCAAAATCTCCCTTATCCTCTAGTCACTTTGGTCACAGCTGTGCCATCGAGCCTGTCACATAGCGCTCAGATATTCATTGGGCCTCACACAATCCAAAAGTGTCCAGTGTCCAAAAGTGTGTGCAGAGATTCAAAATCTCCCTTATCCTCTAGTCACTTTGGTCACAGCTGTGCCATCGAGCCTGTCACATAGCGCTCAGATATCAGTGGGCCTCACACATTCCAAAAGTGTCCAGTGTCCAAAAGTGTGTGCAGAGATTCAAGATCTCCCTTATCCTCTAGTCACTTTGGTCACAGCTGTGCCATCGAGCCTGTCACATAGCGCTCAGATATTCATTGGGCCTCACACAATCCAAAAGTGTCCAGTGTCCAAAAGTGTGTGCAGAGATTCAAAATCTCCCTTATCCTCTAGTCACTTTGGTCACAGCTGTGCCATCGAGCCTGTGACATAGCGCTCAGATATTCATTGGGCCTCACACAATCCAAAAGTGTCCAGTGTCCAAAAGTGTGTGCAGAGATTCAAAATCTCCCTTATCCTCTAGTCACTTTGGTCACAGCTGTGCCATCGAGCCCGTGACATAGCGCTCAGATATTCATTGGGCCTCACACAATCCAAAAGTGTCCAGTGTCTAAAAGTGTGTGCAGAGATTCAAAATCTCCCTTATCCTCTAGTCACTTTGGTCACAGCTGTGCCATCGAGCCTGTGATATAGCGCTCAGATATCAGTGGGCCTCACACAATCCAAAAGTGTCCAGTGTCCAAAAGTGTGTGCAGAGATTCAAAATCTCCCTTATTCTCTAGTCACTTCGGTCACAGCTGTGCCATCGAGCCTGTGACAGAGCGCTCAGATATCAGTGGGCCTCACACAATCCAAAAGTGTCCAGTGTCCAAAAGTGTGTGCAGAGATTCAAAATCTCCCTTATCCTCTAGTAACTTTGGTCACAGCTGTGCCATCGAGCCTGTCACATAGCGCTCAGATATTCATTGGGCCTCACACAATCCAAAAGTGTCCAGTGTCCAAAAGTGTGTGCAGAGATTCAAAATCTCCCTTATCCTCTAGTCACTTTGGTCACAGCTGTGCCATCGAGCCTGTCACATAGCGCTCAGATATTCATTGGGCCTCACACAATCCAAAAGTGTCCAGTGTCCAAAAGTGTGTGCAGAGATTCAAAATCTCCCTTATCCTCTAGTCACTTTGGTCACAGCTGTGCCATCGAGCCTGTGACATAGCGCTCAGATATTCATTGGGCCTCACACAATCCAAAAGTGTCCAGTGTCCAAAAGTGTGTGCAGAGATTCAAAATCTCCCTTATCCTCTAGTCACTTTGGTCACAGCTGTGCTATCGAGCCTGTGACATAGCGCTCAGATATCAGTGGACCTCACACAATCCAAAAGTGTCCAGTGTCCAAAAGTGTGTGCAGAGATTCAAAATCTCCCTTATCCTCTAGTCACTTTGGTCACAGCTGTGCAATCGAGCCTGTGACATAGCGCTCAGATATTCATTGGGCCTCACACAATCCAAAAGTGTCCAGTGTCCAAAAGTGTGTGCAGAGATTCAAAATCTCCCTTATCCTCTAGTCACTTTGGTCACAGCTGTGCCATCGAGCCTGTCACATAGCGCTCAGATATTCATTGGCCCTCACACAATCAAAAAGTGTCCAGTGTCCAAAAGTGTGTGCAGAGATTCAGAATCTCGCTTATCCTCTAGTCACTTTGGTCACAGCTGTGCCATCGAGCCTGTGACATAGCGCTCAGATATCAGTGGGCCTTACACAATCCAAAAGTGTCCAGTGTCCAAAAGTGTGTGCAGAGATTCAAAATCTCCCTTATCCTCTATTCACTTTGGTCACAGCTGTGCCATCGAGCCTGTGACATAGCGCTCAGATATTCATTGGGCCTCACACAATCCAAAAGTGTCCAGTGTCCAAAAGTGTGTGCAGAGATTCAAAATCTCCCTTATCCTCTAGTCACTTTGGTCACAGCTATGCCATCTAGCCTGTGACATAGCGCTCAGATATTCATTGGGCCTCACACAATCCAAAAGTGTCCAGTGTCCAAAAGTGTGTGCAGAGATTCAAAATCTCCCTTATCCTCTAGTCACTTTGGTCACAGCTGTGCCATCGAGCCTGTGACATAGCGCTCAGATATTCATTGGGCCTCACACAATCCAAAAGTGTCCAAAAGTGTGTGCAGAGATTCAAAATCTCCCTTATCCTCTAGTCACTTTGGTCACAGCTGTGCCATCGAGCCTGTCACATAGCGCTCAGATATTCATTGGGCCTCACACAATCCAAAAGTGTCCAGTGTCCAAAAACGTGTGCAGAGATTCAAAATCTCCCTTATCCTTTAGTCACTTTGCTCACAGCTGTGCCATCGAGCCTGTGACATAGCGCTCAGATATCAGTGGGCCTCACACAATCCAAAAGTGTCCAGTGTCCAAAAGTGTGTGCAGAGATTCAAAATCTCCCTTATCCTCTAGTCACTTTGGTCACAGCTGTGCCATCGAGCCTGTCACATAGCGCTCAGATATTCATTGGGCCTCACACAATCCAAAAGTGTCCATTGTCCAAAAGTGTGTGCAGAGATTCAAAATCTCCCTTATCCTCTAGTCACTTTGGTCACAGCTGTGCCATCGAGCCTGTGACATAGCGCTCAGATATTCATTGGGCCTCACACAATCCAAAAGTGTCCAGTGTCCAAAAGTGTGTGCAGAGATTCAAAATCTCCCTTATCCTCTAGTCACTTTGGTCACAGCTGTGCCATCGAGCCTGTCACATAGCGCTCAGATATTCATTGGGCCTCACACAATCCAAAAGTGTCCAGTGTTCAAAAGTGTGTGCAGAGATTCAAAATCTCCCTTATCCTCTAGTCACTTTGGTCACAGCTGTGCCATCGAGCCTGTCACATAGCGCTCAGATATCAGTGGGCCTCACACAATCCAAAAGTGTCCAGTGTCCAAAAGTGTGTGCAGAGATTCAAAATCTCCCTTATCCTCTAGTCACTTTGGTCACAGCTGTGCCATCGAGCCTGTCACATAAAGCTCAGATACTCATTGGGCCTAACACAATCCAAAAGTGTCCAGTGTCCAAAAGTGTGTGCAGAGATTCAAAATCTCCCTTATCCTCTAGTCACTTTGGTCACAGCTGTGCCATCGAGCCTGTCACATAGCGCTCAGATATTCATTGGGCCTCACACAATCCAAAAGTGTCCAGTGTCCAAAAGTGTGTGCAGAGATTCAAAATCTCCCTTATCCTCTAGTCACTTTGGTCACAGCTGTGCCATCGAGCCTGTGACATAGCGCTCAGATATTCATTGGGCCTCACACAATCCAAAAGTGTCCAGTGTCCAAAAGTGTGTGCAGAGATTCAAAATCTCCCTTATCCTCTAGTCACTTTGGTCACAGCTGTGCCATCGAGCCTGTGACATAGCGCTCAGATATTCATTGGGCCTCACACAATCCAAAAGTGTCCAGTGTCCAAAAGTGTGTGCAGAGATTCAAAATCTCCCTTATCCTCTAGTCACTTTGGTCACAGCTGTGCCATCGAGCCTGTCACATAGCGCTCAGATATCAGTGGGCCTAACACAATCCAAAAGTGTCCAGTGTCCAAAAGTGTGTGCAGAGATTCAAAATCTCCCTTATCCTCTAGTCACTTTGGTCACAGCTGTGCCATCGAGCCTGTTACATAGCGCTCAGATATTCAATGGGCCTCAGACAATCCAAAAGTGTCCAGTGTCCAAAAGTGTGTGCAGAGATTCCAAATCTCCCTTATCCTCTAGTCACTTTGGTCACAGCTGTGCCATCGATCCTGTCACATAGCGCTCAGATATCAGTGGGCCTCACACAATCCAAAAGTGTCCAGTGTCCAAAAGTGTGTGCAGAGATTCAAAATCTCCCTTATCCTCTAGTCACTTTGGTCACAGCTGTGCCATCGAGCCTGTCACATAGCGCTCAGATATTCATTGGGCCTCACACAATCCAAAAGTGTCCAGTGTCCAAAAGTGTGTGCAGAGATTCAAAATCTCCTCTATCCTCTAGTCACTTTGGTCACAGCTGTGCCATCGAGCCTGTGACATAGCGCTCAGATATTCATTGGGCCTCACACAATCCAAAAGTGTCCAGTGTCCAAAAGTGTATGCAGAGATTCAAAATCTCCCTTATCCTCTAGTCACTTTGGTCACAGCTGTGCCATCGAGCCCGTGACATAGCGCTCAGATATTCATTGGGCCTCACACAATCCAAAAGTGTCCAGTGTCTAAAAGTGTGTGCAGAGATTCAAAATCTCCCTTATCCTCTAGTCACTTAGGTCACAGCTGTGCCATCGAGCCTGTGACATAGCGCTCAGATATCAGTGGGCCTCACACAATCCAAAAGTGTCCAGTGTCCAAAAGTGTGTGCAGAGATTCAAAATCTCCCTTATCCTCTAGTCACTTTGGTCACAGCTGTGCCATCGAGCCTGTCACATAGCGCTCAGATATTCAATGGGCCTCACACAATCCAAAAGTGTCCAGTGTCCAAAAGTGTGTGCAGAGATTCCAAATCTCCCTTATCCTCTAGTCACTTTGGTCACAGCTGTGCCATCGATCCTGTCACATAGCGCTCAGATATCAGTGGGCCTCACACAATCCAAAAGTGTCCAGTGTCCAAAAGTGTGTGCAGAGATTCAAAATCTCCCTTATCCTCTAGTCACTTTGGTCACAGCTGTGCCATCGAGCCTGTCACATAGCGCTCAGATATTCATTGGGCCTCACACAATCCAAAAGTGTCCAGTGTCCAAAAGTGTGTGCAGAGATTCAAAATCTCCTCTATCCTCTAGTCACTTTGGTCACAGCTGTGCCATCGAGCCTGTGACATAGCGCTCAGATATTCATTGGGCCTCACACAATCCAAAAGTGTCCAGTGTCCAAAAGTGTATGCAGAGATTCAAAATCTCCCTTATCCTCTAGTCACTTTGGTCACAGCTGTGCCATCGAGCCCGTGACATAGCGCTCAGATATTCATTGGGCCTCACACAATCCAAAAGTGTCCAGTGTCTAAAAGTGTGTGCAGAGATTCAAAATCTCCCTTATCCTCTAGTCACTTAGGTCACAGCTGTGCCATCGAGCCTGTGACATAGCGCTCAGATATCAGTGGGCCTCACACAATCCAAAAGTGTCCAGTGTCCAAAAGTGTGTGCAGAGATTCAAAATCTCCCTTATCCTCTAGTCACTTTGGTCACAGCTGTGCCATCGAGCCTGTGACATAGCGCTCAGATATTCATTGGGCCTCACACAATCCAAAAGTGTCCAGTGTCCAAAAGTGTGTGCAGAGATTCAAAATCTCCCTTATCCTCTTGTCACTTTGGTCACAGCTGTGCCATCGAGCCTGTCACATAGCGCTCAGATATCAGTGGGCCTCACACAATCCAAAAGTGTCCAGTGTCCAAAAGTGTGTGCAGAGATTCAAAATCTCCCTTATCCTCTAGTCACTTTGGTCACAGCTGTGCCATCAAGCCTGTGACATAGCGCTCAGATATTCATTGGGAATCACACAATATAAAAGTGTCCAGTGTCCAAAAGTGTGTGCAGAGATTCAAAATCTCCCTTATCCTCTAGTCACTTTGGTCACAGCTGTACCATCGAGGCTGTCACATAGCGCTCAGATATTCATTGGGCCTCACACAATCCAAAAGTGTCCAGTGTCCAAAAGTATGTGCAGAGATTCAAAATCTCCCTTATCCTCTAGTCACTTTGGTCACAGCGGTGCCATCGAGACTGTGACATAGCGCTCAGATATTCATTGGGCCTCACACAATCCAAAAGTGTCCAGTGTCCAAAAGTGTGTGCAGAGATTCAAAATCTCCCTTATCCTCTAGTCACTTTGGTCACAGCTGTGCCATCGAGCCTGTGACATAGCGCTCAGATATTCATTGGCCCTCACACAATCCAAAAGTGTCCAGTGTCCAAAAGTGTGTGCAGAGATTCAAAATCTCCCTTATCCTCTAGTCACTTTGGTCACAGCTGTGCCATCGAGCCTGTGACATAGCGCTCAGATATTCATTGGGCCTCACACAATCCAAAAGTGTCCAGTGTCCAAAAGTGTGTGCAGAGATTCAAAATCTCCCTTATCCTCTAGTCACTTTGGTCACAGCTGTGCTATCGAGCCTGTGACATAGCGCTCAGATATCAGTGGACCTCACACAATCCAAAAGTGTCCAGTGTCCAAAAGTGTGTGCAGAGATTCAAAATCTCCCTTATCCTCTAGTCACTTTGGTCACAGCTGTGCAATCGAGCCTGTGACATAGCGCTCAGATATTCATTGGGCCTCACACAATCCAAAAGTGTCCAGTGTCCAAAAGTGTGTGCAGAGATTCAAAATCTCCCTTATCCTCTAGTCACTTTGGTCACAGCTGTGCCATCGAGCCTGTCACATAGCGCTCAGATATTCATTGGCCCTCACACAATCAAAAAGTGTCCAGTGTCCAAAAGTGTGTGCAGAGATTCAGAATCTCGCTTATCCTCTAGTCACTTTGGTCACAGCTGTGCCATCGAGCCTGTGACATAGCGCTCAGATATCAGTGGGCCTTACACAATCCAAAAGTGTCCAGTGTCCAAAAGTGTGTGCAGAGATTCAAAATCTCCCTTATCCTCTATTCACTTTGGTCACAGCTGTGCCATCGAGCCTGTGACATAGCGCTCAGATATTCATTGGGCCTCACACAATCCAAAAGTGTCCAGTGTCCAAAAGTGTGTGCAGAGATTCAAAATCTCCCTTATCCTCTAGTCACTTTGGTCACAGCTATGCCATCTAGCCTGTGACATAGCGCTCAGATATTCATTGGGCCTCACACAATCCAAAAGTGTCCAGTGTCCAAAAGTGTGTGCAGAGATTCAAAATCTCCCTTATCCTCTAGTCACTTTGGTCACAGCTGTGCCATCGAGCCTGTGACATAGCGCTCAGATATTCATTGGGCCTCACACAATCCAAAAGTGTCCAAAAGTGTGTGCAGAGATTCAAAATCTCCCTTATCCTCTAGTCACTTTGGTCACAGCTGTGCCATCGAGCCTGTCACATAGCGCTCAGATATTCATTGGGCCTCACACAATCCAAAAGTGTCCAGTGTCCAAAAACGTGTGCAGAGATTCAAAATCTCCCTTATCCTTTAGTCACTTTGCTCACAGCTGTGCCATCGAGCCTGTGACATAGCGCTCAGATATCAGTGGGCCTCACACAATCCAAAAGTGTCCAGTGTCCAAAAGTGTGTGCAGAGATTCAAAATCTCCCTTATCCTCTAGTCACTTTGGTCACAGCTGTGCCATCGAGCCTGTCACATAGCGCTCAGATATTCATTGGGCCTCACACAATCCAAAAGTGTCCATTGTCCAAAAGTGTGTGCAGAGATTCAAAATCTCCCTTATCCTCTAGTCACTTTGGTCACAGCTGTGCCATCGAGCCTGTGACATAGCGCTCAGATATTCATTGGGCCTCACACAATCCAAAAGTGTCCAGTGTCCAAAAGTGTGTGCAGAGATTCAAAATCTCCCTTATCCTCTAGTCACTTTGGTCACAGCTGTGCCATCGAGCCTGTCACATAGCGCTCAGATATTCATTGGGCCTCACACAATCCAAAAGTGTCCAGTGTTCAAAAGTGTGTGCAGAGATTCAAAATCTCCCTTATCCTCTAGTCACTTTGGTCACAGCTGTGCCATCGAGCCTGTCACATAGCGCTCAGATATCAGTGGGCCTCACACAATCCAAAAGTGTCCAGTGTCCAAAAGTGTGTGCAGAGATTCAAAATCTCCCTTATCCTCTAGTCACTTTGGTCACAGCTGTGCCATCGAGCCTGTCACATAAAGCTCAGATACTCATTGGGCCTAACACAATCCAAAAGTGTCCAGTGTCCAAAAGTGTGTGCAGAGATTCAAAATCTCCCTTATCCTCTAGTCACTTTGGTCACAGCTGTGCCATCGAGCCTGTCACATAGCGCTCAGATATTCATTGGGCCTCACACAATCCAAAAGTGTCCAGTGTCCAAAAGTGTGTGCAGAGATTCAAAATCTCCCTTATCCTCTAGTCACTTTGGTCACAGCTGTGCCATCGAGCCTGTGACATAGCGCTCAGATATTCATTGGGCCTCACACAATCCAAAAGTGTCCAGTGTCCAAAAGTGTGTGCAGAGATTCAAAATCTCCCTTATCCTCTAGTCACTTTGGTCACAGCTGTGCCATCGAGCCTGTCACATAGCGCTCAGATATTCATTGGGCCTCACACAATCCAAAAGTGTCCAGTGTCCAAAAGTGTGTGCAGAGATTCAAAATCTCACTTATCCTCTAGTCACTTTGGTCACAGCTGTGCCATCGAGCCTGTCACATAGCGCTCAGATATCAGTGGGCCTAACACAATCCAAAAGTGTCCAGTGTCCAAAAGTGTGTGCAGAGATTCAAAATCTCCCTTATCCTCTAGTCACTTTGGTCACAGCTGTGCCATCGAGCCTGTCACATAGCGCTCAGATATTCAATGGGCCTCAGACAATCCAAAAGTGTCCAGTGTCCAAAAGTGTGTGCAGAGATTCCAAATCTCCCTTATCCTCTAGTCACTTTGGTCACAGCTGTGCCATCGATCCTGTCACATAGCGCTCAGATATCAGTGGGCCTCACACAATCCAAAAGTGTCCAGTGTCCAAAAGTGTGTGCAGAGATTCAAAATCTCCCTTATCCTCTAGTCACTTTGGTCACAGCTGTGCCATCGAGCCTGTCACATAGCGCTCAGATATTCATTGGGCCTCACACAATCCAAAAGTGTCCAGTGTCCAAAAGTGTGTGCAGAGATTCAAAATCTCCTCTATCCTCTAGTCACTTTGGTCACAGCTGTGCCATCGAGCCTGTGACATAGCGCTCAGATATTCATTGGGCCTCACACAATCCAAAAGTGTCCAGTGTCCAAAAGAGTATGCAGAGATTCAAAATCTCCCTTATCCTCTAGTCACTTTGGTCACAGCTGTGCCATCGAGCCCGTGACATAGCGCTCAGATATTCATTGGGCCTCACACAATCCAAAAGTGTCCAGTGTCTAAAAGTGTGTGCAGAGATTCAAAATCTCCCTTATCCTCTAGTCACTTAGGTCACAGCTGTGCCATCGAGCCTGTGACATAGCGCTCAGATATCAGTGGGCCTCACACAATCCAAAAGTGTCCAGTGTCCAAAAGTGTGTGCAGAGATTCAAAATCTCCCTTATCCTCTAGTCACTTTGGTCACAGCTGTGCCATCGAGCCTGTCACATAGCGCTCAGATATTCAATGGGCCTCACACAATCCAAAAGTGTCCAGTGTCCAAAAGTGTGTGCAGAGATTCCAAATCTCCCTTATCCTCTAGTCACTTTGGTCACAGCTGTGCCATCGATCCTGTCACATAGCGCTCAGATATCAGTGGGCCTCACACAATCCAAAAGTGTCCAGTGTCCAAAAGTGTGTGCAGAGATTCAAAATCTCCCTTATCCTCTAGTCACTTTGGTCACAGCTGTGCCATCGAGCCTGTCACATAGCGCTCAGATATTCATTGGGCCTCACACAATCCAAAAGTGTCCAGTGTCCAAAAGTGTGTGCAGAGATTCAAAATCTCCTCTATCCTCTAGTCACTTTGGTCACAGCTGTGCCATCGAGCCTGTGACATAGCGCTCAGATATTCATTGGGCCTCACACAATCCAAAAGTGTCCAGTGTCCAAAAGTGTATGCAGAGATTCAAAATCTCCCTTATCCTCTAGTCACTTTGGTCACAGCTGTGCCATCGAGCCCGTGACATAGCGCTCAGATATTCATTGGGCCTCACACAATCCAAAAGTGTCCAGTGTCTAAAAGTGTGTGCAGAGATTCAAAATCTCCCTTATCCTCTAGTCACTTAGGTCACAGCTGTGCCATCGAGCCTGTGACATAGCGCTCAGATATCAGTGGGCCTCACACAATCCAAAAGTGTCCAGTGTCCAAAAGTGTGTGCAGAGATTCAAAATCTCCCTTATCCTCTAGTCACTTTGGTCACAGCTGTGCCATCGAGCCTGTGACATAGCGCTCAGATATTCATTGGGCCTCACACAATCCAAAAGTGTCCAGTGTCCAAAAGTGTGTGCAGAGATTCAAAATCTCCCTTATCCTCTTGTCACTTTGGTCACAGCTGTGCCATCGAGCCTGTCACATAGCGCTCAGATATCAGTGGGCCTCACACAATCCAAAAGTGTCCAGTGTCCAAAAGTGTGTGCAGAGATTCAAAATCTCCCTTATCCTCTAGTCACTTTGGTCACAGCTGTGCCATCAAGCCTGTGACATAGCGCTCAGATATTCATTGGGAATCACACAATATAAAAGTGTCCAGTGTCCAAAAGTGTGTGCAGAGATTCAAAATCTCCCTTATCCTCTAGTCACTTTGGTCACAGCTGTACCATCGAGGCTGTCACATAGCGCTCAGATATTCATTGGGCCTCACACAATCCAAAAGTGTCCAGTGTCCAAAAGTATGTGCAGAGATTCAAAATCTCCCTTATCCTCTAGTCACTTTGGTCACAGCGGTGCCATCGAGACTGTGACATAGCGCTCAGATATTCATTGGGCCTCACACAATCCAAAAGTGTCCAGTGTCCAAAAGTGTGTGCAGAGATTCAAAATCTCCCTTATCCTCTAGTCACTTTGGTCACAGCTGTGCCATCGAGCCTGTGACATAGCGCTCAGATATTCATTGGCCCTCACACAATCCAAAAGTGTCCAGTGTCCAAAAGTGTGTGCAGAGATTCAAAATCTCCCTTATCCTCTAGTCACTTTGGTCACAGCTGTGCCATCGAGCCTGTGACATAGCGCTCAGATATTCATTGGGCCTCACACAATCCAAAAGTGTCCAGTGTCCAAAAGTGTGTGCAGAGATTCAAAATCTCCCTTATCTTCTAGTAACTTTGGTCACAGCTGTGCCATCGAGCCTGTGACATAGCGCTCAGATATCAGTGGGCCTCACACAATCCAAAAGTGTCCAGTGTCCAAAAGTGTGTGCAGAGATTCAAAATCTCCCTTATCCTCTAGTCACTTTGGTCACAGCTGTGCCATCGAGCCTGTGACATAGCGCTCAGATATCAGTGGGCCTCACACAATCCAAAAGTATCCAGTGTCCAAAAGTGTGTGCAGAGATTCAAAATCTCCCTTATCCTCTAGTCACTTTGGTCACAGCTGTGCCATCGAGCCTGTCACATAGCGCTCAGATATTCATTGGGCCTCACACAATCCAAAAGTGTCCAGTGTCCAAAAGTGTGTGCAGAAATTCAAAATCTCCCTTATCCTCTAGTCTCTTTGGTCACAGCTGTGCCATCGAGCCTGTCACATAGGGCTCAGATATTCATTGGGCCTCACACAATCCAAAAGTGTCCAGTGTCCAAAAGTGTGTGCAGAGATTCAAAATCTCCCTTATCCTCTAGTCACTTTGGTCACAGCTGTGCCATCGAGCCTGTCACATAGCGCTCAGATATTCATTGGGCCTCACACAATCCAAAAGTGTCCAGTGTCCAAAAGTGTGTGCAGAGATTCAAAATCTCCCTTATCCTCTAGTGACTTTGGTCACAGCTGTGCCATGGAGCCTGTCACATAGCCCTCAGATATTCATTGGGCCTCACACAATCCAAAAGTGTCCAGTGTCCAAAAGTGTGTGCAGAGATTCAAAATCTCCCTTATCCTCTAGTCACTTTGGTCACAGCTGTGCCATCGAGCCTGTCACATAGCGCTCAGATATTCATTGGGCCTCACACAATACAAAAGTGACCAGTGTCCAAAAGTGTGTGCAGAGATTCAAAATCTCCCTTATCCTCTAGTCACTTTGGTCACAGCTGTGCCATCGAGCCTGTCACATAGCACTCAGATATTCATTTGACCTCACACAATCCAAAAGTGTCCAGTGTCCAAAAGTGTGTGCAGAGATTCAAAATCTCCCTTATACTCTAGTCACTTTGGTCACAGCTGTGCCATCGAGCCTGTGACATAGCGCTCAGATATTCATTGGGACTCACACAATCCAAAAGTGTCCAGTGTCCAAAAGTGTGTGCAGAGATTCAAAATCTCTCTTATCCTCTAGTCACTTTGGTGACAGCTGTGCCATCGAGCCTGTGGCATAGCGCTCAGATATCAGTGGGCCTCACACAATCTAAAAGTGTCCAGTGTCCAAAAGTGTGTGCAGAGATTCAAAATCTCCCTTATCCTCTAGTCACTTTGGTCACAGCTGTGCCATCGAGCCTGTGACATAGCGCTCAGATATTAGTGGGCCTCACACAATCCAAAAGCGTCCAGTGTCCAAAAGTGTGTGCAGAGATTCAAAATCTCCCTTATCCCCTAGTCACTTTGGTCACAGCTGTGCCATTGAGCCTGTCACATAGCGCTCAGATATTCATTGGGCCTCACACAATCCAAAAGTGTCCATTGTCCAAAAGTGTGTGCAGAGATTCAAAATCTCCCTTATCCTCTAGTCACTTTGGTCACAGCTGTGCCATCGAGCCTGTGACATAGCGCTCAGATATTCATTGGGCCTCACACAATCCAAAAGTGTCCATTGTCCAAAAGTGTGTGCAGAGATTCAAAATTTCCCTTATCCTCTAGTCACTTTGGTCACAGCTGTGCCATCGAGCCTGTCACATAGCGCTCAGATATTCATTGGGCCTCACACAATCCAAAAGTGTCCAGTGTTCAAAAGTGTGTGAAGAGATTCAAAATCTCCCTTATCCTCTAGTCACTTTGGTCACAGCTGTGCCATCGAGCCTGTCACATAGCGCTCAGATATCAGTGGGCCTCACACAATCCAAAAGTGTCCAGTGTCCAAAAGTGTGTGCAGAGATTCAAAATCTCACTTATTCTCTAGTCACTTTGGTCACAGCTGTGCCATCGAGCCTGTCACATAAAGCTCAGATATTCATTGGGCCTCACACAATCCAAAAGTGTCCAGTGTCCAAAAGTGTGTGCAGAGATTCAAAATCTCCCTTATCCTCTAGTCACTTTGGTCACAGCTGTGCCATCGAGCCTGTCACATAGCGCTCAGATATTCATTGGGCCTCACACAATCCAAAAGTGTCCAGTGTCCAAATGTGTGTGCAGAGATTCAAAATCTCCCTTATCCTCTAGTCACTTTGGTCACAGCTGTGCCATCGAGCCTGTCACATAGCGCTCAGATATTCATTGGGCCTCACACAATCCAAAAGTGTCCAGTGTCCAAAAGTGTGTGCAGAGATTCAAAATCTCCCTTATCCTCTAGTCACTTTGGTCACAGCTGTGCCATCGAACCTGTCACATAGCGCTCAGATATCAGTGGGCCTCACACAATCCAAAAGTGTCCAGTGTCCAAAAGTGTGTGCAGAGATTCAAAATCTCCCTTATCCTCTAGTCACTTTGGTCACAGCTGTGCCATCGAGCCTGTCACATAGCGCTCAGATATTCATTGGGCCTCACACAATCCAAAAGTGTCCAGTGTCCAAAAGTGTGTGCAGAGATTCAAAATCTCCCTTATCCTCTAGTCACTTTGGTCACAGCTGTGCCATCGAGCCTGTCACATAGCGCTCAGATATCAGTGGGCCTCACACATTCCAAAAGTGTCCAGTGTCCAAAAGTGTGTGCAGAGATTCAAGATCTCCCTTATCCTCTAGTCACTTTGGTCACAGCTGTGCCATCGAGCCTGTCACATAGCGCTCAGATATTCATTGGGCCTCACACAATCCAAAAGTGTCCAGTGTCCAAAAGTGTGTGCAGAGATTCAAAATCTCCCTTATCCTCTAGTCACTTTGGTCACAGCTGTGCCATCGAGCCTGTGACATAGCGCTCAGATATTCATTGGGCCTCACACAATCCAAAAGTGTCCAGTGTCCAAAAGTGTGTGCAGAGATTCAAAATCTCCCTTATCCTCTAGTCACTTTGGTCACAGCTGTGCCATCGAGCCCGTGACATAGCGCTCAGATATTCATTGGGCCTCACACAATCCAAAAGTGTCCAGTGTCTAAAAGTGTGTGCAGAGATTCAAAATCTCCCTTATCCTCTAGTCACTTTGGTCACAGCTGTGCCATCGAGCCTGTGATATAGCGCTCAGATATCAGTGGGCCTCACACAATCCAAAAGTGTCCAGTGTCCAAAAGTGTGTGCAGAGATTCAAAATCTCCCTTATTCTCTAGTCACTTCGGTCACAGCTGTGCCATCGAGCCTGTGACAGAGCGCTCAGATATCAGTGGGCCTCACACAATCCAAAAGTGTCCAGTGTCCAAAAGTGTGTGCAGAGATTCAAAATCTCCCTTATCCTCTAGTCACTTTGGTCACAGCTGTGCCATCGAGCCTGTCACATAGCGCTCAGATATTCATTGGGCCTCACACAATCCAAAAGTGTCCAGTGTCCAAAAGTGTGTGCAGAGATTCAAAATCTCCCTTATCCTCTAGTCACTTTGGTCACAGCTGTGCCATCGAGCCTGTCACATAGCGCTCAGATATTCATTGGGCCTCACACAATCCAAAAGTGTCCAGTGTCCAAAAGTGTGTGCAGAGATTCAAAATCTCCCTTATCCTCTAGTCACTTTGGTCACAGCTGTGCCATCGAGCCTGTCACATAGCGCTCAGATATTCATTGGGCCTCACACAATCCAAAAGTGTCCAGTGTCCAAAAGTGTGTGCAGAGATTCAAAATCTCCCTTATCCTCTAGTCACTTTGGTCACAGCTGTGCTATCGAGCCTGTGACATAGCGCTCAGATATCAGTGGGCCTCACACAATCCAAAAGTGTCCAGTGTCCAAAAGTGTGTGCAGAGATTCAAAATCTCCCTTATCCTCTAGTCACTTTGGTCACAGCTGTGCAATCGAGCCTGTGACATAGCGCTCAGATATTCATTGGGCCTCACACAATCCAAAAGTGTCCAGTGTCCAAAAGTGTGTGCAGAGATTCAAAATCTCCCTTATCCTCTAGTCACTTTGGTCACAGCTGTGCCATCGAGCCTGTCACATAGCGCTCAGATATTCATGGGGCCTCACACAATCAAAAAGTGTTCAGTGTCCAAAAGTGTGTGCAGAGATTCAGAATCTCGCTTATCCTCTAGTCACTTTGGTCACAGCTGTGCCATCGAGCCTGTGACATAGCGCTCAGATATCAGTGGGCCTTACACAATCCAAAAGTGTCCAGTGTCCAAAAGTGTGTGCAGAGATTCAAAATCTCCCTTATCCTCTATTCACTTTGGTCACAGCTGTGCCATCGAGCCTGTGACATAGCGCTCAGATATTCATTGGGCCTCACACAATCCAAAAGTGTCCAGTGTCCAAAAGTGTGTGCAGAGATTCAAAATCTCCCTTATCCTCTAGTCACTTTGGTCACAGCTATGCCATCTAGCCTGTGACATAGCGCTCAGATATTCATTGGGCCTCACACAATCCAAAAGTGTCCAGTGTCCAAAAGTGTGTGCAGAGATTCAAAATCTCCCTTATCCTCTAGTAACTTTGGTCACAGCTGTGCCATCGAGCCTGTGACATAGCGCTCAGATATTCATTGGGCCTCACACAATCCAAAAGTGTCCAGTGTCCAAAAGTGTGTGCAGAGATTCAAAATCTCCCTTATCCTCTAGTCACTTTGGTCACAGCTGTGCCATCGAGCCTGTGACATAGCGCTCAGATATTCATTGGGCCTCACACAATCCAAAAGTGTCCAGTGTCCAAAAGTGTGTGCAGAGATTCAAAATCTCCCTTATCCTCTAGTCACTTTGGTCACAGCTGTGCCATCGAGCCTGTTATATAGCGCTCAGATATCAGTGGGCCTCACACAATCCAAAAGTGTCCAGTGTCCAAAAACGTGTGCAGAGATTCAAAATCTCCCTTATCCTCTAGTCACTTTGGTCACAGCTGTGCCATCGAGCCTGTCTCATAGCGCTCAGATATTCATTGGGCCTCACACAATAAAAAAGTGTCCAGTGTTCAAAAGTGTGTGCAGAGATTCAAAATCTCCCTTATCCTCTAGTCACTTTGGTCACAGCTGTGCCATCGAGCCTGTCACATAGCGCTCAGATATCAGTGGGCCTCACACAATCCAAAAGTGTCCAGTGTCCAAAAGTGTGTGCAGAGATTCAAAATCTCCCTTATCCTCTAGTCACTTTGGTCACAGCTGTGCCATCGAGCCTGTCACATAGCGCTCAGATATTCATTGGGCCTCACACAATCCAAAAGTTTCCAGTGTCCAAAAGTGTGTGCAGAGATTCAAAATCTCCCTTATCCTCTAGTCACTTTGGTCACAGCTGTGCCATCGAGCCTGTCACATAGCGCTCAGATATTCAATGGGCCTCACACAATCCAAAAGTGTCCAGTGTCCAAAAGTGTGTGCAGAGATTCCAAATCTCCCTTATCCTCTAGTCACTTTGGTCACAGCTGTGCCATCGATCCTGTCACATAGCGCTCAGATATCAGTGGGCCTCACACAATCCAAAAGTGTCCAGTGTCCAAAAGTGTGTGCAGAGATTCAAAATCTCCCTTATCCTCTAGTCACTTTGGTCACAGCTGTGCCATCGAGCCTGTCACATAGCGCTCAGATATTCATTGGGCCTCACACAATCCAAAAGTGTCCAGTGTCCAAAAGTGTGTGCAGAGATTCAAAATCTCCCCTATCCTCTAGTCACTTTGGTCACAGCTGTGCCATCGAGCCTGTGACATAGCGCTCAGATATTCATTGGGCCTCACACAATCCAAAAGTGTCCAGTGTCCAAAAGTCTATGCAGAGATTCAAAATCTCCCTTATCCTCTAGTCACTTTGGTCACAGCTGTGCCATCGAGCCCGTGACATAGCGCTCAGATATTCATTGGGCCTCACACAATCCAAAAGTGTCCAGTGTTTAAAAGTGTGTGCAGAGATTCAAAATCTCCCTTATCCTCTAGTCACTTTGGTCACAGCTGTGCCATCGAGCCTGTGACATAGCGCTCAGATATCAGTGGGCCTCACACAATCTAAAAGTGTCCAGTGTCCAAAAGTGTGTGCAGAGATTCAAAATCTCCCTTATCCTCTAGTCACTTTGGTCACAGCTGTGCCATCGAGCCTGTGACATAGCGCTCAGATATTCATTGGGCCTCACACAATCCAAAAGTGTCCAGTGTCCAAAAGTGTGTGCAGAGATTCAAAATCTCCCTTACCCTCTAGTCACTTTGGTCACAGCTGTGCCATATAGCCTGTCACATAGCGCTCAGATATCAGTGGGCCTCACACAATCCAAAAGTGTCCAGTGTCCAAAAGTGTGTGCAGAGATTCAAAATCTCCCTTATCCTCTAGTCACTTTGGTCACAGCTGTGCCATCGAGCCTGTGACATAGCGCTCAGATATTCATTGGGAATCACACAATCTAAACGTGTCCAGTGTCCAAAAGTGTGTGCAGAGATTCAAAATCTCCCTTATACTCTAGTCACTTTGGTCACAGCTGTACCATCGAGGCTGTCACATAGCGCTCAGATATTCATTGGGCCTCACACAATCCAAAAGTGTCCAGTGTCCAAAAGTGTGTGCAGAGATTCAAAATCTCCCTTATCCTCTAGTCAATTTGGTCACAGCTGTGCCATCGAGACTGTGACATAGCGCTCAGATATTCATTGGGCCTCACACAATCCAAAAGTGTCCAGTGTCCAAAAGTGTGTGCAGAGATTCAAAATCTCCCTTATCCTCTAGTCACTTTGGTCACAGCTGTGCCATCGAGCCTGTGACATAGCGCTCAGATATTCATTGGCCCTCACACAATCCAAAAGTGTCCAGTGTCCAAAAGTGTGTGCAGAGATTCAAAATCTCCCTTATCCTCTAGTCACTTTGGTCACAGCTGTGCCATCGAGCCTGTGACATAGCGCTCAGATATTCATTGGGCCTCACACAATCCAAAAGTGTCCAGTGTCCAAAAGTGTGTGCAGAGATTCAAAATCTCCCTTATCTTCTAGTCACTTTGGTCACAGCTGTGCCATCGAGCCTGTGACATAGCGCTCAGATATCAGTGGGCCTCACACAATCCAAAAGTGTCCAGTGTCCAAAAGTGTGTGCAGAGATTCAAAATCTCCCTTATCCTCTAGTCACTTTGGTCTCAGCTGTGCCATCGAGCCTGTGACATAGCGCTTAGATATCAGTGGGCCTCACACAATCCAAAAGTATCCAGTGTCCAAAAGTGTGTGCAGAGATTCAAAATCTCCCTTATCCTCTAGTCACTTTGGTCACAGCTGTGCCATCGAGCCTGTCACATAGCGCTCAGATATTCATTGGGCCTCACACAATCCAAAAGTGTCCAGTGTCCAAAAGTGTGTGCAGAGATTCAAAATCTCCCTTATCCTCTAGTCACTTTAGTCACAGCTGTGCCATCGAGCCTGTCACATAGCGCTCAGATATTCATTGGGCCTCACACAATCCAAAAGTGTCCAGTGTCCAAAAGTGTGTGCAGAGATTCAAAATCTCCCTTATCCTCTAGTCACTTTGGTCACAGCTGTGCCATCGAGCCTGTCACATAGCGCTCAGATATTCAATGGGCCTCACACAATCCAAAAATGTCCAGTGTTTAAAAGTGTGTGCAGAGATTCAAAATCTCCCTTATCCTCTAGTCACTTTGGTCACAGCTGTGCCATCGAGCCTGTCACATAGCGCTCAGATATCAGTGGGCCTCACACAATCCAAAAGTGTCCAGTGTCCAAAAGTGTGTGCAGAGATTCAAAATCTCCCTTATCCTCTAGTCACTTTGGTCACAGCTGTGCCATCGAGCCTGTCACATAAAGCTCAGATACTCATTGGGCCTAACACAATCCAAAAGTGTCCAGTGTCCAAAAGTGTGTGCAGAGATTCAAAATCTCCCTTATCCTCTAGTCACTTTGGTCACAGCTGTGCCATCGAGCCTGTCACATAGCGCTCAGATATTCATTGGGCCTCACACAATCCAAAAGTGTCCAGTGTCCAAAAGTGTGTGCAGAGATTCAAAATCTCCCTTATCCTCTAGTCACTTTGGTCACAGCTGTGCCATCGAGCCTGTCACATAGCGCTCAGATATTCATTGGGCCTCACACAATCCAAAAGTGTCCAGTGTCCAAAAGTGTGTGCAGAGATTCAAAATCTCCCTTATCCTCTAGTCACTTTGGTCACAGCTGTGCCATCGAGCCTGTCACATAGCGCTCAGATATTCATTGGGCCTCACACAATCCAAAAGTGTCCAGTGTCCAAAAGTGTGTGCAGAGATTCAAAATCTCCCTTATCCTCTAGTCACTTTGGTCACAGCTGTGCCATCGAGCCTGTCACATAGCGCTCAGATATTCATTGGGCCTCACACAATCCAAAAGTGTCCAGTGTCCAAAAGTGTGTGCAGAGATTCAAAATCTCCCCTATCCTCTAGTCACTTTGGTCACAGCTGTGCCATCGAGCCTGTGACATAGCGCTCAGATATTCATTGGGCCTCACACAATCCAAAAGTGTCCAGTGTCCAAAAGTCTAAGCAGAGATTCAAAATCTCCCTTATCCTCTAGTCACTTTGGTCACAGCTGTGCCATCGAGCCCGTGACATAGCGCTCAGATACTCATTGGGCCTAACACAATCCAAAAGTGTCCAGTGTCCAAAAGTGTGTGCAGAGATTCAAAATCTCCCTTATCCTCTAGTCACTTTGGTCACAGCTGTGCCATCGAGCCTGTGACATAGCGCTCAGATATCAGTGGGCCTCACACAATCCAAAAGTGTCCAGTGTCCAAAAGTGTGTGCAGAGATTCAAAATCTCCCTTATCCTCTAGTCACTTTGGTCACAGCTGTGCCATCGAGCCTGTGACATAGCGCTCAGATATTCATTGGGCCTCACACAATCCAAAAGTGTCCAGTGTCCAAAAGTGTGTGCAGAGATTCAAAATCTCCCTTATCCTCTAGTCACTTTGGTCACAGCTGTGCCATAGAGCCTGTCACATAGCGCTCAGATATCAGTGGGCCTCACACAATCCAAAAGTGTCCAGTGTCCAAAAGTGTGTGCAGAGATTCAAAATCTCCCTTATCCTCTAGTCACTTTGGTCACAGCTGTGCCATCGAGCCTGTGACATAGCGCTCAGATATTCATTGGGAATCACACAATCTAAAAGTGTCCAGTGTCCAAAAGTGTGTGCAGAGATTCAAAATCTCCCTTATCCTCTAGTCACTTTGGTCACAGCTGTACCATCGAGGCTGTCACATAGCGCTCAGATATTCATTGGGCCTCACACAATCCAAAAGTGTCCAGTGTCCAAAAGTGTGTGCAGAGATTCAAAATCTCCCTTATCCTCTAGTCACTTTGGTCACAGCTGTGCCATCGAGACTGTGACATAGCGCTCAGATATTCATTGGGCCTCACACAATCCAAAAGTGTCCAGTGTCCAAAAGTGTGTGCAGAGATTCAAAATCTCCCTTATCCTCTAGTCACTTTGGTCACAGCTGTGCCATCGAGCCTGTGACATAGCGCTCAGATATTCATTGGCCCTCACACAATCCAAAAGTGTCCAGTGTCCAAAAGTGTGTGCAGAGATTCAAAATCTCCCTTATCCTCTAGTCACTTTGGTCACAGCTGTGCCATCGAGCCTGTGACATAGCGCTCAGATATTCATTGGGCCTCACACAATCCAAAAGTGTCCAGTGTCCAAATGTGTGTGCAGAGATTCAAAATCTCCCTTATCTTCTAGTCACTTTGGTCACAGCTGTGCCATCGAGCCTGTGACATAGCGCTCAGATATCAGTGGGCCTCACACAATCCAAAAGTGTCCAGTGTCCAAAAGTGTGTGCAGAGATTCAAAATCTCCCTTATCCTCTAGTCACTTTGGTCACAGCTGTGCCATCGAGCCTGTGACATAGCGCTCAGATATAAGTGGGCCTCACACAATCCAAAAGTATCCAGTGTCCAAAAGTGTGTGCAGAGATTCAAAATCTCCCTTATCCTCTAGTCACTTTGGTCACAGCTGTGCCATCGAGCCTGTCACATAGCGCTCAGATATTCATTGGGCCTCACACAATCCAAAAGTGTCCAGTGTCCAAAAGTGTGTGCAGAGATTCAAAATCTCCCTTATCCTCTAGTCACTTTGGTCACAGCTGTGCCATCGAGCCTGTGACATAGCGCTCAGATATTCATTGGCCCTCACACAATCCAAAAGTGTCCAGTGTCCAAAAGTGTGTGCAGAGATTCAAAATCTCCCTTATCCTCTAGTCACTTTGGTCACAGCTGTGCCATCGAGCCTGTGACATAGCGCTCAGATATTCATTGGGCCTCACACAATCCAAAAGTGTCCAGTGTCCAAAAGTGTGTGCAGAGATTCAAAATCTCCCTTATCTTCTAGTCACTTTGGTCACAGCTGTGCCATCGAGCCTGTGACATAGCGCTCAGATATCAGTGGGCCTCACACAATCCAAAAGTGTCCAGTGTCCAAAAGTGTGTGCAGAGATTCAAAATCTCCCTTATCCTCTAGTCACTTTGGTCACAGCTGTGCCATCGAGCCTGTGACATAGCGCTCAGATATCAGTGGGCCTCACACAATCCAAAAGTATCCAGTGTCCAAAAGTGTGTGCAGAGATTCAAAATCTCCCTTATCCTCTAGTCACTTTGGTCACAGCTGTGCCATCGAGCCTGTCACATAGCG
Organism: Dendrobates tinctorius; assembly: GCF_039654945.1. Lineage (NCBI taxonomy): Eukaryota > Metazoa > Chordata > Amphibia > Anura > Dendrobatidae > Dendrobates > Dendrobates tinctorius. The sequence goes on from NW_027361676.1 coordinate 54,663,679, forward strand.
CTCAGATATTCATTGGGCCTCACACAATCCAAAAGTGTCCAGTGTCCAAAAGTGTGTGCAGAGATTCAAAATCTCCCTTATCCTCTAGTCACTTTGGTCACAGCTGTGCCATCGAGCCTGTCACATAGCGCTCAGATATTCATTGGGCCTCACACAATCCAAAAGTGTCCAGTGTCCAAAAGTGTGTGCAGAGATTCAAAATCTCCCTTATCCTCTAGTCACTTTGGTCACAGCTGTGCCATCGAGCCTGTCACATAGCGCTCAGATATTCATTGGGCCTCACACAATCCAAAAATGTCCAGTGTTTAAAAGTGTGTGCAGAGATTCAAAATCTCCCTTATCCTCTAGTCACTTTGGTCACAGCTGTGCCATCGAGCCTGTCACATAGCGCTCAGATATCAGTGGGCCTCACACAATCCAAAAGTGTCCAGTGTCCAAAAGTGTGTGCAGAGATTCAAAATCTCCCTTATCCTCTAGTCACTTTGGTCACAGCTGTGCCATCGAGCCTGTCACATAAAGCTCAGATACTCATTGGGCCTAACACAATCCAAAAGTGTCCAGTGTCCAAAAGTGTGTGCAGAGATTCAAAATCTCCCTTATCCTCTAGTCACTTTGGTCACAGCTGTGCCATCGAGCCTGTCACATAGCGCTGAGATATTCATTGGGCCTCACACAATCCAAAAGTGTCCAGTGTCCAAAAGTGTGTGCAGAGATTCAAAATCTCCCTTATCCTCTAGTCACTTTGGTCACAGCTGTGCCATCGAGCCTGTCACATAGCGCTCAGATATTCATTGGGCCTCACACAATCCAAAAGTGTCCAGTGTCCAAAAGTGTGTGCAGAGATTCAAAATCTCCCTTATCCTCTAGTCACTTTGGTCACAGCTGTGCCATCGAGCCTGTCACATAGCGCTCAGATATTCATTGGGCCTCACACAATCCAAAAGTGTCCAGTGTCCAAAAGTGTGTGCAGAGATTCAAAATCTCCCTTATCCTCTAGTCACTTTGGTCACAGCTGTGCCATCGAGCCTGTCATATAGCGCTCAGATATCAGTGGGCCTCACACAATCCAAAAGTGTCCAGTGTCCAAAAGTGTGTGCAGAGATTCAAAATCTCCCTTATCCTCTAGTCACTTTGGTCACAGCTGTGCCATCGAGCCTGTCACATAGCGCTCAAATATTCAATGGGCCTCACACAATCCAAAAGTGTCCAGTGTCCAAAAGTGTGTGCAGAGATTCCAAATCTCCCTTATCCTCTAGTCACTTTGGTCACAGCTGTGCCATCGATCCTGTCACATAGCGCTCAGATATCAGTGGGCCTCACACAATCCAAAAGTGTCCAGTGTCCAAAAGTGTGTGCAGAGATTCAAAATCTCCCTTATCCTCTAGTCACTTTGGTCACAGCTGTGCCATCGAGCCTGTCACATAGCGCTCAGATATTCATTGGGCCTCACACAATCCAAAAGTGTCCAGTGTCCAAAAGTGTGTGCAGAGATTCAAAATCTCCCCTATCCTCTAGTGACTTTGGTCACAGCTGTGCCATCGAGCCTGTGACATAGCGCTCAGATATTCATTGGGCCTCACACAATCCAAAAGTGTCCAGTGTCCAAAAGTGTATGCAGAGATTCAAAATCTCCCTTATCCTCTAGTCACTTTGGTCACAGCTGTGCCATCGAGCCCGTGACATAGCGCTCAGATATTCATTGGGCCTCACACAATCCAAAAGTGTCCAGTGTCTAAAAGTGTGTGCAGAGATTCAAAATCTCCCTTATCCTCTAGTCACTTTGGTCACAGCTGTGCCATCGAGCCTGTGACATAGCGCTCAGATATCAGTGGGCCTCACACAATCCAAAAGTGTCCAGTGTCCAAAATTGTGTGCAGAGATTCAAAATCTCCCTTATCCTCTAGTCACTTTGGTCACAGCTGTGCCATCGAGCCTGTGACATAGCGCTCAGATATTCATTGGGCCTCACACAATCCAAAAGTGTCCAGTGTCCAAAAGTGTGTGCAGAGATTCAAATTCTCCCTTATCCTCTAGTCACTTTGGTCACAGCTGTGCCATCGAGCCTGTCACATAGCGCTCAGATATCAGTGGGCCTCACACAATCCAAAAGTGTCCAGTGTCCAAAAGTGTGTGCAGAGATTCAAAATCTCCCTTATCCTCTAGTCACTTTGGTCACAGCTGTGCCATCGAGCCTGTGACATAGCGCGCAGATATTCATTGGGAATCACACAATCTAAAAGTGTCCAGTGTCCAAAAGTGTGTGCAGAGATTCAAAATCTCCTTTATCCTCTAGTCACTTTGGTCACAGCTGTACCATCGAGGCTGTCACATAGCGCTCAGATATTCATTGGGCCTCACACAATCCAAAAGTGTCCAGTGTCCAAAAGTGTGTGCAGAGATTCAAAATCTCCCTTATCCTCTAGTCACTTTGGTCACAGCTGTGCCATCGAGACTGTGACATAGCGCTCAGATATTCATTGGGCCTCACACAATCCAAAAGTGTCCAGTGTCCAAAAGTGTGTGCAGAGATTCAAAATCTCCCTTATCCTCTAGTCACTTTGGTCACAGCTGTGCCATCGAGCCTGTGACATAGCGCTCAGATATTCATTGGCCCTCACACAATCCAAAAGTGTCCAGTGTCCAAAAGTGTGTTCAGAGATTCAAAATCTCCCTTATCCTCTAGTCACTTTGGTCACAGCTGTGCCATCGAGACTGTGACATAGCGCTCAGATATTCATTGGGCCTCACACAATCCAAAAGTGTCCAGTGTCCAAAAGTGTGTGCAGAGATTCAAAATCTCCCTTATCTTCTAGTCACTTTGGTCACAGCTGTGCCATCGAGCCTGTGACATAGCGCTCAGATATCAGTGGGCCTCACACAATCCAAAAGTGTCCAGTGTCCAAAAGTGTGTGCAGAGATTCAAAATCTCCCTTATCCTCTAGTCACTTTGGTCACAGCTGTGCCATCGAGCCTGTGACATAGCGCTCAGATATCAGTGGGCCTCACACAATCCAAAAGTATCCAGTGTCCAAAAGTGTGTGCAGAGATTCAAAATCTCCCTTATCCTCTAGTCACTTTGGTCACAGCTGTGCCATCGAGCCTGTCACATAGCGCTCAGATATTCATTGGGCCTCACACAATCCAAAAGTGTCCAGTGTCCAAAAGTGTGTGCAGAGATTCAAAATCTCCCTTATCCTCTAGTCACTTTGGTCACAGCTGTGCCATCGAGCCTGTCACATAGCGCTCAGATATTCATTGGGCCTCACACAATCCAAAAGTGTCCAGTGTCCAAAAGTGTGTGCAGAGATTCAAAATCTCCCTTATCCTCTAGTCACTTTGGTCACAGCTGTGCCATCGAGCCTGTCACATAGCGCTCAGATATTCATTGGGCCTCACACAATCCAAAAGTGTCCAGTGTCCAAAAGTGTGTGCAGAGATTCAAAATCTCCCTTATCCTCTAGTGACTTTGGTCACAGCTGTGCCATGGAGCCTGTCACATAGCCCTCAGATATTCATTGGGCCTCACACAATCCAAAAGTGTCCAGTGTCCAAAAGTGTGTGCAGAGATTCAAAATCTCCCTTATCCTCTAGTCACTTTGGTCACAGCTGTGCCATCGAGCCTGTCACATAGCGCTCAGATATTCATTGGGCCTCACACAATCCAAAAGTGTCCAGTGTCCAAAAGTGTGTGCAGAGATTCAAAATCTCCCTTATCCTCTAGTCACTTTGGTCACAGCTGTGCCATCGAGCCTGTCACATAGCACTCAGATATTCATTGGACCTCACACAATCCAAAAGTGTCCAGTGTCCAAAAGTGTGTGCAGAGATTCAAAATCTCCCTTATACTCTAGTCACTTTGGTCACAGCTGTGCCATCGAGCCTGTGACATAGCACTCAGATATTCATTGGGACTCACACAATCCAAAAGTGTCCAGTGTCCAAAAGTGTGTGCAGAGATTCAAAATCTCCCTTATCCTCTAGTCACTTTGGTCACAGCTGTGCCATCGAGCCTGTGACATAGCGCTCAGATATCAGTGGGCCTCACACAATCCAAAAGTGTCCAGTGTCCAAAAGTGTGTGCAGAGATTCAAAATCTCCCTTATCCTCTAGTCACTTTGGTCACAGCTGTGCCATCGAGCCTGTGACATAGCGCTCAGATATTAGTGGGCCTCACACAATCCAAAAGTGTCCAGTGTCCAAAAGTGTGTGCAGAGATTCAAAATCTCCCTTATCCTCTAGTCACTTTGGTCACAGCTGTGCCATCGAGCCTGTCACATAGCGCTCAGATATTCATTGGGCCTCACACAATCCAAAAGTGTCCATTGTCCAAAAGTGTGTGCAGAGATTCAAAATCTCCCTTATCCTCTAGTCACTTTGGTCACAGCTGTGCCATCGAGCCTGTCACATAAAGCTCAGATACTCATTGGGCCTAACACAATCCAAAAGTGTCCAGTGTCCAAAAGTGTGTGCAGAGATTCAAAATCTCCCTTATCCTCTAGTCACTTTGGTCACAGCTGTGCCATCGAGCCTGTCACATAGCGCTGAGATATTCATTGGGCCTCACACAATCCAAAAGTGTCCAGTGTCCAAAAGTGTGTGCAGAGATTCAAAATCTCCCTTATCCTCTAGTCACTTTGGTCACAGCTGTGCCATCGAGCCTGTCACATAGCGCTCAGATATTCATTGGGCCTCACACAATCCAAAAGTGTCCAGTGTCCAAAAGTGTGTGCAGAGATTCAAAATCTCCCTTATCCTCTAGTCACTTTGGTCACAGCTGTGCCATCGAGCCTGTCACATAGCGCTCAGATATTCATTGGGCCTCACACAATCCAAAAGTGTCCAGTGTCCAAAAGTGTGTGCAGAGATTCAAAATCTCCCTTATCCTCTAGTCACTTTGGTCACAGCTGTGCCATCGAGCCTGTCATATAGCGCTCAGATATCAGTGGGCCTCACACAATCCAAAAGTGTCCAGTGTCCAAAAGTGTGTGCAGAGATTCAAAATCTCCCTTATCCTCTAGTCACTTTGGTCACAGCTGTGCCATCGAGCCTGTCACATAGCGCTCAAATATTCAATGGGCCTCACACAATCCAAAAGTGTCCAGTGTCCAAAAGTGTGTGCAGAGATTCCAAATCTCCCTTATCCTCTAGTCACTTTGGTCACAGCTGTGCCATCGATCCTGTCACATAGCGCTCAGATATCAGTGGGCCTCACACAATCCAAAAGTGTCCAGTGTCCAAAAGTGTGTGCAGAGATTCAAAATCTCCCTTATCCTCTAGTCACTTTGGTCACAGCTGTGCCATCGAGCCTGTCACATAGCGCTCAGATATTCATTGGGCCTCACACAATCCAAAAGTGTCCAGTGTCCAAAAGTGTGTGCAGAGATTCAAAATCTCCCCTATCCTCTAGTGACTTTGGTCACAGCTGTGCCATCGAGCCTGTGACATAGCGCTCAGATATTCATTGGGCCTCACACAATCCAAAAGTGTCCAGTGTCCAAAAGTGTATGCAGAGATTCAAAATCTCCCTTATCCTCTAGTCACTTTGGTCACAGCTGTGCCATCGAGCCCGTGACATAGCGCTCAGATATTCATTGGGCCTCACACAATCCAAAAGTGTCCAGTGTCTAAAAGTGTGTGCAGAGATTCAAAATCTCCCTTATCCTCTAGTCACTTTGGTCACAGCTGTGCCATCGAGCCTGTGACATAGCGCTCAGATATCAGTGGGCCTCACACAATCCAAAAGTGTCCAGTGTCCAAAATTGTGTGCAGAGATTCAAAATCTCCCTTATCCTCTAGTCACTTTGGTCACAGCTGTGCCATCGAGCCTGTGACATAGCGCTCAGATATTCATTGGGCCTCACACAATCCAAAAGTGTCCAGTGTCCAAAAGTGTGTGCAGAGATTCAAATTCTCCCTTATCCTCTAGTCACTTTGGTCACAGCTGTGCCATCGAGCCTGTCACATAGCGCTCAGATATCAGTGGGCCTCACACAATCCAAAAGTGTCCAGTGTCCAAAAGTGTGTGCAGAGATTCAAAATCTCCCTTATCCTCTAGTCACTTTGGTCACAGCTGTGCCATCGAGCCTGTGACATAGCGCGCAGATATTCATTGGGAATCACACAATCTAAAAGTGTCCAGTGTCCAAAAGTGTGTGCAGAGATTCAAAATCTCCTTTATCCTCTAGTCACTTTGGTCACAGCTGTACCATCGAGGCTGTCACATAGCGCTCAGATATTCATTGGGCCTCACACAATCCAAAAGTGTCCAGTGTCCAAAAGTGTGTGCAGAGATTCAAAATCTCCCTTATCCTCTAGTCACTTTGGTCACAGCTGTGCCATCGAGACTGTGACATAGCGCTCAGATATTCATTGGGCCTCACACAATCCAAAAGTGTCCAGTGTCCAAAAGTGTGTGCAGAGATTCAAAATCTCCCTTATCCTCTAGTCACTTTGGTCACAGCTGTGCCATCGAGCCTGTGACATAGCGCTCAGATATTCATTGGCCCTCACACAATCCAAAAGTGTCCAGTGTCCAAAAGTGTGTTCAGAGATTCAAAATCTCCCTTATCCTCTAGTCACTTTGGTCACAGCTGTGCCATCGAGACTGTGACATAGCGCTCAGATATTCATTGGGCCTCACACAATCCAAAAGTGTCCAGTGTCCAAAAGTGTGTGCAGAGATTCAAAATCTCCCTTATCTTCTAGTCACTTTGGTCACAGCTGTGCCATCGAGCCTGTGACATAGCGCTCAGATATCAGTGGGCCTCACACAATCCAAAAGTGTCCAGTGTCCAAAAGTGTGTGCAGAGATTCAAAATCTCCCTTATCCTCTAGTCACTTTGGTCACAGCTGTGCCATCGAGCCTGTGACATAGCGCTCAGATATCAGTGGGCCTCACACAATTCAAAAGTATCCAGTGTCCAAAAGTGTGTGCAGAGATTCAAAATCTCCCTTATCCTCTAGTCACTTTGGTCACAGCTGTGCCATCGAGCCTGTCACATAGCGCTCAGATATTCATTGGGCCTCACACAATCCAAAAGTGTCCAGTGTCCAAAAGTGTGTGCAGAGATTCAAAATCTCCCTTATCCTCTAGTCACTTTGGTCACAGCTGTGCCATCGAGCCTGTCACATAGCGCTCAGATATTCATTGGGCCTCACACAATCCAAAAGTGTCCAGTGTCCAAAAGTGTGTGCAGAGATTCAAAATCTCCCTTATCCTCTAGTCACTTTGGTCACAGCTGTGCCATCGAGCCTGTCACATAGCGCTCAGATATTCATTGGGCCTCACACAATCCAAAAGTGTCCAGTGTCCAAAAGTGTGTGCAGAGATTCAAAATCTCCCTTATCCTCTAGTGACTTTGGTCACAGCTGTGCCATGGAGCCTGTCACATAGCCCTCAGATATTCATTGGGCCTCACACAATCCAAAAGTGTCCAGTGTCCAAAAGTGTGTGCAGAGATTCAAAATCTCCCTTATCCTCTAGTCACTTTGGTCACAGCTGTGCCATCGAGCCTGTCACATAGCGCTCAGATATTCATTGGGCCTCACACAATCCAAAAGTGTCCAGTGTCCAAAAGTGTGTGCAGAGATTCAAAATCTCCCTTATCCTCTAGTCACTTTGGTCACAGCTGTGCCATCGAGCCTGTCACATAGCACTCAGATATTCATTGGACCTCACACAATCCAAAAGTGTCCAGTGTCCAAAAGTGTGTGCAGAGATTCAAAATCTCCCTTATACTCTAGTCACTTTGGTCACAGCTGTGCCATCGAGCCTGTGACATAGCACTCAGATATTCATTGGGACACACACAATCCAAAAGTGTCCAGTGTCCAAAAGTGTGTGCAGAGATTCAAAATCTCCCTTATCCTCTAGTCACTTTGGTCACAGCTGTGCCATCGAGCCTGTGACATAGCGCTCAGATATCAGTGGGCCTCACACAATCCAAAAGTGTCCAGTGTCCAAAAGTGTGTGCAGAGATTCAAAATCTCCCTTATCCTCTAGTCACTTTGGTCACAGCTGTGCCATCGAGCCTGTGACATTGCGCTCAGATATTAGTGGGCCTCACACAATCCAAAAGTGTCCAGTGTCCAAAAGTGTGTGCAGAGATTCAAAATCTCCCTTATCCTCTAGTCACTTTGGTCACAGCTGTGCCATCGAGCCTGTCACATAGCGCTCAGATATTCATTGGGCCTCACACAATCCAAAAGTGTCCATTGTCCAAAAGTGTGTGCAGAGATTCAAAATCTCCCTTATCCTCTAGTCACTTTGGTCACAGCTGTGCCATCGAGCCTGTGACATAGCGCTCAGATATTCATTGGGCCTCACACAATCCAAAAGTGTCCATTGTCCAAAAGTGTGTGCAGAGATTCAAAATCTCCCTTATCCTCTAGTCACTTTGGTCACAGCTGTGCCATCGAGCCTGTCACATAGCGCTCAGATATTCATTGGGCCTCACACAATCCAAAAGTGTCCAGTGTTCAAAAGTGTGTGCAGAGATTCAAAATCTCCCTTATCCTCTAGTCACTTTGGTCACAGCTGTGCCATCGAGCCTGTCACATAGCGCTCAGATATCAGTGGGCCTCACACAATCCAAAAGTGTCCAGTGTCCAAAAGTGTGTGCAGAGATTCAAAATCTCCCTTATTCTCTAGTCACTTTGGTCACAGCTGTGCCATCGAGCCTGTCACATAAAGCTCAGATATTCATTGGGCCTAACACAATCCAAAAGTGTCCAGTGTCCAAAAGTGTGTGCAGAGATTCAAAATCTCCCTTATCCTCTAGTCACTTTGGTCACAGCTGTGCCATCGAGCCTGTCACATAGCGCTCAGATATTCATTGGGCCTCACACAATACAAAAGTGTCCAGTGTCCAAAAGTGTGTGCAGAGATTCAAAATCTCCCTTATCCTCTAGTCACTTTGGTCACAGCTGTGCCATCGAGCCTGTCACATAGCGCTCAGATATTCATTGGGCCTCACACAATCCAAAAGTGTCCAGTGTCCAAAAGTGTGTGCAGAGATTCAAAATCTCCCTTATCCTCTAGTCACTTTGGTCACAGCTGTGCCATCGAGCCTGTCACATAGCGCTCAGATATTCATTGGGCCTCACACAATCCAAAAGTGTCCAGTGTCCAAAAGTGTGTGCAGAGATTCAAAATCTCCCTTATCCTCTAGTCACTTTGGTCACAGCTGTGCCATCGAGCCTGTCACATAGCGCTCAGATATCAGTGGGCCTCACACAATCCAAAAGTGTCCAGTGTCCAAAAGTGTGTGCAGAGATTCAAAATCTCCCTTATCCTCTAGTCACTTTGGTCACAGCTGTGCCATCGAGCCTGTCACATAGCGCTCAGATATTCATTGGGCCTCACACAATCCAAAAGTGTCCAGTGTCCAAAAGTGTGTGCAGAGATTCAAAATCTCCCTTATCCTCTAGTCACTTTGGTCACAGCTGTGCCATCGAGCCTGTCACATAGCGCTCAGATATCAGTGGGCCTCACACATTCCAAAAGTGTCCAGTGTCCAAAAGTGTGTGCAGATATTCAAGATCTCCCTTATCCTCTAGTCACTTTGGTCACAGCTGTGCCATCGAGCCTGTCACATAGCGCTCAGATATTCATTGGGCCTCACACAATCCAAAAGTGTCCAGTGTCCAAAAGTGTGTGCAGAGATTCAAAATCTCCCTTATCCTCTAGTCACTTTGGTCACAGCTGTGCCATCGAGCCTGTGACATAGCTCTCAGATATTCATTGGGCCTCACACAATCCAAAAGTGTCCAGTGTCCAAAAGTGTGTGCAGAGATTCAAAATCTCCCTTATCCTCTAGTCACTTTGGTCACAGCTGTGCCATCGAGCCCGTGACATAGCGCTCAGATATTCATTGGGCCTCACACAATCCAAAAGTGTCCAGTGTCTAAAAGTGTGTGCAGAGATTCAAAATCTCCCTTATCCTCTAGTCACTTTGGTCACAGCTGTGCTATCGAGCCTGTGACATAGCGCTCAGATATTCATTGGGCCTCACACAATCCAAAAGTGTCCAGTGTCCAAAAGTGTGTGCAGAGATTCAAAATCTCCCTTATCCTCTAGTCACTTTGGTCACAGCTGTGCCATCGAGCCCGTGACATAGCGCTCAGATATTCATTGGGCCTCACACAATCCAAAAGTGTCCAGTGTCCAAAAGTGTGTGCAGAGATTCAAAATCTCCCTTATCCTCTAGTCACTTTGGTCACAGCTGTGCCATCGAGCCCGTGACATAGCGCTCAGATATTCATTGGGCCTCACACAATCCAAAAGTGTCCAGTGTCCAAAAGTGTGTGCAGAGATTCAAAATCTCCCTTATTCTCTAGTCACTTTGGTCACAGCTGTGCCATTGAGCCTGTGACAGAGCGCTCAGATATCAGTGGGCCTCACACAATCCAAAAGTGTCCAGTGTCCAAAAGTGTGTGCAGAGATTCAAAATCTCCGTTATCCTCTAGTCACTTTGGTCACAGCTGTGCCATCGAGCCTGTCACATAGCGCTCAGACATTCATTGGGCCTCACACAATCCAAAAGTGTCCAGTGTCCAAAAGTGTGTGCAGAGATTCAAAATCTCCCTTATCCTCTAGTCACTTTGGTCACAGCTGTGCCATCGAGCCTGTCACATAGCGCTCAGATATTCATTGGGCATCACACAATCCAAAAGTGTCCAGTGTCCAAAAGTGTGTGCAGAGATTCAAAATCTCCCTTATCCTCTAGTCACTTTGGTCTCAGCTGTGCTATCGAGCCTGTGACATAGCGCTCAGATATCAGTGGGCCTCACACAATCCAAAAGTGTCCAGTGTCCAAAAGTGTGTGCAGAGATTCAAAATCTCCCTTATCCTCTAGTCACTTTGGTCACAGCTGTGCAATCGAGCCTGTGACATAGCGCTCAGATATTCATTGGGCCTCACACAATCCAAAAGTGTCCAGTGTCCAAAAGTGTGTGCAGAGATTCAAAATCTCCCTTATCCTCTAGTCACTTTGGTCACAGCTGTGCCATCGAGCCTGTCACATAGCGCTCAGATATTCATTGGGCCTCACACAATCAAAAAGTGTCCAGTGTCCAAAAGTGTGTGCAGAGATTCAGAATCTCGCTTATCCTCTAGTCACTTTGGTCACAGCTGTGCCATCGAGCCTGTGACATAGCGCTCAGATATCAGTGGGCCTTACATAATCCAAAAGTGTCCAGTGTCCAAAAGTGTGTGCAGAGATTCAAAATCTCCCTTATCCTCTATTCACTTTGGTCACAGCTGTGCCATCGAGCCTGTCACATAGCGCTCAGGTATTCATTGGGCCTCACACAATCCAAAAGTGTCCAGTGTCCAAAAGTGTGTGCAGAGATTCAAAATCTCCCTTATCCTCTAGTCACTTTGGTCACAGCTATGCCATCTAGCCTGTGACATAGCGCTCAGATATTCATTGGGCCTCACACAATCCAAAAGTGTCCAGTGTCCAAAAGTGTGTGCAGAGATTCAAAATCTCCCTTATCCTCTAGTCACTTTGGTCACAGCTGTGCCATCGAGCCTGTGACATAGCGCTCAGATATTCATTGGGCCTCACACAATCCAAAAGTGTCCAGTGTCCAAAAGTGTGTGCAGAGATTCAAAATCTCCCTTATCCTCTAGTCATTTTGGTCACAGCTGTGCCATCGAGCCTGTCACATAGCGCTCAGATATTCATTGGGCCTCACACAATCCAAAAGTGTCCAGTGTCCAAAAGTGTGTGCAGAGATTCAAAATCTCCCTTATCCTCTAGTCACTTTAGTCACAGCTGTGCCATCGAGCCTGTGATATAGCGCTCAGATATCAGTGGGCCTCACACAATCCAGAAGTGTCCAGTGTCCAAAAACGTGTGCAGAGATTCAAAATCTCCCTTATGATTTAGTCACTTTGCTCACAGCTGTGCCATCGAGCCTGTGACATAGCGCTCAGATATCAGTGGGCCTCACACAATCCAAAAGTGTCCAGTGTCCAAAAGTGTGTGCAGAGATTCAAAATCTCCCTTATCCTCTAGTCACTTTGGTCACAGCTGTGCCATCGAGCCTGTCACATAGCGCTCAGATATTCATTGGGCCTCACACAATCCAAAAGTGTCCAGTGTCCAAAAGTGTGTGCAGAGATTCAAAATCTCCCTTGTCCTCTAGTCACTTTGGTCACAGCTGTGCCATCGAGCCTGTCACATAGCGCTCAGATATTCTTTGGGCCTCACACAATCCAAAAGTGTCCAGTGATCAAAAGTGTGTGCAGAGATTCAAAATCTCCCTTATCCTCTAGTCACTTTGGTCACAGCTGTGCCATCGAGCCTGTCACATAGCGCTCAGATATCAGTGGGCCTCACACAATCCAAAAGTGTCCAGTGTCCAAAAGTGTGTGCAGAGATTCAAAATCTCCCTTATCCTCTAGTCACTTTGGTCACAGCTGTGCCATCGAGCCTGTCACATAAAGCTCAGATATTCATTGGGCCTAACACAATCCAAAAGTGTCCAGTGTCCAAAAGTGTGTGCAGAGATTCAAAATCTCCCTTATCCTCTAGTCACTTTGGTCACAGCTGTGCCATCGAGCCTGTCACATAGGGCTCAAATATTCATTGGGCCTCACACAATCCAAAAGTGTCCAGTGTCCAAAAGTGTGTGCAGAGATTCAAAATCTCCCTTATCCTCTAGTCACTTTGGTCACAGCTGTGCCATCGAGCCTGTCACATAGCGCTCAGATATTCATTGGGCCTCACACAATCCAAAAGTGTCCAGTGTCCAAAAGTGTGTGCAGAGATTCAAAATCTCCCTTATCCTCTAGTCACTTTGGTCACAGCTGTGCCATCGAGCCTGTCACATAGCACTCAGATATTCATTGGACCTCACACAATCCAAAAGTGTCCAGTGTCCAAAAGTGTGTGCAGAGATTCAAAATCTCCCTTATACTCTAGTCACTTTGGTCACAGCTGTGCCCTCGAGCCTGTGACATAGCGCTCAGATATTCATTGGGACTCACACAATCCAAAAGTGTCCAGTGTCCAAAAGTGTGTGCAGAGATTCAAAATCTCCCTTATCCTCTAGTCACTTTGGTCACAGCTGTGCCATCGAGCCTGTGACATAGCGCTCAGATATCAGTGGGCCTCACACAATCCAAAAGTGTCCAGTGTCCAAAAGTGTGTGCAGAGATTCAAAATCTCCCTTATCCTCTAGTCACTTTGGTCACAGCTGTGCCATCGAGCCTGTGACATAGCGCTCAGATATTAGTGGGCCTCACACAATCCAAAAGTGTCCAGTGTCCAAAAGTGTGTGCAGAGATTCAAAATCTCCCTTATCCTCTAGTCACTTTGGTCACAGCTGTGCCATCGAGCCTGTCACATAGCGCTCAGATATTCATTGGGCCTCACACAATCCAAAAGTGTCCATTGTCCAAAAGTGTGTGCAGAGATTCAAAATCTCCCTTATCCTCTAGTCACTTTGGTCACAGCTGTGCCATCGAGCCTGTGACATAGCGCTCAGATATTCATTGGGCCTCACACAATCCAAAAGTGTCCACTGTCCAAAAGTGTGTGCAGAGATTCAAAATCTCCCTTATCCTCTAGTCACTTTGGTCACAGCTGTGCCATCGAGCCTGTCACATAGCGCTCAGATATTCATTGGGCCTCACACAATCCAAAAGTGTCCAGTGTTCAAAAGTGTGTGCAGAGATTCAAAATCTCCCTTATCCTCTAGTCACTTTGGTCACAGCTGTGCCATCGAGCCTGTCACATAGCGCTCAGATATCAGTGGGCCTCACACAATCCAAAAGTGTCCAGTGTCCAAAAGTGTGTGCAGAGATTCAAAATCTCCCTTATTCTCTAGTCACTTTGGTCACAGCTGTGCCATCGAGCCTGTCACATAAAGCTCAGATATTCATTGGGCCTAACACAATCCAAAAGTGTCCAGTGTCCAAAAGTGTGTGCAGAGATTCAAAATCTCCCTTATCCTCTAGTCACTTTGGTCACAGCTGTGCCATCGAGCCTGTCACATAGCGCTCAGATATTCATTGGGCCTCACACAATCCAAAAGTGTCCAGTGTCCAAAAGTGTGTGCAGAGATTCAAAATCTCCCTTATCCTCTAGTCACTTTGGTCACAGCTGTGCCATCGAGCCTGTCACATAGCGCTCAGATATTCATTGGGCCTCACACAATCCAAAAGTGTCCAGTGTCCAAAAGTGTGTGCAGAGATTCAAAATCTCCCTTATCCTCTAATCACTTTGGTCACAGCTGTGCCATCGAGCCTGTCACATAGCGCTCAGATATTCATTGGGCCTCACACAATCCAAAAGTGTCCAGTGTCCAAAAGTGTGTGCAGAGATTCAAAATCTCCCTTATCCTCTAGTCACTTTGGTCACAGCTGTGCCATCGAGCCTGTCACATAGCGCTCAGATATCAGTGGGCCTCACACAATCCAAAAGTGTCCAGTGTCCAAAAGTGTGTGCAGAGATTCAAAATCTCCCTTATCCTCTAGTCACTTTGGTCACAGCTGTGCCATCGAGCCTGTCACATAGCGCTCAGATATTCATTGGGCCTCACACAATCCAAAAGTGTCCAGTGTCTAAAAGTGTGTGCAGAGATTCAAAATCTCCCTTATCCTCTAGTCACTTTGGTCACAGCTGTGCCATCGAGCCTGTGACATAGCGCTCAGATATCAGTGGGCCTCACACAATCCAAAAGTGTCCAGTGTCCAAAAGTGTGTGCAGAGATTCAAAATCTCCCTTATTCTCTAGTCACTTTGGTCACAGCTGCGCCATCGAGCCTGTGACAGAGCGCTCAGATATCAGTGGGCCTCACACAATCCAAAAGTGTCCAGTGTCCAAAAGTGTGTGCAGAGATTCAAAATCTCCCTTATCCTCTAGTCACTTTGGTCACAGCTGTGCCATCGAGCCTGTCACATAGCGCTCAGATATTCATTGGGCCTCACACAATCCAAAAGTGTCCAGTGTCCAAAAGTGTGTGCAGAGATTCAAAATCTCCCTTATCCTCTAGTCACTTTGGTCACAGCTGTGCCATCGAGCCTGTCACATAGCGCTCAGACATTCATTAGGCCTCACACAATCCAAAAGTGTCCAGTGTCCAAAAGTGTGTGCAGAGATTCAAAATCTCCCTTATCCTCTAGTCACTTTGGTCACAGCTGTGCCATCGAGCCTGTCACATAGCGCTCAGATATTCATTGGGCCTCACACAATCCAAAAGTGTCCAGTGTCCAAAAGTGTGTGCAGAGATTCAAAATCTCCCTTATCCTCTAGTCACTTTGGTCACAGCTGTGCTATCGAGCCTGTGACATAGCGCTCAGATATCAGTGGGCCTCACACAATCCAAAAGTGTACAGTGTCCAAAAGTGTGTGCAGAGATTCAAAATCTCCCTTATCCTCTAGTCACTTTGGTCACAGCTGTGCAATCGAGCCTGTGACATAGCGCTCAGATATTCATTGGGCCTCACACAATCCAAAAGTGTCCAGTGTCCAAAAGTGTGTGCAGAGATTCAAAATCTCCCTTATCCTCTAGTCACTTTGGTCACAGCTGTGCCATCGAGCCTGTCACATAGCGCTCAGATATTCATTGGGTCTCACACAATCAAAAAGTGTCCAGTGTCCAAAAGTGTGTGCAGAGATTCAGAATCTCGCTTATCCTCTAGTCACTTTGGTCACAGCTGTGCCATCGAGCCTGTGACATAGCGCTCAGATATCAGTGGGCCTTACACAATCCAAAAGTGTCCAGTGTCCAAAAGTGTGTGCAGAGATTCAAAATCTCCCTTATCCTCTATTCACTTTGGTCACAGCTGTGCCATCGAGCCTGTGACATAGCGCTCAGATATTCATTGGGCCTCACACAATCCAAAAGTGTCCAGTGTCCAAAAGTGTGTGCAGAGATTCAAAATCTCCCTTATCCTCTAGTCACTTTGGTCACAGCTATGCCATCTAGCCTGTGACATAGCGCTCAGATATTCATTGGGCCTCACACAATCCAAAAGTGTCCAGTGTCCAAAAGTGTGTGCAGAGATTCAAAATCTCCCTTATCCTCTAGTCACTTTGGTCACAGCTGTGCCATCGAGCCTGTCACATAGCGCTCAGATATTCATTGGGCCTCACACAATCCAAAAGTGTCCAGTGTCCAAAAGTGTGTGCAGAGATTCAAAATCTCCCTTATCCTCTAGTCACTTTGGTCACAGCTGTGCCATCGTGCCTGTCACATAGCGCTCAGATATTCATTGGGCCTCACACAATCCAAAAGTGTCCAGTGTCCAAAAGTGTGTGCAGAGATTCAAAATCTCCCTTATCCTCTAGTCACTTTGGTCACAGCTGTGCCATCGAGCCTGTGATATAGCGCTCAGATATCAATGGGCCTCACACAATCCAAAAGTGTCCAGTGTCCAAAAACGTGTGCAGAGATTCAAAATCTCCCTTATCCTTTAGTCACTTTGCTCACAGCTGTGCCATCGAGCCTGTGACATAGCGCTCAGATATCAGTGGGCCTCACACAATCCAAAAGTGTCCAGTGTCCAAAAGTGTGTGCAGAGATTCAAAATCTCCCTTATCCTCTAGTCACTTTGGTCACAGCTGTGCCATCGAGCCTGTCACATAGCGCTCAGATATTCATTGGGCCTCACACAATCCAAAAGTGTCCAGTGTCCAAAAGTGTGTGCAGAGATTCAAAATCATCCTTGTCCTCTAGTCACTTTGGTCACAGCTGTGCCATCAAGCCTGTCACATAGCGCTCAGATATTCATTGGGCCTCACACAATCCAAAAGTGTCCAGTGTTCAAAAGTGTGTGCAGAGATTCAAAATCTCCCTTATCCTCTAGTCACTTTGGTCACAGCTGTGCCATCGAGCCTGTCACATAGCGCTCAGATATCAGTGGGCCTCACACAATCCAAAAGTGTCCAGTGTCCAAAAGTGTGTGCAGAGATTCAAAATCTCCCTTATCCTCTAGTCACTTTGGTCACAGCTGTGCCATCGAGCCTGTCACATAGGGCTCAGATATTCATTGGGCCTCACACAATCCAAAAGTGTCCAGTGTCCAAAAGTGTGTGCAGAGATTCAAAATCTCCCTTATCCTCTAGTCACTTTGGTCACAGCTGTGCCATCGAGCCTGTCACATAGCGCTCAGATATTCATTGGGCCTCACACAATCCAAAAGTGTCCAGTGTCCAAAAGTGTGTGCAGAGATTCAAAATCTCCCTTATCCTCTAGTCACTTTGGTCACAGCTGTGCCATCGAGCCTGTGACATAGCGCTCAGATATTCATTGGGCCTCACACAATCCAAAAGTGTCCAGTGTCCAAAAGTGTGTGCAGAGATTCAAAATCTCCCTTATCCTCTAGTCACTTTGGTCACAGATGTGCCATCGAGCCTGTCACATAGCGCTCAGATATCAGTGGGCCTCACACAATCCAAAAGTGTCCAGTGTCCAAAAGTGTGTGCAGAGATTCAAAATCTCCCTTATCCTCTAGTCACTTTCGTCACAGCTGTGCCATCGAGCCTGTCACATAGCGCTCAGATATTCAATGGGCCTCACACAATCCAAAAGTGTCCAATGTCCAAAAGTGTGTGCAGAGATTCCAAATCTCCCTTATCCTCTAGTCACTTTGGTCACAGCTGTGCCATCGATCCTGTCACATAGCGCTCAGATATCAGTGGGCCTCACACAATCCAAAAGTGTCCAGTGTCCAAAAGTGTGTGCAGAGATTCAAAATCTCCCTTATCCTCTAGTCACTTTGGTCACAGCTGTGCCATCGAGCCTGTCACATAGCGCTCAGATATTCATTGGGCCTCACACAATCCAAAAGTGTCCAGTGTCCAAAAGTGTGTGCAGAGATTCAAAATCTCCCCTATCCTCTAGTCACTTTGGTCACAGCTGTGCCATCCAGCCTGTGACATAGCGCTCAGATATTCATTGGGCCTCACACAATCCAAAAGTGTCCAGTGTCCAAAAGTGTGTGCAGAGATTCAAAATCTCCCTTATCCTCTAGTCACTTTGGTCACAGCTGTGCCATCGAGCCCGTGACATAGCGCTCAGATATTCATTGGGCCTCACACAATCCAAAAGTGTCCAGTGTCTAAAAGTGTGTGCAGAGATTCAAAATCTCCCTTATCCTCTAGTCACTTTGGTCACAGCTGTGCCATCGAGCCTGTGATATAGCGCTCAGATATCAGTGGGCCTCACACAATCCAAAAGTGTCCAGTGTCCAAAAGTGTGTGCAGAGATTCAAAATCTCCCTTATCCTCTAGTCACTTTGGTCACAGCTGTGCCATCGATCCTGTGACATAGCGCTCAGATATTCATTGGGCCTCACACAATCCAAAAGTGTTCAGTGTCCAAAAGTGTGTGCAGAGATTCAAAATCTCCCTTATCCTCTAGTCACTTTGGTCACAGCTGTGCCATCGAGCCTGTCACATAGCGCTCAGATATCAGTGGGCCTCACACAATCCAAAAGTGTCCAGTGTCCAAAAGTGTGTGCAGAGATTCAAAATCTCCCTTATCCTCTAGTCACTTTGGTCACAGCTGTGCCATCGAGCCTGTGACATAGCGCTCAGATATTCATTGGGCCTCAAACAATCTAAAAGTGTCCAGTGTCCAAAAGTGTGTGCAGAGATTCAAAATCTCCCTTTTCCTCTAGTCACTTTGGTCACAGTTGTACCATCGAGCCTGTCACATAGCGCTCAGATATTCATTGGGCCTCACACAATCCAAAAGTGTCCAGTGTCCAAAAGTGTGTGCAGAGATTCAAAATCTCCCTTATCCTCTAGTCACTTTGGTCACAGCTGTGCCATCGAGACTGTGACATAGCGCTCAGATATTCATTGGGCCTCACACAATTCAAAAGTGTCCAGTGTCCAAATGTGTGTGCAGAGATTCAAAATCTCCCTTATCCTGTAGTCACTTTGGTCACAGCTGTGCCATCGAGCCTGTGACATAGCGCTCAGATATTCATTGGCCCTCACACAATCCAAAAGTATCCAGTGTCCAAAAGTGTGTGCAGAGATTCAAAATCTCCCTTATCCTCTAGTCACTTTGGTCACAGCTGTGCCATCGAGCCTGTGACATAGCGCTCAGATATTCATTGGGCCTCACACAATCCAAAAGTGTCCAGTGTCCAAAAGTGTGTGCAGAGATTCAAAATCTCCCTTATCTTCTAGTCACTTTGGTCACAGCTGTGCCATCGAGCCTGTGACATAGCGCTCAGATATCAGTGGGCCTCACACAATCCAAAAGTGTCCAGTGTCCAAAAGTGTGTGCAGAGATTCAAAATCTCCCTTATCCTCTAGTCACTTTGGTCACAGCAGTGCCATTGAGCCTGTGACATAGCGCTCAGATATCAGTGGGCCTCACACAATCCAAAAGTGTCCAGTGTCCAAAAGTGTGTGCAGAGATTCAAAATCTCCCTTATCCTCTAGTCACTTTGGTCACAGCTGTGCCATCGAGCCTGTCACATAGCGCTCAGATATTCATTGGGCCTCACACAATCCAAAAGTGTCCAGTGTCCAAAAGTGTGTGCAGAGATTCAAAATCTCCCTTATCCTCTAGTCACTTTGGTCACAGCTGTGCCATCGAGCCTGTCACATAGCGCTCAGATATTCATTGGGCCTCACACAATCCAAAAGTGTCCAGTGTCCAAAAGTGTGTGCAGAGATTCAAAATCTCCCTTATCCTCTAGTCACTTTGGTCACAGCTGTGCCATCGAGCCTGTCACATAGCGCTCAGATATTCATTGGGCCTCACACAATCCAAAAGTGTCCAGTGTCCAAAAGTGTGTGCAGAGATTCAAAATCTCCCTTATCCTCTAGTCACTTTGGTCACAGCTGTGCCATCGAGCCTGTGACATAGCTCTCAGATATTCATTGGGCCTCACACAATCCAAAAGTGTCCAGTGTCCAAAAGTGTGTGCAGAGATTCAAAATCTCCCTTATCCTCTAGTCACTTTGGTCACAGCTGTGCCATCGAGCCTGTGACATAGCGCTCAGATATTCATTGGGCCTCACACAATCCAAAAGTGTCCAGTGTCCAAAAGTGTGTGCAGAGATTCAAAATCTCCCTTATCCTCTAGTCACTTTGGTCACAGCTGTGCCATCGAGCCCGTGACATAGCGCTCAGATATTCATTGGGCCTCACACAATCCAAAAGTGTCCAGTGTCTAAAAGTGTGTGCAGAGATTCAAAATCTCCCTTATCCTCTAGTCACTTTGGTCACAGCTGTGCCATCGAGCCTGTGACATAGCGCTCAGATATCAGTGGGCCTCACACAATCCAAAAGTGTCCAGTGTCCAAAAGTGTGTGCAGAGATTCAAAATCTCCCTTATCCTCTAGTCACTTTGGTCACAGCTGTGCCATCGATCCTGTGACATAGCGCTCAGATATTCATTCGGCCTCACACAATCCAAAAGTGTTCAGTGTCCAAAAGTGTGTGCAGAGATTCAAAATCTCCCTTATCCTCTAGTCACTTTGGTCACAGCTGTGCCATCGAGCCTGTCACATAGCGCTCAGATATCAGTGGGCCTCACACAATCCAAAAGTGTCCAGTGTCCAAAAGTGTGTGCAGAGATTCAAAATCTCCCTTATCCTCTAGTCACTTTGGTCACAGCTGTGCCATCGAGCCTTTCACATAGCGCTCAGATATTCATTGGGCCTCAAACAATCTAAAAGTGTCCAGTGTCCAAAAGTGTGTGCAGAGATTCAAAATCTCCCTTATCCTCTAGTCACTTTGATCACAGCTGTACCATCGAGCCTGTCACATAGCGCTCAGATATTCATTGGGCCTCACACAATCCAAAAGTGTCCAGTGTCCAAAAGTGTGTGCAGAGATTCAAAATCTCCCTTATCCTCTAGTCACTTTGGTCACAGCTGTGCCATCGAGACTGTGACATAGCGCTCAGATATTCATTGGGCCTCACACAATCCAAAAGTGTCCAGTGTCCAAAAGTGTGTGCAGAGATTCAAAATCTCCCTTATCCTGTAGTCACTTTGGTCACAGCTGTGCCATCGAGCCTGTGACATAGCGCTCAGATATTCATTGGCCCTCACACAATCCAAAAGTGTCCAGTGTCCAAAAGTGTGTGCAGAGATTCAAAATCTCTCTTATCCTCTAGTCACTTTGGTCACAGCTGTGCCATCGAGCCTGTGACATAGCGCTCAGATATTCATTGGGCCTCACACAATCCAAAAGTGTCCAGTGTCCAAACGTTTGTGCAGAGATTCAAAATCTCCCTTATCTTCTAGTCACTTTGGTCACAGCTGTGCCATCGAGCCTGTGACATAGCGCTCAGATATCAGTGGGCCTCACACAATCCAAAAGTGTCCAGTGTCCAAAAGTGTGTGCAGAGATTCAAAATCTCCCTTATCCTCTAGTCACTTTGGTCACAGCAGTGCCATTGAGCCTGTGACATAGCGCTCAGATATCAGTGGGCCTCACACAATCCAAAAGTGTCCAGTGTCCAAAAGTGTGTGCAGAGATTCAAAATCTCCCTTATCCTCTAGTCACTTTGGTCACAGCTGTGCCATCGAGCCTGTCACATAGCGCTCAGATATTCATTGGGCCTCACACAATCCAAAAGTGTCCAGTGTCCAAAAGTGTGTGCAGAGATTCAAAATCTCCCTTATCCTCTAGTCACTTTGGTCACAGCTGTGCCATCGAGCCTGTCACATAGCGCTCAGATATTCATTGGGCCTCACACAATCCAAAAGTGTCCAGTGTCCAAAAGTGTGTGCAGAGATTCAAAATCTCCCTTATCCTCTAGTCACTTTGGTCACAGCTGTGCCATCGAGCCTGTCACATAGCGCTCAGATATTCATTGGGCCTCACACAATCCAAAAGTGTCCAGTGTCCAAAAGTGTGTGCAGAGATTCAAAATCTCCCTTATCCTCTAGTGACTTTGGTCACAGCTGTGCCATGGAGCCTGTCACATAGCCCTCAGATATTCATTGGGCCTCACACAATCCAAAAGTGTCCAGTGTCCAAAAGTGTGTGCAGAGATTCAAAATCTCCCTTATCCTCTAGTCACTTTGGTCACAGCTGTGCCATCGAGCCTGTCACATAGCGCTCAGATATTCATTGGGCCTCACACAATCCAAAAGTGTCCAGTGTCCAAAAGTGTGTGCAGAGATTCAAAATCTCCCTTATCCTCTAGTCACTTTGGTCACAGCTGTGCCATCGAGCCTGTCACATAGCACTCAGATATTCATTGGACCTCACACAATCCAAAAGTGTCCAGTGTCCAAAAGTGTGTGCAGAGATTCAAAATCTCCCTTATACTCTAGTCACTTTGGTCACAGCTGTGCCAGCGAGCCTGTGACATAGCGCTCAGATATTCATTGGGCCTCACACAATCCAAAAGTGTCCAGTGTCCAAAAGTGTGTGCAGAGATTCAAAATCTCCCTTATCCTCTAGTCACTTTGGTCACAGCTGTGCCATCGAGCCTGTGACATGGCGCTCAGATATCAGTGGGCCTCACACAATCCAAAAGTGTCCAGTGTCCAAAAGTGTGTGCAGAGATTCAAAATCTCCCTTATCCTCTAGTCACTTTGGTCACAGCTGTGCCATCGAGCCTGTGACATAGCGCTCAGATATTAGTGGGCCTCACACAATCCAAAAGTGTCCAGTGTCCAAAAGTGTGTGCAGAGATTCAAAATCTCCCTTATCCTCTAGTCACTTTGGTCACAGCTGTGCCATCGAGCCTGTCACATAGCGCTCAGATATTCATTGGGCCTCACACAATCTAAAAGTGTCCATTGTCCAAAAGTGTGTGCAGAGATTCAAAATCTCCCTTATCCTCTAGTCACTTTGGTCACAGCTGTGCCATCGAGCCTGTGACTTAGCGCTCAGATATTCATTGGGCCTCACACAATCCAAAATTGTCCAGTGTCCAAAAGTGTGTGCAGAGATTCAAAATCTCCCTTATCCTCTAGTCACTTTGGTCACAGCTGTGCCATCGAGCCTGTGACATAGCGCTCAGATATTCATTGGGCCTCATACAATCCAAAAGTGTCCAGTGTCCAAAAGTGTGTGCAGAAATTCAAAATCTCCCTTATCCTCTAGTCACTTTGGTCACAGCTGTGCCATCGAGCCTGTGACATAGCGCTCAGATTTTCATTGGGCCTCACACAATCCAAAAGTGTCCAGTGTCCAAAAGTGTGTGCAGAGATTCAAAATCTCCCTTATCCTCTAGTCACTTTGGTCACAGCTGTGCCATCGAGCCTGTGACATAGCGCTCAGATATTCATTGGGCCTCACACAATCCAAAAGTGTCCAGTGTCCAAAAGTGTGTGCAGAGATTCAAAATCTCCCTTATCCTCTAGTCACTTTGGTCACAGCTGTGCCATCGAGCCTGTCACATAGCGCTGAGATATCAGTGGGCCTCACACAATCCAAAAGTGTCCAGTGTCCAAAAGTGTGTGCAGAGATTCAAAATCTCCCTTATCCTCTAGTCACTTTGGTCACAGCTGTGCCATCGAGCCTGTGACATAGCGCTCAGATATTCATTGGGACTCACACAATCTAAAAGTGTCCAGTGTCCAAAAGTGTGTGCAGAGATTCAAAATCTCCCTTATCCTCTAGTCACTTTGGTCACAGCTGTACCATCGAGCCTGTCACATAGCGCTCAGATATTCATTGGGCCTCACACAATCCAAAAGTGTCCAGTGTCCAAAAGTGTGTGCAGAGATTCAAAATCTCCCTTATCCTCTAGTCACTTTGGTCACAGCTGTGCCATCGAGCCTGTCACATAGCGCTCAGATATTCATTGGGCCTCACACAATCCAAAAGTGTCCAGTGTCCAAAAGTGTGTGCAGAGATTCAAAATCTCCCTTATCCTCTAGTCACTTTGGTCACAGCTGTGCCATCGAGCCTGTCACATAGCGCTCAGATATTCATTGGGCCTCACACAATCCAAAAGTGTCCAGTGTCCAAAAGTGTGTGCAGAGATTCCAAATCTCCCTTATCCTCTAGTCACTTTGGTCACAGCTGTGCCATCGAGCCTGTGACATAGCACTCAGATACCAGTGGGCCTCACACAATCCAAAAGTGTCCAGTGTCCAAAAGTGTGTGCAGAGATTCAAAATCTCCCTTATCCTCTAGTCACTTTGGTCACAGCTGTGCCATCGAGCCTGTGACATAGCGCTCTGATATCAGTGGGCCTCACACAATCCAAAAGTGTCCAGTGTCCAAAAGTGTGTGCAGAGATTCAAAATCTCCCTTATCCTCTAGTCACTTTGGTCACAGCTGTGCCATCGAGCCTGTCACATAGCGCTCAGATATTCATTGGGCCTCACACATTCCAAAAGTGTCCAGTGTCCAAAAGTGTGTGCAGAGATTCAAAATCTCCCTTATCCTCTAGTCACTTTGGTCACAGCTGTGCCATCGAGCCTGTGACATAGCGCTCAGATATTCATTGGGCCTCACACAATCCAAAAGTGTCCAGTGTCCAAAAGTGTGTGCAGAGATTCAAAATCTCCCTTATCCTCTAGTCACTTTGGTCACAGCAGTGCCAACGAGCCTGTCACATAGCGCTCAGATATCAGTGGGCCTCACACAATCCAAAAGTGTCCAGTGTCCAAAAGTGTGTGCAGAGATTCAAAATCTCCCTTATCCTCTAGTCACTTTGGTCACAGCTGTGCCATCGAGCCTGTCACATAGCGCTCAGATATTCATTGGGCCTCACACAATCCAAAAGTGTCCAGTGTCCAAAAGTGTGTGCAATGATTCAAAATCTCCCTTATCCTCTAGTCACTTTGGTCACAGCTGTGCCATCGAGCCTGTGACATAGCGCTGAGATATCAGTGGGCCTCACACAATCCAAAAGTGTCCAGTGTCCAAAAGTGTGTGCAGAGATTCAAAATCTCCCTTATCCTCTAGTCACTTTGGTCACAGCTGTGCCATCGAGCCTGTGACATAGCGCTCAGATATTCATTGGGACTCACACAATCTAAAAGTGTCCAGTGTCCAAAAGTGTGTGCAGAGATTCAAAATCTCCCTTATCCTCTAGTCCCTTTGGTCACAGCTGTACCATCGAGCCTGTCACATAGCGCTCAGATATTCATTGGGCCTCACACAATCCAAAAGTGTCCAGTGTCCAAAAGTGTGTGCAGAGATTCAAAATCTCCCTTATCCTCTAGTCACTTTGGTCACAGCTGTGCCATCGAGCCTGTCACATAGCGCTCAGATATTCATTGGGCCTCACACAATCCAAAAGTGTCCAGTGTCCAAAAGTGTGTGCAGAGATTCAAAATCTCCCTTATCCTCTAGTCACTTTGGTCACAGCTGTGCCATCGAGCCTGTCACATAGCGCTCAGATATTCATTGGGCCTCACACAATCCAAAAGTGTCCAGTGTCCAAAAGTGTGTGCAGAGATTCAAAATCTCCCTTATCCTCTAGTCACTTTGGTCACAGCTGTGCCATCGAGCCTGTGACATAGCACTCAGATACCAGTGGGCCTCACACAATCCAAAAGTGTCCAGTGTCCAAAAGTGTGTGCAGAGATTCAAAATCTCCCTTATCCTCTAGTCACTTTGGTCACAGCTGTGCCATCGAGCCTGTGACATAGCGCTCTGATATCAGTGGGCCTCACACAATCCAAAAGTGTCCAGTGTCCAAAAGTGTGTGCAGAGATTCAAAATCTCCCTTATCCTCTAGTCACTTTGGTCACAGCTGTGCCATCGAGCCTGTCACATAGCGCTCAGATATTCATTGGGCCTCACACATTCCAAAAGTGTCCAGTGTCCAAAAGTGTGTGCAGAGATTCAAAATCTCCCTTATCCTCTAGTCACTTTGGTCACAGCTGTGCCATCGAGCCTGTGACATAGCGCTCAGATATTCATTGGGCCTCACACAATCCAAAAGTGTCCAGTGTCCAAAAGTGTGTGCAGAGATTCAAAATCTCCCTTATCCTCTAGTCACTTTGGTCACAGCAGTGCCAACGAGCCTGTCACATAGCGCTCAGATATCAGTGGGCCTCACACAATCCAAAAGTGTCCAGTGTCCAAAAGTGTGTGCAGAGATTCAAAATCTCCCTTATCCTCTAGTCACTTTGGTCACAGCTGTGCCATCGAGCCTGTCACATAGCGCTCAGATATTCATTGGGCCTCACACAATCCAAAAGTGTCCAGTGTCCAAAAGTGTGTGCAATGATTCAAAATCTCCCTTATCCTCTAGTCACTTTGGTCACAGCTGTGCCATCGAGCCTGTGACATAGCGCTCAGATATTCATTGGGCCTCACACAATCCAAAAGTGTCCAGTGTCCAAAAGTGTGTGCAGAGATTCAAAATCTCCCTTATCCTCTAGTCACTTTGGTCACAGCTGTGCCATCGAGCCTGTCACATAGCGCTCAGATATTCATTGGGCCTCACACAATCCAAAAGTGTCCAGGGTCCAAAAGTGTGTGCAGAGATTCAAAATCTCCCTTATCCTCTAGTCACTTTGGTCACAGCTGTGCCATCGAGCCTGTGACATAGCGCTCAGATATCAGTGGGCCTCACACAATCCAAAAGTGTCCAGTGTCCAAAAGTGTGTGCAGAGATTCAAAATCTCCCTTATCCTCTAGTCACTTTGGTCATAGCTGTGCCATCGAGCCTGTCACATAGCGCTCAGATATCAGTGGGCCTCACACAATCCAAAAGTGTCCAGTGTCCACAAGTGTCTGCAGAAATTCAAAATCTCCCCTGTCCTATAGACACCTTGTACCTTGTTTTACATTACTATATAGTTTGTTGGATTTTGTCTACATTTCTACCAAAAATGAGGAAGGCTGGTGGAAGAGGCCGTGGAATTGGGCGGGGGTTGGCAGCTGGTAATGATGGTGTTGGTGGTGGATCTGATGGTAGTGGCAAGAGCAAAATAGGACCGAATGCAGGAGGTGTTGAGCCTGCGTCATCGTCTGGCTACATAAGGCCTCGAACGCTTAGTTTTCTAGGAGTTGGCAAACCGCATTTAAAGCCAGAGCATCAGGATAAAGTTTTGTCTTACATTGCTGACTCAGCCTCCAGCTCTATCGCCTCCTCTTCTTCAGTTGTAAAAAGTAAAAGCACTGAGTCGTCATTGGAGGCTCATGTTCATGAACCACACCTTTCCTTGTGTCCTTCACCCCAACCAAGATTGAAGGATGACGCAGGCCATACTACTGATTACTCCATGGAGCTGTTTTCACATACCATGCATGGATTATCAAGTCAAATGGTGAATTACCCAGGCCAAGATGAATCTGACATGGAGTGCACTGATGCACAGCCGCTGATGGATGATTCTGCTGGTACATTCACTCAGAGCACTACATTGTCCTCGCAGTGTACAGAGCCAGATTCTGACCCTGATGAGACTCAGGTGCCCCTTCCCGCACACTCTACCACCATACACGGTGACACAGAGGAAGGTGCACATGACATAGAAGAGGAGGTGATGGATGACCCAGTTGTTGACCCAGATTGGCATCCATTGGGGGAAGAGGGTGCTGCTTCCAATAGCTCAGATGAGGAGCATCCACAGCAGACATCGACATCGCAACAGCTGTTATCTGGCAGGCCCGTAGCACTCCAAAGACAGATTCCAAACATCAAAAGAGTTGCTGGACAGCTTGTCCAGAGGGTCAAAAGATCACAGCGTGCTAGGCCGCAAAATGTCTGCCAAAGTAGGAAGAGTGCAGTGTGGCAGTTTTTTGAACAAAATCCTCATGATCAGGCCAAGGTTATCTGTAAGAAGTGCGCAAAGACCTTTAGCCGAGGGAAAAATCTGAAAAATTTGAATACCAGTTGCATGCTTAGACATTTAACCAGCATGCACTTGCAAGCGTGGACACAACACCAAACCTCAAGTGCCACATGTGCAACTGATCACAACAAAGGTAGTCAGCAATGCTACATTGTTTCCCCCACTGTAAGCCCACCGGTTAGCACATCAGCAAATGTTGAGGTGTCGTTGCAAGGCCACAGCAGTCAGGGAATCCCACTGTTATATCAACGAAAGACTGATTCTAGGCCATCAGAAAGAACACCAACTCCATCACCATCATCAACCCTCTCTCAGTCCTCCCTGTCCACCGATACTTCCACCATATGCAGCTCTCAAGTCCAGCTCACCCTCCCAGACACTATGAGTAAAAGTACTCAGAAAGTACTCAGTCTCTCATCCGCGTACACTGGGTTTGAACGCCTACATTGCCAAACTAATCTCGTTTGAGATGATGCCCTTTCGGTTGGTGGAAAGCACAGCTTTCCGCGAACTCATGGCCTATGCAGTACCACGCTATGACCTACCCAGTCGCCACTTCTTCTCTCGCAAAGCCATCCCAGCCCTCCACCATAATGTGAAAGACCGCATTGTCCATGCACTCAAGCAGTCAGTGAGCGGAAAGGTGCACCTCACAACTGATGCATGGTCCAGTCGGCATGGCCAGGGCCATTACGTGTCCATCATTGCGCACTGGGTTAATGTGGTGGATGCAGGGTCCACAGGGGACAGCGGTGGTGGGACAGTGCTGCCTAGCCCACGTTATAGGAAACAGTTGGCTGTAGGCGTTCGACCCTCCTCCTCCTCCTCCTCCTCCAGAAGCGAAAGCTCGTCTACAGAGCGCAGTCATACGAGCACTCCATCTGCAGCTGCCACTGTTGCACACGATGTGTCCCCCTATCGAGCAGCTAGTGGAAAGCATCAGCAGGCTGTGTTGCAGATGATGTGTTTGGGCAACAGACACACCGCCGAGGTGCTGGCCGAGTACTTGAAGCGACAAACTGAGTCATGGCTGGGCAGTGTACATCTTGAGGCACGCAAGGTAGTTAGTGATAACGGCCGTAATTTTGTGGCAGCCATAGCCCTTTCAAAACTCAGCCACATACCTTGCTTAGCTCACACCTTGAACCTGGTGGTGCAGTGCTTCCTCAAAAATTATCCGGAGTTAACAGCCCTGCTCCAGAAGGTGCGAAGACTGTGTGCGCACATCCGCCGGTCGCCTGTACACTCCGTTCGTATGCAGAAGCTGCAGCGATTGCTCCACCTTCCCAACCACCGCCTCATTATCGACATTGCAACAAGGTGGAACTCCACCCTGCACATGGTGGAGCGGCTGTGCGAGCAGAGGCAGGCCATAATGCATTTGTGGGAGGATACACGGCCAGGCACTTTGAGAGCAGACATGGAGTTGACAGGTGTTCAGTGGTCGAAGCTGAAAGACCTCTGTAAAGTCCTTCAGTGTTTTGAGGAATGCACACGGCTGGTAAGCGCAGACGACGCCATCCTAAGCATGAGCATCCCACTTATGCGTCTGCTCATGCAAACTTTGACGCACCTTAAGGAGCAGGCGTCTGTAGTCAATGTTGATGAGGAGGAAGAGGAGGAGGGAATCCTTGATGACATTCAGCCATTGTCTGCTCAGGGACCTCTCCTGGACGAGTTGGAGGAAGAAGAGGAGGAGGAGGATGATGATGGGGATGATTACTTAGGGGAGGAGGATGCATCTCGTGGGGCAAGTGAAAATGTTGGAGTGGCAAGGTCTGGTACAGGGTTTGTGCGTGACTGGAGGGATGTGGATTTGCCAGAAAGTGCTCCTCCACCCAGCACTCGCAGTGCATCATTGACACCGGGAACATTGGCCCACATGTCAGATTATGCCTTGCAGATCCTAAAAAGGGACCCCCGCATTGCCAAAATGATGAACGATGACGACTACTGGTTGGCCAGCATCCTGGATCCACGCTATAAAGGCAAATTACAAAACATCATGCCACAGGAGAACCTTGACCTAATATTGGCTAATAAACAAGCAACTCTGGTAAATCGGTTGCTTGAGGCATTCCCAGCACACAGCAGCGGTGATGGTTCTCACACGAGCCGTACGGGCCGGGGGCAGCTTGGCAGAGGTGTTCGTGGTGCACACAGCAGAAGTGGCGTTGGAGACAGGGGTTTCATGACAATGTTGTGGACTGATTTTTCAAATACCGCTCACACAACTGGTAAAACTGCATCGATGGAAAGTGACAGGAGACAGCAGTTGTCAACTATGGTTACAAACTACTTTTCCTCCATATCGATGTTCTCCCACACAGGTCATTCCTCTTTGACTATTGGGCCGCTAAACTGGACACCTGGCCTGAATTGGCCCAATATGCCTTACAGGAACTCGCTTGCCCAGCTGCAAGTGTGCTATCGGAAAGGGTCTTCAGTGCAGCTGGATCAATCCTGACAGAAAAAAGGACCCATCTGTCAACCCAAAATGTGGATGATCTAACCTTCATTAAAATGAACCATGCATGGGTTTCCAAGGATTTTGTCCCACCTTCCCCTGATGACACATAGGGTGACAGAAAAATGGCTTGCTTTGGTCCACCTCTTCCTGGGACTTCACCTATTTCGCCTTTTGCATCAGCTGAATGTCCAACATCAACATATGCCACTTTCTAAAACTCCCTAACTGTGCTGCCTCCCCCCCCATGGCTGGGGTCACCACCTAGCGCACGACACCGTGCGAGTGCCGTTGCCCTGGACAGGTGGGTAGGCCGACTCTTGGGCGCGGGCACTGGCACAGGGTCCCTCATAGTGCAATCAAGTGTCTCTGACGGTGGTGGTGCACACCCGCCATCAGACACACCGCTGTACTATGAGGGACCCAGTGCCAGTACCGACGCCCACGAGTGGGCCCCCCTTGCTTGGGCAGGGCCCCAGCATTTGCAATCTTTACCTCTCCCTGCTCCTCCGCTGTGTAATCTGGGCCGTCAAATCCATACTGTGCCTGACACCGTCTGAGCCTGCCTCCTGATGTATAGACATATATTTTGAATGTGTACGCTATCCATACATGTTATCTGGGGATACGGTACCCTTTCTAACCTTTGTGCAATCACGTGCAATCCATACTGGGCCTAACACCGTCTGAGCCTGCCTCCTGAGACATATATTTTGAATGTGTACGCTATCCATACATGTTATCCGGGGATACGGTACCCTTTCTAATCTTTGTGCAATCACGTGCAATCCATACTGGGCCTAACACCGTCTGAGCCTGCCTCTTGAGACATATATTTTGAATGTGTATGCTATCCATACATGTTATCCGGGGATACGGTACCCTTTCTAACCTTTGTGCAATCACGTGCAATCCATACTGGGCCTAACACCGTCTGAGCCTGCCTCTTGAGACATATATTTTGAATGTGTACGCTATCCATACATGTTATCCGGGGATACGGTACCCTTTCTAATCTTTGTGCAATCACGTGCAATCCATACTGGGCCTAACACCGTCTGAGCCTGCCTCTTGAGACATATATTTTGAATGTGTACGCTATCCATACATGTTATCCGGGGAAACGGTACCCTTTCTCACCTTTGTGCAATCACGTGTAATCCATACTGGGCCTAACACCGTCTGAGCCTGCCTCCTGATGTATAGACATATATTTTGAATGTGTATGCTATCCATACATGTTATCTGGGGATACGGTACCCTTTCTAACCTTTGTGCAATCACGTGCAATCCATACTGGGCCTAACACCATCTGAGCCTGCCTCCTGAGACATATATTTTGAATGTGTACGCTATCCATACATGTTATCTGGGGATATGGTACCCTTTCTAACCTTTGTGCAATCACGTGCAATCCATACTGGGCCTAACACCGTCTGAGCCTGCCTCCTGAGACATATATTTTGAATGTGTACGCTATCCATACATGTTATCCGGGGATACGGTACCCTTTCTAACCTTTGTGCAATCACGTGCAATCCATACTGGGCCTAACACCGTCTGAGCCTGCCTCCTGAGACATATATTTTGAATGTGTATGCTATCCATACATGTTATCCGGGGATACGGTACCCTTTCTAACCTTTGTGCAATCACGTGCAATCCAAACTGGGCCTAACACCGTCTGAGCCTGCCTCCTGAGACATATATTTTGAAGTGTACGCTATCCATACATGTTATCCGGGGAAACGGTACCCTTTCTAACCTTTGTGCAATCACGTGCAATCCATACTGGGCCTAACACCGTCTGAGCCTGCCTCCTGATGTATAGACATATATTTTGAATGTGTATGCTATCCATACATGTTATCTGGGGATACGGTACCCTTTCTAACCTTTGTGCAATCACGTGCAATCCATACTGGGCCTAACACCATCTGAGCCTGCCTCCTGAGACATATATTTTGAATGTGTACGCTATCCATACATGTTATCTGGGGATATGGTACCCTTTCTAACCTTTGTGCAATCACGTGCAATCCATACTGGGCCTAACACCGTCTGAGCCTGCCTCCTGAGACATATATTTTGAATGTGTACGCTATCCATACATGTTATCCGGGGAAACGGTACCCTTTCTCACCTTTGTGCAATCACGTGTAATCCATACTGGGCGTGAGAACGGCTGGCGAGCTGTTAAGCAAGCTACAGCACCTGTGGTTTGCACACGTAAGTTTTTCATTTTTTCAGGAATGACGGTTAGGCCTAATTCCGGAACTGCGGTTGACCTGCACTTACTGGGAAATCATTGTTCACGGGTAATAATTGTAATCAGTGATCCCCATCACTAACGTTGTTCAGCGGGTTATCTGCACCTGTAAGCGATAAACGCTGGCCTTTTCAGTGTAGCGCACATGCAGCCACGGACATGTAAGGGCATGACACACCAGTTATTGGCCAATCTCATGTGCCAGAGCCTCACGTGTCCCTCTAGTAAGCCGGACTCGGACCGCGGGGCATGACGGAGTCTCGTTCGTTAACGGAATTAAGCTTGCAATGTGTGCATCTGTTCTGTAGCTGGCATGGTTGAGGTTTCCCAGGTGGAGTCGAATTTAACCGTAGGCTCCACTCCTGGTGGTGCCCTTCTGGACATTCCTTTAAGGTTCAGCTTTGCAACCATACTGCCCACGTAAAACAAACACTTTGCCTTCATGAACGCTGTTTGGAGGGTCATGACTCGTGGGAATAACGCCGCCCAATCAGTTAACCTGCTAGAGAGATCCTTCTTTGCTCCCAAGCATGACATCACACTCCCTAGGAAGAAGGTAATGCCACTGTGGCGACCGTACTCCTGGGGGCGACACAAGTGCACTTATGCCCAGCCACTGCTCGATGAATCTGCTGGTACATTGACCCAGACCACTACATTCCCCTCGCACGCTACCCGGCCTGAATCTGACCCTGATGAAACTCAGGTTACCCTTCCCATATACAGTTCCATCTTACACGGTGACAAAGAGGAAGCTGCAGATGAAAGTGCAGGTTCGGCCCACCCGCCATCAGACACACCACCGTACTATCAGGGGCCCTGTGCCAGTGCCGTCGCCAACGAGTGGGCCCCCCCTGCTTGCCCAGGATCACAGCACTTGCAAAATTGAAATACTGTGCAGTGAGATGGAAGATGGGGACGAGGAGGAGTCTAGACTAGTACAGGGATTCCCTAGCGAGGAGACTTATTTGATTGTTTTCAATGTTGGGACAGCAATTTTTGGGGAGCACTATACTCTGGAGAATGATAGATGGGGCCCACCATACACTGGAACATTCCAAAGGTGGACATCAGACACTGGAGCAGCATTTACAGGGCCCATTATACACTAGAGCATTAGAAATGGGGCCCATTATGTTTGGAGCATTATTTGGGCCCATAAGACAGTGGAGCTTCATCCATGGGGACCAACATATACTGTAGCATTATGTGGAGCTCATCATATACTGTTTCAAACATTATATGGGACCAATGATTCTGTATGGAGAAATAGATGGGCCTCGTCATGAGATGTAAAAAGTGAGGTATTTTTCATTGTACTATACCGCTATTTCTCTGCCATATCGGAGCATGATGAGTTGTGGTATGTGTTAAAGGGGCGCTCTTTCGCCCAGGGCACATGAAAACCTGCAGCCAGCCCTCCCCCCCCACAAATTTAGCCAAATAACCCCCATTTTT
This sequence comes from Dendrobates tinctorius, assembly GCF_039654945.1. Lineage (NCBI taxonomy): Eukaryota > Metazoa > Chordata > Amphibia > Anura > Dendrobatidae > Dendrobates > Dendrobates tinctorius. The sequence goes on from NW_027361676.1 coordinate 54,697,583, forward strand.
CAGTGCGTAACTTGTATTATGAAGTTAATTAAGGTTGACAAGCTTAAGTAAGAAGAATTGATGCTTTTGGCATTCAAATGGGCACTGTAGGTGTGTTTCCTGTCCTCCTCTCACTGCCGACTTTTATTCCCCATTGACTTACATTGGGTTTCGTGTTTCGGGACGACCCCGACTTTTCCCTATAATCGGACGATCTTGCTCGACCCGACTTTTGGAAAAGTCGGGTTTCACGAAACGAAACGCGACCCTAAAAAACCAAAAGTCGCTCAACTCTAGTGCTAACAGGTTCTCTAAACGTTCACAGAAAAGTTAACTCACATTTCAAGGTTTTGTCAAAGGTACAGAAATTTGCACAGTGTGATATACCACAATTGTTTCACACAGATGTAACAGTCTGGATCCTTTTATAAAGGGATGAGGAACCTTTTTTCCACCAGGGGCCCTTTGGATGTTTTGACCCACACTCAGGGCCACATAAAATTATCAACTTGAAATCTATCCTGCTGTATTTGGTCAAGCATTTAATTAACTCACCCCTAATGTGATGGCTGGCACTGCTTTTCTCTAGTGTGATGATGTTAGGTGGTATTCATGATGTTGCTACTCACAACTGCTTTTCCAGATTTACATCCATCTGGAGCTCAATTGACTCTGTTATGAATTTTGAAAACAACTTGTAGCAATATGTTCTGAATACAGATGCATAGTACACTGCAAATCTCCTCCCAAGTGGAAATCATTGCTTACATTACATTTATAGAAGTCAAGCAATGGGGGCTAGAGTTGAGCGACTTTGGTCGGATCGGGTTTCGTGAAACCCGAAAGAAACAAAATTTGTTTCGGATGAAACTGGTCCGACTAGGGCAAAAAAAAGTCGGAGTTTCGTCTGAAACCCGACCCCAATGCAAGTCAATGTGAAATAAAAGTCGTCATTGAGCGGATGACATTCATGTCAGCATGTAAGTATGGCGCCCGAGATCGCGGTATGTAAGCATACCGCCATCTCCGTGTGCCATGCAGACTCCTCACCGCTGGCTGCCTCATTATGTCTGGAGCCAGACTGCGCAGGCGCTTCGCGCTTGCACAGTCTATAAAGGCTTCAGACAGAGTAACACTTAGCCCGTTATATTATAGATGGATCCCTTGAGGGTTTCATCTGAATCACATCACCTGGAGATGTGATTTGATCCCAAATGTCATGTAAAATGTTGCCAACGAAAGATTCAACTCAATCCGCAAAAAAAACTTACTACCTGCTCAGCTCTGTGAACGGAATTATAGGGGGCTTCCATGCTATGGGTAGTACAAAATCTCTCTAAAAGCACTATAGATCCTCACTCCCCAAATGGAATTCAGCAAATTTTGCAGACAATGCCCCCTTTCCTTCTTAGCCCCAGTGTGGCAAAACCTTACCTAGCATCCATGTGCTTGGCATTTCAGTAACAATGACAGCCCACCTAATTTACAGATGTGTGTCCAGAATCATGTAAAATCTGGGTCTAAAACAAAATTTTGGTGGTAAAAATGTAGTTATTTTTTCACTACCCAATTATATAAAATTCTGTGACATACCTGTAGACGTCATGAAAGTCGATGCCAATCCAACCCATGATGCCTATGTGGCATCATGAATTCATAGCCCCCCTGTGGGTCAGATGACCGGGGTCACTGAAAGGTCACCCAACGCGCACACACAGGACGCTTTGTACTTCACCAGAGGGGGGGTGGCTTACCCCCTGTGGCTACAATCGCTCTGATTGGCTGTTAAAAGTGAAACAGCCAATCAGAGTGATTTGTAATATTTCACCAATGAAATTTGGTGAAATATTACAATCCAGCCATGGCTGATGCTGAAATAGCATCGGATATGGCTGGAGACACCGATGCGACCCCCCTCATGACTGATGGGGGCGATTGGCCCCTGCCACCGACTAACGGAAGCTTTCTGCCGCCACCATTAACATCTGCTCCCCTCCCCCTTCCCTCCTCTCTCCCCACATTCCGATCCCCCCTCACCTCCCCGGTACCTCCTATGTCCCTCTGGCCATCCCGCTGTCCCACCGTCCCGGATCATGGGCGCCGCCATCTTGGAAAATTGCGGGCGCATGTACAGTGTAAAAGATGAAGGTAACCAGCTCACCTGCTTTCTTGGCTGTTCATTATTGATGCATGTACAGTGCGCCCGTCGAATCTTCCAGCTGCAGATTCATTCATTTTGATCACTGTGATAAACTCTCACAGTGATCAAAATAAAAAAGTAAATAAACCCACCTTTATCACCCCCATAGGTAGACACAAATTATAAAATAAAGAAAATATTTTTATTTTTCCATTAGGGTTAGGGTTGGAATTAGGGTTAGGTTTGGAATTAGAGATAGGGTTAGAATTTCTGTTAGGGTTGGAATTAGGGTTAGGGTT